>NC_135485.1:6094800-7559175 GCF_052094955.1 Ictidomys tridecemlineatus
GGAGCACACTGGCATTTTGGGTCCAATAATTCTGTTAGAAGATGATTCTCTGTGTTGTAGGATGTTTAACTGTATCTTTGGCTTCTACCCACTAGATACCAGTAGCACAAAAATGTCTTCAAACATTGCCAAACAGCCCACAGGGAAATGAGGGTGGGGGCAAAACCCACCCCTCCTGAGAGCCAGTGATTCAAGTCTCAGCCCCTGGCTTACAGGCATGGTTCACCAAGGCGTTGAGTACCAGGAACCAAGGGATGGCTGCACCCACCCACGAGTCCATCATGCATTCACCTGGGAGCAACTTCCAAACTTGTCTCCCTGCCTCAAGCCTGCCACTGCAGGCTTGATCTTACCACTTGTCTGCCTACCTTTTCTAAGGGCTCCAGTGCTCTCCAGCACAGGGCTGCCTACCCCACCACCACCACTATCTGCTCACAGACAACCCCAGCCTCATCATCTGCTGTTCCCAACTCAACAGTGAGTTCCCTTATTAGAAGGGGAAGTCCTTCTAATAAAGACACACATGAGCAGAGACTTAGGGAGGGAGGAGGGAGCAAGAGCTGTAGTCACCTAAGGGAGACTATCCAGGCAAGGGCAAGCAATAGTTCTGAGAAGGATTCCCAACTCAAAAGCCACTGCTTCCCCTCACTGGTCAGGGGGTCAGGCTGAAGGGTCTCTTGGGGTTCCTGGCTCCAGAGGATGCGTGTGCCCGGGGGATCAGCACACCATTTCCTTCTGCTGCCTGAAACTCATTTAATTCCTTCCCACTACAGTGTGCTCTGTGTGGCTAAGGCTTCTAACCTCACCTCTCCTTGCAAGTATAAGACCAGACAAGGGACCTAAGTCTTCAAGCTCTGTCCCATTACCCACACGTGCAGGGACATACAATGGGTCCTTCTGCATGGGACAGGTAGCAGATCATGCCAAGTGAAACCTGGTGTGTTCAACAACTTGCAAACTGGTCTACATCTTGCTCAAGAAATTAAGTTCACAGACACAGAACCTGGCTACAAAGCAATGTCAAACTATTACAAACACTTCACTCCTTGAAATTCAATTTTATAGACATAATTTCCTCAAATGTGTATTTTAATTCCAGAATCTAGGAACTGGACACTTAAAAAAAAAAAAAAAGTCAGTCCCACACTTGCCAGCATGGCAGAACTGTCAGAAAGTTCGTTTTCAGGAGCAAGTGAAGTGATCCTGGCATAAATCACCACGAGGTTCTTCCACAGCCCCTGGAGTAAGCCTCTGGTGTCTGCACAGGTCAGACAAGGCAGGGGCAATATGGGCCTCAAGGTAGTAGTGTCTAAGGACCTTGCAGCCAAGAAGGAACCTCCACAGACCTGAGCAGACACCAGCCCACGGGGCACCTTCATGAAGCCCTCTGCATGCACCAATATCCCCTCCTTGGGTTGCTTCTTGCCAAGCAAGTAGCCCATGCTGCTCACTGCAACCTTACTCCAGGAGCTCTCTCTTGGGACAATTAGTTCCTAGATAGATGGCCACTATCACACCACTACATTATTATAACCCTGGAGAGAATTTCTCCTTTAAGTGAGGCATGGGATGTGTTGAAAAAGATAAAAAAAATCCGTTCATTTAGCAAGTGCCATTATGTTGGGTTCACAAATCAACAAAATAAATGACAGGTAGTTCGCAGTAGAAAGTTGACAAGAGTTCTCTCCAGTGAGTTTAAAAGATGGGTTCCACAAAAACCGAGGTCCAGCCACCTAAACTAACAGAACTTTACCTCGACTCAGGCAGGAAAAGCTTGGTACTTCAACCAACTGTAACTTTTGAGCAACTGCCTGTGCCAAACACTCTTCCAGGGTGAGGACATACTGTGTCTGAAACAGGGAAAGCCCTGCTTTCCTGAGGCCAATGTCTAGATGGGACCAAAGGCAGGCATCTAGTTACAGGGGGCAGTGGTCTACCTGCCACTTACTGTAACAGAGGAGTGTGTAGAAATGCTAATTAGGGGTAACCCTTCTAATAAAGATACATATGACCAGAGACTTAGGGAGGAAGGGAGGAGGGAGCAAGACCACAGTTACCTGAGGGAGAATATATAGGCAAGGGCAAGCAATAGTTCTAAAAAGAATGTGCAGTATGTCCAAGAAGCAAGCAGGACTGGAGTTGCCAGAGGGGATGAGGAGGCTTCCTCTACTGAAGAACTCTAGCTTTCACTCAGAAAGCAAGGCCACTGGAGAGTAAGCACCAAGGAGACTTGATCCCATGTGCCTGAACACAATGCCAGCTCATGTTAAGAGCCGACTACTGGGCAGCAAGGGTGGAAGCTGGGAGAATTGTCTGGCCAGTTTCAGGTTCTTCTGGGCAATAACCCAGGTGGGAGAAGATGGTAGTGTGAATACAGATAGAAGTAGAGGACTGCTAATTTGTCAGAATTCTGCAGATACTTTTAATGCAGAGCCAGCTGGACCTGGAGAATCAACTGTGGTGGGGCAGGAAGTGGGGGACACAGTGGAGTCCCAGGTCACAAGCTTTAACTGCTGGAGGGATGAAGTCACTTTCTTGGGGTCAGGGGGAGCACGTACAAAACTCAAAAAGTGGCTTGGGGTATATTGAGTTTGATATGCCAACTAGATATCTCAATCTCCCATGATCTTCCTTTTCCCTAAGCTTGTATTCTAACCGGACCATCTTTCTTCCTATACCCTGAATGTTCATGAGAATCCATACCTCACTTTCTCCAGAGATACTCTGCCCTGATAAAAATCTTTACCCTCTTTTACTTGAAGACCAGCTGCCCATCGAAAAACCAAGTGCCTTACAACATCCAGTACAGGGAGGGATGTAGTAGTGGCAGGCAGCTCATGCTGTTCAAGCACTACAGGAACTTAAAAACTAGGTAGGAAGGGAAGGGGATGTGCCTTCAGTTGGGAATGGTGAACCCTGGAGAGAGGTGTGAATGAGGACCTCAGAAAGCATAGGCAGAAGAGGCTTCATTGGGCTAAGTCCTTGCAAAGGGGTGCTCATCCCTGGCCTCTACCACCTGGCTGAGCAGGATCCTCTATGCAATAACAGGCCACGTGGGAGGAAGGGACACCAGCATAATAGTAGCCAGGGTTACTCCAAGCAGTTCTAGATGGAAGTGAATAGACTGCAGTGATATTGGGAGGTGATCCTGGGGACCAAGCCAAATACTGTTCCACATCCCTGAAAATACTTTAGTGCACCTTTACTACCAAACTACTGAGTGCCTGCTTGAGGCCACTTCAATTTTACCTTCTCCAAATCCAGAACTTCATTCCAAGTTTTTTTTTTTTTCCTTTTCTTTTTTGTTATCAGGGATTGAACACAAAGGTGGTTAACCACTTAGCCACACCCCCAGGCCTTTTTTGTATTTTATTTAAAGACAGGGTCTGAGTTGTTTGGGGCCTTGCTAAGTTGCTGAGGCTGGCTTTGAACTCACAATCCTCCTGCCTCAGCTTCCCGAGTTACTGGGATTACAGGCGTGCAACATAGTGCCCAGTCCATTTTAAGTTTTTGATGACTATTCCCCAGCTCTGAGCATGGCAGAGACAGCTTTCTTTGAATCCACGTGACTAGCAAGGTGTTAGCATCTTCAAGGCAGGTTCACTCCCACCCACCTCATCATTTGAGGTGCCCAGCAATCATTGGCAGGCAGAATCCACTGACAGAGCTCCATCTTTAGTAGAAGAACATCCATAACAGGATGGCTTACCCAGGAAGAAAAGGACATAGCCAGCACCACCTCAAACCAAGAAGTAGTCTCTGCTTTTACACACATGGAAACAGGCCCACAGATCCCCTGCTTTCCCACAGGCAGCTAGCTGTAAGGTTAAGGGCCTATGATGAGCCACAACCTTGACCCGCCAAAGGTACCTAACAGCAGAGATTGAGTTGAAGCCAACATCTCTTGTGAGCAAATCAGTCAAACCCAACCTTATCAATCCCACACCTAAAAACAGCACAGAAACCCTCCCAAATGGCCTTGCTGGCTCCTCCTGCTTCTACTCTGGGTTTCACCTCCCAGGCTGAGTATGGGAGAAGCAATCCTGGAAGTGGGTTTTTTTTTTTTTTTTTTTTTAAAAACAAACAGATTGGGTTATTTCAATACAGAGAAAAAACCATGAATTTGCAAGGACTTCCCTAGCTAGCTCTAGAAGGATTTTCAGCCTGGGTACAAGGTGCCTGCAGAGGATGATTCATGGGAATAAACTGGTTCCTGTTTTCAGATGGGTAGCGGCAGATCAGGATGAAGTCCAGAGGACTGGGTGTGTTAGTCTGGGCTCGGTGCACTGGGAAACGAAGGGCATTAATATGATTCTGCGTGAGGGCCATTTACCCAGTGCTCAATGTGTGCCAGGCATGGCTGGCCTTGAGGACTATCAGCTCATTCAGTGTCAGCCCCAGGGAGTCAGAGGAAGTGTGTGTGTGTGTGTGGGGGGGAGGGGGCCATCACCTCAATTTTGCAAATGAGAAAACTGAGCTCAGAGAAGCCCAAGTCACCCAATCACCAGGGATCAAGCCCATAAGGGTCTGTCTGATCCCTCAATCTAGGGCCTCAGTTTCCCCATCAAAACAAGGGGGGCCTGGGGGCTCCTGAGGTTCGGCTCCAAAGCTGAGGGGGCGTGGCGCCCACCCCCACCCCAGGCCACGGGGCGGGAAGACTAAAAGAATTCACCTACTCCTCAGGAAGCGCGCAGGGGCAGGGACCGAACCGGGACGGGTGGGGTGCGGGGTACTCACGTCGATGTTCCTCAGGATGACACACTTGCCATTGGTGTACAGAAAATTGTTGCCCTTAGGGTCGCCGCCGAGGATTTTGGAAACGCCCCTCTCCACCTGGGGGAGGCTGGCGAACACCTTCTCTGTGGAGACACGAACGCACAGGAAGTGTGAGAGGCGGCCCCTGCCGCAGCCCGGAGCCCAGCGGAGGGTCCCAGGGAGTAGAGGGGGCCCCCGAACCGGCCGAGGCCGGTCACCTGTTGCCTGTCGCGGGAGGGGCGGCCGCCACTTTCGAGGAGCGCAGGGGCTGGCGCGACTTCCTGGTTCATGTCCGGGGCAGGCCCTCCGAGGCGCGGGCTCCGCAGCCTGGCCCGCAACGCCAACTTCGGGCGGCCCGGGCTGGGGGCGCCGGCCCGCACCCCGGGCGGCCGGGCGCGCCGCCGACCCGCACCCTCCCCGCCGCCGGGCGCCGAGGCCGGCAGCCGCGCCCGCACGGGGCCCAGCGCGCACTCACTGATCTCGTACGGCATCCTCGCCCACTTGTTACCGCGCCGTGCTCGCCGAGAGCTTGCGGGGCCCGCCGCGCCGCGAGTCACACCTGGCCGAGGCCGAGTCCGGGGACTGGGACCGGGCGGAAGGCGGCGCCGGGCGTGCCGGGCGCGGAGGGGGCGGTCCGAAGCCAGGCTCCGGGGCCGGCTCGCGCCTGCCCTGCGCGCTGCCGCTGCGGCGCCCAACCCGGAAGCGCGGCCCCGCGCGCGGCTCGCCCCCAGCTTTGACCATATATAGTCAAGCGCTCAGCTCGGCAGCTGCGGCCTCGGGAGCATGCGCGGGCTGCCGCGCCCCTCCTCCGGGTCCACCCCGGAAGTGACGTCCCACAGCGGCTGCGGCCCTGTGAAAAGGCGGCGCGGGGCCCAGGCTCCCTCAGAAGGGTGTCTGGAGTGGGAAGGTGCGGGTTCTCGGGCGGAAGGCTGGGAGGGTATTAGCTGCTGCTCCTGAAGTGAGCGAAGCGCGGAAGGCTTGGGCACAGTGGGTCGGTGGTGGGAGCGGGTTCGGGTCTTTCTCGAGTTTTTGGGGTGGGCTCTCCCCAAATTTGAGGTTGACGGCGCCGGGCGTTCCCGAGCCGGCAGCCTTCTGGTTTTTGCAGAAGTCTTGAAACCCGTGCTGGTTTTGCAAACAGGGTACTTCTTTCTTTTCGGGTATGACTCATCTCGTTTTCTAAAAAAGTTAAGATGGCTGTGAGGAAAACGAAGGCACCAGCTTCGGCCTCTCAGGAGCTGGTGAATTTCGTGCGTATGTCAAGCTCTATTGAATTCGACGGGGCGACTACAAAGCAAACGTGGCTTAATCGTTCCCAAACTTGAGGGGATGTACTTCTAGTTCCCTGCTCCTCGAGAATTTCTTAAAAGCCAAGAAATTAAGGGCCGAAAGGATGTGGGTGCTAAGAAAACCGGGGCTTGTTGCCTAAAAAGGCGAGAGGAGAAAAAGAACTCCCACTTAAGTCTGCAGCGGGGAAAACCAGGTCCCCCAAAGCACTGCGGCTTCGAACCTTGACTTTAAGGAGGGTGGGTGCGGATGGGGGCTAAAGTGAAGACCTCTTAGTCACTTGAGGATACTTGAAGTCCCACACCCATGCTAGGAAACCTGGCAGTGATCCTCATTGTTCCTCAAGCTGCTGAGTCCTGTTGGTTGTACTTGAAGCTGTATCCATCTTCATTTGCTACCTGGTCTGCTGGGTACTGCTGCAGAATCCAGCCCTCACCTGGGCCTTGGTCACACGAGTCTCCACCTGTACCTCATTGTTCTCTAGGGTGCCTGAGCTCTCAAAAATGACTTAAACATGTAGGGGCTCCAAGTTCTATGAAGCAAACTGAAGATTTTAAATAGTCCATCAGGGTCTGATGGGACTCAGGATTGCTTGACTACTACTCTTGGGGTCCCTTCGTCCTCTTTGCACTAACATCAGTATCTTTGTTGCAGGAACATCCCAGGCATGTATTCTGTTCCCAGATCCTCTGATATTTTCCTACTTGAAACTTGCTGCCTAGGGGATCTACCTGGGTGACTTTCTGGAGTACTTCATCACTGACTTTTCACTTATCCTGATCACCTTACTTTAAACTTCAGCCTTTAAACAAATATCTGTAGCTCTATAGCAATCACATATCCTCCAAAGCAGACCTATTCCTGGCCCTCCTTTCCCTGTGATACTTGTTGGCTGGAACATAACTTAGGTGTTAAGATCTTACAATACCTATTGGAAGAAGGAAATGGACTCCAGGTGAATTGTGCTGAGTGATCTCTTGTGTAATGAGAGCAAACAAATATCTAGCTCTATAGCAATCACCTGTTCTCCATACTTGCTGGCTGGATCATAACCAAGGCTCAAACGGATGACCCCCACTTCCCACCAACCATTCTTGAGGAAAAGCAAAAGTGCCTCTCTAAACTGAAAGGTCCTAGGAGTGTTAAGGCTGTACAAAATGAGATTCCTGAAACATAGTCCACATACAATTGTACTGGTCCTGAGAAACCAGCTTTTGATCAGACCTAAGTGAGGCTGTTAAAGCAAGTATTGTAACTATGCGCACTCCTAGTACACTTTGGTTCCTTAGATTTCCTCATAGTTTTCCTCCTTTAAGCTCTTGGGAGTGGGTAGCCTTCATGTGTATGTATAAAGCCTTGTCGGAGTTGACACTGCAACCACAATGCAAAAATTGACTCAAACATTTGAAAGCCTGACAGGATGGTGGGCTTTATGGCTTATTTCAGCTTAACTAGGAAGTTGCATGTCAGAGCTCCAGAGTACTTGGATATGGGGGCAGCTGTTAGCTACAAAAATCACTTAAGTATCTAGAAAACATCTGGTGGGCAATTTGTTGGGCTTGAAAAGAGACAGTGGGGCATTTGCCTGATAGGGAGAAGCCAGGGAAACCTGGGTTGCCTCAGGGGTGGGGGTTCTAACACCTCAAAGCCCCTGTGGCCAGTCTATTGGGTTTACTGTAGTACCCCTTCAAACTTTGAATACATCCTTTAGTATCCTTATGGTTGGCATTGACACTCAAGTGACTTTCAGCTGTGAGCCCGCCTGGCCACTTTTCTACCCACTTCTGAAACCAAGTGCCTGGCATCTCAGTGGGAATATGTAGAAGGGGCCTTCTTGGGCCAAAACTGAGGTTGAGATCAAACTTTTTAACTTATTGCTGTAGATGTCTCTGGAAGGTCCCCACAGTGATCACTGTCCTGTGTCCATTTGTATTGGCTGAAACCTCACACACCCCACTCTCCCTGCCACGTTTTCCTTTACCAAATCTAGTCACTTTGAAAGTCTCACCACCATTGTTCTGGGCAAGCTTTTTGCCTCATGTGGGCACTTTTACCACTTCCTAATAGGTTTCCTTATATCAACTAGGCCTCACGACAGCCTGAATAGTTCTAAAAACCTGTCCTTCCTCCTGTATCTTCGAGGAAAAATGACCTCTAGGGGCCTCCAAGGCCCTAGAATGCTCTGACCCTGCTGGCTCTGAAGCAGCCTAACACCGGAGGTGGTTGTGCTCTGCCCACCACCTGCTCTGGGCTGCTGCATCTGTTTTCTGGCCATTCCTGATGTCACGTGTTTAAGGCCAGTTCCTTCTCAAACTACCCTTCTCACATGGTAACTATTGCATAGTAATCACCATGACTAGAGTTAGCTTCTCCTGATCCATAAATGACATCAGGGACCAGACTTGTTCCAACACTTAGCACAGGGACTGCCAAACAACTAGAAGCTGATATTCACTGAGGAAATCGGTGACATAAGCACCGAAACTTTGCAGTGAGTTCCAGAATTTTTTAAATACTCAGGCTAGACTTAAGTGTATTAGTTCCCTTTGCCTGAGTTGGGTAACTTGGGCAAACGCTAAACTGTTTTTAGGTGTGTTAAGATCTTACAATATCTATTGGAAGAGGGAAATGGACTCCAGGTGAATTGGGCTGAGTGATCTCTCTTGTAATGAGAGCAAGCACACAGCTCTATAGCAATCACCTGTTCAAGAAGTTGCCTGAGCCATTTCCATCCCTGCAAACTGGGATTCTACAAGAACTGTAAGAACCATGCTCTTGGAACCTTTGGGCAAGGGCAGAAAAGAGCAATAGAACAGTTCTGAACTCCCAAGGCTTATGCTCCCACTTCCTCTTAGCCCTCATGTTAAGGCCAAAATGAAAGGGACTTCCTTTGCCCCATTTCCTACTCCTTGTAGGGAAAGACCTATGCCAGGTGCTGGAGCATGCAGCCGGGAACAAGGTAGATGCCCCTTCTCTCTCCAGGAGTTCTCTGTAGACTACTACTCCTGGAAGTAATGTTGGGTGCAGTCACTGACCTGGCTTTCAAAACAGCCCCCCAGGAATGTCATTTCCTCTCCATGTCCTTCCTTGGACTTTGTAAAACTTAGAAAAATCACTCTAGAGGATTCTCTAGACTCAAGTGGGTCGCTTCTAGCTCCACTATCTTCAAGTGGTCTCACTGTCTTTACCACCAATCTGCACCAGGAGCAGATCCTCCAGGGGGCTGCTAGTGAGCTCTAGAGGCCATCTAACCCATGGGTGGGAAGTGATTGTCCACAGCCCAAGTTAAAGTGCAAAGTATTTGATTAGTCTGACTTTGAGATGTACTAGAAACTATCAACCCAAACCAAGTTGAATCAAGTTTCCTTTCAGTCTAATTATGTTTGGGGTCTAAGCAGGGTGTGGGATCCCATAGGGCAAAATTAGCCATGAGGCATTCAGCCGTGACTGCAGAATCTTGGTGGGGCCTGGGGTTGTCTCTCTAGAAAGAGCTACGCTATCATCCCTCAAGCGTGCTCTACTGTTTCTGTCCCCCAGGACTGACCTACCGATACAAAACTTTAGAGTGATCAACCTATGCATTGTAAATTTAATGAGCAGCAAGTGAATTCTTATCCCCAGCCTGAGCAAAGTTAGTGGATCCTCTCTTGGCCTATTTACAAATACCTTTAGTTTCCAATTGAGCAGCTTGCTGGGGAAGTGGATACCCAGTTCCTTTAACCAGGGCCATGCTAGCTTCCAATCCCCTATAACTTATGGAACCTTGTGTTTCTATGGTAAACATACTTCTAAGAACTGAACACTACTGGCAATATCAATACCAGTTGTAACATAGTCCAGGGATTTTGCTCAAGTTACTGCTCAATTTCTTTAAGCTGTCACTTCATAGGCAGCTAAGCTATTAGCTGAGATCTTTATAGGGTCTAGGCAAGGGCTTAACCAGCTGAAGTTGACAAATCTCATTTGAAAGTCTTAGGGGGCCTAAACTTTGTCCTGTATGGCTTCAGTCAGAACTTTTCTCTTAATTGCAAGGGGGCTCTGGGCTGTCATTGTCTTCTGTTCCCCTTTTTGCACAAACTCCTGAGGGTGGTGCTCAGCCGCTTCTCTTGCCCTGACCTGCTGGTGAGACTGCATACGACAATGCCCAGAGTGACGTTAGTCTTGTTCTTTCTCCTGCCTGTCTTGTCTGCCTCCCTGGGGACCAGCCCCTTCTAGGACAGTGTTGTATGACCTCAACACTGGTTTAGCACCCTGAGGGAGCTGCACTAGCTGTGAGCTCCCAGCTCATTTTTCATGAGGCAAGGGCTGAGGTTATCAATCAAGTTCAAAAACCAGTGGTGTACAACAACCAGGACTAGAGGTCAGATTGCTCCTCTCAGATCTGGAGCTGATGGCCCTTAGCATGTGAGAGGCTGAAACTGAAGGACCACTATTCACATCATAACTGTGCTGAGTAAATTACCAATCCAGTGAGTAGAAGCCAGTGGCTTTTATCCCACCGAGTTCCAGGATGGTGTAAGTAACTCCTGAACTGAAGTGTCATCTTTTGGGCAAATATTGATTTCCAATATTTCTGCCTTTTCTACTGACTTTCGACCAAAGAGACTAGCACTTGCTGACCTCTGGTTGTGGTCATGACATGATCAGCTCTGGGCATTGATGTCTTGCCTGGTTGTGCCCATAGCATGGGGGTTTGGTTTTGTGGTCACTCTGCATCCCGCAGTGCTGGCCTGGGGGGGTGGTCTTGCCTGGGGTGCCGGTCTTGCCTGGGGTGCTCACTGCTGATGCTATGGAGTTCCTGGTCCTGGGCCTCTGCTGTCTGTACTCTCCCTTGCAGACCCCTTGGCCTTTGCCTAGTGCTGAGTACCTCAGCCCTTAAATCCCAGGCCCGCTGCCTAGAGGAACTACAGACCTCCATACTCCATGTATCAGGCTTACTCAAATTTCACTGGATCCAGCACTCTCCAAAGTGCTGAGGATGTTGGTGTTCCTGAAACATCTAGAAGTCCACCTTAACTTTGGCACCTACCACTGCAGAATGGCTGACCATCCTGGATTCCTTGGTGGCAGCCCCCTGGCTGCTTCTAAACTGTTTCTTTAGCTTTCGCCCTAGTCTCTCTCTCTGGACAGAGGCCCAGCTCATTTGCAAAGCACAAACAGGTGTTAGCAGAGTCCAAGTGTCCCTTTCCACGGAGAGGGATGCTGACTTCTGGCCACTCTGGGCTTTTCCGTTCTCTTATCTCTTGATGGGGAGAGATGAGGCGACTTGTAAGTGAGCCAGAGATCAGGGTGAATGTCATTCAGCCCTGAGATTGGGTCTCTGCTTGCTGCTGGGAAAAGGTTCTGACTTGCTTCCTTCAGGTACTCATGAGTCCATGTAGACTCACATCCAGGCAGGTATGCGATTGTTCTTATTTTACTATGGCTGCCATAACAAAATACCACAAACAGTGGCTTCAACTGTTGGGAAGTCCAGAAGCCCCAGATAGAGTGCTCAGGGTTGATTCCCTCTGAGGCTGAGGGAAAATCTGTTCCAGACCCCTTTTTCAGATTCAGGGGGTTTGGCAGCCTTGGTGTTGCTTGGCTTGTGGGAGCGTCACCCATTTCTTTATCACGTGACATTCTTGTCTCCATTTTCCTATCTTGTAAGGATTACTGAACTAGACCCATGTTCTGCAGTGACCCGATTTTCAGTCGCATTGAAAGTAAGGACTTCAGCATATGAATTATGGGGCATGATTCTGCCTCTAACCCTTCAGGCTGGGTTTGTCATTCTTTCTCCCCTAAACAAGATCAACCCTAGCCTTTAAGCCGGCCCCCTTTGTAGGAAGGCTATAAGGACAGTTGGGTTTTTTGCTAAAATATGCCTATGGGATGGTGGCAGTGACTTACCATAAGTTTTGTCACCCATTCCTGAGGCACTAGCTCTTGGGAAAACCTTGAACCAGGATGCAACTTGAGACCCCTGGGCAGGGTCCCCTGCATGACACCTTCCTGACCAAAGTGTTGCTGAAACGATAGCAGCTACTCCCTGTGCCAGCACCTGACCCAAGGGGAATGAGAATTTATTCAATGTTCAGTGTAACAGTTTAACAATGTGCATACAATGTTTAAATGCAGCAACTTTAAAACGGACTTTAAATGGCAGCCTTTAAAACTGCACTAGAGCATTTTGCTTTGCTAGGAAGTTACTTGGCATCTCTGACCTGAGAAGCCCTGAACACTTCAGCTTCCAAGTGCAGTCAGAGGATGGTTATGCTGTAGGCTGAGGCTGCTGTCTCTGCTCTGGGTGGGGGCCTAGGTCTGTGCAAAGACCAGGCCAGGTCCTTGGCTAGGCTCCAGTCACTGCCACTGGGTGTCATCACTGGGACCGGCCAGTAAGGGATCCTATGTTACAATTTAAGTAGTGTTGTGGTTTATTTTCATAAGATTAAAGGGGAGATTTCAGAGTTGAGTTTGGACATGGGTGAGTTCAGACTGATGCCAGTGAATCAAGCAGCCACCACCATGCTCACTTGGGAATACTTGGCAGCTAGTTTTGACTTTTAAGCAAGGACTTTAGTTTTCACTAAACCGAGGGCCTTCTGATACAAGTGTTCTTGGTACTACAGTGGTCACATTAAGGACAGATACTGCAGTTTTGGCCCCAAGATTTAGACACTTGGGAAAGTAGGGGTAGATCCTCAGCCTTGCCCCTGCAATTTGGAGGTGACTAAGGTCAGACAGTGTACCTGGTGTCCGCCTTGGTATGCTGTGTACATTGAATAAACGAGTTTGTCATAGCTAGTGTTTCAGGGAAGTGGCCCCTAAGTGTACATAGTGTTCTTGTAACTTCAAAAGCTTGGAAGACATAAATGCTTAATCATGGGCCACCATTGTGGGGATGTGTCCTTTGTGAAAGGTCAGAAGCAAATGTAAAGTCTGGAGTTGTTGCCTGGTAGGTCTTTCTTTGTGAAATTGTGTATTGAGTAAAACTTACAAGCTAGTTTTTACTAGAAGTAAAATCGCATTCCTTGGAAGGCCTTAATGTCTTGTGGACCAAGTGTGCTAGGTAGCTGGGGTGCTATGCAACCATAGGTGAATGTCATCCCTCTTACTTAGAAGTGACTC
The DNA here is from genome assembly GCF_052094955.1 of Ictidomys tridecemlineatus. NCBI lineage: Eukaryota > Metazoa > Chordata > Mammalia > Rodentia > Sciuridae > Ictidomys > Ictidomys tridecemlineatus. The sequence goes on from NC_135485.1 coordinate 6,107,950, forward strand.
CAGTTCATCTGAAGGATCAGAATAACGAATGGTAACCTAGAAAGCACATGATGGTATGTTCCCATGACAAGGAAATAGGACTGAAGTGACTGAGGCAGTTTCATGGAAAATCCCTGAGGCCCTCTGAGGTCCAGGCTCATGGCATTTGAAGAGGGCCTTCAGGACCCCAAACATGACCAAGGTCAGGCTTACTTTGGGTCATAACTTCAGCCATGTGGAGCAGGTTGGGTATAGCAAGGCTGGAGAAAGGAGGACCAGCTGGAATCCTGGAGAGGACTAGCATGACTAAATGGCCGGCATGAGGTGGGAGAGCAGCACTCGAATGTGCAACATTATATACAGGACACAGCAGGGCACAAAAGGAGCCCAGGGATGAATGCCTTTCTGACTCGGACAACTGGGTGGACTTAATCACTGAAAAGCTAAGCCACAAGCCTTAAAGAACTTACGCCTTAAGGAACGTGGCTGAACTCCGTGCTGGGGGATGGTACACATAACCGAGTGTTGATAAACTAGCTGATTTAAGGGGCATCTATCTTGGACACAAGTACCTGTCGCCATTCTCATGGCAAGTTAAATCACTAAGACATGATCAAAATGACATAGCAAGTGACACAAGCAGTGGCTAACTGCTGGATCAGAACTCTCATTTTGGTTACTTGGGCACACCCAACTTAAGTAGGTTTGTTGAATTCTTGGGTAATGTAGAATTGGGCAGTGTACCTAGTCCGTAAACTAGTCCTGTGGACAGATCTTTATTTTGCCCCCACAAGATCTATGCTATACGTGAAATCATGTGGTTGCATCAGAGGCAGTGATGGAATGGGACCCAGGATACTTAGCTTTCTCACTTGACACTGATGTCTGAGTCTATAAAATAACTGGCAGAACAGACTTCAAGTGTTTCGTTAAAACTCTATGAATGGGGTAAAAATTCTCAAACTGCTCAGATTGTACTGAGTGCTCAAGATGTTAAAAGGACAAGGGGAACCATGCCCAAGTCTATGCTCACAACTTAGGCTGTGAGAAGGTAGGGCCTCCTAGAGATGGACTCCCTCTGGCAAGGACTCACTAATGAAGTTAATTAGACAAAAGGGTGGTGGGCTCAGATAGGGAAGACTCTTCCTAACCTCTTGATGTTAGAGTTCTCAGTGGGAGCTTCACCTTGCATTAAGTTGAATTTTATGGATGCAAAAAGCACGGTACTCCCTGTGGGGGAAGGGTGCGCAGAAGGCAGGAGGTCCTGGTAGCCAGTGTAAGATGCACCGTGAGCCTGGCGGGTCACTCAATGCAGGGATCTCGGAGGAACACCCTAAGAGGATTGGGGAGCAGGCCTGGATCTCCAGGATGTGCCAAGCTAGGAAAGGCATTGTAACTTTTGAAAGACTTGAGGAAAGCTTTTAAGATCTGTCGGAGAGCTCATCAGAAATGATGGCGAGAGGGCCTGAATCTTGTTACCAGCACATCCCCAGGGACTGGCAGAGAACTTGGTGAATGCCTGCTTTCCTAGGGAAGGAAAGTGGGGATGGTGCCACTGCTTTTTTTTTTTAACAGAAAATTACTAAAACTGGGAGAACTTATCCCAGAGTTGCCAAAAGATGAGCAACCATGCTCTGGGAACTTAGGCTCAAGTTACCTGGAAAGACATGATTCCCCTTGATGACCCGAGCTTGTATGATGCCAAAAGGAGGGGTTCAGCAAATACTCAGATTGCAGAGGATTAGAAATCTTACAAGATTCCGATTCTGTTTCGGGAAGATCAGGAGATCCCCTCATTCCCAGCCTTCAGGTCGGGAGTGGCAGGTCTGTCAAGCTCGGTATACTTTTATCCAGTGGCCACAGAAATGTGAGGTCAGACAGGCTGACAAGATGGCTATAAGAAGATATTCCAATACCATCTAGACTGCCCAAACTACATTTCTCCATAAAGTCTCAATGCTCCAATGGGTCGCATTTGAATGACCTGGAAACTCCCAAATAAGAATGCAGCCTCTGAGGAAAATGTGGCTCTGTAGGAAAACCCTATTCTGACCTGTGATGAGCTCCTTGGGATCTTGTGCTCTGAGACTCGGGACTTCTAGTATAAGGGAGAGGCAGCACATGGCTGGGGACAAATCGCATACCAACATTAAGTAGAAAGGTATGTACAGCATCTTTTATGGCATTTCTGGGATAGGCTAGGATCCTATCTCAATGCCCTTATATGTAGAGGGGATTTAGTGGCATCTGTGCTTAAGATTCATGAAACACACGGCTCATCACAACTTGTCTCCATGTCAGGGTGATTTTATGCTATTAAAGGTAATCATAGGTCACTTCAGCTACTATGCTTCTAGGTGCTCCTCACCACCTGCAATTGACCTTGGGATACTTCTTAGTTGGGTTTTAGAGCAGAACAGGGTAGACCACTGCCATGCCTCAGTGGAGTTGACCTTAATTTTCCTGTTACAGCTACTTAACCTGGGCTGAACAGTCTTGGACTGAGCTGACTTCCTAACCTGTCTAGTTTTAATTTTACACTGGTTCACACTTTCACTTAGTTTACAGATGTCTGTAATCCATACATGACTGGGTACTGCTAGGCTGTCCTGATCACCTGAGATTTTGCTCCCTTGATCTTATGGTGTCCTGTTTTCATAGGGGCCATTCTGTTCTTTACCAATGTCTGGTTTCAGGGCTTTCCCTTAGAACCATAAATTCATGTGCTGCTTGGGTTGACCCCTGCAATATTAAGTACCTAGGCTGAATCATCTGTTGGGTAATTTGCATCTGATCCCCTTAACCACTGTGGTGTCCAGATGTGAGGACACTAGTCAGGTGTGAGTTGTCACTATTCACTTCAATTTTTACTTAGATGTGGTGTGTCCACCTACATCTGTTGATTGAACCAAGTGCCTCACGCATACTAGGCAAGCGCTCTACCTCTAAGCCACAAACCAACCCCACTATGCTTCATTTCTTATAATCTTGTTTACCTTTCCCATTTGGAGTTACTTTTTTTAACCTTTATTATGGGACTTTATTCATGAGGGACAATGTGGTTAGGACACAAGCCAGCAGGTGGTCACAGCCTCACCTCCGGCAGGGTGTGGGGAAGCATGAAGGGAAGAAGATGCACCTAGGAACACCTATTCCACTCCTAGAGACCAAGACACACTCCCGGTGACTCAAACAGGTAGGGGTAACAAGAGATGGAGAGTGGCCAGAGGGAGGACCTGTGGGATGGGGCAGGTGCAGAACTCCCATCCACTCAGAAATCTCTTGGGTCTCCTTCGTTCGTCTACCTCCTCAAGGAAGTCTAAAAGGTCATGCAGGGAACCTCTCCGCGTGCCATGGGCCTAGGGAGGAGAATGAGTGCTTGTGTGAGCGCCTGGAGGAGGGGAGTTACTTTTGTCTTCAAACTTATTAGCTTATAGCAATGAATAGTCCTAATAAACACTTTTTTATGGAATCTTGACTACAAATACAAGCAAAAGACCATAACCTACACATAACTATGCAGTTGAAAGACGGTAAAATGGAGACCCTTTTGCTCACCCCAACCTGAAGGCCAACTTCTCACCTACACTTTTTGGGGAGGTGCTGGGTACCAAAACCAGGGATACTTGACCCCCTAAAGCTATGAGCTTGCTGAGTTGCCAAGACTGGCCTGGGATTTGTCATCCTGGTGCATGCATCCAGTTAGGAGGTCCTTCTATAAGCTCTTTTTCATGGTTCTAGGGATCAAACTTGGGGCTTTATACCTGCCAGGCAAACACTATACCACTGGGCCACATCTTCAGTCTGAGGAATGTGATGAGGATAACCATCCCTTGACAACCCAACTGCCACTAGGCTCCAGGGAGCAGAATCTACCTCTGACAGAACATAGAAGGTATAAACCTAGATGTCATGGTGAGGCCTGGTGTTCCTCACAAACTGCATCAATTCCACCTGAATCTGGGCAAGTTTCTCAGGCTTCATTTTTATTGTAAATCCAGTTGCGATAGCACTCCAGAGATGGGGCATAGCCCTTGGCTTAACAGGATCAGCCTAGCAGTATGAAGTGGCTCGTTCTTCAGGGAGGACATAGAGATGTGGTTCCCATAGAAGAAGAAATATCAGTCCTGGGATGGAAGGATGGCATTTTGGCTTGGTCTGTGATGTGTCAATCCTGTAAGACCAGGCTGTCTGACACCTTCTCTGGCAGAACTCGGGAAGGTTTAGGACTTTCATTTCATAATCTCCTTAGATATCCAGGTACTTCAGCTGATGGGTACTCAGACACTGGGATAAATGCTTTGTCTGAATCTAAATGGAGTTGAACTCAATGAGTCTTCAAGGGGGCCTGGCTCCTGAGTATTCTATGCAGTACTGTGAAGACATAAACAAAGCTCCTGGAGATTGTTCAGCCTTCTCAGATGAAGGCTTTGTTTATAAGGATATCACCTATTTTGCTAGTGGGGAAAAAAATTTAGACATTTGGTGAAATGATTACTGGTCTTGCTCGGGTAACAAAATGTTTGTCCATGACCCCAGGAAGCATCCACTTTCAGCCCCTGGACAGTTTAGCTGCAGAACATGCGGAAATGTAAAGATGAAGCACAAATTGATCCTTTACTTCTCGCAGCACTGCCTTCTCTGCAACCCACAGTGAGAAGCGGGTAAGGAATTCATCCTTGACCATTTCCTTGACCTGTGAATGTCAAGGGCTGCTTTGCTACCATCTTTGGACCATATTTCATTGTTGCTTCTGACATGAGGCCTCTGGGTAGGGATACTAGCTATGGCTTTGGATCCTATGATCCAGAAGTTTTGATGCACATCCCAAAAAACCTAGCTCTTGGAGTTTCTGCCGCCTGGGGCAAATCTTTGGGGCAAGCAGCATGTCCAGTCCATCCAATAGTTTGGTGTCCTCATCAGGGGCCCCAAAGAGGCAGATGAAAGACCAGGCCAGCACAATCTTCAGGATCTCCACGTGATCTTCCATGAAAACCTGATTACGAGCAGCTGTAGAAAGAGCATCTTGGGCAAGTCCTCCAGAGCATGATATGGCCCTGGCCTAGTGGCCAGCCTCTGCTTCACCAGTTCTGGAATAAGGGTAGGGCCTTGGATGTTCCTTCTGATGGGTCTGCAAGGAAAAAGGTCCAGACCTGGATGTGGGTGGCAGGTTGCTGAGTCTCAGTAGGGCCAGGCGGTGACTCAAGTCTCAAAGATTCTTGAGTGATCAAGATTGCTTTGAAATTCTGAACTTGAATGGGATTTTCAGGAAGTCTTGCTGCTAGGCTTTCATGGTTCTTACAGAATAAGGTACTTTTGCACCTTTCTGTTAGGAGATAAGTGTTCTGCAAAATTTGACTTTCCATTTTCAGAAAGCACAGCTATGTGCACTCACAATGCCAGTATCTCCTGGCATATGACCATGCTGGCTTTGAGAATCCATTGACCTTTTGCTGATTGTAGTTGACAGATTTCCTTTTTACCTTAAACTAGGTGCCAGGGTTCATGAGCATGTGTGAAGTTCTGTGGGAGAAGCTGTTTCTACCGTGGGAGAATATAATAAAGGATGAGAGGGTGAAGGGATGGGAAACACCCCTTCTATGGGAGAAAGGGGAACATCCACCCTGCTTTGCCAGAGGAAGCTGCATTGTCCTGTGAATTCCCCCACTTAATTATCCCGTGGAATTGCACCTCTGGTCAACGAAGTCACTCTTGCATGCCTTGTCTTTCTGGATGAGTCTGTGGCTGACCTTATACAGCTGTGCTGTGTAGGACCTTTATCAAGGAAACTTGCCTGATCAGAGCTCCCAGGTTGGGTTGGGCCTCCTCCCTCCCACACTTTTCGTGTTCAAGCTGGATGGGAAGAACTAGACTAGACTCAAGGTTATACAGCTTCTGTGTAGCGGGTGCTGAAGATGGAACCAGGATCTAGCACATGCTGGGCAAGAGCACTACCGCTGAGCTACACTTCTAACCCCTAGAACTCCAGGCTAAAATGGAGCTTCCTACTGACAGGTGCAGCTTAATTTGTTGCAGACAGAGGCCAACATGTTATAGGGAGAAGGTGCCTCCTGATCTTGCTGGTCGTCTTGCCAGATGTGAGTTATATAGAAAGGCTGCTGTGTGCATATGTTGGCTGAAATGATCGGCTACAACTGGCTCTGGCTTACGTGGCCGTGGCTCTCGCAACATCTTGAACCAAACATGCCTTTGATTTCAAGGATCCAGCCAGAGTATATCCCCAGGAAAGGGTTTCACCTTGTGGCTAAAGCAGACTTGTCTGCGTTCTGTTTGAGCAGACCTAAGGATTTGAGCCAAGAGCAACTCTGGTCTGAAGAGGCTTAAGGACATAGCCCCAGAGCTAGTGGCCCAGAGAGGAACTTGTCCAACTATGTTGTATAAAACTAAAAAAAACCCATGCTGCTCTCAGCCTTCTGTGGCTGGGGCTGTGTGGGGAAGCAGAGCTGATCACACGCTATATGATGCATATGGGGCAGGAGCCCTGAGGCTGCATGGTGATCAGAGTCCAAGAGGTTATTCCAATGATGAGGATTTGGTAATCTGAGGATGTTTTCCTGAAGAACTTAGATGTGAGGATGGCTGACTTCTGCAAGCCATGATCTGACCTGAGCCTATTGGGTGTTGTCCATCCTGTATAGCTTAAGGACCTTATTCAAACTGCCATCAGCTGCAGTAGCTGTTTCATTCCCCACGTGTGCTGAACTGGACCCCACATGTGACTACTGATCAGCAGCTGGAATCAGTGGGCCTTGGGGCAATGACTACTCGGAGAACAGGGCTTTACTGGACCTTTGTCACTGTGAACTCGGACAATGCTTTGAACCTCAGGAATGAAATCTTGGGGCTTAATGAAGCAGGTTGGACCAAGATGATATAGCTAGTCTCAACTCCAGTAACATGAGGTCGCTGCTACTGGAAGTAATTCTTTGAATTCAATGTTAAGTCTTCAGTGAACTTTTCCAAAACACATCCTGCCCCCTGGAGAATAGATGGGAGGCCAGGAATGTAGGTAAGGGATCCCACAGGGGCAAGCACCCAATTCAAGGTATGTGGGACCACCTTAAATGTTTCAGAGCCTTTAGAGGCAAGTGATCAGCATGGAGAGGAATCTATCAATGTTGGAAGACTTTGCTTTCTGTATTAGAAAAATTGACTCCTGTTTGAGAGAGCCACAACCAAGTCAAGATGGCACCTGGCATTTTGCCAGGAGTGGTTGAGAAGTAACGCCAGTGAGCCATTAAGATGATCAAGTTAAGCTGTGTATAATTAAGATAATGATAGCTTGTTTCAATTTAGCATCATCCAGTTACAGCAGTGTATTCAGTTGTATATATAAACCTCTGCTGTCTGGCAATAAGGCGGCTCCTGCTACATTGAATTCTCTTGAGTTCCTGTTCTCACGGAGTTTCCGTTGAGTTCCAGTTGAGTTCCTGTGGGGTTTGGGCAATAAAGTAGTTCCTGTTTGAACCCACAAGTGGCTCATGACCTCCAGGTTATTTGTGCCCAGCCAGACTGTGGCAGGTGAGAAAGCCTCACTCCCATTTACCAGTCCATGCATAGGTAGGCTACCTATCATGTGCCAGATTTCACTGGAGGGCAGAGTGGAAATGCCACCTATGAAATACCCTCAGTATAGCCAGTCATTCTAGAGTCTGAGTAAATCCCATTGGGTTTTTACCATGTTTCTTTTCCTTGTTACAGACCTGTTGACTGTATTTGTGGTTATGTGCTTTGAGAGTCTGCTGTGAAGACCCCAATAGACCTGAATTGCTTGTCTCTAGAGTCATACCCCCTAGGAACAGTCTTCTCAATCCTGTGGTTCCAGGCCCTTTGGATGAGCTAATCCTGTGGCTCCAGGCCCTTTGGATGAACTAATCCTGTTATTGCTTTCCAGTTCTGCAACTCGGATTTTCTCGGGCTATTTTGAGTTTGCCTATGCAGTTTCTGACCTTACACAAGGGAAAGGCTAGAGGGTGTACCTGAGGTTCTCTTGCTCGTCACCAAACTTATGAAAGAGCATAGTGCATCCAGGATTAAGTGCCCTGGATTCAGTTTTGCTCAAAAATCTGAGTACCTAACATAACAAGGAGGGGCCACAGCTGCTAAAGTACTGGTCCATGAGCACAGGTAAGAGGGATTTGCCTGGGGCGCACTGGGAACTCCCCAGGCCTGTTCGGCTCAAGTTGAGGTTAAATAGGAAGTTGCCGGAGACCTGATCTCAATGCTCAGCTTCCATCCCAATATCGAAAGAGAAAGCTAGTACTGAGGCCACAGCACCTGCTTGTCATTGGGCTACGCAGGAGGCAGTTGAGGATGGAAAATGAATGATTCCTATGTACACTGAGGATGTGGGCAGCCCAAGACTTGGGGTCAGGTGTCCAACTTGACAGCATTGTGCTGGTGGGATAGTCGAGGCTTCCTTGCTCTGGTCTTCACTGAAACTTCATCTCAACCGCTCTTCGCTGGCTTTTTGCAAGATGGTTTCTGATGAATACCGTAGTGTCAGTGACTGAAACCCTCCATTCTTGATGGAGATGGTTATGGATGGACACAGATGGCTTGATAGAGTAGGTGCCACCAACTGTCATGGTGCATTGTTGGCTCATATTTCCAAGGATGACTTGATATGGCCTATGAAGGTGAAACGAGAAACGTCAAGTAAAAATGGATCCTATCAGCTTAGGGCAGACTTGAATTGATATAATCGACCTAATTGAGATTTGAGAAATCCAACTGAGTTCAAGGAAATAAGTTTCCTTAACCCTGGTGAAAGGCTATCCCCTAACCCATGAACATTCCCTCAGGGGTTATTGCTTAGCCACTTTTCAAAGTTAACATCTGTACTTCCCTAGAGGACCTATTCGGTGAAAGAGGAACCCCAAATGTCATGTACCTGAAGGAGTTGGCTAGGTGGGGGTCAGGGAAGATGGTCAGCTCTGCATAGGGACATGGCTGGGGTAAGCCCACCAAACCATTGTGGGGAGGGATCGGCTAGAGTCTTGTTCCCAGTTTGTTCACCTAGCAAGGTAGACCGAGTACCAGCAGCTTCTTGGGAAATCACTTGGGGAAAACCTCCCTCCCCATTCCCCTAGTCCTTGCTTTTTTGGACGCTAATGATAAGTGGGTAGGTCCTGTGAGAAATGAAAGACCAGGCAGAAATACACATAAGATTTTGTCAGACCTGACAAAGGCCATCTCAATCCAGGAGTGGCAAAACGGGCTTGGGTTCCAGGACTTCTATGGGGCGGGCTCAGGAATTGGAGCTCTGGGCAGTCAGGGGTTGGGTTGGTATAAGGGAGTGGCGTTTCTCAGAAACGCCCTTGGGTGGGAAAGTGAAATTTTTTTCCTTAAAATGGCAGCTCACTTACGATGGCCATCCAGATGCTAAGCAAGGACCTTACACCCTGTGCTATGCCCTCACTATGGGAATAGGTGACTTCATTTGCTAAGGAACATAGCCACATCTTAATCTGAGTTTCTGCTGTGTCTGTCACATACCCATAATCCCAGCAGCTAGGGAGGCTGAGGTGGGGAGGATTGCAGGTTCAAAGCCTGCCTCAGTAGCTTAGTGAGGCCTTAAGCAACTCGGTGTAGACTCTTTAAAACAAAATGTATGAATCCAGGGGAACTTAAGCACTGAAACCATAATCTCCAATTTTTTCAAAAAACTGAGTACCTAGCATAACTAGGAGGGGCCACAGCTGCTAAGGTACTAGGTCCATGAGCGCAGGTAAGAGGGATTTGCCTGGGGCACACTGGGACTCCCCAGGCCCCTTCAGTTTGGGGCTCGGATGGGATTGCATGTTTACCCTGGGGATGGAATGTTCTTGGTGACCAGGTTCTAGAACCCATGGATGCAGTGTGGTAACTGGATTGAAAACATGATACAAGGATTGATGTCTGATTAGGCCCTTCATTTTCCCATTTGCAGCATATTTGGGAACCTTATTCCAGGTCAAAAAGCCAAGCATTCATGGCCCTGGTAAGAGGATGGATAATACTCGATGCAGGGTGTTCAGGCCTAGTGGCCTTACTGCCCCTACCCTGCCACAGTGGACAGGTTTTAGTTCTCAAAACAAGCCAGCATGAGTCCTTGCTTGCCTCCAGAGTTCTTTTCTCCTGAACCCCAGGGTGGGCTCTTGATCTTGAGGGGTTTCCTGGAATTCCCTGGAAAAGGGTATTAGAGATAAGCTCACAGGATTTTTTTTTTTTGGCATCTGGTAACTTGGAGAGGGATATCCATGACATTGTGGCTGCTTAGTGTCAACACAGGGTACCTTAGGGGTGGCGGCTGCTTGAGGTTAATGGAAGAGGTTTGGGGGTAGCATCCTGGCTGATGCAGATTTTGGCAACACATGTCTGCCTCTTGTAAGCTAGAGCTGCCCTGCAGCACAACTAGGTTTATTTGCAGAACCAGAAAAGATCTTCTAATCTGAAACCTTTACCTGTGTAGGTAGCTATCAGCCCACCAAACTGACTCCTTGTGTTCTAGGGCTCTTGTGAGGGCCTATGTCAGAAGTCTGTCCATAAAGAGCTGTCTGGCCGAGGAGAGAAGCCACGCCACAGAAGTCAAGTTTGTAACCTAGTTGAACTGGTCAGTGTTTCCATTTCCTGACAGTCCCTTACAACTTAGAAATCTTTTATCTCAAGAATTGCCTCTGCTCAGCCAACTTCATAGGCTGTTTAAAAAAAAAAAAACTGGGTTGAGGGGTAAGTGGCTAATGGCAGGTGTGGCAGGCAGCCTGGATCCCATGGGAGTGTTGCTGTGGGGCTAGGAGTGCTCCTATGGAAGTGGAGCCCTCCCCTGGAGTCTGGATCCCATTCCGTGCTGTGCTGGGTACACCATGTGGGTGTTTCTTAAACTTGCTGATTCTTTTGACAATGTCAAAGTTGAACTGTTGACTGTAGTCCTTGTCAGACTGGGAGCTCTGGGTGATGCTACATGCTGGGAACTTTGACTTGATTGGAAATGAAATCCAGTCATGCAAGTGTGACTATCCAGCAGTTTCTACTGGGGCCCCACTTGGGAAGAGATGCAGCTCCAACAAGAGAACTTCCTGCTGGCTCACTTCAGCCTGCTGGGTGGGCTTTAAAAATGTTAAATGAATCTTATCCCTGTGAAAAGCCAAGTGAAACACACTGGCCTTTGCTCTTGGTGTCCTGTTCCTGAGGGTATGAATGAGGCACATTTGGTAAATCTGTTCCCTCAACTTGTTCCCTCCTGAGATTTTTTTTTTCCAAAAGGGTGAGACACCAGGGTGCCACAAGGAATCAAACACATGCTTGGAAGTAGCTTGGCAAGGCAAACTTTATTTTTCCAGAAGGTAGGCTACTGAACTAAGCCTGGCAAGCAAGCGCACACAAGCAGGCTGCCTTTTATCCCTAAAGCAGTGCTGTCCCTTCCTCTGAAAGGAGCTCTGTTTCAATCTGATTGGCTAATATTAAAACGGGAGGGCAAATGAAAGGGCTATAGTGACTGTGGATACAAGTTGGGGCTCAAGGGGCTAGGCTGTGGCTCACGGTAGAGCACTCGCCCAGCGCGTGAGGCCCTGGGTTCGATCCTCAGCACCACATAAAAATAAACAAAATGAAGGTATTGTGTCCAACTATAACTTAAAAAAAAAAGTTGGCTCAAAAATGGTTCCATTCTTAACATGGTTTCTTGTGGAATTTAAGTTACTGTAAACATGTTAGAGTTCAATTTTGAAAGAGAACACTTAGTTTTAATGTAGCCTTTTCCTGCTGAAATGGGAATGTTCTCATCTCTAGATGTTTACTTTTGTATTAAACTTTCCCTACCTGATCCAAAGGTACAGCATAGGCAATAGGGGCTTCTTGACCTGGGAGGGGCCTATACCCCTGAGCAACACTTCAATATCCACAAATGGGCCCCTGCAAGATAACACCACCATGTTACTTGCTGGTGGACTAACTTCCTTGAACAGGTATTTAAATTGTATTTTCTAATACACCGCAACAGTGGTTGAACAGGTATTTTGGATACCCTAGATGCTCTCAAGTATACGTAGTCCAGAAGATCCTGCGAGGACCAGTGGTTCCTGAGGATTTCCAGTAACTGCAGTGCGGGTGGGGTGACTAGTACAACCTGTTAAAGTCCCTTCCCTTTCAGGGTACAGTTGGTCCTCTGGCGACCCCTCTCATGTTGAGCAGAACCTTGTCTCTTAGCTGACCTTCTGGAAGGACAGTTGTCAGATCGGGCAGAGCTTTGCCATATTCCAGGAGAGCCTGCTGGGTTTTGCCTAGGCTAATCATGTAAGGTGTGGTATGTCTTTGTTAAACCAAAAAGTGGTGAAGGAAGGGCTTACAGTGTAGCTGTAGCATCTTGAGGGTGTGTAATTCTAGGCAGCTCTTTGGGGCAGCTTGATTCTGAAAAGGGCACTGGACCTCAGCACAGTATGGCTAAGGCTTAAGGATCTGATTCTGGGAGCTGGGGATGTGAAGCTGAGTACAGCATAATTGCAAGAGCTGTAGGGGGATTTATAACTTTAATAAAAGATGGCCTGTTATCACTTTATGGAGATTCTGGGCCCCTAAATTGGGGAATGCCTCAAATACTTATATCTTTTGTCCCAGTGAGAAGTCTTCCATCTATCCTGTCTAAATATCAGTACATTTGAGGGCATTTGGGTTGTATCTAAGTACTGACCTTCCCCTGGATATGTACCCCAATACTGGGCAGGCTTTCAAAGTGTGGGGAAGGCACTGGATGGTTTCTGGGGTAGTTAATGCAAACTTGATAGTTTTGAACAACCTGCTTAATAGTCCTGGTCTCTTACCGGCAAAGCCTCTTTATCAGGTCTTAGAGGATGTCTCTTAGGGGCCCCTTGGTGGAGGTCACCTCATTGTAAATGTATAGTTTTCCATTGATCATCCTTGGGAACAAACTTGGCTTATCTGAGCAATCTAATTAACATGGTATATCCACTCTTTTGTATTTCTGTGGAGGGCATTAGGGTATTTTAACTAGAAGGCTGGGGTCTAGGGCCATGTTTATGCCACTGCATGGGATCATTGGCTTTGGCTACAAACTTTGCATTCTAATTTGCCATATTCTATCTTGGTGCCACCTACAGTTACTTCCCACCTATTTAGGAAGTCACCTAGACTTGAAATTGTAGTACATTGGAGAATTTGCAGATGTTAGATACTGAGGAGCTGTAAAAAATCCAGCATGGGCTCAGAAGTAGCTCAACAAGGCATACTTCATTTCTGCTATGGAAGAGTCCAGCTGCCAAGCACACTTGGGAGGGCCATCTGCCTGAGAGCCCTAATGTGGCACTGCCCCTTACTGATAGGAGCTCAGGGTTAAAACCCACCTGAATGGACAAAATATGGGCAGGCAAAAAGGGCTTTAGTTACAATTGGATACATGTTGGAGCTCAATTGTCAACAAGTTTTGTAAAATGGCTCCATTAGACATAGAATTTAGGTTATTATAAACACGTGTTAGATTTCACTTTCACAGAAAATGCTAATCTTACATCACCTCAGTGGCCTCTGGGCCCCTGGATTTGATTGTTTGGAGGATTGGGCTACCATCCTTGTGAAAGATACCATTGTTGGGGCTAGAACCCTTAAAGCTCAACTTAGTCTTCCAGAATATAAAGAATTGGGATAGGCCCAAAGCAGGAAGGCCCAAAGATGTGACCCAGCTGGGGATGGCTCCAGTGCCCTTTGACCTTTAGTCTAGATTTCTTTCCCCTTGCTTTTTAGTGTTCATATTAAGCCAAGATTTGGAATCTGGAAGGTTATGGAAGAGGACAAGTGAAACGGTTCACCTTAGTTCACTGGTCCTTTATCAAACTGGAGCGTTCATAAGGGGAATAGACTGAGTCGGGACAGTAGGCTGTAAGTAACCTAGCTCTTCCACCTGCCACTCCAAGGGGGATCTGAGGCTCCTCTGAGATGATGTTGCTCTGGATTCCTGTAGCTGCAAGGGTGCCAGGGCCCCATCCCATGGCAGGATTCATCTTCCAGCAGTGCCAAGGGGGTCCTTGGCTTAGGTTGCCACTTGGACAGCCTGGGCAGGGGTGATTGGAGCATTCCCATCTTCTAGCAGTAAGTGTGCTGAGCTCTGAGGGCTGTGGAAGGTTTTTCGGCTCCTGGAAGGGCTTTCCCAGGGTCATCGGGATTAGATTAGGGCCACCCACGTGCTGGTTACCTATCCTACTGGTTTGCCACCTCTGCCCTGTCATCTGACACCTTAAAGTCCTCAACCACAGTAACAATGAGTTTGTCCCTGTTCTATTTGTAATTCTCAATGATCTGTGGCCATTAGGGTCTCTTCCCTCTGCATTAGGATCTACACTAGTGTATTTGCTGAAAGCCTCCGCTAGCCTGGCTAGAATACAGCTGGACTCAGACTTGACTTATAGGTTGACTATGCATCTTCTGTCCTCAGCTGCTGTTCACTCCCTATGACCCCTGTGGCCATAATCCCACCCAGGTCCTCTGGCATGGTCACTCCCCACCTTGTATGCAGTACTTCCTGGGCACAATACATGCCTATCCACCTCCTGCAGTTGCAGTGAACCAGGACTATGCATCTCGCCAGGTATGGGGCTGAGACAAGCTTAACTTTATGAATCTATCCTGAAATTTTACTAGTTCCAAATTATTAGTGAAATCTTAACCTTTTCCTGCATATAATACACCTTAATTTCTTGTGGGGAAAAGAAAAGTTTCATATGGTTCTCTTCTCCATAAGATTTTTCTGAGGAAAAACCCAATGAGCTGCTTCTTTGTCTCAGAATGAAACCCCAAGTGGGAGGCCAAGGTGGCTTCCTAGTCGGGGACTGATATTCAGGAGGATGCAATAGTAGGGGAGGCTTGGGAGGGGCAGGAGAAGGGGTCACGTGATCCTGAATCTGTCCTCAGGTGAGGGGCATGGAAGAGCTAGTCATCTAGAATGTTCCCTTGGATGTGGGGGGCTACTTACCTAGACTGAGATCATGAGTTCAGTTTTAGTGGACAGTCTGTATACAAGAGAACTTCTGTTATCATAAAAGTGGTCTAACTGTACAATACTGAGAACTTTTCCAACTAGAAAAGAGGTACCAAAAAGAGAATCTGAGAATACTTGCTATGCCACTCATTCCCAGGAGTTCTGTAGACCTGGTGTTCTAGAAGGAAAAGTGATACTTCATGAGATAGAGTGGGAGAGGAGGAAGATGAGACTTGAATCTTCCACATGCCACACTGGTAGGGGACTTGAAAGCTACCAACTTCTTCAGGGGGAACAATCCTGTTTTCCTCACTGGCCTCTAGGGTGAGCAGCCTGGCAAGAGCCACCTATGTGAGGGGACTTGAACCCCTCCTAGAACTACAGGACCTCTTCATACCTGTTGCCTGGACTCAAATGGGGACTGAAAGGAAAAGGGAGGAATGAGGAGACAAAGAAGGGGTGAGGGGATGGAGAGAAGGGAGCTTTGCCTGCAGGGGTGGGGGAGCAGGGAGCCTGGAGGAAAGATCCTTGCAGCTGCACTGTCACTGTCAGGGGGTGGCATTCAGAGCCCTGCAGGTCTGACCGCCGTTCTCATACAGGGCCCCAGCAGTTCCTAAGTGATGCCAGCATGGGGAATTGACTCCCTGATGAAAGGAAACTAAGCCTCATTGGTGCAAGTGTGTGGGAAAAGCCCTTCTTGGCCTCGAAGGTGGCCCCTACTTGGGAAGGGAGCCCCAGCTCCCTCAAAGCCTCAGGATGGCCTGCTGGAACAAAGCAAAGCTGGTTTTAGACTGCCGGCAGGGCTGGCTGCTGGACTGTCAGAAGCATCTTTTCCTGTGAGGCTGTCTAATGGAAACATCCTGGCTCTGTACTTGGAACTAAGACTTCTAGCCCTACAGAACATAAGGTTGCAGGGACAGGAAGCAAAAACTTTCCTACAGGTTACTAGGGGTAATAGTGATACCATTTCTGTCTCTACTCCTTGATTCCTAGACCCATGAATTCTCACAATAGGAGACAGTACCATATAGTGGATGCTGGTTCAGGGTACAGTTTTCTGAAGAACTTGCCATAGCCCTGCAATGTATTGCCACCTAGCTGGCACTCCAACTGCATCAAAAGTCCATCCCATCATTCTATCAAACCTGCTGCTCTTCAGGATGGTGGGGAACATTGTAAGACCAGTGAATCCCATCAGCACGAGCCCGAGCCCATTGCTTCATTCCTTTGGCCATGGAGTTCCTTGGTCTGAGGCTGTGCTGTGTGGAATACCAAGATAAGGCCTTCTGTAAGGCCACGGATTGTCGTTTTTGGCTGAAGCACTGTGTAGGGAAGGCAAATCCACAATCAGAATAAGTGTCTACTCCAGAAAGGGCAAACTGCTGCCCCTTCCATGATGGAAGTAGCCCAATACAATCAACCTGCCACCAGCTTGCTGGCTTCCTCTCCCCCGCCCCCCCCCCCAGGAATGATGCCACATTGGGGGCTTAGTGTTGGTCTCTGCTGTTGGCAACTGGCGCTTGGCACTGGCTGTAGCCAAATAAGCCTTGGTGAGTGGAAGTACATGCTGCTGAGCCCATGCATAACTGCCATCCCTGCCACCATGACAACTTTGTTTTGTGCCCAATGGGCAATGATGTGGCTAGGGAAAGACTGCCTGCCATCCACAGATTGGGTCATCATATCTACCTGATTATTAAAATCCTCTGCTGAGGTCACCTTTTGGTGGCATTTACATGAGACAAATATCCTCACATCTTTGCCCATTCAGAGAGATCTATCCACATAGCTCTTCCCCCAAATGTCCTTGTTGCCCATTCTCCAGTTATGTTCTTTCCAGTTCCCTGACCAGCTGGCTATAGGCCAGTTTTCCTTCTAGGCAAAATGCACAACCAGGTGCCCTTCCCATTGTGGAGACTTCCCTTTACCACTGTCCTTCAGAGTCCTTCCAGAACTGTTAAAAGGTATCACTTAGTCACTAAATGCATTTTTTTTAACAAGTGGTAAACTGGGAGCATCAAATACATTTACTTTACGAATCTCTTCAAATAGTTCATACCATGGATTATCAGTGCTCTCTAATAATACCAGTAGGGGAGACTTCAAATTTTTTAGACCTAAAGGTAGTAGCCGGCCAACTCGAACTCAAAAAACTAAGGAAATTAATCCTTACAATTCTGTTTCTCCAGAGCTACACCACTCTTTGTACCATTTTCTATATTGAGGTTCTCCAGAGGAACAGAATCAATAGGCAATACAGAGGAACAGAATCAATAGGCAGTATAGTTACAAAAGAGGGACTTGTTAGGTTGGCTTAAGGAATCAGAAGCTGGATAGTCCACAATGGCAATCGGCAGGCTGGAAGAACAGTAGCTGTGCAGTACAAGAGGCTAAAGCCTCATATCAAGAGGGATCAATACTCACCATAGTCTGAGACCAAAGACTTCTGGAGAATTTTCTTTGAAGGAGAAGCAAGAGTCTTATATTCTCAGATGATCACAGCAGCAATCAAGAACTCAAGAAGAATCAAGCTTGCACCTTTTCTTCCAGTTTTTATTCTATACAAGTCATCATCCTACTGGTCGGTGCTGCCTGCACTTATAGGAAAGGTCTCTTCAGTTGGCTATCCCACGTGCCAATCATTCCTCAACACACCTATACTCCTCCTAACATAACATCTCAATCCAATCAAGTTGACAATTCAAATTAACCATTACAGATTCCAAGCTGGGATCCTCACCTGGAAGAGTCCCAACATCTTCTCTTAGCGTGCCTTTTCTCAATGTCTTCCTGCCTGTGAACTTTCTCTAGCTCCTCCAGCCGCTGAGACAGATACAGTGGGAAATTCCTTGTAAGATCCCTTCTAAGACTTGTTCTGGTGCAGTTCTGCCAGAAGATCGTGCAGTGAGCTGGCTCTGGGCTTGCATTGGTCAAACTAGGGCCAGCACAGCCTGTGGCTGATGGAGAGTAAGCAGAAGGGGGTTGCATCTGATTAGGGATACAGCTAGGTATGTCTTGAGAAGCCACATAGATGTGGGGGTGGACCAAGATGGCATTCAGGAGAAACTTGCTAGTTTCATGTAGTATTAGACCTCCTGGAGGAATGCATCATTTGGAAGGGTTCACATAGCAAGAACAGACTTCAGGGAGATGGAATAGTCAGAGTGGTCACTGGATCTTGGGAAAGGAATACATACTCTGAACACCTGGAGTATACTGAAGTTGCAAGAGCCTGAGTGTTCTGTGGGCCAGTGGAAGTGCTCTTTACTTGCCATTTCAGGTGGGAATTCTGCATTCAGCTTTGCATCTTCCTGTTCAAAACCAGTAACCTTGATTTCCACTATGAAGCCTGAAGGTCCATTATAGATGGCGTGGTCATTGGCCTGAAAGTGTCCGTAGGGACAATGTGGCTCTGGTTATACCCAATGGGAAAGGTTCTGGGGTTTGATTCCTAGAAACTTAGCAAAGCTCATTTCGAGTCTTAAGGAACACACAATGTCTGGGAGTCTAGCTGAGATTCAGCACCCTGGTTGCTTAGGCAGGTGGACATGGGCTCTGGGACACAAGAATGAGGGATATGATGGAAATATTTTACCTTGGACTAAGGAAGTGACTTTGGCAGGAATCCTTCAGTATGCTTAATACTAGCCTTTATCTCATTAGTAACTTCTTCCCCAACACAATCCTGTCTCCCCCACCCCCCCATCAGAGCTTGGTGAGAAGCATTGGCCCAGGCAGCCTTGCACAGGGAACCTAGAGCTTCCTGGGGGGTGGAGTGGGGGTGGGGGATGGGGGACAGACGGGGGATGGACCGGGGTGTGTGTGTGGGGGGGAACGCGTACATACATTCCTGACATTTCAGTCAAGTGTGAGTCTTCCCAGGCTGACGGCTCCCCTTGACTTTAAGGCTGGAACCTGCTGCCTCAGGCCGATTCTGGGCAACTGTCATCTGACTATTAAAAGTCAAACTGGGCTCCTTTTTTTCTCAAGTAGGATGTAGGATATGTCTCTCCTTCCTGGGGGGAAAATTAAGATCTTGGTTCCTGGGTGCACAGGACCTCCTGTGGTGGTGCTTTTGGACTCCATGTCTGCTGTTCTGCCTTATGGCCACCAGGTGGTGCCAAAGGATGTCTCTCATCCACTAGGCTAGAAACAAATCCCATCAGCTCTCCAGGGACTCCGCGATAGATTAATTTTGAGGCCAACATTGAATGTTTCCTCTATTTCTCTTCCTTCCCCTTCCTGTAGAAGAGTCGCACCTTGTGTGTACTTCTGAACTGCCTAGGGAGACATGTCTGAGGAGACCTGGGCACCTAAGGTCTGCCCCTAATTGGGTATTGTGCCCTAAGCAGGCACTCACTAACATTCTGTCCAGGGGGCATCTGTCACTCATGAGACCTGAGACACAAGTTTGTCTTCAATAACTTAAATATCAAAAGTCAAACACTTGATTCAAAACAACTTTAAATACCACTTGGCAAGGTCAAAAGTAAACTTGTCAATAGAGAATAGATCTAGGTAATACTTGTTAAATACTTAAAATTCCTGTGATCTGTCATGTAAGCTTGAAGTAGCAACTGCTAAATTTTTACTTCTGAATCTCTTAAGGAGTCTTTTAGGTATAGATATTATGAAATAAAACTGAAGACTAATGAATACATAACCAGCAATCATCTCTAACCTGAACAGCCTAATGCTACTATAAAAACATCACTTACATACAGAATACTCACCAAACATGCTGCAGATGTGAATCTGGATTGTTTCCTCCCCATCACAGCCTCATTGAGTGGTGGTTTTCTGAATTTTCCCCATATCTGGTGGGAGGAGGGTGCCATATGTACAAAAGCCTTGTTCCCTCTGTTCTGGGGGCCAGTAGGTAAGATGCTGGCTAAAGCCTTGCCATTCCATTTCTGCTCCTTACCAAACACATTTTAGGAAGTAGTCCCACCCATGGGGACTGAAAGGACACTCACAAGTCCACACACAGTCCTAGGACCATGCTACACACTGGATTGTCACATAAGAGACTTATTGTCAGTAACAGGAGGCATACCTGACAAGGCCGTCCCTCCCAAGAAATCGGCCACCTGTTGGCACTCGGAGAAGCTTTATAGCTCACAAAAGGAATTTCATAGTCCCCCACCAGCATTTGCCACATGTCCATTACCCCCACTTTCATTCTAGTCCCTGTTTCCCAAGTTTTTAGATCTATTTTTGCCCCATTTCATGTTGAATGGAAGACTGTGGAGCATGGAAGGGATTTGTTGGTAGACTTATTCCACTCCAGGCTGCTCATGTTAAATTCCTACTTGGGAATTTAAGCTGGGATGGGGTTGAGCATGGGAAGTTAAGCAGCTTTGCTTCTGAATCAAAACTGTGGAATATCTAGATAAAATGGCTCCCAACAGAATATGGTGAATCTAATGCCAATATTGATGCCGATAGGGACTGTCTTCTCTGGAATTGAATCCTTTGTAGTGACATTACAAAGCCTTTTGCATGGTCAACATGGAAACTTTCAGTCCTTTAACCAAAAACAATTGTAATTAATCTGCTAAATGCGGGACTGGGGCTAGTTTACATCTTGTCCGAAAAGACTTCCTTTATTTCCTGTATCTCGTATATGGCTGTCAAATATACCCCCCACACTGTTGGATGTGGCTTCCTTGGGAAGCAGCATGACTCGGGAAGCAGATCCCATTGTCATGAGAACAGTGTTGAGAGGGATGAGTATCTTGACCCTCCCAGTCCAGGGATGGTTGGGTGCAGCTCGAGATACACTTCGGGGTGTGCATGATATCTTTCCAGGAACGAGCAGACATGCGCTAAACCTCTCACCCTAGGGTCTATTACCCTGGTTTTCACTGGAGTCCCTCAATTCTAAGGCCACAGACTCCTACTGAAGAAAGCACAGGCAACAAGCTGCAGGGTGCTTCTCACTTGTTTGCACTGACTCTGGAAGATTGGCAGAAATAGCTGGAAGCAGAAGCAAGATCAAGATCTGACTGGACTGAAACTGATGCTGTGGGTTTTGCCAGGTTAAGACCTCCATCCTATTTCCAGAGATTGCTAACATTTTTTTTTAAACTAGTGCTATAACTTCAACTCTGAAGTTCCCTAACCCATTACTTTATCCTAGGTGTGATGACAGATGAAAGGACTAAAAACTTAGATTAGCCAAATGGCAGGGGACATGTGTTGGCTCCAAGTGAACTTAAAAACTTTCCTGGACACTATCATGCTAGCTCTAGTCAGTTGAAGAAAACTCTGCCTGCCTTGTCTCAGATTTGC
The DNA here is from genome assembly GCF_052094955.1 of Ictidomys tridecemlineatus. NCBI lineage: Eukaryota > Metazoa > Chordata > Mammalia > Rodentia > Sciuridae > Ictidomys > Ictidomys tridecemlineatus. The sequence goes on from NC_135485.1 coordinate 6,129,209, forward strand.
CCAGAATTCTCCTGTCTTTGAGAAAGTCATGAATATCTTTCTTGGTCTCAAGACTAATTTGGAGTAGTGATGAGATTGAAAACTGGAGCTTACTTGCATCCCAAATCAGACGGGACCTGTGTAAGCCTTGATGAGTTGATGGGCTTCACCTATACACTGGCCTATGACAATCATGTAGGCCATCTGTAGCAGAGCAGTCCTCATTTTGTTTATTGTCCCTATTGTGGTCAGGGCTTATGTGCTTTGTCACAGCAGACTCCTCAATCTGAAACTGGCTAACAAGAGGAGCGTGTGCCCTTAGTAGGAGTTGGCCACTGTGGCTGATGGGCAAGATAGACGTGACTCAAACCTGAGCTTTGGGTCAGGCTTACTGGACCTTGATAGTGACAAAATGACATGTGTTGTCCTCATGTTCTAGAGGATACCACATGATTTCCAACCTATTTTAATATCTAGAGCTTACATATCCTCTTTATCATTAGTGAAAATAGGCTGTATCAGTAAGACACTAGAACAATAGATATGTTGTCTTGGCTTATGAATTTCTCTCTACACATTGGCTTGATGTCCTGTGACTGCTTGGTGAATGAGCATTTTCAGGGGTGACTGGGCTGCATTACTGTAAATTGTCCTTCCTCTGTGTCCTCAGTCACTTAGAAGTAAACTGAGCACATGGAAAGGGTCAGTTCTGCTGCAGGTTGTTTCTCACTGAACCTATTGCATCCATAACTCCCTGAAGTAGAAGACCCTGCTCCTTGAATGGACTGCATGTTTCTTAGTCCCCCACCAGCATTTACCACATGTCCAATACCCCCACTTTCATTCTAGTCCCTCTGTTTCCCAAGTTTTTACAAGATCTATTTTTTCCCCATTTCATGTTGAATGGAAGACCGTGGAGCATGGAAGGGATTTGTTGGTAGACTCATTCCACTCCAGGCTGCTCATGTTTTAGTCCTACCTGAGCTTTAGAATACTTAGGTGTGGTAATTCTCTAGCTATAGAAGAGACACTTGACTCTTGACAGAATTCTCCCTTCTGTCCTAAGGGTCTGGTGACCTCAGTCTGTTAATACAAGTTTTCTGTGAATCATTGAACAAAATTGATACCGCATATTAAAATAGGTTGGATATCATCCAGAGCTTACATATGCTTTTTTATCATTAATGAAAACAGGTTCTATGAATAGGGCACTAGAACAGTATAGCTTCTACATATATATAAGCTTCCTTATAAATAGGACATTGGACAAACATGCTATCACTTCATAAACGTAGTGACAGGATCCATTTGATAACTTAAAGGAAATACTTCAAAGTAAATTGACAATGTCAGCTTCTTATAACATGGCTCGTCTTAATGTCACTGAGGATGTATTAAGTCTTAACACTCTCTCGGACAATAGCATGTCTGAGAATGTTGACTCTCTTCCTGGTGTGTTCTTATTAGTGTTTTAGGTGTTAAGATGTCTTTTGTGAAGATCAAGTTGATTTCAAATTTGAATAATCCATGCATTGGACATCAATTTGAACAAAGGCCAATATCATTTAACTCTGGAAAGATACTTTGGAAAACTACCAGTTGCTTATTCACATCTCTGAAACTATCATAGGTCCCACTACCTTTTGGTTGGGGTACATTGGCTGTTTCTCCACATTGAACTTGGCTTAAGTAGTTTTACTGCATTATAGTTCATTCCAATGATATTTAACCACTTGATAATTCATTTGTATCAAATCTACTTTCAAACATTGACAATCAAAAGTACAGGTGCATTACTCAAGAGCAATATAGTTCTATAAAATTCATGAATTATCAGTTTATAATGTTTTATCCAGTTGGCAGTTTAATAAAAGTAACTTGGTACAGCTTATGCCATTTTCACAATTATCTTAACAGACTTGAACTTGAATATTTTCTCAATAGAGCTCTAAAAACTTCAGATTCCCATAAGTCATGTTTTTTATAGGTGTCCTGCATCTGGGTGATGGGGTAAGATTTCATTAGTGGAATCCCACTCGAGGTGGGTAGGTGTAGCCTGGTTAGAGTATTTCCATATTACTTGACATCAAGTGAATTCTACAGTATTTTGAATGTCCATAGTGTCGTCACATAGAAATACCTTATCCCACAAAATTCTTACCCGCAAATCACCATGGAGGGTGAGTTCTGTAACTTCTTGGGTGCTTTGACTACAGAAGAATTTGCTCACTCCTGTGAGGCTCTAATCCAAACTGGTCTGCTGTTTCTTTGTAAGAAAGTGAACTCGGGGTAGCAGAGCAAGGGCTCCTGGCTCGGACCACAGCTTGGGCCCTGGAGTCTGAGTCCAGGGCCTGACACTTTGTGTCTGGCCCAGTGGGAAGTGGAGAGGTGGAACAATTACAGCTTGCAGGATGTTGCTGTGGCCACTGTATGGTCCATATCCCCAGAGGAAAATGGAACACCATACCTCTTGAGCACCTGCAGCATCTAAATACCACCTGTGAAGGTAGCAGTGCATGGCCAAGGACATGGGGCTCAGCCATGCTCCAAGGGGAACAGGTGGAAGAAGCTTCTCTCGGCTCTGGAGAACAAGCATCGGGGACCTTGTGGGGTGGTTATCTTTGTGCATTCCCTCAGTGTCTTCAACTTAAGTTGAAGGCATTACCTGCACTCGTGTGAGGCCTTGAATAGGTGTCAGTACTGACTGCATCAAAGATGGCACCTAGGTCAGGACCCTCCTACCTCATCAATTCTGAGGGTAGGGCTAGGGGAAGGGGGGTTCCTTTCCTCTCCCCTCCACTTCCTCACGGGGGAGCTGTTCTGTGCACATGTTGAACAGCATTCCTTGATGAATCCTCCTGGGTGTTGGTGATGATTTCTAGAGATGGTGCCTTAACTTCAAAGGAGAATGCTCCACTGTGAAGTGCTGAGCTCTGCGGGAACCAGGCGGGTGTCTTGCCATACTTCACAGGACCTTCATAGATAAGCACCCAACTATGTGTACTCCTTGATGAACTTTGAAAGTAGGGTGAGAATATTCTAGAGAAAATGAATTCATTAACAGAAAATACCCGAACTCCTTAGAAATATTGCCTCCATTGAGCTGTCTGGGCTTGGGATTTACTTCCTGTTCTCTTGTTTTGAGATCATTTCACCAGAGACTCCTGTGGTAAAATGTATAGCTCAGTGCCACTCCATCTTCACTGTGCAGGTCCCAGCCTGGACCATCTCCTGCTCGCCAGCTTATCCTGAATGGCTGTGGTGCCCTCATGTGGGACACTAGTTCATACCCGGAACATCTGGGCAGATGCCAGGTCACACAAATATGCTCTGCTGATGGCTCTTGTAGCCTGCATCTGGGTGACATAGGAACTTCCCAGAACTGTTTTCCCTGAGCAGAAATTGGTTTCAGTGACTTCTGACTCGGGAATGGAGGTAGCATAACTCCTCCATCTCAAAAGAACAGAAATTAGGAGACTTACTGCAGGCCAGCTGCTCAGGGTGTAGTGATGTTGGAAGACGGTGAGCAGGGATTACTATCCTTAAGACATGGTGACACCTGTGGCCTGCATTGGCCTATGGCAGGGTCTGAGGTGTTGGGACTTCTGGTTACTTTTTTACACTAACGTACAATCTAATCAAATATGACCTTTGTGGATACATGGCTTGGGATGGGTTTCTCAGTCTTGTAAAGTCTGAGCATGACTTCCTGGCTCCTGCTCCTTTCCCCCAGTGTTAAATTTTCTTCCGGAGGAATTCCATCCTGTGCTATGATCAGAAAGAATAGGCTTTAGATTGAGGCTCCCTGGGAAGTAGACAAGTCGGCCAGCTTAGGGGTCGCTGGCCAGACTGTGCATTTGAGTGCATTTGAGCTCTTTAGCAGGGCATATCTTCTCTGTGGTAAGATTTGATGTCCTGCGAGTTCCAGAAGGACATGGCTTGGGTGAAGATGCCTTGTGATAAGGCTATTTTTCATTTCCTGCAATCCCCTGGTCAAACACTCATGAATTCTATGCCGGTGTGCCATTTGAGGAAATATTTTCTTTCCCTGCATGTAGGATCGTGAAAGTGGACAACAGCATGTTATCTTTGCCATTAATGTGGCCTTATGCAACTTCTGGAAGTTCTCTTCCAGGACACTCTGCCTATAAGGTTGTGCTTCTTGAAGGCCCCCTCTGGCTCTCCAGTGGTCCCAAGCAGGACAGTTCATCCATAACACAAGTCTGCATTACCACGACCAGAACTGTTCTGGGGAGATACCCAGGTCTGTCCGGGGTTAGATGATAGGCCAGCATCTTTCAATTGGTGGTAATCTTTCCTGTTCAAATGTGGCTTTCGTGTTGAGACAGGTTCAGTGACAGGCCTCATCACAATTAACCCAGAACTCTAGACATGTTTGAACAGAATATTTCAACTGACCATTTATATACCTGGCAACTGCTGCCCTACAGACACCAGGCCAGAAAACACCCAGCCAGGGTGTCGACTTCTCTGCCTCCAAGGTCATAACAAGGACCCCTTGGTGAAGCTGCTGCTCCAGACCCATAGCTCTATCTGTACTGGGCATGAAAGTCCCCAGAACTGAGGTGGCAGTGGGACTGAAAGAAACGCCAGAAAAACAGGAGGGGGATAGTAGCAATGGAGGAGGGGAAGGCAGTAGAGGATAGAATCTAAGCAGACTTCCCTTAAGTTGTGGAGGCTTCTTGATCTGAGATTCTACTGAAAGATCAGAGCTTGCCAGGGTTGAAGTTACTATTGAGGGTCATGTCTTGTAAGGACACAGGGTCTCTAGTCTTTGCAATACAGATTGATGGTTACAACTGGTGGCAGCTGCCAGGTAGACTTGGGGGTGATCCATTGTAGAAACAGAAAGCGGCCAATTGCAGCTTCTGGAGGTGGCTCAGACAACAGCTTAGTTGTGAACAAAATAGTTGAAAGCTGTCACACACTGAAGGGGCATTTTCATTCCTAAGTTGTATAGGTGATTCATGTTCACCAAGAAATAGCCCTATAACCTCAGGCCGTGTTGACCACTGAAGTTCCACTTGTAGAATTTTCAGGACACCAGCCATGCAGGGGGAGCAACAGAGGTGAGGGGGTCCAGTACTGCGCTCTCTAAGTTTAACTTGCATGAGAGAATTAGCCTCCACTGTATTGAGAAACTAATGAAAAACTTCATGGGGTACCGGAGCTTACTTTGAATTCACTCTCGGGAGGCCCTGGTCAGTGCTCGTTTCCTTCCAGTTGAAGGAATACAAAATGTGAACAAAGCAGCACAGAAGGACTTGATGTGGAACATGGAGCTTGGTCCGAGTCCAGCACCCATCCATCATCCCTAGAGTATGGGCTAGTTGGTCCCCTGGTTGATTTCATGATGGTATAGCATCTCTGTTCCCAGAAGAAGATGGGACATGGGATTTTCATGGCTAACTTTCATTGTGTACACTCAAAGGAAGCCATGCATGGCACAGAGGGTCTTTGGGGAAACTGTAAAGATGGGTGAAATGTCTTACCTTTCTGTTAGTTGGGTCAGGCTTTTGTTTATCATTGTGTGCTGCTTCAGGTCATAAATACTTCAATATCCTAAAGATCTTACCTTTGCCTATGGATGGACTGCCAAGGCTGGGCCTTGTTCGGATCTTTTCTGGAAGCACCTATTAGATGGGTTTTCCCCTTCAGTGCTACTGATCTTCTAGCTGCATTATTCTTGCTCTGTAGGGCTATGCTGTATATGGCAGGATTTTTAGAACTTCTATCCTCTTAAAGGATAGATTATTTTATCTTAATGTCATATGACTAAAGAGATGTTTAACCTGACTTAAATATTATACAACATACATACATGGAAAATCGCACAGTACTCTACTATGTATGATTTTTGCTATGTGCTAGTTAAAAATAAAAAATTCAGGACCTGGCCTAATCACACAAAGGTACAGGGACTCAAGGGGGTAGAATCTTTTCTGCCCTTGGTAGGGGGTGGAGGTCAGAAAAAGCTTCCTGGGAAAAGTAGTCTCTGTTCCTTTTTGCCACATCCCACGAGCTTACAACTACAAATGTCTCCCCATGCAAGGGAGACAGGTTATATCACATCACTGAAGGATAGCTGATCTGTTCTTAGAAGCACTTCAAGATGCCCTGTTAGTCCTAATGGACCCCCATGAAAGAAGGCTGGATGATGGAATCAATACTTAACACTGGGGAGATTTGGGATGGGGGCCAGTGAAATTCACTTAGAAGGCTCTCTGCCTCCTTGGACAACCTCTCTAAATTTGGCTCCTACAGCTTTCTGGAAATTGACTCTCCTCTTCATGTTAAGTAGCTTGTAGTTGAGGTCGTCGTGTTATTTAGCCCAACAGTGTCTGAATTGTGCACATGCAGAATGCTAGCAGGCCATATCTGGTGTTTGTGGCCAGAAGCAGAAGTATCTGCCTTGTTGAGGGGCAGGAGTGACGGTTCTAAGTAGGCACTGAATTGCTGATAGCCATCATTGAGTAATACCTGTTATTGAGCATGACCATCTGTGGGTTTCCCGATCTCTAGTTGGTGTTTTGGAAAGGACAGTTCTCACCGGCCAGTCTTCATCCATCCTAAGCCTCCAGTTACTGTCCATCAACTAGATGTCTTGTGGCATCAGTTAGAAACAAGTGCCTGATTCTTCTCTGAAAATAGGCCCTCTCCATGTGCAAGGTTGAGGAAAAGTGGTTGTGGAAAGCTGATGTTGAGATTTCCTGCCCACAGGGATGTGCTGTTAGACATGGGTGGATCCAGTTACCTGCAATATCCCAGAGGTTGTCCTATTGCAGTATGAGGTGGATAAAGCTGGGACCTAACTGGGTGCTGATTGCTTTAGGGAGATGGGAACAGTGAAGCCAACTCACAGGGATGGGGCCTTTCAGACTTCATGAAAAGCTAGAAACAGGGCAGTCTTTAGCTGGTCTCTGGTCTGAGTAGTGGCTGAGCTGTAAGGAAAAGGTCAAACACCTGATTCAAGTAGATATTGGCAACTTCCTGTAAAATTGTTCTAGTGAAGTTTGAGCACAGCCAAGTGACAGGGCATTTTTTGTCATAGAATGGCTTATACCTATCAGTTTTTGTTTTAAAACCTTTCAATCTTTTGTCTAGTTTAAACTTGAGAATCTCGTTAGGACTTCTCCCCAAAGGCATCTAGGTCTCCTACTTCTTGGATGGTGTCCAGGTAGCTACTAAATGCCAAGAACAATTTAGATACAGCTCTACCTTACAAAATACATGAGCTCTTGAGCCCTGCTTAAGGGATTACGGCAGTGAACCAAGGCCTGTGATTAGAAGACGTCACAGCCATATCACCTATGATATCTGTCATTGAGGCCTGGGGATAATTGGGGGCTTGTGAAACAATTTCAGGAAATTGATACACACTACCCTGGCTTCCTGAGAATCCTTCAGGAACACATTTTTTTGATGTGGGAAGAAGCTATATAAACTCCTATTTAAAAGTAAATAAAGCATTGACCCCCCCCCCCTTTAATAAGTCTTACCACATTTGGTTTTCTTTAGGGACTAAGATGCTAGCGTTTGATCTCGGCTCAGTGGCTGAGCTGGATCTAGAAACCATCCACCTAGACCTGCAGAATACTCACAACAGCAGTGGTGTACCTGCAATTGATACCCATCACCAAGTGGGAGGACGTGATCAGAAGGTGTGTGACTGATGCCTCTGGGGCAGCCTGAGTGACTTCCTTTCTTTTCTCTGGTGAGACTTCTGGATGACTTTACCTCAACATCTTCAACTTCATCCCAGACCTCTGTGACAGAGGTCACTCCAATAATACCTGTCGGGCAAAAGCTGTACTTCACTAAAGATTTAAATGTTTCCTAAGTGTCCTGAGCCTTAAAGCTAATCCTTGGCATGAAGAATCTGAGGCTTTAGAGGATGACGTAAATACCTCTAGAGACATCATGTCTGAACCTATGTGCCATGGAGAGCTGAGCTTACCGTGCAGGCAAAGGTGCATCCTATTCTGAGTTAGAATCCAACATATCTACTTTAACTGTATAACTACACTTACTTCACATGATACACTGTTTATGGTGGGATTTGCATGACATAATAGACAAATGCCTGGATGAAGGAGATTTTTTGGACACATCTGTTCTCATGGTGAGACCTTTAACCACTGACCTTAGCTTCATAAAATGTGTTTCGGGAGTCCTGAAGTCCCTCACTTGGAAACACTTATGCCAGTGCAAGTCTGGCTACTTATTCCAGTGGCCATGTGGTTACTAGTTGCCTTTCTCCACCTTAAGTCCATTGTGTTCTAAAGTCACTTCCCATCCTTGTGACTAATAAGATATTTCTTGGGCATCTGCCAGTCTTACTGTTTTGGGCACTGGTCCAGCATTCAAACATCAGGTCTGGCTTTAGGGGGAAAGTGATGGGTAGGTTTCAGTCTGGGTCATAGCTTATAAGATGTCACTACGTGGCCACCATATTGGCATCACTAGTGGGAAATGGGGTGTCATCAGACTTGGCATCCACATCCTACAGGTTGTTGAATAGAGGCAATGTTTGAGGGAATGGAACAGGAACAGGTGCTCATGCACCTCATCAGCCAGGGTAGGGCTTACCTTGTGTTCTGCTTCGGCAAGAAGAATGAAAATACTTGACATATCTACCTGTGCTCCTAAAGCTTTCAAATAATGTTATCAGGGTTGCCAACCAGCACAGGAGAACTCGGCTTCATTAGCTAACATTTTGAGCTAGATTAACTCCCATGGGTGCCCCTGCATGGTAGGATATTTAGCAGCATCCCTTGACTGTTAAATGTTCATAGCACCCTCTTAAAAGAAACCAATCAAAATCTTCCCTGCTAGAGAACCACTTATAAACTCAAGGAAGAGCTGTCTCTCACTGGTTCACGGATAAAGCAGATGCTTAGGCATATACTCCTGTCTACCTGTAATGGACAGCTATGAGTTCTCAACCCTCTCACTGCTGCAGCTGGTCTGAGGACCACTGTAAGGTATACTTAATGTTGTCCTCGTACCATCAGTCCCAGCATTGTTTACACTTGTCCAGTACGTCAATGGCTTCAGTCTGCTGCTCAGTGGACAACTAAGACCTAGGTCTGAGCCCCTGATGACCTTATCCTTACCAGTCCACGATTGCTGTGAATTGCTTCTTTTCAGTGTTGATCCTGGAGGCACCAAGATGTGCCTCAGCAAATCACAAGCTGTATTTTCCCTCCTTTTTTATGCAGCAAGAATTTGTTTTCTTGGCAACAAGTTCAAGTAACCTGCAAACATTGTATCCCTTGGTAGAAGCATCTAAGAACTATGACATCTAGACTTCCTGAACCCATATTTGTGTGGATGGAAGGCACAAATATTCTACTGGGTCACTGATAGGAGAAACTTATTTCCACTTGTGACCCCTCGCCAGCAAGGAAGACACGACTCGGGAATCTTCTCTCAGCAGTTTATTCAGGCCTTTACTCAGACATGTCTTCAAGCATTCTCTCTCTGCTCGCGCCTCCCACACTTAATAAAGCACACCAAGCTCCAATGCAAAGCCGCCACGTGGACCTTTCTCATAGGGTGTTAAACAATGACGTGCCAACTCTCCCTAATAAGGAGTTTGTCGCAATCCATGGCGGAAGCCGGCGCCATCTTGTAATGGCGGCCACGGTCCGCTGAAACGGCTCACCACATCCACTCTTGACTTCCAAACCTTTATTCTGCCTGTTGAAATAGTACCATACAATAAAAGTTCAAAATAGTTACTGCAACTTGAATGCACTATGCTCACCACAGTTGGGTTTTTCTAGCAAATACTCCCTTGAGACTGCTAGAAATAAAGTGGGCTTGGGAAGGAGAAGGCACCAGGAGCCCGACTGCTTCTCCAGCTTGGACCATGCTGAGTCTATGCCTCCTGATCTTTCATAGTATTTAGTTGAGCTCTCTGAGGAGAAACTGAATCAAGATCACAAATAGAGCTTGTTGTATAAGATGTTCAGGGATTAAAACCTGTGAAAGGCAGAAGTGGGATTGGGCAGAACATATCAGACTAAGATGGCAGGGAGCTCCAGAGTGCCTTCCATTGAATTTGTCCCAAGTTGGACTGGAATTTCTACTCCTGGTTTGGGCTGCTGGCCGTGTGCTCCTTCTAGGAGGTAACATTAAAGGGTGAACATCTTGTAGCTAAGCAGTGAGCCTGTCTTGGACCCCTCCTCCCTTCTATTCAGATGATCCAAGTGTATTAACTGCTTGTTGAGGGGACGTTTTAGTTTTGGGTACTCTCAAAGGAACCATGGTGTCATAGCAGTACATTTTTGGTTTGAGCTTTCAAATTAAGCCAATGCGTTTATGAACCAGGATTTTAACCTTTGTTGGTTGTCACTGAACTCTTCCCCGGAAGCTATAGTAGTGAGCTGAGACTCGAAGCGAACGTTACTATCTTCCTAAAATTGTTACTGTCTGCTGGGACTTGGGCCTTAAGAAACTTGCCAGTTGGCTCACGTCACAGTAGGCTCATGCTGTTAGTCTTGTGGCCAAGAGGTACAGTAATATGCTTAGAAGTGACTTCCAAACCCCCATTAGTCTTCTACTGCTGAAGGTGTGGACTAAGGGGAGTACAGAGGTGCACCTCACCTGGTACTACTTTCACCAGGGATCTGGCTAACCCCTTGGGAAGCAAAGCAGAAGGAAGGCCAAGATCAGTTGTAGATTCCTGAGTCTTGTCCAAAACTTGCAGTCTTCAGAGCCCACTGAAATAATGGTTTAAAGTTGTAACTTGAGTGTGACGTATGCTTTCTCTAGACTCCAAAGGGGGCCTACCAGTTTTGAAGTTTCTTCCTTGTTAGAAGATGATGTAACCAACTACTTAAAAGTGGGAAATGATTTGCTAAATGCCTAAAAACATAATTAAGCTTGACTCCTGGGTCTTTGAGGTTTAAGTCCTATGATGTGGCACTTTGTCTTTTTCCCCCCAAGAGTACTTGCTACTTCTGATCATCAGGGCTGACCTCTGAGCCAGTGAGATCTGAAATGCCAATAAAATCAAGATTCTTAATGTTACTGTGGCAGAGAACCTAAGGGTATACTGCTGGCCTTTTCATGACAAAGCAAACTGACATTGGTCCTCACTAAGGTTTGAAAGAAGGTATTTTTCAGACCTGTATTAATTGCCAGAAGTGCTGGTGGTTATTAGCAGTACCGTATCTTGTATGATAGACAGTTGTCTGGTTAAGCATATGGTAGTTTGCTCTCACTTGGCATGAGATCCTAAATTCTACATTAAGAGATCTCAAATGAAAGGCAACTTCATTCCTATACTTTCTAAGAGGCACACAAAAGGCCCATGTTATTGAACTAACCAACAAAATGAAATTTCCTGTACTTAAGAACATTTCTGGCCCTAAAGCCCATCCACCAGAGCAGACTATAACTTGATTGTTCAAGACCACTGGATTTCTGTAAAGCATGCTTCCTTAGGAGCATCACTGTTTGGGGAACACTGTTCATGTTAGCAGTGTCCCCAATGGACCCAATCACCCTCTGCTAGACCTTATATAAGACCAGCACCTCAACATACCACTCTGAAGACCAAGCCCCCAACATGTAAGCCTTTGAACAAACCACATCTGCACCAGAGCAGATACTGGTTTTTGAAGAGGCAATTCTTTCAAACTTGTTCAAACTTGAGGTCAGCATTACTGATACCAAAACCAGAGAAGGACTTACACAAAACATAAGCCCAATGGCCCCAGTGACCAAATAAACATCAATGCAAAAGTGCTAAACAAAATTCTAGTAAACCTAATTCAATAACACATTGAAAACATTCACCATGACCAAGTAGTTTGTCTCAAATGGAAGAATAGTTCAACATGTGCAAATCAATGATGTATCAAACCAACAGTTTTTTTATCCTTGATTCCAATCTTAAAAGATGCAGAAAGCACTTGGTAAAATTCCAAACCCTTCATGATTTAAAAACTCATTATAGAAGGAAAGCACAATGAAGTACACACACAATGGTCTATTGCTAACAGCATCCTGGGCAATGACAACTGAACTCTCCCTTTAAGATCTGGAACCAGACAAGGATGCCCACTTTCACCACTGTAATTCAATATTATAAAAACTGGAGAATTTATCCTTTGTTTGAAGATGACAGAATACTAAATATAGAAAAACATTACATGGGAGAGCTCCATATGGGACTAAAGCTTCTGTTGTGAAAGTTGAGTTCTATTCTCCCCACCTCTTCAAGCAGTTACTAAAATTAAAGCAAACTTGGTATGTGGAACATAAAATAAAAGAGAAGTCTTATTTGCTAATAACATCTGCAAAGTGAAAACAAACCTTTTAGCAATAGCTGGAACAAAGTCTAGAACAATTTGGCAAAGAAAAAAAAAAAACAAACAGTAACCGCCAGGGTCTATCCCTGCCCATACTCTCCAAGAAGGTTCCATTTCCTGCATCTGAGAACGTGAAGAGGATCTGAGTTTGGCCATCTCCCAGGTTGCTTCTAGGGAACTCATTCACATGCACTGGGTTTACGTATAAAGTGTGCTTAGTAGCAAGACCTGAAAGGAAGCCAAGGAAGCAAGATGGGACAGGGAGAATAGAACTCGACTTCTGCAACAGAAGCTTTAGTCCACATGGAGCTCTGGAGTTGGGTGGCCCTCCATAACTGTCCTGAACTGATGACCCAGCTGTATTTCTTCATCACACTTAAGATCTGTGTGTGGCTTCTCCAGAAAAAGAGCATGACCTATGGTGACACAGCTCCCATCAGTGAAGGATGAGTGTCTAGGTTCTTCTGGTCTAGTGGTACAGCACAAGGTCTGGCTTGGGAAGGTTGTATGTCATGTGTTCTGGGAACAAACAGATTAGGCTTAGAACTTGTGTCCTGGGACCCGCTCTCATTGAATGAGGTTTCCCTTGCATCTTGGCAGGACTGAGTCCCTTGATTCTAGAGCCACATATCTTTACAAGGAGAGTCCAGGCAACAAGCTGCAGGGTTGGAAGCCAGGCTCCTGGGTGACCCCATGCTTGTTTGCACTGTCCTGATGATATTGGCAGAAGTGGCTGAAAGTAAGAGATGACTGTACTGAAGGGATGACGTTAGAGGATTTGCTAGTTTTGGGACCTTTATCCTGTTTTCAGAGATACCGCCAACTTCTTGGCTAGTACCCTCATTTGGAATCCCTCTGTAGGAATGGGGCTCTCCCCATTTATCTCGGCTTAAATGATGACATCAAATAAGGCAAGTGATGGTTTAGCAGATTAGCCAAATTCCAGGGATATAGCATAGCTAAGAGTGAGCTTTGCTTCTTCCCTGGCAACTATCCTGTGCTCACTAGTCATCAAACTGGGGAAACATTCTGCCTGCCTTCATGCATTTCAGAGATGTCTATGCAATTATATTGAATAGTTATGGGCTGAAGATGTAGGTCACTGTTAGTGCTTGCCTAGCATGCTTGAGGCCCTTGGTTCAACCCCAGCACCACCAAAAAGTTGAATATCAATCTGTCTTCATTTGGTCTCGGGAATATTTGCATGATTGGGATGTTGATCACCTAACTGAACTGGCATCCTTTCCCAAAAGCAAAGCCCGAAAACCTACGTAAGCCCTGAAGTGTTTGAGCTTCACCTGTACATTGGACTACAAGAACCAGAGAAGACATCTCTAACCAAGATGTCCCTTCTAGACAGTCATCCTCATGATTGTTGCCTATTCTTGTCATGGAGAGGACTTCTATGCTTTTTCATAGAGGATTTCTGTTAATTTGGAATATGTGTCCTGTGTGGTAGGAGTTGGCCACTGGCTGATGGGCAATATAGACCTGGTGACTGGGTTAGTCAGATGTAACTTGGAGTACTTGGTCTTGAATCTGATCAGACCTGAGCTTTTGGTCAGGGAAGTCTGCCTATATTGTGACTCGGATATCCTGTGACTGTCAAGGGAACCTGGCCCTGGTGATGCTTTTGATAAACTCATGGTTACTTTTCAGTACCCTTACTTCTAGCCAACAAATACTTGAGCATCACCATGCACTTGACTTCACAATATGTATATCCTGTGGTATTTTAGGGGTAACACAGGTTCCTTGGGCCCATGAAGGGGATCTTGAAAGCAGACCCTTGAGTCTATTCTGCTTTGCCCCTGAAGCAGCCTACTAGAGAGCTCTTGGTCATGCCTTACAGGGTGGGCACTTCCCCATTGGGTTTGGCACTGTAAATGCCTCCTGTTATCTAGCAATTCTTCAGATGGCATAGCAAAGGGAGGTGACTGTACTGAAAGGATACAAGTCTGATTGCTAAAAGTCCATGGCCCAAGCCTATTGTCAGGGAGACTGGGTAATATGACATTTCTATCTTGAGCAGATAAAATCTAGGCCTGCATTGAGAGAATTGGGGTGAACATGGTATCTGGAAAAAGTGCCTAAGAAGGGTTGTCCTTGGGTAGAAGGCACTTGGCCAAGACTGGGCATCTGGAAGGTTCTGCATATACTCGGATGGAAATGTACATGATGGCCTTACTGGGATGGCTGTGGAACAGGTTCTTGCTATTAAGGGTGGGCTAGCATCCATGAAATATCCAGAATCATAGAGAACATGGCTGGCTCTTTATGAGGAAAAAAGGAAATGGAGCCTTCACCAGGTTTTTAGGAAATCAGAAGACATGTAACTTTCCCCAGCTCACTTATCTAGATCATAAATATCACATGTTCTTTGCCCTGTTGCAAGTTTCACTTCTGACCTGGTCCATGAATTTGTCCTTACATTTACATGTGCCATCCCTGGGCTTGGTGAATGAGCATATATCTGGGATGACTTGGTATGAGACTTATCGATGTATTTTCATTGCATTGTTTTCTCATCCTAACCTTACAGGGCACAGGTCTAGTGAAAAAGGGCAAGGGCTTTGGCAGGTGTATTCTTAATGGTTCACCTGTTTTCATAAACTACTTGGCTCAGATGGTATTTATTTATTTTTTTTTTTTTTGGAGTACTGAATCTTTCTTCCCCTCTCCAGGATCTGCTGTATGACTGATCTCTGCTTCCCTACTCCCAAGTCATGAGGACCTCTGCACCTGATCTGAACCAGATCTTTTTTGCCCCTTTAATGTTGATTGCAAAAGTTAGCCAAGAATCCAGAAAATGTGACTGGATACCTGGTCTCCTTTCTCCCTGGATTTTTTCTAATAGAAGGAAATCATCTACTTAGGGTAATTTCTTTTGCCTCTAGCCTCGCTTCTTCATAATTTCCTCAAATGTTCATTTTCTTTTTACATGGTCAGGGTCATGGCTGTTAGCTCAGACCTCATTTTTTCAGCTTTGGAAAGTTCGTGACGCTGTACAGGGATGTTGCTATCTGACTTTGGGTGGCTTATCTGAAATTGGACAGATGCTCAGTGAGACACTGAACACTGTGAATGCTGTTATGGCTGAATTTCCCATGACGTGAAAGCTGCCTCTGAAACGTTTCTAAAGAGAACCGGTTTCAGGAGACTTCTGACCCCTGAGAAGTTAAAGTAGCATAACTTTATCATTCTGAATTTTTCAGAGAAATGGAAATATTGAATGTATTGTAGGGAGCTACTTCACATGGTACCAGGGGCTGGCTAGCCAGATTGGCAATTGTAGGGCTTATCAAGAATGGGCTAGATCATTTTTTTTTTTGTAGAAATACCTATAATGTAGTGCTTGCTTTATGCTGGCTATGATGTGCTGGCGCTGAGGTCTGCCTTATTTGAGTAGGACTAGTGATGTTGGGCAGCTGGCATTCTAGCTCTCAAGACTTGGTGATATCTGTGGCCTGCATTGCCCTGTTGCAGGCTGAGGTGTTAATCTGGACATCAGGGTATGAGAATGAACCAGGAAAGTCTAATTTAACCAAATATTTCCTTTGTGCAAATGTAGAACCTGTTTCTTGTTATCTTTGTATAGCCTGAGCAGGGTATACTGGATTCTACGTGTCATCTGCTTTTAAGATGAACACTTGCATCCATGCTGTGACTTGGTTAACCTAGGCTTTGTGACCAATGTGATAAGATGGGGCACCCAGTTTTGCAGATGTCAGTTGGGAGACATTGGTCATGGACTCTCCAGTTGAGCTATTGGATAAGATATATCCCATTCTGTGGCAAAGCTAGACCTCCTACGACTTTCAGGAAGACATGACCTGGGTGAGGGTGCCTTTTGATGAGGTTGGGCTTTTCCTTCCATCTTCCAATTAAACTTGAACACTTCCATGTTACGTTCTCCTATACATGCCATGTGATTTCAGAAAGAATATTAATTTCTCATGGGGAGGATCCCAGCTGTTCATGTATTAAGATTTGCTATTGTATATTATGTCTGCTTTGTGAAATAACACTGATCACAATGAGGCCTTAAATTCCATGTAAGAAACTTTTTGAAAGTATGCAGTTTCTTGCATAGCTTTCAATTGGAAAAACACTGGAGTTCTCTGGTCAGTTCCTCCATCCCAGGTGAGAATTCTTCATGTCCTCAGATTGCTGCTTTGTGAAGGCACTCTTGCTCTCCAAGGAAACTATGCAAATCATTTTCCAACTCTAAGGCTAGTCTGTTGGTTGAATACCTGAAACCAAATGCATTTTTCAGGAGCTCCCTAAAACCAGTACATTGGCAGAGTATGATTCTGAGCTAGATAATGGCAGACCAGGATGTTTTAACACCCAGGTTTTCCTCTTGGAGTATGTCATTTGTTGGGCACATGAGGCCAGTGAGGTGGATGAAACTAGTTGAGGTCCTAACCAGATCGTGGGCTTGAAATAGTGGGTGCTTGGGCAACTTGGAGAACTGGAATTATCAGGTATCTCGAGGGTCCTCACTGCAATCTGGATTCAAGCACATGTCTGTTACACCTGTCGCTGCAGTTGAATCATACCTGAGGCTGTATTAAAGATGGCATTTGTGAAACACATGGCCTGGCAGAACCTTTGACAGATGACCCTTCATTTCATGAAACATGAGATTGGAAAGCTGGTATTTCCTTTCTTTGAATGCACTGTGCATTTGGCTATTTATTCCAGTGGGCATATAGCTCTTGATGGGTTTAAAGTGAAAGAAGTCTTCTCTCATCCCCATAACAACTGAGACAGCCCTACAGAGGCATCTGGACTGCCCTTCATAATCACTATTTAGGATCCTAGACCAGCACCAAGCACTTCAGGTGGGGAAGTGTGAAGGGCAGGTTGCAGTACTGGTCATTGCTTATGTCACTATGTGACCACTGTATCAGTGTCCTAAGTGGGAAATGGGACAACACAAATGTCCATACACTAATGTCTAGATCCCAACCCTTCAGGGAACTGTGTCAGGCAGAATGCTTGGTTTTAGGAAAACTAAGTGGATAGGAAAAGGATATTCTCCCTGGACAAGACTTAGCAACCAGGGTGGGACTCTTTACCTTGTACTTCAGTGTGCAGAATCAGGAATGTTAAGATTCATCTGCTCCTAGAATCCTTCAAATCACACTTTCGTCAAGGCTTCCAGCTGGCAGGAGGTGTGCATCCTCATTGGTACTGATATTCCGGGTGGATGATTACTGTCATTCACGAGTGTCCTTTTGTGGTAGGATGTTCAGCATCGTTTGACTAATTCACTAGAAGCTTCTAGCAACTGCTCAATTTGACAAAAGAAATGCCTGAAGACAATGACGTTCTACCTGGGGAGCAATGTCTCCCTGGTGGAGGACCACTAGCTATCTGCTCCTCCAGGAGCACCCAAGTGTCTTGTACCTGTTGTCCCCTGGGGTTCTTACAGATGGAGTGCTGGATGCTTGTGCAGTTTCTGTGATCTTGGGATGGTGGAAAATGAAATATTTTGGAAGTTTCCACCCAGTCTGTCTCTTGGGCCTGGGATTTGCATGTTGTCTATTGATGAGAACTGAAGAGCTGAACAAGTTGAAAGAAGGTACACAAGTGATCCAAAGCTTGGTGCAGCTAAGGACAATGATTATTGGCAAGTCCAGAATCTTAGTTTACAGCCCCAACCATGGAATGCAACCTTGAGGTTAGGCAGACAAAACACCAAAATATTTTTTAAAAACAATGCTATGTTTACATTTATTTCCTTAATCTGTCATAGATCTATACTAGTGGCTAAGCATAAGAAAAACATGAAGCAGGTCCACAGTCTCAAGAGGAACTTGTGGAAAGTCTGACCATGTCAACTGAGGACGTCCTGAGAATAGTCTGCTGTTCTCGCTTGTCTTGGCCTGCCAAGAGCTCAGGATATTGACTCCTTAACATCTGGGAAAAGGGAAAAGATCTCTGAAATAAGTGGCTTTTTTTGTCTCTGGGGGGAAATCCTGAGTAATGTAGATGTCATGCTACCCAACTTTAGCAGGATAAGTCATCCCAAGCTGATGGAGACTAACGCCCATGGGTCTGGTAGCTCAATGTCATCACACTTCCACTGTGCATGTCCCAGCCTGGATGTCTTGCTGCTCAGAAGTCTGAATCTGAATGACCTTGGTGTCTTCCTGTGGGACACCTCTTTTTTCTCATTTAGATTGTCCAGCTTATGCTGAGTGACAGATTCTGGTACATCCTTCCGATGCCTATGACCTAACTTACTGGATGACATAAGGACTGCCCACTACCATCTCACCCTTGAGCCTAAACCAGCTTGGGATGACTTAACCTGCTAGAGTTGGGTAGCATGATTTCTACATTACTCAGGATTTCCCCAGAGACAAAAAAAGCCACTTATTTCGGGGATCTTTTCCCTGTAGATGGGGGCTGGCTAGCCAAGTCAAGAATCTACTGGGCTGCTCAGTGGGAAGGGTGGACTAGGACTTCCTGGCAGGAGCTGAGTCTTCTGGGGAGCCTCAGTTCTGCTGTTCAGGCAAATGAATTGGGCCTACCCAGATCAGGATAACTGCTCCCCCAAATCAAGTGACTGTAGACTCTGAGCTCTACAGATAACTTGTCAGGGCCACCTAGACTAGCATTTGATTAGAGTTCAGAAACTGTATTCCTGGTAAGTCAGCAAATAAAATGATCATCATACATTCTAAATAGATTCTCTAGAAAATCATTCCTGGAAATAAGGAAAACAGAATCTATTACACGGACTCTTCTCTGTACAGCAGCATCCTGGAGTCACCAGGTATATTAAATAGCAAGATGCTCCGAGGTGTATCTCGGCCCTCCCTGGGGGTAACCTGGGATGTTGAAACTGTGCCAAAGCCAGTTTTGACTGAGAAATGGTTGGTCTTGCCAACACTTCTCTGGACCGTGTTGCTATACCCATGCCAGTTCTAATAGGTGTGTCTAGGTTTAGAACTGTGGATGGTACAAGGGAATCTGAGTTATATTTTTCAACTAGTATACTAGTCATTTTTATCCGATCATTAGTGAAATTCAGCTACTAGATGGTTAATGATGTGGGGCCTTTGTCAGTACCATGCGGGGAATTCGGAGCATGGACGGGAAGGCTGTATCTTATATACGGGACCTGTCTCTCTCTCCTTGCAGGAATCTTGAGTGGAATTCCTGCATCATATTTGGCCAGAGATGCTGCCTTTGGTGGCTTGGCCTTGCTGAGGAAGGCACTTGTGATGTGAGGTCAGCTGGCCATTAGTGATCACTATCCTCAACTCGCTGTACTACCTGTGTAGGTAGAGCAAGCAACTTTACCCAGAAATAGGCTAGAGGCCTTTACTTGGCATCAGGAATATGGAAGATAGGTCCATCTGTAGTCAAGTAGTCTGCAGACACAGATGGCCTCTTGCCACACCGTCCTTATCAAAGTCTGACCTTCCTGTTCTTGGTGTCATGGGATGTTACCCTCAAGTCTTTTGGAGTTTGCATGCAAGGTCATGTTTCACCTTGTGCTCTGGTCAGAAGGAGCGGTCCACTGTGGTTGGAGAGGTAGATGGTGGCCAGGGTGTGTGGATGTCTGCCTAGAGGTGGAGTAGGTCAGGGCTTTATGGAAATCTGGTCCATACTGTCAGGGTACCTTTCTTGTGGAAATCCTGGGAGGTGAACTAGGACTGCCAGAGCAGTGGAGTCTTGGTGGGGGGACTTTGATAAGGTTGGATCCTTTTCCATTTCCTTTGATTCTTCTATTGAACAAACCATAGTATCTGTCTGCTCCAGGTGTCTTCTATTTCTGAAAGAATAACTTTGAGTCCCATGCAGTTTACTTTGATTAGAGCATAGGTCAGTCTTTTCAGTTAAAAGGCTTAAAAGCTGAGTGCATGTCTACTAGGCAGCTACAATGTCAAATCTTCAACAGCTACTGTATCACTTCTACAAGGACCATAATTAGAAGGAATTGATGTTATGACTTATTTTGAGGGTCTCGCACTGGGTCAGCACTCGCATTATTTGTGGTCAAGACCCTCATTTAAGGTCAGATTCCTGGTGGCCTGGGTCTTATTGGAACACATTTGCTGTGAATGGTCCAAACCTTTTAACACTGGGCATAAGCAGAAGACATTCCCCAGGGAATTACCCTAGCTTCATGTTCTTGGCTTTCTTTTGTGTAGCAATAACTCCATGGTTTACAGGCAAAAGGAGCCCGGTGGCCTAGCGGCACCATCTGTGGCCACTGGTGGCAGCATCTAGAACCAGGACCCACTGGACCTACATTTGTATGGCTGGAAAGCAGAGCCCTCCCCCTGGAAAATGGATTGTGATGAGAAACCTACTTAGTTCTGAGAACTGTTCTTGATGGCTGGGGAAATAAGGTGTTGGATGACAGTGCTGTAGCGCAGATGCACTGACTTGTCATAGGTTGGGTGTCCCCTAACCCCCTCCTACTAAACTGTCTCTGAAAGTTGCTTGTGAACTTTGGGTTATGGAAGAGTGCACCAAATTTCTGACTCATTCCTTATATACCACACTGTCTGACTTCTGATGCTTCATTGTTGAACTTCAGCTCTCTGAGAAGGAGATGTGAGTCAAGATTGAAACTGATGGTATGATGTATAAAACATTAAAGCCTGCAAGAAGGGAAAGAAAAGCTGGATTAGCAGAAGGTGTCAGACTGGAGTGATTCTGGCAGGGAACTCCATAGCAGGTGTCTTAGAGTTGTCCTGTGTCGAGGTGAATGGAATTCCCACTCCTGGTGGGGCTGGTCATTAGCTGTGGGATGGTATGGAAGGGACCAAGAGCCAGAGATGGCATATCTCTGTCCTAACAAGCAGCACTTCCTGTCTTGGGGCTGTCAAGCAGTGCCTTGAGGTTTACCCCCAACTTGATTCTTTTGATGTTCCTTCAAAAGATTGTTCCAATATGTACCAGGGTGGCAGATCCTAGAGGATGTAAGTCACATCTTGTTCCCTCCTTTACCCTTTTATGAAATGAGTCACCTGCTCCCGGTGGCTTGTATGAAATTTTGTGCAGTAAACTAGATATTCCAGAAGAACTTAGAGCTATAGAAGGGAAATATTCTGAGAATGTCACAGAATTGATTAAATACTCCCTCCTTCAGGGTTTTGAAGGTCAGATGTAGTTGGCTTGCCCCCCTCCCCCAAAAAAGGCTCTGATCCCCTTAAATGATGGGGGACTATGAAGTTTACCCAATTAAGTGCTTCCAACACGTACTGTATGGCCAAGTGCAGAAGCCAAGTTCTGGCAAGGAGCCTTGTCTACTGGATTGTGGACTGTAACCTCTGTGGTGAATGCTCTATGCTACGCTTTGATATATAATGCAACCTACTTAGGCTGTGCGTGTCCCATGAGTTCACCCACAAGCCGTTTCCTCAGACCTCCAGGTCACCCGTCTTCTAATCTTGCCTACTCCAGGCTGACCACCCAGCCCATGCATTTGCCAGTGCACTTAATTATTACCTCTTTCCCCTTCCCTCATAGAGATGACCAAGTATATTGACTGCATATCTTCCCACTAGCAGAAATTTCACTCAGATTTTTGGTACCCTCTAAAAAGCCGTAGCTGTACAAGGAAGCCATCTGTGAAATACATAAGGATCTTCTCTCGGTATGTAGCCAGGGAGAGTTAGGCCTGGCATTGGAACTATCCATGGCTCTCTTGTGGCAGTAGATTGCCCAATGCACATGACATTTCCCTCAGCTTTGCTAGGGAGGTTCCTCATAGTAGCTCTGGAGATGGGTGTAACCTGTTAGGGACTGAACAGTCTACCTTCAACCATTTTTGGAGAACATTCTATAGAGTCGCTTCATTTCCAATATAAATACAGCAGGCACGGGCTCCATTTTTGTCTAGAAGCTTGATCTGTCTGATCAGCTTGCCCTTCTTGCTCCCTGCTTTTGAAACTATTTTTTTTACTGTTTTATTTCTGTTTTTATTTCTCAGCTAGCCCATTCCACTGAGGGGAACCCCATTCCCTCTGCCTGTGCAAGAGTAGTAACAGCAGTTTGTTGTAAGTTCACTATTACAAATTGAGCTGATGCAGCTAGGAGCCAACACTTTCCTCTGACTTGGCCTAGGGATATCCCACTGAGGCTGGAGGTGTGAGCTTGGAAAGGACAGGCACAGTAGTTTGGGGATGAGGGCGTCTGAGCCGCCTGTTCTGCAACTTTAATAGTATGTTTGCTAGAGATGCATACAGTTTCCTCCCTAAAGTGGCAAATATGACCAACAGAGCTTACACAATTATGATTTTTATGGTAGGTAGCTTACACTGGGTAGCTCTAAACAGTTACTTAATACTTATGGCCAGTAGCTTAGTCTCAACAGTAAATTAAATGAAGTTGACTGCCAAATTAGTTTTCCACTGGTGAAAATATGGCCTTGTGATTTAATCTTAAGGGGCTGCAGTATACTCTTCCTCCTGAGATGTCCAGAGACCTATGGATCTGTCTAAACTCCTGTTCAGGCAGAATGTCAGAGGTCAAGGCAGTTGAAGAGCCCATCTTAAGTCCTCAAAATTCAGACAATGGGGCTCAATGAAACATTTGGAGCTGTGCCATGCTATCCCTAAAATCCAAAGGAACCTCCAGTTTTGAAGTTACAACTGTGGTAAGAAATAAGTAACCTACTGTCTTACAAGTGGCGATCTGCATGCCCTAGACAGTCATCACTGATGTGACAGGCCTCCCATGTCTTGGTAGGTTTCTTTCCCATACTCTAGCATCTGGGTTTTTTTACCCAGAATACTTGCTAATTGATCATAAAATCTGACTTATGCCAATAATGGGCCAGCAAGCTTTCTGTGGAATGCCAATATAATCCAAATTCCTATGCATCCCACTATATAGGGATCAGTTGGAGAAGCTCAGGACCACTAACTGAAGGCTTACTGCTGCCATCCCATGATAAAGTACACAGATGCTCTGAGGATCTGAAGATGCCTTCTCCAAATCTGTTACTGTGCCTGACCATTGGCTATCCTTACTCCACAGGGACCCTCAACTCCTTAGCAATCAGGAAGAAGCTCTTAACTGAGGCCCATTATCCTATGTAAGGATCACACCATGAGATCTTTCTTCAAATATAAAGATGACTCCATGAAGCTAACTTATGGAGACATTCCTGCCAGCTCCTTGTCCCATAGCTGTGGGAATGGAAGGTGGAGGTGAAGCCAAATAGGAGTTACGAGGAGGATTAAAACTCAAAGGCTAAAGGACAGGGCCAACAGCCTTGACACTTTTCCATGCCTGTTTAACATAGATTTTGACCAATGGCTTTGATACTTTTTCGGTGCCTATTTAATGCAGACTTTGGCTAATGCTCATACCCCAGAAACTAACCCTCTAGGCCAGCCCACCCAAATGGGTTTTCCTGCTATCGGGTTCTCCCCCACATTGCAGGAGTTCTCTCCATTCACTCTCCTTCCACTATTGCCATGAATTTTACTCAAGTTTGGGAGACAAACCCAAACTTCAGGAAGAAACTGAAGCAAAGAATAGTTTCATCTTAAACTGACTTTACTACAAAAGATGCCTTGTATGACACTGACACCTAAAGCATACGGTGGTTGTGTCACTGGATATGACTCCAAATTCTGAATTGAAAGACGGTTATCAGTGCAGGCAGACTTCCCTCCTATTCGGAACAACAGAAGAGGCACTCAAAAGATGGTCTCTTGTCAGTCAAAATGAAACTGAGTTCTGAAGCTTCCTGGTCCAAGTCCCCCTCAAGAGAATGGGTGTGTGCTTTGAATGTTCCAGAATGATTTTTAACTTAAGCCCGTGGGAGTCACTTCCAACACTATTTTTACTGGCATACACTTGTAGAAATCCACTCCTTTTTTTTAAAGGACAACTTGGTCCCCTGTCTAAGGCCTGTTTAGGTTTAAAGTGCTGCATTCTCTTGGTTTTCACCATGCCACAGGCTTAAAGATGAAAAGTAGCCACCTCATTGGTCTGCTGCCTAAGATGCCCTGAGGATATCCTTGATCAAAGGGGATCCTTCTGCCAACATGCACCTTTGTGTAACTAGAGACTTATAAACTGTCAAACCAGTGGCAGGGTGTGTATGCTTGTGTGTGAGGGGTGGTTAGCAAACAGATTCTGGGAGTAAAAATGGGTCCCAGAACCTTTTTTCGGGGAAACTGCTGTACATTTGGATGTAATCTACTTTCCCATGACAACCTGTGCTCGACTCTAGACTTAAGCTCTCATTGCCATGTGTGTGTTACTGTCACTGGAAAAGGTGGCCAATGAGGCCTAGACTATTGCCATGTTGATACTTGTCCTTCTCAGATTATCTGTAGCAGAAGGAACATACCGAGTTGACAAAGATTTTTGTGAAGACTGCATTGGGAGGTCTAGAAGGCGGTGTGTTCAGTGGACAAATGGCCCTAACTTTTGGAAGAACTGACACTTGGACATCTTTGAGCATCTATTTTTCCTGAGGAAATACTTGGAACTAACAATTCTCTGAATGGTACAAATGGCTTCTGAACCTCTGGAGGTTTCATTGTTGCATTACTCCACAACATTTTCTCTACTTATGTGGAAACGTGAAATTATGTGATAATTCCAAAGATTACTGGATGTCTCCAGTTGATCTGATCTTTTATGTTGCCTAATACTGGATGAAAGACTCTGTACTAACTAGTAGAAAAACTTTTTTTAATAAGGGAGATGAGGATTTATTCAAAGTCTAGGATAGCTGGTCATCAGATTCCTGCTGGCAGAGATGTATTCCAGGCAATCTAATATCCTGTGATCTAAATGAAGGGCAGGTGCCAGTGAAAGGTGTTAAGGCTGGATGTGAGGTTTAACCCTGGGTCCTGGATGGTCTGAGATGAGAAATCTACTTGCATGATCAAATGACAGCCTTTTTGCAGAGCAAGAGGAGGAAGAGGGGATAGCCTTAACTTGTTTTTAATCGATGAGCTTGTCTGAGGACAGCCGAATCTTCAGATGAAAGACCCATGACTAAAACAGACATTAGCAACTTCATGTAAATCCTTATTAAATTTGTACTTTTTATTTTTAGTACTAGGAAGTTTGGATTTTGAGCACAGCCAACTGATGGGGCGTTTTTCTTGCTCATAGAATGTGTGACCTCTTGCCAAATGTACTCATGATGAATTTAGTTCTTCCTGTTCATCCTTTGGTCCTCAGTTGTCTATACTTGTATGTCTTTTGCCAGTTTAAACCTAAAAGAAACCAAATTATGTGCCGCTTTCAGAAAAGGTCTCATTTTTTTGTATCCAAGCAGCTACTTGCTACCAAGACAATCTAGATAATGGTTTACAGGGCCATGTATTTCTCAAGGTATACTCCTTAAGAAATTCTGGCAATGAGCCTGAGGTTTGAAGGCATGATAGTTATAATTAGAGTATGTTACTGAGACCCAGGGAATAATTATATTTGCAAGGAAATAGTCTTCCGGCTGCTTTGACTGTTCATGACCTGCTTCTTGGTAAAAGTTGTACAAATGGCTCCATAACAATAATTGCCTTGACTTCTCACCAAATTTAAGTATTAGAGGGCTGTCCTCCGCTCACTAAGCTGTCTAGGTACCACCTGTTGTGACCCTAGGGTGAATCATAGGATAGCAGTGTACTGCAGGTGACACTCCATCACCAGGTAGCTGGTATCAAGTCATGGGCTCTTCCTGATGGTGGGTGTGTGTGAGACCAGAGCCTCTGTGTTGGCCAAGGCAAGCACTGGAGCTCCCAGGGCCTCAGGGCCTGAGCCTCCTTTAATTTCCTCTGTATCTGATCTCTAGATGACCTCGTTCCATATCAGTGTTGTACTCCTTAGACCTTTTTGACTTCAGTCTGTTATCCATCCATTAAACTCTTTTTAAAGAAGCTATTAAAATCATTTACGTGTTTCTTAGCTGTTCTGAGCCTTAAAGGCAAGCTTCATGAAAACCTCAAGGCTGTAGGTAGAAATGATATTACATAACTTTGGGTGGGTGAGATAATCAAGCATGAAGCTTTAGAACTTGGACAACTGGAACCATTTTGTAACCAGAGGTATCTCATTTTCAGATGTATATCTTGATAAACCACTGCAGTTGAGTCCCACATGATAGGGTATATCCAGGATGGGATTTGCACTGTGAAAACACACGTTCCCTGGCAGATGTGAGGGAGGTAGTCACACCTAGTCCCTGTGCCCAGATAAAGGTAGACCTTTGACATTTTAAAAAATTTTCTCATTTTTTAAAATGAATCACATTGCTTCTGAATGCAAGTTTTCAGAACAGATCTAGGTACTTACTGCAGTGGTCATGTGGCTCATAAGTCTGCCCTGCACCAGGCTAAGTGGAGGAAGGCTCCTACCCTAGGCTAAGATGAAGTGTGTTCCTTAGGAAGGCATGCTCTTCTCAGGGTGGTATGTTTCTCACATGGTCACATTGCCAGAAATCTTCCTCTTCCATGCCACATTGAACAGCCTGCTAAGTTCCTTTCTGTGCTACAGGAAAAAAAATAATCCTTTCACACAGAACTAGTTTTTATTTTATTCATGAAATACTATAACATATCTAGCTTTTCATATTTACCCAAACAAGATATCCACCAGAAATTTTTAATCCCAAGCTAGCCCAGAATTGGAGTGGGTATTGCCCAAGTTCCGCATGTAATAGCGGAAAACAGTAGTGCAGCTGTACAGCATTCATCCATCTCAGTCACTGAGATGACTGTTGTAGAAGTTGGGTCTCTTCCAAGCAACTACATATTTACTTCTGGGCATCAGAAAATCTGTCAGTGGTAGATTCTGATGAAATGATTATGGTAGGTTGTCACCAACTTGCTTAAATAAGTTTTCTAACCTCATCTTGTCAGTTCAAAACTCCTGGGAAGATGAACTTTCAGGACTTATACTGTCTTGATACACCTGAGGAATCTCTTCACTGAAAGATCTGCTTTGCAGTAATCTGGGATAAAATCTAGAATCTGGTTAAAAATGTCTTTTGGTAGCTAGCCAGTGTTAGCTGACCAAAATGCCTGACAACATTGTAGAGGAAGTTTATTGAGGGCTCATGGTTTCAGAGGTTCACCTATAACTCCATTGCTTTGAACCAGAAGTGAGGCAGAACATAATAGCACAAAGGCATAGTGGAGGAAAGCTACTTAGTTCATGGCAAGCAGGAAGCTGAGGAGCCAGGAAAGATAATCCAGGCCACGCCTGCAGTGACTTCCTTCAGCCATGCCCCATCTGCCTAGTTACTACCCAGTAACTAGGGTTAATCATTTCAAGTTAATCCATCAGTGAATGACTCCAGAGGTTATAGTTCTCATGACTATTGCTGATCATTCCTGCATGGCTAACACATGAGCTTTTTCTGGTGGCATTAAAGATTTAAATCATTACATTCCACTTTTGGCCCCCAAAGCTTATGTTCTTCTCACAATGCAGAACTCATTCAGTCCATCTTTGAGTCTCCATAGACCTCACAGTTCAGCCATGTCTAGAAGGCTAGGCCAAGTCTCTGCCAAGACCTATGGCAAACCCTTGGCTGTGAGCCCCTATAAAAATTGAGCAAGTTACATTCATCCAAAATACAATGGCACAATGAATGCTTCAAATCCAAAATGGATTAATACTGAGAAAGAATGGATGGAACCAAAATAATGAAACCTGGCCAGGATATTGGGTCCCATAGTTCTATGCCTGGCATTCGGGGGACATGGTGGTGATGTGGGACCCAAAGGGCTTGGAAAGTCTATCCCTTTGGCCTTGCTGGCTGCAGTCTACAGGTCCTCTCTTGGTCTGGCTCTGTCCGCCACTTGGAGCTTTCCTCAGCAAATGGTCCATGTTTGTGGCTTCTCTCAATTCCAGGGGGGTCTACTGTAGCTTTAGCTTCTCTCTCAGCTTCACACAGCATCATCTTGGGCTGCCCATAGGGATTCTGACTTAGCTACATTTTACCTGGCCTTCCCAGGTCTTCCCTTAATCTTATGGGGTTTTGAAGGCTTCCACTAACTCCAGCATTCTACATTCCTACAGAAGACATACCATGTGGATGATGCCAAGGTCTGCCACCAGCTTGAACAGTAGCCAAGCCTCCTACCATGGCTGCAGAGTACCTGGTGACTGAGAATAGTGGATGGAGTTCTAGGGAAACGGGTTTTTAGGCAACCCTGGTGCTTTTTCCTTTTAATACTTAGTTCTCGGCGGACACAACATCTTTGGTATGTGGTGCTGAGGATGGAACCTGAGCCGCACGTACGCGAGGCGAGCGTGTTACCAGTTGAGCCACATCCCCAGCCTCCTGGTGCTTTCTTAACACACCTTTTTCAAATTTTCATGTTTAAACCCTTAAGCCTGCTATGGCTTGTTGATTCCTAGATGACCTTGAGACCTCTTTCCTCGTCTCTGTGCAAAGTACCTAGTTTCTCTATAGTAATGATCATCTTTCAGCAGTTTTGTCTTCCTTGGCTCCTGTTTTATAAGTGCATTTCTGGCCAAAGCTTTAAAAATCTGTGCTTCAGTTCTCAGTAAACCTAATTTAAATATTCCAGAAATACCTGTGCTACTGCCTGAATGCTGTGCTACTATGAAATGTTCTACAGATTAGTTGGTCCATCACCTTTAAGCCTTACAGAAAACCTCAGGACATGGGCAAAATGTAGACAAGTCTCTCTCTCCTCCCCCCGCCCCCAGAATATAACACGTATGGCTTCTAGTTCAATTCTCAGTGGTTCTTATAATCTGAGTACAGTCCTTGCGGTCAACATTCCTGTTGGCATTTGGTCTTCTGAGCTTCCACCAGAATTGCCTATTAAGCTCTGCTTACAACATTTTAAGGCTTCTCAATCCTTAACCTCCAAATTGTTCCAAATTTCCTTAGATCAGTTCCAAAGGCTTCTGAATCGCATGGTCAGGTTCATCATAGTGATTACCCTAATTCTTAGTATCAGTTTGTTAGGTTTACCATTGCTGGTACTAAAATACATACGGATTTGGAGGAGGAAGGTGGGCTCATCGTTTTAGAGGTTCAATCCATGGATGACCACTTATATTGCTCTGAGATTTCAGTCAAGCAGAACATAGTGGATGGCCATGGAAGAAATCTATTCAGCTCATAGCAGCCAGGAAGGTGAGAGGAGCCAAGGACAAGACAGTCCAGGCCACCCTCCACTCCAGTGACCTACATATTCCAGCCATGTCACACTTGTCTACAATTACTGCCCAGTATTTTCAAATCATTAGTCCATCACATGGATTAATCCAGTGTAGAGGCTATAGTTCTCATACTCTAATCATTTCACCTCTTAATATTGCTGCATTCTGGAACATGAGTTTTTGAGGGTACCCTAGGGATTCAAATAGTAATACTCAGGTTACATAGAGTAATCATCTGTAGGAACTAGGGCTGCTTCACTAATAAGAGCTTTATAGTGCATTTTTGTGAAGACTTGGCACATGTAAGGTTCATGGCTAAAATGACAGTTAATTCCTGTGGATATAGAACTAGGGTTTTCCTGTCAGACAATGGAATGTGGAATATGCATGCTGAAGGAGCTCTGGGTTAGTGCAAGGAGGCACTATTGTCTCAGATCACAAGATGTTGGCTTTTCCCTGTGGGTTTGAGTCAGGGGTACTTGGACTCTTTGGCTCCCCTTTCGGCTCAATGGGAGCAATGCTGGAGGAGTGCCACAAACATACGATCTAAGAGACCTTGGTATCCATTTCACATTAGTGGTTGAACGAACGTACATTGGGATGAAGTGAGACTGGCTTTTAAGTTGAAAAAGTACAGGAGATGCGATACCTCTGTCCCATAGTTGGGCAGCAAGGCAATTTGCCCACTTCTAATGCTACTTTGTCAAATGACCAACAGTCTGGATTGTTCTGCCACAAGTATGGTGGATAACACTATTCCTTTGTTCCTTCTCTGCTAGGGTTAGAGAGAAAGGTGCCATGTCTCAGAACTTTCTTGCCTGCTCTTCACTTTTTTCTGGAACATGGAAAAAGCTGGTGGCTGAAGACTAGTTGTTCCACACCTTTCTTGTCTAGGCATGTCTTCAGAAAATAGTCCCAGGCCATGGGGCCTTTGCTATCATTTGAATTTAATCCTTTGTGCTGACATTGAAGTTTCTACTTGAGGTCAATATGAAAATTTGCTTTCTTTAAATAAAAGTGTACACTAATAGGTGAAGATCAAAGAACTGAAACTTGCTATGTGCTTTAGAAAAGGCATGCAATGAACTTGGAAATCTCCCGTTTATATTTCATAGAGTAACTTGGAAAGGATTGGCATTTCTTTAAAGGTCTGATAGAACTGAGAATTCATCTGTTCCTAGGATTTTCTTTGGAAAGTTGTTGTATAATCCCACTGTCATCAGTTTGTTTAGTTTTCTATATCTCATTAGTTCAGTTTGGGCAATGGGTTGGTATCTTCTGTGGAAGTCTGAGGCGGTTCCTTGGAAGATCTTCAGTTTTTTTAACATGTTTATTTGTCTTTGCTGAGGATCAAACCCAGGGCCTCACACATGCTAGGCCAGTGCTCTACCACTGAGCCACAACCCATCACCTAGTGTTTGTATTATAAGCCAAATAGTCTTTAGTTTCAAACATTAATATAATAGTAAATGCCAGGGGACTGATGTTAGAAAGCATTGTAGCTTGAAGAGAATCTTATCTCAAATTTTAGATGACATAGGCTGGTAAAAATAGAACATGTAGCTCTTAACACTTTTTCAGTTTATCAGAGACAGATGGGAACTTATATGCATTAGGCTTATGGATGAGTTCCCTGGAATACAAGGAAGGAAGGGAAGGAAGTTTGGGACAAAGAAGTTGACTTATAGTATTATAGTATGTTTGCCGTACAAGCTTTGGCCCCACAAGGAATTACAGCTGGAAGTTGTCTTCAAGAGCTTCGCCAAATTTAAGAAAGCTATCTGGCTAAGACTTCACATTCTTCAGAATAGCTGCTGGCTGTGGTTCCCTTGGGATGGGCCTGACCTTGGCTCTAGCACTGTCCATTGGGCCATCTTGAGGGAACAGGCACATCTGCACTTCTAGTCTAGGGTTATGGGTGGTGTTGAGCTGTATCCACGCCAGGAATGTGTCATGTCCTGAGAACTAGAAAAGGTGGAGTCTTCTTGAGTGGGAAGAGCCAAGTACTTTGGCAGGTAGCTTCTTAGCAATTCATGGATGAGTCCTTACTATTTTCAAGGACAAGGCATTTCTTACAACTTGCTGTGTTCTGTAGCGTCTAACAGATCCTTTCCCTCTGGTTCTGTAATGGAAAATTCCGTATACTGAATCCAAATGTGAAAAGTCACAAGTAGACAAGGAACCAGGCATTTTTGGAAATCTTAGCCCATTTCACACTGGACTACCAGTTTTACTAGAGAACAGTCTTTCCAGTCAAGTTAAATTCTGCCTCTTCTTAACTATAAGAATTTCCTTCATGTACTTCTCTTGGTCCGTGGTTGGACATGGCTGTTGACAGCTCTGTGATCATAATTCTTTGAGTTTCAGAATAATTGGAACTATCATGAAACCTGTCATGGAGGGGATGTTTCTCCCCGATTCTCTGTAGGTGTTTATCTTGCCCCACAGATGACTGCAGTCCATGTTTAGTGAAGTTCCAGTTAGGTCCCCTCAAGTGATGCCAGGGCACAGCACTTCTAGGCTGCTATCTAGGATGTAGGTCTCAGATGTGTTGCAGTATCAAAATGTCAGAACCCAGTGTTGAATTTTTCCCATAATTAAATAAAAACCTCATTTGCCAAATGTCATTGAAGCCAAATTCTCTGAATTCTCTAAGACCCTAAGGTACGTGATGCTGACAGGTGGCCTTTCAGTGCAAAGGTTTGCTCCACAAAACTTCCACAAACAAGCAGCAGGCTGGCTTGAACAGAGGCTCTAAGCACTGTATTCAGGCTCTTGGCTTAGTAGTCCAAACCACTCATGAGACTAAACAGAACTTTGCAATGGCAACGCTCTTGAAGGTGGCAGTGTGTGGCAGAGGGCAGAACCTATGGGAAAACTTTGAAACATGGAAAGTGGCTTGCTTTGTGGGCAATGAGCTTTAACAACTGGAGTAGGGGTTCTTTATCATGTGGTTCTTCAGCATAAATTCTACAAATTTGAAAGTACCTATGCTTCTATGCATCCTTCCACATCTTCAAGTATTTGAACTTCGTGTCAGTTATTAGCTAGCCAGACTCAACCATATTAGTACTGACATTTTGGTTAGATGGTTCCCCATTGTGGGTTATCCTGTGCATTGTAGGATGTTACTCGGCATCCCTTGACTATCCTGGCTATGACTAGTAGCATTCCTTGGACATAATAGAAAACCTTCTCCAGCCACTCATCTTCACTGGGAACCACATCTCTTTGGGTTAGAGAACCTAGTTCAGTGACTCTCCAGGAACACCTGAGTGTCTGCAGTTCTCTTAGGGGGCCTTCATGGCTGGTATGCTGCTTGCTTGTGAATTTTTCCCAGTGATCTTACAAAGTTGGGAAAGTGTATATTGGCAAACACAAGAGACCTCCTCCCCAAAGTCATCTCTGGATTACTGGTTCCTAGGGCCTGGGATCTTTTCATTGTTCTGTTTTTCTTTGAGGAATTCTTTTCACCACTTCTTTTTTTTTTTTTTTTTGGTCATGAAGCTTGTAGCTAAATTGTATATATCCCAGTATGGACTCTTTATTGCTCGGGGCTCTGACTCTAAATGACCTTAAAGTCCTTTAGCAGAATGTTTTCTGGCTTATATCTGGTTTGAACAGATGCTGAGTGAGAAAGTAGTACTATGTCCCTACAGTGGAAGGAAGCTATGAGTGACATGACAGCTATACTTGACCAGGGTACCCCTTGAACCAAAATCGGCTTCAGAGGAGTTGAAACCACTTTAAGAAGCTAAGACAGAAGTGAACCCTGGATCACTTGGGATCAGAGGATCAGACATCGGGACATTCATTGTAAGAATTTGCTTCACATGATAGTGAGGATGCCTAAATAAGTCAAATCCATAGGGCAGATGACCATAAAGGGCAGGTTTGATGGTCTCTATTTCTATGGAAGATACACATTTATGGACTACTTCATTCTGGACATGGAATACTAATTCTGTTTCCTTAGAAACAATCCAGGGCAACTGGTTATTGGATATACTCATCTTAGCATATGCTACCTGCTTTTGAGTGATATGGATTATTGTGCAGTAGGTCTAGTGGTTTTCACTTGGGCATAAGATGAGATTGGACCATGTAGGCCCATTTTAATAAAGTATTTGTCTATGTAGACAGATGGCTGAAGATCTGCTCCTCATTACCTTAAGTTCTGGGATTTCTGTGCTTATGTCATGGAAGATTCTTAAGCCTTCCTGAGCTCGCTTGCAGACTGTTTATGTCCATTCTGTGCTCTGGCCACTTAGTCAGCCACTGCAGCTAATGGAGGTTGGCCTGGCAAGCAGACTGCGTGTAGTAGAGGTCAGTTAGGAGTTGTTCATGGACTGAAATCCAGGCTGTTGGATCAAAACATATTTTTCCCTTGGTAACTCTTGGATGTGCCTTGTGACTGCTAGAACAGTCTGGGTGAGAGCTTTTTGATCAGTCATGATTGCTTTTGTTCCCTTTTATTCAAGGGAATGAATACTTGAGTATTACCTTGTGCCTGGCTCTATGTGTTTGTGCTATTTTAAGGATATTTCTTGTGTGCTATAAGATCCCAAAAGTGGACTTTGTAGTTCAGATTCACCTTTAATGTGACAACCTGCCCGGTTCACTGGTTACCCACATAAAGTGAGCACAATGTATCCACATGACAATAATGCAGCTTCATGAATGCCTTCTTTCCACTTTCCAAGTACTCTTCAAATCTGTTATGTCTATGACCAAGTGTTTTTTAAAAGGAACCTCTCAAACCTGTGCACATAGCAGGTCTGGTCCTGAGAGTACTGATAGCTGTCTAGCATATTACACGCAAAATGTTCAATTTCCAACAGGAAAATAAGGAATGCAGAGTGAACGTAGAGCTTAGCACAGAAAGGGTACCTGGTTGGGACCACGAAGCTTGAGATTTTGGAGTTTGAGTCCACCTAACTGCCAGGTCTGGCTTTTAGTGGAAAGGGTGATCGAAAGTTGGGTCCCTGGGACAACTCTCTAAATGTATTAAAATGAACTCTAATAAAATTCTCTAACTCTCTGGAAGATGGCAGGAAAGTCAAGTTGTCTTCAATGTCTAAGTATTCACCCTTAAAGGCAGTAATATACAGCAGAGAAAGGGTCTTTGGGAAAACTAAAGAGACATACGAAAGATCCTTTATCCCTCAATAAGCTCTCCACTTATAAGTGAAATCCTACCATTTGCTCTATAAACCTGGATGTGACCAGGAAATGTAGAGTTCAGATGCTGAGCTCTGTACCCATGTGGGAGAGGACCTGAGAGTGACCTTTCACAGTAGACTTCATGGCTTAAGGCATCAGTCATTCCATTTTCTTTTTTGACCTCAAAGTTACTTCCAGTGTTTGGAAAGAAGCACACATAACATGGAATGCTTGCATAGATTTGACTTGTGGGGGTGGTCCCATAGTTTCCTTTGCATGGTATTCCAGATGCATTATCAATTACAGTCCACTACTGTAAAGCACAACGGCAGCACACGAAGTAGATGTAAATTGAGGTAAATGATTTTTTCTGTGATAATTTTGATGTTTTCCAAGTTTCATAGTTGTATTGGTAAACCCACATTAGGTCATACTATTTCCCAAGAGATGCTTATAAAGTGGGGAGAAAGATCCAATAACTTGGCAAGGGTAAAGTTCTCTAGATGCTCCATTTCCTGAAGAGGACCTATTGTGTCTAGAATCCTTCATTCCTCAGCTCTACAAAGGATACTGTGTATGTTCCTCAGTCCTTGTCATTACCAGGCTTCTTGGTGAAGCAGTTTGACAAAGTATAGCATACAGTGTGCTCATTCAGGGTTGTGCTTTGGGATCTGTATCTGTACAAAGGATGGGGCAAGGAGTTGGACTGAGTAGAAGAACTTGGCCTGCATTGTGATTCTGTCAGCCTCAAATATCCCCCATGAGCATATCATCCGATTGTGATGTGTTGGACTCAAACCATGCCTTGATACGTCACCTCGATCATTAGGTGTGGCTACTTCTGGAAAGTCATGATCTAGGGGAAGTGGTTTTCTATGACTGAGGCCATTCCTGTCTGCTGAAAGCATTCTCACAGCTTGCAGAACAAGTCATTCCTTGAAGGGAGACCTGTGTGATGCATCTGCTTGTCTATTACAACCCATTTTTTTGGGGGGGCATGTCAGATCTTTCCTCACATGCTGGAGAAATGGTTCTTCTACAGTTCAGATGGATCTCCTTTCCTCGGGAAAAACCCAGAAAAGGAGAGTTAGTGGGATAAACTACAGTCTGTTCTAATCAGTTATCAGGAACATTCACTGTCCTGATGGTGACTCTTCATCACTAACCATCTATCTTCCTGTCTTGATTCCTGCTCTCCATGGCACTCCTGTTTGTCTTACCTGGTTGGCATCAACTACTCTCAGCCCTGAAGTCTGTACCCCTAGTCACCATGTCCTTCTTGGATTGGAGTTGCATGCTTTACTTTTCCATTTACTTTCATAACTGGGAAGGGGGTACCAAGAAGTACCTACTGGGTCAATTGTGCACTAAACAGTTAGTGCCCCAACTGTGACCCTAGATTCTCTTGTTTCTCAAAGTCCAATATCTATGACAAGATGGCAAGTCTACCTTCTGCCCGTTTATTTAGACACAAGTAGCTCAGTGTCCCTTGCCATAAACATGTTTTCTTTTGGGCTCTGCAGGGTCAGAGCTGATTTCTGAAACTGCATGGATGGAAAGCACACATTCTTTGGATCTTTGGGAGAGATGGCAAGTAGGCTACTCCTTGTTAGTGTGCTGGGTATCCTTCTGATTAGTGATAGTGCAATTTGAAAGTACTGAAATCAATGAAATTTTGCATCCTGGAGGGGGTAGCATCGTGTATATAGAGCATTTGCGATGGACTGCCAAAGGCTCAGTTGAGATACTACCCTATTTTCTATCAAATTAGTAAAGTTGGTAGCTGACTCGTAGCTTGTGATCTAGCCAGTGGATTCCATGGTTATTAGTCGGCTACACACTTCTCATTGAAGTACATGCCCAGGTATGATTGGAAATCTAGTGTCCCACAGAAACATGATTGACTGCTTCAAACCTTCAGGAAACTGTGCCAAATATCTGTGGGTAGGAATTCCATGTACTGGCTATGTGTTTATTAGTCCTATAAGAAGAAAACAAGTGGCCTATCCAGAGTTGCAAGAACCTGTGGTAGTCGGCTTCCTACCAAGTGGCCAGTTGGTTAGCCACCACAGGAATGGAGTTGTACTGGGAGCTAGACACTGATCGCTCATGTTGGCAAGTTATTTAGTGGTGGTAGAATCAGCCTTGGAATGTGGGACACCTTGCCACTGTGACCATGCTCAACTTTCATCTGTAGTCATGGCCATTCTGTCCTTGGCCACCCCAAGTTTGGCTTGATATCAACCAGCAAGGTCAATTTGTCTAACTGGTCAAGTATGTTTTCCATGGTAGATACGCTCTGGCAGGCTTTAACACGTGATGCAAAGATCTGCTTTGAGCCTAGTCTCATGTCCATCTGTATCTTCTGCCCAAGAATTTCTTGCTCAAAACCTTCCAATCTTAAATCTCCAGTTGGCCAAGCCATGTGCCACTGCTCATGTACTCTAGTCTTGGACTTTCTTCTACATGAAATGGTTGAGAACGTTGCTATAAGTATCGCTCTTAGGATTCTATTCCTTGTCTAAGAATACCCATTCTGACTTGCACTAACTGGTAAACCTTGGTGCTCTTTCTTCAGCTAAGTGTAATGTGTCCCATGTTGGGGCATAGAGCTAAGAGGGGTGCTGGTTTAACACTGAGTCATGGGTGTGCATCTTGTGCACTCTTGTCCTGCTCATGCTCACTTCTGTAAGGACAACTTAAAAAGCTTGATGAATTCTTGTTGGGCTTACCTAAATAATGCATTGAGCCCAGCTAATAATCAGAAGTGGTGGATGCTTGGTCACTTGGTCACTTGATCACTTGGTTGAGTATTCCCCCTCTATCAGAACCTATTTTAGAAACCTTTTTTTTTCAAAAGGTAACTCCCTGCTGCAGATGGCTTGGCCATGTTTCACAGACTCCAGTAATCTGGTTTTTCTCATTGAGGCATTTCATAGTGTTTATAGGACACTATGTGTGACTGAAACTTCAGAGGATTCTGCAGAAGCTCTGGAGGTACAACTGCTTAAGTCCATGTTCTGTGTTGGGATGAAATGATTTATATACTTGCATTGATAGGTCATTGGATGTAAGCTCCCCTCAGAGGGAATGACTTTGGGGTAAGGTGGCTCTCTATAGCAAAGGCAATATCTAAAAGGGCTGAGAAGTATATGGAGATGGCATTCCCAGCAGGGAGCACCACATGTGTCCTTGAAGGAGGATCTGAATGATGTCTGAGTACCACCAACCATGATGGGGATTGCTGTACTGCTGCCCGACATTGTTTCCTTTCCTTGCTGATCCTGTGCCAGGTCTCTTCCTACAGTTGGCTCTTATAACCTGCCAATGAGTCATGCCAGCACTGAGGAAGTTGGAACCAAATGCTAGCTGTGAATGTTGGCTTTTATTTTGGCCCTCTTCTAGATGGAAGGTATCTAATTTGGAAGCTTTTCTGGAGTATTAGGATGTCTTTCATTCTGTGTAGTTTGATCAGACCACCACTTCGGAACTGTACTAATCTTGATATTGTGCACAGGTATGTATGTTTTGGGGGTCTAAACATAGAGAACATGGTGAATCCTGGGATCCTGGGTGACACGACTCATGTAGTGGAGTCCATGTACCCTGAGACAGTATCTCAAAAAACGGAACTTTGTCTACCCTCAGCAGAGCAGAAAAAAAAGTCCATAGAAAGAGCTTAAAACAACAAAACAAACCTACTTCCTCTAAGAAGGTAGCACCTACATCTATGGAAGATTGGAGGCTTTTGGTAAGATATCTTAATACATTCCTTGATTCTTTGTTGAATTCCCAAATTAGGCCCTTTTTGCTATACCCAACAGTCAACTTCTTAAAATGACCCTTTAAATCATATGGACTTCCAATTTTTCTCCATTTAGAATGATGTTGCCTGGGGGCTTAGCATAGATAGCTTTTCAATGTTGAGGTATGTTCCTGATATCCCTAGGTTTTCTAGCCTTTTGAACAGAAAGGGATGCTGTATTTTTATCATGCTTTCCCTGCATTTATTGATAGGCTCAAAGATAAAAATCATGATCATATTAATGAATTACATCTATTGATTTCCATGTTGAACCAACCTTGCATCCCTGGGATGAACACTATTTTTTTGTTTTTTGTATTTGATTTGCCAGAATCTTACTGAATTTCTGCATCTATTTTCATTAGATTGGTCTGAAGTTTTCTTTTGTCTTTGGGAGTTGGGTGATATTGGCCTCATAGAATGTGTTTGGAAGTGTTCCTTCTTTCATGAAATAGTTTGAGAAGTATTGGGTGTTCTTTAAAATCTTGTAGAACTCGGCTGTGTATCCATCCAGTCGGTCCTGAGTTTTTCTTGGCTGGTAGGCTGTTGATGGTGTCCAATTTCAAGCAAGGAAGTAGAGATCTGTTTAAATCATGTATATCATTCTAATATAGTTTGGTCATATCATATGCCTCTAGAAACTTGCCTTCAATATTCTTTATTGGAGTACAAATTCTCAAAGTAATTTCTAGCTATCTCCTATATTTCTGTACTGTCATAATATTTTTCATCATGGACGTTAGCCATACTAAAGAGAACTCAAGTTACTAATGACTTATCTAGTTAACCAACTTTTTAACTTCTTCCAATTGTTTTGTTTCAGTATAACTGATTTCAGCTCTGATTAATTCCTGCCTTCTGCTTTGGGGGTTGGGTTTTTTTTTTAAGGGCTTTGAGATGTAATGTTAGGTCACTTGTTTCCTATTTCTTTGAAGGGATGAACTCCATGCAATGAATTACATTAATAATAATGAATTACATTTATTTCATCTAAGAAGGAAATTTCCTTAGAACTGCCTTCATAGTGTCCAGAGATTTCCATATGTTGTATCAGTGTTCTTATTTACCTCAAATTTTTAAATCTCATCATTTGCAACTCACTGTTCATTCATAGCATATTATTTAGTCTCCAGGTGTTGGAATATCTTTTTATCATTCTAATCTCATTCCATTGTGGTCTGATAGAATGCAGGGTAGCATCCCAACTTTTTTGTATTGATTTGCTTTGTGGCATAATATATGCTCTATTTTAGAGAAGGATCCATGTGCTGCTGAGAAGTGTATTTGTTTATATATGTCAGTTTAAGTTATTGTAGTATTGAGTTCTAAAGTTTCTTTGTTTAGCTTGTTTGGAAGATCTGCCCAGTGGGAACAAGACGGGGATGCCCTCTTCCACCACTTCTATTGAATATAGTTCTTGAAACTCTAGCCAGAGCAGACAGATGAAAGAAATTAAAGGGATACAAATAGGAAAAGAAATCAAATTATCACTATTTGCAGATATGATTCTATACCTAAAAGACCCAAAATATTCTACCAGGAATCTCCTAGAACTAATAAATGAATTCAGCAAAGTAGCTGGATATGAAATCAACACCCATAAATGAAAGGCATTTCTATACATTATAATTCTAATCTCATTCCATTGTGGTCTGATAGAATGCAGGGTAGCATCCTAACTTTTTTGTATTGATTTGCTTTGTGGCATAATATATGACAAATCCCTCTAGAAGGGAAATGAAGAAAATAACCCCACTTACAATAGCCACAAAACAAACAAATAAAAACCTTAAAGAGGTTAAAGACATCTACAATAAATTACAGAACCCTAAAGAAAGTAGTCAAAGACCTTAAAAGATGGAAAGATCTACCTGGTTCTTGGATAGGCAGAATTAATACTCTCAAAATGACCATACTACCAAACCACTATACAAATTAAATGTAATCCCAATCAAAATATCAATGGCATTCCTCATAGAAATAAAAAAGCAGTCATGAAATTCTGGAAAAATATTCAGAATAGCCAAAGCAATCCTTACCAAGAAGAGTGAAGCTGGTGGCATTACTATTCCAGACTTTAAATTATACTAAAGAGCAATAGTAACAAACAGCATGTTATTGGCACCAAAAAGATCTGTAGACAATGGTACAGAATAGAGGAGAGACTAACCCATGTAACTATAGTTATCTTTTATTGGAGAAAAGAGCGTCTTCAACAAATGTTGCTGGGAAAAGTGGAAATCCACATGTAAATGAAATCGCACCTCTCACCATATGGAAAACTCGACTCACAATGGACTAGGACCTAGGGATTAAACCAGAGATCTTGTTCCTAGTGGGGGGAAAAAAAGTAGGCCCAAATCTCCATGTTGTGTTAGGCCCCAACTTCCTTAAGACTCTTATAGCGTAGGAATTAAAGCCAAGAATCAAATGGAAAGGATTCAAACTAAAAAGCTTCTCAGCAAAAGAAACAGGTGAAAGCCTACAGAATGGGAGCAAGTCTTTACCACAACCACATCAGGGCACTAATCTCCAGGATCTATAAAGCACTCAAAAACCTTAACAAATAACCCAACCAATAAATGGGCCAAGGTCCTGAATAGACACCTCTTAGAGGATATATAATCAACAAATATATATATAAAAGTTCATCTCTAGCAATTACTAGTTTTGATTTTCATTTCCAAGATTTTCTCATGCTATCAAGAATACAAACAAGTGTTGGTGAGGATGTGGGGGGTGGGGTAAGGCACACTCAGGCAATCAGGAAAGCAGCATGGAGATTCCTTGGAAAGCTGGGACTGGAACCACCATTTGACCCAGCTATCCCACTTCTCAGTTTATATCCAAAGGACTTAAAAATGGAATACTACAGGGACACAGCCATATTAATGTTTATAGCAGCACAATTCATAATA
Organism: Ictidomys tridecemlineatus; assembly: GCF_052094955.1. Lineage (NCBI taxonomy): Eukaryota > Metazoa > Chordata > Mammalia > Rodentia > Sciuridae > Ictidomys > Ictidomys tridecemlineatus. The sequence goes on from NC_135485.1 coordinate 6,170,563, forward strand.
GCTAAATTGTGGAACCAACCAGATGCCCTTCAGTAGATGGATAGGGAAACTTTGATGGATATATGTTGATTGATTTGATATATATATATATATATATCAAATCAATTTATACATACACGCACAATAGAACATTACTCAGTATTAAAAAAATAAAACCTTGGCAATTGCAGGTAAATGGATAGTTGATTGGCTAGCTTCGCTTAGCATCATCCCCCAAAAACTAAAGGCTGAATGTTTTCTTTGATATGAGGATGCTGACTCATAATGGTGACGGTGGGGGGAGCATTGGAGGTATGGAAGAACTTCAGGGCAAAGGGAAGGAAGGGGGGTTAAGGGGGGGTTGGAATGATGGTGGAAGGGTAATGATGTCCATCTCATAAGTACATGCATGAAGACACGAATGGTGTGAAAAAACTTAGCGTACAATCAGTGACTTGAAAAACTGCTCTACATGTGTAATATTGTCCCGTCCGGCAGGACACATGAACTTGGGCAGCGAACCTAGATGGGGAGAAATGAAGGGACAAGAGACACGAAAGGTGACAGCAAGACAAAAGTTCTGATCAAGCTGCAAACTTTTATTGTTCACACAGGGGTATTTATATGCTGGGGATGGGGAAGCTCTTAGCAATTGCTGGATGTGGGTGGGTAAAACTGCCAGCTGCAAGATGTCTGATCCTGATAACCACAGGGTGTTCCAGGGAGATGGGTAGCTGCAGGATGCCTTCAGGGCAGAATGTCTCCCAGGGGGCTGTCAGGCTAATCTTTGAAGGAGAATTTCCTTCTAGTTCCCGACATAATATGAAATGTTCTGCCATCATGTATAATTAGAATAGTCATATTGCTGAATATGCTTAAGGTGGACTTGGGTCTTTTGGTGATGGTCTTAACATCAAGTTTGAGCCTTTCACTAGCTCCCAACTTCCCCCTTAACTGTTTCTCTAGGCCTTCCCTTGATCATAGAGGTTTGCAGTGGTAAAGAATCATGAGATGGCTTGCTGACATTTGTTTTTTACACAACTTGAGGAAAATACCAAATTTAAGTTACCTTGGACATGAGTATTTTACTGTTTGATGTGTTCTTGCTCTGAGTTGGGCATGGAGGAATACTGGGAGATGGGGTCCTAAGTAGCTGCCATTGTCTTTAGTTACTACCCCTCTGGTCCTCTTTTCATGTTTTTCTATTACAAGCATGAAATAATTTACATCATAATTTGGGGTATAGAAGTATTGTCAGATCAGAAAGTGGTTCTGATCCATCTTAAGTAATCTTCCTCCATCCTCAAATGAGACTACTTCCCAGGCTTTATTATCCACTGAGAATGATACAGATGGCTCTGCTTTCATCTGAGGGCCATGGACTGTCTAGGGTGGACTTCCTGTCAGCATGAGTGGCCAGTCAAGGGCTGCTCCTGTTGTCTTGGAACTTGGCCCCTCTATAGTCATGTTTCTCCAGCAGGAATAATTTAACACTTCAAAACCCGAGTCATAATTCAGATTCCTCTTTAGAAATTTTTATAAATCTCGGGTGTTTGAGGTCTCTTAGTGAATAGAGTACACTATGGTTGGCAACTTAATATTCTAACTTCAGTTGAGAATTTCCAGTGTATACCCAGCTAATTGTCAACTGACTGCACCAGATGACTACACACACTCCCAAAGGAGTTGGATGGTATTCATGACTGGGTCTGTTGAGGGCTGGGATGATTCTGATATTTATTCTTAACCATTTTTTCCATGACTTGAGTCTTCCTGCACCCTCTAAAAGCAATGAAGGGGCATCCCACATCCTGTGTTCCCAGTTTCCAGTTCTGATTAAACCCTGGTCAATTCCTTCATATATTGGATAATAGGAAATATTGATTATGAGCCTTGGGTACCAGTATCCTTTACCCAAGGCTCCTGTCATAGTCGAAAGAAGGAAGAGGAACTTAAGATCTGAGAGCTGTGCTGCTAGTACAACCCTAAGGGAGACATAGGAAGGAGAACCCTTCTGAGTATGTACAGACTGCATGTTTCATTGGGTGGTTCTTCAAGCCATCAGTCAAGGTTGCCTGGAAGTTTTGACCATGGGGAGGCCTTCATAAACATTGCCCTTTCCTTTACCCAACAGAGCCATTTATTTCTTATAAGCCAAAGGTCCTGCTCTTCAGTCACCAGAAGGTCATCAAGTAAGGTGTTTCCCTAAGTCATATACCTCTAACACAAAGGCTGGCACCTGCCACATGGCTTTGATATTGCCTGTCCTTCATTTGCTGGCTCTCCAAGCAAATACTTTTTATTGAGGTGTTTTCATCTGATTCTCGTACTCTAGAATAGATACCTTACTAAGATGACAACCTGAGCTCCATCTGGAAGACTCGAGATTAACATTAAGCTCATTTTACGCTATAGTTTGGGAATTCTCCTTCTCTGGACCCAACTCTTTAATACCCAATGATCTTCAGGTGTCTTTGTCCGTACTCCCCCAAAATAAACTATTTCATCTTAAAGTAAATCTTAAGTGTAAACCTGTCTCTAATAATCAGGGTCCAATTTTAACTAGATAACTCTGGCTAAAGATATGAAAATGGGATCTTTTTAGATATATCTTGTCATATTAAGTTTTTTTATAACAGTATTTTGAGTGAATCTCTAAACCAGAACGCATGGTTTTTGAGCAATCCAATTGTTGGTGGCCAATACATGAGATTTATGCAATGAACCCTGTTGACCCTACTTGGTGAGCTTACATTTATTATCAACTTCATGATTTGTCACAGAAGAATGGATTTGTTTCCATTTCACCTATTAGAAGCTTGAGTTTGTGTACTGAAGTAGTATTGTCTACCATGATGACGGTAGGTGAAGAGTTGTAAGACTTTCATAGGCATTATTGGTTTTTGGAGGGGTGGATTGCTTTCCACATGGGATGGCCTGGATTGAGTCTGGTATTTCTCAGATCCTGAGATACTATGTTTGTGCCTTTTCTTTGAAGAAAATGATGGTAGAAGAAAGGCTCTTTGGGGCCATAGGAGATGGTGGTCCTTTGGACCAAGTTGATGTAGAAATACTAATCACAATGAATGCCCTTATGAAATGGGTATCCCCCTGTAAGGGGCCCTCCAGGTGAGGTAAGCTATGGGTGTAAGTGTGTGTCCTGTAGGCTGTCTACAGAAGATAGAAGCCACTGGCTGGCAATGAATTTTCTTCACACACAAATGCTAGGACCCCAGATGTAAAAAACGGAGCAGGAACCAACCAGAAGGTTGGAGGGCAAAGCCTTTAAAGGGCCCACTCGCACTCGACCAGAGAAGTGCCATGAACAGTGGTGAATCTGGCAGATGACTGCCTCCCCTTGCTGGTGACGGTAATCCTCTTAAAGTTGAGCTGGAAGGAAAGCAACACAGCGTTGTGCACATCTTGTTCTAAGTCTTTCCACCCACAGTGTCAAAGCATTTGATAGAATATATTATCTTTGTAATTCTATGGCTTCCAAAGGTGTTTGTAGGAAACCAACTTCCCCTGTCTACCAGATGAAGGTGCTTGGCTTCCCTTTGCTTGGGCTGCCATTAATTCCAGAGGAAAAAGTCATGCCTGTTCAGTCCTGCTGTCTGAGCACACATTCAGGGTGCTTTCTTCAGATCTTTGAAAGACTTTTTTAGGGGATCAGGGAAAACCCTTTTAGGCACTTACTTGGATAATAGTGTCCCTTGTTCAATCTTCATGAAAATCTTCAACTTGTCAAATACGGAAAAATTTTTCAAATGAGTTGTACAGAGATTCATTTAAAGGTACACAACAGCAGTTTTCAGGAACTGTGGCCAGAGGCTTAGATGTTATGAATGATCTTATAATGGGACATCAGTTTCCCATTATATGATGTGATACAAAAAGCTCATACCTTTCTCGGGTGTTCTTTTTTTCCCATCACAATTACTAATGTGACACCAAGCATGAGTCTTGCTGTATGGCATCAGATAATATATTCCCAATGGAGTCTAGCTCAGATTTCTTTCCTGTTTACTCAGTGACACTATGAATTTCATCCCTACTGCCATTAAGACACTTGGAATAAAAGGAGGAAATGCCCCATGGTACTGAGAAGCAATGGTCAGCTTGGTAGGACCAAGGAGGCAGATGCCTTAGAAGCCATGTTCAGAAAGTGGCTCCCGGAAGGGAGAGGTCATTTGTCGAATGCTGCTGATGGGTGATATAATAAGAAAAATGTCTTTTTAACATGCTGAACAGTTTGGGTTGATAGGAAGAAAAGCTTGATTGGCTGATTGGCTGAGTTTAAGAGTTAGAATCAATTTCAAAGACGGGATAAAACTTGAGCAGACTAAAGTGGACTTCTCGTGGAGTGTTCAGGTAAGCAGACAAATGGGCTGGGAGGAAGATTGGGAGTCAAGGAAGTATTAGAGTAATGGCAACTCTTGATGGTGCCTTAAACTCTCCAGTGGAATCGCTGTCGCCTTGTGTCTTCTGGGCACATTAAGGGCTTTGGGAAAGAAGCAATCATACATCTTACTTGCAACTTGGATAGTTGGTATGTGTCTTTTCCAATATGGAACTCGTGATTTTTCCACTAGAATTTCTCCTGGTATGGCAATTATAGCATGGCTGGGGACCATGTGTTTGAATTGACAACCAAACTCAGAAGATACAATAGGTTTTAAGCTATTTACTGAGCAGTTTAGAATGATACAGTAGAAGGAAACATAGGATGCATGTTTTGTTCAGCTATCCACATAGGGAGTATGTATGGTTGCTATAGCCAAGAGCAAAGATTCATTTGTCTTGACTAAAGCAAGTCAAACACTCCATTCTTGCAAATGATTTAGATAATTACAATTTATTGGGCTCAATAGCTCACAACTTGCCAGGTCAAGTGGGCTACAGACCAGATGCTTGCCTGCAAAACTGACTTATCAGTCCATAGACTGTAGTTTCCAAGGTGGTACTGCTAGATGACAGACCCAGAGAGTCACTGTTCAAACAGGCCTATCTTTGTCAACCTAGAGCTGACTCAGAAGACACCTACAGAAATTCGTGAGCTCCAAGATCAAAGACTTGGTGTTTGTGAAATGAGACATGGATGGATAAGTGCCCTGAAGTTCCTGGGAAATGACAATGACAATAAATGCTGATCTTGGCTGAGATTGGTCCTTTGGATGAAAGGATGGGATGGGCAGTGCTGAGACTGGGGTAAAGCTTTAAATGTCTCTACCACCCAGACTCAACTCAAGTAACCGAAATGAATTTGGGTAGAAGCTACCATGGTTTCTAGGAAAGGTTTAGACTTGGGGAATTCTTTAGACTTAGGGCCACGATAATGTGCTGGGTGCCATTCCTAAAGGGCTCAGCAGGTGCCCCTTCATTGGTTGCCTGAGATTGCTGTTCAGAGTAACACGGGGAGTCAACTTCTGTTCCAGAGCTGCCTTCCCTGGAAGCAGAAGGCAATACTGTATAATGAGCCATCAAGTCATTGACTTAGTGGGAGTTCAGATCAGTGCCCCATCAACTGGTGCATTGGCAAGAAATGAGACAGGCCACCCATATGGATAAAACCCTTTCCTCGGATGTTGAAGCATATTTCTTTAAACGTGCAAAAGACATCACAGGCAGTAATATAAATCTCTCTATTACAATGACTAGTTTTCGTCTTACTTGAACACTTGATAAAACTGCTTATTGCAGGCTCAGGAGCATTTCCTGAAGGACTCCTGCAGTTTAGAACCTGGGGTGTATACCTGAGAAGGTCACAAAACTGACGTGTACTTCATTGATAAACTTGATAAGTAACATGAAATCCTATATAAGTGACTCAAATTGTCTCCAAAATTTGTCACCCTACGGGGTCTAAGCTGGGAGCTGACAGAACTGGGGGCCCTCCCATCCTCTCATTGAGGCAACTCTGGATCCCAGTTGACTTCAGAAAAACCAGTATTCTCACAGTACTCTGCAAAGAGGTGAAGCAGATGTTGAGGCTCAAAAATGGCCTTGTGAGCACCCTGATATACTGCCTCTACTTCTGGGAATGCTCTGGAAGATGGCCTTCTGTGTCCACCCTCCCTGTCTTGCCTGAAGAGAGCTGTTCCCTGTGGGTGGCTGACCCATGTCTGATTGTTGTGGAAGTCTGGTCCTTCTGCCTCGGAAGGCTTTAAGGTTTTCCCAAGCTATCTCTAGAGTGCCCTGTGGGGTTGGGGGCAGCCCTTATGAGACTGAATTCTCAGCTCAGCCTCTTGTTCCAATCCTGCATCCTTCTCCCTCAGGTGGTGGTCTAGGAGCAATCTCTAGTAAACCTCCTGCATGAGAGCATCCCTCTGCTTCCTTTGGAAAACATCCTACAACCTTTATTCCTGCCATCATGATCCTCTACCATGAGGGAGTAAGTGCATGGTGTGGCTTGAGGCAGGCTGGTGCCCTCAGTATTGGTCTATGCCTCTACCTAGCAGCCGAATTGTTTGACTAACCATGAATGTGCACAAATCTAGACAATCGTCCTCTTTCATGAAAAATATTGCCTGCAAGTCGCCCTGTGAAGATTTCTCAGTCCTACACTTCTAGGCTTTGCAGTGAATAGGCTATGATCTAGTGACCACTTCCTAGGATTGCTGGCATACCAAGAATGCTGCATTTAAACCTAAGTTTGCACGCTGATTCAGCTAATCAGACACTTCTAAAAGGCTGTAGGTGGATTAACAAAGCATTGGGAGAAGATACCATGGGATTCTGAACCACCTGCTCATTATTCAACTGTCTCCTGGTTACTCAGAATTGATCTTATTTTATGATGCACCCTCATGGTGCTTGCCTAACTTTGTGACCTGAAGTTGTCCCTCGTGAGCTGGGTTTTATGAATCATCAAATCTTGTGTCATGGAATATCCATTTGGTTTCTGGCAGAGCCAAGTAGCAAATCAAACTATTCAGGAAAATAGGGTATTGACTGGCTCTGGTATTCTAGATGTCAAGAATGTGGTTTCCTTACTGGGATTGTATGAAGCTCCATATGGTATCTCTTTATCATAGACAACTCCAGGATCTGATCTTTATATTCCTGTGTACCTGCTGTCTAACCCACTCTTGGTCTGGATTCTACTTCAGCTTGGTAGCTTATGGACACCTTGATGAGTGGGTTTGAGCAGCAGCTAAACATGTGTGCATACAAAGGTGTATTGCCTCCAAAGTCTAAAAATGTGCACCAAGTATTGGGTCTCTTGCTCCCTGATGGGTGTTTGCAAGCTGTAACAATTTGATAATCCCAGATGTTCTCCTATACCCAGGCCACTGATACAGTGGGCCTCAACTTTTTAGGGGTGGTTTAACTTCCAACTTCTGGCACTCCTACATGTTGGAAGGTTATCTATGGTGCTAGCTTCTTGTTGTTTAAGTGTAATCTAATGCTTTACTGACAAATACCAGTGTTGTGGGCTGTGGGATATTGTTTTAGCTTTTGTCCACTCCATCCTGCAAGAGGCTTAGGAAAGCACGCTCTAACCTGGACAGATTAAAAAAGGTGAGGATCGGCCAGCTGCCCACCCAGCCCTCCCCACCAGAGAACAATCAGATGCATCAGGGAGACTAGTCAAAGCAGGATCTCATTTATTGAAACTCATAACTTATATAAAGAGTAAAAGCCAAACACTTTGGTTCCTGCGTTTCCGCGTTTTAATCAACATAAAGATCGAATCAGCAGGAGGAATTCACATGTATATCCATATCATAGCTTCTAATGAAGAGCACGAGCTGTGCACGAGCACAGAAGAGAAGTAAGCCAATCAGCGAGGTTTCAAAACAACTTGTGTCCTACTGGCATTTAGCCAGGCACCATCTTAGTTTTAGGCCCCACAGGATATGAGTATACACGAGGTCCCATGGCTTCACTGATAGGCAGTTAAATATCACAAACTTAGTGAAGGTATGCTGTTGATCTTGGGTGAGGGCAATCTTCAGTGTCACTGAAACTAGCCCTTGCTTGTATACTGCCTCATCCCTTGCAGCAAGGAGTAAAATACCAGCCAGGTATGGTGGTGCATGGCTGTAATTCCAGCAATGTAATTCAAGAGGCAGAGGCAGGAGGGTCACAAGTTTGGGGCCAGCCTGGGCAACTTGGGGGAGCCCCTAAGTATATTAGACCATCTCAAAAACGGCTGGGAATATGGCTCGGTGGTTAAGCATCCCTGGGTTAAATCCCTGGTATCTCCTCTCCTCCAAAATGACAAATTAGGTTGAATGCATGGTAGTATTTTGTCCTTCAAAGGATTAATACTTTTTGTTCCTCCATTTGACATTCTTCCTACTGTATTTTCTAAAGCATGGTCATTTGAGCCTTTAACATCACCCCATCAGCAAGTACAGCTACAAAAATGTTTAGGTATAAGTAGAGTGGATCAACTGTACGAAGTTCTACTCAAACTAGGTCACCACTCTATGTAGATTAATGCCACTGCTTTAAAAAAAACTGTATCAAACACTTGATATGCATTCTTGGTAAACTTTAAAGGGCACAACATGATAAACTTAAGGCATAAGCTGTTCAGCATCTCTAGAACTATCCATAACCCAAAACTCGCTGAACATCTGACTTCTCCAGTGGTTTCCTGGTACCTCGTGGTAAGAAGGGATCTGGGGGAGCACTGTCATTGTCTGGTAGCAACTCCAAGCTCATTGACAAATTCACTCTTGCCCAGAACTGGAGTAGGCATCTTTGAAGTTTTTTCCCCTGCTAGTAGTACAACACTTGGGCTGCCTCTGAAGTCTGTTGGGTTATCTTTGCTGGTAATGATGGGTATTTCCTGCACAATGCTCAGAACCATCAAGCCTTCCAGTGTTGGGGGCACAGCTTTGATTATCCAGCACTTGACTTTGCCTCAGTCTCCCCCTCTGTGAGCAGCCTTTAGGTCATCCAGAGGAGATGAGAGGGTCTTCTCGGGTCTTTCCTGGGCATGTGCACAGCCATGTACTTGGTCTGTTACAGTTCCAGAAATAAAAAAAAGTTGTCTGTGAACATCTTATTCCTTAGTCTTCTCCTTTAAATCTGATTTCATTTTCCCTAACTGGCAAATGCAACTTCAAGAATCCTTGATGTTAAACAAGCAGCAATTTTTTTTATGTATCCCGTGCTTTGAGAAAAGCACTATTCTTAATGAGTGAGCTTGAAGATGGGTCAAATAGACAATTTGAGGAAGGGGAGTTCACTAACAGGTGCCAGGAAGACCAAATATCTAAGTCTCTGTGTTCACGGCTCTTTATGGGGGTCCAAGTTCAGCGTCTCGAGCAGCCTCTAATCATTAGGGCATCGCAGCTGCTATAGTTGTGAAGCTTTTTGGTTTCCCAGGCAACTGAACAGCTGGGAGAAGAGGACTGGAATAAGACGAGATACCATAAATACCTATTTTAACTCCTTGGATTGTTTTTGGTTTATTTCCAGGGTACTAGAGAAGTTCATTCTTCAGCAATCTGTCAGTGCTCATTGCTTTTATGCAGGGACATATTTTTTAGGTGTTCTCTATCTGCAAGTCCTGCCTCTGTACTGACAGAGGGAAATTCTTCCAAAGCCATCTCCTTTGAGTACTGAGCATAGGTTGGTGAGAGTGATGCACATGATCCAAGCCTCTGAAGACAGCCGAGGTTGGTCTGTCCTTGAGTACCTAAGTTTGTTTCCTGATCTCAAGAGGTTCTTTGCATCAGGTACCTCAAGTACCTGTAATAGCTGTGTTCGTCACAATAATTATCCCTGAAACGGATGAGTACCTCAGTATACCCAGTTGTCACTGGATGTTGGCTACATAATCGTATTCAGCTCCCAGATCTGAGGATGATACCTCAGTCAGAATCTTAAAGTAATAGAAGCAAATGGCTGAATGCAGGAAACTTGGAGCCAGATGTCTTGCATCCTTTTGGGTGCCTTTGCTAGAGAGATGGGCAGGCTGAGGGCCATGCTCATTACAGTCAATGTTGGTACCTCTTGAAGATGGGTCCAAACTAAGGTGTGGAGCACAGGATTCTCCAGTCATGGCAACACCCTGCTGGGATTCACTGGCTTCAGTGGATCAAAATCATAAGCTCAGCATTTGCATTAAGGAAGCAGCCAGTGGGTGTCATACATTCCCTCAGCCTGGGGTTCTGTGATTGCCACTACAGACGTGGCCAGACAAATGCAACCTGGATGTTCATTACAAGGAGTCAGATTTCTGTTAACACAGTGGGATGAAGGTCTGAAACTGGTTCCCCATACTGTAAATAGATCTCTTCTTCAGAGTTGGAGCTATCTTCTGTGTGTGACATTATCTATGGGGGCCATCTTGGTGATGTCTGCTGTATAGTTCTTATTAATACGGTCCAGACCGATTCAAAGGGATAAGCCCCCCAAAATCTTGGGTAAAGTCCAAAACCTGAAAGATGGATTGAAAGAATAAACTGGGATGGTGCTGTCCTTCATGGCTGTGCCCGAAGGAGGGCTCTTCGCTCAGGTTCGGGGCCTATTCCCTCTTCCTATCGCAGTGAGGCTCCCAGGATTCCAGCCGAGTCCCCACCACCTGTCCCCTTACTCTGGCCTTTTCTCTTTATGGGAAGATGTTCTTCAGAGGTTGCAATCCATTCAGTTTTGTCTCCTACTTTTGAGAAATGTTGGCCACAGAACCAAATGTCTGTTTTCATGATGGAATATTTTACTTTTGAATTCTAAGTGTTGTCTCAGTGTCTTCTTGAAACTCATGCTCTCTGCAATGAGTGCATACTAGGTAGAAACTGGATCTACCTTAGATACAAGACCATGTAACTGGTGTAGTAGAAATCTACAGCTCGTCTGACTGAAATAGTTACTGAAGCTTGGTTTCTACATTCTCATGTTAATGTGTCTATTTCTCATGGCACACACCTCCCTCAGTGCTCAGGGGGAGAGAACATGAAAAGCTTTATAGCTTCCACTTAGCATGGAAACAGTGTATTTCTCAATTTCTTAAGCCTCTAGAAATACTTTTCATTTGAATTGAAGCAATCCAATCTTGTGTGAAGAGCTTAATTTTTGTTCTATATCCTTGTTGGGCTTCTACATCTTGGTGATTCCTGGCTGGAATACGCTCCTTTCTATGGTTGAATCCAGAATGAGATTTCCTAAACCGTCTCTTGCTTGGAACCCTAGGCAGAGCCTCACCCAGGTTGGACTGGATTCTGTCCTTGCTATGCTCAAACTATTTTACTTGAGTAGCAGCTGTGGTCATCCTCTGGGTTTCCTGACAATCCTTCCTGGCATTTGAGGAAAAAATTCCCTATCCTGGAATGTGAGTCGGTCCAGGAGAGGTCTCCCCCAACCCAAACTTCATGGGGAGTTCTTTTGGTACCAACTATCTCTAGGCAGGCCCCATTGGATGCTAACATGTGCAGTGCTCACTGTGGGGGTGTGGCACTGGTGTCTTCAAGGTTCACACACCGGGGGTGCTTCAACCTGTGCATGTTCAGTTATTTTTTTTTTTGTGATAAAGGACAAGGTTAGGAACCTGATGGGTCCACCATGCATCCAGCATGAAGGGAGAGTGCTTCCCCACTCTGCTGCTGACCCATGTGGAGCAACTAGGTGCCCTTTTGGAGGACTTGGCACAGATGGGGGTCCTCCTTATGGAACCCTAGAAGTGACGTTCCTTACTGAGCCGAGAGTAGGTAAGGGACTGCTCAGTGCAAAGCTAGAAATGCACTTTGATTCTCTCTAACCCCTCCCCCAATGCAGAGCCTGACCAGGAGCCTCCTTGCTCCCAGAAATATCTGGTGCCACAAGATATTTCTTGTGATGAAGTGGTGTCCTCTTCAGCTTACTGACAGGATTTACTCCATTTGAAGGGCTTGTTTGTGCCTGTCTTGTGGAAATGCTGCATTATTTAATAAGATTTTGATTTGCTATCCTCACTGTGATTGGGAACATTTAAAGATAAATTTAATAGTGGGGTTTCCTATACTTTGTCTTCATAATGGCCAATGAGCCTGAAGTATATTGAGTTTCAGAGTGAAGATAAAATGACCCTGGTATTCTAAAACACAAATCTGCAAAGCCATTAGTGAGGATGCTTTATGTTGATGTACTTAAACTTATTTAATATTAAACAGAAAAATCATCACCTGCTACTGTCCCATGTTCTCTTAGCTGCAAGATCCATTGGTATTCCTAGTACCTGCCTAGTGCCTGGAGGGGACCCTGTGATCCAAGTGCTGAAAGGTCATGAGTTCCCCCTGAACAGGCTTCTGGGGGTGGGAGGTGAGGGTTTAATGTGAAGTAGTTCTCATGAACTTAAGTAGTCGCTGAGCAGTGAAACAAAGGGATTATAAAATGCTGCTCACCAACCGAGGCCCCGACCTTCGGATGGTGAGCAGCAGATGGGACATCAAGGTTTAGCTTGGGCCTCCTCTAGTGGGATTCTCAGCCCTTGGGTCTATACACTGTAGTGGTCTTAGACTACTGGACACCTGCACACCCCAAGCAATGAGTGCAGTGCTGTTTGCCAGGGAATCTATTTCCTTGCTGTATTGAATGTTCTCGGGGGCACTGCACATGGGGATCGGATTCTCGGGCTGAGCACTGAGCAGATGATACTTACGGGTCTGCCTTCAGTATCTTGGTGCGCTCAAGATCTTGTGTGGCCATAAGTGGCAATCTCTTCCATACAAACACCATGCCAGGCCTTTGGATCTTTTAAAAAAAATTTTAGTTGTAGATGGACATAATGCCTTTGTTTTTATGTGATGCTGAGGATTGAACCCAGTGCCTCACAGATGCTAGGAAAGTGCTCCACCACTGAGCCACAACCTCAGTCCCCAGGCCTTTGGATCTTAAAACATACTTTTCATTCTCCAGTAGTAACCCATGGTGGAATTGCTCAAGGGCCTTGTGGATTCCTGAGCCAAAAGGCTGCTGGAACATCCATGAGCAGCTCTGCAATGATTCCTTAAGTCTCACCCTAATGAGTTTATAAAAAATCTCATTCCTTGAATTTTTCCCGTCCATGTGGGATAACTCTAACCTGGATTCAGAAACATTCTCAGCAGCCCAGTTTGAGACTGAATCCACTGTGGGCTGAGTGCTACTCTTTATAGGCTCTGTACCCAGCCTTCCCTCTGACCCTCAATTCCACTGAGAGTCTGCAAAGTATCTGTGGCTAAGACGGAACAGTTGCCTTGGCAGCTGCAGGGAGCCCTGCTTACCCAGGCATAGAGCAGCTAGAAGGAAGACAACCTACCAACACCTTGACTGCCCCAGAATGTCTTGAGATAGTGTTGATCATGTCACATCAACACACCCATCCTTCTGGGCTGGAAAGACAGTCTCCAAGAATAAAGATTCTGAAATCACTTCCATCACTGCAATGAGGGTAGTTCTGGACTGTTAGTCCCCTAAGACGGGAAGTGAGCCTCAGCTTGCTTTATGATATGGGAGCAGCTGCTGTTTTTGCTGTATAGGCTCAGCCCCTTTCACATTTGAACTTCATTTTTTTTGAGAAGCTCATTGAGAGAACATGAAAGGCAGCTGCCCATAAAAGGTGATGAAGGTTCAAATGTTGGTCAGGAGGAGCTTGTTGTCTGGGGGTGGTGGGGGGTGCAGGAAGAAACGTCCAGCCTCCTAGGCAGCTGTTCCCTCCTATGGCTCATGAAGAGAAAGGATCCAATGGTCTACTCCAAGGAGCAAGCTTCTCCCAGCCCCTTCAGTTTGGGGGAATGCTGCCTGTTGGCTATTCTTTCTTGGGTCATCTGAGAAGAGCACTATTTGGAGAAAGTCTCCAGTTAGAAAGACTTCTACCAAAGGGAAGCCTGGGTCCAGATGGATTCTTGGCCGAGTTCTACCAGAAACCTCAAGAACTAATGCCAATGCTCAAATTAGTCTATGAAGTAGAAAGTGAGGCTGGGGGCACTCCCACATTCATTCTTTGAAGCCAGTATCATCCTGATGCCAAAGGAAAAGGACACACTAAGGAAAGAACTGCAGACCACTATCCCTGATGAACACAGATGCAAAAATTCTTAAGGTTTTTGAATGTAGATTGCTAAATATATTAAGATGGTACACCATAATCAAGTGGGTTTCAACCCAGAAATGCAAGTTTTCAGTATATGCAAATTGACACATGAATGCATCAAACAGAATTAAGGACAAATCGCATTCCAATAAATGGAAGAAAAAGCCTTCATCAAAATATAGCACCCATTCATGATTAAAACAGTGAAGAGGCTACAGGTAGAAGGAACTTCATCATAAAGACTATGACGGACTCAAAGTTAACATCATGCTGAACAGGGTGAAACAGAAAGCATTTCCTTTAAAATCGGGAACAAGACCAGAATTTCCACACTCATTACTTCTATTCAATATAGTACTGGAATTTCTAGCCAGAGCATTTAGTGCAAGATAAGGAACTTCATGGAATACACATACGAAGTCAAACCACTATCTTGCAGATAAGAGTCTACATTTAGAAGCCATTAAAAAAAAAAAAAACAAACTTCAGGCTTGTAGAGTTGCTGAACAAATTCAGCAAAGTGTGATCCAAGATCAATATACAAAAACTAATAGCAGTTTCTCTATTGGTATATAGAAAAGCTAAGAAACTAGGAGAAAATAATCCCATTCATAACTGCCTGGAATAATTCTTACACAATTGCTCTACCCAAAACCTTACCTGGTAACTTTCACAGTAGATTTTTATCTGGGAATACAGAATAGTTTGGGAATATTGACTACATACTTCACTGAAAACCTTCATAATTATTACCTAGTTAATCTTCAATTGTTAACCTGTCTTTCAAGGCACTTGTGCTGAAGTGAAAAGCCTTCATTTAACTTATCTATAGTGGAAATCTAGGATGATGTCATTTTTTTTTCCATGATCAGGGACCCTAGGGAAAGAATAGTCATGCTTCCTTAATGTGCTAGTTAAATCTGACTCCACTCCTTCCTGTGTGGAACTTGAAGGACTATGTCAATTATGGACAGGAACTGTATTTCTTTCAGTAATGCAACAGATGAAGAATCGGTTTCCTTCATTGTTAGACTGGAAGTTTGAGAAGGGCCTCAACTGGAGGAAATGAAGGTACTGGTGGGGTTGCCTTCCTCCTGACTGCTCTGTAGGATAATTTGTTGTCTTGTTGCAGCCCCTTCAGAAGCACCTGCACTTGCTGCCTTGGGGCCACATGGCTCATCTTCAGGGTCGGGCCCTCCTCCAGCATCAGGGTTGGGAGGGTTTAGAAACCTTGCTTGAAATGCTGCCTCCCTCTTCCTCTTAATTACCGTTTTTGGTAATAGTCTCCTGGATGATCCAGGTTGCTCATTGCTTCTCAGTCACCTCATTAGCAACCCCAGTCCTATCTGTCCCTCAGCGGGTGTGTCAAATACCATGTTCCCAGCTTCTGGTGATTAGGACATGGCTATTTTCACTAGGAAGGGATCCTAGGAAACCCAGAGGACAAAGGTGAATCGGTGAGGCTGGAGGACAGCCAGTTGAGGGGAATGCATTGAGCTGGTCACATGCAAGGATGACTGGGGCTCTGTCCTACTGGTGATGCACTTAGAATATAGAATGGATCTGGAGTCTGGTCACTTACACTTCCTGCTGCTACCCTGTCATCTTTCTCTGAGGCATCGCTCCCCTGCACTACTGGGATGTGACTTCGTGTGAAAACGAGTAGACAGAAGGGCTAGAGGTTGTTCCTAGGCAGCCCACCTTTGCAGAACATACTGCATGGGCTTCCCTTCAGAAGAGTGGCTGGCACAGTGCCCACTGCAGGAAGGAGCTCCCTATTCCAGCTTCCCGTGATGGAGACTGTTCCCTCTCCTGGGTGTGTAGGGGCAATTCTCTGCATAGCCCTATCATTCAGGCATGTTCCCCTCTGCTTTCCCCAATGCATGCTTGAGCCAAATACCAAAGGAAGTCGCAAGCTAAGCATAAAAGTTGATGGATGCTTACCTTTTTATTTAAAGGGTGACGACTTTTTATGTCACACTTCCTCTGGAAGAAAAGTATTAGATGAGCATGTAAAGTTAGATGTACCTTGTGTTGGACCTCCTGGCAGGAGTTGCTTAGATGAGGTAAAAAGAATAAGACTTATTTGTTCATGGGATGTAATGGAAGAGAGGAGTTAGATTTCTGGACTTGTGAACCCTGATGGACACCAACTATTGCATTTCACTGATACTTACCTTCATGTGTATCGTACGCTTTGTTTTATAAGGCGTCCTCCCTTGTTCATAGTCTCACATGACATTATGTCTTGTCTGAATCTGAGCAGCTGATGGTTGGTTTTTGTTTTTTTTTGGGGGGGGGAGAATGGCTCCCCTTCAGTTCCCTGGAATTCTAAGCTGGGCCAACACAACACTTAACTCCTCCTCAGTGTTCTGGGGTTGGAACAGCTCTCCAGGTGGAGAGCCTGGAGCCGTTTGAAGCCCTTTCACTCAGTCCTGGCAGACCCCACTGTGAGGACTGTCTGCTCACAAGTGGGAGCTTTCTTCTAGGGACTATCTTGTCACACTTGGGGTTTGACTCTCATCATCCCAGACCCTCCTGGGCACAACCTACATTGTCCTGTGATCTTTATCTGCCAGATACTCTGGCCCTGTGTGCCAATAGTGGGCTCATTACCTTTTGAGAGAATCCCAGAAACCATTCCACATACTCTGGCCTAGAGGAGATGGTCACTGCCTGAGAAGCTGCGCTAGATTTGGATTTCATTGGTAGCTACTGAGGGTATGGTCACCTAAGTCTTCCCATGTTCTTGGGCTTCCACATCAGTGATTCTCAGGTCTCCATGCTCGATCTACTCTGCCTTGGCATGTTGAAGATGTCTGTTTCAATGGCCCAACTCTGGCTATACTTTAAAGGTTTGACCAACTGGTACAATCCAACTCTGACACTTCTTAAATTTCTTCCACCTCTACTATGCACTTTAGAGGCCATGAGGGGAGAGATGGTTATGTGGAAAGACATTTTCTGTCCTCTACAACTGAGCCTTTACTACAACTGAGCAGGGAGGTATTATATTGGAGGCATGTCTTTTGGTACCAATAAAACATTCCCCCCCAGGTGGGGGATTAGTTGTCCTGAGCAGCATTGTGCCCTTTCTGAGTAGCCCGACATCTGGGGAAGATTGCTGAAACTTTCCCAGTCTAACGTCCTGACTCTGGGATTTTTCCAACCCTTGCCTGAAAGCTGATCTTCTGCATGGAGTAAAACCTGTCTACAGCTGCTGCTTTGGCAGCAATAGAGTGATTCTCAGACAGGTGGGAGATGTTGACAGTATTGGGCATTCTGTGAATAGGCAGGGCCTGTCTAGGAGAAATGAAGGTTGAACCTTGCAGAGCCATCCTGTGGGGGAAAAACGAATCCTGAGCCACAGTGATCTGAAAAGCAGCTAGTCAGCCAGGCTCTCCAGAGATGAGTCACTGTCTTGCTTCTACTTGAGATTCTTGGGAGAATTCTAAGGAATGGCTGTGATACAATGAAAGTAAAGAACCATGGAGCCCCTCTTAATAAGGAATTCTGTATTTGCCAGTGTGCAATCATGTGGACTTTCCACATCCTGGCAGCTCTGCTGGTCAACAACTCTGCATGAAGCAGACCTAAGTGACCAGCTGGGAATTTTGTTTATTTAAAAATGAACAAAAACAACAAAGATTCATCTGGCACACAAAGTAGACTTGATCCTTGGGGCCAAGCTCATTGGGAGTTCAGGGGTAGTCTGCCATGAGGACCCATCGTGAAGAGGTCAGGTCAATTCTGAGATGGTTACAACCTTTCTGTATATACTCTAGATTTTTGGTTCCCTTCCAGAGAGCAGGGCTATAAGCAAGTCTTGGCCAGTCTGGAGAGAACTGGAGAGAATACAGAGATTTGTATCATGATATCCCACCATACCATTGAAGATGAATCAAAGTAGGGTGTTGAGATTTTTGTAGTGTTGACCTTGGTTGGCAGTGCTTCAAAAACTGCCTCCCAAGGGAGACATGCTGACTTGACACTACTCCTTGTTTTTCTGTGTCATTTACTGGACTTCAGCTCCTGGTGCTTGCTGACAGGGTTATAAGGATGGTAAGTTATACTCGGGTATGAGGAGGAGGAGTCCTAGAAATCAGCTGGACAGTTACAACTGTCTCATCTTGTTCTCTAAAATCTGCCATGAGACAGGAGTCTTGCCCTGCTTCCAATGTTACTGATGGTCTGAAACCAAATATGGGAATCGGAGCGGGGCGGGCATTCCTGGTAATCTTTCATCGATGCCCAAAGGAATTTTGTCCATAACTGTGAAAAATGCCTAGTTGTAGAAATCCCCTATGTGCCTCCGAGGGTGGAAAGGGTCAGACAGGAGCCTGTCTGAGGTGTTCTTCCCCAAACCCACATTTTCAAGGTGTTCCCTTCAGGGAGGACTTATCTGAAGGGAAACATTCCTTATTTGAAACTTGTGGAAACAAAGTTTATTTTTTTGTAGTTCTCTGATTTTGGAAGACTCACATGGATGTTAGCAGTTGAGCACCCTGATTGCAAAAACAATCTGAAATGTTCCTTATTCTGAACCTTCTTGATCTTGTCAGTGTGCTACTTTTGGATTAGGGGAACATCTCGGATTTAGGATAGGGGAATTCAATCTCTGTAGAATGCTTAAAGAAATCCCATCTTTGCTCTGTGGGTTCTTTGTTTCATTGTTTCCTTGCCTGAGATGTAACTTAACGTGTATTTGATCTAGAAACTGATCTAGACCTAGGTCTTAGTTGAAATGTGGTCTTCCCAGGCTGGTTCTTGCTAAAATCTCAGCAAATGAATGTGATCT
Organism: Ictidomys tridecemlineatus; assembly: GCF_052094955.1. Lineage (NCBI taxonomy): Eukaryota > Metazoa > Chordata > Mammalia > Rodentia > Sciuridae > Ictidomys > Ictidomys tridecemlineatus. The sequence goes on from NC_135485.1 coordinate 6,189,345, forward strand.
TGCTCCTTCTGCATGTGACTGCTTAAATGTTGAAAGAGGGTTGAACTGAGAATGGTTGAAGCCTGTTGCCCTGAACTTTGTCCATGCCACCACTGAGATGCCTGTTCTAGGCAGGTGAGGCAGTGCTCGCTATGGGTGGCAGGAGCATATTCTCCCTGAGCAATCGGGGATCATGTTGGTGGACTTGGGTGACCAGGAACATTTAGAACCCTGCTCCATGCAGTAAAAATTTGAGCAGGTATATTCTCAGGGCTGGGGAAAGGTTTTTTTTCGGTAGCTTTCAGGTCCTAAACTTCCAGTTCGTGGTTGGTAATGTTCTGGGAGTTCATTTTAACAGAGAAAGGATGCCAAGGGGGAGAAAGATTGGACTGTAGCAGACAGATGCACTGTTTGCTGGTGCATGGAGGGAAGGACTCTACCTCTTGGGGCAACTCTTCTGACCATCAACCTGGTGGGAGGCGGGGGGCGGGGGCCTCAAGGCCATCTCTAAATGTTACGACTCGCATTCTTTCTTGGCTTCTTGGCTGTAAAATTGGGAGTGTCAACAGTGGGATGAGCCCAGTGTGCTGTGTCCAGACCCTCTGGAGAAGTTGTTCTTGGAAGCTTACCAATGCTGTTATACGTGGAGGGTAGTGGGTTGGTATCGAAGCATGAACATGTCTCCTTGTTTCTCCTCCAGAAGTCTTAGTTCTAGGGAGGAACTGTGGGCTGTCGTGCCAACTTCATGGGATTAGTTTGATCAGATGGTGCCATCTGTTGTACCATCTTGACTTCTGAGGTTTTTCTACTGTCTTCCTTGGACCTCAAAATCTAACATGCAACAGTGGAACCACATTCTGTGGGTTTACCCACTACTCTTCCATCCTCTTTGCTTTAAGTATCTTAGGTCTTTGATTGTGTAAAGGGCATCTGATTGGCCAGCAACATATTAACTTTCTGTTGTACTACAACACTATCTTAAAGAAGGGATTAATTGGCACATTGTTTTAGATGTGCAAGGTCCTAAATCATTGGGTGATGACCTTGTTGGCAATCAATAAGGCTGTGCAGGGCATCTCATGGCAAGGGGTAGGGAGCTCATGTATTTGTCTGGCCTCTTCCACTTAAGGCCAACAGCACCAACCTTGGGAGCCTCAAAGTTCATGTAATCCTAATCACTTCCCAAAACTCATTTCTAAACACTACAGACTGTTTCTGTGCTCTTAGTAGCTTACAATATTCCTTTTTAACACAGGAAGCCTTGGGGGTCACTCATTGTTACATTCACCAACTTACATGTCTGTAGCATTTAGTTGACTTCCTAGGTGGTCATGAGTGTGCTGACCGTGGGCATAGGTGCTAGAAAGAGGGGCCAATACTCTCCAAAGGAGGAGACCAATTCATCATGAACATTTGCTATTGCCACGTCGGGTAAAGGCATTTGCCTGAGGGCTGCTGCCTAGGCACTGTCTAGGAGAACTTTGTGTGCTCCAGTAAGAATCTTCCTGTTCCATCCAGTCTTTTAGACTTGTTTCTTTGCTCCTATGAAATTGTTAACTGCAATACCCTCTTGACCAGTGTCTGGAGTCTGAGTCATGATCCCCACATTGACCTAGCAAGGACTGGGATGAGTAGGAAGATTGAGCAGGGGTGTGAGTTTGGTCTTTAGTGCTCCAACGGAGACCCTTGAATAATCAAAGTTGTCATTTCTTCCAAAGAACAATGCTGTAGAAATGGGGATGGTGTGGAGTTATGCAGCACAAAGGTTTGACAAGGTGGGTCTTACACGGCCTTGAGTGTGCTGAACCAGTGACATGCTGGAGTTGAGTGGTGGGAAAGCGGGAGGTTTTGACTGCTGTGTAGATGCTCAAACCCCTGTCCTCTGAATGACTTCTGTTCCTTTTTCCTTCCCTTGTGTTCCCAGGATCTGGGCTGGTCCTGCTCTGTGGCTGACCAGCTACTTTGTCCCTGATCCAGTCCTTCCCTTTGCTCCCAACTCTGTGTACAAACTCCTCTGCACTCTTGTGTGATTTTTTATATTGGCTTGTGGCTGTTTCTTTGGGTAAAGGACTGCATGCACCTACGCTGGCTTTGTACCTCTACTCTGATTAGCATACCTTGGGGCCTTTGAGTTTCTGTGCCCCGTGCTGCTTTATATCTGGCAGTTCTGGGAAGATGTCCTTCAGGTGACAGGAAGGGGATGCAAGTTTGGAGCCAGGCAAACACTGATTGTCTTCCTTATATTTTCATGACATGACTCCTGACCTTAAACTATCTAGTTTGTGGAGCCAATTTTTCTAGCTGGGCCTTGGATGCTGTGGCCCACTGGACACATTACATGTGTGCGCATGGTTCTGAAGAGCTTGATCTCTTCTGATCTTTATTTGGTAAGTCTGGGGAGATGGTTTAGGCAATGTCCTAGGAACTCTGGAAGGGCTTTTATTGCTTCTTGGTCTCTGGATTCTTCAACAGGAGAGACTCTGAAAGGACACTCCAAGTCCACACAAAGTCCAAGGACCACATCACACAAGAGATCTAACAGGCATACCAACAGGCTGTCCCTTTGAAGACAGTTGCCTGTTGGCACTCAGAGCGGTGCTATATCACACAAGAGGAATTTCAAAAGCTGCTTGGGAGTTTCAGCTGGGGTGGGGTTGATAGCAGGCACAAGTTCTTAGGGGAAGTTAAGCGGCTTTGCCTCAGAATCAAAGTTTGGAACCTCTAAAGATGGCTCCCAACCCCAAATGGCAAATCCAATGCCAATATTATGTCAATAGACGGGGTCTCTGTGCCTGCTGATGTGGCTCCACATGAAGTCAACTGGCCTTGGAGGGTGAGGGTGTGGCCTGAGGTTGACTAGTCTCTCCAGTCAAATTCCACATGCCTGGTGTCCATCAGGAGCATACCTATCATAGTTATCGGGGGGCCCGCTGAAGCCAGAAGCTGCTTATGCTAGAGATTCTTCACTTATCTCCATGCAGCCTTTCCAAGACCTCCCTCAATTGACTGAATTAAATACAGGAGGCAAAACTTTAAATGATTGACACCTTGTATTCAGGGATGAACTGCCTTTGAAATCTGAAGCCTTCTACCACAGAAGTGAGACCATGTTTAATCTTACACTGAGACATGAGCTTGTTGAAATCCTTTCTTGCTTAGAGCCCGTGGCAGAACTATCCCAGTGTCTAGGTGTGACCCGAGGACCTCAGGTGAAGTGTGCCATGCATTATCTGGCTTCCACCTTGCCCACTACTGTGTGGACCCATTGGAGCCCATGGGCTCAGCCCCTTCTGGACAGTCATACTTTCACCTTCATCTGACACTATTCCTTTAACGTCCACGAGAGGGCCATGCGTAAGCCAGAATTCTTGGAATAGTCCAGGCGATGTTTCTTACCACGTGCCTGTTGTGGTGGAGATCTTCATTACATTTACCCTGTGGTGTTCCACTCAGTGGGGATTCTGGGCCAGTGCCCCTGGTAATTACTAAGGTCCTTGCCTCCTGAGCACAAATCCCTGGTTCTTAGATGTCAGATTCTTGGCCTTTGCTGCCATTGGTTCCTTTACCATGGTACAGAGCTGACATTGAAGCCTCAGTGATGTCACTGCTGCATGTTGGCCTGACCTACTGGTGGCTCCCACCTGATTCAGTTTATCCTTCTACCCTGATGACCTTGAGTGAATCCAAACATGGTTTCCCATAGGTTTTGACATGATGTCTCATTGTGTGCAGATCTCCACTCCAACTATATCAGTGTCTCGATCTCCTCGTGCTTCTGGTTCCTGGTGGCAGTCATAGAATGATAGGCAAACTCTTCTGGTATGAGGTGGAGGGGTCTGAGGAACCAAGTAGAAGGTTATGGTTGTCTCGTCTTGCTCTCTGCAACTTGCCATATGTGCTCAATGTCTCTGAGGGTCTGAAAAGTCATACCTGTAAGAATTGGGGCAGGGAGGGCATTCCTGGTATCCTTTCATTGTGGCTCAAAGGAATTTTTCCCATAAGTGTGGAAAATGCCCAGGTGTAGAAGAAATCCACTGGGTGCCTCTGAGGGTGGAAGGGGTCAGAAATGGGAGCCTGTCTGAGATGTCCTTCCCCAAACCCACATTTCCATGGCTCCCTTTAGGGAGGACTTCATCGTGGCAGAAGGTCCCTCTTAGTCTCTGAAAGGATGGCATTGACCCTTCTTCCAGAAGCAGAGCATCTGTGGATTCATGCCATTGGGGGAACTTGGTCCTGGGGAATATCAGTAGTGTCATCTTGTGTGGGGAGTCCAGACTCGGAGCCTCAGTTGAATCTTATACCCTGTACTGTCCATGGGCTTGGGTACTGTTAAGGGAGGTGAGATCCAGAGTGGTTAAGTCCACACCTTTTCTCAAGGCATTAGGCTCTTGAGACTTGAGAATCTTTAACTGCTGTCTTTGACTGTTGGAAGAGAGCTTTGGGGTCTGAACCCCCATGGCTTAGCAGTGGTGACAACGTACACATTTCCTAGCCACACCTGTATAAAAATCCTCCTTGTTTGCTTCCAGTCCACCTTGTTCTTGATGACTGAAGGGACCTTGGTGACATGGCCATTGTCAGGGTCCCAGTTTTACAGAATGTATACACTTGATGCTTTCATCTCCCAACTGGCATCTGCTCATTCTAGGAATCATCCGTGATGAGGTGGTGCTACAATGAGCCCTCCTACTTCCCTCTGCTTTGTGGAGCTGCAGTATCGAAGAGGACAGCAAATAGCGTTTGCTGATGTTTGTGAAGGGAGCAACTGTCTCCTTTACAATAGTACAGGCTCCTGTTTTCCCCCCTTCTGTCAGGGGACAGCCAACTCCAGTCACCTAGAGTGAAAGAACACTGAGTCCACACAAAGTCCAAGGACCACGCCACACACCGAAATGTCACACAAGAGATTTATTGTCAGTAACGGGAGGCATACCAACAGGCTGTCTCTGAGGAGAGCAGCCTCCTATTGGCACTCGGAGCAGCTTCATAGCCCATGAGGAATCTCATAAGCTGCTTAGGAGTTTCAGCTGGGGTGGGGTTGATGGCAGGCACAAGTTTTTAGGGGGAGTTAAGCAGCTTTGCCTCAGAATCAAAACTTTGGAAGCTCTAGATAAAATGGCAAATCTCGTACCAATATGGAGCTTCCTGCCAAGGGCTGGCAACGTGAAAGTGTTCTAAGAACAAATCCAAATGGTGAATTGGATTTCAGACTCTTAACAAATTTTTGGAGGAAGAGGTTCCAAATCTCACAACTAACTGTACATTTAAGTGATAATGCTCCTGAGAAATGGGAAGTTACAGAAGGATGAGTGATGCCAATTAAATTTCCTGACACTTAAATGCTCACCTTTGTTTCTGGTGTTACACCATGAACATTGTTCTGGGCTACCATTCAAGTCTCCTTGGAAAGCCTTCTACCGGAGCGTGGCTGTAATTTTATAAAATGTAGGTGTCTCTGCTGCCACCCAAGAGCCACATTTCCTCAGTACAAAGCTGCTGAACCCTGCAGTTCAGTGTCCATTTGGCTGGAGTAAGGGGAGGGCTTCATTCCAATGCGGTTAGGATTGGCTGGAAGGCCCTCTGGGCATAGCATACAGAGCAGCAGGGCTGGAATCTTTTCCTATCCATGTGGTAGGCTTGCTTTGCCCTTTATTGGGAAGGTTTGGCTTTGACTCTTGGGTATTCATGGTCTGTGCCCTTCTTGAGTTTCCTCTCGGGTTTTGTAAATCTGAGAGGAATAGTTTCATATTAAAGGACACTGAGCAGCTGTTGGACATCATGGCTCCCATCTTTTTGGTAGGACCTTTCTGTTTCCACAGAGCTTGGGATTCCAAGTAAAACCTGATGGCAGGCACAGAGTTTTGTTTCATCTAGGTTCTTCCCGCTAATCGGCCTGTGTAGTAAGCTTCAGGAGAAGCCTGGAGCTAGCTTTCCTGAGGTGAGTGTGGCAGACAGTAGCCTGTGTTGTCACTTGGGCTCAAATTGCCATCTCCCCTCCCATTCAACTAGAAGGAAGCTGATGACTTACTAACCCAGCTCACTGATTGTAAGATACATTCTAACTGGTGTTGGGTACAAAGGTGCAGGCACTAACTTTCAGGGTCTTGTTTCTCGATTCTCCCACTTGACATTTTGGCATGCTTGGGATAGTTAAATCTCCCCTTGTAGGGATCAGTATACATGACATGGTTCATGTCATGTAGAGATCAGCCTGCAGTTCCAAAAATTACAGGAGTTGTTTAACTTCCAGTACAAATGTTTTTCAAATCATGGCTCTCCAGTAAGATTTCCATTCCTTCTCCCCCTTAGATTGAAGGAGAATCTTGATCTTGACCTTAACCACTCTCACAACTAGTGAAGAACCTCTCCAATGTCTCCTGAGAATTCTTAAAGAATCAACACATACAGCCCAGGCTGTAGTCATAGAATGATTTCCTATGTTTTCAATGACCACCACACACCCCCTCCTCTCAAACTGAAAGAATATAATGTGGATTGGAAGAGACTACAGAAGGCAGAGTTGAGACCTGTTGCCTCTTTGTACACACAGCACCTTCTGTGGAAGTACAAAGGCATAATCCTTACCCCGTAATAATAATCCTTACTGTAGTTTGGAATAAAACCTTCACAAGCTGGACAAGTCTGCAGAGACAGTCAATACTCTATATTGCAGCACATTTCAGCTTGAACTGTTCTGCTTATCTGACCCCTTCTGCCTGATGCAGAGAGCTGACCTGCAGTGGACTGCAGAGAAGCGGCTGGTGTGCCCAAGCCTGGGGCAGTGGGGCTGGATTTGTTCCTCATGGATCTCCTTGAACAAAGACTGTTTCTGCTTGTTGAGTAAGCTCTGGTCATGTGATCACCTTCTGGCCTGGAATAAGCTCAGAAGTGCTCTCTGATCTTTGGGATGCTGCCCTTTGGAAGGTTGTGTCCTCCCTGCCCTGATCGTTACAGACTAAGTGACTACTTCTAAGAACTGCAGAGGGGAAGCAAAGTGGTGTTCCTTGAGCATTACTGCCACTTTTTAGAGTGCCACTTAGTGGCTAGAACATCCTGTGAGTGAGCTACTCTCCCAAGGCCTACATTTGAGGAGAGGTGTAGAGGTGGAAGGAGGGAGTTGTACCTACCATTCAAGGACCTGTCATAGGACAAGCTGTTGGTCCCTCAGGGTCACCCATTCTCGGCTCTGGAGCCCATGGCCTCCAGGCTCCTCCCTCAAGTGTGTGCCATTGGGTGGCTCATTGAGGCTCACTGTAGCCGTACCTGGCGGAGGCAGTTCCAATATTTTCCACCCAGGGGAAGGTTGTCCTGTTGTCTGCCCCATGATCATTACAGTTGTCACAATCTTTTCAACTAAATTCGCCATTCTGACCAGAGGCAGATGTGTTTTCTATGTCATCCTGGAAATGATTCAGAGTGGAAAGATTGGGAGACAGTCTTACAGCAGGAGAACGGGGGGCATCTAGGTTTTCGCTTCTGTATTTTAGGATGTTAATGTGTCTAACTCCCCGCCACAGTGAAGAGTACACTGTTATCTCAAGTCACCTTATTAGCATTTGTAGGCGATATTTGTGCTGGAAACTTGCTAATGGTGGCTCCTTCACCTCAAGGAGGAAGAACTTTTTTAGAGGAACATGCATGGTGGTGTCCTCAGCGTTCCAGCCTTTCCTTCAGCCCTTGGAATTCTAGCATCATCTAGCAGAGGAAGGCTGACTCTCCACTGTCATCCAGGAACTAATCAGATGGAAGCATGAGATGGGCTGATGTGGAATCTGAGAACTGAGCTACAGCCTGTTGGTGTATTCTCAATGGAAGCCTTCATGACAGCTGGGCATTTTAGAGCTCCAGTCGGCGGCATCCAGCTGGGCTCAGAATAAGACACTTGTGTCCCCCCGCTGCCCCCCAACAGCTCACTACTCCTCAGAGAATCAGATCACATTTAAGACTACTTTGAGTCTGGCTACTCTATTTTTGTCATCTCCAGCTTTTTCCTTGATCCCAGTGCTGACTGGTCACTTTCATGATGTGACACATTGTGGATGAAGCCAGTTCTCTCTTGGTATTGGGTAAAGAAATGATTGGGATAAAAATGTGCAGTTTTCAGCACACTGATCTTGCTCTGAGGTCTTTCAGAAGTGAACAGCTCCTCTAACCAAAGCTGGTGATAAAGCTGCTTGTCCTCTTAAAATGAGTGCTCTATAGATGTATGCAAAGGTGAGATTCACTGAGGTATATTCACATATGTAAACAGAATTATTCAATTTCCTGCTTTACTCCCTTTTCTGTTACTGAAACACTCAGTGACCTCTTCTAAGAATTGCAGAGGAAAAACAGTGGTGTTCCTTCCTGCCCCTTGATCTCCTTCACCTGATTCACTGATCTTCTGTTTTCATGGGATTCCCCACTTTTTCACCTTTAATTTGGTATTTTGGTTTAGCTTCTGACTAAAAAACGACAAACCTTCGACCCTTGACTTCCTGGATCTGGCTTGTTTCACTTAGCATGATGTTCTCTAGTTCCATCCATTTACCAGCAAATGTCATAATATTCCTATGGCTGTATATTCAACTCCACTTTTTGTGTGTAGGTACCACATTATCCATTCTGTTTGCTTTCCAGAGTGTTACTAAAGTGCAGTCCTATCAATGTATGAGTGTGCCTTTGCCCCCACATTCTCACCAGCATTTATTTGCATTGATCACCATTCTAACTGGAGACGAAATCTAAATGTAGTTTTGATTTCATTTCCCCAATTGCTAGAGATGTTGAACATTGTTTAAATGGGGCATTTTTCTCTTGAGCCATGTCTAGTTCATTTGTTCTCTAATTGGATTACTTTCTGGTAAGGTTTTGAGTTCTTTATTTTTGTCAGGGGAGCAGCTGACAGATCTTCCATTCTTTGGCTTTCTCATCATGCTCATTTTCTTTGCTGTGCATAAGCTTCTAAATTTGTCCCATCTATTGATATAGTTGTATTTCTTGAGCTTTAGGGGTCTTAATAAGGAAGTCAGTGCCTGCACCAATACATTAGACCTTTGAGCCTGTTCTCCAGCAGTTGTAAAAATTTCTGGTCCAATTCCTATGACTTGATCCACTGAATTGACTTTTGTGCAGTGTGAAAGGGGTCTAACTTCTCCCATATAATAATACCAAAAGTATTACAGATTCAATGCTATCTCCATCAAAATACCAATGACATTCCTCATAGAACTAGAAAGTCCTAAGATTCATCTGGAGGAATAAAAGATCCAGAGTAGCCAAAGGAATCCTGAACAAGAGTTAGGCTGGAGGTGTCAATAGTGGATCTCATGCTCTTCTACAGAGCCATAGTAACAACATGGTATTGGCATCAAAACAGACATGAACTCCAAAAGAATAGAGATGGATAAATCCACATCAGTATAGTCACTTGATCTAGACAAAGGTGCCAAAACATCTTGGAGAAAAGAAATTAACAGTGCTGGGAAAACTGCTTGTCTGAGCAGGAAGGTAGAACAGGAGCTCAACACCTTGGCAGGGTCATCCGGGTGCTTCTGCTTGCTTGAAGGATGCTCCTTGCCTGACTCACAGAAGCCCCTGTCAGTTACTGCAGGAACGACCTAGTTTTAGAACACAATGTTTGACGTTTCACATAGACAGCCTGTCATTCTCCCCCAAACAGTCCCACGCATCCCAGTGTAGGAGTTCACTGTGGGAGCAGATCCTGGTGGTCTTGAGAGTAAAGATTGTGCTATGGTTGAGCACCTGGAGACTCACTGCCAGGAGCACTGATGCCGTACTGTTGGGCCATACCACAGCTCTTAGGTGGGACCTTGTAACTTAAACTCTGTACATCTCCTGGCATGTCATTATTGCTGGTTTTCTGTATTTCCTTATAGTACCAAAAATTCCGGTAAGGATCCTGGGGGAGTTGATTTAAGCTTGCATAACTTTGAGGAAGGGAAATCCTGATCCATTGTCACCCCCACAGTTTCTCAGTTGGAAGGTCACTTGATTCTTTTCAGCTTTAAAAAATAAAAACTTCAAAACTTAAGTTCCAGAAGCTGACATTGCACATGGGCAGACATGTCTCCAGTTGTTGAGTTTGTTAATCGGTCCAGTCATCCTTACAATCTCCAGAGAAATGGAGGACAGTAATGAAGTTGAGTTTGGGGTGGTGTGTGGTGTCTAGTACTGAAACGTAAACAGCCTTCAGTTGCTTATTTGCCATCTTTCCAATCTGTTTAGGGGCTTATTTGGAGCAAACTCTCATGTTTATAACACAAGCTTGTTAGAAATCTGAGAACTTCTAGTGTATTTTCTTCAGTCTAGGCCTTAGGTTGGATTTTATACTCTTTGTAAATGCAGCCTTCTGTTTAAATGTTCTGCTCCAGCTCTGGAAGATTTTTTACCTTTCATGTATGGTTGGGTTTTAGGTCTTAAAAAAAAAAAAAAAGGTGGCTGCTTCTTACTCAATTTTAAATGTCATTGAAAGGACACTTGCAGAGTCCACACAGTCCCAGGACCATGCCACATACCTGAACGTCACGCAAGAGATTTGTTGTTGGTAACAGGAGGCATACCGACAAAGCTGTCCCTCGGAGGACAGCAGCCACCTGTCTGCACTCAGCAGCTTTGATAGCCCACAAGAGGAATCTCATAAGCTGCTTAAGAGTTTCAGCTAGGGTAGGGTTGATAGCAGGCACAAGTTCTTGGGAAGTTGAGCAGTTTTGCCTCAGAATCAAAACTTTGGAACCTCTAAATAAAATGGTGAATCTGCCAATAGTCATGGTCAATATTTTTATTGGTGCAATTTAATTTTGCAGAAAATGGTTTTCACTGTGGCATTTGCATACTACATATAACATATTTGGATAACTGCTCCATGACCCTCCCTTCCTCTCTACTCCTTCCTCTTTAATAGTCTCCCTGCTACCTTTACTTCCTTCCCCTAGATTCCATACAGGAGGGAAACATGTGACAGGAAGCATGATCTTCAGCTACCATGTTTTCATGGAAATGCATTCTCATTTTTAAATTGAGTATCAGATTCAAATGTAGCCTGAGTCAAGAGGCTGATTCAACATATCATTTGCAGGAAAGAGGGCAGGTAGATACTGGAGGGAGGTATGAAATTCTGAAATCCGACTTAAGGTTTAATTGGGCACAGGACAATTCATGAATCCTACAGCCCTCAAAACCAGAGCAGGTACAGAGATCTTGAGCCTGCAACATAATCAGATAGCACTTATGAACAGAAAACTAAACTGAAGTGCAGAGATGGCTTGACCAGTTGTCTGTGGCAAGGTTAAGTAATAGCATTTTAGATGGAGGTTATAAGAATTTCATATTAGTCTGCTTAAAATTGCTGAGTGTCCCTGGAATTTAATGCCTTCATATGATGTAGAACTTAAAGTCTTAAAACCGGCTCAGAAGATCCCTCTACCAATCTGGTTACTACAAATTGGATATGCTTCAGCTACTGAGTCTAATGACAGGTGATGGGCCTGTGACTTCCCATATTCTTGGATGAGAACTTAGTGCCTATTGTGCTCACAAATGAATGAGGTTGAAGGTTTAGAGTAACTTGGGAACCCAAAGGGGTGGGGGCTGTTTTAAGCTGAGTCCTCAGGCCAAAGCCGCCTTATGAATCTTCCAAGATGTGGCTCTGTGCTGTGTTCCCAGTGAGGTCATAGAATGGTGGGACTGTTGAGGAAAACTGGGAATCCAGGATCGAATACAAAAAGGTGATATTTTGTTCCAGGCTGAGGAAAGCTTGTATGGTTTTTTCTTTTTTTTCCCCCCTTGGGTGAGGGAAGTCCCTTTAGTTGGGTCACATCCCAAACAGTATACTTTTTTCTCCTAAACTGAAGTTTCATCAAAACCTGTGATCTTGAGTTGCTGTAAAAGTTAAAAAGCAGTCTGAAACTGACACAATTTAGGAGAACAGAGTAATTCTTCATCAGACTGAAGAAAGGTGACTTTGGAGGAAACCGAAATTGGGTACGTTGCCTGGGAAGTCTGAGTTTTGGTAAACTGGGCTTGCAGTCTAGGCACACTGTTGATTTCCCCACCCCAAGGGTTAGTCAGCTTTGCATAACAAAGTGCTCCACAACAAAAACTTGGAAATTTATTTGGTATGTTTCAGAGATTCAGTCTGTGGCTAGCTGAATCGATAGCTCTAGATCTGAACAAGGCAGAGCACCCTAGAGGAAGGGCATGGTGGAGATTTCAGACAGGCCTTGGCTGGCACACATCAGTAACCATGTAGCAACTAGGACATTTAGACCATTATCACTGGGTTTTGTCTTTTCTCATCATTCCTTGATCCTACTGCTGGTGAATGGTCACATTGAGGACAGACTTGGTTCTCTCAAGGTAGGATAAAGAAAGCCTTGTAGGAGGAAGGGACTGGTATCTGTCCCATCTTTCTCTGAACTCTCAACACGAGATGAGTTCTATTTCTCTGTACAAAGTTGGCAGTGGACTAGAGGCTGGGGTTCCTTCAGCAGAAAGGTGTAGGCAAAGTGCTCATTCCTAGTCCTAACCGATGGGTAACCCACACCCCTAGGAGGAGCTCCTAAAATGCTCATGGTCTGGTAATACTACCTGAGTCAAAGGAGGTCTTCAGCTACCGTGAGGAAAATCCAGGTTTACAAGATAATTGTGCATCCCTTCAAGATGGAGAATGTCGAACATAGAAAGTTGTCTGAAGCCCTTCTGCCTAAAACAGTCATGAAAATCCTTAAGAGGTATTTGTTGGTCCCTTATAGCCTATGGGAGAGGACATGTGGTCTTCATTGTTACCTATAGTCACTGAGCACCTGGGGATTCACTGCTCAGAACACCTGAGTCGGCAGCACTGTTTTGTATCATGCTGTGGCCCAGGGGAGGGATTTTCAGAGTTTAAACTCTGCATGTCCCATCAGATGCCCTGGACTATGCCACTTAACACAACTGGTTAGATGGGCACTTGTGGCATATCCTGCTATAGTCCCAAGACCTTGGAGCATGTTCTTTCACTGTCATTTTAGATAGCAGAAGGAGCCCTAGCCACTTGTACGATGGCAAGTTAGTACTAAGGATAAACAATTTTTCCTTAGGTTATGTAGCTGCTGTTCTTCACCTACCTCCTCCCGACCTGCTAACTATCACTGAAGGTACCTTGGGGGATGTTAAGTCTCCATATGCTGTTTAGTGGAAGATATTTTGGAGAATGCTGTTACTTTCTGGTTAGTGTTCTGTTCTGGTAATTCTTCCTTGGTCAGGGGCAGCTTCTGATCACACCACCTCCTCCATTTTGCGTGAATACAATGTTGAGATGATATCTCTGTGCAGAGGAGTATTGGAAAGACCAGTTCCCTTCCCATGAGCACAATGATCCCATATTGCGATAGAAATAAGTTTTTGGAGAGTGCCTCCCACCAAAATCTGACAAGTGTATTTTAACTTGAATAAGTCTAATACATTCAAATAATTGAAAGACAAAGGCATATCTCTGAATCCCAGAATAGAATATAAGTGATAACCTTTGCCATTTAGGATCTTACCCTTTATTGCATGTGACTAGTGAGCTTTATCTTGAAACATTCAGAATGGAAAGTATGATAGACCTTGAGTTCTGCGGTGAGACCTAAAATCACTCAACCAAGGAAAACTTTTCCTCCTCTCAAAGCTCATGCTCTGAAGAGGGAGGAGGAAGAAGTGGGGCAGGTAGGTTTAGACCACATGTGGTCTCCAAGATACTTGAAGCTTGGGATACCTGGGGCTAAGAAGGAATGGACAGTGAATCAGCAAAAGATCTGGAAGCTCAACCTTGTTTTCTAGGGGGTTTTTACTATTCTCTGCATTTGTGTACTAAAGCATCTGCTATAGACCTGTTTCTTGTAAAGTCTAGACCTGGGGCTCTTCCTCTACTGGGTGGGTCTGTGGGTTTGCAGGGCTCTCTGGGATAAAGGATTGGAAGTGTGCATACCTGCTTTGGATTCCTACCTGTACTGAGGGTGAATCTTGGTGTTGAGCTCAATGACCCCCAATCCTGGACTCTGGCGCAGGCCATCAGGTGGCAATTCTTGGTGAGAAGGATGAGGGCCTCTTCCTGAGCCTGGGCAGCTGCACCTGTGGGGCTGCTTCTCCCTCTGATCCAGAGCTTTCCTTCCAACCCAAAATGTTCAATAAAATGATCTTTTGTGATCAGAATTTTTCACACCTTTATTTTGGCTGAAAGAATCTGATTGGCATTTATTTCTTCTGAGGCTGGAGGTTCTCAGTTAAAAACAGTTATTGCCCTGAAGGGTTTTTGGAGGCAGATTTTAGATTCCTTTGGTCTCATAGACAATCTATAATTCTGATTTCTTCTTGAGGCTTGCTGAATTTTCCTTCAAATGTGAACACAAATTTTGGACTATAATTAAACAATTCATAACCATAGATATTTAAAAATGTGCATCTTTGTTCTAAGAAATTCGCCATTTGTATCTTAACCATGCCAATGAAAGTCTTAATATGAAATAATCTGGGTTATAGTTTGGATTCCTTGACTCGGAATCAGAAAGTGAGATAGTTTTAAAGGGATTCAAGTAAACCCAGAGGAAGAACTAGTGAAAGGGTGGGGAGGGCAGCCAGAGGTGAGCAGAGCCTTGTGTCGGTCAAATCTGGGCTGTAGTGGACCTGCCTTACTGGGAAACTTAAGGAACCACACAGAATCTTAGAATGACCCTCTCAGAAAACAAGGTTCCTAGAATTACACACCAACTGCATCCAGCCCCTTGGCTGAGGTAATTCACCCTACACAGCTGGATATGGCCCAGGAAGCCCAGCCTCAGACAGGGCATTATCGAGAAAGCGGCGTGTTACCTTGGTGATCACAGCAGTGTGCCCTCTTGGGATGGTATGGCGGGCATTAAGCTGTCCTCCATGATTCTTCTGTGTTGGGAGTCCAGGAAGTATTGCTTAGCACCCTGGCCTGCCCACACTGTCCAGAAGAACTGTCCACTGCTCCTGGGGTCTCCTAGCAAGAAATAAGAATCCGTCCCACTCCAACAAGACTGTTCAGATGCCACAGCTGAAGACTGACCTCTGTCATCTTGGGGTGATCTGTACCTTCTGTTAGCCCTGTATGCTCTGAAGCCTCCCTTGGGAGGGTGTGTTTCCTCCTCAGGAATGCTCAGGACTGGGCTGGATAAGAATAGGATGTCTGGAACCACTGTCCTGGGTTCACTGCAGGTTCCAACTCTTGGCTGAGGTTAGTCTAGACACTGACACAGCAGGGTGAGGCTACTCTGCTTTCACTTTGCCTCTGGATTTTGTGATCCTCTTCCTGCCAACCCTCCATGGTCTGTTGGGGTTTTTAGTCCTTGTTCCCTCCCAACCTGCAGGGGAGAGGGAGAACACACCCCTTGGCTCTCTCAGGATGAGCCAAGAAAGGAGAGGGCTGACTGACCGCCCACACCCAGCCCTCCCTCACTGGAGGACAATCAGACGCGTCGGGGAGACCAGTCAAGGCTGGAGCTCGTTTATTAAGGAAGCACACACAGCTAATACAAGGCACAGGAGCTAATCAGGATAAAGGACAGCAGGGTGAGGAGAGTTCACATGTGCACCCATTCTACAGGCAGTGAAGGAAGACACGAGCTGTCCACGAGGGCAGAAGCGTTCTGAGCCTATCCTAGAGGTGGTCCGTTTTTTAGTCACAACCCACGGAAATGCCTTCTGGCTGATCGCCAGGCGCCATCTTAGCCATGTGTGGCCCCAAGACCAGGAAGTGGGCATCGGTGTACAAGTTAGGTTTCCTTTTCTCATCATAGGTTTCTGTTTCTCTGTGAGGTGCCCTACAATGGTCCTTGGTGTCAACTATGCTACCTTCATCTACATACATACAACTCCTTGATTCTTTCACCTCTGGACTCGTCAGATTGGGATCCCTTGAGTCGCTGTCTACCTTGCAGAGGGGCAGGTGGTTCCTTGGTGACAGATTTAATCTCCCCTGCAAGGTTTCTCAGGGAGGTCACTGTGGGGTGCAGCATCTTGGAGCTCATCCAGAAGAGGGGAAGGACTGAAGGCAGAAGGTGTAGTGCTGGAAACTTCAAAGCTTTAGGTGCCAACTGAATATTCCAAAATATCTGGGGAAAGCATTGATCATGGTTACAACAGCACCTTTCCTTCCAAACCAGAGAGCAGGATTCTGAAACTGTGTCCATCACCTCAGTGGGGTAATGCTGGGCCTGCCAGGCTTCTCACAGTGGCAGAATAGGGAGCCAGAACCCTCCTAGTGTGGAAATGCCATGGTCTTGCTGTGTAGTCCTGGAGCCCTTTAGACTCGTCCTTGCAGATTTTTTCCTTGGGCAGGGAGTGGCGTTTAGTAGCTGTCATGGCATTTGTATCTATACACTTCAAATTTAAATGGAAAGAACCATCAATGTTCCAACATCTCTGGTGCTGTGAGCATAGGACACTGCTTTCTTGATCAGGGTTCCTAGGGATGGAAGAGGTTTGGAGACACTCCTGATAAATTTAAGGAAAATATCACCAACTTATTCTGGAGCTTATTGAAAGTAGAACCTGCAAGCTCTGGATGGCTTGGGCATTAATTTTCTATTTCTGCTGTAACAAATGAGCACCAAGTTATTAGGACTAAATATAGCAAAGTTCATCATACGATAGAGAGAAGTTTGCATCTTGGGGAAAAACTAGGAAGAGCATGCTTGGCTCTTCTGGGGAGAATGTTTCCTGCCCTTGCCCATCTCTCTTGGGCCTCTGTTACCTGGCAATGGCACCTTCTTGGCTTCAGAGTCAGGGCTGCTGTTTGAGTGCCACCTCCAGTTCTTGCTCTTGACCTCTGTGTATCCCTTACCCTCTTTTTCTTTTGCCTCTACTCTCTCCCTGTTCCTTTAATTGCCCTTCTAGGATTATCTCTGCCTCTTAGTCAACTGATGAGCAAAACATAATTCCCCGTGCCATGTTACCTAGTTACCAGTCCTAAAGATGAGGGTCTGGACCTCTTAGCTGGATATTTATCTGAATACAGAAGCTAGTTGCTTTATTTGGAAGTGTACTGAGGGATCCCAGGAAAGTAATGGTGGACAGGGCAGAGATTGAAGGGGGTGACATCAAGCTGGTCACTTAAAGGTGACCAGGACTCAATTCTGCTGGAGACCCTTGAGGATCCATGGACTATGAATCTTGATGTCCCTCTGTGGTGACGAGATTCTGGCCATTTACCACTGACTTTATCAACTGCATTCTGAGTAATTTCCCTCCATGTCAAAGCCTCAGTCCCCCTGCACTACTCCGATGTGATGACAAGTATGAAGTTGAACGTAAAATCATCCCAGTTAGAATGTCACACCATCTGGGCTTCTCTTGTAGCAGAAGAGGGGCGGGCCTGTACCTGCTCCTATCATGGCAACCTTCCTTTCCTAGAGACTGTTCACACACCTGGTGCTCACAAACCTCGTATTCCATCTGTTTCCATGGTGAAAAAAATTGAGAATAGTTAATCTTCACCAGCTTTTTTTAATCAAAGAAAGAATTTTTTATTTAAAAAAACTTCATGTTCTCCCACAAAGATAATTTCATGTCCTTAAACACAATCTTAACATTCCTGACTCTAAGATCTCCCTTACCACATCATGAATTATAAATTCCTCCTAAGATACTGAGTTTATAATAATTCATTCCCTCAATGGTATGTGTTTGAGGTTAGTGTGTGCAGGTTGCCATGTTCATGTGAAAATATCAACTACTGCTTATTTACAGCTCACTTTACAATGTTTACAAGTAAACATATCTAATATTATAACCTCTGTTAAGTATCCTTCCCTCTTGCATTTGAATTTGTTTGGTATTGGGGTGAACCCAGGGGTGCTTTACCACTGAGCTACTCCCAATCCCTATTTTATTGAGACAAGATCTTGCTAGTTTTCCCGACTGGTCATGATCTTGAGATCCTCTTGCCTCACCCCCCCCACCCGAGTCCCTGGGATTAAAGGTGTGCACCACCATGCAAGCTGCATTTGAACCTTCCTGAAGTCTTTTTTTCAATTTGAGCAACTTATGCTTCATTTTTTTTTTTCGTGAGGATAAATTTATTCCTTTCTCCAATGGGTTTTTTTTTTCCTGCTAACATTGCTCCTAGGCCAACATTACCTTGGGAAGCAATTAAAATTCTGAGGATTGGCCCGGCAACTGGCACACACCTGTAACTCCAGCAGCTTGGAGGCTGAAGCGGGAGGATCATGAATTTAAAGCCAGCCTCAGCAATGGTGAGGCACTAAGCAGCTCAGACGCTCTCTAAATGAAACACAAAGTAGGGCTGGGGATGTTGCTTGTTGGTTGAGTGCCCCCGAGTTTAACTCTTGGTACCAAAACAAACCTTAAGACTGAATAATCTGGCTTATGGTAGCTATTGCTTGCAGACCCTGTGCCTGAGGGGCCACCTTGTGCTGAACTCCAGTGGTGGCAGCTGCCAGGGGTATTCAACTGATATTTCCACCTCTGCATGGTTTTAAACACCATCATTGCTGCTGTTAGACTTGCCAAGTCCTCCTATAATTCGTCTGCTTCTCTGTTCAAATAAGCATCAAGCCAGTGTTCAAAAAGCTCCAGATGAGTGTTTTTACCACTGAGTCAATCTATGGCCAGAAGAACTCCACAGAATGGACCTTATGGGCATATTCATGTTGGCTTGGGTTACCATGGTCCCTTGCCCCACTCTCACCCCTATGATTCTCTAACTGCAGATGTGCACCTCCTCCATGGGCTCTTCAGAGCTGAGTGTAGAGACCCAGAGGTGGCAGTGTTGCCTATGTCTGCCTTGGCACATCCCATGTGTCATGTACACGTTTCCCCCCCTGCTGTGGGTGTGGTTTAGCTCCATACTTGGTTGCCTGGAGATTGAGACATGGTGTGCCTTCTCTGGAGTTTCGCCAACTCTCATTGTTAGGTGAACTTTTTCATGGAAAATTTAGGAAGTTTGTTCACAGGGGAAGTTCTTGATCTGTGTGGGAGTGAAGTCTCTGGCCTTTTGGTGCCCTGTGATGGGTGTCCCAAAGCATTCTTATGATTGTGTTCTGTCCTTTAGTGCTACCTCTGTCAAAGCTGAGATCCATCTTGAACTTGTTCTGTATCTTAAGTCTTCAGGTTGCAGTCTTTGTGTGAAAGCTTGGTCTAGAAGTGAATGTGTTGGATTTTACTTCCTTGATACCATGGGTTATCCTGCTTTATTTTGGATGGACCTGATCAGGAATTAACAGTCTGAGAACTAACAGACTTGGGAAATATCCAAATATTTTATGCTCCTTACTTAGGAAAAATATTTCATCTAAGGATATTTGAGTTACGTAAATATCTTCTAAATAGGAGATTGACTTATTGGCTACCTACTGCAACTACTTATGACTTCTGATATAGATCTCTTTGAAATGACTCGGATGTACTGCCCACAGGTGTCTGAACAACATGGAGAAGACCCTGAACCCACTTCTGGAGCATCCTGTACCTCTTCCTGGCATGCACTTGGGAGCCCAACCTAATGATGGTTGATTTAAAATGAGTACATGTTATTCCTTTGTCTTTTCTGGATGGTTCTTGGCCAGGACCCATCTGCAATTAACTGACCTTTTGGCCCAAAACCTGAGCAAGAGATTTTCTAGAGTGAGGAGGTAAACATTGTTAAGCTTTCTAGGTATTAGCCCCTTTCTGGTTTATTCTTGGATTTTCAAAAAGAATCTCATGAAACTGAGTTTTCTGTACATCCTTCTCTGGGGAGCTAGTTTCTGAAGCCCTTGAAAGCTCTCTATCCTGTATCGTGAAGGGGAATTCAATCCTAGTCTTAACCATTCACATAAATTTAAATGAGTGACAAATCGCCTTTTAAACAAAAGGCTGTAAGAATTATCTTGGAAATAGTGATAATATCAATGCTACTCATTCCTTTGTAACATAAAGTACTTTAATGAACTTAAGGTGATTACTTTTAAAATGCTGTGTACATTATGACTAAGCTAAAATCTTACTAAAAATGTAAAGAGAATTTACCAGACTTGATGGTACGTAATCTGTTGGACATGCATGTGGGTAGAACTATAGATGTGTATAATTTAGTATCTGACTTACTAAACTATGGCCAGCAGATGACGGAGCAGCCAAGATCCAGAAAAGCCTTCAGATATTCCAAAAGTCCCCCTTTGTTCATCCTGCATGTCCAAGTTTTTCTTGCTGGCAGCCGGTTTGTGCTTCACTTTTGGTACTTACAGAGAATGCCTCCAGGACATATTGCCTAGGTGACTTGACCAATCTCGTACAATGTGACTTTTGTCAAGATTTTTTCTGACGTGAATATCTCAATCTTCCTGAAGTAGCCGATTTAACCAGTACTGTGGCAATCTGTTTCAGAAGCTCTAGTGTCCTTGAGCAAGGTAAGCTGTAAATGAGACCTGTCCAGATTTGTAGTGGGCATTCAGCAGTATTTCCATGCCATTGTTATAAGTGGAAACTGAGGCTGAAGTACTGCTCTTGTTCGCATTCTCTCTGAAGTGCAATTTTACCAAGGAGTCCTGCAGCTTTTCATCCTGAAGCCTAGGTCCCTGCTCTGACGGGGTGCTGGAGGTGGTGATGGCTATTTAGGTTGGCCCTATGAGTCCATATGGATGGTTGGCAATGAGGACCACCAGCTGTGGCCCATCTACTCTGAAAGGGAGGCAAGACTCCAAGTTGGTCCAGGATGGACCAGAAACCAGGTTTTCTGTCACTGTGAGGTTGTTGCTTTGTCACTCAGGATCACACTCTTAACTACAATTCTTTGGATGTTGGGATCCCATCTAATTAGGGTCTAGTCTCATTGGAACATCTCATTTTATTAGGACCTCACTACATTTGTGGGCCGACGGCCAAAAAGAGCCATGTGCTCCTGGGAAACCTCTTTGGTTGAACAAGCTGGTGATGTTCCCTCATCAACTGAATGTAATGAGAGGGGAAAAGGAAATTCTCCTTGCAGAAGGAAATAGTTGTGGATGAACAAATCTCTACTCCTATAGGTGCAAATAATTCTTCACTAGTAGATATTCAAAATGGCTAGTGATCCCTAATCACTAGCAACTAACCTTAAGTAAGGTGTTCAATGTTGGGAAGTAAAAGAAGGTTGCGGATGTGTTGTGTCTTGTCCTGCAGTGGAATTCTCCCCAAACTATCCTTTTGCAATTTTTCTATGCTACTGGATCCAGGGGATGGCTTAGGAGCACACTTCCAAGGTTCTTGTGAAATTGCTCTGGGGAGCTCGATGTCCTAAGAGGAAAAAAAAAATGGTTTCAGAAACTTGCTGTGTGCTGGTGCACAGTGAAAAGATCTAGCACAAGTGTGCTGGGCAGACACCACCTGGTGTGAGCAGGGACATCAGTGGCCAGCTGAGGAGTCTTCTCAGCATAAGGTCATAAGATGAGCACGTATAGGCCAGCATAAGGTCTTCTATTACTGGCAGTAAAGTGAGAACACAACTGAGTCCATCTTGTCCCTGTGGAACAGCCCATTGTGAGCCCAGATTCTGTCTAGACTGTTCCTGGAGAGGCATTCAGATCTCCTCAATGAAAGAGTTGTTATATCAGATGTGAGAATACAAATGTTTCCATATTTCTCTACCAAATTTCTTTTCCTCTGGAAAGCAGAGCTGTAATGCTAAATCCTCTTTCTTGTGAGGTCTAATGATTCTATTTCTTGTGGTTAGAACTCCCATTAGTGCACCCGGGCTCTGCAACTTGACTGTTGGGGCATGTCTTGCTCTGACCACTCACTGCCTTGTGAATGGTGCCACCTTGTGGTGTGCAGGATGCAGCCTGTGCAGCTGAGTGGCAGGGCTGGCACTTCCTCCTTCAACTTGAGTCCTCAAAGTGATTCTATAACCTAAGCTCAGGTACCCAAATCATTTTAACGTTGGAGGATCAGACCTAGGCTGTGCCTCAAACCAATACAAGTTGGTGGAATGCTGCATTAGGTCACTCCTGTCTGTTGATTCTCTTGAGTGTTTGACTTTACAGCATTGCAATGGTTTTTGGTGTTCTCCAAGAGTTGATGAGGTGGCTGACTTTAAGCAGAGCCTTCAGGAAGTTGAGTCTTCATTTCCATCTGGGAGGCACTCCCTCCAGGACTGGGCATTCTCACGACCACTGTTGCCTTCAGTGGGGATTCTTTCCCTGCATAGGCTCCCAGATCTGTGTGCCTTCCTCCTGAGCAGACTTTACCAAGAAGAACCCCTTGAAAACCATATCTGGAGACCCGAATCAAGGTCATTCCATTTATCTGAGAAGGAATGAGCATGAAGATCTTGGTTTGTGGACGATCACAGTGCCCAGGAGTGGCACTGGGGATCACTTAAGATTTTCATATTCTTGAGAGCTTGAGCAGGTGTTTGAGAAGCACCTACTGCTGGCATGGAAGGGGTAGGTCCTCTTAAGTGCTGAGCTTCAAGGCGAGGTAAGTGAGAACATGGGTATGAAGCTGTTATCTTAAGTTTTGCTTCAAACA
Organism: Ictidomys tridecemlineatus; assembly: GCF_052094955.1. Classification (NCBI taxonomy): domain Eukaryota; kingdom Metazoa; phylum Chordata; class Mammalia; order Rodentia; family Sciuridae; genus Ictidomys; species Ictidomys tridecemlineatus. The sequence goes on from NC_135485.1 coordinate 6,211,818, forward strand.
TGAAACTACTCCAGTGAAATGGGTCTCACAAAGCAATCTGAGAGAAATTAAAAGGTGTCACTGCTGCAGAAAAGATGTGCATCTGTATGTTATATGCCTTAGGAATACGAATAAGATATGCTTAACTCTGAGTATAGTGGAATTTGGACCAGCTTGATTCCTCCTGTTCAAAACTAGTATGGCAATTTGGTTACAAAAAGATAAACATGAATCACATTTCACAATGTGGGAGCAGTAAATGAAACGGTTCACATATCTGAGTATGAACTTGGAATGCAAGAATAAAAACCCAAGCTCTTACTATGTAACTACCTGAATTGCTTGAATTTTCATAAGCATCGTATATTGCTAAATACTGTGATAGTATTCTTTGTCTCTTCCCATTTTGCTATCCATGGTGTGCTTCCACATGTGATACCCAAGAAGAAAGTGCCATCTGGGAAGCCTTGTTCTTGAGCATCACTGCTACAAGAGTGGCACCACCTCATGGTTCACAGGACACAGCCTACCCAGCTGAGTGGCAGGGCTGGTGGGTCCTGCTCCCACTTGAGCCCTTGAAGTGATTCTATATCCTAAGCTCAAAGTTACCCAAGTCACTTGAACACTGGAGGATCAGACTTGGGCTTCATCTCAAACCCAGATGAGCATGTAGCGCACTAATGCTCATCAGGGTACCCTCAGATTTTGTTACCCACATCCACAGGTGACCAGGTCATAATACTCTGGATTCCCAGGCAGAAGCTGTCAGCTATAGGGGGTTTGTATGGGTTAGGGTAGGGGGACTTGTACACCTGCTCCTGCTCGGGAGTCTCCTGAAGTTTCAGTACTATAGCTCCATCCTGAAGCCTTTGGTGCTATAGCTCCACTGGAAGTCCATGTTTTAAATTGTGAAAGCCTCGGGGAGCTCCTTTAGGTATGAGTCCAGGCTGAGGATGCTGCTGGTATCCTTCCCAGTAAGACAGTGCTGGCTGTGGGAGGCCGTGTGGCCTGTCCTGGCAGGCTGTGTTCAATGTTCTGGTCCATGCAGAGGACCAGCTTTTCGGCAGCAGCCTTGCATACCCACCATACAAAGCTGTTGCAAGGGGGCCCTTCATATTGTACTTCGGGGTGTCTCGCCTCTAGGTGGGGGGACAAGACTCTTGAATATCCTCCACTCCAGGCTTCATCTTTTGAAACCGATCGCTGTGGATTTCACAACTGCTGTTATTTGGGAGTTGTCTTACTGTCTTTGTGCTAGTTGGCTTTGTCTCCTGTAATCTAGCCAGATTTCTCTAGGGCATGAGAAATGGCATGCTCAAGGGGTGATCCACCCATAGATAGTGCTGCCCCCACCAGGGAACCGGCTACTTGAGCCTCCTGAAATCGACACTTTTATGTGCAGGATCTGGATGGACCTTTTCCTTTGGCTTCTGTATGACTGAGACATGGTCCATGGCTGCTGATCTCTAAAACCTAGCCTCATTTTCCTCAACCATACCTTTGTCCTGGGGGAAACTTGGCAGGTTCCAAGAGCTGCTAGGATTGGGACGCAAGTTCTCCATCTCCCTGAACTCAAAATCTGAGGCCTGGACTTCATGCCAGTACTTTAAAAGTGAACCCAGGGAGCATGGGGGCTGGCTGGAGATTGAGATGAGGCGTGGTGTAAAAACCAGCAAATACCACAGCATTGAGCTGATGGCTTCCAGGATGATGACAGCTGGCTCTCGCTGGGCATCTAGCAGTATATAAAATGGTTTTCAATGTCCCTCTGGATAGGTAGGGGCTGATGATCTACCTCCAGAATTTGTACTTACCCCTTCCCCCAAGGCAGCAATTGTCAGGGAGGACATGGCTTATGTGGAAACGAGTGTATCCAGGGGTGATGTGGCACAGGGCATCACTCCTCCAGGGGAAATGCTGAGCCATCTGGAAATATCCTTTAGCAGATGCTGGATTGGTGCAGTAATTATGGCAGCAAGGAGCTCCCTGCCCCTCCTTCCCATAACAGGCCTTCCTGGGAGGACATTCTTTTCCCAACCCTCTTTCAGGCTTGTCCCCACAGTGTCCCTTAAATTAAGTACCTTAAGAACTAACTCACTGCATTCTAACGACTTGTCTTCTAAAGCTTTGCCAGAAAAAGATGAGTGTTAGGACTACCTCGTGTCGGCCTCCTTGCCTGCCATGAATTGAAGATAAATACCATGAAGTGATCTGAACTTGGTCTCCATGGGAGGTGAGGGGTGGTAGCGGGTATAGACGTCCACATGTAGGACTATTTTAACGTGAAATGGGTTACACTGCTGCACACCTCTAGTGTAGGGAGAAATGTGATCTTAAGACTTTTACTTTTAAAGAGAGATTTTTTTTCTTCTGGTTTTTGAACTGCCTATATCATTTGAATCTGAATAGTCATTGCTCCTTTTCAGTGAGCACTTATTCTCTCCTGTTACTGTTCTTCAGCTCCATGTGTTCTAGGGGCCTTATCCTAGTTCACAGCCACCTAATTACAACTCCTGAGATTGAGGTGCCATGAGATTGTTTGGTCTACTTGGGTGCCTGGATCAGATTCTGCCACCCTAAAGTAGAAGGTGCTGTCAGATGGGTTTGGCTTTGACATTGCCCAGTATTGTTGAGGGGTTTGACCCCAGCAGCTCAGCTATGTCATACTGTGACCCTCATCTTATTCCTTTTCACATGAGTTGTTTCCACGCCAGAGCATTTTGGAATGTATTTGGTCCAGGTGAGATTCTTTTCACTGTGTAACTGGGGTGTGGGGATCTCGCTGTTTTCTCCCTGGAATGTTCCCCTGTGGGTTCCATGGGTAGTGTCCACTGGGGATCTGGGTCACCAGTCTCTCCTCAGCCTAATGCTCATGGTCCTCAGATCACAGGTGCTCAGCTTTCTTTGCTATGGCTCCCTTGTGGTGTTGAAGGACCCCAAAATGTTAGTGCCTCATGCAGGGCTGACCTCAGGGTTTCCATTTCAGGTGGGATCCCACTGGGCCTGCCCAGAGGGTTAGACACTGATGTGTCTGTCCTATTTGGGGCAATAGCCCTGTATTTGAGCTGGTTAAAGTAAAGAGTTCATCCAATTGGGAAAACCTTGTGCCTTAGGCTCTCCTGTGATGCTGTATTGGGAAGCCGGAAGGCTTCAGTCACCAACAGTCACAAGACAGGGGATATCATGAACCATTTTGTAGTTTTCTTTACGGTACAGTTCTTCTCTGCCCTCTTTCTTTTTTTAAATAGGTTTAGTCTTGGTCTTTTCCATCTGAAAATCTCAATCCTGTGGTCCTCCTTCTATATTAGGTTATCTAGCATTTACTGCTGCAGTGGTATAATTTTTGCTGAATATTACCATCTGTTGCATGACTTCATATTCTTTATTTGGCTGATGTTAGCTTTGTATATTTGAGGGCATGAACTGATTTCTTCCCATGTTCATGTCTTACACTCTAGCAGTACAGATCTGAGGTATTAATTTCTACCTCCATAAACTTGTGGTGTCCCTGCAGATTACCAATACCTTGCCTTTTAAGGGGGAGATTGACATTTGCCACACCCACTGCAAACAATATGCATCCTTAAACCAAATAACTCCTATTTAGACAATTAGATTTATTGCAATAAACAGAAATGATGTGTTGGATGAGTATCTACAATATAAACAATAGGTTTGCACAAGGGCCTACAGTTTCTGATAGTGGGCAAAGGGGGTGGGTATAGAATGAGGGGTTTGAGGTAGGAGGTGAGAATATAGTTACTAGATCATAGGAAGAATGAAAGAAATTGAGGAGTAGGCCAGCTGGAGTACCCCTGGTATAACCTGGCCTGCAGGGACCTTGGTGAGATGGCCTTTCAGGTTCCAGCTGTCTTCTCTAGACTGAAGTTTTCTGAGAGCCACACATTGGTAGATGGGGGGCCATGGCTCGGTTTCTCTGCACAGTTGGGCCCAGGTCACTCTGCTCTGAGCAGTTGGCTGGGATTGCTCGGCTCCTCCTTCGTGATTGGGCCAGGGTCATATGAACTGACTTCTGGATTCTATGTAATCCCTTTGAGTATACTTGTGCTTTTGGTTTCACTTTTGAAATAATGGTGTCTTGGGGCTGGGGATGTGGCTCAAGTGGTAGCACACTCGCCTGGCATGCGTGTGGCCTGGGTTTGATCCTTAGCACCACATATAAACAAAGATGTTGTGTCTGCCGAGAACTAAAAAATAAATATTAAAATAATGGTGTCCTGTGGAAGACTGTCATTCAGCTTCTCGCAGTGGACATCTTCATACATTCTGGCCAAGAGGCCTGTGAAGAAACACTTATGTTCTCTACCTGGGCCAGTTGGTGTCTACCTGGGTTGGATGTCATGCATTCTAGCTGAATGTCCTCATAAGTCATGACATCTTAGTCGCTGCTCCCAAAATTTCTTTAGAGGAAGTTGAATGAAAGTTTACACAGTTGGAGCTGGACATCCTCCATGATTTTTCTCCGACACTGGCACTGACAGAAACACGGTTGTCCCAAATAGGTGGACAGTGGTCATTGGGGTAACACTGTACATCCTATAGGTAGCCAGAACACCTCTGGAGCTGTTCAAGATTCTGAAACCATTGCATTTCTGTAACAATTTTGCTGAATGACAGTTGGAGTTGCTAAGTTTCTGGAGAGCCTACTTTGGAACCTGTAAACTCCTCCTCTTAGGAGCAGAGCTATAAGCCTGTTGGAACCAGGAAGGTAATTGTTAGTCCCTACCCATCATTCATGAACTCAACTCAACATTATGATCCATAGGAAGATCTCCTGAAATGTTCTTGCTCATGTGCCTAACTCAAAGTTCTTTCATATGTATAGGAAAAATTCAGGTTTAGAAGACTGTGGAGCCTTAAAGATGAAACGTGTCGAAGCAATAGCCTTGATCATTCCGCTTGGGAGGAACGGGGATGCATACCATTTGGCTTCTGAGAATACCCAGCTAGTTGCTAGGTTTTCTCAAGCCTGTGGGCACCTGGAGATTCGCACGATCAGTAGGGACGTTGGGAACAGTGTCATCTTTTGTATTCCACGAGATCAGAGGTTGGACCTGGGGATTTAAACTTCCTTTCTTGGCATTCGGTGTCAGCTGTTCATTGTCTGACTAGATGAGCACCCAAGGCAGGGGGTGTATCCTACAGTCCAGTTGAAAGCATGAACTTCATGAAGCTAATTTTCTCCGCCTAACTTTGTGTGGAAGGGACACTTTATCAGAACTGTAACAATTCAACAATGACAAGTTAGTGCTAGTGAACAGTACATTTTTGTCCTTGACATGAATAGTAACTGTACATAATCAAGTATAAAAAACTGACTTTGATAGGATCATGCTAGGTCCTTATGAGTTGCCTTGTACAAAGTCATCATCTCTGACATCAGATGAGTCTGGTCATGGGCTAGAGTGAAGTGATATAGACCTTTTAAAAAGAAGAATGTCTCCTCTTCCAAGATCCATGGTAAGACTGATACCTCCTAGGAAGGGCCAAGGAAAAGAGCGTGAGTATCCTGGCTAGTGCCTTTTCCAAGAGGTATTTATTATACTGGGATGTTCTACAGGAAAATGACTGTCATTCACAGTCCTGGCCCATGATTAAAGGAAGAAAACGGTTTTCAAGGTGGAAGAGGGTTCCAGAACCATCAGTTTAAGGAACCTGTTAATGTTGGTCCCTCCAGAGCACCCGTTCTCATGTGCCTTAGCATGTATGACCTTGACACTTGCCACACAAGTGGGTGGAAGGTGGGTCAGTGTTAACCTGAGTATGGCCACATCTGGACTCCAGCTTCCCCTGGCACATAGGAGAGCTTTTTCTTATTTTGGACTCGAGTCTTAGTCTCAATATCTTCTTTTAGCCCAAATCCTGAAGTTCATGGCGGACATCAGGAAAAGAACAATACTAGCTTGAAATTCGAGCCGATATCTTATCTTGAAATTGCTCAGTGAGAAGACTGAACAGGTTTTTGTTAAAAACCCCAGAAGAGTTTTTGAATTAGTGCTAGAAACAGAAACATTTTGTTATGGTTTCAGTATTAGGTGCCTCCCAAAAGCTCATGTAGACAATACAAGGAGAGTTCAGAGGTGAAATGATTGTGAGATTCTTAACCCAATCAGTGTAACGATTGCTTGTGGATCAATTGACTTTTAACTGGGTAACTGTAGGCAGGTAGGGTGTGGTTGCAGGATGTGAGTTGTTAGGGTGTGACTTTGGGGTATACATTTTGGCCTTAATGAGATGTCTTTCTCGGCTTCCTGGTAGCCTTGTGCAAACCTGCTTTCCTCGGCCACTCTTCCTCCATGATGTGCTGCCCGCCTTGGGCCCCAACGAATGGAATTGGCTGCCTAAGAACTGATACCAATAATCCAAGAGCCCCCCAAATAAACTTTTCCTTTTCTAATTGTTCTTGTCGGTTCTCTTGGTCACAGCAGCGGAAAAACAAATTGGTACTGAGAAGTGAGTTTGTTGCTGTGGCTAACTTGGCCAAGTGGTTCAGCAGCTGCTTGGAGTTGGAGGAATTTCGGAAAATTCAGCCGGATGAACTGGAAAAGGTTTAAAATGTTGTAAGTGGACCTTAACGGGCAACTCTTGGGAATTCAGAAGACCAGAATGCTGATAGGACTGTGGACAGCAAAGAGGGGGGTCAAGAGGATTCAGAGGAGGACTGAATTGGATATTGATCATTTATATTATGTTCTGGTGATGACGTTGTCTACATCTTGCTCGTGTCCTGAGATTTTCTGTGAGGCTAAATTTCAAAGTGATAGACTTCTTAATGTGTTAGAAGAAATTTCTAGGCGGCATAGCATTTACGTGGTGGCATGGATGTTGCTGGCGGCTTTTAGCCAACTTTGTGATAATCGGAAGCAAAAAGCAAAGCCAGAAGGTTTGAAAAACTGTACCTGAAAAGTGAGTAAAAACTGGGACTAAGGGAAGTAGGGTTAATAGCCATCTCTTTGGCTGTAGTGTTTTTAAGTACTTTACCCAGTAAGAAAGATGGCTTGAAGGCATCTCGGGGATTGACAAAATCACGCCCACCTCGGGCTCAAGGGTGTAAAAGTAAACACTCCTTCGAGACCGGTGGGGCACCCTGCTTGCACAGAGGGACGTAGGAAGTTTTGTTATCATGCTCAGCCACCCAGGCACTTGGAGGCTAATGCAGCCAGGGTCCCCGGAAGCTTGGCTACTGCTCAAGATGGTACTCGACCTTGTCAACCACATGGTGCTTGTTCTGGAGGAATGTAGGATGCTGAAGTTGGGGGGTCATGGAGGCCTCCACCAAGATTCCAAAGCAAGGCCTGGGAGGCCAGGCAAAGTGCAGCAGGATCTGAGTCCCTATGGACAGCCCCTGGGAGGGCAACGTGTGGAGCTATGAGGAGGAAGCTGAAGCTTCAGTGGAGGCTCCAGAGATTCAGAAATGCCAGTGTTATGGAAGTGTGAGGAAAGCAGCAGGAATTGATCCCATAAACCGAGAGGCCCCACGTGTGCTACACCCGTCAAAGCCATGGGGATGTGCTGCCACACGCAACTAAATCGGTCATGGTCACTCCAGGTGAACTGGGTTGGTACTGAATAATCAGAATGCCTTCTTGGGGTTCAGTGATATCTCCTTGGGCTCAGCTCTCACAAGGGAAGCAAAAGGTAGACAAAAGAGAAGGTATGCTCGTAAGCCCTATTTATTGAGGGGAAGATGCTAAGAAAAAGTTCCACCCAAATGAGGCAAGGAAGTGGGTTAGAGTGGAGGTGAGCTCCACCTGGTGAGGTCCACGTGTGCAGCAGAAAATCAATCTCACGCCTCCATCACTCAAGGCTAAGGGTCCGTGCTCACTCCTATGTGGCAACTCCCGACAGGGTTGGAGCCACATAGAGCCTTTAGAGGGATCACTATGCTGAATGCTCCACATGCTGGAAAGTGGGGCTAGAGGATGTGTTTGCCCAGCTGGATTCTGGTTTTACTTAGGTCCCATCCCTTCTTTCTATGCCTTTTATTTCTCCCTTATGGAATGGAAATGTTTACTCTGTACCCTTCATACCAGATATATAAGCACTTCATTTTCATAGTGGCTCATGCTGATTTCTCCTTGAGTCTGGGGAGATTTTTGGACTTTGACTTTTGGAAAATACTGAACCTGTTAAGGCTATGGGGATTCCTGATAATGGGCTAAATGTATTTTGCATTGTGAAGGTGGGCATAAGTTTGTGGGGGGTAGGGGTATAATGTTCTGGTTTTGAAGGTAGGTGTTCCCCAAAACATCAAGTGTAAGACGATGCAAGAAAACTGAGATGAAATATTCAGTTATGGGAGCCTTTACCTAATTAGTGCAGTTGACTATAAGCAGGTAGGGTGTGTCTAGAAGAGGTGGGGCACTGAGAGCATGCCTTTGGGGTTACATTTTCTCCTTGGTGAGAGGAGCTGTCTCTGCTTCCTGAGCTGCTTTCTTCTGCCATGATGTTCTGCCTCATCTCGGGCTTCAAAGAATGGAGCTGGCCTTCTATGGACTACAGCGGTTGAAACTGAGCCCCCAAATAAACTTTTCCTCTCACTGTCAGGTCTTCGGGTCCCAGCGGTGAAAAAGGCAAGTAAAATACTTGTCGTAGACACTCATGCTTTTCACCTGAGTCATCATTACCCTATAACACAGCTCACACAGCAGTTCAGGACCCGTGCTGGGTCAGTGTCGCCGCTAAGGACAGTCTAGGTGGAAATGTGAGGGAGTCTTGGTGCTTCCAGTGGGACCTGAAATCAGGAACGTTTTCAATCTTTCAAAGCTGTGCACTGGAGAAATGGTGAGGTAGGCAAAGTCAAGTTTAGTGTGTCTTCATCTTGTTGAGTGTGCTGAGCCTCATGTCGGGCTAAGAGTGGGGATGGCGGAGGGCGACTGGGATGAAGGATGGCTTTGCAGCTGAGTGCAAGTTCAAATCGCTGGGCTCCTCAGTGTTTCTAGTTTTCCTCCTCTCTGCCCTGTGTTCACAGATCTTTGTTCATAGCCCATAGATGACCAGATGCAGTCTACCTGATATAAAACTTGTAAAATTCTGTGGCACCAAAGGACCTTCTTCTGCACTTGGATGTCTGCAGCTTTGCAGGAGTCTCCTTGTATGAAAGAATCAGTGCATCTGGACCTAATGCATGTTCCTACCTTGAGTGTGCCTCAGGGCCTTTGAGTTTCCTTACCCCTATTCCTGTCCTTCTAGCACATTCCAGCAGGGACGATGTCCCATAGACAACAGGCACTGCATGGGGCCCTCGTTAGAAGCTGGATGGATGTCGTCCTTCACAGCTCCTTGCTCATAGGTTGTGTTGCTGGGCACCGCCTGAGATCTCTGCAGAGCCTACAGTGAATTTTGGTAGCTAACTTCTCATGATATGGTATTCGTCAAAGTCTGGTAGTTCTTGAAAGTGGTTCTGGGGAGTTGAATCACTCTTCTGGCTTTGTTCAGCTTATGCTCAGAGTTGGGAAATGACTTAAGCAAATGTCCTGAGAAACTTCCCATTGGGATCTTTCTGCTACTGTTCTCTCCGTGGACTGTTGAGCAGAAGAGAGTCCTGAGTTATAGTTCATCTTGTTAGGATCTGGCAATTCTGCCTCCACGTGCAGCTCCTCTCCCAGCTCAGAAAGCAGGGACTTACTGGTCTACTCTACAGTGGGAGGAGTCCCTTGGCATCACGGGCTTGGGGATCCAGGAAGGTATGAAGATTCAACTAGATTGAATACCCAGCAGGAGACTGGGTATTCAATCTAGTTGAATCTTCAGGGAAAAGCACGAATTTGAGAAACATCCTTTTCTGTTGTCTGCAGTGATGGTACTAATACTGTGTATGATTGCTAGCTTAATTGGTAACTTTCCTACTGGATTCTATCTGGGGTCAAGATATATTGTGGGGAAGTCTATAGTTCTAGACTTTTAATAGAGAATCTAAACTGTCAAGATTCTATTTGTGCAATTTTAAATGTTTTATTGCCCTGGTACCTCGACATTTGAAAACTCGATGCTCATAATCTTTTCAAAATCTCTATTGGGAAATTAAGGATGTCAGAATTGTTTGTTCTTGATCAGGCTTGCTTCCCAGGGAAATAGTTACAAAGTTGCTTATTTTTTCTTTGAGGTACCAGGGATTGAACCCAGGAGTACTCAGCCACTGAGCCTGTTCCCAACCCCATTTTTTGTATTTAGAGATAGGGTCTCACTGAGTTGCTTAGCACCTCGCTTTTGCTGAGGCTGGCTTTGAACTTGTGATCCTCCTGCCTCAGCCACAGGTGTGTGCCACTGTGCCTGGCTTTAAGCTGCTTGTTTTAAATGAGACACCAGGAACTTATGTTCCCTGGATGAAGAACATGAAACTTTGAACAGGGGCAGTATTCGTTTCCCATGGCTACTGTAACAAGTGTCAAGTTAGAGGCTTACATCAAAACAAACTGATTATGGGAGACAGAAAGGAGCAAGATGGTAAAACTCACCTATCAATCTGAACAACCACATAAGCCTCCCAAATACCTTCACAAGAGCAAAGGAAGCCGGGTGAGAGGCAGCAGTTAGCTGAGTCTCGGGGACAAGATGCTAGAGGTGGTACAGAGAAGCACCTACTGCCAGTCGGGCCTCTAAGCCCACCCCAGTATCAGATATGGTCCCCCAGGGCTGCCCAGTGAACTGAGGCTGCTCCAGCACAAGGCCCTGGACCATCCCCAGTGAGAACAGAAGCCCCAGACTTTGAGACCAACTTGGTGCCTTGCCTTCACAAGGGAAGAGAAACAACAGTTAAAGATGCTGCTAGCCTTATTGGAGTTCCTTCTTAGCAAAGACCTTAAAACCAGGGAAGAGTGGGATGATACACACTAAGTGCTGAAGGAAAAAACTGCCAAACAAGAATGCCATACCTGGCAAAGCTGCCCATGAGGTAATGAAGACCCCCGAGAACAGAGCAGAAATTACAAGGTGCTCCAGCATTTCTCAGTGGGCTGTTGGAATGTCTCACCTGGCTACAGCTTCCACAGGTGCAGTCAACTGGGACTAGATGCTTGTCTTTCATTATAGTGCCCTTTCCTTTTATGTCACAAGAATGGATGCGTTTAGATAGGTATACCCAGGCTCTTTTATCTTCATTCCTGGTCCTTTGGCCTAGGTTTTTCTAACTGGTGACTGGCCATCATGATACCCAATCTGCCATCAGAATGGAAACTGGGAAGAGAGGTAATGTCCATGAGTGGAGCCCTTGCCAAGTTCAACCTTGGTCTTGCTTTCCTACTGCCCAGCATTCTCATTCCTATGACTCAATAAGGTCCATTCCATTCTAGAATATTGAGGTGAGGCCATATAGCGGCCTTGAAAGGAATTGGTGTTCTGATACGTATGCCAGCAATTGTCAACCGATGCTGATCACATGGGAAGTGTTTACTGTGCGTCAGGGTTGACCAGGCTTTCCCCAGGGTTCCCGTGTCCGTGATTCTTAGGCACTCAGCCTTTTGTACTGGGCTCACTGAGGGCAGAAGGAGGCTGAAATTTAGGGTCCAATGATGTTGGAGCTGTGGGTAGGGCTGACACAGGTGGATCCCACCTCTGAGGCAGGGTGCAGTGTTCTCTGGTTGACCTTCAAATGTGGATGCCTATAGGTCTTAACATAGTAATGTCCTTTTCATGGAACAAGCTCTGGCCTTTGTTGGGTGAGGGTTAAAGAATAAATATAAAGCCAGGAAAATGCTTTGCTTGAAATCCCTGTGAACTAAAAGGCCATAGATTATGTTCTCCAGACAAAATAAGGTGATGTCACTTCTCTTCTGGGTAGTTTCCATGCTACTTTCTCTAAAATTAAATCTGTCTAGAAATAATTCTGACCCCCAACCTTGTGGTCCTTCTCCTGGTCATAGGTTAGACAAGACCTTTCCTTTAAAGGGGATTTCCTGATCCCCTCTTCATGGCTGCTTTCTGAAGTGAATAACTTGGAGTATCCAGTGCTAAGTCCTCACTCTAGCCAGCAATCCTGACATGTACTTTCAGTGCTGTTCCCTTTAATCATAAATCAACCCTCACTTGTTGGCCTACATGTAGATCAGCATCTAAAGTCCAATTAAGATGTTTTATATATGGGAAAGTCATTTTAACCCCACTGAGTTTATAAATATCCATGGAAAGTGTGTATTCTATGTTACAAATGTTGACATATTCCTGCCCCAATAATCTATTTTTTTATTGGTTGTTCAAAACATTACAAAGCTCTTGACATATCATATTTCATACATTAGATTCAAGTGGTTATGAACTCCCATTTTTACCCCAAATACAGATTGCAGAATCACATCGGTTACACATCCACATTTTTACATAATGCCCTATTAGTAACTGTTGTACTCTGCTACCTTTCCTATCCTCTACTATCCCCCCCCATTTTCTCTCTACCCCATCTACTGTAACTCATTTCCCTCCTTGTTTATTATCCCATTCCCCTCACAATCTCTTATATGTAGTTTTGTATAACAATGAGGGTCTCCCTCTATTTCCATGCAATTTCCCTTTTCTCTCCCTTTCCCTCCCACCTCATGTCTGTTTAATGTTAATCGTTTCTTCCTGCTCTTCCTCTCTGCTGTTCTTAGTTGCTCTCATTATATCAAAGAAACATTTGGTATTTGTTTTTTAGGGATTGGCTAGCTTCATTAAGCATAATCTGCTCTAGTGCCATCCATTTCCCTGCAAATTCCATGATTTTGTCATTTTTTAGTGCTACGTAATACTCCATGGTGTATAAATGCCACTTTTTTTATCCATTCATCTATTGAAGGGCATCTGGGTTGGTTCCACAGTCTAGCTATTGTGAATTCTGCTACGAACATTGATGTGGCAGTATCCCTGTAGTATGCTCTTTTAAGGTCTTCAGGGAATAGTCTAAGAAGGACAATAGCTGGGTCAAATGGTGGTTCCATTCCCAGCTTTCCCAGGAATCTCCATACTGCTTAACAAATTGGCCGCACCAATTTGCAGTCCCACCAGCAATGTACAAGAGTACCCTTTTCCCCACATCCTCGCCAGCACTTGTTGTTGTTGGACTTCCTAATAGCTGCCAATCTTACTGGAGTGAGATGGTATCTTACGGTGGTTTTGATTTGCATTTCTCTGATTGCTAGAGATGGTGAGCATTTTTTCATGTACTTGTTGATTGATTGTATATCCTCCTCTGAGAAGTGTCTGTTCAGGTCCTTGGCCCATTTGTTGATTGGGTTATTTGTTATCTTATTGTCTTTTTTTTTTTTTTAGTTCTTTGTATACTCTGGATATTAGGGCTCTATCTGAAGTGTGAGGAGTAAAAATTTGTTCCCAGGATGTAGGCTCCCTATTTACCTCTCTTATCGTTTCTTTTGCTGAGAAAAAACTTTTTAGTTTAAGTCCCATTTGTTGATTCTTGCTATTAACTCTTGTGCTTTGGGTGTCCTATTAAGGAATTTAGAGCCCGACCCCACAATATGTAGATCGGAGCCAACTTTTCCTTCTATCAGACAGAGTCTCTGATTTGATATCTAGCTCCTTAATCCACTTTGAGTTAACTTTTGTGCATGTCGAGAGGAGGGGATTCAGTTTCATTTTGTTGCATATGGATTTCCAGTTTTCCCAACACCATTTGTTGAAGATGCTATCCTTCCTCCATTGCATGCTTTTGGCTCCTTTATCAAATATAAGATAGTTGTAGCTTTGTGGGTTAGTCTCTGTCCTCAATTCTGTATCCTTGGTCCACCTGCCTGTTTTGGTACCAGTACCATGCTGTTTTTGTTACTATTGCTCTGTAATATAGTTTGAAATCTGGTATCGCTATACCTCCTGATTCACACTTCCTGCTTAGAATTGCTTTTGCTATTCTGGGTCTTTTATTTTTCCATATGAATGTCATGATTGCTTTATCTATTTCTACAAGAAATGCCATTGGGATTTTGATTGGCATTGCATTAAACCTATAGAGAACTTTTGGTAATATTGCCATTTTGATAATGTTCTGCCTATCCATGAACAGGGTATATTTTTCCATCTTCTAAGATCCTCTTCTATTTCTCTTTAGGGTTCTGTAGTTCTTATTGTATAAGTCTTTCACCTCTTTTGTTAGGTTGATTCCCAAGTATTTTATTTTTTTGAGGATATTGTGAATGGAGTGTTTCCTCATTGCCGCTTCAGAAGTTTTGTCGCTGATATACAGAAATGCCTTTGATTTATGTGTGTTGATTTTTATATCCTGCCACTTTGCTGAATTCATTTATTCTAGTAGTTTCTTTGTAGACCCTTTTGGGTCTTCTAGGTATAGAATCATGTCATCCGCAAATAGTGATAATTTAAGTACTTTCCCTATTTTTATGCCTTTAATTTCTTTCGTCTAATTGCTCTGGCCAGTGTTTTGAACTATAATGAATAGAAGTGGTGATAGAGGGCATCCCTGTCTTGTTCCAGATTTTAGGGGGAATGCCTTCAATTTTTCTCCACTCAGAATGCTAGCCTGAGGCTTAGCATAGATAGCTTTTACAATGTCAAGGTAAGTTCCTGTTATCCCTAGTTTTTCAAGTGTTTTGAACATAAAGCATTCAACAAAGTACAGCATCGTTTCTGCATCTATTGAGATGATCATATGGTTTTATCTTTAATTCTATTGATGTGGTGAATAACTTTTATTGATTTCCGTATATTGAACCAGCCTTGCATCCCAGGGATGAATCCTACTTGATCATGGTGCACAATTTTTTTGATGTGCCTTTGTATCCGATTCGCCAGAATTTTATTGAGGATTTTTGCATCTAGGTTCATCAGAGATTGGTCTGTAGTTTTCTTTTGAGGTGTCTTTGTCTGGTTTTGGAATCGGTGATGTTGGCCTCATAGAATGAATTTGGCAGAGCTCCCTCTTTTTCTATTTCCTGAAATAACTTAAAGTAATTGTGTTAATTCTTTAAAGGTTTTGTAAAACTCCGCTGTATACCCATCTGGTCCTGGGCTTTTCTTGGTTGGTAGTCTCTAGATTGCTTCTTCTATTTCATCCATTGATATTGGTCTGTTTAAATTGTGTGTATCCTCCTGACTCAGTCTGGGCAAATCATGATGTAAGAAATCTATCGATGTCTTTACTATCTTCTATTTTATTGGAATATAGGTTTTCAAAATAGTTTCTAATTGTCTTCTGTATTTCTGTAGCATCTGTTGTGATATTGCCTTTTTCATCCCGTATGTTAGTAATTTGAGTTCTCTCTTCTCTTCCTTAGCGTGGCTAAGGGTCTGTCGCTCTCATTTTTTCTAAGAACCAACTTTCATTAACTTTTTCAATAGTTTCTTGTTTCAATTTCGTTGATTTCCGCTCTGATTTTAATTATTTCTTGCCTTCTACATTTGCTGTTTTGCTCTTTTCTAGGGCTTTGAGATGAAGTGTGAGCTCATTTGTTTTTCCTTTTTGAGGAATGACCTCCAGGCGATGAATTTCCGTCTTAAAACTGCTTTCATTGTGTCCCATAGATTCTGATAAGTTGTCTGTATTTTCATTTATCTCTAAGAATTTTTTTATTTCCTCCTTTGTCTTCTGTAACCCATTGATCATTCAGTAACATACTGTTCATTTTTAATGTGATATAGGATTTTTTCCTTCCTTTTATCATTGATTTCCAGTTTCATTCCATTATGATCAGATAAAATGCATGGTATTATCTCCACCCCTTTATATTTACTGAGGGTTGCCCTATGCCATAATATATGGTCTATTTTTGAGAAGGATCCATGTGCTGCTGAAAAGTATATCCACTTGATGATTGATATATTCTATGTCAGTTAAGTCTAGGTTATTGTGATATTGAGTTCTATAGTTTCTTTATTCAACTTTTATTTGGAGGATCTGTCCAATGGTGAGAGAGGTATGTTGAAGTGGCCCATAATTGTGTTGTGATCTATTTGATTCTTGAACTTGAGGAGAATTTGTTTTATGAACGTCGTAGCACCATTATTTGCATAAATATTGATAATTGTTATGTCTTGTTGAATGGTTCTTTTTAACAGTATATAATGTCCTTCCTTATCCCTTTTGATTAACTTAGTCTTGAAGTCGATTTTATTTGATATGAGGATGGCCACCCCTGCTTGCTTACGAGGACCGTGTGAGTAGTATATTTTTTCCCAACCTTTCACCTTCAGCCTGAGTATGTCTTTTCCAATCAGATGTGTCTCCTGGAGGCAACATATTGTTGGATTTGTGTTTTTATCCATGTTACCAGCCTATGTCACTTTATTGGAGAGTTTAAGCCATTAACGTTTAGAGTTACTATTGATATATGGTTTGTACTGTCAGCCATGTTTTATTTTTTAAATTTAGTTTTTCCTCCATGATTGGCTTTCCCCCCACCCTCTGTCATTACCGAGGCACTTCCCACTGAGGGTTTTGGTGGTTGTTTTTTCATTTCTTCCTCGTGTAGTGTTTTGCTCAAGACACTTTGCAATGCTGGTTTTCTGGCTGCAAATTCTTTTAGCTTTTCTTTATCATGAAAGATTTTTATTTCGTTGTTGTACCTGAAGCTTAATTCTGCTGGATACAGAATTCTTGGTTGGCATCCATTGTCTTTCAGTGTTTGAAACACATTGTTCCAGGATCTTCTCGCTTTCAGTGTCTGTGATGAAATATTCGTTGTTAACCTTATTGGTTTACCCCTGAATGTAATCTGCTTCCTTTCTCTTGTAGCTTTTAATATTTTCTTTGTTCTGTATATCGGATATCTTCATAACAATGTGTCTTGGCATTGGTCTGTGATTTTGTGTGCTCGGTGTCCTGTATGCATCTACAATTTGTATATCTCCTTTTTTCTGGAAAGTTTTCTGTAACTTCATTCAGCAGGTTACTCATTCCCTTGGTTTGAATCTCTGTACCTTCCTCTATCCCAATGACTTGTAAGTTTGGTTTGTTATCCCATATCTCTTGGATAATGTTCTCGTGATTTTTTTACCAGCCTTTCTGAGTTGGCTAGACTTTTTTCAAGATGATATATTTTGTCTTTATCTGATGTTTCTGGCTTCTACTTGCTCCACTCTGTTAGTGATACTCTCAATTGAATTTTTAATTTGGTTTATCGTTTTCTTCATTTCTAGAATTGTTTTTTTTTAAATCTCTATCTCCTGATAAAGATGCTTAACTTCTTGTATCTGTTTTTGTAATTCATTTTCAATGTGTTCTTTCACTGTTTGGATTTGCTATCTCATATCCTTTTTAAGGTTCCTTTCCATCTAAGGTATTCCTTGAGTTATTTATATGACCATTTTTATGACTCTAGGTCCTCCTGAATATTTAGGCTGTCCTTCATTGTTTGTACTCCTTTTTTTCCTTTTTTATGCTGCTCATGTTACTTCTTGTTCTGTTTGCCTGCTGAGTTACTGTTTACTCTCATAAATTTATTTGCTTGGGAGGAAAGATAGTAGAAGGGAAGGGAAGAAGTCACTAAAGAGAATGAGTAGGCAGGTAAAATTCAAGGAAGAGGGAGTAAGAAAATTGAAAAATGAAAAGACAAAAGAAAAACAGAAAAGAGAAAAAAAACAAAGATAAAAAATGGAGATTAAAGTTTCTAAAAAAAAAAAAATAAAAAATGGAAACATTAAAAAAGAGAATAATAAATGTAGTCCTAGTGTTGGATTAACTTCTCTTCCAGTAGGTGGAGCTGTGCCCACTGGGCCAAGCTTCTCAATAGGTGGGAACCAATCACTGTGCAGCAGCTCTTCCTCCCAGACTGTGCGGGTCTCCAATCCTGAGTGTCTAGGGCCTTCTCTTGTGTTTCCTCAAGCCAGGCCCCGCTCACCTGTGACGCTCACCACAATACTGGCTACACTCCAGGTCTGGTGCTCCTGGGAGCCCTGTTTTCATGAACGTCTGGGCATACTCTCCCTGTTTGCCTCTGTCAGACCCTAAGTTTGTAGAGCTTGGGGCTGAGAAATCCCCAGCGAATTTGTTTGCCCTCCAGTAGCCACTCCCCCTGTAGCTGGTGCAAGGGACCTGTTGTCAGCACTG
This sequence comes from Ictidomys tridecemlineatus, assembly GCF_052094955.1. Taxonomy (NCBI): domain Eukaryota; kingdom Metazoa; phylum Chordata; class Mammalia; order Rodentia; family Sciuridae; genus Ictidomys; species Ictidomys tridecemlineatus. The sequence goes on from NC_135485.1 coordinate 6,229,807, forward strand.
GTGGGAGCAGTAGCCGGGAGTTCCGCGCCGCTAGTCCCATGCCACTCCTGATTCCCTTGGTCTGGCTATCGTGCTCACGGGAGAGCTGGGAGGGGCCCTTAAGGTTTCTCCGCTGTGTGGAGAGGGATGGCTAGGGAGTTACACACCTGTCGCCACTGGCTTCAATGAAGTTATCTCCTCCGCCCGTGACGTCAGTTCTCTGCCATGGTGGTATCCCATGCAAATGGTGACTGTTCGTTCCCTTTGCCGGGTGACCAATGCAACGGGTGGGTCCTGACTGTCTCTCCCAAGCCCCGTTTCAACCCTGTGGCCACTGCCTATGAAGGCTCGGTTGGCTTTTACTTCTAAGTTCAAGAGGGCCGACCAATTATTTCAGCGGGATCGTTGTGCTGAGTCACGAGAAGTAGGCGAACCAGAGCTTGAATGCAGCTGATCCCGGCTCGGTGTGTTCCGAGAGGCCCAGACTGTTCGCCCCAGATCCACGTCAGCTCAGCATTGCCTAGTGATCCTGAGCAAACCAGCATTTAGACAGTTTACGTCTCCCATGCCCGCGCAGCTGAAGGGGTCAGAGACTTGATCTCTCTGCGCCCACCACCATGTTGGATCCCTTAGATTTTTAAATTGTCGCTCATCTTATCAGCTGTTCCATTTTGCTTGGCGGGTCGGTGGCTCACTCGTGCAGTGAAGAGTCTGCTCTAATGATCTCCACAGGAAGTGGCGGCGGCGGCAGTGGTCCAGCTGTGGCCCTTGGGACGCTCGGGGAGGGGGTGCGGGCTGGGGGAGGGGAGGCAGGGCCGCAGTCAGCCAGGTGACTGGGCACGTGAGAGAGCGGGCAGGGCAGGGAAAAAAATGGAGATTTAGAGAGCGAGCGGGGGAGGAGAGACGGCTGGAGAGAAGTGAGGTGGAAAGGCAGAGGAGGGGGAAAAGGCCAAGAGAGCCGGGCGGCTCGGGACTACAGTCTTACGCTCGCGCTGGAGTCGTGACGGACTCATTCCACCTCCAGCCCATTTCTGGAGAATTGGCTGTTTCCTTTTCTCAGTTCCTCTCTTCTCTACTAAAAGAATAAGTGGAACAAGGAAGTGGGGACTGAGCAGGGACTTGGAATTAGAACTTGGTTCACCTTTCTTGACACGGTGCTTAATCTTTGTCGACAGATCTCCTTTAATGATCTCTACTTCTTAAGCAGCAATACATGCTGCGGGCGTGTCGGCGCAGGCACGGGGCGGCTCACTCCCTTCCTGCCGCCATCTTCCTCCCCCAGGTCCCCAATATGTTTTTCTACAGAAAAAATGTGAGTAGAAATTGAGTGTATTGATTCAACTTGGGGCTCTTCATTGAGCTAAGCTTGAGCTGGCAGCCAGGGAAAACTGGCGGATACTGGCTTTTGTTGCCCAATCACCTGGTGGGTGATAAGGTACTCAAAGGAAAGACAAAACGAGGTCTAGGTGTCAACAGAGCTACAGCTCGGGTTCCAAGGGGGCTGCCTGGAGAGATGACTAGCTGTTTCCCCAAAGCCTTTATGCCAGTCCCCTAAAGGTGCACAGGTTGACCATGGACAGCATGCCCATCATGGACCCATGTGTGTGTTGTCCTGGAGCATCTCCAGGTGGAGAAAGCAGACTAGCACAGTCGGTGCCTCCTAGATCAAATCTCAGGCTGGAGTTTGGGCCCGACTTTCCTGTCTGGAATGGACTTCACAGGTTCTCAGGACCACTTATTGTCCTAGACACCAAGAAAACAGATTTTAAGATTGCTACCAGGAAAGGATGTTTACCTGTGAATGTGTGGAAAGAGGCTGGTGCCCCACTCACCTGCCCCAAAACAGGAGGGGAAAAGGCCAGCAATGAGCTCTCTCCACTACCTAGATGTTTTCCAGGAGGACATGACTCTCAATGAGCATCACACAGGTCTGTTTCCTTCTAACAATTCTATTGTATTGGATTCCAGCCCGTTTCTGGAGAATTGGCTGTTTCCTTTTCTCAGTTCCTCTCTTCTCCACTAAAAGAATAAGTGGAACAAGGAAGTGGGGACTGAGCAGGGACTTGGAAGTCTTAGAACTTGGTTCATAAATGTTCTTCCATAGCTGCTGTTCCCAGGCTTACTTCTGTGTCTCTGAAGAGACCCAACTTGTCTAGCAAGCATTTGGAAACCCATCAGAATCCTCCTTCGTGACTGTTGATCTTGGATGTTTTTCAGTGCTTTGGGGATATAAGTGAATCACGGGTCATCAAGAATGCACCCTCTCCAAGTTTGTGAACAGTTGTATCTTGTCCAGCAAGTCCAGAGTAGGTAGACAAAGTATTAGTTATTTTATCGGTAATGATATGAATTGCCAAAAAGGCAGATGTATTCAAAAGCCAATGGTGGGTACCGTGTTGAGTTTGGTTTCTAGGTAAAGGCTATGCATCACCTACTCACTAGTGAATAGTATTTGGTGTAGTATTCTGTATTAAATGGCAACTTTCAGAGAGGCTATCTTGTCTGATACATCAAGAATATGGCTTAAATATGTGGTGGCTTAACTACGGCTAACATTAACTTATGCAGATATAACTACTGGATGTTTGTTAGAAATTACTTAATATAATTAACTATTTTTTTCATTTATGGCTGAAAAGAGCCACTGCACATATTATAATACTCTAGGAATTAACTTGGAGGATCATAGGAAGAGCTAGAGGAGTAGGTATCTGGAAGGTTGTACTTAAAGGATTAGGAGAAAAAGTCCGTCTTTAGACAGAAGTATACTGGCTACAGCAGAATTGCAAGTCAGAATTCAGAGAATTGAGATTTATATCTTGTTGCCATGATCATAGAGGCTTATTTAGTTATTTTAGAAGCTGGAGTTCATGGAAGTCTGCCACACCACCAGATCTGGTATTGAACCTCTCAATGTTAACCTTTTATTGCTTGGATATGAGGTTCCTCAAAAGCTCCTGTGTTAATGCAAGAATGTTCAGAGGCAAAATGACTGGATTTTGTGAGCTGTGACCTAATTGATCCACCCTAGTTTGAATGGACTAGATGGTGACTCTAGGCAGGCCAGCATGACTGAGTAGGTGGATCACTGGGGTTGTGCCCCGGAAAGGTTCATCTTCTCTGTAGCCCCTTCCCTCTCCCTGCTTCTTGACCACAAGAAGGTAAGCAGCTCTCCTATTCCATGTCCTTCCACCATGATGTTCTATTTGCCTCCAGCCCAGAGCAATGCAATCGGCAACCATGAACTAAACTTTTGAACTTCAAATGAACCTTTCATCCTCTAAGTTCTTGTCAGGTATTTTGATCACAGCAATGCAAAGCTAACGCACTTTCCCATTAATTGGTATTATGGCTTAGCTAGGAGGTGTCCCCCAAAAGCTCATTTGTAAGATAATGCAAGAATTTTCAGAGGTGAAATGATAGCACCTTTACCTAACTAGTGAATTGATCCACTGATATGATTTAAGTGGGAGATAACTACATAGGGTGTGACCGAAGGAGGGAGGTCACTGGAGGATGTGACTTTGGGGTTTATATTTGGTCCCCGGTGAGCAGAGATCTATGCTCTCTGCCTACCATGTCCTGAGTTGCTTTCCTCCACAATGCCTTTCCACCATGATGTTCTCCCTTGACTTGCTTTATGCCCAGCACCATGCAATCCGCCCTCTAGAGACCAAGACCTCTGAAACCCAGCCAAAATACTTGTCCTCTAATTTTTCTTGTTGGGTCTTTTGGTTACGGTAACAAACTGATTAAAACAATTTCTGGCTAATAATTATTTCCTAAGAGTACAGGTTATTTCTTCAGGTTGAAGGTCTGTGGAATGATTTGGGGAACATCTGGTTAGGTTTTGTGGAGTCCTGTTTATAAAAACAAAACTAGGTTTCTTTAATCGGAAGCTGAATATAGTACAATAATCCATGCAGTGGAATCCCTTAATCTTCTACTCATCAGCTCAATCTAGTGCAATTATATAGGTCAACTGTCATCCTTTATCCCCAGGCTCACCTGGAATCCAGCCATTGCCACAGATGGTTCTGGGTCAAGGGTCTTGCCTCTCCTTACAGTATTTAAATATATTTTGATTCTAATGGCAGGAGTTGGCAGGGAGAACTGTCATCTTTAATGCAGGTAGGATGCCTAAGGAGACAGGAGAAAGGCAGAGTTGGAGAGGAAGGATGGACCAGGCCTACAGGGAATCCCCTGTTGGGCAGGAATGGGCTAGTACTGGTATCTGAGCCCTGTCCTTGCATGGGGGCAGCTGGAGGGAAGCATGGCCTCATAACTGCCTGGAGTTTTATGTTCTCATTGAGGAGATTTGAGTGGCACACTTTCATGATGCCTATACCTTAAGATGAGAAACCGGCATTGTACTTCTTCCTTTGGGGTGGAATGTGAGAAACCTAGTAGAGATCCCTCTGGGTTCTGGAGAGCGCTTATCACTTTATATCATGTTAGATGACGTGAAAGATTTCCAGCCTGGAGTGGGACCTAGAGCAGGAATGAGCTCTGCAGCCGGTCCAGGCCTGTCCAGCCATGAAGTTTGTCCTTGCTCATCTATGATGAGGGAATTGCCTAAGGTTAAAAAATACGTGGCTTCCTGAGAAGTGGCATAGAGTCTGGTTGTTGAGGCAGAAACCTAAAAAGGGAAAGGTCTGAGATAACAGCATATCAATGGCCATAAAGAAGTTTGTGACTCATGTTGATAATTTACAGAAAGTATCTGTCAGTACTTGAAGACAAGATGATTCAGCATCTTGTTCTCGGGCAGCCCATGGTGCTGGCAAGATAAATATGTGAACAAAGTAGCCCCAGTGCCCCAGGCGGAATCCATGAATGGAGTTGGCTAAGGGGCTTCCACTTATCAAGGCTAGTCTAGGTGTTGCTGCCACTGAATGCTCAACCTGCCAGCAATAGAAACTGATCCTCTAATTTGTAGCATTTGAAGAAACCAACTGGTTAGCTGTTGAGACTTGACTACTTTGGGCCTCCCAAAGAGGGGTCTGTATTCACAGGGAAAAGAATTTGTACCCCAGACACATCTCTGCCTTTTTGGCCCTAGGGAGCACTGCTATTTGAGGTCTAGGGTGTTTGCCTTGAAACCAGGACCAAGATGGGCCTCCCTTATGTCATAGAACCCACTTAAAGTGGGCTGCAGAAGGCAGTTCATGACCTACAGCCACTGGTCCTAACAGTGTTCACTGTTCTCTTCTGAACTGCCAGTTGGGATCCTTAAGAGCTTTTAGTTCTTGGGCCTCTTCCAAATCCCTGATGACAAAAGAGGGAAGTTCTTGGAAAGCCCGTTTTCAGAAGACTCTCTGGATCCTCGCATGTCTTGGTGATGGACATCTTTTATTCCCTGCCTTCCCAGCATCTGTTGCCCCTTTTCCTGAGACCAGTACCCTGATCCTCAGTCTGCTTAGGTCAGGACTGGATTCTTGAGAAATTATCTCAACCTTTCAGGGAATCTTAGCCTCTAGGTTTGCCAATGGACTCCGTGCAATGTTGGTGGAAGCAAGCTCTCATCTAATGTGTACCCCTGGGAAAGGAGGATGGTGATCTGGTCAAATCCTCATAAACATACTGGTTTGACTTCTTGGGAAACCAATTTTTTTTATTAGCAAGAGTTTTTTAAAGTATGGAATTGTCTAATCTGGATGAGCCTTATCTGTCTAGTGTTGCTTGTTAAGCCTGTAGTCTGTGGACTTATGAAATGAGGCTTCTATCGGGATGAGATGGCTGCTTCCTGATACAGCAGCCTCCTTGTAAGTTGAATGAACCTATATAGAGCTCTTGCTTGTTAAATCTTGGCTGGAGAATGTCCCAGTGTGGCAAGGAAGGCCTGGGGCGATACTGGGGATTCTGAGCCTCCCTGCTTTGCATCTTGTACCTATACTTTTTCTTGAAATTGCTAATAAGGTTTGTCCTGGATAAGATCTCTGGTACTTGGGAGCCTGATATCATAATATATCCCACATGTTTGTCTTAGCTGGTTCAGTGGCTGTAACAAAGTACCATAAACTGGGGGCTTGCATATGACAAATTTGTCAGTTCTGGAGTCCAAAAGTCCAAGATCAAGGTGCCAGCATGGTCAGGTTCTTGTGGGAGCTATCCGCTGGAATGCAGGCTTCCTGAACTAACCCTCAGATTGTGCAGAGGCGAAGCAAGTGTACTCATGACTCTTACAGGACACTAACCCCAAGTAGGGGGTGCCACCCTCATGGCCTAATTACTTCAAGTCTCTACCTGCTGCCACCAATGCAATGGGGATCGGGGCCTCGATGTATGAACTGGGAGGACCCAAGCATCCAGTCCCTACTGGTATTTCGGCACGAGGTGCAAAAACACAGCCACATGGAGGGAAGAGGAACACGACAGTGTCAAAAGCAACCCACATGCCCTTCCAGCTGCATTTGAGGTCTTGGATTCAGCTGCATTTGAAGCTTGGCCCTAAGCTCCCCAGTTAACTGAGATTTAACTTAAGTCAGTTTCGAGCAATTTTCCTTCCCAGCCATCAGGAAGAGCCTGAAAAAGGCTTTGTCCAGCTTTGTTGAAAAACATCCTACAAAGTGTCATGTACACCCATATGGAGTGCAATTGCTTCTAATATCCACCCGAGAAGCGTACACACTGTTGGGTGGAGCCAGACTTGGTGTTTAGCCAACTTGTTTTGCCAGGTGAAAGTGCTTAAAACAGCCTCTGGCAGAAAGATCTGATGGTATGGGAATTGCACAATGAAAGGTCTTGAAAGATCACAAGGTGCTTAATACCAGACTGTTGTTGGGATGCAAATCAAGTCAAGATGGCGCCTGGCAGCTTGCCAGGAGGAGTGGTTTGTACGGCAATGCCACTGAGCCATTAAGTTGGTGGGGATTCCTTATTGGTTAATTGCTGTATCTGGATGTTAATTGAGTCAAGCTGTGTGTAATCAGTTAGGTATAAAATATACCCCTGTTACTCCACAATAAAGCAGTTCCCGATTGAACCTTCAAGTTGCTTGTCACCTCCCGGTTATTTTGCCCAGCCGGACTTTGGCAAATGGTGGCCCGTACGGGGAACTCCAGGATGCTGGGGGCGGGGGTAAGTAACAAGGTAAGCTGCCCATCCCTAGAAATAGGACGGGAGGGTTAGCTGCCTATCCCTAGAAATAGATAGGACAGGAGGAAGCAGATAGGGCGAGAGGATGGATGGCCATTTCAAGAAAAAAGATTGATAGTGTTTTTTGTTTTGTCTTATCTTGGTGTTGTCTTTGTTGCAGAGGTATGGGATCGGGAGTTAATGGAAGTTGGACCGAAAGGGTGTTAAGTAAATTGCTAAAGGAAGGAGGCACCCCAGTAAAACCAAGAACAGTTAGGGCATACATTGATTAAAAAGCCCAGGAACTCTAGTCAGGACAAGTTTGGAGGAGGAAGGATTATCAGGGAAGGAGTTACAACAAAAGGCTATTAACCACTTCTCACCAGAGGGTGTGTGAGTGGTGCAGCAGCCGCTGCGTGCACCCAGTGCGCAACTGGCTCACGCTGCGGGGACTTTCCAGCCCGTGGCTGCAGCTACCAGCCCTTTCCCGCCCCCCCCCGGCCCCCCCCCCCCCCCCCCCCCCCCCCCCCCGCCTGGGGAGCAGGATGCAGCTGCCAAGCCCAAGCCTGGTGGCAATTCAAGTCCGGGACACTCCCCAGAGCCATCTGAGGTTGCCAGGGGACGGCAATAGGGAGAGAGAATGGTCTCCCAGTGCCGCCTGAGGAAAACAACTTTTTTCAAATTGGTAAAATAATGAAATGAAAAATTCAAACACTTTAGCTTTGGATGGGAGCATAAAAATTTGCCAGCAAGGAGCTGGGGGGGACTTGGAGGGCTACCAAGGCTCAAGCCTTCTGAGCTTTATAAATGCAGAGTTAGCAATATCTCAAATTCTTAACAACTGAACTCCAATTTTCAATTATGGTGATAGCATTTACCTTCAGATGCTTCGGTATTTTACAGCTTTCACCACAGCTGTATTGGCTTACAGTTATTAACATTAAAGGTTCTGACCCAGTGATTGTCTGGAGTCGGTTCTGTTTGTTTCCACAGGAATAATAGCAGCTGATTTGGAGTCCAGAGAGTAACCAAAGCAATTTCTACAGACCAAAAAGATGATTTGGCTCAAAATCCAAAATAGCTGATTATCCAGAACTCCAGTTTAGCTATCCTTACATCTGACAATGGTTCTCCCACACCTGGAGGCTAATGAATAATGAGCACCATTAAGGCCTATTTCAAATGCAAAAAACCTTGAGGCTTACCTTCAAACCCATATGCAAGTTACAAGAATTTTTCTATTTTTTGAGGTCACACAGACTAGGATGTTTTTCTGATAGGTTCTATTTTTTGATCAACTGGAGTTTTTGGGCATTGCAATGGAGATTTCGCCTGTGGAAAGCTACAAGGCCTTTACTATTATGTGTTGTATGTTAGACACACACGCACATCGTGCACACTTGTACTATGTCCATGTGTCATGTATGAGGAGCGCTCATGAAAAAATGGATCCAAATATCTTCACGTGATTTAAACAGTTTAATTTAAATTGGGTATTGTTTTAAAAAGTGAACTAAAAAGGAGGTTAACAGATCTGTTTTACTTTCACCTTTCCTTTTCATTATATTAATTCTGTTCAGGATAATGTAAATTGTTCAGAAAATTGTTATCTTAGTGCCTGCTGGAATGCTGCACAATTTTCTTGAGCCATTATTTCCAGAATTCCTACCTTAAGACAAATAATTTCCAGTACTACTGAAACTAAATTAGACTTCAGAATTACAGCTATTATCACAGCTGTTGCTGTTTTTGCTGCTGCCACTACAGCTTCTGCAATACCTATCACACAAACTGTATAAACTGATGCATCAATAAATAATGTAACTCAACAAGTAATGATCAAAGAGTTGATTTGCTTTAATAGACATTTTAATGGATTTCTCTGCTTTGAGCTGCTTACAGAACTTACCTGGACTGTCACTTATATGCATCATGAATTGATACCCTGGTACTATTACAATTTGTTATCTTTGCTGACGGTGTCATTGGTGGTAGTTTTTCCAGGGGTTTCTCACTTGCAGCCATCAATGGCTTGATATCGTGACACTTTGTATCCTCTTTCTGCTTGTGGCAGGTTGTTTATCCACAAGTATGGCTAAGTGTGTTGGGCCAGTAGTCAAAGACGGGTAACATCCAATTACAATGGTACCAAACTAAGACGGGTAAGAACCATATGTAGTATTGGACAACATAAAACAGGCACGGTCCCTAAGCCACATACTTTTTGTTTAACAAAAGGGAGATGTTGGGGATGCAAATCAAGATGGTGCCTGGCAGCTTGCCAGGAGGAGTGGTTTGTGAGGCAACGCCACAGAGCCATTAAGTTGGTGGGGATTCCTTATTGGCTGACTGCTGTATCTGGATGATGCGAGTCAAGCTGTGTGTAAACAGGTATATATACCCCTGTTGCTCCGCAATAAAGCAGTTCCCATTTGAACCTTCAAGTTGCTTGTCACTTCCCGGTTATTTTGCCCAGCCAGACTGCGGCAGATTGTGATGCAGGGGAAAGCCCGTAGCACTGTATTCAAAGTTATGAGACCCTGAGGCTTGATCACATCTGGTTTTCAGTACTGTTTATGGAAAACGAATCCAACAGACTTGGGCATGAGTGCTGTGGGTGTTCTCTGGTCATAAGCCTGCCATTGTGAGTGTTGGTGGCTAAACTTACCGCAGTCCCCTCTGGAGAATCACCTTCAGCTGAAACTTCCTTGTGTGCATGTACATACCCACTCGCCACAGGCTGTGAACGAGCAGTTGTCATGGGCTGGCCCCTGGCAGCAGAGGACAATCAACTTGGTGGTACCAGATCTGTCAGGCTGAAGCTAATTTTTAGTGGTACCCTGGACCTTGCTTAGCTATGTCCCTTCCTCTTCTATGTGTCATTCTTGCTCAGTGTGGTCCCAAAACCTCCCATAAGGGAGCAGAGGTGTAGTCGCATCTTAGTGGATTTAAGCATTATTCATGAAAAGGTCACTTCCTAAAATGTAGATGGGTTGCAGCTAGGGGCAGACTAGATCAGAACAAAGGATCACCATTCCAGAAAACGGCTTTTTATGGATGTCATTCACTGTCACTGTAAGCATTAACTTGGGGCTCTTATCAAACTTCTAACTCGGCTTTGGGATCATAGAAAGCCATCCTATATCAATGTCAAATCACACCGTTGCGGCTTGAATATGACATGTGCCCCCAACGCTCTGTATTAACGCAGGAATGCTTGAAGGTGAGATGACCGAGAGCTGGAACCTAATCAGTTCATCCTAGTTTGAGTGGGCTGACTGCAAACTGTAGGCAGGTGGGCACGGGCGGATGGAGGAGGTGGCTCACTGGGGGCAGGGCCTGGAAGGGTGCCTTCCCTGCAGCTCCTTCCCCTCGCCCTGCTTTCTGTAAATGAGCAGGACAGCATTTCTCCACTGCCGTGATTCTCTGCCTTTGGCCCAGAGCAATGGACTCGGCTGAGCATGGACTGGACCTCTGAAATTCTGAGCCAAAATAAACTCTTCCTCCTGTAAGTTGTCCTTGTCAACTTCCTTGGACACAGTGATGAAGAGATGACTAATGCTGCACACAATGGAGAATAAATAGGCAGTTTTCTTAATCATTCTTAAGGTCACCTCCCCTAAAACTAATTTGACCTATTTCTGTGACATTGTTCATCTTTTAAAACTGATTCTTAAGAGCACACTTTGCTTCCAAAGAGAATATTTTGACTTTTATCAAACTTGGAGTCTAGAAGACTTCTTCTTAAATCTGGCGAGCTGATAAATGCAGTTCTCTGGGGGAAAACCTCTATTTGTAGCAGTTGCTAATCTGTGGTGAAAATTCTCCCACAATGGCCTATTCAAAGCTCCAGGGTGAGGATGCTGAATGTGAAGCTTGGAGGAAGTGCTGACCATCAGCTGTCAGTGCAGCTCCACCAGGACCCTGCGCTGCTGTCCCACCATTTGAACAGTGCTGATGTGGGGAAATAAGGGTCTTAAAAAGCATTCTAAAACGGGTGTTTCCTGGGCTCTTAAATCATGCTTTGGATGTTTGCTGCATGCTTTCAACAGCAGGCAACTAGCATCTTTTCACACTTTCTCATCTGGGGTCACAGTTCATAACTACCCTGCCCATTCCCCAGCTCCACCAGGTCCTTCAATATTTTGTTTTATTGTAATCTTTTTTTTTCTCTGATCCTCAGAGGTGTACGTGGCATCTGTTTCCACTAGGCTTTCCTTATAGTGGTCATGTGCCTTGTGGCTCACCCCTCTAAAGAATGCTTCAGGTACCAGACTAGCTATTTTCATTCAACAGATAAATAAACTGGCACTGCTGAAACAGTACCACGTTTCCTTCTGGTAGCCCTCTTTAACTCATGTCAAGCCCCCAAAGAAAAATTAGGAGTACCTTAGAGAAACAAATCTGAACACAATACCCAAAGCATCTGTTGAAAGTAGTTGTACCCCCAGGTAAAATAGTTATTAAGCCTGATTTCTCTTATGATTCACCATCCTTCTGTTTTCCATCTGAGGTTAATTGTAAAGTCAATTGTTAACTTTAACCTACTTTGACATAGATGTAAATACACATGCATGCATGTCACCGTTAATACGCCAATTTTAATAAGTGTTACTGGACCCAGGTCTGCAGCTCTCTGCTTGAAAGCTTATACTTGGGAGAAAAGTTGGGAGGAAATTAGGGTCAGCCCTGAGAAGAGGGAGAGGCTGTTCCTAAAGCTCCACGTTGAAAGGACTGTCACAGGGAAAGGGGGAGAGGGCAGGCCACATCCGAGCAGGGCCCTCTTCATCCAGGGAGTGTTTGCCTTTTCCGTCTGGCTACACATGGGAATGAACTGTGACCACCTTGCTGGAGGAGTAATGTGTGTCCACAGCTAGTTCCGACTTACTGAGAGGACTACACGGACTGCAGATGCAGATGGTGCAAAGCATGATCTTTCTTAATCTGAACTACTTTAGAAACCCCCAGAAAACCTTTTAAAATAATTGGCTCCATAGTTTCCAAAGTCATCTAGACATTTGGAAAAAGTTTATGAAATACGTTTAGAATCAGATATTTAACATAATTAGTAAAGGCTTAAGGAAAAGTGGAACAAACTGTAATAGTGATTCCCCCCAATAGAGTGATTTCCCCCCCAAACCAATTAATAAAGACATTAACTAGTTCTGTTACTCAAATATCTGTTTTTACATCCCAGTATCAGTAATGAATTGTCTGCCGTATGACACAGGTATTAGGGAGTAAGGGTACTATATTTGATGTAGGCATTTTTGTTAAGTCAAAATAGTGCATGAAGAAAAACTGAAATTTGTAGTTTTGCATTTTCATTTCAGAGCAATGAAATCGGGAAGAAACACAACTATCAAATCCCAAACTTAGTGAACACTTAAAGTTAGCAAACAGTTTAATTGGATTGTTATGTGAGCTTGACTATAAAATACAATTATTTCAGCTGGTTTAATTTTCAAACCCTCTAAATCTTGTGCAAGTCCCCTATATGCCTTTTGGGATCTGACACCGAGTATCAATGCCCTTGTTTGTGTGTTCTGCACCTCAGCAGGGCTCCTACGGGGTGTAAACACCTTAAAACATGGGTCTTCCCTTTTCTCCTTAACTAAAGAGGAAAAGGGAATTTCAAGGAAATTCCCTTTAGCAATCAAGGTGGGAAAGAATAAGTTTATTCTGAGCCCAAAATGGGTGACCATGGTCCTGGGTCTGCAGGTTCGAGTTACCTTAATAATGTGTTCTGCCATAAAGGAAGTCACCTGAACTTTTATAGCCCAAAACAAAGTCATAGATGAATATACTTCAGAAATCCATTGTGCCAGGTGGATTAGGGAACCTTTCCTACAGGGTTCTTAACATTGGGGCCATGGGGGCTAGAGGATGCTAAGGCTAGCCTTCTGAGACTTGACCTAATATCCTCAAGACTACTAAGTAAGCAAAAAAGTTAAAAGTAAATGGCACTGGGGCTGTAGCTCAGTGGCAGAGCGCTTGTGTGGGGCACTGGGTTCCATCCTTAGCACCACATTGAAACAAAGGCTTGGTATTCATCTACAGCTACTGACAGGAGAATTACAGGAGAGTTTGAAATAAACAAAGGACAGGAGAGTTTGAAGTAAACATGTTGTGATGAAGAAAGGTGCCTAAGCTAGAAAATGTGTGAAATAGATAAGGATAAAAGGTAAACATGTTTTGAGGTATTTTAGCACAAAACAAGTGTGATTTTCTAAGATAAGCAAAGATGTAAACAAGATGTGATGTAATAGAGACGATCTGTTAAGATAGGATAAGAAATAGAAAATATGGAATAAACATGTTTTTGGTTTAAAGTATTGTAAACAACTATAGTATTTAAAGGCCAGGAAGGCTGAGCTCTTTGGCCAGTTCAGACTCACTATGTGTGGGTCAACATCGAGCGAACTGAGTCCCACCAGCCTCTGTTCCTGTGCCTCGTGTGATGTGATCTGATGGAGTGAATAAACCGGGCATTCGAAAAGGCATCTCGCGTGTGGCGGCGGCTTCTTTCAAGACACGGATCGTCGGCCGGGAGAGGTTACCTGGGGCAGGGGCAGCCGTGACTTCAGGACCACCTGGGAGCGGTCGGAGGACCTCGCCGCCGTCCTTTGCTCGTGTCAGCTACAAAAAATATTAACTAAATGGCTCTTTGAGAGGAACTAAGGTAGCCCAAGATAATCTTGCCTCAACCCACAGCGCTCCCCAGTCAACTTGTTCTGATTGTCAAGATTCCCCCTCTTGGGTCTCTAATGTAGGCAGTTTCTTCATGGGAGTTGAGCTCCATGATACCTGACATCACTTGAAGGTTGTGTCTAACTCTGGGGTGGACAGGTAAAGGAAAGGGATAGAATCTTACATGCGTAAATATTTTCTTACAATAATTGAAAGATAGTGAATGTTTTCTAAACTTGGTTATTAAAACAGAAAAAGCCAAGAAAAAAATCTGAATAGGGGATTCCCATCCATTTATAAATATCATACTTCATAGGTGAACTGTGCCGTAAGCCCTTGGGAGTCCTTTTTGGTACTGGGGAAAGCAATGGTCATAACAGCCCTTGGTACCCTTAGCGACTATCCTCAAACTCCATCTTTTTTCTAATTTTATTTGTTCTAATTAGTTCTTAAGAGTAGAATGCATTTTGGTTCATTGTACACAAATGGAGCACAGCTTTTCATTTCTCTGGTAGTTTGTTCAGTCATATACCTAGGATCTGGATGTCCCTTTTTTTCTCTAATAGAATCACATATGCGACCTTCAGGACTAATACAGGGCACCCCTGGATAGAGATGCAATTCCTTAAGAGCCTCAACCTTAATGGGCCCAGGGCCTTCATTTTTCAGAGGATCAGTCCACTGATATCTGGACCAAGAAAGCCAAACCTGCCAGTCAGTCCTCAGAACTGCAGATCCATCATCTCTACTAGAGCTCCTGTCACTCCTAGTGTACTGGGGACACTCCTACCCGTTCTTCTGAACCCAGCTGTAGCAATCTTTCTTGATGTCTGAATCACCAGGCCCATCTCCATTACTAGATGATTCTGGGAACCAACACCTCTGGCAATCAAATGCCTGGCTATACCCTCATGCCTTCTGTCCCAAGCCTACACTGGTGGAGGCCTGGATTGGTTCCCTTCCCACTGGTCTTCCCATCCCTCATCCACATACCTTCTTTCCTTTCTTCAGGATTTGAAGAGTTGGGGCCCATGCCCTTCTTACTTTTTAGATTAACTAAATAGAAGGGCCCTCTACTCACCCAGAGGGGCCAGGAGAGAAGACGAGTATACTACTTCCACTCACTCCCAGGAAGATGAAGCACTCTAATGTCCAGGTAGGTATCTTGTTATCTTGCATTTTCTGGCTCTTTCAGTCTATTCTTTGTGCATTTAACAAAAATCTCTCCCCCAAAATGTTTTTTTTTTTCAGGGAATAAGGAAAATCAGAGGGACCTCCAAAGCCCAGTGTGTTAAAGGCTTGGTCTCTGGCCCAAGGTGCTATTGGGAGGTGATGGGACATTCAGCAGGTAGGGCCTAGTTGGAGGCAGTTAGGTCACTGGGGGTATACCCTTTAAGTGGTTTTGGCATACCAGCCTTTTTTGTGTGTATTGTAGCAACCAGAGGATGAACAGGTCTCCTGCCATGATCTACTGTGCCCAAAGTAGAAGGGCCAAGTGACCTTAGGAGAAAAAAAATGTATTTTGGCTCCCAGTTTTGAGTTTTTAGCCTAAGTTGATTCTTTTAAGTATCTTGGTACAATATTAGTGTTTTTCATATCTGTAAACTGGCAATTATTTTTTCTCATCGCCTTAAAATTATTCCTCTTTGCTAGCTTCTATCATTTGCTATTAATAAGCAATCATTTTGTTTTACTATTAAGAATGAAGCTCAGTGTCATTAGGATCTGTATAGGAAATACAATTTTATGTCTTTATCTGGCTTGAGATTTGATCTATGGATCAAGATGTTTTTCAATGTTTTTCTTCAGTTATGGGAAATATCTATAGTTCACCTATAGATAAAGTGTGATACTTATAAATGGATGGGAATCCCCTATTCGGATTTTTTCTTGGTTATTAAAACAGAAAAAGCCAAGAGGCCTAAGCCCAGCGAGTACTGTGCACGTAGAGGACTGTGCCCACCGCAAACAGAAGAACTCGCCCTGGGTCAAGTAGACTTTTAAAGACACGCTGACTCGATTGTTCATGTCTCCTGATGTCTTTTGAAGAGTTCCCATTGTCTGGGTTACTCTTAGCCCAGAGTAACCCAGACAATGTTTAGTCACAATGGAGTGCGGAAATGCTGAGCAGGTAAGTAGATGGAGAGTTCAACAAGAAGTAGCCCTTAGTAGGAGAGGCCTTCAAGCAGAGGGAGACTTTCTGGTACCAAAAATCTAGATGTGACCTCAGAAATGTGACTTGTCCTCAGTCCAGGAGGCAGCCCAGCCCATCATTCAGCCAGGATGGAAGAATCCAGAGGAGACCATGAAGGGGGTGAAGACTTTGCCTCGCCTTCCATCAGGACTTCATGGGAGTTAGTTGATTCCTGTAATTCTCCTTTGGAGTTCTGCAAGAAGAGGCCAAGAGATTCACTCAAGTCATTAGTCTGTTTTCCATGGCTGTGACAAAGTGCCTGAGGCTAGAGAGTATATAAGGAAACTTAATTTAGGTCACAGTTCAGAGGCTGTGAGCATCAGCCAGGCTCTCTGGTGAGAATGTCATAATAGATGACATCACAGTGACAGGTGCATGTATGAGAGGGAGAGATTCTGTAGTGAGACAGGAGTCCAAAGACTGGGGAGAGGTCGTCTCATTCTTCTATAACAACTTGATCTCATGAAAATGAGAACTAATTAATCCGTCCCAACAGCAGCACTCCCAACAACCTAACCCTAGGCTCCACTTCTTACCATTGCCACAGGAAGCAGGAAGCTTCTGGCACTTAAACCCTCAGGGGATAAACCTCTTTCAGACCATAGCAGGAGCTAAGTCGATGAACAAGACACTGTGAATCAAGAGAAGGTGAGGGTTCCAGGTTTTACGCACTCCCTCTTTCTCTCTCCACTGTCCTGTGGAGAGGGATACTTGATAGTATTTAAGGGCTACAGTCATGACTGCTTGTTCCTTAATAACGGACCTGTGGGTGACCCGAGTTTGTGAAGAGCTGCTGTCATGCACTTGCTTACTTTTCTTAAATCCATCAATGCGGTCTCTGGAAATAGCTATCTGCAGTATGATGGCCTCGCCCATTAGGGGTCAAGGTTTTTTTCTTTACACCAAAGCTTTGCTTCTTTTCATTGCAAAGCATCTGGAGAAAGAGAACTTGATATAGGCAAGAAGGGTCATAACTTAGTCCAAGGAATCAACGGGAGTCGGAGTGGAAGAGCAGAGGGTGGGACACGGGAACAGGAAGGACTATGGAACTGTTCCTAAGGAGACTCAATATTTTGGCCAATTTGAAGTTCTAGAAGCAAAGAGGAGGGTTATGCACAAAAGCATTTGAAGAAATGAAAGTAAAAAACTTCAAGTTTGGAAAGATGAGTTTCCAAGAATCTCTGCATACTGTCATATAAACGCACGAGGACCACGTGTTATCTTAGACTACTAGCCCCAAAGATAAAGGGAATGTTGTAATCAGAGAACCACATAAGATAAAGGGGAAAATGATTCAAATGATATTTATCAAACCTAGGAGTTAAAAGTTGAAAGAAACAACTGTCAACCTGGAATTCCAAGTCCAGAAAATTCAAGATGAATATGAAAGACACTCTGTTAAATTCTGATTTTATTCAATTTCATTCTCACACCATAATAATAATATAGTAAGTCCTTTAAATTGAAGGGAAATATCAGGAAAACTTATTTTCAAAAAGGAATGAGAAATATTATTGGGCATGCTAAATATTTGGGTAACTAAAATTGAGTTGATCTCCCTTCCCAAACCTCAAAATGGATCAAAGACCTGGGAATTAGACCAAATCCCTGCACATTCTAGAAGAAAACATAGGCCCAACACTCCGATATATTGGCTCAGGAACTGACTTCCTTAACAAGCCTCCTAAAATGCAAGAGGTAAAATAAAAAATGGCATGGCATCAAATTAAAAACCTGCTTCACAGCAAAGGAAACAATCAAGAATGTGAAGAGACCCTATAGAACAGGAGAAAAATCTTTACCACCTGCTCCTGGTGGCATTAAGCTGTAGTTCTTTGTATATTCTGGGTATTAACACCAACCCCTGCCCAATCTATAAATGGGAAAATGAACTAAACAGACATTTCTCAAAAGAAATATGCAAATTAAAATTTCCCTGAGGTTTCATCTCACTCCAGTCAGAATGGCAATGATCAAGAATGCAAGTAACAAATGTTGGTAAGGATTTTGGGGAAAAGGACACTCGCACATTGATGGTAGGACTGCAAATTGGTTCAACCACTCTGGAAAGCAGTACGGTGATGCCTCAAAAAACTTGGAATGGAACCACCATTTGATCCAGTTATTCCACTCCTTGTGGAAATAACTTAAAATTGGCATCACACACTGATGCAGCCATATCAATGTTTATAAAACTGGGTGAATGGATGCACACATTGAGATTTCTACCATCTTGTGAAGTCTGCAATATCAACTGATTGTGTGAAATGTTAAGGATATTGTAATTCCTAGGACAACCATTTAAATGTACAGAGGATGTAGCCAAAAGGCCTATCTGTAAGTCATAATGCACTTCATGAAGGGAGTCATCAGAGAAAATATTAAAACCAAAACCTGTTAGGTTAAAGCCTAAGGAGATTGGTATCAAGGGGTATGTTACATTTTGCGTGTTTCCTTTCTGTTTAATCTACCTCCTATCAAACTACCTTCAGGGTAGTTCTGGGATGGCAGAGCATGTCCTGGAGGTAGGAGTCTGGATACAGTCTGGGACAGTGGGCATGGGCTTATTGTCTAACAAGATGATGGAAAGAAAAGTCCTATTTAATATTCATTTCAGTTAGGTGTGATGTTTTGACACTGAGCCATAGTGAGTCAACCTGGGTCCTGGTCCACCTGCTTATAGACTGACTCTTGGATGCGTTTGTCCTGGATGCATGTTTTCATCATTGGTAAGAAGTTGCTTCACCTCTCCTGGCTCTCAGGGTAACTTTGAGACATCACCTACTATAGTTGGCAGTTATAAATAACCTCCAGGAAGTTCTGAAGTGTCCTAGAGCTATTTAGAACTAGTTAACTGCCTTCAAACCCCTCTGATAAGGACTTTTACTTTGGCTGGTTGAACACTGCCACCTGGTGTATAAATGCAGGAAATAACGGGGGCCGGAAGGAAGGACATTCTTTTGAAATAACAGAACCCTTTATTTTTTGTTCCTTTGATCTCACTTTCCCAATGAAAAGACTCGGAATATCAAAAGAAAGGTCAAATGGCTTTGCATATGATTATTTGAAAGGGTAGAACTTAATGTTAGAGGTCAGGTGGGATTTGAATAGGCCCATGGAGAAAGGGATACACTGAGGAGAACCAATAGGATTGTATTTAAGAGTCCAGACTGGAGATGGACTGGGATCAGGTCTGACCCTCAGCAGTATGCTGAGGTTTGATCACTGGTACAACGTTGAGATAGGGAACTAACTCTTAGTCTGTTAGAAGAATTAGTGAAATCATCTGTCATGTTTCCACATAGCCCCTGTCAGAAGTATTTAACAAATCTTAACCATTGTTATTTGCAGTTCAGGTTGAAGAGAAATAAAGGAAGTTACTTAAAAATTCACCAACATCCTTGGAATAAACTCCATGGTAGCATTATTATCTAAAGACATTTTAGACAAGGAAGTGAGTCAGGTGATAAGGTTCTCTCAGAGTTGGCAGGGTATAGACATAGAACAGTAATAGTAATAGCTCCCCTTTATAGATGTCTGGCTATGCACCACAGATTGATCTATGTGTGTTGATGTATTAGCTCATCTCATCTTCATGCTAACTCTGGGAGATGGGGACTCTTAGTATTCCCCTTTTAGATGAGGAAATGGACATTGGCCATGTGACTTTGAATATATTTAACCTTCGTACCTGTCCATCACTCATAGGCTAATTCTATGTGTCAACTTGACTGGGCTAAGTGATCCCCCAAATAGCTAAGCATTATTTCTGGTGTGAATGTGAAGGCACTTCTAGGAGATATTATCACGTGGCTCATTAGACTTCATAAAAATCATCTAGCTGGAGCTCAACGTTAGTATGCTTCCCTGGCATGTGTGAGGCGCTGGGTTTGATTCTTAGACCTTTAATTTTTAAAAATTTATTTATATGTGGTGCTAACAACTTAAAATTTTTTAAAAATTCACCTTCCCCAAAATGATGGCCATCATCAAATTAGTTAAGGGCTTAAAAAGAATGGAAAGGAAGATGAAGAAAATTCTCAAACTAGAACATCTACCTTCTCTTGCCTTCTGCCATTGGTTCCCTGGTTCTCAGACCTTTGGACTCAAATGTTTTCTCATGGGCCCCCAACTTCCAGATGTCAAATCATGGGACTTCTCAGTCTCTGTAATTGTGTGACCCAGTTCTTCATTTATCCATTCGTATTGGTTTTATGTCCCTGAGGAACCCTAATGTAGCTTGGATATAAATCCCAGGGATTGTGCCCCAGATTTCAAGTGCTTAGCTGCTAAATGAACTCCAGGAAACTAACCCTACCTGCTGTGTGTATGGAGGGGATTGGAAGTATTGCTGCCGTTTCTCCATGTAAAGCAACATGCTGTCTTCAGCATGTTTGCCTTAAAGCTGTGGGGAACCCTTCCCTTTGGGTTTTAAATAAAATTATCGGTATCCAATTTGAGTTTCAGATGGATATTAACAGCTTTTTCAGTATAACACATCCCAAATAATGTTGAAATATACTTACACTACACAAGCTTATTTTTACCTGAAAATTTAACTGGACATTCTGTGTTTTACCTTCTGGCCCCACCTTGGCTACACCCTGTAGGTGTGTCACTAAAGATGCCCTGATTTTCCTGGTGAACATAGCCCTGTGCCCTGCTTCCCCAGAGAAGCAGACCACCAGGTCAGGAGGTGATGACGGAAAGTGAGCTGGGTCCAAAAGAGTAAATTAAAGCTCAAATGTCTCCAAAATCCATTGTTGGAGAAATCCCAAGCTTTTCAGAGACAAGAGGACAATGGATGTGGCTATCAGTCTAAAGTACTGTGGGAAGTAAGACAAGAATGAATCAGTTGCAGGCCTGCTGGCTGTGTCCCAGTGTGAGGGACATGACCTCCATGAGCTTGGCCTGCTAGTGTGAAAGGGAAATGATGATGCTACTGTAATGCTGGGTTCTATCCCTCTCCTCCTCCCCTTTTCCCCCCACTCTCCCCCTCCCCCTTTCCCCCCCCACTCTCCCCCTCCCCCTTTCCCCCCCCACTCTCCCCCGCCCCCTTTCCCCCCGACTCTCCCCCTCCCCCATTCCCCCCTTTCTCCCCTCTCCCCCTCCCCCTTTCTCCCCTCTCCCCCTCCCCTTTCTCCCCTCTCCCCCTCCCCCTTTCTCCCCTCTCCCCCTCCCCCTTTCTCCCCTCTCCCCCTCCCCCTTTCCCCCCATTCTCCCCCTCCCCCTTTCCCCCCATTCTCCCCCTCCCCCTCCCCCTTCCCCCCGACTCTCCCTTCCTCTCCCTCTCCCTCTCCCCCTTCCCCCTCTCCCTCCCTCTCCCTCTCCCGCTTCCCCCTCTCCCTCCCTCTCCCCCTTCCCCCTCCTCTCCCTCCCTCTTCCTCCTCCTCTCCCTCCCTCTCCCCCTTCCCCTTCCTCCCTCTTCCTCCTCCTCTCTCTCTCTCCCCCTTCCCCTTCCTCCTCCCTCTCCCCTCTCCCCTCTCCCCTCTCCCCTCTCCCCTCTCCCCTCCCCTCTCCCCTCTCCCCTCCCTTCTCCCCTCTCCCCTCTCCCCACCCTCCCCCTCCTCTCCCCACTCCCTCCCCTCCCTCTCCCACTCCCTCCCCCTCCCTCTCCCACTCCCTCCCCCTCCCTCTCCCCCTCCCTCCCCCTTCCTCTCCCACTCCCTCCCCCTTCCTCTCCCACTCCCTCTCTCCATACCCCTCCCCATACCACTCTTCCCCTTCCCCCCCTCTCCCCCTTCCCCCTCCCCCTTTCCCCTCTCCCCCTTCTCCCTTCCCCCTCTCCCCCTTCCCCCCTTCCCCCCTCCCCCTTCCCCCCTTCCCCCTCCCCCTTCCCCTCCCCCTCCCCTCCCCTTCCCCCTCCCCTTCCCCCTCCCCCTTCCCCCTCCCCTTCCCCCTCCCCTTCCCCCTCCCCCTTCCCCCTCCCCCTTCCCCCTCCCCCCCTCCCCCTTCCCCCTCCCCCTTCCCCCTCTTCCCCTTCCCCCTCTTCCCCTTCCCCCTCTTCCCCTTCCCCCTCTTCCCCTTCCCCCCTCTTCCCCTTCCCCCCTTCCCCTTCCCCCCCTCCCCCTTCCCCCCCTTCCCTCCTCTCCCCCTTCCCTCCTCTCCCCCTTCCTCTCCCCCTTCCTCTCCCCCTTTCTCCCTCCCTCTTCCTCTCCCCCTTTCTCCCTCCCTCTTCCTCTCCCCCTTTCTCCCTCCCTCTTCCTCTCCCCCTTTCTCCCTCCCTCTTCCTCTCCCCCTTCCTCCCTCCCTCCCTCTTCCTCTCCCCCTTCCTCCCTCCCTCCCTCTTCCTCTCCCCCTTCCTCCCTCCCTCTCCCTCCCTCTCCCCCTTCCTCCCTCCCTCTCCCTCCCTCTCTCCCTCTCCCCCTCCCCCTCCCCCCCTCCCCCTCCCCCTCCCCCACCCTCTCCCTCCCTCTCCCCCTCCCCTCCCTCTCCCTCCCTCTCCCCCTCCCCCTCCCCCTCCCCCTCCCCCTCCCTCTCCCTCCCTCTCCCTCTCCCCCTTTCTCCCTCCCTCTTCCTCTCCCCCTTTCTCCCTCCCTCTCCCTCTCCCCCTCCCTCTCCCTCCCTCTCCCTCTCCCCCTTCCTCCCTCCCTCTCCCTCCCTCTCTCCCTCTCCCTTCTCTCCCCCTCCCCCTCCCCCTCCCTCTCCCCCTCCCCCTCCCTCTTTCTCCCTCCCTCTCCCCATTTCTCCCTCCCTCTTCCTCTCCCCCTTTTTCCCTCCCTCTTCCTCTCCCCCTTCCTCCCTCCCTCTCCCCCTTCCTCCCTCTCCCCCTCCCTCCCCCTCCCTCTCCCCCTCCCTCCCTTCCTCTCCCTCTCCCCCTTCCTCCCTCCCTCTTCCTCCCTCCCTCTCCCTCTCTCCCTCTCCCCCTTCCCCCTCCCTCCCTCCTGTGACCTGGTTTATCTTCTTAAACTGTCACAGGCAAGGTGCACAGAATGCACAAGTAGCCAACAAGGCTAAAGTCACAAGCAGGAGGCCACCTTGTAGGAACTCAAGTGGCTCCTGGCTGAAGTAGAAGGACAGCCAACAAAAACACTGATTCCTACCAACAAGAATATTCCTGAGGGTAACATGAGCCCACACAGTGGAAAGCCATGACTCATCCACTTCCCAGAACAGAGCCACTCCTGAGCAGAAGGTAGGTCCCTTTTGAGGAGAGACCCTGTAATGCTGCAGCAGCGAATGCATTAGTTACTTTCCCAACCCTCCCTCACGGGAACCTGCAGTCTTGTACCAAAATATCTGCACACAAGAGGAAGGGAAGTGTCGTGTCTTTACAGAAATATTGGAAATGGGTCCACGAGGTCACTGACATGGTGGACCCAGCATGCCTTCATGCTGCCCTTCCAGGCTGGAAGGGGCACATAGAGCTGGTGAGGAAAGGCGTCCTGGCCTACTTCCTTTTCACAGGGCTGTGATGTGTTCATGGACACACTGGTGTTCACTTCCCCAGGCCTGTGGCTGATCATCGGGATGTGTGTACTTAATTCAGGGACCCCGTGTGAACTCTGCCACTATGAAGCAAAATCTAGGTATCAGGAACCACTAAATTGAGCCTCTGCAACTGACCACTCTCCAGGCCATAATGGTAATTCTGCAACACTTATGCGGGGGAATGTTTGAATGCCATTCAAGTGGTATCCTCAACAGTGCCAAGAATGTGGGGCAGGTAATCCCCACTAAGACTCCATTTTATTGACCAGGCTGGTTTTTGCAAAAAGAGATGGCCCATGATTAAGGATGAACTACTATCAATTCTTAAGTGGCAGCCTGGTCATAACTATTTATCATTATTATAATGTGATTTCAAAATTATAGCATGTGGACATAACCTTTGCTATTTTTTGGTGAATGCCTTGTTTTCAATCCTACCAGAAAGGAGGGTGAGAAGCTATTGGCATGATCTGAAACAGCAAGGAGTAGATCAGGGAATTTTTCTCTCTAGCAATGCACTTACTCTATCATCTGGACAGAATACAGAATATCACACTGACCAACTGTACTGATATGATGCTTGGACCTAAGGAGAAAGCAGCCATGACTGCGGAATCCTTGATAAAGTCTGGTGCACAAGAAAATGGAATAAATCCCTCAGTTTCAGCAGCCTGCCTGATTGGAGAAGTTTTAGGGGGGTACAGTGATTATTGCATCTTACATGCACTCTCCATTATGTATCGAAAAAAACTAATACAAGATCTTTTGATTTGGAAAGAGCCTCTCCTGTGCTCAGGAGTACTGCAGCCCACCAGCTGGTTTGACTAGAAAGGCTGCCAGGTATGAGGGGCTAAGAGCAAGAAAGCAATCTATAGCAGATTAAGCTGCAGATGACCTAGTGGAGCAGAGCTCTGGTTATGTGGCTGGAAGGTGGCACAATTCTAGAGCAGAGCTGGGAAAGGTGACCTGTGGGCCAGGTGCCTGTTGTAAATAAAATGTAATTGGCACATGGCCACATCATTTGCTTGTGTATCCCCTAAGGTTTCTTTTATTTATTTATTTATTTATTTATTTATTTTTATTGGTTCACAACATTACAAAGCTCTTGACATATCATATTTCATACATTAGATTGAAGTGGGTTATGATCTCCCAATTTTACCCCAAATGCAGATTGCAGAATCACGTCGGTTACACATCCACAATTTTACATATGGTTTCTTTTGTGCTACAATAGAAGGGACTGAATTGCCAGCAAGCCTATAAAACTAAACTGGTCCTCTGGAAAGACCCTTGCCTGTTTCTGCTCCAGAGCAATGATCTCCAGGTTTTTGTAGATGGAGCCACTAGTGTGCACATGCTTGTATCTATCTACTTGGAAGACTTACAGATAACACCAGTAACAAAGAGTCTACTTTGTCCCCATGTTTGGTTTCTAATTATTATTCTCAAAGGAACCATGGCTTGAAAAGGCCAATTTCAGACTGAAGAGAAGGGCAGGATGAGCCTTGGCATTTTGCACCAGAAAGTAGTGAAGTGATCCAAGAATGTTGAAGACACATCAACTGCACATAGGCCCCCCTCAAGAGTTCCCACTGTGAGAATCGGGGAAATGGAGCAAAATAAATGACGAGTGAATTATATGCTCTGAACACAATATTAACCTACTCGGACGTCAACAAAATGAGTGAACATAAAAATAAGCTTCCTTTAATAGAATAGAGAAATGGAGCTCAAAAATGCACACGTGGAGCAAATGAAGAGGGCAAAGTTTGAGGAGATGGTCATTCGGGCTAAAAATGTGTCCCTGCAAGTTGCCTGTTGATTACAGAGAGGGAAATGGTTATGGAGAGGCGCTATTCCAGAGTAAAGTTATGACCACCACGTGCAACCTGTGATTGTGCCCTAAGGGGGAAGGGAGACCAAAACATGTCAAGACAAACTGATGGACATCCCATACGGACAGGGGGGCCACCAGTGTTAACCTTCCTGAATTCGATGCTTATACTGCAGCTCCCTGTTTTCAGGGAGTACAAGTAGGGTAAGGGGTTTAGATGGTACCAACTTACAACTTGAATAGTTTAGGAAAAACCTGTATATCCACATGGTGGAGCTTATGCATATGTGTCTATGTAAATTATGCACACTTACGTGTGTATGCAAGATCAGGGAAATGTAAATGACTGGTGAATCCTGGTGAAGCTGTATAGAATCTTATGCTATTCATACATTCCTATACCCCCAAAAAAGTTTGAAAAACACTTTTAAAATAAGCCAAAAGAGACTATGCAAGTGCAAGTCCTCAGCATAAGCTTCTGCAGAGTCACACCAAAGAGCCCAAACTGTTTTGTGGAGCAAGTAAAGGGTCGCAGAGGGGGTGCTTTGGAGTGACAAGGGACTTAGGCCATGGTATGGAGGATTGGAGACCAGGGCACCAGTTTTCAGCAGCAGTGGCAGACTCGTGAGGCTGCTGAGCCCAAGCAAGCACCCACTCTGCTCAAAGTGACTCCACCAGTGTCCCTGAGGCTGGAGGAGGAAATACACACCACAGGTCTTTGGCTAGTTCCTGCCTGTCTGCCCTCTAGAGGGTAGTCAGGCCTCCTTTTCAGTTCCAAGTACTAAGCAAACTTCTCAGGCACTATGTATCTTGGCTTGGCGTGAACCAGAGACACGTTGCCTCAGTCCTGCAAGCCAAAGCCAGTGTTTGAGAGATTGTTGGATCCTCTGCATAGCTTTCAGTGCCTACACTGCATTTAGCTTCACTTAGGTCTCTGTAGAACCTGTAGAACAGGCTGCCAAGTGAATGTTTTGCTGCCCAGTAAATCTGAAAGCTGAGAGCAACTAACTCCCTTCCAATGATGGCCCCTTTGTCTCAGAAGAATCTGAAGCCACAATGAAGTCAAATGTAAAAAGATCCTTTTCTCTAAGAGGCACATATAAAGTGGTTTGTTCTTAAAACACTGCTGAATTAGGTGATCCAACTATGTGCACAGTGCCCGTTTCTCAGTTGGTGTGAGAATCACCCAGTTCCTTCTGTGGTGTCCCTGCAGCCCATCCTCATACAGGAGGAAAGGATCTGCACTTGGATGCTTGAACCATCCTCAAAACAGTAGTCATTAGCTTTTACAAAAATTATATGGAATAAGATGGTGGTCTTGCAACACAAATCCAAGCCTCTGGCTCCCAGTTTGGAACGAAGCTGGCAGTGCATCGGGTGAGCACACGCGTGGGCTCCATGACCCAAGACCTGCACCTCTTACTGGGGATGTGCCCCCATGTGAGGTATTCATCCTCTCTGTGCTTGTGTCCCCTGAATGGTGGATGTACTGGTATCTACTTCAGAGGTCTGATGGGAAGAGTAATGGACACACTTTAAAATCTGCTGGAACGTGGTTGCTGTATATCAGACATTGCTATTAGCAAGTATGTATGATGCTCAGTACTGACGACATGCTTTGAAAATGATTATTACTCAATAATAATAACCAGCATTTCTGGTAGCATGGAGTGTAGAGCCTGTGTGTGGCCCTTACCTGTGGCTCAGAAGCTCAAGTGTAACTACATAAATGTCAAATGGAGTCCCATGGTGTCTGTGCTGCTGCAGTAAGCTATTTTTTAAAAAATAGGGTGTCTGTGTACAACTAAAAAATGATGTTTATTTTGGTTACTTTTATGTGATGCTGAGGGTTGAACCTGCCATTGAGCCACAACTCCAGCCTACAGCAAGCTATTTCTTTTCAGAACAAATGTTAGCTAAGAGGAATCCTTAGCAATCTTCTTGCTCAACTGCAGGGACCATTTCTAAATGAGGGGGAAAAAATCTGAAAAGTATGAGTGTATTTTCAAGGAACTTTTATTTCCTGTCCTTTGGTAGGTATTTCAACTCTGCCCAGGTCCCTTTCACTGTTGCCCTGTGCGCCTTCCTATCTTCCTACAGTTTATTCCCTTCCTGGGTTGCTCTTGGGCTATTGGAGTGCCAGGATCCCCACACTACAGAGTAGAAAGAGCTACAGGTGCAGTTGTGTGAGCCTGTCCATACCCAGAGAAAGGCACCGCGATTCCAGCTTCCATTCAGCTTGAACTCCAGGTTCACAGTCTGAGGGCAACTCCCATCCCTGAGGGATCAGGCCGTTACCCTCCAGAACACTTTGATTTTGGACCATTCCCTGTTCTCATTTTCTGGCTTATTGTGGGAGCAGTTCTCTAATGAGCAGTTTCCACGCACATTCTCAATGTAGACTGATGCCCCCAGTGAACATTACATGAGAGGCTGTTTATGCACTGTTTGGCATGGGATCCTCCTGTTTTAATCTCTAGAGAGCCTCAGCAGGTATGGCTCCCACATGGAAGGCCTCCTCTCCTCCCCTTGGACATGGCAAAGGGTGGGAGCCAGAAGGGTAGTTTGGCTTCTGGGTGCTCTCTTCATCCCTAAAATCAAGTTCACATCTCACTTCTCTGTGCCCATTTCTAATGGTTTAGTCAACATTTTGTTGTTGAAGCAGTGACTGAGGAATGCTGGCTGGCCATAGAATCTATGGTTTCAGGCCCTGAGGCTACCTATTCTTTCAGATACTTGGCAGATTCTTATAGGGCACTTTCAGGAAGCCCCCTATTTGAGGAAACCCAGACTCCTGAGGTCCACACCTAATTCTGTCAAGGCCTCAAGGAGGCCCATGAAATATAAACTATCAACTTCTATATCTGCAAGCTTGGGGCATTTGAGTTTATAGATGCCTTTGAGTTTACACTGCAAATTAAGGATTCCCTTCCCAAAGTGGAACAAAAAACATAAACACAAAATGGTATTGGCGCAGTATCTCAGAGCTGCTAGCTCCCATGGAAATCCCTCACTGGATTCCTTGATTCCAAGTTTTCTCAAATCTGAGATCCATTTAGTCACCCACACATTGCAAATATTTGAGTAAGTCTAAATTCTTCTGAAACAAGATGGGCCAGGACTGTTTTTAATTTTCTCTGTGCAGCAAAGATGTGATTTACTACCAAAAATAAACGGCTTAGAAATGAAGTCCTTTTACTTGCAAGGAGGAAACATCAGGGACACCGTGTGTCCTAGACTCCTGGTCCTGGGGGCTCTCACGTTTGTTTCTGGCAGCATTGGAGTATGGAGCCTGCTAGTTCAAAGCTCCAATTCCAGCTCCCCAGCTTCTCAAGGTTGTGTGACAAAGGGGAAGAACAATAGCTGAGGACTTCTTTTTAGGACTGCAGTGAAAAAATGAGAGGCTGTTTATGTACTGTTTGGCTCGGGATCCTCCTATTTTAATCTCTAGTTTATTCTTTCTTATAGGGTGATGGTCCTTGAGTTCTTTCATTCTTGACCTGATAGTTTTAATGTCTATACTCTGACTGTAAATACACGTGTTGCTGATGACCACCAAAGGTTTACCTTTCCCAGTGTTGTGGCTGCCTTCATGTTCCATGACCTTGGAGCCAACCCCAGGGTGGACATTTTCCCATGGAGTAGACTCTGTAGCTTTGGCCTATCCACCAGACAAATTGCTTCATTTGGCAGTGAGATGCCACCTCTTTTCCATGACCCTACTTCCTCCCACCAGAGGGAAAGATGCACAGACCAGAATCACTGTTCAAAGTAGTTCTTCCTCTTTGCTCAGTGATTTTTCCAGAAGTAGCTATCTGGACCAGGTGAGAGCCTTTGAAGTTTCTTCAAGAGTTCACATGGTGGCCAGAAGCCATGCCTCTCTAGCTGTAATGATGAAAAAATAAAGCCTGAAGGTCGACTGTCATGCTATCATAAAGAGTCAAAGGATTGACTTCACTTTCTCAGCACCAGTTGTCTATTTGTGACTTTGGAGTCTCTGAATTCAGCTGTGGTATAACCATGAACCATTTCAAAACCAATTCAAATGATCTTACAAAAAAATGGGAATTAGCATATATTTTTAGAACCCACTGGATTAGTGTGAGCTCGTGGTCTCAAGCCTTAGAGACCCAACATCCTCCTAGAGAGTTCTCCCCATGTTCTCATTTCAGCTGGAGATGCTAACGGTCACCTAGTCATTCCAACTAAAGGCCTGCAGTCCTCCTACCGTCTCCCTGTCACTCTCATACCTGTTACATGGCTCAGTCCTGTTGTTCCTGCCCCTCCAGCTTCTCCATCTTGACTCCCTGTCCTAGTCCAGTCAGCCGCCACCTTCTCATTGGGTTGACAGTGTCGCTAGCTGGATTTTTGTCTCTGGTTTTGTCCCTTGCATGTTACTATGCTAGAACCAAGGAGAATGGATTGATATACATCTGACCAAGGCATTTCCCTGCTTAAACCCTTTGAGATTCATTTCCCCAGGATCACATCCAACTACTTCACATAGTACACAAAATAGACTCTATTTCAGCTTCCCACATGACAGTCCAGAGCCCTCTTTACTGTCACAATGGGTGACTCCCTGTGCCTTGCTCATCATGCTGGGAAGTTGGTGCATCTTGATTTCTTTAAAAATGAGGCTTTGGAACCATTGACCTGGGTTTAAACCTTAGTTTTGCTGCTGCTTTGCTGGTTTCATTGTCTCCTTTTGAAAAGGAGGGATGCTGATTGAACCTGTCCCATGAGCATGTCACCATGACAGTTGAGAGTTCATGGGAAGTACAGAGGAAGACAGTGAGACTGAGTATGTGTTAGATATTTTTGCATCTATTTCCTTTGCCTAGAATGTGCTCACAGCTGTCTCTGACCCAATACTCTTGGCTCACTCAGCCTTGACCTGGCTCAGATCTTCTCTCAGAATGTCTCCTGGGCATGGGGTGGAAGCCTGCTTCCAAGTTGTGCTGGGTCCATCACTACCACCTCGTTCCTGTATCATCAGACTCACCTAATTCACCCTGAACTCCTTGAGGGCTAAGGTGGTATCATGTCTATCTGCAGTTCCTAACAGCTGTTGGGTTAAATTGAACAAAAACCTTGGTCATCTTCCTCTTCAACCTCTGGAGGGTGCATTCAAGAACTGAGCAACAACTATGTTAATTTCCTTGGATTCTTACAGCTATTATACCTGTCTGCTTTTATTGTGTTAGGCTCCAGCAGGTGAAAATATCGGGAGAGACAGGACTTGTGAATACAAATGAGTAGAAGCAACTTGACATTTTTTCCTTCCAACAAAAGCAGTTCCTCTCCTGTTGTTCACTGGCCTTGGAATAATGGGCTGTGAAAATTGACTCATCTCTTTTTATTGCTGCATATTCACTAGGCACAGCCAGAGGTTCTAAATCTTTCCATAAGAGCAAGTCTGGGGACGTGGAAGACTGGTTCCTACCATCCCCTCTGCATTTCACCCCCACCTCCCATCCCAGGGGAGTGTGTGATCCACACAATTCCTAGGTAATTACAAAGTCTGGGGATGGCCTAGTTGGCACTGGAATGCCTGGGAGAAAAGGCTGGTGATCTTTGTCTCATGAGTCAGTCTTATGCAGGCTGCTTGGTTTTTATATTGAAAAAAGTACTGGGTTTGAAAATAAATTTGATTTTTTTTTAATAGATGAAGAAACCAGAACTTGAGCAAGTGGAACAGTGTCCCTAGAATCACCCTGCTAGTGTTATTTATTTTCCTTAAGGCCTGGAGAACTGTACATGGAACAGCTAGTGGAGTGTTGGCACACAGGAGCAGCTGTCTCTGACCACCTGGGCATGGGATGAGGGAGTTCACATGGTGGTCTTCCTTGAGTTCTTTAATGTTTTTGCACATGTGGGAAGACTGGTTCTAAAATGTGCCTGCTAGTCCCCATCTCAATTTTAAGTATCTCCTCTAGGTAGGATGTCCTGTTACACTTGCCGGCCTGCCTCCTGTCCTCACTTGTGTGAGGGTGTTGTGCTCCTGCAGCTGTGTATAAGGGTCACTTCCAGCCCTCTTGCCCATGCCCTGTGCCCTGGCCACAGGGGAGGGGGGGCTGCCATGTTTAGGGGAGTGTGCTGAGCATGGTCAGCCACCTTACGGTCATTCCTTTCTGCACTCAGCCTGCCTGCAGGACAAGAGCTCCCTCCCTCTCCGTCTTTGTCACCAGTCCTGTAGAAGATTGTACTAGTTCCACGGAATCAGTACCTGGGTGGCCGTCCTCTGTATCAAAGTGAACTCTCAGGACTCTCAGCAGTACATGTATGAACTATATCCTCCAATCCAGTTGTGTGAACAATGAAGTCAAGTTTAACTCCACTGTTTACTTCTTCTGAGTCAGCACTAGTTGATGCAAATTTGGGAGGTTCTCAAAAGGTTGAGGAAGGCTAATTGATAATTTTACATCATGGATCCATGGACAGGGACTTAGACACACACCGTCTCTGGGAATACAAAAATGAAGGAGCAAGATCAAGACTTTGGGCTTACCAGGGCCATGACCCGAGATGTGAGGACAATGGCAGCTGGTGGGTCACACAAGCTAATTCCTCCAGTCCTTACAAGTGAGCAGCTGTTTCTGTTCCTCCCTGTACAAGGACTCGGGCAGCAGAGCTCGGCCGTTCTGTCTGACCTGAATTGACTTGGGCATGTGCAGGCATTCTCTTGGCAAAGTGTGGCTCTGACAAAGATTAGAGGAAAAATGTCTCTGGGCTTTGGTTAAGGCTCAATTCCAAATAGGCAAATCTTTTCCATATGGTCAACATGTTGGAGAGCATCCCTGTTTTTATTGTTGCTTAGCCAAAACTGCAGGGCAGGACTTTAATCTGAAAAGAGAGGAATCTTTCATGTGGAGCTCAGTGTTCCTACAGGCTTCATTGCAAATCTTGAAGTTAACCCAGATCTTCTGACCCAGATTATAGGTATATCCAGAGCCAATGCCAGGAGCCATGTAGGTGGCTAAGGCAATGACAGATACAAAGCAGGGACTCCACTTAGAGCTTAATTTTTGAAAGTAACATTTAGAGAAATTCAATTAGGAATATTTGAATGTAGGCTGGGAATTGGACAATGCCAAGGAGTTATAATTTTGTTGGGCATTTTTCTTATATAAAGTTCCATTATACCTAACAAAACTATGTAAGAAAAATGCTGCCCCCCTTAAGAGACACATACTAAACAATGTAAGAGTGATATGTTATTAATTTTAGGGAAAATGTTTTGGGTGGTAGGTCTCTAAATCAATGTGAAATATTAGGAGACCCACCATGATCATACATGTTAACTATTTTGCTAAAAGTAACAATAGGTTAGTATAAATGTCAAAATATACTCTCTGCCATGTATAACTAAAAAGAACAACAAAGAGTAACAATAGTATCCATGATAGAATGATGGTTCAATGACTTGCTTTATAATTATTTGGGGGTTTTTCCTTTAAAATTTTTTCAAATACCTTTTCCACATTATTAACTATTCCTAAAAAGTAATTATTAGATAGCAGATATTAACGTTTTAGTTTAATAGTACAATACAGAAGGAAAAAACATCAATTCAAACATAGATTAATCACACATAGACCTATATCCATATGGAAATATGGTAGATGATGATACCTTACAAGTACCCATATATTCCTAACCAATGTATTTCTGTCCGAAACCTGGTTGAGCAAAAAACACCAAAAATAAACTAATACTTGCACTGAAAAGAACACTAGAAATGATATAGAACTATTTAATATTGTTCTGAAAGTAACAGGCAAAGTAACAAAAGTAACAAAAGAAAATGGCTATAAAGGAATTTGCCAAATTAATATTTGCAATAATCATTTTTAAATCATTGTGATTTTTCATGGATTTCATAGTATCAATCATATTATCTACCAGTACTAATCTCAAAAATGAACCTAATGGGCTGGTCATGTAGCTCAGTGGTTAGAGTAACTGCCTAGCATCCATGAGGCCCTGAGTTCAATTCCTACGTACTCCCCCATCCACTGACTAGTTATAGAAACCAGCATATGTTTTTAAAAAGACAATAAATCACTGACATAGTATAAGAAATAAACATATTTATAGTAACAAGATCAAACACATATAATGGAAATGGAAATAAGACCAAGGAATGTATAGGTCCTCTTTGATTAAATCATAAATTATAATCTCCAGTTATGTACAATGTTCAAAAACCAAAGTTTAGTTGCATTGTATATAGCTAATCATTTAATGCACCTGGAAGAATACACATTTAGGGAAAGGGAGAAATACTTGACAGCGGGTGGAGGAAGACATTGGAAGGAAGAGAGTTGACCCAGGGCCTGAGGTTGGGCCTTTAGAGAGTCATGCCCCCAGGCTGGCCCAGGGGGACTCTGTGCCAGCTGCTCACATTAATAGGAGACTTCCTTTCCCCAGTGAGGGCCATTCATTGTGCTTCTCCTGTGCCAACACTGGGGGATGGGCTCAATGTCTGCTTTCCTTCTGGAAGTCTGAAATGTCGAGACCTGCCAGGCAGAGAGTACCCCTGTGGCCAGCCACCAGTCAAAACTCTGGGCATGGAGTCTCTAATGAGCTTCCTGATGCATGAGGTTTTGCACGTGTTGCCACAGCTGGAGGAATCGAGCATGTCCTCTGCCACTCCACTACAGGTCGGCTCCTGGGAGTTTCTCCTGGCTGGCCCCGCACTTCATTCACATGCCTTTTCCTTTCACAGGTTGTGTTTTGTGTCCTTCACCGTGACTAGCCTTAGCCATGAGTGACCATGTGCCGAGTCCTGAGAGTTCTCATAGTGAATGGTCAAGCGACTCAGCTGGAACCTTGAAGGATGGACTCCTTTAGATACATCCTCAAGAAGGCAGCAGGAAAATCAGGAGAAAGTTGATAGGTGAAGTCCGAAAGCCTGAAATCCAGGAATGTCACGTTATTTGGAATGGTGGTCTCTGCAGATAGAATCAAGCTAACAGGCCATGGTGATTCAGGGGGCCTCATAAGAGGAGGGAAGATGTAAAGACCAGGTATGTGGAAGAAGCCAGGTGGACATAGCAGAGGCTGCAGTTGAACCAAGAAATGCCAAAAATGACGGTGACCCCAGAGGCTGAAAAGGTCAAGGAAGATCCTCCCTGGGGCCTTTGGAGACAGCTCTGCCCTGCCTTCGCCTGGATTCTGAACTTTAAGCTTCTAGAACCGTGGGGGATTCTGTCTGTTCCCAGCTAGAGAACTTGTGTTCCCACTTGCACATAATCATTGTGTGGAAAAACACCCATGTGAATTTTGTTAAAATGCCCAGAATAAGAATAGAGGCAGAAACACTTGAGGGGTGTGGAGTCTATGGTTCAAGAAAACTACGCATTAGAGAAATTGGCCACGGAGTGAGCTAGGTTTAGGTTGGCCCTGCACACTGCCACCCAAAGAGGCCCCTGTTCAGATTAGGGGAACCAGAAAACCCCAGGGTTTTTTTTTTTTTTTTTTTGCAATTCCTTATACAAAGGCCGAGCGGAAGCCTAGTTATGTATTTAAAAGGTATTTAATAACACCGTTAGTAACTTCTGCTACTTGGACAAGTATACTTTTATCATGCTTTTAAAATGTGATATTTTGCTGGCATTCAGTCAAAACCATAACTTTTCAAAGCTGACCAAATTTAATTATCGTGTACATGTCTAAGTTACTGTTGATACGCTGGCAGTGTTTAGGTGAGTAATGAAATATATACATGACAGATTCTTAAGTAATATTTTATGCAGTCTATTTTTCTTGCCTTTGGCTTGACTAAATGCTATATGCTTTTACAATGAATTTTCAGTCTGTATTCTAACAGATCACTGAAATGCATCGAAGAGATGTAAGATGTTTTAAAAATAATGTATTTTCAAATAGTTAAAATACTGACAATTATCTGAAAATAAAAATATGATATTTGTAATTATAAAATTTTTAATTTAAAAATATTTAAAATGCATACATCTAGAAAAAATTTAATATCTAAAAGACAGAAATAAATTTATAATTTAATCATAATGATTTTTCTAATTGAATCCAAGATTTGTAGTTATTTTAAATTTTCAATGTCCATCCAGTTGCCCATTGGTATCAGGCTTCATACACATTACATTTAGATCCACATGTATCACAAAAGTTCATGTTGGGAAATGCTTCTCAGTCACTACAAGTAACTATAAAAGCCATGGTAACTTGTGAATACCTCTGGGACCATACGCACAACGAAAAGCAATAATTGTTCTGTGCTGCTGGGAAATGGTTGTTATGAGAAATATTGTTATGCAAAAATATATCGTATTCATGCTTTATGAACAGAAGGGTTTGACATACTATTCTTCCTCCTATCTAAGCACACCACAGCTCAGCTCCTCTGCAACCTCTGAAGTGGCCTGAGCAGCGCAGCCCACAAACTTTCCTTTGAATTGAGAGGCATATATTTTGTCAAGTGGGTAATGTACAGAAGAGCTCCTGTACATCTGGGTGGCACTGGGGGTAAGAGTGTGTATTTGAGGTGTGGATTTCATTTCACTGACTTTGAGCCTCAGATCCCAAGGACTGATGTGCCATGTGTTTATTAAATAAATGGACATGCATTTTGTTTGTGATATTTCAGTCTTGCGCGGTTTTGAAGATGGCCCTGGTGGGCTTGGAGGACATGTGAACTGGCAGGAGAGGAAGCCGGTAAGTGGTTGTTGCTTGCAGTCACCCAGAGGAGAGACCCGAGGCCCTAACCAAGGATTATGAGAGAACAGGAAGAGTTCTCAAGGCATCAGTGAAAGGCCACTTGATCCATTGAAATTCATGTCTCTGGAACCTCAAGCAAGCCCATCTGATGTGGTTCAGGACCCATTACAACGGAGGCCAGCTGCTACTTTCATCCATGCTTGGAGGGTGAGGAGATAATTCTGTCTTTGTGGGCCACATCTTTGAGCCCTGCTCTTCCTCTAGAGCAGGACTTGGCATTTGGTATTCCTGTTCCTTATAGGTGCTGCCTCAGCTCCAGCCTGCATGACAAGAGCTGACAGCTATAGGTCATTTTTGTGGCAAGGGGTTTGTGTCCTGAACTGCATTTGAATGTTTGTCCCTCCAGAGCTCATGCTGAAACCTAATCCCCACAGCAGCAGTGTTGAGGGGTGGGGCCTTCAGGAAGCAATTCTGCCTCAAGAGAGCTGCCTCTGAGATTGGGATTAAGGCTTCACAGAAGGGCTTTTGGGAGTTCACACCTTCTCTCTCTTCAGCTATGTGAGGACAGGACTCTTGTCTCATCTGGAAGAAGCAGCACAGGGGTGCCATTTTGGAAGCAGAGAGTAACCCTCATCAGAGGCTGCGGCAGCCTTGGACTTCTACCCTCAGAACTAAGAGGAATTAATTCCTGTTCTTCATAAATTACTCAGTCTCAGGTATTTTGCTAAAATAGCAGGAGTGGTTTAAGATGGTGATAAACTTTATACACAACGGACTTTCTATCCTTTCAAATTTTCTACGAGTATCATCCATCTGATGTCATCTTGCTCCACATGGAATCTTCCACTCCCCAGCTTCATCGCACAAGCTAGCTCAGGCCCTGCCCCTCGTCTTCCCTGGGCTGCTACTATGTAGAGCAAGTTGTATTTCCTTGGTCTCCAGTTCGTACCCTCAGTTATCACCCTGCCCAGCAGACAAGATTTGCCCTGTGATGCACTGTCTTTAGAAGATAAGGTCTGGATAAACAAGGAGGGGTTCAGCTAACCTTTGCAAGATATTTGTATCATGGTTGAGGTGAATTCTCAATTCTGCCCTCTTCTGCCTGGTACAGACTGTAGGCAACAAAGCCAGAGGAGGAGACTTGGGAAACCTGATTTCCCAGCTTGGTTTTGGCTTCTTATGCAGAGGAGGAGGATACTCGGTGAACAGAATATGTGTATCCAGTCTGCTTTGTCCTAGTCCTCCTCTTCCTGCCCACAAGTGTTCTGGAGTTTGTAATTCATGATGACATCTAGACACCTTAAGGGGTCAGACCATGTGTGTCAGAAAAAGCAACTGAGTAAGATCTCAACTTTTGCTTTCCAGCTAATTCTTTCCTGATCCTCAGTCCTGCACTCATGGAGAGGTTCAGGTAAGGAGAAGCATTCTGCTGGCTAGAGATGAAGGCACAAGGCTTGTACATGAGATGCTACCAACTCTCTAGCCAGTTAGTGACAGTAGCTACAAAGAGCTAAATTCAATTCTTTAGCAACTGGTTTGAAATATACATCAATATCAATGTCATATCATGATCTATAAATAAGTACATATCCTCTAACATGATGCAGATCTGTAGGAAATCAGGTTTTGGCTGGTACAGGGCAGATTTTTTATTTCAATGTGCTCCAAACCTTCTGTCATTTTCTACCACTGGGCATTCTCCATTGCTGCTCCATCTACCTGGAATGTCCTCCACATAGAACATTCTGCCTTTTGCTAGTACCGTCTCGACTCTTCCTTCTCATTCCTGGTGAAATTCTTTCTTTATTCCTTCACTCAACCAAAGGTAAGATGAGGGTGGATTCTTTCGCAGTGCCCTTTGGTGAGTAGCTATCCCTGTACCTGGCCTGAATTTTAAAATTCCAGTCTCCAGTTGCCGTCTATAGAACCTTGCACAGGTGTTCTAGAATCCACAAAAATTAACTGTCAACAAAGGAGTGGATTAATATTTGTCGAGTGAATAAATAAATCCTCACATTCTGCCACCAGTTTTGCATGGTTGTGGTCCCCCTTGTAGAGGACAGATAGATAATTTGGCTCTCGGCCAACTGACTAAATTGGAGCCGTTCTGGTGCTAACTGACCAGGTGATGGTTCAGTTACTCAGTCCTTGAGTGGCCACAGAATTACAGCATAAACCTAAGTCTGGATGATGAAGAAAAGTGAAAGAGGAACAAGTGTTAATGAGTTGGAAATGCTTAATGAGGTATCAGAGGAATAACACAGAGGATGGTTTTATTTAGCATTGCCCTCAGTGCTTCGAGGATAATTACAAAGTACTTGGGTGCCTGTGAATTTGCTCATCACTGTAAATTTAAACATCAATTGGAACAAAATCATGATACCCAGAGAACTGGGAAGAGGCCGCCAACTTGCTCAATGCCACCACATTTGAAAAATACAAGCTGATGAAATTAGGAAGTATAAATGGAGATTAAGAGGGAGTAAGTCACGGTGAGGGCCCTGGAGACGAACTCACCTAGCCCCTCATGGTCCAGATGTGCCCTTGGAGGGTAAAGATGGAAAGGGTCTCGGAGTCATGCAGCTGGTGGCTTCAGAGATGGGATGAAGCTCAGCATGGTGGGTAAACCAAGAAGCATGATTCTCTCAAACTTAGCTCCCTGTGGGCACAAAAGTAGTCTAAGGAGCCCAAGTAATGACGACTCATGCAATTAGCACCACATGGAGGGTGGAAGTGGAAATCCTCAAGTGGAACACTGAGCTTCCAGGCCTTGTTAGTTCACCTGACCCACAGGTAGTGAGACTGCAGCGGAGTGAGGACTGAGCGGCCCCTGGGGCAGGCCTGGCCCTCCAGCCTGGTCAAAAACCCAGAGGGGGAGGAAGAGGACAACTGGGGACTTTTGTAACAGTGTCAGAAAGGAGACAAGTAGCATCTTTTGCATCCTTAAGTTCCTTAATAAACAAGCCACTGATGTCTCTGAAAAATTCAGTGTCCCTGCTTATAGCCAGAGCAATGATGACCGAGTGCTGACAAGTGCCCAGGAAATGATGGAGTGGACAGAAGAAAACCTTCCATTTTCATCGTCATTAGTGAAATTGGACCATGTAGCTTCCTGTCTCCTGGTGCAGTTCCCACCCCTCTGGAAGGTGGTGTGCAGCAGTGACAAAGGTGCTTTGTGACAGGACTTCAAGGCTACTGGAACGGAGAACCCAGGGCCAATCCTCTGTTAAATGTGTCCTCTCGCAGGGAGAATCGCAGAACACAGAGGAGCCAGCCGGAGGAGCCTGGTGCTCGCTGTTCCCTGCTAGGGACGTTCTGACTCCTCATCCACTTGCTTTTCTTCAGATGTCTGCTCAAAGGTCACCCCCGCCAACACCATGTATGAAATCAGCCACCATTCCCTCTTGGTCACTCTACAAACATTTCCTAGCTCTAATCTCATGCAAAAATCTGCTTTGAAAAAGGACTAATGCTGGGCTGGGGATGTGGCTCAAACGGTAGCACGCTCACCTGGCATGTGTGCGGCCTGGGTTCGATACTCAGCACCATATACAAACAAAGATGTTGTGTCCGCCAAAAACTAAAATAAATAAATAAATAAATAAATATTAAAGATTCTCTTTCTCTTAAAAAAGAAAAAGGACTAATGCTTTAAATTGGTATACAATACTTTGTTGTCTCTATTAATATTCGAGCTTCATGAAGGTACAGCTCCTCTTTTTGTCTTGGCCACTGCATCCTTAATGCTCAGCAATGCTTGGGATGTTGTAGGTATTCAATAAACTTGAAGAAACATGAGAATGAATGAGTGAAATCGGATCTGTTTGTTGAACTTAGAGACAAATAGCTATCTTAAAGGTCATATCTCAGTTCCCTACGTGCCTATTCTTGTCTTTGTTTATAATTTCTCTCCTACTTGTGATACATTGGTCACTGTTCAAAATTTGGATAAACTTCTACTCCACAGAACTAGTTCTGCCCTGGCTGTGATATTGAGAGAAACATTGATAGTTCTAAGGGAGCCTTGTGATGAGGAGGTGGGAGTAATGTATGCCTAACCTCTTTCTCTGCCATCCTCTGATCTCCAAACCCAAATGGCAGCCAGCGTGGAAGGGGGTGCCCAAGTATTTCAGTCCTTGGAGTGTCATGAAGCAGGGATATGCCCCCAAGGGCCCTCCCCAAGAACAGTACTGGACCACTTCCTGAGCCCAGCGCCACTCACTCCTCCCCACTGAAATGGATGGGCTCCTGCAGAGGGACTGAGCATAGAGGCATTGGTCCTTCCAGGTTCCCTGTGAAGAGCGTCCTCTGTGGCCATGTATCCCGCAGTTATCCAGTTGTGTCAGTGGACTGACCATGTCTGCTTATCGGTAGCCGACACAGCAGAGAGCAGATTTGAGAATGAGAGGAGCTGAAATAAGGTCCCTTCATGCTTGATGACAGTGATAGCAATAACAGCATTTCAATGTAGTCCAATCCATACATTTTACAGGTTAAATTTTTACTTTGCTTTTAAAATAATTGTTTCATTCAAATATTATGGTTAAGCTTTCTCAAATCTCAGGTTTAGCTTTCTCAAATCTCAGCTCTTATTGTATTTGAACAGGTAGATAAATTCTAATTTTAGAGAATCTTTGAATTACTGGCAAATAGACAATTTTTTTATTTAAGAAATTTGAGTTCTAAATCATTTCCTTTGAGGGACTTCTTTGGGAAGCTTCTACCAAAATGAATGAAGACCGAAAAGAACTCCCTTCTCCCGCTAAATGTAACACACAGTCCTTTACAAGACCAGGATCTGTGTAATGTTGAGGTGGAAGAACTAAAGTAACTTGAGTGGCTCCATGATTTCTAAAGCAAAGAGTAAAGATTAAATTGGAAGTTTCCCAAAGGGGACAATTGCTTCTGCCCTTCAGAACTCTTGGAAACAAAAATGACAGCAGCAGCTACCGGCTGCTGATCAGGACTGTTCTGGCTGTGGAATGGAGGACTCCAGGGCCACCTGCTGAGCCCTGAAGCACCTGCCCAGACTCCTTGGAGGTTTTCACTGCCCTGGGACCATCTTAGAGACCTCGTGGGCCCAACAGTCTTAATGGCTGCTGTTAGGAGTTTGTTAGAAATCAGTGTTCGAAACCCCTAGGTGATGTACATCCAAGTGTCGAATTACCTTATTAGGAGCCTCAAGGACCAAAATCCTCAGGGGTGACCCTGGAGGAGGGGCTTGAGAGGAGTGAACTGAAGACATCTTGGGTGGGAGCAGCCCTGTCACCTCGTGGAGATGTCCTGCAGGCTGATCTGAAACCCAATCCACTACTCGCCCAGGACTGGAGAATTTAGGGTTGGGTGGATTGTGTCCTGAAGGGTACATTGCAAAGTTGAGGATGCGATTGACTTATGTTAGCTCATAGAAATAAGTGAATAGTTCGGCTCTAAACTTGTCTGTTTTTCTAGAAGAGGACTAAGATTTCGAAATGTCCTTGGAACAGCAGCGTGGGCATCATCAGACAGTGAATTGGAATCTGGAATCTGCGTTTTTGAAATCCTCAGCGATTTGTGTTCACAGCAAAGGGTGCTTCTCCACCTTCACTGAAGTCCTGGGCTTCCTGTGCTGCTGGCCCTGAGAAGGCTTGCTCTCAGTCCCAGCGATAAGCCGACCGGCAATGTAAAGACAAGCAGATGTCCAGCTCCACTGTGATCAGGGCTGGACAGACTTTTCACTGAGGTTGGTGGCAGTGGCGTCTTGTCCTTCCATTTCCCCTTCCCTTCCGGCCCCACACGTCTGGTTCATATTGCTATTAATTATTGCCTGTGGTTCTCCTACACTGCTTACTTGAATAACAAAATAGACCTCTTCCCCGGCTGGTTTGGGAGTGCATTTCCCCCTTTCATTTTCCAAGAGCAAGACCAAGGCCATGGGAACACTTCATCCCTAACCTGGAGATGGGGGCTGGGGGAAGGGTCCCTGAGGCATCAGGAGCAGGTGTTCTTGGGAAAGAAAACAAAGAATTTACTAGATGAAGGGAGAGAAGAGGGAGCAGCCAGCACATCTCAAATTCTCATCTGCAATACACCTGGGAGTTGCAAATGGGGATCCAGGAGGTCAGGATGGAGCCAGAGAATCTAGTTCTTACAAGATACACCAGGTGATACTGATCTGATTGGCCCAGGGACCACACTTTGAGTAGCGAATCCTAGGCAACCCGAGGACATGTTCTATTCAGGCCTATACCGAGATGGCATGCACCTGCCCCAGAGAAGATGTGAATAGGTTTGTAAATATTCACTGAACTTAACACTATTTGACAGATAGACTGTGGTGAGTGCTTGAATTCGTATCACAGTTCTGCAAGATTGAAAATGTTTTGACTGTAAAAGTGGGCCTAATGCTTTATTTATGCACAGAGAGGCTAAGTTACTTGCTCAAGGCTACACAGTTTATGTGGCAAGTTGTTGTTCTCCAAACATACCACGTGTTCCCCTACACCTCTCTAGCCTCCTCTGAAGTTACTTAAAGCTGTTGAACTCATTCCAGGCAATGGCCTGCTGGGGACATGGCATGTCCCTCTTCTGGCTGAGGCAATTAGGAGCCTCCAGCTCTCTTTGTATTCTGCCATCTGAAACACGTGGGCCCCAAGGTGAGGTTGGCAGAGATGCTGTTCTGCAGACTTCACAGGAGATACATCCATCTTGCTCTATTTAAACCACTTCAGGTTTTAGCTTTGTTGGATTATTCTGACTAATCTAGGCTCATTATTGATATCAGAGTTCTTTGTGTAACTGGCTTTTTATCTGGGGCCCTCAGGCCCCTAAATGGGTGCATATGCCCAGTGCAGCCTGGATTAGGCAGGACAAGTACTGCCAGTGGGCTGAGCCCAGATAATGCTGGGCCAGCCCTGAGAAACATCTCAACAGCTCACAGCTTTGACAAGAGAGCAGTGGCCAGCATTGCTTGCTTTCTTGCTCTGTTCTTTATCTCGAACAACTTTCAAGCATTGTTAGGTGAAGAAAACCATGTTTTAGAGATAACAAACTGAATAAAATATGTTTAGAACACTATTAATGAACATTTTCTCAAATAACTTTTCTACCTTGATTGAGTCCACACCCACTGGCTGCTTAGGTCTGAGTGGGCACCTGACACCTACTCCTAATGGCACTTCTGGGAGGTGATTAGGTCCTGAGGTGATTAAGTGGAGCCCTCAAGGATGGGAGGCCTTTGTAAAAGAGGCCCCAGACAACCAGCTTGCCCTTCCCACCTGGGGGACATGGCGAGAAAGCATTTCCTGTCATCTGGGAACCCTCAGTAAGCACCAAACTTTATGGCAGCTTGACCTTTGACTTTTCAGCTTGCAGAACTGTGAGAAAACTATGATAAACAGCAGCAGTCTGTATGTGATAGCAGCCTGAGCTCGGGCAATGGATATGAATCCCACAAAATAGTGTAGGTGCCTTATCTCACTTGTTTTATGTCAAAAGAGTATAAACACGGTGTTTCTAGGTATATTGAACAC
This sequence comes from Ictidomys tridecemlineatus, assembly GCF_052094955.1. Taxonomy (NCBI): domain Eukaryota; kingdom Metazoa; phylum Chordata; class Mammalia; order Rodentia; family Sciuridae; genus Ictidomys; species Ictidomys tridecemlineatus. Next base: position 6,273,227 of record NC_135485.1, read on the forward strand.
ATAGAAAAATTGACTCCAGAAAAAATAGAAAACTTTTTAAAAAGGCTCATTATAGAAACCAAATCAATATTTGAGACTTTCCGACATTCAACCTCCCATATGCCCCATCCGTGTTTCTCGCTCTTGGCTAAAGACACCTCTCCAGTGTTTTAATGGTGAGATAAGTGACTTACTGATTCAATAGCTGATGCCTGTTCTCTGAAACAATTTGTATCAAACAGAAATAGGAAAAGTGACCTACTTTATTCTATGAGAGTAGTATAATCTCAACAATAAAACAGTATAAGGACAGCACTTAAAGAGGAGATTACAGACCAGTATCACTTACTTAAAAGATTCTTCGATCTGTAAACTCAGCAGTATATACATATAAATGGTTCATGACAAAGTAGGGTTCATGCCTGGAATAAACTCAACATGAGAAAAATCTATTTAAGTGATACACTACATTAGGATTTTTTAAAAAAGAAAAAGCAATTCAAAGTTATATAAACTGAATAAATGTAGCTATAAAAACTCAAAGAATTTATGAAAGAGCAGGAATTGCCTAAAGCCAGGTGTCTTCCAAAAACTTATGACAAAAATAGGTTTTTGAAATGGTGAAACTCTACTCTTTTCCAATGTTGATTTCTTTTAAATGCTAATCTTTTCTCTGCATAGAAAATAAAATGTACCCATTTTAATTTTCAATTTCATATCACAGTGGTCAGAACTTTCCTGAAGCCCTTGAACAGAAGAAGTGGTGGAGCGTTTCCCTGGAGCGCCCTCCGTCCTGCTGCCTGGGGAGTCACTCAGTTGTCAAAAGTACTGAATTTGTGTGTGAACCAAATTGTGCTGAACCCGCTTGCATACTGCAGATATGATCTTTCCCACCTTCTTCTGAGCTTTGATTATGAGACCTATAGTTTTTATTATAGTTTTTGCAAATTAAGTATTTTCCCCCAAATAAAGGGAACCAATTATAAAATGTTACAGGTCTGGAACAACTTTACATCTTCAAACACATTAACAGAATAAGCAGGAATACCATGTTTCCAGTAATGCCAGTTTTCTGCAAATGCATCCAGTATTTCAATTTCTTCCAATGAAAATCTCAATAGGGTTTGACCATCTGACTTAAAAATGCATATGAAAGAGCCAACAGCCAAGAATAGACAAGGCCGTGGATGTACCTTTATGAGACCTGCTGTGGAGATGTCTCCACTTTGTGTACATCTGTGTCACCAGTAAACTACCATCTGAATTAACTTGAAGCCTCACAGCACAGTGAAATGTAGTGGCACAGAGACCCTGCCATAGGACCCCCCAAAATATGAAACTTGGGTGTCTGGGGTTGAGTTAGGGCAGGGAGGAGCCTGGACGCCCAGGCAATAGGTATTGGGCCAGCAACGTGATGATCTGCCTGGAGCTTACTTCATTGTATTGTGGCTCCAATACAATGAAGGCATTTTTTTTTTCACATAGAAAAATATCTGGACCTAGAGCCTTTTGCAAAAGATTTCAACAGGTGTAGAGCTGATGGCTTATATGTGAATATGCCTACTGTCAAGTCAAAAAACTATGTTTTTAATATTGAATTTAATATGAAAGAGTTAGGGAAGGATTTCTAAAATAAAACACAAGCACCAAAACCAAAAGGAAATTTTCTTTATGGGTTCTTAAGAGTCTATATTTCTTTCCTAAAGTTTAAAAACAAATTTAATAGGAGACTAGATGAAGAATATCAGCAGGTTATTCACAGGAAATCCAAATATCCAATAAACACTTGTAAAGGTACACTATTAGTAATCCAGGAACTGCAAATGAGCATAATCAAGTCCTTCTTCAAGTTTGGCACTTTCAAAGATGAAGTTCCTGCTTCTCCATATCTTCAACAATGCTTCTCAAAATGTTCAATTTCACAGCTCTCAGGTGGCAAGTTGCTTTCCATGTAGACAACTACCACTTATACTTCTCCAACATGTGTGCTGGGCATCATCCCTGCTGCTGCTCCTCTGTATACTCTTATGGGGGCGCCGAGTAGCCCCTTCCAGAGACTGTGATTGGGAGTGGGTGTCTGTGCGTTGCTTCTTAGCTGTGCAGGATCCTCTCCTCTTGCTCTTGTCTTAGTGACGGATATGCTCAAGTGGTCCAGATAGTGCAGTTACAAGAAGGGACCCTCTATAAGGTCCCTGACAGATGAGGGGAGCTGAGTCCCCTCATCCATCTGTGTTGGACATATAGTGTGAATGAGAAATAAGAATCTGTTTGACCAAGTAGGACTGGAAAATAAATGATACTCAAAGTTCGCTGAGCAACACCAGTTCTCTAGGGCAAAGACCTAGAAATAGGGCTGCTGGGGCACTAATACAGAAAGCTGGAAGAGAACTGGCATTTCTTGCACGTTACTCAAACCCAGCCTAGCACACCCTAGCTTCAGATTCATAAATAAAGTCCAGTGTTTCCTGTCAAGACGCTCAGACAAGTGCCCTGGTATTTACAGTTTGCTTCCCCTTCTCCCGTGCAGTTTAGCATGGCAGCCATCAGGAATGTGGACACTCGAAATTGGCTGGGGTTACAGAGAAACTAGATCTTAGTTTTAAAATTAAAGCAATGTAAAATATCTTCCTGTTAAACACTTGATTTAACCAAGGATTGTTGTAGGATTGCTTTTTATTGTAATTGAAAGATTTAACATTAAAACTGAAACATGTCAGGGTAAAATACATGCCAGGTTTTATATTGCTAAAAAAAAAAAAGTGTATTGGGTCAAATGGGTCTTATTAAAGTTCACACCTGTTCTTTCTGGTGTGATGACAGGTGGCACAGACTGGCTTGCTCTGTGTTCCTATTGGACAGGGCTGCTCTGCACCAAGTCTACATTCCTTGGCATGGAGTCTCATGCCAGTAAGGTCGCCTGGGGCCGGCACCTTAAGGCAATGGTGGCAAGTGGAGCTGTGACCATAAAGAGCTCTGCACATCGCAAACAGGGCCTTGTGGATGTGAGAGGCACCACAGTGCTCCTGCCCAACACTGTCCTAGATGTCTCTTCCTCCATCCCCAAGGAAAGCTGGTGAATTGGAGCTATTCTGAATCCTCCCGAGATGCTTTCTTAGTCACTGCACTTCTTAGCTGTCCTGCCTCTCAGTCCTTTCTGCCCATTCTCTGTTCCGTTCACCCCAATGAGCCTGCCCGGTAGTCCAAGCCTAAACAGACCCCTCTCCAGGCTGCCAAAGCCTCATGGGATCTCTACACTCTTCCCCAGAACCCTTGTCAAAGGCGACAACACCATGGCGGAGTCCTATAGGACCCAGGATGACGACTCATTTCAACTCACACAAACACCCCTGGACCAGATTGCTGAAGGGAAGCAAAGCAGCCCTCCTCTCCTCCTCAGGCTCTGCTGACATTTCCTGTCCCTTGACGGGGACCTGGGAGTAAGACAGGTACATTAAGAACACTCTTCAAATATCCTAATTGCCCTTCTTCCCAAGTATGTGTGGATTCAGGTACAGGGGTCAGGTACGTCTGGACAGGTGACTCAACCATGCAGACACTCCCAGGGCCAGTGGGCTCAGGGACCTTCCACCCCTGCCCTTTGACTTGAGAGGCCAGACATGTGAGGGGGTGAAGTGTGCAGATTCCTTCTCTGCCAAGCCACTGGGCATGGTAGGAAAACTGCCTCTCCCCTCCCACCACCATCCAAACCACATCACTTGGAATTTAAGACAAAACACAACCAAGTCCCCAGCTTCACCTCAGGGTATGCACGAATAACCAGCAGTGCTTGATTCCAAGCACTCCGGTGGAATTCAAAGCTCCTGGGGTGTACAGATTGATTCCTTCACCTCATGTAACCCAGGCAGACATCACAGACAGGCTGTGCAATGGCCACCTGGCTTAACATGTGAAATCAAGGGCAGAGAAAACGGTACAGTTGCTTTATTTAACAAAACTTACTCCGACTTCTCTATCTATATACAAATGTGTTTCAAAACCAGAGCAGCAGACACACAAACTGTTAACCCAGGAATTATAATAATGCTTAACTTGTTATACAAAGTTTTGTTTTCCAATCAAATAGACATTCACGGATTCAAAAGGTGGAGCAGCATCACGTCTTTATTTTTTGGGATGGCTTAGAGAAGTCCTAAAGAAAGAGCGATGGGGCTTTTGAGGCTTAGTACCTTGTGTTCAGTTCAGCTCTGTGTAAGGGCTCACCAAATGTTTTGGACTGGGGATACAAATTTGAAAAAAATATAATCTGTTAGGAGCATATTTAGTGTTTTTGTTTTGTTTTTTACATTTTTACTCTATTTGCCTATAACAAATATAACAAGTTTGCCTATTTCTGGTCCCCAAAAGTAAGAAAGCCTACTTTAAAAAATAAGTTTAAAATAATTTTATTAGTACTATTAATAAAATGTAGTGACTGGAGATCCTTCAAAATCAAGGGAAAGAGTATTCAACACTGTCCTGCCCACTCCCTCCAATTTTGTTAGAAACTTGTTTATCTCATGACATTTACCTACATGTTAATAAGCTATTTTCTAAAGCTATTTAGGGAAGACAGCCACTTTTGTTTCCCCTTTTCTATGAATTCTAGGAACACTTTAAACTCCTTAAGTACGTAGTTCCAAATGTCCCCAAAAGGTCTGCTACATATTCTACTCACAAAATTCAACTCCACACAAGTACTCGACTTGTGGCTTAGATAATACTTGAACAACAGTCAGTGCTGTCAAAGGTCAATATTTCACGTGGACACTTAACACTCTGAGCAGATAGATCCAGGGCTAGCTCTTGGCTGGCCCTTTCAGGAAGAAGCTACTAAGTGGTGAGGTATCGAAGATAAAAGTAAAAGTCACAGCATTTTCTTCCCTTCTCTCCACATTTTAAGTTTCTTTTACGCTAGAGGGGTGTACGGTGTAACATGGATATGGTTTCAGAATGCTCTTATGTGATGCTGGTTCACATAAGCCACTTACCACAAAGCACCAAATAAAAAAAGACTAAGAACTAAATGTCATAATAAAATGATTCACAGGGGTGTCTACTCCTGTTTGTTCATATAAATTAGATCCTATCACATACTGTGCTTTCCTTTTCTAAAAATGAGATCAAACCATTATAAAAATGTACTTCCAAAATAAATTATTTCTAGAATATAAAAATGTTTTATATTTTCCCAGCCCACATATCATTATAAAATAGGAAATCAGAAAATTAGCTATTGCAACTTCCATGTGGTAAAAAATATTTATATGTGTACACACATATATACACATATATAAAAAATGCAAGTTTTAAATTCCAATAAAAATTAGCCAATTAATCAACTTAATGATCATGTATTGAATTATACCTAAGAAATGCTGATTATCTATGAGAACAAACTTCAGAGGAGTACAATCCCACATATGAGACTTTCCCATATGGGAAAAAAAAAAATCAGGAAGTCTCCATCCACAACCTTGGTAAGTCAGAAATCCCTGGTGTCCTTTCCAGATGTACTGCCCCAGTTCCACTCTGCACTGTTAACCCCCAGAGGCAGGCCCTTCCTGAAGGGGAAGGGTCATTACTGCACCATCTGTGTCCTGCCTGAAGGTCAGCTCTCCGCCTGGGCATGAGAGGACTAAAATCCAGCCATGGGGGATGTTTACAGCGTCCGTCTACCTGGAAGCCAGGCTTATGCCAGGGAGGGGCTGCTCCTCATGTGTGCAAAGGTGCTTTGTAGCTCAGGCACAGTGCAGGCATCTGTGGGTAGAAGGACTGATCTTCTCCCAGGAGAGGTGAGCAAGAGAACACGTGTGGAGAAGACAGATGGGGGCAGATTGTTGCAGTGAAAACCAGGGAGTGTCTGCTACCACCTTGACAAACACAGTGTGTAATGGGGGGGGGTCCCTTCCATTTTGGTGATTCCTGACAGCTTCTACTAAGTTTCATGAGGAAAAATTGTGCCTCTTCAGAAAAAATGGCCAAAGAGAGTAAGGTCTGACCTTGGAGAGGTGTCCCTGACTCCAGTGATCCAGGACAGCAGGCAGCATGCACCCCGTCTCAGGACAAGTTCCCAAGTGAACACTTCGCCCCTTCCCAAGGTCCTTCCCCAGTCACCCTGAGCTGTCCTCCCAGGGTCCACCTCTGCTGTAAGAAGCCACTCCCTTCACCTTTGCACTGGTCACTTAATTTATGCTTGTGGGAGTTTTAAGGGGACTTGACTTTAGATCTTTCCCTTCATAAAATTTTTTCCCCCCGGAGAAGGCACATTCCCTATCCAATTGTTACAAATCAGGATTTTTTAAAAGAAAGCAAAAGCTAACACTTGGAAATATTTGTTTTTGTTTCACAATGCCTGTTGTTGAATTGGTAAATGCAGGCAAACCCTTGGAACTGTTCTTTAAAATAGACAACATGAGCACAACTGCACAATACATACACACTCAAGAGTACTACAGAGTGGGGAGGGGTTAAAAAGAATGCCATTCCCCCCATCCTTTTTTTTTTTTTGCAGTGCTGAGGATGGAAGCCAGGGTCTTGTGCACCACTGAGCTATACTCCCAGCCCCAATATGTCAATTTTTTAAAAAATAAATTTAAAAGAACTAATACAGTAGAAAATATAATTCTCATTATGTACCAAATATTCAGGAGAGGAGTTAAAGCAGAAACAAAGTGGAAATGCACACCGAAACGTAGATTTAATTCTTCAGTAGCATTTATATAAGGAGCAGGTGTAAATTATTCTAAACTTGCCCCTCCTAACTGGAATATGAAAGATTTGTATCTACTCAGAAAAATGGATACTAAACAAAGGTCTTAGATCCCACTGAAAATCTGTTGAGAACTTCACATCCTTTCTCCAGAAAAATGCATGTACATCCATTTGTGCGCGCACAATTTCAGGGGCTTTAAATACCTCCCAGAGTCCAGACATGTCCTGGGGAAGAATCAACATTTCCACAGGGATCTGAAGAATCCACAACCCTCATCCCCCCAGTCTGCATTTCTCCTATTGAATCTGGGGGAATCATCCCCCAAACAGAAAAATTAAAAAGAGAAGCAAATCACTTCAAAGACCACTCTTTCCTCATTTGCCTTTGGAAGAAAGAACATCCCAGTCTCTAGTTGCCTCTATCAAATGCCGCTGGCCATGACTCATCCACTCTTCCTGGTCCTCATACAGCCGCCCACAAAACCAGCACTTAAATATACACTGGGACGAATCATCGGGCAAGGAGTCCACCACCTGGTAGTTGTTTTTATGAACCTTTTTCAGTTTCATTTTCAACATCATTTGCCTTTTGAGCAGATTGGCATCCTCCACGTTCTGGTAGGTCAATCGCATGTGCTGCCGTCGAATGCCAAGCTGACACCTTGTCCTTTCTGATAAAACCACCTTGAGGACGTTGCCCTTGTACTTATTGATCACCTTCATCACGTTGGTCACTTCTGGTGAGTCCACATCGGGATGATTTAGCACGATGACTGGCTGGTTCCGACGGGGGCATTTAATCAACTGATCTGGTTTGGCGGCCATCAGTCGGAGCTGTCTGGCAACCTGAAAAACGGAAGGATCCCTGAGGCAGCGGTTGGCATTGGCCTCAAGTTTGCTTTTCTTCTTGGATGAATTCACTTGCCTGGTTTTATTCCTACTCATTGGAAGACTCCTGGACAGCAGTCTCCCTGGCCTCCTCAGGTCACTACAGCCATGCTGTCCAGGCCCAGGGCCAGTTTTCTTAGGGATGGTGCTACACATAGCATCCTCTTTTCTTGGTTTAGGCCGAAGAGCTGTCTCGAGACCTGGGGACATGTCGACTGGCCCACCATCACTGGTCAAAGGCTGCAGGTCTGAGTCTGTCTGTTTCATGGGGCAGTAAGGAGCTGGTTTTGGCAACTGTGCTTTGCTGCAAGGTATGCCGACAGGTGCGTCGCAGGTAGCCTCTATGATGTGGGCATCCTCAGAGGAGTTGAGAACCCTCAACACGGCCCCTTTGGGGATCAGCACTGGAGTGGCCACATGAGCCTTCCTGGTCCCTCTGCCTTCAGTGTTCCCCTCACTGCCATTAGCAAATTGTGGGTAGACCTGCTGATGAGCCAGCTGTCCACTGCCAGTGACATCACCTTCATTCTGAGGTGTCTGGAGGGGACCTGTGGAAGTGCCTGGGCCGGGAAGTGACAGGTTAATGTCCTGAATGCCTTCAGGTGTTGCTTTGGAGGTTCCCTTTGACGCGGACCGACCTCGTGCACTATTTGCAGACAAAGACGAAGGCTTGCCACAGGACTCAATCAGCTGGGCGATCTTTCTGCGTAAGAGTTCAATGGACTTTATTTTGGATGTTGAACTATTCCACTTAATGCCCTCTGGGACATTTTCAGACCCAGAGCTCAGAGAAAATACTGATGAGATGACAGGGCCCTCGGGGGTCTCACTGGTGCTTTCAGAATTCTTCAATTCCCCAGGGTCGCCTCCAGGCTCAGATCTAGTTCCGTCTTCCCCTCTGGTCATGTCTGTGTATAAATACTCACTCTCCCGTGAAGGGGAGGTCTGGCTTAGATCTGAAGCTGCCTTGTCCTCTGCCTGGTCACCTTCCAGCTTCCCAGGAGAGGAAGCCATTTTGGCAGGAACATTGCTCTGACTTCCAGGTTCCAAGTCACTCTGACCGACTGCAGGCAGTAAGCCCTTTTCCCCAGAGAAGGAAGTGGCTGGAGGTGTCAGAGCCAGATGAAATAACGGCTGAGAGTCACCGTGCACATTTCTTCCATCTTTTGCGGAAGAATCGGCAGCTTTAGAAGGAAAAGGGTCTGAAGCAGCTCCGAGACCACACATGGCACCGCTTTTCATGACAGAGGCTGGAGAGTGACCTTTTAAGGAGGTAAAAGGAAGAGCGGTCCTATGTGAATACAAATCATTCCTGGTCTGCAAATCCTCGACCCCATCAGAACTGAGAAGGTGTTCCCTGAGATCGTGCACACGGGAGCCAGACACGAGATCACAAGACCTCACCCACCTCACATCTTTCAGTTGTCTCTGAACTGAAGACCGAAGGTTGTCTACACCTACAAGTCTTCCAGTGTTCCCTTCTATTGCTAGTGACTTTATATTTTCTACAGAAAATACATTTTCTGGCTCCTTTGAACACTTCTCTTTAGTCCCATGCTCTGGATCGCCTCCATCGCCACTGCCAGCTTCCAGGTGACTCTTTTCCTCCAGTGGAAACAGTTTGAGAAGGAGCTGCTGTGTGCCGTTGACCACCTTCACATCCATCAACTGGGCCAAACAGTTTGCAGGGACAACTAGCTCCGCTGGGGCCACGACCGTCAGCGGCACACCGGGCTGAACGGGTTCCTTTGAAGGAGATAACACTTCCACCTCGACGCTTTTGTTCTCAAACAGACCGACTTCATTTGGCTCCGGTAAGGTCATTTGATTGGGAATACACACAACATCTTTCTGGTATTCCTTTGATTCCGGTAGCAATAGGATATTGTGAATTTTGTCTTTATTAGCATGAAGAGAGAATCTTGAGAGCTGATCCGACAACCTGTTCTGAAATGCGGTCCTTAGGCTAGGGGCCTTTAAGAGCTCTATGTTCTGTCTGGAAATGCTAGTTCTTTTGGGGTCCAGCTTGGTGGCAGTTTTGAGAGGTCTCTTAGCACCAGCCCTCTCGTGGACTCTCTTCCTGTGCTTGACGATATAGTCATTTCTAATAGCACCATAGTCACAGTACTCACACTGATAAGGGAATATGCCCGTGTGCTTCACCAGGTGCCTCTGAAACTCCCCCTTTGTGTAGGAGACGTAGCTGCAGTGGGAGCAGATGAATCTGATCTCCTCGTGCTGCAGCGTGTGCTTCCTGTGCTGCAGCGGGTCCTTGGTGGAAAACCGGCACTTATCACAGTAGTATTTGCCTGGCTTAAAGTTCCTCACCTTGAATTTGTTATTGATGGGACTCGAGATAGCTTCGGTTTTGTTTCCGACATGAGTGGCCCTGGGATCCCCGTTCATGAAGGGAAAATGGGGAGGAGCGGTCTGAAGGCTGCATGGGAGGCAGACATATCCGTCTTCCGCTTGGCCTTGCCCGGGACCCTTCTTCAAATCTTGAAGAGGGACTTTGTGAACACTTCTGCACTTTGCACATGTTGCAATGGTCATCATGGCAGCCTCCGCCTCCGAGCCCTGATACAAAAGGGCCTGTGCTTCCTGTCTGTCTGGCCGAGTTGCTCTGTTAGAATTAGGGTGTTTGGGTGACAAGGTCAAGGAGTTATGTGTGCCATTCATTGGGGTAGCGTACGAAGGCTCTCCAATATCCTTCATCTTCTTTATCTGCATTTCTAGAAAGAGCGGATTGAAATTCAGAAAGAGTTCACATGACAAAATCCTTCAGAGGCACCCTGCAGCACACTGTGCTTGGTGGCGGGTAGGTACTTCACAACCTTTCTTTGGTACACTGCCACTGTAGGAGCATGCTCCAAAATATGACTGCTGTCAATCTTCTGACATTCCAGGCAACACTATAGGAAAACAAAAATCACAAAGCATGATCAATATAAGAATTCAAAGTTTGCCTAAGCCACTATCAAAGTTACTCTACATTTTAATGACCTTGGGAATCTGATGGTAAATCTCAATATGCGATCTTACATGTGTGTTAAAGTAACACTCCACATAACAGAGCTGGCAGCCGAGTTGATATTGAACACATTTTCAAACTAGGCCCCCACAAATCACCACGTTAGGCTATGAATGCAGGACACTTGCAGGAAGGACTTTATAGCAGCCATTAGAAGAGCCTTTGATCAGTGAAACTTATTTTTAAGTGTTATTAAGCACATTGAAGCAGTTTTTCAGGTTTAATGTCATATTAGCCTCCCCAAATCTTCATCCAGGACCTTTTCAGTTTGATTTTTGGATATGTGAGTCACCCAGGTGGAGCCAAGGCTCCTCTCGGCCCTCATCAGTTTGGACACCAGCTCTGCTCACACACCCAACCTGCCAGTGACACAGACAACATTGTGAAGACAACATCTACTGAGCATCTGTCAAGGGCCAGGCCTTATTCTGAGTGCTGAAGGGCAGTGGACCAAGGCGGACTGGTCCCTATGCTCAGGTGCACAATGACAGAGGACAAGCCAAGCCTGTGCTCACTGTCAAGCAGAAGGGGGAGAACTGGGTAAGAAACACGGTAAGCCAAGGCGACCTAGGTGTAGAGTAGAGACCTAGGTGACTGGGGTGTGACCCCTACGTGTGTCCTGGAAAAGTCTCCACAGAAAAGACAAAGGTCACTGGAAAGTAGGCATGGTGCACCTGAGGAAGGAGGGAGGAGTGGGCAGCTGCCAACATGGTCAGAGGGACAGGGAGACTGGCTGAGGAGAGCTGTGTGACGGGTTTCACAAGACAGGGGCTTTTCCTCTGCCTGAGATGGAGGACCAGGTGAGGCCTGGAGCAGCGGCATGACATCTGATTTATGCTCCAACAGTCTCTAGCCGCCATGAAGCCAAGAGTCTACAGGAGACAAGACGATGGCAGTGGGGAGACATGGACGGCTTGGGTTGGGCAGCAGGAGTGACCGGTGTTTCCCAGAGCAACGATCCTTCGACACTCATATTCCACGTGTTACTCAGGGACTAATTTTCAACTCATCTTTAATGGCACTTATTTTTTTCAAAGTCTACAGAACCAGGAGCTTGACAGAAACCATTCTTGCCAGAAGCCTTTCTTGTATGATCTTAGAAAACCACTTAAATCTCTGGAGTTCAAATTGTCATCTGGTAATCAGAATTAAGAACGCCGACCCAGCATCACCCACAGAGCTGCTGGGATAAATAAGACACTAAAGCCTTTCTCCAAGTGCCAGGAGGCACAGAGGGCCTCAGGTCTCTTCCATGGTGGGCAATATGAGTGTCGGTCAGCAGCACAGGGCCATCAGGCCAAGATCCACACAAAGGTAGTGGGAAAGTGCTTTCTGTAGGGTGGGAAGAAGCAACTGCTACGCATTCAGACCTGGTATGAAACTTGCCTTTCGAAAACAGCTTTGAAAAGCAACAGAAGAACGTATAGTGTACAATAATAAGCCCTATTTTCTCCTGCAGTGTGCTCTCCCTATTCTGCTGTGAAAGAGAGTTACCTTCTTCCAAAAGCAATTTCCAGTGTGCAGTCAAACCCTGATGGCATCTAGATCCAGCCCTGACCAGCCTTGCGTGCACACGGCATCCAGACAGCTAGTGGACAGAGGCCTGGGGCTGTAAGATGCTGTAAGATGCTGTCCCTCTTCTCCACCTACAGTAGGGCACCTTGCTTGGGAGGAGACACATGAATGCCCTGAGCTGGCAACACATGACACAGGAGGGACACATACCTTCTAGTCTACTGCACTCCTGGTGCAGACCACAGGCTCCTCTTCAGGAGTCACTAGAGATGACTGCACTTTATTTTCCAGATCTATAAACTAGGTTCAGTGAAGGGAGTTAGAAGGGACACAATGAACTTCTGCTAGGTGGCCTCAGGTGAATTACCCATCTGTAGCTGCTCGTTCATTTATACAACACAAGGCTGGGCCATGTGATTTCTAAGACCAGTCTGATATCGCTGACCCTTGAAATCTGACTTGACCACACAAGAACCCTACATCTGTATGTTCATGCTGACATTCTTAGCCAGCTAAACCAAGCGCCACAGCTGCACTTAGAACCTCAGCGAACCACAGGCCCAAAGGATACAGAGGCTGAAGTCAGGTGATAGAAGGATGAGGTTCCAAGGTTTCTGCATTCTGAAGGAACCTTAGAATCACAGCAAAGACACTCTCCTGGGCTGCAACTGTTGGCTAGGGAATCCCAGGCTCTGGAAAGAGGGCAGGGGAAGAGGCACCTGGATGTGGAAAGCCATTTCAGGTAAAGCTGATGTGAAGCCCATATTGGAAATCACCAGCTTAAGTGTCCAGCGACACTTCACCTTAAAACTTCCCCACCACTGACCACGCGTCAAGCTCTTCCTTCGTTAGGCAGCAGATTTTGCTTTTCACCTAGTTTTCATTGTTAACAATTTACTCCTAAATGAAACAGGAACTGGCTTCCCTCTAACTTTCTTCCATCTTGACACTGGAGCTGCAAAAAAGAAACAACTTAATCACTCTTAATAGACCAGCTAATAATCTGCACATCTCTTATCTAGTAGTCCTTGATTCCTAATTCTGTCCCAAAGGTTTGAATACCAATCAATACGTAAAATCTCTTCTGTCATCTACCAGCCTCATAATCCACAGAGAGACTAAATTACTTAACCTAGCACAACTTGCTCATCAACTGTTTCAACATATAATTCTCAAAGTCACATGCCAACATTCCTTTTTTTTTTTTTTTGAAGAATTGTTCAACCCAGGATTACATTTGCACATTTCCAGTTTTTCATCATCTTTCTCAGCCTCCACGATTTTTAAAAAATCAAGAAACGCTGTTTTGCCACTTTTCTCTCCAATCTTTTAAAAACTTAGAGGGTGTTATTCTTCTTGAAACTTGAGAACAGACTGGACTGCAAGATCACGACCATCAGCAAGAAGTGGACAGCAACTGGAAAGAAGTCCTCAGAGAATAAGGCTGGTTCTGATGCCTGAGAAACACACACTTTTTTTTGAGGCACCTCTGCAAAAATATCTAAGCAGCTGTGTGTGCACCTCAACTTATGGTAGGGCTATATCCCAATAAACCCACTGTAAATCGAAAACATTGTAAGTGAAAAATGCATTTAATCCGCCTAACGTACTGCACATCAGAGCTTAGCCTAACCTGCCTTCAATGTGTTCAGAACCATTACCTAGGTCTACAGTTGGCAAACCACCCAGCACAAAGACTATCAGATATTCATGCATTGAACACCTCATTTTATTTATTGACTACAGTGGCTATCAAATATGGTGTTGGTTATTACACTTGTGGCTGCATGGCCTATTGGGAGTTCACTGCCTCTGCCCTGCATCATAATACTGTTGGATTGCACATCACTAGCCTGGGAAGAGAACAAAATTCAAAATTAGGAGCATAATTTCTACTGAGTGCATGTTGCTTTTATAACAAAATCATGAGTAGAACCATCATAGGTTAAACACCATCTGTATTCTGAACTGAGAATCCATAGGAGCAACTGATAATATGAAGCACGAATCTACGACCTGCAGTTTCATGGGGGAAGCAGGGAATCTGGCCATGAGTTCACTGTCAATTGTTTGACAGCATCTTTCTTGGTTTCTAAACTATTTTCAAAATAAATTAGTATTACTACTTTGCCATTTTTCTCATTCTTGGTGGAAAAGATGGGAGGTTCCTTCAATACAAATCTGTGGCTAGTTGCAGCAGGGTGTGGCTCTTGGAATAGCTCAGATGTAATACTTCAAGATAAAAGTAAATGCACAGAGCAGCAGGGAACCACAAAGTGGCCAAGATATTGGTATTTGCATATGAATACTCCTGAGAGCTCCCAAGCCCCAGTTCTTTGCATACAAAGTCCTCTATCTAAATACAACCACCAGAGAAGCTGAGTCTTCTGGATAAGTAATTGCTCAGTGGGCTGATAACAGAGGATTATATAAACACAGTAGATAAAGATTTGTGCATGGGTACACTGGATGCTGAGGGCACTCAAGAAAACACCACACTAAATCAGTGTCAGAGTTCACAGATCTTCCCAACTCACCCAGCCTTACAGAAGCCCTGTACTTGACTTCCTGGGACTAGAAACATACTTTTATTTTTCTCTTTCATATAATTTAGAAGTGCTCTCAAAAACACAGAAATAATAGTCTTGTTATCATTATGGCACAAAATGTCCCTACCATTTAGATGCCTGTTTGGTATAAGCTATTCAAGCAGCAGAAGTGAGCTTTTGAATATAGAATTACCTACAGCAAAACTCCGCATGACAGCCATGCAGGAGAGAAGCAGCCCTCTGTCTAAGAAGCCTGCTGTCCGCACTGTCTTGTCCTCCTCAAAGGAAAGGCCTGGGAGGAGGCCCAACACTCTCTCGCACTGTGTGTGTGTGTGTGTGTGTGTGTGTGTGTGTGTGTGTGTGTGTGTGTGTGTAGGAGGTTCCTCTTCTTCATTTTTGAGCTTACTCGTCCTGATTTCCAAAATACTTATTATGGGGACACAAGGGGAAAAATCGCTGAGTTTGGAAGAAACCAGTTAAGTGATACTAAGGATTATAAAATGTGCAAGATTGTATAAGTTCTTACTAAAAATGAAGCATCTGACTTCTAAATGCTGGAAGTGACTCATGCTCAACAGAATTAGCAGAGAAATAAGAGGTAAAATCATGTTTAAAGCTACAGATTCTGGAAAGAGACTACAGGGTTTAAAATCATAGGATTTCCTAGATGTGAGGCCTGGGCAAACTGATTCCTTACCAGGAGAGCAGACATCAGCAGGACCCCCACCCCCAGGGCTGTCGTGAGGACCCAGGGTGAGGTGGTGAGGGAAAGTGCCTGGATAAGTTATGGCACACTTTGAGTTGTTAAATCTATTACTTTCTATTGTTTTAATGAAGACATTTTGCCAATCAGAAGAGGGGCTAAATTACAGGCTTCTTAGCTGCCTAACAATTGCTCTTTCCAGAATATACACTGAATTTCATTTTATAATTTTAATCACAATTGTTTGGTTGTACAGATTAAAATAGGTTTGCCTCTAGGGCAAGACCTCCTGTTAGTTTTAGTGGCAAAGGCTACCGGCTGCATACAATCTCCACAGAACTCGCACTCACAGAGCTTTGGGTGTGAGCAGGTTACTGACCTGCCTTCCTCAGCCTGCCCCTTGAAGCACAGCCACACAGTGAGAGCCCTGTAGCAGGAAGGTACCTCTGAGCTGGATGTTAGCGTGAAACAGAAGAAGAGAGGCAGGCCTAGTAGGCCTAGTATATCACCTACATTTTCGTGCACAAAGGGGGTCCAACAAACTCAGAGCTAGAAGGCTGGCTGCTGGCATCCTCTGTGGATGAGAAGCCAATGGAAGCAACTCTTTTCAGGCATTCTGACTTAGAAACTCTGTCTCACTGTGGCTCCCACCACATCCCTCACTGGGGCAGGGGTACAGCTGATATGCCCATGAAAAGCACAGGAATGGGGCTGGAAGGTCTAGGGTTCAAACTCTGGTCCTGTCCTGTATTTGCTGGGTCTAGACAAGTGATTCCTGTCTATTTGTTGCAAGGAAACAGCTTTACCACCCTCAAACTTAAAGGGCTATTAGGAGTAGACACTGGTAAGGTATGAAAAGTCCCTAGCCCCATGGCACAGCCACTCAAAAACTGTACCTTTGTGTTCCTTTGACTCTTTGGCTATAAAAAGGCTCATCTTACTAGTTTTTCCCAGTGACCCAAATTTTAACACAATTTTACCCTAAGTGCTCAGAAGCATGTAGAAGAGCGACAGCGGATAAGGGTAAAAAAGAAAGAAATCCGACATTTGCCATGTTAACTGGACATACTTCCTCAGTAGGATATTTAGGAAGAAACTGTTGCCTCAGCAAGAGTTTTTTCTGACCATTACAACAAATCAGAATTGAATTGAATGGATAAATAGACCTCAACAGGAAAAAAATAACAATTAAGCATTGCAATCTTTATGCCAAACTACCTCACACTTAGAATGACTGAACTGCAAACTGCGTGCCATCCTGATGGCCAAAAAATACTTCTAGAGGTTGCCAACAAACACGCTTCCCTCGGGACCTGACATTTCCTTCTGAAACTGTACTGCGTGGACAACAGACAGGGAGGAAGGCTGCAGGAGATGGTTCCTCTGTTCTCCAGATGAATGCAGCTTGGTGTAACCCCGGAAAGCATAATGACCCCGGAGAGCAGGACAAAGTCCAAAACCTAGTTCTTGACACTAGTTGTGATTTCATACTGGTTAAGCTGGGCCTGGGTACTCTCACTTGTAAATTGTAAGGAAGAAATGCCTAACTGACATGGTGCTGCCAGGTACATGCAGGTGGCTTTATGCTGGGCAGAGACATTTCATCATAAAATAAGTCAACGTATATTTGTTAAGGTTCTTTCCACCGTAGGAGAAGGCAGTAAGGTCCAGAGAAGCAGAGATTAGCAAGCTTAACAAATGAGCCTAATGGAACAAAGGTCCACACCCACCCAAGCTAGGATCCTCAATCCTGTCTACAGAGTTCTTTGGGGATGACTTGGCCCAGCTAGGTACATCAACTGAATCAATATTAGGAAACAAAGGGATTTTAAGGCTTCTCCCTCCTTTACAATTTGAGAGAAAAACCTTTAAAAAGAAAGTGACCAATGCTAATGTCCATGAAGTTTAAAGCTTATTGTTTTATATATGAAAAAAACATGCTAAGGAGTAAAATCTATATTAGCATTAAGTATATATAGAAGATAAGGAAAAGAAGTACTACAAGCAATATCACAAGATTCCTCATTAAAGAAGATTCCAAGTGACTTCGGATGCTCTTAATGATGCTAAAAATGTACACACAGATTTTTGGTTATTTCCATTTTTTTTTTTTTTTTTTGCCTCTGGAAAAATACCCAAAATTTTGCAGGAAAAAAATGAGTTAGGAGTTTAATTAAAAGTATAATCAGAGACAAAATCTCCTCCTCCATTAGTGGTTCTTACCTTGGCTATGTAAAGGTGAACCTTGTCAGGACATGCCCAGGATGTTTAAGGAGGTCCCTGGAACAGTGGGTTACCTATTGCACACTGGAGTTACCTGGGGGCTTTAACAAGGATGCCTGGGCCCTAACCCCCCAAGACTCCAGTTTAACTGGAAGGAGCTGAGGGCAAGGGGCAGTCCAGACACTGAGGTTTGTAAAGCTTCCCAGATGATTCCAATATGCAGCTGAGGTTGAGAATCCTCCAGGGGCAGGTGCACAGAGAAGTGCACGGAATAATGATACCCTGGATAGTACTTTATACTGGAGGCAAGGCTAAGCCATTGCCTTGGGACTGTAATGGAGTGACTAGACAGGAGATCTCAGGGTTCTACTCCTGCCTCGCCATGTGACCTTGGTATTCACTGATTTTAAGGTGAGTAATGCCACAATCTACTTTGCAGGTTCTCAGAAACTTGAATGTTCCTGGTAGTGCCTGGCATGGTATTGACAACAATGAGCACAGAGCAGATGATCTGATCCCAACACCCACCATGGGCTGCTGTGCCTAAAGAGTGTGACAGAAGATGGGTAGTTTCAGTGAGGATCCCTATATCAGGGAACTGAACAGGTGTGCTCAGTGGCTGGTTGCTTGTCAATCCTGGAGCATCATGGCTCAGGTGAGGTAGAAGAGGTGCCTGAAGAAGCAGGTTCATATGTTACCTGGGTTCTCTTCAAAGCAAGCCTTCACGTACCTGCTTCTTCCAAGAGCAAAGGTCTGCAGAAAGTATGAGGCTTTGCTAAGACCACAGGGTTGGAGACCAACTGCTGCCAAAGGGTGTCAAATCTAAACTGCTTTCCATTACACTGCCGTGGTGTCAAGCTGTAAACTGAAGTCGCAGCCAGGATCTCCTGCCACTTGAGTACTGTTCTTACTTCCTGCCTGAAGCTACAGACAAAGAGTCAAAATGTTGCAAGACTCAAGGGCTCTTCCTTCCCTTTCAGGCGTCCTTCTCTTCTCAAGCACCGAGGGCCACTGGTCTCAAAGCTTCCGGCCCTGAGTAGGCGTCTACGCTTAGGCTCAGAACCCTGGGTTCCACAGATGCCTGCAACAGAAGCCAGACACTTGGATTTAAGTCCTGGAGCTGCAAATCCTTGGTTTCTTGGGCACTTTTCTCCTAGAAAATAGCAGGAATGAGCTCCAGAAGTGCCTCTCAGACACTGGTGTGTGTAGCAGTCACTTTGGGAGCTCAAATAAAGAGAGGAGTCCTAAGATTCAAGTGACCTAATGCATCAGATGGCTCTTTTCCTAGGGTGGGGCCCAGGCATGGGGTTTAAAATTCTTCCCAGGTGATTTTTAAGCTACCCTACCCCCTTCCCATGATGGGAGAGTCTGAATTAAATGATCCAGCTGCTTTTACTTTAAGAATGAACCCTGGAAATTATAGTGGGCTGGGTTGACATATGTGAACCAAAAATACAGTAGAGGACAGGCAATGTGAGAACAATTGAAGACTGAGAAAATCCTCACTGGTGAGGCCCCTTTACCATAACCAACATCAATGGGTTGGCCATAGAAGGCACTCAATACAACGGGATGAAAGAATGAGGGAATGAATGAAAGCAACTGAAAGCATCGCATTGCCTTCCTAGTGACAATCATAAAATGTTCTTTGTTCTTCCTCTCGCACAAACACTAGCCCAGATCCTCTTACTTAAAGGCAAATAGAGCAGGAGAGACAGAAGTGTGATTTTTTTTTTAATGGTTGTTACTGGGTTTTTAAAATCTACATTAGTTTAGGGTAACATGTCAGGGAGGAGTCCCAATAAGAGAATGCTCTCCTTTGTTCTTTTCAAAGCACACTTGTAATGAATGTTACAGCATATGAAACTGGATACATACAAAAGTGTTAATTTTCAAGGTTACTATATTAGACTCAAAATAGAAAGTAAGCAAAAAAAATTCATCCTTGGTTAAAAATATCACAATTTAAAAATTGGAATGCTCTATTTGTATTCTACTTAAAGAAACCATGTAACATTGGTTTCTAAACCATATTTTCTGACTTGCAATAATACCCTTGGCCTGTATCTGTCATGGTGTACAATCATGGGTTGGGTTAAACTTTGCACATGTGACTCAGAAGGACTGGGAGACATTCCCATGCTCCTTCATTGCTCTTCTAAAGTCAGGTACTGCAGGTTTCTGGAGGCCACAATTTTCTTCCAAGGTGATTTCAATTCTAAACTTGCAGGATAATGTTCTAAGGACTCCAACACAATATCACATTTTAGCAGATAGGCTTCTATTTTTAAAGAGAACAAAGTACTTGGTATTTCCTTTTTATTTTGTAATGTCACTCTGACAAATCATTCATTATCCTAGTTTTCAAAACCAGGGGCATTTTAAGGGGATATTTTAAATACCAGCCTACATGCAGGGGTTAAATGTCCTCTTCTAAGGCTTTCTTTTCTTGGTTACCAAATGTTCATTCTTTCGCATCCTTCTCTTGGCCTTTTTAAACTGACCCCAAACCCCAAGCCAACAAGGGGGGGGGGCGGGCTGGGATGCAGAGGGCCCACAGAATGACACCAGGTTTTGGGGGACAATTCAAAGCTTCCTCTGGCGTAGACCCCTCCGCTCTGCTCCCCCACCTCATGCATGGGTCCTCCACCAACAGGGCCTTTTCGACAGGACACCCTCTCCGATCCTCCAAGGAAAGACAATGAGGTCTGGTTCTCAAGTTTATTGTTGGCACGCTCACACCGACGGCACCCTTATCCGAGGCCAGTCCACGTTGCACAGCGTGGCGCGAGGAAGGGAGGCGCGGGGACAGAGGGAGTCCCTCGTCCTGTACCAGGGGCCGTCCGGGTCCCCTCGAGGGGTCACGGGGCGATCTTCTAGCTACCGAAGACCAAAGAACGTCAACGCCGGCCTCCGAGGCCCGCAGGAGGCTTTAAAAATGGCCTCTTACACACTTCCTGCCCGAGCGACCGGTAGGGATCCTCGCAGGCTGCATCATTTAAAACCTGGGGGCGGGGACCCGCGGCCCGGCGGCCACACCGCCGCCAGCTCCGCTCTCCGCGCCGGTCCCCACCCGCCGGCCCGCGGGCGGCGGCACAAAGGCGGGCGGAGGGCCAGGGAGGGGGCGCGACCCCCGGCGCGCTGTGACCCAGGTCCCCGCCGCCGTCCCCGCCCCGGCCGCGGCCTGTCACTCGCTGGAGGGAGCCCTGGCGGCGCCCCCTGACCCCGGCCCCCGCGGGGTGCCTGCGGGGGTGGGGAGGGCGCGGGGCCACGGTGCAGGCCGGGGGTGGGGGCTCCCTCCCCGGGGCCGCGGGCCTCCACCCGCAGGCGCCCGCCGGGTCCTCGTCAGGCCCCCGCCCCGCGCTGCTCCTGCCCCGCGTACCTGGCCGGGGCCCTTCCCTCCCGGTCAGCCACTCACCCGGCGGCCAGTCCAGGGTCCGGGTCCTGACCCAGGGGTGTCTACACCGCCAGCGTCCGGCGCTGCTGCTGCCGCCGCCGCCGCACCCGCTGTAGGTTCCTACCCGGGGGGGCGGAGCCGGGACAGCGCGCGTGCGCAGTGCGGTGGCTGCGGTGGCGAGGCCAGCACCAGAGGTCCCTAAGTCTGCGCCGCCCCTTGGCTTTGAGATGCCCAGGGCCTGAGCTCTCCACCCCGCCTCGGTGGCTTCTGGGCCCTGCTTTGGACTTAACACCGAACCCGGGCATTGGCATCCACAGCGCGCAATGTCCACACTGAGGGCGCACATCAGCAGCTTCCTCTGCGAAAGGAGAACTCCTTTCACCTCCTCTGGTAGCCCAGCAGACAGACGTTGGTGAGAGCCTGCGGGTCCTGGGTCCTGAGGAGTGGAGCTGGGCCTCTACCCGCAAGGAGCGTTCAGTCCTGCCACAGGTGAGCAAAAGCGAGAGCACAGGTCCTCAGCCCCCAGCTTCTACCTCCTTGCAGAGAAGAGAAGATATGGAGGAGAATGACACAGGCAGCAGTGAAGAGGATGGCCCTGGAGTCCTGGATTCGAATGCCACGCCTGTTGTCTTAGCCATTGGACCTTGGACCTGGAGGTCCCATGACTTCTCTTAAGTCTCGGGTTTTCGTTCCGTTGCGAGGCTCAGAGTAGATCACGACTGTGGGAGAGACTGCAGATGGTGTCTCTCCCAACAATTTTTCCCTCTCCGCCTAGACTACAGTACGCTTTTCAGGGAACCAGCTACTCCTCACATAATGTATGCATCTAGGGTCTTCAGGAAGAAAGATGTATCCTCTCTGAGTAAAGAAAGGAACCATATGGACAGGGCACCCTAATCAGTGATCCCAATATAGCTCCCCTCAAAATAAAACTGCTCCCCAGAAAATAAAACTGCCCCCCTAGCAAGGGAAGATTGTGGAGGGTGGCATCCTCACTGGGAAAGTGTGTTTCCAAGTCCTGGTAGGACGAAGGGCAAGGCTGGTGTCCAGCCCCTATCTACTGGCTGCCGAGGTCAGAGTGCCTGGACCTGGGCAGTATACTGCACAGAAGACTTGCAGGGTTGCAATATTTCCCAGGATTCCCAGCACACAGAAGTGGAGTTCAGGAAGAAAGTGCCCTCCAAGAGGCCAAGACCTTGTACCCTGAAACACAGAAGCCTGGCAGAAAGAATGTTGATCCTAGAGCTGGTGCTCCCCTCCCCTGAGAAGCATCCTCTTGAACTGCTCTCATCGGGGAGCTACTAGACTCCTATGCTGTGTCTCCTAGAGCTTAAAGAAGCAAATGGACCCCTTCTTAGACAAATACATTGAGGTGTAGAGTTCAGAGTCTCCCCCAAGAGGAGGATAGGTTAAGAAGGACATTGAGAATAACAACTATCCACTGTCTAAGAAGCTCAGCTGTCAGAAGGAGGCAAATTAGAAAAACTAGTTAGTTCTATGGATTGCAGAATCAATCAGAAGTCTTAAGATTTAGAGAAAAAAATTCCTTAACTGTTAGCCCAAATTGTCTGTCCTTGTAACTTCCATTCTGTTCTCTTTAGTCACATGGAATTGATGAAAGGTCACCTGTGGTTTCCTCCACGTTTCTCTGGAGTCAGAGCTGTTATAAAGCCCAGCTTAGGTGGTTGGAAGCTGCAAGTCTGCTCCCTAACCTGGCTGAACCTCAGTTTCTCAGTCAACAGCAGACCTTCCTATAGTAGGGTTGAACAGCTGGACCTTCCTCACACCAGGTTGCCAATGTTTAGTGAGAGAGAAGGCAGGTAAGGACTCATCACAGTCTCCTGCAGATAAGATGTGACTAGAAACTAACATATTTTTCAGAAGCCCAGATATAGTGAGATAAAATGGTTTGCAAAGGGTCTGGAAACTGGATGTTCACAGCCTGTAAACCAAGCAGGAAAGAAACCACTCCTGCAGAAACCATTAAGGTTGACGTGTCGTGCCCCAAAAGTCTTTTGATGGAAAGGCAGTTCATCCAGAAATGTGAACCTCTGCACACTGCCCTCCTTCCCCATTCTCTAGTATAGTTTGCCTAAGTTCTTTTTCAGTGTTCTCTGGTCATTTCTGACATAGATTGAATAATGTTCCCCAGAAAAATATGTTAAAGTCCTGAGCCCATGAATATGACTTGTTGTGGGGAGAGTGTTGGGGGAGAAAGAAAGAAAACAACTATATTTGCGGATGTAATCAAGTTAAGGGGCCATTAGGGTGGGGTCCTTACTCAATATAAACAGGGTCCTTATAAAAAGAGAAGAGATGGAGGAGACTGCCACATGAAGACAGAGAGGAAGGACAGCACTGAAGACAGAGGTGGACACTGGAGTTGCACAGCCACAGAGCAAGAAACACAGAGGTGATTAGAAGCTGGGCAACCAATCTGGATTCGCCCATGACTTTTGGAGGGCGTATGACCATGTTGACTCCTCAATTTCAGCTTTCTGGCCTTGGAAATGCAGGACGATAGATATCTGTTAATTATGACAAGACTAAGAATCCTCCTAGTTACAACTGCCTAAGATGCAGGAGAAAAGAGAGAAGATGTGAAAGCAACCAGTCATGTAGTGGAAGGACTGGGAGCTGCCATTCATTTTCTTGTGCATCTACACTCATTGCTTTTGAGCACCTATGCAGTCAGGCACAGGCTGCGGATTAAGGGTGGAGTGAGGAACAGGATAATGCCAGCCCTCAGGGAGCATTCATTTTATTCTAGAGTTTTTAGATCACAAACCTGTGAAGGGATATGATCGATATTCAGGAGTGCTACATGCCAGGGAGAAGATAAAATGGGGTAATGCGATGTGGAAGGGAGAGAAACATAGATGGTGGAAGGCTCCCTCAAGGAGCCTTGGAGATGAGATCACACAGATGGAAAGGAGCTTTCTGCAAGGGGTGGGGCAAGTCCACAGGCCGAGAGACCTGCAGAATTTGGCATGCTGTCAGGGGAGAAGGAAGAGCTGGATTTTAGGTCACCCTAATCACTTAAGCACTGTGTGATCCTTAGGAGTCCTTTGTTGAATTCTGCTAGAAGAAACTTGTGGCTTGGAGGAAGGTCTCCATGAATCTTCTAAGATGGTCCTTTCTCTGCACCTCCCTCCACACCACACCACCCTGTTTTGTTTTTCCTATTGGCCTCAAGCACTGACCAACATTAATTGTATTACTTGACCAGAATCCTACCGGCTCTTGGAAAAGGGTCAGGTCTCTTATACCAGGCCAGGATTCTTGCACTAGCATTGGGAGGTTCAGACTGTAATTCTCATTTTATTTATGCACAGAAGACCCCAGAAAGTGACATTTTTTTCTTTAAAAATTTTTCAGAAATTTCCAGTAACTTCCTCGAGCCTCAATTTACTCATCTGTGTAAGAGGGATTACCGCCCCTTTGCCCAGGGTCCCCAAAGTGGTATACAACGGTCTGGATACTCAAACCGCCCTCCTTGAAGTACTAGGGCGCAGGGAGTGAAGGCTGTAGAGTCCGAATTTCCTTACTCATCTTGCCCAGCTGTGTGACCTTTAGCAAGTTACTGCCTTCTCTGAGATGCTTTTCTCAAGTGTAAAACAAGAGTAACCAGAGCAGCCTTTCGGGGAGGTTGCCAGGGCGCAGGTGCATGGACCATTCCCCAGGACACACGCTCCCCGGACTGCGCGGTCTCTTTGATGGTGCCTTTCTGCGGGCGCCCTGCACCACACTGCAAAGAGCTTGGTGGGGCTGGTTCCAAGCTACAAACCATTCACTGGGCATGCGCGGCTGGTAGAGCCTCGAATGCAAGAGCGCTGCGGTGCTCCAGGCGGCCGGTGGCGTCGCTACGGGCGGGGCCTCTGCAGAGTGTGTAGATCTCTACCGGCTCCGACCACGGGGCGCCGGCTCCTGGGGCGCCTGCTCGTCTGGCCGCTGGCCGCCACTGTCGCCGCCCCTAGCCACCCGCTTTCGTTTCGCTTATGCATGGGGAGCGAAGCATCCGTCAGGGACTAGACCCTGGGCTTGCAAAATAACCTAGGACTCCTCCGCAGGGTGCTGTGCACGCCTGGTGAGCGCCCTGATGCTCTCCTGACCTAGATTGCCCTGGAGCTGAAGGGCTCCAGGCGAGATCACAATCCTCCCACCCTCCAGTTTCTCAGACACAAATAAACACTCTTTGCTGCCTCTGGGGTGCAAGCTACACCAAGGGTCTGTTTTGTTCATCTTGGAGGCCTCGGGGGTCTAGCGCAGTCCCTAGTACCGAAAGGGCCAGCTCCCAGCCCACTCTTGGGCCGCCGCAGAGCCGCCAGCATCCCTGCCTAGACCCGGGCTATGCAAAGTGTGGTGGGAACTGCAGCCATTCCTAGACTGACTCAGGAGGGGAGGGCACACAAAGGCTGAGTGCGCATTTAGAAACTCACAGTAGAGGAATTCGGCGGGGCAGAGTCCAATTCGGGGTGGCAGCTTCTGGCTAGGGTCGCACAGATGCATGTAGGGCCAAAAATGACTGGAGTTGGGGGAAAACCTGGTCCTTCCTTAGGTGGCTCTAGGATGCACCTCCGCCCCCCCCCCCCAACCTGTGGTCTTCTCTTGCTGCACTATTCTCCTCTCACCTTCTATTCTCCTCTCATCCATACAACTGAAGCCAGATTTAAAGATAGGTTGTTAGTGTAGTTAGGTAAATCGGGTCTAGTATAGAGTAAGATAAAGGAAATGGAGGCCATTATAGAGAATGGAGTCCAGGAAACCAGAGCAGCACTTGGGGAAATTGGAACGTTAATATATGCAAGGCCAGGAACCAATCCTAAGAAACTGTTATAGAAGCAGCTCCCAGCAAACTGTGACGTGCTAATCAAAAACTGCCCCAGGCCCTTCCTGCCCAGATTACCCCTCCAGCCCACCTGTCTCCCACCCTTTGGCCTTCCCACCTGTATTCTATCACTGCAAGATAAAAGGAAACAAAGGACATGAATGTGGGAAGACTAAAAGAAGACTTTAGCTATAAAAAAGGGAAGACCTCCCCTTTCCACGGATTCCTTCTTTCTGTCCTCTTCTTCCTCCTGGGAGAAGTCTTTTCTGCTGTCTTTTAATAAAGCTTCTACTTTCCACTCTTCACTTGTGCTTCTCTGATGCTATACTTCAGCATCAGGGAAGCAAGGTCTAGTCACCGGTAAACAGCAGTAACACTACAGCACCCAGGGCAGACCCTCCACAGAGCGAATGGGATGCCAATTCCCTGCTTGCCAGTCCTCTAGGATCCTCCAGTTCCACCAGCTAATATGTCACCAGCTGCCAAGGCAGAGGGGAGAAGAGCTTGGCTTTCAATTTGAAGCCATGGATAACTTCCGCTCACACTTAATTGGCCAAAGCCAGTCACATGATCATGCCAAACTGAAAGAGGCAGAGTAGCACCATCTTACCCTTTCCCTGGAGAACTGGAACTGTTTCCTAGACTATAACAGATATTGTTATTCATTTTCAGTTTCCTTTCTAGTATACTGTGAGGTCTCTCCTCCCACGAATGACAAAACTCCAGGAAGGCATAAACATTCAGCAGGATTTTTGTTCTTGCTCTTGGCTACATCCCAACACTTGCTGTACTTCCAAGGGATGCATTGGCAACTGTTCTCTTGGGGTTGACTTGTTCTCTCTTCACAAAATCTAGATGAAACTAGAAAGTGCATGGTAATGAACTAGATGTTCCTGAGAACAAAAATTGAGTTTCTCTTGCTCAACTATTGTATTCTGAGCTCCTGATACAGTGGCTGACACGTTGCTTATTGAATCATTGATGATCTGGCAAATATTTTTTTATAGTATTAGTATAGGAACAATAGCCCACAGAAACTCTTTCCTGTTTGTTCAGGAACTCTGTAAAGACAAAATTGGAAAACTCATTTATTTAATCAAGTAAGTTAAGCAAGATGGGAACATTGTTACTTTAACAATGGTCAGGAAAATTATCCCCTCCCCCCAGAGAAAAACTGTCATATTTAAGGAAAATGAAATTCCAGACTTTGACTTGGGGACCTCACTTTACATACCTAAGCAGAGAGTCAACTCCTTGTGCAGAAGAGCTGAGTTCCCCAAAATGTGAGATTTGGAAAACTTGAGAGAAAAGGTTAGAGGGAGGGGTGGAGCTTGGGGAATGCACCTTGAGGTGAAAGATGTTCTGGGATCAATTGCCAGAGGTTGAGAGTTTCAGACTTTTAACTCAGCTATTCTTAAGGAAAAAGTCACTGGGACTTAGTGTTTTATGTTAGAAGCTGCCAGGTCTCCTCCACTTCCTACTCTCCCCTTCTTCCTTAGAAGTACCCCCTCTCCCCACCCCTCTAGTAGTTGGCATTGAACCCAGGGCATCCCACATGCTAAACAAGTGCCCGAACTCTGAGCGGTGCCTCCAGCCCCACGGAATTCTCTGGTGAGTTCATCTTCTCACACAGTGCCAGAGTATGTTTTATTTGTGTGTGATCTTTTCCCTTTTTATCTATCTCAAATGTGTCCCCATACCACCTCTAACAAATATTAACACGCTAGTATGTTGTTTTTTTAAATTACATACATTTGAGGTTTACAACATGATGTTATTATATATATATATATATATGTAGTAAAATCGTCACTATAGTGAAACAGATTAGCATTTATCATTTTACAAACTTTTTTGTTATAAGAACAACTAAAATAATCTTATTCAACAAAAATTCCTAATACAATTTAACTGTGATCCTTACACTGTGTATTCAATCTCTAGATTTTTCCTTTGACCTACCTGCTACTTTGTATCCTTTGACTTATTTCTTCTACCATGATGTCCACAGTAACCATTATTTTGTTTTCTATCTCTTCTGCATATTTGACTTTTTAAAATATTTATACATATGAGTGGGATTGTGCAATTGTATAGATTTTTCTTTCTGTGTCTGGTTTATTGTACTTAGCATAATGTCCTCCAGCTCAGACATGTTCTGACTAAAGGCAAAATTTGAATAATATTCTGGTGTGTGTGTGTGTGTGTGTGTGTGTGTGTGTGTGTGTGTGTGTCCACTGATGAGCAGTTGGGGATTTCCATATTTTGGCTATTGTAAGTAATGCTGTAATGAACGTTGACGGCACACATCTTTATGAAGTTACCCCAAAGAGGGCTTTCTGGGCCATGTGGTAGTTCTATTTTTAATTTCTTTCCACATTGGTGGCCCCAGTCTGTGTTCTCATCATCCGAGTACTAGGCTTCCCTTTTCCCACCCACTCCATCACTGACATTTGCTATCTCTTATGTTTGTAATAATACCCATTCTAGGGAGTATGAGGTTATATCTCAGTGCGGTTTGAGTTTGCATTTCCCTGATGATGGGAAGTAGTGGTACCTCTTCATCATTCCTGATGGAATCTTGGATGTCTTCTTTGGAGAAATGTGTTGGGTTATTTGTTGTTGTTGTTGTTTGTTTGTTTTGTTACTGAACTGCATGAGTTCTTTATACCCTTTATTAGGTATATGTTTTTCAAATATTTTTTTCCCAGTCCATCCATTTCCTGTTTGTTTTGCTAATTGTTTCCTTTTCTATGCAGAAGCTTGATATATCCCTGATTATTTATTTTTGCTTTGGTAGCATGAGATTTTGGTATGGTATTAAATATATATATATATCGTCAAGGCCAATGTCAGGGAGCTTTTACCCTGTGTTATCTTCTAAGAGTTTTGTGACTTCAGTTCTTTTTTTTTTATTGTTGGTTGTTCAAAACATTACATAGTTCTTGATATATCATATTTCACACTTTGATTCAAGTGGGTTATGAACTCCCATTTTTACCCCATATACAGATTGCAGAATCACATCAGTTACACTTCCATTAATTTACATATTGACATACTCATGTCTGTTGTATTCTGCTGCCTTGACTTCAGTTCTTATATTTGGTTGTCTTAACCATTTTGAGTTGACTTTTTTGTGAATGCTCATCTAGTATATTCTTATGTAACTCTGCTGTAAAAAAAATTAGCCAAATGCACATTCAGCTCTTTTTATATACAGAATAATTCTACACTCATTTGTCCTAAGGTGATTTTTTTCACTGAACATAATAATCCCAGTGGGAAAATTGGTGCAGTGCTGAAGCATCGAATAATATCATAAAGCATGACATTCCACAGTAGGGACATATATGAGTAAATTTAACCATCCTTTTATTAATACATTTTCTTTTGAGTTTTTGTCTTTTCACTTGGCAGACAATGCTTCCATAAACACCCTTTACCTGTATCCTTTCTCTTTTAGTAAATAAGTTTTAAATTTTATAGGAATTCATTCTACAGGATAAATTGCAGAGCTAGAAATGATGAGTAAATGAAACATATATGCTAATGTTAACAGTTTGCCAGATTAATTTCGTAACTATCGCAGTAATTCCAGTGTCTACTGTTGTGCAAACCCTATGGGGTCACCCATCCCACCTGCCCCTCACCCTCCTCTTGCATTGGGTGTGAGGACTCTGAACTTTCCTTCGCCTGTTGGGTGAACCACGGTACCTGTGGTCACTTTAGTTGGTGCTCCCCTGGTAATCGTGAGGTGGAGCTTCTCTCATGTTCTATGAGCATCAGGATTTCCTCTCATATAAAATGACTATTTTTATCCTTTAAGGATTTCTCAACTGGACTCTTTGTTCTTATTGTATCAGTTTACAGAAATCACTTTTGTGTCCTATAAAAGAGCCGTTTATCTGACATTCAAATTTCAAATACTTTCCACAGCTCCTTTTTTATCTTCCGACTTTGCTTATTGTGTGACTTTGCTTATTGTGTTACATGTTGAATTTTCAGTGTTTACATAATCCAGTGTTCTTCACTTCCCTTGGTTTCTGAGTTTCCTGTCTGGTTCAGAAGTCTGCAGCACGCCCATCACTGCTACGAGTGCCAGAGGCATCCAACATTTTCCTGGGTTTTCTTCTGTGTTGCTCATGTTGTATTTTACCTTTAAATGTGTAATTTTTTTCATGTAAATGACTTTTGAATGGGAGAAAGGAACACTCCCTTCCTTCTCACACCTTTGATATTCAGTTGTTCTGAAAATGTTTAGTTAAATAAACTACCCTTCTCTCGTTAACTTGTATCATTATCTTTATTAGATCTTCAATTTTATATTTGTGGATTTTCTAGTATTTTTTTTAGTTACAATGGCTCCCCTGCTCACACATTTTTTAATTGGTGCAGTATAGTTGTACATTCTGATGGGATTTGTTGTTACATATTCTAACTGTGCACAATACACAATGTGACAATTTGGCCTAATCACTCCCAGCACTTCCCTTCCTCCAACCTTCTGCCCCTTGGTCTTTCTGTGTCTCCTGGCTCAGACTTCGCTTGTTTGGTCTGACACTGACAGTTTTGAGGAAGAATGATCAGGCATTTTGGGGAACATCCCTGACCCTCCCTTTGCATCTGTCTGATGTCGTTCTCATGACCAGAGGGTGGTCGTGGGTGTTTGGGGAAGGCCCCGTGGTAGGGTGTCCTGCTCACGTGTTGTATCAAGGGTGCATGCCCTCAAGATGACTTGCTGCCAGGGATCTACGCTCTATCACCTGGTTCAGGTGCTGTCTGCTAGGTGCTGTCTGGGGCATCATTGCTTCTAACCTTTCCAAATGCACAGAGCTTTGGAATGTGTGCCAACTAATGTGTATACACACTGCTGGGGTTTGGATGCTTCCTCCAAAATTCAGGGGTTGCCAATGAGAGAGTATTAAGAGGAGGGGTGATTAGGCCTCTAGGACTCCTCCATGAGAATGGGATTGTAGCTCTTATAAAAGAGGGTGCACACATCTTCAGGCCTTCTGCCACTCTGCCTTCTGCCAACTAAGTACACAGCGTTCCACCCTCCAGAGGCCACAACAGTTAAGGAGAAAAGTTGGAAGCAGAACTGACCAGACAATAAAACTGCCAGTGCCTTGATCTTGGACTTCTTAGCCTCCAGAAAGGGAGAAATAAATTGTGTCATTTTTACATGACTCTATGTCTGGTGTTTTGTTATAGCACCACAAAGGTAAACGTGAATTCATCCTGATGTTTCCAACTCTAATGCAGTGTCGTGTGGACCATTCTGGTCTCATCTCCTTGCTTGTCTATACTATCCTGTTCCAATAGCAAAAGCCAGCTCTTGCCACCAGCCATCCACCTACCCCTTTGTTCAGCCCGAGTGTACAGGTACACGGAAGCCCCCACGAAGGGTGGTTTCACCAATTGGAGTAGAATGCTTGGTTCCATTCTTTTTGTCTTTAATCTTATAGTCTATACTCAATTCCAAAGTTAGCATCTTTTCTTCCCATGAATTCACTAATATTTTGTTAAGCATTTTTGTATGTTTGTCAGTCATATTAATCTATAATTGTATTTTTTTATATTTTATCATACTTGTTTATTTATTTATAATTGGTATTAAAACCAATCTTATAAGAAGAGTTGGGAAGTGTTCCTTCTTTCTCTAGTTTCTCCCTTTGAGTTCTTTTACCTTTTTCTGGTTGTAGTTTTTATTTGATGCTGTTCATATTAGTAGTTTCCTCCAAGGTTTTGACTGTTCCTATTTAAGATTGAGGTACCAAGATGTGGGATTAAATGTGTGTGTGTGTGTGTGTGTGTGTGTGTGTGTGTGTGTGTGTGTGACTCTCCTGTGGCCTGATGAGGCGGGTCTGGCTCTTTTTAAAAAAAAAAAAATTTTTTTTTTTAGTTGTCAATGGACCTTAACTTTACTTATTTATATATGGTGCTGTGAATTGAACCCAGTGTCTCACACATGCTTGGCAAGCACTGAGCTACAACCACAGCCCTCTGAAAAAGGTTTTTACATTTAGTATGATTCTTTAAAAAAAAAAATGTTGAGAGGATCCTTCTTGGTCTAGAGCTTTCCTTTTGTAGGAAAAATTCTAATTTATTTTAAAGATAAGGGGCTATTCAGATGTTCTATTTCTTCTTGTATCTGTGAAAGTATGTTCTGACTCATTGGAATAAAGGTACTTCTGATATTCCTTCAGTATCTCATCGGTGCCTGTGGGATCTGTTGTGTTGTCCCTTCTTTTACTCTATGTTGGTAGTTTCTGTGTTGTTTGCTTATATTTTTGACTGCTGTAGCCAGTTTATTGATATTCTTAATCTTTTTCAAGTATTGGCTTTTGACTTTCTTGGTTTTCCTTATTGTTTATTTTTTATTTCTGCTCTCTTTTTATGATTTGCTTCTCAATTTTATGATTTTACTTCCTTTGAGCTTAATTTATTCTTTCTTTATGGCTGTAGAAACTAAGATACTTAATTTTAAGCCTTCCTTTCCCAATACAAGCATTTAAATCTATCAAACTATAAATGCTTACATTAAGTATTTATTATTTAATATTACTGCATTCCTCAGATTTTGGAATGTGGCATTTAATTATCCATTGGGACATTTTTAAACTTCCCTTTTGCTTTCTTGACTGAGTTGAGTCATTTAGAAATGTGTTGTTTAATTTCCAAAAATTTGAAGGTTTTTGTAGACATTTTGCTGTTTATGATTTAATTTTCTTTCTTTTTTTGTTGTTGTTCAAAAGATGTAATCTACATTTTTTTTTCAGTTCTTTAAAATTTGCTGAGAGTTGTTTTATGTCTTGGGAGGTGGTGCTTCTTAGTGAATGTACTATGTGGACTAGGAAAAAATGTTTATTTTATATTTGTTTTGAAAACTGGCCTGTAAGTGAATGAGGTCTGATAGGCTATTTGTTTTCTTCCCTTATCAGTTCCTGCCAGTTGTGTGTTAAAATTTCCAACATTCATATGGTTCTGTCCTCTTTTTCCACTGGTGTTCTCACATTTTTAAAAATTTAAATATTGATTTAAATAGCATTCTATTCCCATTTCATGGATTCCACATCCCATGTCTCGGAGGATACTAAGTACACTTCGAAGTTCTCTTCATCCTATACTTTATCTCTCCCTTTGAGTTCTTTTGCCTCTTTCTGGTTGTAGTTTTTATTTGATGCTATTCATATTAGCAGTTTCCTCCAAGGTTTTGACTGTTTCTATTTAAGATTGAGGTACCAAGATGTGGGATTAAATGTGTGTGTGTGTGGGTGGGACTCTCCTGTAGCCTGATGAGGCGGGTCTGGCTCTTGTGTTGGGGACCAGAGCAGTGTTAGCATCTGCAGCACAATTGCTCTATTCTCTTGGTTTATGGTGATCCTTCTATTGCTCTTCCTGGAAGTCTTTTCTCTCAATGGCCACAAAAGGTAGCCTGGTTGACTAAACCCCAGTTTCTGGGGGAGGGATGTGTTGATTGTAATGGATTTTTATCATGACTGTCAATAAAAGCTCCTTTTTGTACTACAGTTCCTTTACCAGTCTTCAAGGGTAAATAGTGATGCTAAATCCCAATCCTTTCCAGATTTTTGTATTGGAATTCAGCTTGTTTCTTGTCAAATTTCCTCCTACACAGCTGACATTGATAACTCCATCTGTCCAGTTTTGATAGATACATGGATACCAAGGCTGATGTCTTAACTTGAAGAGTTGGGAGTTCTCTGACTCAGTTTGTGAATTACTTGCTAATGCCTTTGTTCATAATGTTAGGTTAATTGCTTTTTGATTTGGCCAAACTTTTGTAAACGTTTACAGTTTTAATGTAATTAATCTACCTTTCCCTTTGTGATGTAGGTTTTCATCTTGTTTAAGAATTCTTTCCTTATCCCAAAGTCATAAAATTTATTAGATGAAAATACAAGACTCAATTTCAACTTTGCTTTTGGCCTTTTGATTCACACAGAACATATTTTTGTTGATGATTTAAAGTCGAGACGTGATGGTGGTTTATTCTGGATGGTGAGCCACTGACGGCATCGTCTGCCTTTCCCCTAGGATGCGGTCTACCGTCTTCACTAACCTCTTCTACAGGTGGTCACAACTTGATTCCAAGGACCTGGAACCATGCCTCTGACACAGGAGTACTCAACATTAGCCTGTCAAGGGACTTCTGAAGTCATGGTCTAGGGTACCCTCCAAGTCCCTTTGGGAACATTTCTGGGAGCCCTTCCCTGACCACATTCTCCATGAGTCATGTTCCTGCTGACCAATGCCCTGGTGGTGCAGGAGAAGAGAACAGAGCTGCCACATCTGTTATTATGTACTAGATGATTTTCGTAACACATGTGTCTTTAAAAAACAGCTTTATTGAGGTATAATTGATATAGAGAAAACTGGTATCTTTTGTATTTTGATAATGGACAACAGGTATATAAAATGATGCTCAATGTTACTAATTATCAGGGAAATACAAATCAGAGTCACAATGAGATATCATCTCACACCTGTTAAGGTGTTCCTTACGCGTGAAGCTCCTGCCTGGCTGTAACTCTCAGAGGAACTGTCTCTTTTTTCATTTTTATCCCCCAAATCCAGCATAGTGCTCATATGTCAATAATTGTTCTAGAAGTTTTTTTTTCCTAAATCTGTCTTAAATATAATTTCAAAAGGGCTCTAGGGGTAATGAGAAATGAAACAAAGAAAATTAAAGTCCCTTTTTCCATACTCAGTTCCAGAGAATAATAGAATATTTAATTACATATTTGCTTTCACTTAAGTTAGCTCAGCTATATATCACAGCTGCTCAAAAGAAGTAAATATGCTTAGCTAGAACAAATATTACCAAGGATAAAAAGAGATAAACAAATATAATGCTAATCATATACAACCTAGGCTATCATAAAATGTGCACTGCATGATACACATATGTATGATATGGGCTCTATTTGCCACTGAGGAAATTTGATTATTCTATAGTAATTAGCCCAGATTTAATTAATTACAACTATGATGCAGTTATTCTCTCCTTTATACCCACACCAAGTAGGGAAGTTTTCTATGAAATAAATTGAGGGAAATTTATAAATTTATAAAATTTTTCAAAGCCGTTGGGAGATTCATTAAAATATTTAATGTTGGCCTTACCACACAAACTCTCAGTGGTAATTGTTACAATGGAAACACACAGAGTCATAGGAAACCGGTTTAGATTTGACTTATTTATTTACACACTTGTTGCCTGGGATCACTTATTCACACCTTTGTTTCCAGCTCCACAGTAGTGCCTCCCAAAGAACACACATGTGGTATGCAAATCAGTGCTGTGACAGTTCTTCACCAAGGTGACAGAGAGAAAGGTTCAGAATGGGGATTATTTAGTCTGAAAGAAACAGCAACTGCACCGATGCTATACTAAGACACAGCCTCAATCCTACTGCTTTCCTGAGGCTGAGTATCAAGTGGCTCTTCACACTGAAAATGAGTCAGGGTTGAAGAGGGTTAAATACTGGAATGTGGACATGCCAAGCCCATATATTGAATTTCCAATAACCAATAAAGCAGGCAAAATGAACAGAATCACCTATGAGAACCTTGGCTCCAGTCACAACTATATCACTGTTAAGATTTTGGCCAAGGAAGGACAATTTCCTCAATTATAAAACGTGTTAGGAATATCTGCCCCGTCTTCCTTAGAGAACTGTCTGTTGTCAGAATTAAATACAGTTACAACTCGACAGCCTCCCTGAGTGGCCCCTCTGGGTCTGCCACAGGACCTGGAGGTATGTTTTCTTCCAGGGAACTGGGCAAAGACGGCATGCATGGGGAGGCACCGAGCCCCGGCCACTTC
This sequence comes from Ictidomys tridecemlineatus, assembly GCF_052094955.1. NCBI lineage: Eukaryota > Metazoa > Chordata > Mammalia > Rodentia > Sciuridae > Ictidomys > Ictidomys tridecemlineatus. Next base: position 6,308,901 of record NC_135485.1, read on the forward strand.
TGCCCATGTGATGCTCTGCCTTATAGGCAGCCTTTGGCATGGGTCGCGCCATGGCTGGCCAAGAGTCCCTGAGCGGCTGCTCAGTCTTGCTCTGCTTCTCCTGCTCTGGCTCTCTCCCTCTCTGCCTCCTCAGCAGCAGCCACAGGGGTCTCCCTGTCTCTCTGTTCTGCGCTTCACGGACCTCCCCAGGGAGCTTCCTCATTGCAGGTTCCTGATGGAGCTTGGACACATCACTTCCAGGCCCTCATAAGGGTGAGCACCTGAGGTGGTGTCTGGGTGGATGCCGAGCTCTTCCCAGAGAGCTCTTTGCCTACTGTTTAGGGAAGGGCCTTCCCTGGACATTTCTTTCACAAGATTCTATGGCCTTTGAGTCCCATTTGGTTTTACTTCTGCATTAGAGCTCCCGTCACATAAACACCCCATGAAGTTTACATTTACACTTTGAGGTCATGGTGTTCCCTTGATTTCAAAGTACCTTTTTAAAAACTTACTTCACTTCAAGAATTTATTTGTTTTAAGGTAACTCTGTATTTAAAATTTTTTCCCTTTTATGGACTAATTTTATTTATTTATTTATTTTTTTGTACCAGGGATTGAGCCCTGAGCTACATCCCCAGGGTCTTTTTAAATTTTTGAGACAGGGTCTCACTAAGTTGCTTAGGACTTTGCTAAATTGCTAAGGCTGGTTTTTGAACTTGTGATCCACCTGCCTCAGCCTCTGGAGCCACTGGGATTACAGGTGTGCTCCACTACACTCCACTGGCTCATTCTTATATTGAGGAAGATCAATAACTTCTTTGAACCTTCACTCCCTCATCTGTATTGCAAAACAGGAATCACTTTAAATCCTGTTTGTCTTGAGAGGAGACAATGTCTTGATATGCAGTGTCACTGCAAGAATCAGCACTAATTTGAGGACAGTAATTCCGTATCTTTGAACCATTATTGGATTTGTTTAAAAACTTTCTTTTTTTTTTTTTTTTACTCAGATATATGCTCACCTTAAGGTTGGAATGGGATGTGGTCTGAACTCCTTACTATGAATTTACTAGTTCTGTTTGTCTCAGAGTTACGGTAAACAGGGCCTGCTAGGCACTGGCCCTGTGGACATTTCACACCATAGTCAAAATGTTTGCAGTTTCTGTCCTTCAGCTGATCACAAGTGCTCTTGTTTCTCATAGCACATTTTATCCCTATAAAAGAATTTCTGGATTAATAATAAAGTAGAACTCACATTCCCCAACGTTTTTAGCATAAAGAATTGTCCAAACATTGTAAATGTGCAAACCCCAAACAATTCTGAGACAAAAGCCAGCTCAGCGCCTTGTGGAGAGGCAGGTTTGGGAACCTCATTTCATCTAGTCATGCTCCGGCCAACTGCAAGTCTTTAAGGAATACCTTCTTGCAGCCTTTGCTGCAACATGAGCATAATACCCTGTTGATAGTTTTTTATTGTTGTTTAGAAAATACTTGTAAGAGCCTGGTTTTTATCCTTGCATGTTATACATATTTCTGTTTCAACTTTCAAAATCATGTTTGATCTTTCCAATTTCCATCCATCACAGAACATTTACTTTTTTTTTTTTTACAAAGTCAAAAAAGTCATCTCTAAATACACAAAAAAATAATCTTTTGAGATAAATGCAAAACGACACACACACATTGACTTCAATGAACAAGAAAGAAGCAAGGACCAGGCTAGCCAGGCGGGAAGTGTCCAGGGAGGGTTAGTGGCTGGGTGAGGTAGCATTGCTCCCTGTGGACTCCGGTTTTATCTTTGCCATCGATGAGTGTAATAGGAAAATACTGGTAGTATTCAATGATGTCTTCCACGGAATCGAACTTCTGCAACACACAAAGGAGAGGTAATGGTTTTTAACATTTTTGTGTCTGGTTACACTGTAGCTAAGGTGCTCTCTTTTATTCAGGGACAAGGGTACCTCGTCTCACAATTTTCATATCTAAAGAGAGGTTGGAGTGATTTTTTTTTTTTTTTAAGGATTTGGCAAAGAAGGTCTTGAAGGGTGATTGGTAAGGATGAGCAGGTTAGAGGAGGTGACAAAGGTGTTCGCAGGGACCCCAGTGAGCCCAAACAGCTCTTCATATCTCCTCCCACAGAGCCTTTCCTGGACTCAGACCCGCCGACCAAGAACCACCCTCCTGTCCCAGCCTTCCCAGGCGGAAGGACTCAGGTGGGCTGATGATGTAGCAAGTATCGTGGCGCCTCTGCTGCCTCCTAGCCTGGCCCCTACCTGGGCCCAGCCAGAGGGAGGACATGGCTGGAGCCCAGGAAAGGATGGGAAGTGCTTCTGGTGCTTTCCTTCCTGCCAGCCCTCTTGTCCTCGGGAGTTGTAGTTAGCACAGATGAGTGGTGACAACTACGGGGCCACTGGTCCTTGGCCAGTCTGGCTGTCCTCCCTGGGCTTCTTATGAAACAGGGAGGTGACTGCAGAGTCCAGTTTCCAGAGATACAACGCGCTGTAGCAGTGCAATGGGAAGTAAGGTTATTTCACGTTTTGGGGAACCAGGAGGTGTTCTGTTCAGAGTACAGACTTGAAAGGGGCTTTGTGTGATCAGTGATCCTAAATAAGTCACAGCGAAGGTATTGAGACATGAAAAACAGGCATCAGAGCCCAGTCAAGGCCGGGTGCTGGGAAGACTTGTGCAGAACTATGCAGACATTCTGACAGGTGGGTTTGGACGAGTTCCTGAGGGCAACATTTGAAGGTAGTGGGGAAGACTTGTTCTCTCTGCCTCCACCCAATCGTCCTCTGCAAGCCCCTGAGGTGAGCAGAGCAGGTGGAATGATCTTTCCTGAAGAGCTAAGGGGATTACAGCTCGGAGAATACACTGACTTCCTTATACAGAATATATTGACTTATATACAGAATATATTGACTTCCTCAGAGTCACACAGCTGGGGGGCCAGGGCAGGAATGGAGCTTCATTCTTCTGGGAACAGGACAGAACTCATATGTTGAAATCCTCACCCCCAACGTCATGGTATTAAGAAGTGAGGCTTTGGGGAAGTGATTAGGTCATGAGTATGGCACCCTCATGAATGGGGTTCATGTCCTTACTATAGAGATCCCAGAGAGACCTTTCCATCATGTGAGATCAGAGTGAAAAGGCACCATCTATGAACTAGGAAGTAAGTCCTCGGCAGACACTGAATCTACCTTGATCTTAGACTTCCCAGACTCTGGAACGGGGAGAAAGAAGTTTCTGTTGTTTGTAAGTTACCAGTTCTATAGGATTTTATTATAGCATCCCAAACAGACTGAGACAAGCTGAGACATAGGTTGCCTGGTTGAAAACCCTGCCTCAGACACTGTCAAAGGCTGAGAGGGTGCAAGACACTTAGACTTAATTTCTGTTTTCTCTTTTCCTTAGGCTTGCCCTCAAATAATGAACTCAGTAATAATCATTTTAATGATCTACTAAATGGATAATATTTTATATGGCTTCATAATTATAATAAGTAGCAGGAAGCAAGGCAGGTACAGTTAATCAGGTTGTCATTTATTATTGACTTCTAGTGACATGCCCACAACTGAAACGTTGCCCTCAAAGAGATTTTTAGAAAATGTTATAATTATTACTTTTATATGAAATCATTATTTTTTTCAGTGGGACAGTAAATGACATCTTAATATTAGATATTGTTTCTTTTTTTTTTTTACTAGTTGAGGATCAGGGTGATTTACCACTGAGCAACATCCCCAGCACTTTTTAGATTTTAAATATTTTTTTTTAATATTTGTGTTTTAGTTTTAGGTGGACACAATATCTTCCTTCTATTTTTATGTGGTGCTGAGACTGACCTCAATCTTGTGATCCTCCTGCCTCTGCCTCCTGATTTGTTGGGATCACAGGCACATGCCTGTAATATTTATTCAGCCAAGCATGGTTTAATATTGGACCTTAAAGTTTAGCTCTGTTGTGTTTATCTTTTGTATTGTGTTTATCATACATGATTCATTGTTTTCTTGCTAAAAAAGTCAGGTACTTACATGGAAGTAAAAGGAGGAGGGTGTCAGTGGTGGGGGAAAGGCCAAGAGAGATGAGGTGAAATAAAATGATAGGAGTAGTGAGAAATAAACCCATGGTTCATTGTTCATCTTAGTCTTTAAAATTTGATTTATCAAGTAAACATTGAATTTTCAGAAACTTGTAATCACTTGCCGAGGGACCAGTAATTGAAATCGCTGTCTTCTTCATCTTTCCCAGAATGCTGACTAACAGGACTTTTAAAGCTTAGATAAGGGTTGGCATTCAGCAGCAGGTAAAGCTCCACAGGTTGCTTAGGGCAGGTGCCTCCCTGGCTGGCCGGGACAGGTACTGAGCCAGTCTCACTGTTGCTTAGGTGCCTGCATAGGTAGGCACAGGTGAACACGGTGTCCCCGGGTGGCAGGGACTCTACCTTTCTCTAGTCTGTTCCCAGGATGGAGCACTGAGTCTAGCAAGGTGCAGGCATAAAATTAATGTTTGGCCAATAGATAAGAAAATGGGCAGAGTGGGCCAAGTGGCGCCACCCTTCCCGTGTCCATGTCCTTGTCCCAGAATCGGTGGCGATCACCTTTCATGTTCACAGGGCTAATCTAATTTTATTGGATAACACCAGTATTAAATTAAGAATCTTTTGAAGAGGAGCTCATCCTAGGTTGTCTGGGACCCCGGATGCAAACCTGTGTTTCCTGAAGTGGTGGGAGACTTTAGCGGGAGCAGAGCCGTCAGTGTGAACACAGGCAGAGACTGGGAGGGCGGGGCCACAAGCCACGGAAGCCGACGATGGCACAGTAGCCAGCAGTTGCAGGGCTGAGGAAGGAGCCCACTGGAGCCTCTGGAGGGATCACCTCCCCATTGATGCCTTGATTTTCTCTAGCCTCCAGAATGGAGAGAGATTTCTCTTGTTTCAAGCCACCCGGATTGTGATAATTTACAGTAGTACCCTTGGAAAACCAATACCACAGATGATCACGAAATCTGAATTCAGGAATGAATTTATAGGCATCCGGGTAATTACATGACCCATGTTTCTTAATACATAACAAAGTGGAGTGGCTCAGGAGTTTGAATTGGGTACCTATGGGATTTGCACGCCCTTCGTGCTGTTGAGGGGTGCCGACGGACAGAGCCTTTCTGGGGCCTGATCAGACTTCTCCTGCAGCCCTTATGGTCCTTGCCTACACCCAGGGCACACAGCCCTAAGGAAATGCTTTCAGGGATCACACAAGGTGGACTGGATGATGCTTATTATACACCTGCCTCTACATGCCTGACATGAGTTTGGTTCTGCTGGAGCTTGGGGACAGTTACAAAGCATGTGAACTAGTAACTGTCTTGAATACCCTTTTCTCGTTATGCATTTCCTGCAGAAGTGGTGACAGTGCCATCTGAACACAGATGCAGGAACCTGCAGATGTCTTGCACTTAGCAGAGCCTTGCTACACCACCTTCCTCCATCTATCTTTCCTTGAAGATGTGAGCTTCTTCTCTAGCAAGGCCAAGGCTCAGATTGAAAGGGCCAGGGGACAGCTTCTCTCAAGGGGATAATTGCAGTTCTCACCCAACGTCCAGCACACGGTGAGCGCCAGGTAAGTGTTAACTATCGTTAACTTACTTGTTCTGGGCTGTTTTCAAATGGTTAGGTCTTGATGTCATCTGTGACCTTATGAGGAAGCCATTTTTTTTTCCCAATTATATTGACTCCCATTGTTACTGTTTATTAGCCATGACCTTGAACCAGTTACTTAACATTTCTGTGCTTTGGTTTCACCATCTGTTAAATGGAGCACCTGGATCGAAGGGTGCTCTAAAGACTCTGTGGATCAAGTTAGTTAATGGTTATTCACTGCTCAGAGTGGTGCCAATGCAGAGCAAATGCAAGGAGGAGGTCAGCAAATACATGAAAAGGAAACCCATGTTTAGAGGACACAAAGGAGAGAAAATTATGGGTTCATCAAAAAGGGTTTTTTTAAAATAGGCATTGGGTTCCTAAGGGTCCTTGGTGGCCATAATTGGAGTAGCTCCATGGCATCCACATGACATCCACATCCTGTATTCTCTAAGGAAGAGGAGCCTTTTAGCCCAAGCATTTATAAATCATAGAATGCTTTTCTTAAAAAGGAGAAATTTCTATGGGCTGGAAGAGATGTAGAAGGATAAAGAGAATCGGAGCTGGCAAGTCCATGCACAATCAGTGTTCATCAGAGAGGGGTGATATTCTAGTTATTAAAAGAACTCATTAAAAATAATGAACATATAGTAACTAACATTCGTGGTGAGTCCCTGCACTGTTGGGTGTTTGGCCTTCATCCACTGGCCAGTCCTCACCACACGGTGAGAACCAGCCTCTCGTCTCCTGGTTTTGAAGCAGGCGTTCTCACCCTGGCTGGGTGTGGCGGGCAGTGCACTGGTCTGCTCACTCACCATGCGCTCACTCAGGGCGCCGGGATGCAGCATCCTCCAGACTCTACCTGTATTTGCTGCTGCCAGCCTGGGCAAGGGCCCCAGGTCGGTTGCACGCACCTCATCTCCTCGGAGCCCGGTCCCCAGTGCGAACTGCTGACTCTTCTCCAGGAAGCGGATTTTCACATTGTAGACTTTGTTCCCATAAAACACCACCAGAACATAGGGCTCTGCCTTGGATTTTGTGGAATGGTCTCGGACCAAGAAAGTACCATCCTGAAGCAAAAGGAATAATGGTCATCTCTCCAGGTACACCAGTGTCCTGCCCGTGTAATGACAACAAGGAATGTTCCTGAGGGTTAGATTCCCATATGGGTTTAGTTTGGGGCAAAACCGTTGTTTATGGAGTTTAATGCAGTAAGTTTTTGTTGAGCAGACAGCCCTCCCGGCCCTCCCACATGCTGTCCTTGCCCCTGTCACCAACCTCCTGTTTCCGGTTCTGCCTGCTGCTTGGGGCTGAGAGGGGAAGATTTTAACCTAAGTAATCAGCCTTGGAGATGGCAATGAGGACCAGGGCCCCCCATAGAAGCAGGGGGCTTTGAGCAGCTGAATACAAAATGAGTGGAGAGACCTGTGAGAGGATGGGATCCACCTGGGGTGAGGCGGAGGCAAAGTCAGGGCAAGGAAGGAAATCTGCCCAGAGAAGAAGGAAAACCAGGAGCTTTGGGGTCCCCCAAGCGTGGTAGAAAGAGAGGGTTTCCAGAAGGTGAACAGGATCAAGGGGTCCAAGGGCTGAGACCCGGCCACGGGTCACAGTGGTCAGGCACACTCCAGGGACGAGCTCAGGAAGATGGCCCGGGGGTGAAAGGCTGAGGAAGGGAGCTGTGGTCCTGAACCAGGCCCCCTTGACGGTCATCTTGCATCATTTACGTGGTGGGAAGGCTGCAGCTGATTGTATGGATGACTGTGTGGAGGGGTATAAATGACTGAAGATAAATATTGTAGATATAGGTTTTTATATACAATAATTACTTTATGTGTCTCTCTATAAGATATATAGACAGGGGTTATATATAGTATTGTGTCTTCCTATAGGTTATATATAATATCTCTATAGGTATGGATTGTACGTAGTATTTTGTCTATATAGGCTGCATATGATATCTGTAACAGCTATATAATATCTCTTCATAGGCCTGTGTTGTATATAGTATTTATATATGATTATCTCTAATTGAAATTCATAGTTACAGATGTTAATATATGTAATAATGGTAAAAGTACTGTACAGTGCTCTACATGCCACAAATACATTAAATTTATAGAGGCCTATTACGCTACACGGCAGGCAGCTAAAGTTTACTGAGTAGCTCTTGAGGTGCCCAGCCCTTCACATACACTTCTTCATCTTTACATGAACTTTGAGGGACAGGTATTTTAACGTCACTTTAGAAGGTAAAGGGAATTGAGGCCTAAGAGCTTAAGTGAACTTCCTAAAGCATCAGTCAGTCAATAGAAAACCTAAAAGTCTAACCCAGATTCTTGCTCTTTACGTACTCCAGGCTCCAAGCACATAAAGTGTGATTGAGGAATTTTTCTGGAACTTGTTCTGCATAAAGCACTCATCCATAATTGAAACCTTAATACTCCAGCACAGAGCATTGCCAAAGATCAGACAGGGAGAGGGGGCCAAGGCTCCCGGCCAAGTTATGGGCTTATCATCTTAAACTCTACATTGAATTTGTCAAAAGAAATCTGGGCAATCCCTCAGCTTAAATTAAATTATCTTCCATAAATCGGAAACACATTTTGACACGACTGAAACAAACAGAAAAGGAGCTATGCTAAGGAAATCATGCAGTCATTCATCTCAGATTGTTTCTTCCCTCCATGCTTCTTGGGATGAAGCAGAGGCAGGTGCAAAGGGGACGGGTGGCTGTTTATTGCGCGTCCAAGTGAAACATTGTCAGAGGGGCATCTGGTGACGTGCACGTTGCTTTTCTAGCATGGTCCACACCTGGGCTCCACGTGCAGGTCCTCCAAGGGCATTTGGCACTGACCAGCCAAGGAGGGAGTCCATGCTGGAGTCTACCTTCCTGGACCTTGCCACTCTACCCAGCAGAGGCCAGCACAGCCTGTTTAGTGGAAGGGGAGGTCCTTGAGGTGGGCGTCACCCGGGCACTGTGGCTCCCCATCCAGCTGTGAAGACTGCAGTGCCTCCCAGAGGCATGGGAGGATTAGTGAGAAGGACACTGATCTTGAAAACAGGTTCTGCCACTTCTTCCTTTGTGACACAGCCCTGGGCTTAGCCTCTGTCTACTCATCCAGGAAACGGGATAGTTCCATTTAATCCTGATATGCTCAGAATACTTTACTGGCACCTGTGTTAAAACACAAGTATGTTCTCTAACAGCTCTGGAAGTCTGGAGTCTAACGTGGATCTCTGTGGCTTGAAGCAATAGGGAAAATCCTATTCCACGACCTTTTCAGTTTCTAAAGGCAGCTAGGATTCCCAGCTCACGTCTCCCCATCAGTGCGACCTAGACTTCTATCACCAGATCTCCTCTCTGACACTGACACCCTGCTCCCTCTTATAAAGACCCTGGTGATGATTCTGGGCCCAGTTAGTTAGCCCAGGATGACCACTTCACATCAAGATCCCCAACTTAATCTCATCTGCAAAATCCTGTTTTCCATATAAAGTGACATTCACAGGTTCTAGAGATTAGGAGGTGAACATCTTGGGGTGGGCCATGACTGTGTTTATCATAGAAATATATATAACTTATTGATTGATTTACCAATTCTGAGAATGGTGTTTTATTAAAATTTATTGGAGACCCGTCATATTTATTCAGTGATTAACTGACTCATATTTTTTTTTCTTACTCAATAATGACCACTGAACCGGTTAGTTGAGGATAGGTTTTGATGTTGAATTAGTCTTGATAAACTTTATATCACTTTTAAGCCACCTACTATGTTCTCTGCACATAGTAGTTGCATGATAACTATTTGCTTTGTGAGGGTGGTTATGGTAGTCATTTGATCTGATTGCAGATATTCTAGTTCTTTTCTTTTTGCCTCATGGTAGGTTTGTACTTCCCCATCCTCTTTGAGGTTAGGTTTGATCATGTGAATTTGGTCAATGATATGTGAGCAGAGGTAAAGTCATTACTTCGGAGAGGAAGTGCAAAGATCTAGAATGTAAAGGTGGAGGCACACTATGGAGTCAGCACGGCCAGTAGCCGGATCTACCTGAACAGACCTGTCTTAAATGTGGAGTGCAAAGGAGAAATGATATTTGGTTATGTTAAATGACTGAGACCCCGGGAAAGTGTGTTACTGCAGCCTAACCTGTCACGGGCTGACATGCAGCATTCATGGTCCCTGTTCCTTTCCGGAAGAAGTGAAACATAAAGACCTGATGTGCCTTAGGCAGACCTTGAGCAAGGAAATGGGACTTGAGGAATCCAGGAGGAAGCTTCCAGTGTTTCCACATTTGATCTCCAAACTTCCTTGGGGTTGATTTTTTTATTTTTCAGTTTATGAATTAAAAAAAAAAAAAACACCCAAATCTACAGGTAAGGCTATTTAGGGACTCAAGAAAGTCACATAGCTGGAAAGTGGCAAAACCGAATTGTAGATCAGAAACTGTCCCCTTTTAAATCCCCTTTCCAATGGCCACCTCCCAACACTGAGACGTGCAGGGTGATGCAGGAACGGTGCTGCTTGTCACAGCCTGTGACCTAGAGCAGAAAAGCATAAGGCCACTGTGTCACCAGTGACGGCCCCTGCAGAACGTGTTACCTTGTTCTCCTTCATTAACGCCTCTTCTACGGCCTGGCGACTGTACCGTCCAACGTACCACTCGTAGTGCCGGACTTCCTATAGGACAGGTTCCAGGAAGGACATGTTAGGGAGCACCAAAGGGGGGTTCTACCTACCAGTGAGTTCACTCTAATTGTATTTTGTTCTACCAGTGCCCAGTTACAGGTGATTGTGTAGTAGAAATCCAGCACATGAAATCCTGTCCTTGAACCTGGAGATGCCTACAGCTGCTTGGAGAAAAAAGACGCAGAAAAAAATAACCTCAGCTGGGGATTCTGAGGTTGACAGGAGGCAGAGATGCTTGTCTTTGGGAGTCAGTGGAAAGAGTCTCTGGCTCTGCCCTCAGTGTGGATAATAGACCCTCCGTCTCTCAGGCTTCGAGACCCTGCTGAAGCTGATTGAGGGGGGACGGATATGGTTTGAGGAGCCCAGCTCTCCTGGCCATCACGAAGGCAGCAAGGCGGGAGAGGGGTGTGGATGGAGTGTCTTACGCCACTTGCCTGCAGCCATAGGGTGGGGCTGAGATTTTCTCCCTATCCCACACTGCTTAATTTACATCACTGATAAGTGGTTTTAGATTCTTTTGATGATGAAATCCCCCCACAACAAGGTGAAGGAAGGACAATTGGAAAGACAAACCAGGGACCTGCAATTCTGTCAGAGAATGCCAAGGATCAAAAAATTGGGTGACCCCTCTACAAGGCCCTTCTTATTTAGGGTCCCAGGCCATCCCCACACTATTCCTGTTGGCGTTAGTAGAGGGCCGGTGGAGGCTCAGGAAGTCAAAACCTGCCACGTGGCTGGTAAGACTTAAGGACACAACCCTGGGTCTTTGGTGACTTGGTTGGAGTCTGGCCCTCCCAGTAAACCCAATCCAGCGACGGTGAGCACACCTGGAGGGCATCAGCAGGCCTGCGCAAGCGCCCACCTGCCGCTTCCTTTCCTGCCACCATCTCAGGATGTGTGTCTGGCAGCCAGATGAGCTTACTGCTCCTAGAAACCCAGCTTTAGACCTGTGCCCAGAACCTCTCCTGTTCTCACTTGCTGTTACCCAGCTTGTCCGTTCTCTTCCATCAAGATTGGGACCCACAGTCACCTCTTATTTGAGGCCTCCTTTGTATTACATAACTTCACCTTGTCCACAGCCCCAGGGAGAGTAGGTGCTGGGAGAGTCCAGAAGAGAACCCAGTCTGCTCTCTCTCTCAAAACCATGTGATAGGATCCCGGCACGAGGCGGCTTGGGACCCTACCTCCTGCTGCAGTGTGAGCTGTCTGAAGTCTGGGGTGCTCTTGGCCAGCCTGGGGCTTGGCAGGGCTCCTTCATGGTGCACTTTTATTTGTGCTGATTTATTTGTTCAAGTTGGAGGATGTGTAGAATTTTCTAGGCCTGTGTGCCTCCAGGTGTGGTCGGGAGGGGCCTGAGGTGCGGGCATTGCTCCACTTGGCATTAGGTGGCTCTGAGCCGCCTGGGGTAGCAGCAGTGTTGCCCTTCAGTTCTCTTTCTAGACTTCTTAGTAATTCAAGAGCAATATTTCATTTTTGTGCATTTCTTTAATATCTGCAACATTTTTAATCTCTCCTTTAACACAAGAGAAACTCTTTTGCTGATAGCCACTGGCAGGCTGAGAGACCCTGCTATGAGTTCATTGCCCGCTTTTGTTTCTGTTGCAATGAATTTTTAAAATAAGTTGTGGTAAAATAATGTAAGAATTTGCCATTTAAGTGACAATTCAAAGGCATTAACTACACTTGCTTCCAAACCATTGTCACGTTATGCATCTCCAAGACTCTTTCATTCTCTGCAAGTGAAACTGCACCCATTAACAACAACTATGACCCTTACTTCTCCAGTCCTTTGGCCTCTATGAGTTTGATTTCTCTAGGTCCCTCGTATAGAGGAAGCACACTTTGTCCTTCTGTGTCTGTCGAATTTCACTCACACACTGTTTTCAGAGTTGATTCACGTTGTACCATGTGTCAGAACTTCATTCCTTATTGGAGGTGAATAATTTGCGTGTGTGTATGTGTGTGTGTGTGTGTGTGTTTGTGTATGTGCACACAACATTTTGCTTATCCATTCATCTGTCAATGGACATTTAGGTTCTTTACATCTGCTAGCTATTATCAATAGTTTCATTATGAACATGAGTGTACGCATATCTATATGACTGCTTTCAATCCTTTTGGGGGAAATACTGGGGAGTAGAATTAGTTTTAAGATTGCTTTCTATCCATGGCATGGAATACAATTTTTTAAAAAAATTTGCTTAGAGTAGTGATTCCAAAGGAAAACAGTCCACTTAAAGTAGATTATTAAGTAAATACCATGGTTGGCAGTAAATAATTGAAAGCAGGGAACATCCTGTTCTAGTCTGAGCCTCTCTTCTGCCCATAAGGAACCCCGATGGGCTTGCCCTTGGGTGAGATCCAGTTAGAACCCAGGATCCCATGCTTACAGGGATGGCAGAGTGAAAGGCGTCCAGGTACAGGGGAAGGATCAATAGAAGATGTGAGGGCAGTGATTTCCCTGAGTCTAAATTAAGAGTAAAAGACAACTTTTAGAGTCAGGTTGGAATTAATGTTAAGTATAAGGACAACAAAGGCCTTTGAGATGGTGCAGGGATTATGAGGAGTGAACCAGAGGTGCCTGCATGCTCTGCTTCTGCCTACCATCCTTGGCAAATTGGTGAATGATACAGAGGCATGGGATGCACACCAGACAAAGTGCATCCGTCCATGCTGCATGGACAGCCTGTGATGAGTGACATCACAGGTGAGGAGGGAAGGGCACATGGCTATAAAGCAAGCTCTTCCTCCACACAGCTGAGTGCAGAGTGGTCCCAGAGGGAGTAGATCGAATGAGTGGAGCTGGTTTTACAGCCAGAACAGGAAAGAGATGAAAGACAGAACTTTGCCATCTCTCCCCTCTGTAGGTCTCTTCTGGGACAGGGACCATAGCCTCCAGCACACTGCTTGGCACATAAGTGCCCAGGAAATGTTCATTGGACTGGTCAGTGAAGTGAGTGTGTGATATGTGAATATTTTGTTGGAGAAAGAATTGCCATATGCAAATCCTAGTTAAATCCCCACAAGATTATTTAACCTTCACGAGTCCAATCATCTCTATTTTATGGATTAATGAAAAAAAATAGTTGAGAATCTGGAAACACACAGCTTGAAGAAACTTGAAGAAACTGATGAAACAACAGTACAAGAAATACTTTTGTAAATGTTATTGAACCAACAATATGTAGCCATAAAGGAAACAAATCAACACTAATCACAATAACCCCCTCGTGGCCTTTGCCCGCTGAAGCTCTCTTCAGATGCAACTGACACCCAGAGGACAAGGTGAAGAAGTGTCTGGCTTACCTTTTCATCAGATGGGGCTGGAAAAGATTCTCTCCAGCTTGTGTCTGGATGGGGCAGTGTGTTTCCAGGAGGGCCGTGGCTGGCAGGGGACTGGCACCTCTGGGCAGAGCAGGCCTGCATGCTGCCCTCACCATCTGGGAAGAGAGAAGTCACCGTTGAGTGTGATGGCATCACCAGCTCAGCCTGCCTCCCCTGCACGAGGCAAGGACCCTCCCGCTGCCCATCTGTGGCCACAGTCCTGGCTGCACCCACCTCCTCTCCTCGAGGGCTGCCCCCTCTGCACTTTCTCTTGCTTCAGCTTTTACCTCTTTCCCTCTCTCCACAGGGCACCCGGAGTAATCTTTTAAAAATGTCATTCTGACTTTGCCACTTCCTGTCTCAAAATCCTCCCATGATTCCCTTCCTCCCTGGAACCACAGCAAAACTTCTTCCTTGTGTTCTAAAGCTCTCTCCATCCTCACCCTCGTCCACATCGCCCGCTCTGTTCTGGCTGTAATGAACTCTGTTCAGTTTCTTAAACATGCCAAGCTCATTCCCAACTCAGGAAATACCATTTAAAAAAATTAAAATAATAACTTTTCAAAAAAAATGAAACACCACTTTTTAAACTCGAACGAATGACTGATAGGCACACCTTGGCTATCCAAACTTAAGTAGTTGGCAAGTACGTTTTTAAAAATGAAGAAAGTGAACTTATCACTTCATGGGAAGAAGGGGCAGCATTTGTTGCAAATCATAAAGTTAGACTTTGCAAGTGCAGATTGGAATCAGGGAAAGCTTGCTTCTGCCTCTGTGACGTAAGAGCATCCCAACAGACTTTTCTGGTGAGATGGGTAATGTCACTTGCAAAAGTGTAACTTTGAAAGTATTATCACATGTTGTTATGGTTTGGGTCTTAAATGTCTTCCAAAGCCCAGGTGTTGGAGGCTTGGTCCCTCAGGCATGAGGCAATTGGGAGGTAGTTGAAACTTGGGGAGCTGCAGCCTAATTGGAGGAAGTTGGGTCATTGGGGGTGCCTTGAAGGGAGTGCTGGGACCCAGATCCTTCCTCTCTCTCAGCTCCCTGACCACTGTGAGCTGAGAAGCCTGCTCTACCACACACACTCCTCATGACATTCTGCCTGACCACAGGCCCAAAGTGTTGGGGCCAAGTGACTGTGGACTGAGATCTCTGAAACCATAAATCAAAACAAATCTTTTCCATGTATGAAGTGGTTTATCTTGGGTATTTGTCACAGTCACAGAAATGAAACACACATACTGCTAACACTGGAAGATTTCTTGTTATCTGCGATCTATTATTTTTCAAGTACCAATGTATGGATGCTGTGAAATCACTCCTAGGTGAAGGTTAATTCAAACGCTCAATAGACAAGTACATTTTAAAGTAGTCAATAGAAAAAAAGATCATTGATATAGTAGGCTATCCCCTGGAACTTAAATTTAAGATACTACCACTCTTGCCAAGTTTTGATATGCCATTTTCTCTATATACTTCAACCAAAATAATATTTCCATTGTATGTCCTTCCAGTAAACACAAATTAAAGACGAAATTCCTTGAATTGAGATCACAAGGATGGTGTGAGGTACAAGGAGGAATAACCAGACATTTGTAACTGCTAGTAATTCTAAGTGAGGAATATCTGTTCAGAAATCACGAGACTTTGAAAGTTTTAAAAATATGTGAATAAAATATGTATGTAAAATACTGGACCAAATAACATACAATTGAAGAAAGGCAATCAATGCAAGAACAATTACAAGCATTACAGTCTTAATATGGTCTAAAAATATAACCAAAATTACAGTCCTGGTTAATAGATTAATAAGAACTTTGAAAGAATGGGCTACTTTCAACCCAATTAATTTTTGAGATGAAATACTAAATAAAACATCAGCAAATGTTTATAAGCCAGTTACCATAACATTTAGGATGTATCTGTATTAACTCTGCTTCTTGAACCAACTGAGCATGTATTTGGCTACAAGTAAGCCAACTTTCCTTCCAAGATGTCTAAGAAGAGCAAATACTACTCCTGATATCTGGACAGTTCCATCTTGGGGGTACCATTGACTGTGGCTTTTAATGTTGAGGCTAGGAGTGTTAGTTATATGGAATTATATTATCAAAATATTTGTAATAGACAACTAATCTAAATTTAATTCAATTAAATTTATAGAAAATTATTTTCACCTACCAATTTATGACCTTAAAAACAGGAATACGGCTAAAGAAACCCTCTCCTTCTAAATTTTTATAAGGAGTAAAGCTTTTATAAATAATAAAGCTTTGAAATGATGCAGAATCCATATTCTTAAATGCTTTCAGTTATTCGTATTATTTGAGAAGAGAATACCAGCTTCAGTTTTTAAAAACTCAAACATACTTTAACTTAAAATGTTAAAGGTAACCAATGGAAGAATAATTTGGAATATACAACTTTAAAAAAAGAGAAAGAAAAGGAGGGTATAAAGAAGAGATGGGTCCAATATATCATAGGGAAAAAAAAACAAACTAAAAAGTCAATAAAAATAGGCTAAATAGGCACAAAATGCTATAAAATAGATCCAGAATATTCACAATCAAAATAAATACCAGAGATGGAAATTTAGCCTTTAAAAATCAGATGCGATTTGGTTTAAAAATTCCATGATGTGCTAACTGCACATGGAGTGCAACGAAACAGAGAAATCCTAAGTAAAATCACGGAGAACTAGACACCAGGCAAATCCCGACCAAGAGAATGCTAACAGCTGTGCTGGCGTAGAGTAGATCAGCTCCAAACTTTATTTTAGATTGTAGTGCAGCAGTATGCAGAGACTCGCTATTTAAATGACCATAACTGCTTTTTCAGCATGGGTTGAAGCAGTAAGAACATTCTTGAAGGTAAAATAGTCATTAACAGCATTTCCTGCCACATAGTTTGTGTTTCATTCATAACAGTTTCAGTGATTTTGAATATTTCATGATTTTGTGGCAACTGATTTATTATTTTTCAACCCTGCAAGCCTTGCTTGAATATTTAAAGAGTCTTGCTTAACAAAGAGTGTTTGGAAACAGTTATGCACTTGTAGTCTGTTCAGAGAATGAGTTCAACAAAACAACTTTGCTGCAGAATTTTCTCCAGAAGCTCTGCTTGAGTCTTTGTTGAATGAATGAAATTCTGAGCATGTATTCAGCTACAAGTAAGGAGTCAATTTTGTTATAAAATCAGGGAAGCAGTTAAGCTTTGGAAGGTTCTTCTCACATACAGGGAACACTGCATTTGCATTTTACAACCCTATGACATAGGACTCTTAGAAAAGGAGGGTCACAGTAATGAAGAGATTGACACAATGTAAATGCAAGAATGACCTCGCAGGTGGTCAGTAACAGGCAAGGCAGGGTAGCCTATTGCAAAATCATACTGATATCAGTAATCACTAATGCATTCTTTCCTTCCTTTTTTTTTTTGTTTCTTTTCTTTCATTCCTTTCTTCCTTCCCTCCCTCCCTCCCTCCCTCTTTCCTTTCTTTCTATTGGAGATAGAACCCAGGGGCGCTTAACTACTGAGCTACATCCCCAGCCTTGTTTTATATTTTATTTAGAGACAGGGTCTTGCTGAGTTGCTTAGGGCTTGCTAAGTTGCTGGGGTTGGCTTTGAACCTATGATCCTCATGCCTCAGCCTCAGATCCTTCCAAGCCACTGGGATTACAGGCATGCGCCACTGTGCCTGGCTTATTTTAAAATTCTTATGCCACTTAGTCTGTCAAAACTTATAAATCATTTTAATCAAGTACTTCACTGCCATTTACTAGAAGACTTTTAAATTTTTTTTAAAGAGAGAGTGAGAGAGGAGAGAGAGAGAGAATTTTCTTTTTTTTAATATTTATTTTTTAGTTCTCGGCAGACACAACATCTTTGTTGGTATGTGGTGCTGAGGATCGAACCCGGGCCGCACGCATACCAGGCGAGTGCGCTACCGCTTGAGCCACATTCCCAGCCCAAGACTTTTTAATTTAATGTTGCGCTTTAAATTGATTTTATAACCCTATATATTTTTTAAAATTTTTAATTTGTTTTAATTAGTTATACATGACAGTAGAATGCATTTATGCACTTTGATATATATAGATGGAATATAATTTCTCATTTTTCTGAGTGTACATGCTGCAGAATCATATTGGTCATGCAGTCACATATATACATACAGTAATAATGTCTGTTCCATTGTACTATCTTTCCTATTCCGAAATCTCTTCCCTTCCCCTCCCATCACTTCCCTCTACCTAATCTAAGGTAAAGCTATTCTTCCATAGTGCCGCCCCCAACACCTTATTGTGAATTAGCTTTGGCATATTAGAGAAAACATTTGGCATTTAGTTTTGTGGGATTGGCTTATTTCACTTAGCATGACAGTCTCCAACTCCATCCATTTACTGGCAAATGCCATAATTTTACTCTTCTTTAAAGCTGAATAATATTCCATTGAGTATAGACTCCTAAAGCTCAAGAAGTAAAATCAAACATTAATAAATGGGATGGATTCAAATTAAAAAGATTTTTCTCAGCAAAGAAAACAATAAAGTGAGGAGAGAGCCTACAGATTGGGAGAAAACCTTTACCACATCCACCTCTGATAAAGCATTAATCTCTAGGATATATAAAGAACTGAAAAACTTAACACCACAAAAACAAATAAACCAACCAATAAATAGGTGAAGAAACTAAATAGACACTTCATGGAAGAAGAGATACAATTGATCAACAAATATATGAAAAAGTGTTCAACATCTCTAGCAATTAGAGAAATGTAAATCAAAACTACTCTAAGGTTTCATCTCACTCCTGTAGAATGGCAATTATCAAGAATACAGGCAACAATAAATATTGGTGAGGATGTGTTGAAAAGGCACACTCATACATTGTTGGTGGAACTACAAATTGGTACAACCACTATGGAAAGCAGTATGGAGATTCCTCATAAAATTAGGAATGAAACCAGCGTTTGACCCAGTTATCCCACTCCTCAGTTATACCTAAAGGACTTAAAATCAGCATACTACAGTGATGCAGCCACATTAATGTTTATAGCAACTTAATTCACAATAGCGAGACTAAGGAACCATCCTAGGTGTCCCTCAATAGATGAATGGATAAAGAAAATGTGGTATTTATACTCAATGGAATATTAATCAGCTTTAAAGAAGAGTAAAATAATATTTTTTAAAAATTAGTAAACGAAAGTGATAAACAAGCTGGGTGCGGTGGCACATGCCTGTATTCCCAGCGTCTTGAAAGGCTGAGGCAGGAGGATTGTGAGTTCAAAGCCATCCTCAGCAATAGTGAGGCGCTAAGCAACTCAGTGAGAGTTGTGTCTCTGTGTCTAAATAAAAAAAAAAAAGGCCTGGGAATGTGGTTCAGTGGTCGAGTGGCCCTGAGTTCAATCCATGATACCCCCACTCCCCACAAAGTGATAAACAAAAGGGAAAACAAATCTTCCACAATTCCATCTTCAGAGAATAATACTGATACTATTTGGGGGTATACACAGGCATTCCTAGACCCTCATCCAACATGTCAAATCATGTTTTTTTTTTTTTATTCTGCACACTGTTGGATGGTGGGTGGATCACTCTCTATGAAGTTTGGCTTGAACTCATTGATGAGAACAAGCATGTTTACCAGTGACTGAACTAAACTTTCCCAAATTCTTGTCCCAGGTGTAAGACAAGGATGACAACCTCATGTCCACAGAGATGTAGATTTCACTGGTGTCTGTGAATGTCCACCCTTGAGATGTGTAAGCTGAAGCCGCGTGCTTGAGAGGCCCTGCTAGGCGGGGTGGGGAGTGTTTTCTGCACATCCAACCTTGCCAAGGACTGGTGACCCAGATGGGGTTTTTCCTCAGCAGAATGAACACACAGCGAGTTGGTGGAGGAGTTTCACATGCACTCACAGGTCAGCAGGTGGGCCTCTATTCTGCCTCCCTAGGACCTACCCCAAAATTGGATATGAATCCAGGTCTGTTGACTGAAAGAGGAAACAGTGGAGGCTAAAGCATTTCCCCTGCTCAGCCCAGACTTCTTTAAAGAACCTTGCTTCCTCTGAGATGAGATGAGAACTAGCTACAAGATCCCAGTCCAATGATCTACCCACAGCTGGAGAAGGCCAGTCCCCTCTCTAAAACTACCTTTTCATTCTTGTATTGGTTTTTACTTTGTATTATGCATGATTTTATTTTATTAATTAAATTATTATTTTGGTGCTGGGGATGAACTCAGGGGTGCTCTATCACTGAGACACATCTTCAGTCCTTTCTGTTTTCTTTTGAGACAGCTAGGTTGCTGAGGCTGGCTTTGAAATTGCAATCCTCCTGCCTCAGCATCCCAAGTTGTTGGGATCATGGGCATGTGCCACCAAACCTGGCATGGTTTTTCAAGCTAAGACTCTGGATTCCTCTCTAAGTCGTGGTTCTGCTTCATATCACTGCAACCCCCGTTAGGGATGCCCTTCCTGGGCCTGCTCAGTCCCTGGACTTTCCCCCGAGACGTGCCAATATATTCATCTTATGCTGTTCCTGACAGTCAATCCCTGAGATTCCCAGGGACGACTCCATTGTGTGAATCACAGTTTTCTGTAGAGTAGGGGAAATGAGTTCATCTTGATCTTAGAATGGGAAAACGGAAGCCCAGATGGCGTAGAGCAGAAGTGAAAGGAGGAGACCAGAGAGGAAGCGGGAAGTCTACTGAGGTCAGTGGTAGAGAGAAAGAAGGGAATGCAGAAAAGCAGGCAGGGTCTAGAGAGGGCTGAGGGCTGTGTGTGTGTGTGTGTGTGTGTGTGTGTGTGAGTGTGTGTGTGTGTGTACATCACATCCACAGGAATACAAATTACTTGAACTTTATGGAGGGGGAGGGTGAACTTGCTCAAAGGTGGCCCACTATAGGGAGAGAGGCAGAACTGGACCAAGGTCAGCAGTGCCCCTCAGCTCCCCACTGTACCCTTGGGGTGAGCTTCCTGCAGCATAACGCTGTTGTTGGAAGCGAAGAAAGAAAGGCAGAGGCACATGGAAGTTCTAGTTTGGGAAAAAGAATACTCATAATGTCAAAGCCCACCTCCAACTGTCACGGCTGCTGTGTCTGCGTGCTGTTCTGAACTTGTGCACAGGCCCTTGTGAGTTTTCTCTATACAGTTGATCTGTCAGAGGGGTCAGTTGCATTTTTTCCATTTTCTAATTGCTTTTAGGTAAATGACTATCACACCCAAAGGACTGGGACAATTATTCATCAAAATCAACTGTTGGAGAGGATGGGGGACTGTTGCTTTGATCCATCTGCCATGGACAATAATACATTGGAGGAAATTAAAGAGACACATGTTTGAAGGACCAGCAAGTTCTCTTTAAAAAAAGAGAAATGATTCATCAATGAAGACATTTACAATAATGTTCATAACATAATGTTCATAAAAGGAAAACACTGGAAATGACTTCAGTGATTATACTTAATTATGAATTTAAATAGTTGTATTCACCCAATGGAATATTATCAGTCACTGAAAAGGAGCTGATCACATCTGTGCACATGAGTTCAGTGGCTGTGAGGTTCACAAAAGTTAATTCATGTGCAGGAATATCATAGTGTGATGCCTTACCTGCTTATTTCACAATCTTAAAGTGCGCTTACCTCTGTCTTGCAGATTGTCGTGGCTTCGCACAAATGAAGAGCTGGAGAAAATGATAGCATGTTAGACTTTCCTGTGGTATTCACACTCCATCCAGGGGCAAGGTCAATGGTAATGGCTGAAACTGCATTGAAGCACTTCATATTTTACTTAATAGGCTAGAAGAATTGTTGGTTTTCTATGGCAACCAGAGGCTGGCTCTTCCCCTCCTCGTCCAAGGCCAGCAAATATTAGATATGAAATGCAAACACTGACCTGCAGAAGTTCTTCCCAGGTCACTGCAGTGAGCACACATCAGAATTTTTTTACTTTTTGAAGTCGTGAGTTTGACTTGCCTTGTACTTAGTCATAGAAATTAATACTTGACTGGTTGGGGCTCCTATTCTATAGAAACTGCTCACCCACTGAGACTCAGCTCTAGCCGGGAAGAAGAGTACAGAGGTCTCATTCCATCTTGAAATGTGAGCCGGGTGAGAAAACGATATTGACTATTATTGGGAGTTCCATAAAGAAAAAGGGATTAGAAGGCTGTGAGACCATCACAATAGCAATATGCATTTCTAAACACAAGACGGAGGCTCTAAGGCAGCAGTTAACGGTTTCCTTAGCACCTTGCTCGAATTTTCTGGTTCATTTTGTATTGTGGTCAGCATCTGTGGACAGGAGCTCCAGGTGCTAAGACAGTTAAATCTGATTTCATGGTTTGCGCTCTGTTCCAGGGAGTGTGCTATTGACTGAAAGAGCCTCTGGGTTAATTATCTGGAACTTGACCCTTTCCTAGCACTGACTGAAATCACCTGGGTATGGATCTGGGTTTTGTTACCCCCAGGGAAGCCCGCGGGGCCTCCCAGCTTGCTTTGTACAAGAAAATGCCAGCAGACCCTTCGGCCACCACAGTGTGCTGTACCAAGGGTCAGACTTCTGCCATCCAGGCTCTCCACTGTTGAAACCAGGGTCCCTCTCTGGGGAGCCAGTGGACACTTCCGTTAAATGTCTGGGGAAATAACAAGCAGCCAGATGGTTCTAATTTTCCAGAATTTTTAGGAAATATTGAAAGAGGAGGAATATCCTCTGAGGATACTCTGGGTCTTAAGTACAGACTTTATAAGGACAGAAGAAAAAAAATCCCAAAATAACACAACTAAAACTAAGATAAAAGTCGCGATTCTTTCATTTAGCAAATACACGTTGAGCACTTTCTAGAGGTGGGATGTGTTTGGCGACAGTAACACGAATGGACATGCTCTCTGCCCTGGAGGAGCTTACCTCTTGCAGGGGAGACACACTTGCATCGCAATCAGAGCACACCTGGTGCACACTGTGGAGAAGGTGTGCCCAGCACACGTCCCTGAGCAGTGAAAGGTCACTAACGGACAGCATTGCCCTGGAAGAGGGCCTGGGGATTCTCGGAGCCATCAGAAGCCTATCACAACAATGCAGAGGGGAGCTGGTGGCCCTGGTCTGCCTTCGAGAGCTGGGGAGGAAGGGGAGACATAGGGAGACTCAAGACACATGGTGGAGTAGGATTTTGGGAGTTAGGAATGGATTGGATGGGAAAAGAGACAATGGGAAGAAAGTTCACCAGGACTGAGGCGAGAAAGTCTGCAGGAAGACCTTGTTGGTTGGGACTGGGAGTAGAAATGAAGAGCTAATTCCCAACAGAATCAGCTGTGATGCTTGCGAACTATGTGCAGGTCTGAAGCCAGGAGAGGAGGTGTGGTCAGAAGCTGGAGGGAGGGGGATTATCAACATGGCTTGACATTGGGCACTGAGACGTCCTCTAGGGACAGAAAAGGGAGCCTCAGATAAACTGAGTAACACCAACATTTAGAGTCAGTTTGGGAAATAACTCTAAGAAAGGCAATTATGCCAGAATCAGGAGACTTTGTGAAATAAATTAAATAAGCAAATAAAGTAAGCCAAAACCTATCAACCAACTACAACAGGTGTAAGTCTGAATGCAAGCTCATTATCCTTTCACCATAATGATACATTTTTCTCTTAGAAAGTTATGTGAAGGGAAGGTGTTCTGTTTGATGTTGTGTCACATCAGGGGGTCGAACAGCAAATGCCCTGGGAAGGGGGATAGAGCAACAGTCCCAGCACCCACGAGCTAAGGGGCGAGAACATGTTGGTAAAGGCACAAAGTTGGACAAGGCGAGGACGTGGCAGGGAGAAGGGAAGGGGCGTGTGGCGTCATGGCGTGTGGTGCCATGTGCAGGCCTGTCCACAGAACTGAGAGCTGGTGTTGACCAGGCTCTTGATTCATGCCTGGCTCTGCTCGGAGCTTCCCAAGTGGAAAAGATGCTGGCCAAGTCACGCCGCTCACTGGTATGGCGGCACGGGTCTCACTCCTG
The DNA here is from genome assembly GCF_052094955.1 of Ictidomys tridecemlineatus. Lineage (NCBI taxonomy): Eukaryota > Metazoa > Chordata > Mammalia > Rodentia > Sciuridae > Ictidomys > Ictidomys tridecemlineatus. Next base: position 6,332,537 of record NC_135485.1, read on the forward strand.
TAGGTCCTGCTCAACAGAGTTCTACTTGGCCCTGCTGAATGAAGATAGCAAAAGGCTAGCCCCAGGGAGCTCCCGATTCAGTCTGGTTCTAAGCTGGGGTGTGATGGGTGAAAGAGAGCTCCCATGTGGGAGAGGGTGGAGGGGGGCAGTGTGGGCAGCAAGCAGGTGGCTTCCAGGCATCCCGGAGCTGTGAGCAGCGTGTGCAGGGAGTGGCGGGAACCGAGGTCGGTCCCTGGCCAGGGTGGGATGGGGAAGTGGGCTCCCAGCAGCGACTTTGTGGAAGTCTTGGTTTTTGAACAAGCCACTATTAAGTTAAAGTGACTTGGTAATGAGTCATTCGCCAGAGGCTGTGTGTCTTCAGCTCTTCAGTGGAATTGACAGCTGCCACAATAACCTGATCAGGTGATTATCTAATTGGAAATGCATTTTTAACACTATGAAGTTCTGTTCCAAAGAGACTATTATTAGCTCTGATGTGAACGCCAATTGAGAATAACTAGAAATGACCAACTTTTCCTCCAAGAGTGATTAGCATCCATTCCAGGTAATCTGATCTAGTTAATATTCAATTCTTTCCCCTGCCCTTCACTAACACATGGGTCAGTCAAAAATTAGAGAAAGAACAACATCATTAGATTCAATGATAGTTGGAGTTCACAGGTTCCCCTCATGCCTCAACACTGCCGTCAAAATCAAAAGCCAAGGAGCCTTGGTAGTCATTGTCCAAGAGAGCACCTTGCTACTCCCAAGCTGCAACCTGAGGGGGACTTTGTGACTCCTCACCTGGTCAGGGCAAGAGGAATCTTCCGCGTGATTCGGCTTTGCGATGGCTGGGATGATGCTGGCCTCATCTTGTCATGGGAAACTGTAAAGTTGTGACATAATTTGGTCAGATTGCATGTTGAAAGTGATCAAGGACTGTTAGAAGCCAACTCGAACGTCCATAATTTCATGCAAATAATTTCTGATTCTTATTACTGGGATGTAGATGTCACTGGAAACTCTACAACCCTCCCAGATCCTGGGGGTATCTTTTCTCTGAGACTATAAAAATTACATTGAGCATTTACAATTGGGAACACACATTACCAAGCTTCCTGGAAACACAGAGTACTGCCTTGGGAGATATTACAGGGATTATGTTACACCAGTTAGTTTAGAAGACTTCTAACTTGATTCTCATTCATTCACATCACTCTGCAAATATTTACTGAACAGCTTCTATAAGATAGGTCTTCTTCCAGAATCTGGGGTCACAGTGAGAAGGGAGAAGTGGTTATTACATTCTAAGGAAAGGAGACAGGAACCAGGCATGCAATGCCTCAATGCTCGCATTTCACACAGTGTGAGTGACAGGAAGTAAGTAGAGCTCTACTTTGGATCCAGAGTGATGGTGGGGCCCAAGCAGACCTTCTGAGAGATGAGCTCTGAGCTGAGCTCTTAGTGAGAAGAAAGTTAAACCAGAGGACTGCTCTGGGTGATGCAGGGGACAGGCAGCCCAGTGCCAGCACAAGACACCTGTGTTCTCAGACCCTTCCTGCAAAAGGGAGGGGAGCTTCCAGGACTCTGGTGTCGACTGGCAGTTCCCAGGTGGTCACCACCAGGGCTATATTTTCTCATTAATCATCAACTTTTGAAAAGCTCTACATACTCATTGGAGTTAGTTAGTAATTACATATGCCATTGGTGTGGCTGCTAATGATTTCCTTTTTATCATGGATGGAGTTAACTGGCCATCCAGAATTACCAAGAGCACAGACTCCTCCTGAATATGAAATTCCGTGAACCCTCTCCCAGTTGTGACCGTAGGTAATAAAGCCAGGGAAGCCTGCAGACACTGGTGGCACTGTTTTAGGATGTTACTCTGTTCTGTGTCCAAGGTTGGTCACAAACTTGATTGAATGACTGTGATTACTTGAAATGTGATTGGAGCTACTGACTGGTCCTTTAATAACACATCCCAGAAATTCATTCTGTGCCATCAACAGCCACCCAGAGCTTCTGGCCCTCTTGAGCTGAACCATGTCACGTTTTGTGCGGATGACCACTGGAGCCTGGTGCAACGACACCTGAGTTTGCATGTTGAAATTTACTGTGGGGAAGGACATGTTTTCATTAAGTTTTAAAATTATTTGAAATTGTCCATGAAACCCCCATTGCTCCATCGGGGATCTGTGGGATGTCACAAAATCAGGTAGGCCCCTCTTTGGGTTTAACTTCCTCATTATATACTGAAGAGCAGACTTGAGACCCCCAGAGGATAGGCACTTGTCTCTGGTTCCCTCTTTGGGCCAGAACATATTTTGCCTCTGAACATATTTTATCATTCAAAATGGATGGCATTTCAAACAAAGGTGGACATCAGGCACTGCCTGCTGCATATCCTGCCACTTAGTGGGTGTCAGACTGCATGCTTCTCTGAAAATGTTGAAAGTGATCAAGGACTGTTAGAAGCTAACTCAAATGACCATATTTTCATGCAAATAATTTATGATTATTATTACTGGGATGTAGATGTCATTGGAAACTCTAATGTGTGTGTGTGAGTGTGTGTGTGTGTGTGTTGTGGCAGGGACACCAAGGTCTCTTTGGCCAGTGGCAGGGGTGGCAGTGTGACTCCTTTTGGTAATACCTGGGCTGAAGAAAGACCTCTGATTTAACCCAGATATAAATTTCCTTGCTTAGACCAGAGGACGCTGAGTGGACTGTGAGGTCCTACACCCCTCTGATCCCTTCACCACGTGCACGTATCTTACATCCTGGGCTTCGGTTACAATGCTTGTAAATTATGACTAGAGATCTAGAAACAGCACATCCTAATGGCAGTAGGGAAAGAAAGTTAAGGTAAAGAATTTACCTTCTTCTGCTTCAAGGACCTGTATTAAAAAAAAAAAAAAAACAACCATTGAGTGACTTTCTGTGTTACAGAATTTAATAGAATACTATATGTGCTTTTGAAAAATTTGGTTATAGTAGAATTTCAGGAAGAATTTTGTTAGCATAGATTTTTTAAAAAATAGTAGAATTTTGAAAAAGATTTTGTTAGTATAGAGTTTTAAAAAATCCATAATTCTCCAAAAGACTGAACAAAAACCAATTGGAAAGTAATTTAACTGAACAAAAACCAATTTAATTTCAAGGGTCTTAGACATGCTTTATTCCTATTGCAACAATTGCCTCAATGAGACTATTTCCAAGAAACAACCTGAACTCTGGACCAAGCTCAGGTACAAGGTGTTCAGCCTCATGACTCACAGTGTCATACAGCTGGTGTGTTCCTTGCTTATTGAACTCTGATGAAGGCATTTGTAGTAGTGATGTAGGCTGGACTCGGGGGGGCACTGGGAGCAGGCCTCGGCGGAGCACTGGAGTCCAGGATAAAAGCTAGGCCCCTCATGCATTTACATGCTAGTATGTCTTCATCGTACATGTGTGTGTAGGCAAAAAACAGTTCAAAGAGATATAAAATACCAACAGAGATTGTGTTTCGGTGATAAGGCTATGACTAATCTTTTCTGTATACTTCTGTTCTGAAATGTTTTTTTAAAAAAATAAGCAGAAGATACTTGCATTATTCTTTTTAAACACAGCCATTTATCTTCCCAAACATTTCTTTTCTCTTTCTTTCCTTAAAAGTGGCAGAGTTCCTGACTGTCCTTTGTTATGAAAATGTCCACATTTATTGGACTGGTATCCCTCACCACAGTGAGCTCTTGAAGAGGCAAGAATCTTTACAGTAGAATCTGTGTGATATTTGCTGAAGGGCATGTTTGATCACGAATAATTATGTGAAGTTTGATTCGTGCATTGAGTCACCTGGAGACGACCTCAGGTGTCCGTTTCATAGGAACTTGTTTAACCTATGGGATGAGAAGGCCATTGGTGCTCTAATGAGGTTTGTGAAACTTTTGAAATAAAAGTGGTTTTTCTCTATAAATATGTGCATACATTTTTGGTGGAATGAGGAAGGTATATAACTCAGCATCAAATTATTAAAGGAATAATTTAATATCCTTGAATTAGAAAACATGTAAAATGTCCTTGGCTTAACAGAGGAGATCCAAAGAGGTGATGCCATCTGCCCATGTTCCCACAGCCATCCTGCAGCTAAGCTGGCCCGAGCCCAGCTCTGCCAACTCACATTTGCTCCACAGATAGATAAGAAACCTGCAGCAACAGTTTGCTCACAGGGGCATCCTGTGTCTTGTCTGAAGCCAGCAAACAGAACTTTTGTTTTAAAGACCATGGTACCCCTAGGGTTCTGGAAGGAGGACAAACTGTTCATTAGGAGAGCAAATCAAAGCAAATCCATGGCCAAGAACAAAGGGCCACGAAGGCATGCTAACCAGTGGTTTTAGAAGGCTCCCTGGTGAGGCCTCCCCAGGACTTTGAACCTGGCAGTTCCCAGTGCTCACTCAGAGGCAGGAGCTCTCCGCTGTCAGAGGAGAGGGAGGCAGAAGGTAAGAGCAGAGGAGGAGCTTCCTCTGGGGGAGCAGTTGTTTTATCTCACTGAGACCCAGCCAACTTTTTGCTTGAGGGCTCTGAATTTAAAATCAATGCAGTTAGACAAGTGCAGTATCTCTTGTTTTTCTACTTTAACTTTTTTTGTTGTTAGAAAATCAACATATTCAAGTGAGAGAGAAATGTCACCTCCTGCTGTCCGTCCTCCTTCCCTCTAGCTCCCTCCTCTCCTTTCCCTCCCTCCCTCCCTCCCTCCCTCCCTCCCTCCCTCCCTTCCTTCCTTCCTCCCTTCCTTCCTTCTTTTCTTTCTTCCTTCCTTAGTATCTCCTTCCTCTCTTTTCTTTTTTACTTTAGCTCAGGCTGTCCCTCTAATTTTTAAGGCAGAGAGTCAGGACTCTGGGGAGCAGACCTGGGCTTGGCGATTTCAGGGACTGGCCTGTCTTCTGCCAGCTGTGGACATTGGCAGTTTGTCACCCCTCTGTCTTCATGTTTTCTTTCAGGGCTTTGTAGGGATGAGGTGAGACTCTGATTCTCTATTCACTTTGAAAACTACAGAGGGCTGTGTGCATCTGAGTCAGCACATCATTTCTGCTGAAATATATTTTACTTTGCAAGACATAATTAAGCAATCACTCCATGTGCACACACACATGGCATTTGCCTCCTGGATGGGCTTTTGCAATGGAGAAATGACCTTGAATCTCAGCCTAGACAAACAATGCAGAAGCAGGTTGGCAAAACTTATGCAAGAATGAGTATTTCTATTAGATCCTGTTCTTCAGAGGACACTGTCTTCCAACAGAAGCCAGCCAAAGAGGCAAGGAGGACCAACAGCTCTGCACGATTCCTGCTGCCTCCCCATTTCCTTCTTGCTCGCTGGTGATTGGAGGGGGGCACATGTCCTGTCAGACTGATCTTTGTGTTGTAGACTTGAAGTCATCTCGAGTGGCAGCCAGCCTCTACTTGAGGCACAGAAACCCAATCTAGAGGCAGAGTTCTGGGTTCAGGAACCTTAGATGTGCAGGGTCCCCCAGCAAGAGCACAGTGACCTACTGCTCCTTCTCAGGGGTGCTGAGGAACTCCTGTGACTCCCAGAAGGGCATGGAGAAGTCCTCTATGGTACCAGGGCGCTCATCTCATCCAGCACTGATACATGTGATCCTTCTTGACATGGTTCCTTTGTGGATTTTAGGGACTAAAGGTACTAAATGTCTTGTTTGAGTGACAAACTGGACGTGTGACTAATGATGTTTGCATTCTCAAAAAAGCAACAAATACAAAGAAAAGAAGGAAGTAAACGGACCTCTATGGTCTAGCGGAGGTATAGGGCAAATACCAGGCAAGAACTCAGCCCCTTAGGAGTCCAATGTGAGCAAGCTAAGGCCATTCCTGCCGGGGGATGGAAGTTTTTCATCAGTCCCAGGGCCCATCGCCTTCTTAAGGAACTTCTTCTTTGGGAACTTAAGGACGTGAGCCTTGGAGGGCTCTGTGATTGTGCTATCCTGCCTCATGTCCTTGCTACTTGTTGAGCCTCTACTGGCCCCTTGGCCATTTGTGTATTTACTTTGACTTTATCACAACTTTGCACAGAAATGTGTCCCTCTCTTCCTGGTGTGTGGGGCGTTTGCCAAATTTCATAAACCCTCGTAGAGGGCAGAGCAGGGTTCACACCTAGATTGGTAAGGCTCTGAATCTCATCTGTCTGCCACTCTGCAGTCCTGTTTTCCCTGTGAAGATCAAGCAGCGTAGAGCCTACAGCTGCCAACACCTCATTTCTGTGCGGTGGAGGTTGGAATCCAGGAGGGAGGTTTAGTGTTTTTCCTGTGTGAAGCGGGCATGTTCCCACTGCATCCGTCAACACTGAATGACCATGGGGTGGAGGAGGGTCTGCGTCTACCCTCTGGATCATAACCTGTTTGACTTAGGTTTCTCATCTTTAAAGCAGGGGCCAGGGGATCATTCATTCTGAGCATGGCTACCACAAGAACCAAGTATGATAAGGTACCCAGAGAGAATCTTGCTCATTGTGGACACCTCATGCACACAAATTCCCTTTTTGTTTCCGAGGACAAAATTGCTACTTACCCCACGTAAGTCCTTTAAGCTTATCTGTCTGTATGAAGAAGAAAAATGGTGTTAATAAAAAAGCAATTCATAATGGCCAAGATAGAGTCATCCTGAGCCCTTATAAAACTCTGTCATTGCCAAATTAACAGCCCGTAGTCCAGTGTGATATTTATCACTCTTCTATAAATCTAAAGCAGGTTATTTTTTTCTCATAATTTTCTGAGGAATAAAAAGAAGCCAATATAAAAGGCGGTGACTGCAAGGACACAAATATACTTGCTTCTCATTTTAGGAGAATTTAAATAACGTTGTCATTTCTCCTGACATTTGATTCCCATGTCAGATTTCATGAGCACAGTCAGACCTATTGTTAGGTAGATTTTTAAAGCTCTCACTTTTTTTCTCCTCTGAGAAAATGTAAAAGGTTTAAATATGAAGCTGTCAGGTAGAGTGGCAGCCCAGGAAGGTGTGTGTAAAGAAAGATTACTGACAATGAAAGGGAGCCTGATACAGGAAAAGAATCATGAGACTGAGAGGAAAAGGGAAAGGATCCAACAAAGAATTCTACTCTGTGGACACTGGCCGAGTCTCAGCATCATCTCCCAGATGTTCATTACATTGGAAAGTCAACTTCTCCAAACCTCATTTTCTCGTGTGCAAAATGTCAACAAGTGTCCTCATCTTGGAGGGTTATTGTGAGAACTGCTAGAGATAATAAGAAAAATGGGGCATTCAGTGGGCAAGGTGTTCAAATGTGGCCAAACTCCCCATGGGAACTAAGGATGTGGGCTGCGGGTGCCCGTCCCAGCTACCATGTCCATCAGTGAAAGGCCAGGAACTGAAGGATGCTGGGGGTTAAAGACTGCCACGCCAACCTCACGGGCGCTGTGGATCCAAAGCTTTCCGGGTCTCTCTGTCTTGGGCAAAATGGCCCCAGAGCACATGGATCTCAGATACTTTCTGGTCTTGAATTTCCAAGCTAGGGCAACTGTCCTTGGGTTCCACAGCTTTTAACGATCATCTCAGCCCATCGGAGACAGATAGCACCTCTGCACCTCCCTTGCCTTTTAGTTAGCAGGTAAGAAGTAAGAGATATAGTCAGAAGCAACCAAGTAGAACAAACACCTGTACTATTAATTATTTTGCAGTTAAATTGAGACTAATCTCAGTATTCTTAATGTTTAAGAGACTCTGGCATAGTAGGGGTGTTGATGGACTGACTATGTGGCTTCAATTTAAACATGTGTAATTGATTTTGGACTTTCAATTTTAAGTTACAATAGTCAAGACACATTTTGACTCCATTTGAAAAGCATTTGAATCAACTGCATTTGTAAAGCATTTAAACTGTGCACGAGAAATTGATTTTTTTCTGTATTTATCTCTCTCTATACATTTACTTTATGTGATTTACAAAAATTGTTAAAGTTTCTTTGCTAGAATTTAAAACTACCCTGTCAGTAATAGAAGTACTTAAAAATCAGGTATGCTCAATTTATAAAGACATTTCAAATATTTAAGTAGATTTAACTGAGTTTGTAAGTACTTACTATCTAAGATGCCTTAAACTATCTTGGTTGAGTTAGTTCACATTTGTAGAACAAGCAGAGTGACTGTGTTTCTCTTCCCATAAAATAACTCAATTTATAAATAGAGCAATGAGTTTTACAGATTGAAACTTGAGGCTTCAGGAAAGGTAGGTTTTGGAATGTGTCATTTTAACAAGCTGAATTTTAAGACAATGTGGGGACTCTAAGAAGCCTCTTCTTTGCATAGCAGGGTGAGGCCCTCTGGCCTCTGCACATTTGATCCTTCCCAGGCCCACGTGGAGCCAGAGGGAGCCTCTCTGACCTCCTTGGTTTGTCCATGGAGATGGCCAAGAACACATGGCCATTGACTACTTGGAAAAAGAGTTCTCACATTATTTCCTTTGCATAATGTGTGCTTAGTATAAACTTAAGGATATTATCATTTACTACAATTGTGGACCGTCTTGAACATCTTTCAGTTTAAAATGAATTGGATTTGAATCCTTTCTTTGTCATCTATGGGCTCTGTCACCCCTGATAAGTTCAGTTCCCTCTCTGAAACTTAGTTTTCCCATCTACGAAATGGACAAATCCAGCCAGCCATGGAGCAGCCGGGCTAATACAGACAAAAGACTCCTGATGGGCAGGTAGATGCTGGAAATGTTGTTGGTTGATCTCATTATCACTCCAGATGAGTTTATGCAGTGCATGGCCATGGTGTTAAAATTGCGGTGGATCCATAGTTGTGAAGTCCCTCCCTTTTTAATTCCCTTTCAGAGGACTTCAGGGAATTCTGAAATTCCCTTTCAGAAGGACTTCTCTTTCCAGGAGTGGAGTTCCACTGGAATCTTACCCAGTGGAAAGATTTCCTAAGCACCAATCTAACATTTGCGTCTCATTTCTTGTAATAGAAATTTCCCCAGGCTGGGCCGCAATTATGTATGGTCAAAAGTCTCTGTTTGAATTAAATTTACTTAAGTGAAGAAAAAATGAACTAGGGAAAGAAATATTAAATAGGTAGATATTGTAACAATGATAATCGTGGTGCAGAAGTGGTTGAGGACATCCCACCCGTGTTCTCCAAACTTCAAAGACCTCAAGTTAGTTGCCAATGAATGATCTAAATGACATTTCTGTGAACTGAAGTGCTTCCATTCAGCTATTGTTTAGTGAAGCTAAGACTTAGCTTTAAAAAAGAGAATGGCAGAGCTGGTGGGGACAAACAGGGGCTGAAAGACAATAGCTGGAACCACAGCCGCCATTCAGGGCAGCGTGGCAATCATGGGCTGCAGCTGCCACAGCCAGGCTGTCCACAATCCATGCCGCTGAGGGCCAGCTGCACATCACAGTCCCTGCCTGGGGGGGCGACACATCCCCAGTGCCTGACAGAGCAGCTGCTGGGAAGGGGAGGGGTGCATTTTCCCAGCCTCACTGGGTTGTTTACAAGTGACCTGGGTCACCACTAAGGCTGCCTGACCACCCATGTGGACCCTGCTGGAGTGCAGTGGAAATCCCAGCTCTCCTCCTCAGCACATGCTCCTCTGCCGGTGGCAGACGCTGCATGCCTCTGTCCCTCAGAAGCCACTTGCCATCCTGTGGCTTTGACTGAGTTACCTCACCTCTCTGACACCTGGTGACATGATGGGCACCATTACTGAGCACCTACGTACCATCGTAGCCTTGGGATACCGTACTTTACAGGGCGGCTGGAGGAGGTGACAGGACAAAATGCCATCCCTCCCTGGAGCCGTTTGTAGCAGAGAGATCCAGCCCAGTTCTCAACACACCTAAAAATGATCGGATGCATGCGAACTGCAACTACCCAGAGACACAAGTGCCAACCTCCCGAGAGACCAACACCACTTCAATGGTGGCATTGTTGTGTGGTTGCAGGGGGACACTTCAGTGAGGGAGGGAGCCTGATGTCAGATATTGGAAACCTGAGCATAGACAAGCCTCAGAGGTCTTAAAGAACGTTCTGGATTTATGCAGCCAGAAGTGGCTCAGGTGAAATCCAAACTCGGTTCTTCTGGGGCCCAAGATCCTGTTCTTTCCAGCACAAAGAAGCAGAAAAAAAGATCAAAGCCCCTTCTTCACATCAAATAACCTCAGCACATAGGGTATTTATCAGTCGCATTTCCTGTGTCCTGACTTCTCTGTGGTCTGACCAGTCCTTAACATTTTGACCAAGAGTTTTTGGACGGTTCATTTTGTATTTCCAATTCTGATGACACCATGCATAGGTCTGAGGGTCTACTGCCTCTCTGTCGCTGCCTCTCTGCCTCTCACTCTGAAAGTGAAAATCCAAATGGAGCAACTTTGTCAATTCCTGTTCTGGTTAGGTGCCCTTGGAAGCTGCAGCAGGAGATACATGTTTGTCAGACACTCAAGGCAATGTGTCAGTCACTGCCAGGAAGCGTGAATACCTAAATGAGCTAGCCTTTCCCTTTGGAGTGGAGGGCTAGGTTAGAATCTCTGGGCATTACAAGGGGTGAGAAGGGCATGCACAGAAAGGGGCTCAAGGTCCTAAGCGTGCAGTAACTGTCACAGATATGTGCTGTCGATGGGGTGTAGTTAGGTAAATCGGGTCTAATACCGAGTGATATCTAAAATGGAGGCCATGCTGACAATGATTCTGGGAAACACAGGACAACTCATGGAATGGAAAGGCCCTAGGCCAAAGTCCACCCTAGAGAAATGTTAATGGAACCCAGGAAACAGCCCCCAACAGACTGGGAGATAGCCCATCCCAAAGAAGTGTTAATGAAGTCCTTCCTGCCCAGATTACTTGTACATTCCATCACCAAAACTATAAAAAGGGGAGACAACCGCACTTCATGGATTCCACCTTCTTCCTCCGGGAGAAGTCTTTTCTGCTGTCCTTTAATAAACTTCTAATTTCTACTCTGACCTTGCCTCGGTGTGCTCTCTGGTGTTACTCTTCAACACTGGGGAAGCAAGGACTCGTCACCAGTCAACAGCGGTAACACCACTGGATCCTCACGTTAGCTCACAAGGCAGGAGGTGGACATTGATACCTTTCTTTCTTCCTGAGAAAAGCCTTGGCTTAAAAAAGTCTATACCTTATTTTTCAGGTTTTCAGGGTGTCCTGAGGCAGGGTCTCTTCGGCAGTGCACAGAACTTCCCTAGCTTCATGCTCCTGTTCAGGGCTCCCCGGCACACAGTGGGGTGCTCAGCAGTCACTCTGCTCTTCTCATTGCATGCCAGCACCATCCCTCCACCCACCCACCCACCAGCCAACCAACCATCCAGACAACCAAACAACCAACCAACCAAGTCTTCACAGCCCCACATTCTCCAGACTGTCCCCAGGGGGGAGGAGGGACAAAGCTGCCTCCAGCTGAGAACTGCTCCCCACAGGCGCCAGTGCATAAACAGCACAACCTCAATGTCAACGCCGCAGTTTGACTGCAGATGTGAACCCCCATGCCATTTCCCACAGACCAGAAGGACATGCCTTGGAACAGAGAGTGTTTCTTGGAAGAAGTCTGTTACGTGGGACTGTAAAGGATGCAAAGACGAGACCTTCACCAGACAGCTGGGGGGCAATGGCATTGGCCATTTGTGTCCCCATCAGAACCCGTGCTGCATGGGATCCCCACAGAAGCTCAGAATGGGCCTGGTGTCCTCAATTCCCGGGACTATTCCTGAGATACGTTTCCTGGGGAAGTCATCTAGAGAAGTCATGCCCTGGGCCTCAACCTGCTACTGTAGTCTGCAGTCACAAAGCAGAGAGAAGGGAGGGAGGGGCGCAGCCTCAGCGCTAACTTCCCAAGGAAGGCAATTTTGGCCTTCTCTGTTTGTTGGTTTAGCCACATTTTATGATCAGCATCAGCTGCCAAGTGCCCCGCATGTTTGGGACTGTAGATCATCATTGCCCTTAATTCCAGAGATTTGGCTTTTATATATTTGTCAAAAATGGCAGGAGTGTTTTTGACAGGAGGGGTTTAAATCATGGTGCTATTTCCCCAGCCTGAGTCTTTGGTCCTGGATAGTCAGAACCCCCTTTTGGTTTTTACATACAGTGCCCTGAATTCCTCCTGGCATTGTAACATTTTCTTTAGCAAATTCAGGCCTCAAGGGAGCAATTCTTTCAATAGCTGATTTGATTACAGAGAGGCTGTGCTTTCTGTGAACAATCAAACCACAGGCTTCTATGACCCTTCCCTCTGGGTGTCCTTGGCCCCCTCACCCTGGGACAATGCCTTTAGAGCAGACCCCTACCCTCCCACCACTCTTCCGGGTCACTCCACCTGCAGCAAGAATAAGGCTCTCACCTGGGCCCTCCCTGGGCTTCTGGAGAGGTGTGTCTCTGAGGGAGAGGTGCACTGCTCTCTGGTGCCGGGGGCAGAGGCTGGTGCTGCTTCGGGAGAGTGGTGGGAGGCCTGGGTGAAGATCACAGGGTGAAGACCACAGTGGGCCTGAGCTGCCTGCAGCTCCGGACGCTCCTCACCCTGCCTCCTGCATCCTGAGCTCTCCACAGCAGCCCGACCCATTCCACATTCCACGTTGCTCCAAATGTCAGGGCAATCATTCTTCTAAAGAGTCTAAATCTACTTCCCGGAACCTGCCCTTTGATCGGTTGCTGTTTCCTACAGCATGTGATGTGATTTTCTCCAGGGCATCATGTACTTCTCAAAATGAAATGCTGCCTGTTTAGTGTGAGGAATCCTGGGGAAAGAAGAACAGAGGCCTCCATCCCTCCCAGACTGGAAGACCTGAGTTAACAGGGTCTTAAGGTCGATGAATGCCCCCTCACCCAGTTTATGTACTCATTGATTCATAGTGTGTCGAGCCCTTTGGTAGATGCTGGAAATGCAGAGAGGAAAAGACACAGCGTTGACTGCAAGATGCTTCCCTCTGGGAGGGAGGAGAGGGAGGTAGAGAAACCATGGCCAGAGCCGGCCACCAATGCTGCAGAGCCGCACAGGCCCAGGGAGGCAACGCGAGGGGCCGACATCCTCGGCGCCTCAGCAGCCAGGGCTTCAGCTCTTGCCTCTGTGTACATGGAGAAATAGCCTAGCGCCTGTGTTTCTCTGGAGAATGCTCTTCCTTAAACATATGTTTCCATATTGTAAGCCCTTCACCCAAATTCCAAGTCCATCCACCTATCGACTTATGATTGAGGTGTGTGGAGTGGGCGTGGGCTGCTGCCTGTGCACTTGGGCATGAGAGGCATACGCTGATTTGATCTGGTGATTTCTGTACTAAGAGAACGGAGGGAAAGAGGAAGGGATAGGCAGAAAGACACTCATGGAGAAACAGTAAGGGAAGGGACACTGGGCAGGTAACTGTGAATGAAGGCAGGACTGAATGGACCACTGGAGACTGGGTCAGCCCTGTCCATTGTGTCAGGTTTCTGGGGTCAATTGTCTCTCCCTTCAGGCACCAGCACAAACCATTTAAGTATTAAAGCAAAACAAAAAACGATTTTCAATGTCTTACCGAGGAGGCGGCAAAGGAGTCTGTGAAATGAAGGAGAATTGGAAATTACATTTGTTGTTCTTTGTGAAGCTCCAAGGGGTGAATTTATTTTTTGTGTTTATGATTAGAAATTACAAATAATGACCAAACTCCTAGAACATATTTTTCAAGTAATATCTTAAGCTTCTATATGGTCCATATTTCTATACTTAAAAAAAAAAAAAGAAACGAATATATTTTAATGACTTGACTTACCATGTTTCCCTTTATGGATCTGTTCTCTAAAACACAAGAAGAAAATGCAGTGAATTTATACAAAACATTGTCAAGTGCTATTCTTACATAGGCTTAAGCGGAAATCATTCCTGTTTTAAATACTGTTGATGATAACGTTGATTAATAGTTGCTGAGATCTTAGTAGGTACCTGGCATGATGCTAAGTGCTATACTTCTGTGGTCTTATTAAATCTCACCTTCACTGAAGAAAATGAGATGTTGGGAAGTTAACCATCCCATCCACAGTCACCCACTCACCCAGCTAATATATGGCAGAATGATCGTGGGGTGACTCAGAACCTCCTATTCCTGGTTGGAGTTACCATTCCTTACATTTACATCTATACTGTGTGTGTGTGAGTGTGTGTGTGAGTGTGTGTGTGTGTGTGTGTGTGTGTGTGTGTGTGTGTGTGTGTGTGTGTAGTTTTACACATGTGTGTATAATTAATTTGAGTTTCTTTCTTGTAACTTCATGGAGCTTTTTCCAAGCAGAAGAAAAATAGAAGGGTTTTGAAGTCCCCCAGAATCTAGCTCCCGTATTTAATGGATAACAAAAGTAGGAACCAATTAGGCAGGAAAATTTCTCAAGATCAACTAACTACAGAAACAGCCTGACCGGGGCCTGGAACAGATTTTTCTGACTTCTCTGCAGTTTTATTTCCACGATTCAATTGAATTCAAAGGAAATTATTGAGCTGCTATTCTGAGCTAAACCTAGCATCAGGCACGAGTGGGGGGGGGGACAGAAGCAATCTTTAGAAACCTCCAGGAGCTGGGGCTGGGGACAGGTTTGAACTCCCCACCCCATGTCACTGGGGGCTTCACTTCACTTTGCTTTCTATCAACTTTGTCTTCACATTTTTTTTTCTAATTTTGTAAAAGGTCCAGCTGGCCCTAAACAACCCAATACAAACTGGTCTGGAAGATTTTAATACATCTTCCAGGTCAAAAGTAATTACTTCATTGAATAAATTGTCCTTCTCCCTATTTCATTTCCATTTTTGGAAGACATTTTTAAAATGAGTGGAATCGACCTCTTCATCTAATTCCAAATGCTCACCGAGTACAAACAAGTAAGAGGATCCTGGCGTCGTAAAAATGCAAACCATGACCTGGGATACACCTCGCCAGCAGCCGCTGTCCAGGTGGTGCCACATCTTTGACTATTAAAGAAAAATCAGGCCACACAACAATTGCTCCAGCCACCAAATTATCAAACCTGAACTTAATTTCCCTTCACGTCATTTCTTATTGGTGTCCCTGAGGAGCTTCGTGGGCCGCTGCGGGGCTTGCACTAACTTGCCCTGTGGAAGCAGGAGTCGGCTCTGCAACAGGAATGATTCCAGAGCCACCACTGCTTCTGTTGGGGACCAATTCAATTCACTGGAAAGAAAATTCAATGAGATTCAGGTTCTAATGCAGCAGGAACAGTCCACTCATCCTTTTAGAGATGCCTATTCATTTTGCTTCAGTGTCCGAGAGTTTAGAAAAGGACGGGAGTGTTTCTTTTGTTCATTAACTTATTGATCACCTAGATCGGGTGTGGATTTCTTTTTAATGTATTTATTGATGTAGGTGTGAGGGAATATAATACCCAAAAAACCAGAGTTACCATTGCCTTGCTACTTACATTCCCATGGCAGGGCCTGGAAATTCATATAAAAAGTATAAACAGGTAATGACAGGCAAAGACAAAGAAGCAGGTCACGGGACAGCAGGGACGTGGAGAGAAGACGAGGGAGGTGCTGGGGCTGTTTTTCAGACAGGTCTGAGGAGGCATCTCTGCGTAGGTGAGGAACCAGAGGCCTGAAGAGGGTGACGGAGCATGTCCTGTAGGTGTCTGGGGAAGAAGATTCCAGGCAGAGGGGACAGTGAGTGCAAAGGATTCAAGGTGGGAAAGAGCAGGTAGAGAGGTCGGAGAGGAGATGGTGGCGCTGGAGGAACTCGGGGATCACACAGGGTCTTGCACACTGTGGTAAGAAGGTTGCCTTGACCACAGTCAATCTTTTTACCACTTTGCTGACGTCCAAGGACATCTCAGTGAGTTTGGTGAGGTCACTGCCACCACCAGCAGGATAAACACATCCATCACCTCCCGAGGGTTCCTCCTGCTCTATTTATTACTGTTCTTTGAATTGGCATTTTTGGTTGAGAACATTTAATAAAAGATTTACCCTTTTGGCAAATTTAAAGCAGTTTTGTTAGTAACAGGCATTATGCTACACAGGTCTGCAGAACTTTTTCATTTTGTGTCACTCAGACTTGGTACCAGTTAAGCCTCACCTCATCACCTGCTCCTCGTTGCTCCTGGCGACCACCATTCTGCTCGTAGTTTTTATGAGTTTGACCATTTTAGATTCCACAGAAGTGACATCAGACAGTATTTCATCAATGTCTGGCTTGTTTCTCCTAACAGAACACTGCCCTCCAGGTCCGACCACACTGTTGCAAATGGATTGAGAGGATCGGCTTCCTTTTAAGGTGGAAAAACACTCCATTCTTTATCCATTCATCGTCTGTGACACCCAGGTTGCTTCCACATCTTTGCTATGGTGAATTATGCTGCAAGGGACATGGGTGGACCTGTCTTCAAAATCCCAATTTCAGTTCTTCTGATGCAAATCAGAAGTGGAATTCCTGAATTACATGCTGATTCTACTTTTAATTGTTGGAGGAACCCCCACACTGATTTCCATGATGACAAACCGATGCACACTCTCATCCACGGGGTGCAAGGGCTCCCCTTTCTCCACATCATGGTGGACACTTGCCATCTTGTTGTTTTAAATGATAGTTATCTTAACAGGTGTGAGGTGCACTGTGGCTCTGGTTTGCATTTCACTAATGCCCAGAGATTCTGAGCTTTCCCTTGTATATGCCTATTGGCTAACCCTCTGTTATCCTGGGAGAAGAAAAGTCCACCCTTGCCCATCTTTAATCGGGTCACTCTTCCTTCCCCCTGCTATTGAATTCTTGTGTATTTTGGATATTAACCCTTTATCAGATGCATGTTTTGCAAATATTTGCTCCCATTTTATAGTTTGCTTTTCATTCATTGATTGTTTGCAGGACAGAAGCATTTTCATTGGATGAAATCTTGCTTATTTTTGCTTTTGTTGCCTGTGCTTTTGGTTTCATATCCAAAAGTTATTGTCTTGGCCAATGTCATGAGGCATTTCCCTGGTTTTTCTTATAGGAATTCCATGGTTTTGGATCCTGAAGTTTAACCTTTATTCCATCCCAAGTTGGATTCCTTGCATGATGTGTCACGAAGATCCAACTCTTTACTCTTTTGCATAATGTGGATATCAGTCCGCCCAACAGCTTTTATTGAAGAGGCCAAATCTTCCCACCCCAAATAATTGTGTATTCTTGATGCTTTCATAGAAAATCAGGACTGTGCATCTGTAGGTTTATCTCTGGGCTACTCATTCTGCTCCATTGGTCTACAAGTGCATTTTATCCTACGCTGCCCTGACCACTACACCCAGTAAGAAAACTTGAAATCAGGTAGCACCATGCCTCCAGCCTTGTTCCTCTTACTCAAGGTTGCTGCTCAGTCTTTCCAGGTGAACATGGTGAATCTTTCTGGTGCCCTGTCCATGTGTCCTCTGTCTTCACTATGTTGTTTTTCTAGCCAGCTGGTATTTCTCTGTCACTTTTTAAATTTTGTACAAATACTATCAACAACAGCACCAAGGCCTCGAGGAGGATTGAAGCCACATCAGATATGCCCACTGCTGAGCACTGAGGCTGGGAGCTTCACTTACTCCTTGCTTAGATCATCAGTATTCTATAAAGTGGAAGGGCCAGGTGACCTTGAGGGGGTTCACAGGTGAGAAAACTAGATCAGACATGAAAGTAGCTTGCAAATAGCTGTCCTACAGCTTTGGTAGCAATTCAGAAAAATTTGACAAATTTTTTAAACTTGGAGGTCTTGTTTAATAAAGTAATAGCAAATTAGGCATTTTCAATAATGAAAAGGTAAGATTTGGAGTTGAATTTCTTGAGATTGAATCTTGATTTTGCTACTAACTTGGGCAGGATGGTGGCAAGTACTTGATAAATGTTTATGAAACAAATGCATTGAGGAATGAGTGAGCATCCTCATCCAGGAAAGTGGAGGGTGATACTTGTACTTCATGGGAATTTATATGTGAAATAAATGAGTTAATGTTCTTCAAGCTATTGTTCTTATTGTATGCCTGTGTTACTATTATAATCATGTAATGGAAAATTAGAGGGGAGATGGGAATTTGTTTCTTGGATAAGTACACAGATATTCTCAAATGCTAAGTTTCTTGTCAAATAAAAGGAGCCAACTGGTTGTTCTTCAAGGTCCTTCCTGTCTCAAAACGTGAACAGTTTTCACTTGAAGAAGGCTGTCACCCAGGACGCCATCTGGTGGCCAGTGGTGTTACTAGCATCGTCTGCCCAGAGTGCTTTTCATTCTTGAAAGAGGTCAGCCGCCCCAGGTTCCTCTGGGGAGTAAGGCAGGACGTTGGTCTATTTCCTCTGCAACCCACTAGGGAGAAACCATGAAGAAGTGAATTGCACGGTGTTCCTGGAGGTGAAAGCCAGGCTTCCTGGCGAGGGAAGAAGTCCTAAGAGACCTGTTCATGATGTGTTGTTGTTAAAGTTTCAAGACTTTTGTCACCTGGTGTTAAATACTGCCATTATTAAAAGATTGATCAAAACAAAGGTAATCGCTGTGGCAGTGCACCCCTGCTGGTGGACCAACAAAGCAGCTTATGAGCCAAGCGGCTAGTCAGGTCATTGACCTCCATTGCAGCTATGGTTGGAAGCCAGAATCTCATCTCTTCTGCGCCCTCCCCCACTCCAGGTTCACAGTCACATCTGCAGCCTGAAACCTGGCCTGCGGGAGAATTCACACCAGGAGAACCAAGGTACAGATCAGGGTCTGACTTCCTGTTTGGTTCCTTGTCAAGATTTAAGAAAGCGATAGAGAAGAGGTTAATGAGGCAGACTCATTTCAAAAGTGTCCTGTCTGCAGCTGTTACTTAGTGAAGAGTGAAAACTGAAGAAATACAACTTGACTCTTTCACCAAGAGATTCAGGTTAGAAAGTGTCCAAGTCCTTATATGAATTGCAGCCTCGGTTTGGCTGCAGATACAATAGCTTGGAAAATCTTCAAAAGTCTACTGTAAGGACCGACTGACTATGGAATTGTGATAAAAGTGCTGTGCCATTTACTGTTATTTCAAAATAGTGTATAATACACATCCTTTTATCAGTAAAATGTAAAGTGACTTCAAATACATATGCACTTTTCTTTTTTCCCTCTAGAGATCTAGTGTGGGTGAATGATTTAATACAAATTACTTGGCCTGAGTTTTATATCCTTATTTGTGATTTTAAAGGGCTGGCAAAGAAGATATGGAGGAGCCAAGATTCTGCCTCTTGGTGCAAGAGACAATGATGCAATCGAGTGGTCACAAATGACATCTGTGAAGCCTTCAAGCTAGGTTCAAAGCCCACTTTAGTCACTTACTGACCTTGGACAAGTTATTTCAATGTTCTGGGTTTCAATGCCCATGTTTTTACTGTAGAATGCAGATAATGACATCTAGTTCCTTAGATTGTGATGATTAAATATAATAATATTTGGCTTTCACTAAGCTTTTCATCCAGTTTGTGTTGAATACATGCAGTTCCCTTCCTTTATCTACAGAATGCAATTGTACAAACCCACACTTTCAGAAATAGACCATCAGTGTGATATTCTGTAGTTAGAGAAATGGACTTGGGGGAAAATTGCATAGATCTTGGCCTCACTCAGAACATTTAATATGTCTAAAAGTCTTATGAGGAAGTGAACTGTCAGGATACTGTCCTGGGCATTAACTTTGTGAGCGTCCAAAAAAAGCAGCTTATGAGCCAAGTGGCTAGTCATGTACGTTTGGCAAGGCCTGTTTGAGAAGCATCTCCAAGGCTATCCACACTTTCTCAAGTTAATGGCAGCAATAAATGACTGAACCTGGTCTTTGGGCTGCGGTGGGGAGTGGTCAAGTTAGGCAAAGCCAAGGATGTCTAAAGGCCCTTCACACAAGGTCAGCTGGTGCCAGTTTTAGGCACAGGTGCTTGGACAGTCTTTAAGCTGGGCTTGGTGAGGGTGATTTACCTCCACTGTACCTGTGTCGAGAACATTAGGAAAGGCACCTAGATCGAGCCTGGGGAGGTCTTTGTTCTGCTGACCCAGGAGGGCCAGGGAGCGGAAAGGGCACAGGTGGGAGAAGTGATGGTTTGAGGCTGGAGGAGCAAGGACCAGAGGAGTGCAGTGGATGCATTTGTCCATATGAACCCTACGCGTGGATTCACAAAACGCTGGTGACCACGGAGTTCTGCTGTTCCCACAGATGGGCTAGTAAGGCCCAGGGAAGGAAAATGGCTAATTTAGAAGGTTGAAATGCAGATGGAGCCAGAAGCAACCCAGGCCTCTTCTCGCACCCCGCCAGAAGCCCCACCTAGAAGGAATGTGGGACTGAGGCCCCGGGTGCATTCCTAGGTGCCCTGTGACAGGGGGCAGAGGTGCAGTGATCCCCTGATGCACTGTTCAAATGGGCTCCATTATGGAAGTAATGTACCCGCCATTTATCAATTGAGTCTGCTGTGGGGGAATGAAGGTTCCCAAACGTGGCCTCTGAGATTGCGGCAATCTAGATGATTTTTAAAATAAATTTGTCTATAACAGATTTATTTTCTAGGCTACACTGCAAACTAGGTAGAGCGTGAGACGCATCAGCCTGCAGAGAGGGTGAGGAGGATGTCATGGTGCTGGAGAAGGGAAGGAGGTGAACCAGGGGGTCTTTAGTTCAGTGCTACACGCCTCAGTTGAGGCCCCTCCTTTGTGGTGGGTTTTGTGCCTTGAAAGCAGAGAAATGCCTTATGAGGTGCTGCTCTCTCCTCCAGCTGATAGAGGTGCCTCTCAACTGGGAGAGGTTCACCGTGTGGTAGGTCACACTAAAGCTGGGATTGAACCAGGTGACTAGTCCCTGAGCCTGGCACTCAACCACATTGTAACTGCAAAAGTGCAGTAGGACATCCCCTGAGGTCCTTGCCTCAACTCTTGGGTTCAATGTCCCTGGCTGGATGAGGCCCTCTGGGGAGACACAGGCCTCCCAGCTGTCATTCTGCATGCACTTGATGGAGTCCCCCGTACTTAGTGGAGAACTCCGCACACTGATCTCCAACTTGCCCGAGGTCACCTGTGACCACACGTGGCTCAGGATGCTGGGGCAAAGCAACTGTAGACCAGGGGACCTGCAGTGAGGCAAGCGTGCCGTGCCCCCGCCTTCCAGGAGCCCACTCCCTGGTAGGGGATGGACACAGAAGCAGTGCCTGCCATGGGGCCTGGAACAGGCAAGAAGCTGGCCTGCTGTGGAGCATACAGATGGTGTCAAATACTACTGTCTGCATTATGACGAAATCAGATATATTTCACCTTTTGAGCTTCCTATATTTCTCTGGCTTTAAAATCCTCTTCCCCACCGTTCCTTAGAATCCTTGGATCCGATATCTGAGGATGCACAAGTCCCTTCGGTTAAATGGCACAGGAGTTTCAGATAACTGCTGCACACTCTCCTATAGACTCTAAGTCATCTCTAGATTCCTCTTAGTGCCTAAGCCAACTGAGCCCTGTGGATAGTGGCTACACTGGATTGTTTAGGTAATAATGATAATGAAAAATATTTGCTACATATTCAGTATGGACACAAATTTTTGGAATATTTTCAATCATTGGCTGGTTGGCTCCTAGCGTGGAACCCACAGCTCTGGAGGCTGACGGTTTGAAGAATTTTTCCTTTGCCAATTTAATGTTTACCTTTCATGGTCTTTTCTTCAAGTTGTGATGGACAATATGGAATTAGGAAATAATACTAGGAAGGAGAGAGGGTGAGCTTGCCATTCTCCACCAATTCCTGGGGGCTGCCAGGGAGAGCAGGAAGGATGGAGAGGGTTGTGTCCACAAGGCCTCTGTGCATGGGGCTTTCGTGGGTCAAGGAATGACTGTGTCGTGACATCATTCCCAGAGCCAAGGTGCAGAACCACCCTAGGGGCCCATCTGTGGAGGAATAAAGAAAAATACGGTATGTCCGCATAGTGAATATTATTTAGCCACAAAAGAAGAATGGAATTCTATGACACATAGCGAAATGGGTGGAGCTGGGGGACCTGATGTTAACTGAAATGAGCAGATCCAGAAAGACAGCTACTGCATGTTCTCTCTCATGTGTGGAAACTAAAAAAGGGAGAGAGGGAGAGAGAGAGAGAGGAAAAAAAGTTGACCTGCTGTTGAATACTGATTAGAGTTTGAGAAGCAGGTGGATAAAGGGAGGTTGATTTGCTCAATGCACACTGGATACATGTACCATAAATCACACTGAGCCCCACATTAATAAAAAATGTATGTAACCCCCAAGGAATCATTCCGAATGGGGGATGTACAGGGAACCTCAGCAGGAAGGAACATCGGGCTCAGTGTCAGCCTGATTGAAGTGCCTCCTAAGGAGCCTGTGCTCAGGAATCTGACCCGGGGAACAAGCCCACGAATGCTGAAGTTGGCGGCTCTCCATGCCGAATCCCCTCCTGGAGACCCACAGTGCTCTGAGAGCGGGGCTGTAGAGAGCTCTGCTGTTCCTGCTTCTTCCAGTGGTTGCCAGGACAATGCATGCAGAGGCCCTTATATAACGTGACTCTTAGCCTCTCATGACTTCTAGCATCTGTGTGGAACGGGCTCCAACAGGAGGAGGCTGTAGGAAGACACAGCTGTCCCTTATGCTGGGCTGAAAGTAAACAGTTGGTGCTGTTAATGGAGGAGTCTCCTGGGAAGGTGGAGGCCCTCTTTTTTGTTCAGGAGTCTGTGACGGATGCTGCACCCCACTTCCGAGAGGGGCTGGGTGATGGAGGTTCTGCCATTAGAAACCCAATGGCCCTTCCTTACACTGGAGCTGACTCGTCAGACAAGCAGATTTAGAGGTCACACCCGGGGTGAGCGGCTGGGCCCAGGTGGCCTGGGACTCCTCTGTTTAGTCCTGAAGTCCTGCTTCTCAGGATCCCCTCAGCCCGGAGCAGACAGGTCTTCTCCCAAATTTGCAAAGAAAAAAAGAGTGTTTTTCATTCTTCATAAATATTAAGTGATGTTGAAATGGTTTTGAGTGGAAGAGCATATTTCAAGTTTGTAAAGATAGTTATTGAACATTCAAATTCTACTAGGAAATAGAGTTTTCATCAGGGAATTGTTACTGGGAGATACAGATTTTCTTGAGCTTCTTTTATGGAGAAGCTTGTTTTCCAGTTCTGTTCATGATGGCTTGTCTACTGGGAAATGCATTTGCTGCATCAAGCAGTTATTGGATGCCTTTCCTTTAGTCTAAACCTCATTATTTTCCCTGTGTGGTGATGAGACAAGATACTGCTCTGTATTCCTATTAATGAGCGACCTCACAAAGTTTGTAACATTAACTTTGATCCAAGTATTTGTAACAGTGCCTGCGTTGCTTTTGAGCTGTGGCTTGTGGCTGAAATAAACTTAAACTTAAAATGATAGGGGAATAATCTTAAATTTATTTCTGATCAACTCTGCAACTTAAGCCTTGTTATTTCAGTAAAAGTGAGGTGTACAGGATACTAAACTCCACTCTTACTGTGTGTGTGTGTGTGTGTGTGTGTGTGTGTGTGAGAGAGAGAGAGAGAACACGTCCTGCCACTAGGGGGCAGTATCCCCGAGACCAGTGCACGTCTTCACAGCTGTGTGGTTAGGATGGGTGGGACTTGGAGATCCAGGAGTTTGCAAAGTATTATGCCCTGAAGGTTTGGAAGCGTCCCTGCAGGGAGTGAGCCTGCCTCTGGACTGCTTGTCAGCCTTAAGGGAGTCTCTTTCCTGGCTAAGCCTCTTCATGTGAAACCAGGGAGTTGAACAAGATTAACTCCAAACTCATTTCTGATTCTAATTTCTGCAGAACCCAACCTTGTCTAAAAGCAGCTTGGGATAAAGGTCTTTTGAGGGCGTGGGGTAGAATCCCATTTTGCTTCTTTCCAGCCAAGCTCATGTTTCAGTTGCCTCAGCATAATTCTCTTTCCTTGCTTGGGTGGTTGATTGTGTTTCCTACAAACTCATTCCTGAGTTAGAAGCTTGTTACTTCCGAGGGCATGGTCTAGAGTCCTGCCTGGTTCACACCTAGGGCCCAGGGGAATGCCTGGCAGCTGCTTTCATTCTCTGCTGTTGGTTTTTCTAAGAAGCTCAGCTGTGTCACATTTAAAAATCACAGCTGTCCTCCTCTGGAAGGGAAGGGCTTTTCTCTGGGTGCTGGCAGTTCATCACCACAACTCATACTCTAAGCACTCTGTCTCTGAATAAACTTTCACCCATTTTTAGGAATGAAAAAAAAAAAGTCAAGCGTCAGAGAAGATAAGTTCTTGAAAACTGATGGCTTCCAGATAATGTCAGATGTGATTGCAAGAAAAATGGTATAAAATGTAGATTAACATAAATCTATAACTGCTCAACTTGATGAAAATTATCACCACAAGATCCTTCCATTACTGAACCAACTGATATGGCTTTTCCCCCCTATGACATTTTGTGAGAATGAATAAATTATCTGAGAATGTGTTTGCATCAGAAATATAGAATTTTTTTAATAAACACATAAATCATCCAAACATTTTTCCAGTAAGATGCCAGATCCTAAAAATGGGAAGTATCCTGTTAACTTCTCCCCCTCCAGCTTCCTCCTTGTGTAGCAGCTTAGAGCTCCAGGCAGGAGTGCAGAACCATCCACTACATAAAGACTAGGATTCCCCCTGAAGGAGGCTGCTGGTGGCCTCCTCTCAGGCCCAGCAAGCCTCGGCTGCCTGAGCCTGGTTTGTGCTGAGGTCCTCTCTGTAGTTATGACCTCATGTTACACAGGGGTTTACTTTAATAAACAATTTTTTTTTTGTAGCTGTGATCTACACCAGCACGCTGTACACAGTAGGCAGCATTAATATAATCCTGAGAGATACGTCCTGTTGCTTTCCCTAAGGAACTGGTTTGCTTTTTGTTACAGGAAATTAATAACACATAAAGGAGCTTGATTTCCTTTTTGCTCATGCTACCAGGAAGCTTACAAGCCAACTAGCAATTTGATTTTCATGGAATTTAGCAGTGGGTATCTAACAATCCTACGTTTTATGTTAATCATATCATCTAAGTAGATTTCCCCTAAGATTCTAATGCTCCTCTCTCTTATTGTTCAAGTTTTTATTAACTACTCCAATACTTTTGTGAACTCAAGTGAAGTGTAGATAAGCACCTAGATGGAGAAATAAGGAGTCATGTGGATATGTGAATAATGGCTGAATAAACTTTTGAGCTGAAGAAGCAAGGACATCGTCCTCAGAGAATTATAAGAAGATAGCACAATCATGCAGTCCTTTCTCATTGGTTTCTCCCAAGACCCTTTTCTCATTGAAAGCCTACAAGCATACCGTTACGACCCTGGACATTATTGTGACCCTCTGGGCTCCTGGTCCCTTTCTCTGACAAGAGGAGTGAAAATACCTTTTCTGAGAAGGAAAATGCATCAGTCAATGGAGCTGAGTCCTAACTCTGTGTGCATGGAAGCTAAAGCTGTGTGCATGGAAGTCCTTTTAAGGACTAGAGACGTACAGGGGGATCCCACCTCCTCAGGGAGGTCCCTGCAGCGGGCTGTCAGCAGGCCCTGCCCAAGGCACAGATGGAGAGGAGGAAAGCCTGGCTCAGAGAGGCTGGTGTCTAATTAGGGCCCCACAGTGGGGAGCAGCAGAGCCTGGGTTCTTTCCTTGCTTGTGCACCCTGCTCCCTGCTGTGAGCATCCCCCACTTCCCCTTGCAGGACCCCTCTGCCTCCACCCTGCTCTCTGCCCGGACACTGACCATCAGGGACACACAGGCTGTGCCACCCTCTCATTCTGGTTGAGTTCAGCCATTGGGAAGCTCCCACAGGACCGTCCCTTCATTCCTTTGGGTCTGGGTGGTGACAGGAAGTAGCTCCTTTGTACTCTGACCTGACTGAGTGTGCGTCTCCTGCTGGGACCCTAACTGTGACATGGTCTCATTAAAGAAAAGGTGGCACCAGCAAGACACCACAGAACACAGGATCAGACACAAGAGGAGAGGGATAGGTTTCAGTACTGGGGAGTGCGCGGGAGGGTGAGAGAGGCTCTGTGATGGCCCCGTCCCAGCAGCCCTGCCCAGCCAGACTTCACTGGTGCTTCCTGCACGGGTGAAATGGATCATGTCCTTTCAGGCTGGGACCTGCATTTTCATCTTCAAATTGAACTGTTTGTCCTGAATATTTAAAATCTGCTTCATGTTAATTTATCAACATTTTACATAGATTTCTATTTTGTGATTTTGCTGGGTATGTGGCTATAGAAACCACAGAGTTATGTATTTAAATGTAATCCATGTGTTTGAAAACAATCCGTCTCTCATTAGGCAGCAAAATATGGATTTTGTCAATTTCTCTGTCCATAGGCAACACAATGAAGAGGCACAAGCCTGCCTGACTCTACACGAGGTATTTCCTGAAGGGTAATTCGGTAGATCACCTTGTGAAAGGTTCCCCACTGCCACCACCAACAACAAAAGATCTTAGAAATAAAGTAGACGTTCTCACACTTGGATCTTCTGTGCCATGACTTTACCTCTGGTGTGGAGTCTTCTCATGTCCTTGGAAACGGCTCTGTCTACCTGTAGAAGACAATATGACACCATTATCACTCCGATGTCACCTAGCATCCCCTGCTCTCTGTGAGTGGAACCCAGAGACAAATGCGCAAGTCCCAATGCACTGGGTGCAGGATGCCTGTGGCAGCCAGGGAGGGACATGCAGAATGTGCACTGCCACGGGGAAGGGCGCAGTGGCTCCAATGGTACTTGTCATTAACTCTTGGGTTTGGATTCCTTGGAAAATTGGGAATGGAACCACCATTTGACCCAGCTATCCCACTCCTTGGTCTATACCCAAAGGGCTTAAAAAGAGGTTAGAAGTGGTGGTGGAATGTGATGAACATTACTATCCAAAGTACATGTGTGAAGAGACGAATTGGTGTGAATATACTATGTATACAACTGGAGATATGAAAAATTGTGCTCTGTATGTGTAAAAAGAATTGTAATGCATTCCGCTGTCATATATAAATAAAAATAAAAGGAAAAAAAAGACTCTGAGGCCGGTTTGCACCATGGCATTAATATGAAGATCCGGCCACCTATCAGCACGGGGAAGCCATGGAGCAGGGGATGAAACCGTGGCCCGTAAGCTCTGGCTGGTCTCGGATGCTGCCTCCACCAGTGCTGACTGTGACAACACAGGTCACTCCCCCTGCGGAGCCTGTTTCCTCATCTGTGAAATGGAGGTAACAGGAGGATAGCGTCCTTGTGAGGACCGGAGGGGATGTGGCACCATGTGCAATGTGCCTGGAGGGTAAGGTGTCGCCGTCACACTGCACTCCACCAGCGTCCTTAGTCCTTATTGACGTCACAGACTGTTGCGCAGGAGCCCTGGCCGCAGGGAGTGGCAGGTGAGGATGCTGTCCTTAGGCGCCAGCTCTCTGCCTGCCTTGGCCCAGACCAGCAGTGCACCGGGTTGAGGTGGTCACAGTGGATGCTGTGCTGCTGGTCAGTCTGACCCGGCTGAGCGCTGGCTGGAAGTTCTTGTGACTCGGCCTCCTATGCCGGCCAGCAGCCTCGGCTCCGCTGGAGTCACCCGTGGGGACCCGCGTGCTGGAGGGTCAGTAGTGTTCTTGGTGCACCTCACTCCTGGGTGCCTGCCCCACGGGGAGGGTCTGCCCAGTGTCCTCAGCCCACCCCTTCCTGGCCTGCTGTGGACGCAGGGAGGTGCTCTGATGTCCCATTGCAGACCGGGCTCAGGATGCCAGGGGCTCAGCAGGGGCTTCCTCAGGCCCCCCAGGGCTCCTGCTCTTTGGCCTCAGAGCTAAATTCTGCTTGGTGTCTTCGGTGGACCTTCTGTAGGAGTTTCTCGTGTCTCCCCCAGGACAGGTGCCTCTGGTGGTATCAGCACCCAGGAAAGCTTCCCATTGGACTTCTGGCATTTTCCATCAACTCCGGGTTTCCTGGTGCCTCCTGTGTGCCCGCAACAGTGCTGGGTCTTGAGGGCACACGTCCCCACGGGTTTACAGGTTCCTCAGCCTCAGCTCTGTTGAGATGTGGGGCTTGGTAACTCTTTGCGCTCTCTCTCTCTCTCTCTCTGTGTGTGTGTGTGTGTGTGTGTGTGTCTCCTGTGTCCTGGCCAAGGCTTAGCAGCCCCTCATCCTCACCCACTAGACGTCAGAACAACACTGGAACAACCCAGAAGTCTGCTCTTTGCCAAAGACCCTAGAAGGCAGCGCCTCCAGCCAGAGGCACTGATGACCTTGCCTTAGAGGGTGTGGGACTGCTCTGCTCGGCCAGGGCCTATGTAGAGGCCACTGCCAGCAGCTCAGCCAGGCAGCTGGGTGCTCTCTGCCTCCGGTGCTGGCCTCGATCCTAGCCCTTCCCATGGCATGGAGACTGCCCACGGGGCTGGCTGCCTCCTTTGCTAGATGGAGGGCACTAGCTCATCTTGATCCTCCCACCACCAAGCACAGTGCTTGGTTCACAGTAAGTGCCCCCCAGACAGCAGCAGTCTGGGACAAGACTGTCGCAGCCACCCCAGGAGTGGAGACAAGAACTGGCCTCTGTAGGAGCTATCGATGATGATCCGTTTCACAGATAGTTTAATCTCAACATGAAAGTACAAAAGAAGACTCAGCCCCTGGAAATGAGGTGGTAATGAAAAGATAATCTGCTTATCATGAGAACTTTGATGAGTCAAACAGTAATTATAGAAGTAAAACTCTCTCTTTATCTGAATGGAGGTTGAGACCTTGTTTAACTTAGAAGACAGCCTCCCTCCTGGCCTCGTTTTCCCCCCTTCCTCTCCAGCCCTTTTCTCCTTCTCCCACCATCTCCCTTGACTTCATGGAGTGAGACTGTGGCTCCACCTGCAAAGTGACCTTGCTAGAGGAAGAGGTTTGTTGGAATTGGAAGCTACGAAGATGACAGGAAGGAACGTAAAGTATTGAGAACAGAGTCTTAAATTTTGACAGTTGTTTTAGAAAGTCAAGTGAGGATTATTCTTCCTAAGCAGCAACAACAAAAATTCCACCCGCCGAGGGCTCACCTTTGTGTACACGGGATGGTCAAGGGCTTAGGTAAGGAAACTGAGCGCGTCCACTCCTGCACAGCGGGGCCAGGACTGTGGTCAGCCACGGGTCCCACCACTGTGGAGCTCTTTCTTCCCCAGACATGGGCTGTGCTTTACCAGAGTGTCCTGACGCCCTCCTGCCTGTCAACCTCCCCCCTCCCCCCCGTGGACCTGCCCCAGGTTCAGATCCTGCTGATGGTTGAGAACAGGGGTAGAAAAGTGGGGAACCTTGAAGACCAGACTGAGAAAATGCTCTTGGGAACAGACAGCAATATGGGCAGAGACTGGACTCTTCCTCCCGTGGAACAGCCTCCATTCTCCAAGATTCGGTTCAGATGAGGACTGCTCATTTTCATCCACTTAGCCAGGATCTATGGAGAACCACTCACAGTGTGGCAACCTGCCAGGGGCTGGGCCAAAAGTGGCCCTGACCGTGATACCTCAGAGAAGGTGAGCAGCTGTCCAGAAGGCATGCAGCTTGTAAGATCGCCACTGTTCAATGATAATGTTCGTTTGCAAGGTTATTTTAAGGATTATGCATCATTCATTCATGTAATCTGATCTCTATTGAGGAAGGCTTTCCTTGAGGTCCTTTATCCTGCCTCAGTGATGTTTTCAAAGCATGCTGCCCTTGCCACAGAGCCTATCCATCACTCATTTCTTATGACGCCCCCTCCCCCTGGCATGTAAGTTTCATGAGCGCAGGATCCGGTGTTCACTGTCCCTGGTCTGTGATCACAGGTGCCCCCAGCAGGCTGAAGAGCTCTGGAGTGGACATGTCCAGGGAAGGCGTGTCTTTGCTGCTGCTGTGCAGAACCGGGAGCAGGCCCCTCATGTCTCTTGCTGTCTCATTGGATAGGTTCTGAGAAGTGGCATGGTTTGGCACAATGTGTACCTTCCTTTTCTTCTCTGTCGAGATTTGAATGTTTGTCCCTCTGAAGCTTGGGGTGGAATTGAATTGCCATAAGAGTAGTCTTTAAGAGATCATTAGGAGGTGATTGAGCTGTGTGGGCTCCGCCCTCCTGGGTGGACTCAGGCCTTGTCTTGGGAGTGGGTTTGTCATCATGGGGTGAGGTCATTACAGAAAGGGGACTGTGGCCCCCTTCTCTTTCTCCCTCCACTGCACCCCCCTTTTGCCCTTCCGCCATGGCATGATACAGAATGAAAGCCCCTGCCAGATGCTAGCACCTTGACCTCCACTTCCCAGCTCCCAGATGGTGAGAAACAAGAAATATCCAGTCTCAGATATTTTGCTACAGGTAAACAGATGGAGACATTGTTGGTATTAACAGAAGTCCTCAAGTCATAAACAATGTAAACATACAGTACACAAACTAAGAAAAAGTTATCAGTGAAATCCTTTCTATTATTAAAAAAAGATGATTAAAAAAGTAATATCCCATTTTGGTGTGAGGTCAGGAAATTGGACATTCCTGTACAGGGCTTCTAGGGAGGTAAACTGAAACAAATTTTCAGGAAGGAAATTTAAAAAATTATGTCACAGAAACTGTTAAAATATTTTCACTCAATGGTTAAGAAGAAAAATTAAAAATTTTATAATGGGTATGATAGATCTATACTACTTCTGAGCCCTTGTTTATCAAATGGAAAATTTTCTCAATGTGAAAGGAAGAGAAAACCAGGTATATATCATATACAACAAGCATTCTTTTGCATGAAATATAGCTGCATAGAAAATACTGACATGATATGCATCAAAATATTGTGGTCAATAACGCTGCAGCCCCAGGGATGTAGGCGATGAGTAATCTATTTTATGCATTTCTTCATTAAGAAAATTAAATGTTAGCAAGCTTCTTATTAAAAATAAAAATCCATTTACAAATACTTTCCATTTACAAAATACTTCCATAAAGTTATCTGTTGTAGTTTTCCAAACGGCCCTTGGAAGCAAGCTTGGCAGGGATGTTCATTCCTGCTTTGCACATGAGGTCAGAGAGGCTTGGAGAGGAGGTTGGACCACCCAGTGAGCAGTTCAGGATACTGGGTGGAGACTCTGGGAAAAATGATGCGATGATTGGAAAGTTCTGATTGTTAAGTCCTGGCTCCAAAGAAAGCAGGAGGATCAGATGAGATGTACGGGTAAGTCGTGGCCTGATGCCTGGCTCATGGCAAACCTTCAACAAAAGCTAGTTCTTCCTTCCAGATGCTTCCATAGCACCAGGACCCTACCAGTCATGTGTCAGCTCCTTAACCCCTTGAACCTGTCCTGCTTGTTACCTAGAGAGATGCCTTGGGGACTTGGCTGGGGCCACTCTTCCCCTGGGGTCCCACCAGTTAGGAAGTTCCCTGCTTAGGTTGGGGGTCCCATGGTCCAGCCTTTACTCACTTCTTCCAGCCTCGTCCACATGTTCCAGGATGGCCCCAGAGAGGGCAAAGAGGCCTTGGAGTGAAGCGGAGGAGAAGTGTCCATCACACGCTTGAAGCAGCGCTTATCTGTGCAAAGAGGAAAAACAGCAAAGTCAGACCCTCCAGCTTACAGAATCTGAACACCTCTACAAACTCAGAATCATCACAACACAGGGATGAAGCGTCCACCCGCCTTGACTTATCCCTTGAGGAGAGAGGTGCCAACAGGAGAAATTGCTCCTGGGGTTCACACAAATCCATGCTGTAGTCTGGGCTGGCTGTCCTTCATATTCTCATCCACCTGAGCCAGGCTGCTGATCCTTCAATGGAACCGCCATTTGACCCAGCTATCTCATTCCTCAGCATGTAAGCAAAGGACTTAAAATGAGCATACCACAGTGACGTGGCCACATCGAAGTTTATAGCAGCCAAATTCACAATAGCTAAGCTATGGAACCAATCTAGGTGCCCTTCAACAGATGAGTAGATAAAGAAAATGTGGCACATATTCACAATGAAATATTACTCAGCCTTAAAGAAGAATGAAATTATGGCATTTGCCAGTAAATGAATGGACCTGAAACTATCATGCTATCCCCCCAAAACCCAAAGTCTGAATGTTCTCTCTGATATCCAGATGCTGACACACAAGAGGTGGGAGCAGGGAAGAACAGAGATTCACTGGATTAGACAAAGGGGAATGAAGGGAAGGAAGGGGGGATGGGAATAAGACGGTAGAATGCATCGGACATAACTTGCCTACGAGCATATTTGAATACATGACCAGCGAAACTCCACAAGATGTACAACCACAAAACAGGGAGTTGTACCCCATAAATGTATAATATGTCAAAATGCATTCTACTGTCATGTATTTAAAAAAACAAAACAAAAAACAAAAACCTGTGCTCTGCCGCCCCCTCCCTAGGTCCTCCCCCCAGCCCAGGCCCTCAGGGTGTCCCATATTCCTCTGTTCATCGTTTCTGCCACTAGATGGAGACCTTCAGGAGGGGATGGCTACCCTTTCTTTGCCCCTGTGACCAGATCAGATCTAAAATGGTAGCTGGAGCAATGCGGTTACTCAGTGAATGCCTTTTCAGTAAGTGAACAAAAGGTCATCATCATTATTTGCAAGATGATTCTTTCCTAAAAACGGCCATAGATTCATTTCTGGGAGCCAGGCCCTCAGGAACCCATGGGCCCCCTTTCCTTTCCCAGGTGCGTTTTGCTAAGGTTGGAGAACCCTGGATGCTGCCCTGCGTGCCCCAGGGGGAGGAGGCCAAGGCAAGGGAAGCTGGTCTTCCTCCTGGCGGGTGTGCCTTCTCGGCCGTGCCCTGGAGGTCCTCCGAGGCTGCTCAGCCAAGCTAAAATCCCAGCTTTGACTCCTCCCCTTCGCCATGCCACCCCCATCTCCCCTGCGTGGCCCACGCCCTGCCTGTCCACCTTCTGCCGTGCTCCCAGGGCTCAGGAAGGGCCTCATCGTGAGAGTGACAGCAGACAGTTGGGGGCGTTGTCTCGGCGCCAGGTCCTCTAGTGCAAGCTCAATGTCTCATTCATGAGATCTTCTACAAAACTGTCCTATTATTACAAAACCCGTGTTTGACAGAGAAAGGGACTTCCAGGTACGTGCTCAAGGTCACACAGCCGGGAAGCCAGGGAGGCAGGATCTTAACTGAGGGTTGTTTACTTCAGAACCTGCCCCCTTATCCCTGCGGGGTACAGCAGCGCAGACAGCCCCGCGTTACCTGCGTACTCGGACTCCTTGATAGGCCTGGCGGGCAGAATTTTCAACGATGGCCACACGTCCACCATCTGGAGCTCGGGGTCCTCATACTCATCCTCGCTGTGGTATTCTGTCACATCCGGGGCTGCAGCGAATTTCCTTTCCTAGGTGGGCAGCAACATTCCAGGGAGTCAAAGGAAGGGACAAGGCTGGAAGGGGGCAGAGGCTGCAGAGCTGGCTGGGAGGGACAGGGATCCTTAGCTGCAACTTCACTGATACAAAGGCCTGGGGTCTTAGGTAGGAATTTAATTCTTGTGACAGGCAGAATTCTAAAGACGTCCCTCAAATATTCTTATCTCTGACTATTCAATCAAATACCTACCTGGGTACTTTCGTGAAGGGACAGAACAGATTAGTTAGCTGACTTTAAAACCAGGAGTTGATCCTGGGTTACTTGGGTGAGCCCCACGTCATTATGTGAGCACTTAAACGCAATGAGGACTCCGAATCCCTGATGTGATGATTTTCTATATATTAAAAAAATCCAAAAGGATTTACTAAAAATTATTGGAACTAATAAAGCATTCAGAAAGTTATCAGACTAAATGACCAATTGGATATAAAATCCCATGTATGTGTATAAATTAGCAATGACAATTTTTATCTCTATGAACTAGCAATAATGATTTAAAAATCAGAATTAATAAAAATGACCTTAACGATACCATCAAAAAGAATAAAATGCTTAAGAATAAATTTAGCAAAAGAAGTATAAAGCGTGTGCACTAAAATTTGCAAAAATGTTGTTGGAAGTTGGAAAGACACAGGACTTAATATTGCTAAGATAGGAAGACTGACATACAGATTCATCAAAGTCCCCACCAAAACCTCAGTGGCTTTCTCATGCACCAAGGGAGGGGCACGTGAGTCCACAGCAAGAGGGCAGCCATCTTCGACTCAATGGGAGAGCACACCAGTCCTTTGGCGCTTTGATTTTGGACTTCTGTTTTCCAGGACTGTGTGAAAATAACTTGTTCAAGCCACCAGTCTGTGGGATTTTGTTATGGAGGTCCAAGCAGACTAACATAGGCACATATCAAGGGCTCTGGGGCTGACAGCTGGCAATGGCAGGAATGGGTACCAGTCCTCAGTAGATGTCCTCACATGTAACGGTCATCATAGTAGCTATGCACTGGGGTCTGGAGCCAGCATGGTACCCTGTGTGAGCAGGGTCATGAATAAATTCTTGATTTCTTCCACCACCACAGAGTGACCCAGGGATCATTCATCCTCCCTGGATCTCAGAATGATCAACATTTCCCTAAAACCAGTTTTAGTCTTTATTTGTGCCTGAGAGAAGTTCAAGTGCCAAAGATGGGATTGAGCCCATCAATGCTGAAGTTTTGAAAGATCTAAACAGCATCAAACAAAGTCAAAAACACAGGAAGACAGAAACATCTAGTTTCATGCACATCCCCCAATTTGGTCCTCAGAATAAAGAAATTTTATCTTTCTTTTAAAACTATGGAACCTGGCGTTGGGGACTTGCTAAAGCTGCACAGGTCATAGGTGCCATTGCCGGGTAGAAACAGAACTTTTTTTTTTTTTTACCATATCCATACTGGAACCCAGCACCAGAAATTTAAAATTGTTCTCTACCCCAAAAATGAAGAGCAGAGCATCCAGGACATTCCTTGGGTGGACTGCTACCCAGTTAGGGCAGTGGGGACAGTGTAAGCCCAGGATGAGACTGATGGTTCTGCAGGGAGAGTCATTTCTTCCCAGTCCCAGCCTCGCACCTCCACGTGGGCCTCTGATGTCTCTGGACTCGGTGTTTTTACTCTCAAGGGCTGAACATGTAAAGCTAAGTCGTTGCTTTATAGACTTAACTGTATTTGGGTTCCCCCCCTTTTTTTCTTTTACACACAGTAGATTCTTTATATAAGATTGTTAAATAAGTGCCTAAAGTAATAGATTTTAACAAGGCTTAGAGTATAATTATTCCTATGTGTGTGATTTCAAAATTTTATTTATGCCTTAATGTGTCTAGTTATAAAGGTATTTTTACTGGGATCCACTTCAAACCTATTTTTGAATCAGATGGCCACACACACACACACACACACACACACACACACACACACACACATACTCACACGCAATTCAGTCACACAACATTGTAGAATAACTTTGCAATCAGAAGTGCCTTAAGAACCCTTGAGACTGACAATAGATAAAAATGGATAGATAGGACTCATCCCCAATAAATCTCTCCTCTCTCTCTCTCTCTCTCTTTCTACAAACAGACCAAAATATTATATCCATCACTGGGGACAGAAGTCTGGAGAGTCTGGTACATACTCTCTCAGTTGTGGTTCTTGATGGCTTCCTGCCACCTCCTGCCCCATGGAGTCTAGCCAAAGGGTCGGATGAAAAGCAGGTTCTTCTAATAGGCCCCAGATTTCCCCAAAGAGGCCACACCCACGGTCCTAACAGTGCACCTAGTGTCCTTCCAACAAAGTCCATCTGTGGGCTCCCGAAGGGGTCCCCTGCGTGCTCCAGTGCAGAACTCAGTTCTATGTGCAGTTCCAGAACCAAGGCAAAGTCGCGATGGTGGATGCCCAGTGGGGTCCCCAGGCCCCTGTGCTGTGAGAGCAGGGAGGAGCCAGCCTGCCAACCACCTCCCTCTCTCCTCTTGGAGCCTTCAGCCCTTGCTAACTACTATGTGCTTGGGTTTCGTGTGCCTTCTAACACGGGGAGTTTACTGCAGGGAAGGACCTGGGATGAGACAGACTAGTGGAAGTTCCAGCTCTGCCTCCCTCCAGGGAGTTCCCCAAGCTCCTCAGGTGGGTTACTAAAGAGTCTCAGGGCTCAACGTCTATGCCTTTCCTGTCATCCCCATCACAGAGTTTGGTAAAGATGAGTTACGGATGAGTCCTGTCTCCAGGTGAGCCGGGCTGCAGGAGGGGCTCCCCAGGTCCCCAGGTGGGAGGCCCCCCGGGCTGCCTTGGCTCCGAGCATTTTTGAGGTAAGGATGCAGAGGGCAGCCTGAGCTCATGCTCTCCATGGGACACCATAAGAAGTGGGCTGAGGCGTCTGTGGACCACCATCTTGACTTCCAGTTGCTGGCTCTTGTCTCCCACCACCTGCTCCCAGCGGAAGGCCGGCCTCGAGTCTTCCCTGAAGAGAGGACTCGGTCAACTTGTCAAGTTTAACAGAACAAAGCACCCAGTGACAAGGGGCCCTGCAGTGACCCCCCAGCAGGAACGGGGTAGAAGAGAAGAGTCTGGCACCTGAAGGACGGGGGTAAGCCACGGGACACAGAGATGGAGCAGGACCATTTTCACGGCAGCCTTGGGGCTGTGTCTCAGAGACTGGGCGTTGTCCCGCCTCAGTCTGTCTCCTCGCCTGGCGTCGGAGGGAAGGAGGGCTAGGAGTAGGAAGTTCTTGGATGTGAAACCAGGTAAGAAGCTGGGTGACAGCATGGCTCAGTGGTCGCTCTGTCGTAGATCTAAACTGTGGTTTGCTTTCTGACTGTGGAGGCTACTTGACCTCCTCACTCAGATGCCCAGTCGGTAAACTGGAGATGACTTAGCCTACTTTACTTGGTCCTTGGTTGTCAAAGGTTAACTGAGGAGATGCCTATGAAGGCTCCACTTGGCATCTGCCCTGTAAGGTGAGCTCAGTATATATTAGGAGGCTTCCCTCTCACTGATGTCTGGACTGGGCAGAGCCAGGGCCCAGGGCTGGGCAAGGCTTCTGGAAAGTGAAATTCTACAGACATGGCAGAGGGACACGGAGCTGGGCTCTGGAACTGCATGGAAACTGAGTTCTTTGCTGGAAGACAGCAGGGGACCCCTTCGGGAGCCCACAGATGGACTTTGTTGGAAGGACAACAGGTGCACTCTTAGGGCCATGGGTATGGCCTCTTTGGGGGAAATCTGGGGCCTGTTAGAAGAACCTGCTTTTCACCTAACCCTTTGGCTAGACTCCATGGGGGCAGGTGGTGGCCGGAAGCCACCAAGAACTACAACTTTGTAGGTGTCAAAGGCTGACCAGACTTTCTTCCCCAGCAGTGGACATAAATATTTTGATCTATTTCTTTCTAGAAAGAGAGAGACACAGAAAGAGTGAAAGAGTGAAAGATTAGTTTGGGATGAGTCATATCTATCATTTTTTTATCTATTATCTATAAGTCTCAAGGGTTCTTAGTAGCATGTTCAATATTCACTGTCCATGAGCCTCCTTATTTAAAAGAATATTGTGTGCTTGTGTGCTTGTGTGTGTGTGTGTGTGTGTGTGTGTGTGTGTGTGTCCTGGGTAGGGGTCCATAGCCTGAATAAAAATTCTAAACAAGTACTTCAGAGTAACAAGTCAATGATTTTAGATGTAGATTTCACCTATATCTAAACATGTGTGAATATATAAGCTATTTAAATTATATGCATATATAATTTAACAATACAGTTACTTGTAATAGTAGATATTTGAGTAGTGTTCTAAATTTTAATCTTTTTTTAGTTTTTAAAATTATTTGTAAATATTTCAAATGGCTTCATAAGTGGATATAAGACATTCCACTATTTCTGTATTACTGAATAATTAGCTTCGTTCCAATGTGTTACCGTTTAGAATATATTATTACAAAATATTAGTGAATGTGTTTAAATGTGTAATCTGAAATTTAGGTTAGATTCCTTAGTTTTATACCGTTAATCACAGAATTATTGGGTCAAAAATTGTGTATTTTATATCATTTAGTTAATATTGTGAAATTGCTTTCTAGAAAGTTTCTTTCAATTTAAAATTTCACAATGAACAAAGCGCCTTTTCCACAACACACTCACCAGGACAGTGTGTTGGTATCTTCATCTTTTTCAACCTTCACAATGATGTGAATTAATTTTTAATCTTTATGTTATGACTGGGGAATTAGAACATAGTTTTAAACCCAAGGATTGAAGCGCACTTTTCCTTGCCAGGGAAGTAAGCCATTTGGAAAGTCTTCTTTCTCTTGTAAATACATCAAATGACTTGAAATCAGCCCCTGGCTTTGTAGGCGTCAAAGGCTCACCCAACAGTTAGGGCCAGCAGTGGACTTACCCTGCGCGGAAGAGGCTGGCGGATAGCCTGGTCCTGGGCTGCGAGAAAACACAGCAGACGTTAGTCACGGCCACCCTGGAGGGAGCTCAGAACACGCACAGGACGGGACCCTGTTCCCCAGAAACCTCCTGTTCCTCTCAGTTCACCTTGCTTTACGACATGCCCACATTTCCCTCGCTTCCTGCTGCTCTTGGAACAGGGGCATGGACAAGGGGAAAGACGGAAACTCAGAGGGGACTGTGGAGCAGGAAGGCCCGCTCGGCTCTTTCCACAGCAGGTGGAAACGCTCCCTGAAAGAGGCGGGATGCCAGAGGAACCCCACCCCACTGCCCCAGCCCTGACTGAGAAGGTAAGGATGAGGTCAGCTCCTCTCCCCTCTCCTCTGTGGGGCAGCATGTTGTATTAACCAGGCTGCCCTCCTCCTCCGTCTCCTCCAGTGCACGAGAGTATTTCGAGGGCAGGGCTCATATTTATCCATTCATCTATCCCTAGGTCCGAGCACAAGTCCCCAGAGAAGCCTTGTGTTTTTGATAGATGTTTGTTGAATAAATATTATTCCGTTGAGGTTTCTCAAATCTCACCTCCCTAATTTGGGCTCCTGTTATAAAAGATTGCCCGAGGTCCTGCAGCCCACTCAATATTCGGTTTTAAACTTGACCTTCAGATTATGTAAACCTCCAAGGAACTGCTCATGTGAATGCAGATTCTTTTGGTTCCTCGTAGACCTATTTTTCCTCAATTGCATTGTAGTTTCGTACTGTATTAGTCTGTGATGAGCATGAAAGCCAGAGACGCTCTTAATCACATTCTCTTCATTAGCACACACATGAGATGTTTCTTGCAGGCCTCAGGACCAGAAACTATGAGGTTTGTAGCAACTGGCTTGCTTTGATTTAATGGAAAACATTATTTCTGTAAGAAATTACTTTTCCCTCCTTCCTTTGGCTGCAAAGATCTTCAGGGCAAACTCCTGCCCTTCATTGGGTGTTGCAGAAGACCATGGTGTGGCCCCTGTGACATCTTGCTTCCGCTTCATGATTTTCTTAAACTCTTGTCCTTTTACCCCGAATGCCCTTACCATGCCAAAACGTGGAGCACACAGCTGTGAGTTGTGTCGGAATGCCCACATCTCTTGTAGCCTCACTCATGAGAGTGTGCTCAGTGGAAGCACTGTTCCTTGGTATCTGCCCAGGACTCATGCATGGGGAAAGTGCTAACCAGCCCAGGACAGTCTCCCTGGGATAAAGAGCCAAGAGGAGCAGGGTCCTGTCTGCACCTGACCTCTGTCCTAGCCTATGGGGGTGGTAAGAAGAGCAGCTGAGACTACCCTGGGCCATGACTGACAGCTTCCTGACCCAGCACAATTACGTCCCCACTGAGATCCCTGGCAGGGAAGTCACAAGTTTCCCAGCTCTTCAGAGTAGCAATTTGTACTTTCTCGTGAATTGAATTAAATTAATCAGGACAGTCATTAAGGGCCAGCTGGCCCGGAAGGAGCAAATGAGCAGAGAATTACTAGGGATCTGCTCTGGCCCTCCTCATCCAGGAAAGCAGCTCCTCGGTCTAATTCAGGGTTCAGTCTGATTTCATGTTGGGACATTGGCCTTGAAGAGTGCGGTCATTTGCTGACATCCCCAGGGGGCTCTGTGGGGTCTCTTTTCTCACCCAAGGCCAGCATTCCAGTCTGAGACTCTGTTGGATTCCCCAAATGTGCTTCATACCCCTTGGGTCATCCTGTGCCCACCCACCTGGTGTCCTCAACCCTCCCCCCTCCCCGTTGCT
Source organism: Ictidomys tridecemlineatus (assembly GCF_052094955.1). NCBI lineage: Eukaryota > Metazoa > Chordata > Mammalia > Rodentia > Sciuridae > Ictidomys > Ictidomys tridecemlineatus. The sequence goes on from NC_135485.1 coordinate 6,372,525, forward strand.
TCCCAAACGCTGTGTCCTTTGAGATCTGCTGTCCCTGACTCCCGGCATCCCTCAGGCCACCTTAACCTCACTGAATTGTTAAAGCCCTTATTTTCTGTCCCTCTCACCAGGACACTTAAATAAAAATAGGCAGCCTTTGAAGACTTGTTCGGTGCATGTGTACACTTTCTTTAGAGAAGGGCTTGTCTTTTATCTTTCTCTCCCAGAATACATCTCTATGTTCCCCATCAGTACAGAGTTTTGATATACGATTCTAAGCGGCGTTCCAGAACTTTGCATTCATTCATCTCACCCATCACCACGGCATACAGTCCAGATTGTGGTCCAAGAGCCTTGGTCTCCCCATGATACCTGCCGGTCTCTTTGACAAAGCTTCTCTGCTGAACCAAGCTCCAGGCTAGCTCCTCTAGTCTCAGCTGGGTCCTGGCCCCTGGACCTCTGTGTTTGCTTTAGCATTGTTTAATTTCAGCAAAATCTTCCGAAGTCAGTGTAGCCAGGATCCACCCGCTCCATGTCTGCTCACCTTCCATATCTCACTGGGCTCCCCATCCTCCACCACTGCCCTCTGGGGATGCCTGCTCCCCCTGGCCTGCCTCCAGCACGATCCTGTGGGGTCAGGTTAGCCCAAAGTCTCCTCATCTCTGATGTTTCCTTTCAGTAATTTTGCATCCTGTGACTCCACCCTGCTCCTGGGCTATATATCCCCACTTTTCCTGTATTCCGAGTTGAGCCCATCTTTTTCCTCCACTGCAGTAGACCCTGTGCCCTTCCCCATCATCTGGAATAAGCCCAGTCTCACTCTTCTTTAAGGACATTGTGAAACTGTTTCTTCAATGCTTTCTCCCCTTTGAACTCTAGTGAGCGCACTAGTGTGCTCACCAGACCCATTTCCTTTCCCGTGGGCACCAGGCTCCTGAGTACTTCCCAGTGCCCTCTGTGTTGGGTGGGCATGGCAACCAGGTTGTGCTGGGTATGACTGGCTCCATCCAGGTTGGCCCTCTGGACCTGCATGCTCTTGCTTTGCCTTAGCCAGTGGCTGCCCATGGCCCCTGGGGATAATAGAAGCCATTGAGTAAAAGCGAGTGAATGTTTGGAAAAAGACTCTCTTCAGTCCATCCTCCCTGGATTGTGATGTGAGAAGTAAACCTCTGTTCGATTTCACCACTAAAAATTTTATGGTTTATTCATTATAGATATTAGTCCTGCCCAATTAAAACCTCCTTTTTAGTTTCTCTATACCATCTAGGAACAAAGCCAATCAACAAATTATAAGCTAGACTGGTTCCTGCTTCCCCCAAGGCTGAGGCAAGATTTTAGTCTCTTGATTAGTCCTGTCAACCAGCATCTTGCAGAGATCAGCATATGGTATGTGCTCGGTGGGTGAACAGCTGTATCAGAGCCAGCACAGGTACAGGGGAAGCCCAGGACCAGAACCCATGGCAGGATCTTAAGTAGATGCTGGTATTAGCTTTTAGTTGCTGTGATAAAATATCAGAGGAGAACAAAGGAGTAAAGATGTCTTTTGGCTCACATCTCAGAGGTTTCAGTTCATGGTTGGTTAGCTCCATTGTTTCTGGGCCTAGACTTAGGTGGAACATCATGGTGGAAGGTATGGAGGACCAAAGCTGCCTCCTTGCAGCTGGGAACCAGAGAGAGAGAGAGAGAGAGAGAGAGAGAGAGAGAGAGAGAGAGAGAGAGAGAGAGAGAGAGAGAGAGGCCAGGGAGAAGATATATCCTGATATACCCTTCCAGGGCACATGGCACATACCCAGTGACTTACTTCCTCCAACTGGCCCTACATCCTACAGTTTCCATTGCCTTCCAATAATGCCATCAAATTATAAATCTATCAGTAGATTAATTCATTGATGGGGTCAGAGCTCTCATGGTCCAACCACTTTTCAGAAGTCCTACCTCCGAACACGGCTACACTGGGAACCAAGCTTTTAATATAGCCAACGTTTCAGATCCAAACCATAACAACCTTCATTGCTAGGTGAACTTGAACCTGACCCTTCCTTTTGCTGGACCTCAGATTCCCACCAAAGTGGCCCACTCCAAACTCATTCGGGTCTTTGCATCTTCCTGCACCTGAAGGATAAGTTGGTGCTATAGTTTGGATCTTGACTGTCCCTCAAAGGCCCATCTCCTAAAGGCTTGTTCACCAAACTGTGGTACTGTTGGAGGTGGTGGAATCTTTAAGAAGTGGGGCCTAGTGGGAGGAAGTTGTGTCATTCGGGGTGCACCCTTGAAGGGGACATTGGGACCCTGGACCCTTCCTGTCCCTGATGAGGTGGGCAGCTTTACTCCACTGAGGGCTCCCGCCATGAGGTGCTGCCTCACTGTGGGCTGGGAAGCAATGAGCCATCTGACTATGGACTGAGACCTCTGAAACCATAAGCCTAAGTAAACCTTTCCTCCCTGTAAGTTGGTTATCTCAGGTATTTTAATCACGGTGATGGCAGGCTGACTAATACAGTTGGCTTCTTAATGAGAGTCACTTTCTAAAAAGCAAAAGGAAACTGCTCAGGAGCTTTTAACATCAGCCCGGGAAGAGTTATGGTTCTGTCGTGTGGGTCTGTGGAGAGCCATCCATCACCCACAGGCACCAAACAGCTCCGCAGAACAACTGACTGCTGCGCGCCCCTCAAGGAAACATCTTTCTACAAATAACAACATTCCTTTGAAAGTTATTTCCCAGAGGGAAGTGAAGATGAATATGTGTGGTCTAAAGCCCAGGGGTACGCAGACAGGCAGAAGGCAATCACCCCAGCCCAGTAGCCATCCACCTGGACACGGTTCCCATGCCTACAGGAGCAGAGCCCCATGACCAAGGCACATGGCCAATGCCCCTTGAACTGCACTCCCCCACCATGGGCCTGGACTCTCACTGGTAAAGAAGAAAGCCAGAAAACCTTGATCCAGGCCAAACCCGGGGAAGCAGAGCCAGGTTTTACACAAGCTCCCACAATGCCGTTCCTTCACCCCAAAGTCAGAACCAGTGACTCAGAGTGCCACCCTTTTTCAGAGACACTTTGGCCACCTAAGTTAGAAATGGAGCCTTAAGACTGGAGCGGCAAGGCTGGTGCCATGGCCCACACCTTGCTTGGTGGCTTCACAGGGACACCTGTCCAGCTGAGCCCCAGGTGCAGCTGCATGGGCCACTCCCATTCCAAGGATACTAGAGGCTGCGAATTCCCAGCAGGCCCAGGATGAGAGCAGGCTCCCTGTGTGAGAAGAGAAGTCAGGGCAGGACGTTCAGGGTTCTGACCATCCTGTCCCTTTAGAAGGTGAACTTGGCAGATTTCTCCGATCTTTTCTAGCTGGACAGGTTTCCCAAGCAAAACCGGCTTCTGCTTTCATTTCAGTTATGGGAGAGAGCTCGGGGGAGCAGAGAGGAGGGACAGGGACGGGGCCACTGAGAGCTGGCTCCAACTCCAAGGCATCCAGCAGGACATACTCCCAAATGTGTGGTCAGCAAACCTTGTCCACCCATCTCTCAGTCCATGCAGGACAGCTGTCTCTCCCTGTGTCTCTGCGCCTTGCCTTCTCAGGTGCTGGGCAGCTGGCCATGCCAAGTCTGTATGGCGTGTCTGCCATATAGCTCCATGAGGCCCTGAATCCGGACATGGAATCTAGGCACAGAATCAACTCACAATTTCCAAGAAACTTTCTAAAGTTGCTATGCACTTTCTGTTTCTTCTTGCTCTTTTCTTCCTCCACCCTGCTCCAGGGAGCATAGAACTTACTATTTTAGTCTGCAGGGTTGAGGCCAATACAGAGGGAAGAGGAAGATGGGAGGAGCCCAGTCTCTGAAGACATCCCGAGGCAGAGCTGCCCACTGGCCTTGGACTGCTAACTTGGAATACAATAAACACCTCCTGAGGTTAAGCCCTGAGGACATTTTTTCTATGTCTTTTAGTCTTTCACGCTTTATCTCCTCATGGGGGCCAGCTTTGGAGTTCCCCAGTAGTGGAGTGGAGTCTTGGATCAAAGGCAAGAGGAAGGCAAGGTGTGTTTCATGACAGTGGAATGACAAGTTCTAGCTTCAAACCCTGGCGGCCATGTTCTGACCAAGTGGCCCCAGGCACACCCCACCCCTGGTGAGCCTTGTTAACTACTGTCACCCTGTGGAATGGGTATAATAGTGTCTACCCCAAAGAGCTGCTGGAAAGTTTCGGCCCATGGCAAGGAGGTAGGAAATCGGCTCACAGTTTCTGGAGGGTATCCTCCCGGCTCAGTGCCCACAAACAAGATGCTGTGTTCTGGGTTTGTCTTTTCAAGTTCAACTTCGTGACCACATTTTTCTCACTCAGTTTAAGTTGTTAACACTGGTTTCTATTGTAGGAACTTGTGCACTACCTTTTGCTCGTTTTTAAGTAAAACGTGACTTTTTCAGCATTGGGCTCTGCTGACATCCACCTGGCCCTCCTTCACAAGGGTTCTTCAAGCCTTGCTCCCTTCTGGCTGTGGGGCTCAGGTCAATGAGAGGCGAAAGCCCGATTTCTCTAACAACACCCCAGGTGCGTCCCGATGGCTCAAAGTTCTCCTTCACTGATTTCTTTCCAACCTATCTGACATTTCTGGGGCTCAGTTTACCTTATCCATACAGTGGGAATGAATGTACCTCACTGGTAAGTGAGGCAAGGTCACAAAATGCCTGGCGAGTACCAGGGACTGGGTGTGTTAATGGCTTTCATTTCCCTCACCCTGGGTCTTAGGACTTGCTGGTGGTATGAGAGAACCAGCGTTCAAGTTTTGGGCTGTGGTCTTACCACTGCCAGTTTGCTTTTGTCTTGGAGAAGCTGGCAGGTACTTCAGATGCTATAAGACAGAGGGCGGCAAGGTGGCTTCTTGTGTGGCAGAAATGGGAGCGTCCACAACCCTTCCCTGGCAGGAACTGAGAGAATCCTCAGGTCAGCCTCTATCCATGTTTGATGGAGAGGCAGGAACAGCCTTCTTTACATTCCTTTCCATTACCTCTGAGTAAAGGGTTAGGAGGTGAGTGGGCTTGACTCCGTGGCTCATGCTGGCCAAGAAGGGAGAAAAGAAGGGAGGGTAGAAGAAAGGGAAGAGAGAGAAACAGAGACAAAATAGATGTAAGTTATGCATTACTTGATGGTAGCTATGTTCTGAGACATGCATCATTAGGCGACTTTGTTATTTGAATGTCACCAAGAATGACATGGCCAAGACCTGAATGGCCGAGGTGAATCACTCCACGGGGTACTTGATGCCAGCAAGAGCCCCAGTGAGCATGAGATGTGAGACTGCTGCCAGCAAACACGCATCCTGTTTTACAGCCCGCCTTTTTATAAGCAGGAGTACTCCAGAATGTTGATGCAAAGTATGGTATGATAAACACATAAAGAAGCAACATAGTTTATCATCACTATCAAGTATTATGTGCTGTACGTAATTGTATGTGCTGTGTTTGCAAGACTGGCAGTGGGGGTAGGTTTGTTCAAACCAGCTTCAGCACAAATATGTAACACTTGATGCACAACATCACAGTGGCACCAGGTGACAGGAATTTCTCAGCCCTGTTGAAGTCTTTTGGGGTGACCATCACGTTTGTGGTCTTTATGTGGTGCATGACTGTATATGAGAGTCTGTATGTTTCCTGTCTCTCTGAAGACAGAAACTCAGTCATTTAGCTTTCTGGGCATTTCCATTTTATTCTCTGAACCACAGTTCCCTGATCTGAGATTGTGAGTTGATGATTCCAAGTCACAGATAGCTACAGTAGAAACAGTCACTGGGAGTTTGAAGAAGAGGCCTATCGTTCTCATTGGGTGGCCCTTGGAAGTTCACCTGTCTTTTCTAGAGCTTGATTTCCTCATTTTTTGCAAAGCACTTACTACAACCCAAGCCCAGCTGAGTCCTTGGGGTCTTACCTTTTCAGTTTTATTAAACAAAAAATCTGCCCAACGCTGGCTTTTGTGTCTGTCACATTGTGGACCTACTGCCACCTGGCTGAATGGAGGGTTGAGAGTGAACGGGAGAAGACAAATCTTACATGCTCTTACTCAGCTTTAATAAACGGGAGGAGCCTCCCTACCACTCCATGGTGCCTTCAGAAACCCAGATGTGACGTGAGACGGTCCTTGGCTAGCTAATTGACAGCAGCTTTCTGGTGGGGACAGTCTTGATATCTTTCTGGTCCCACACCCTGCCTCTTATTCCTTCTGGGGCCTCAGACAGTGATTTTCAATAGAACATCCTGGAACTACCTGAACTGGCGTCATCTTGGTGACACGAGGCTGCCCTGGCCTCACTCTAGGCCGGGACTGACATTAGGCATTTTAATTCTGTGACTCCAACATTCACTGGCTTTGGAGGTGATCGCAGCCCTTGGGTTTGCCAGTCTTGGGCTGATTTGAAACTCTGGCTTGTGCTGAAAAGACGCCTTGGCCCAGCAATTCGGCTGTCCACTTCTGGATTTGTTTCTGTCCACCCACGGTCCGCACGTCCTGGACAGGACCAGGCGAACTGTCCTCTGCTCCCTCACTCCAGATGCTGAAGGATCTGCGAGGCGCCAGCAGGGGGCACTGGACGCTCACTATTCTGTACCTGCCTTTCCTCCTCCAATCCCAAAATCCTTATTAATTTTTCTTTTAAAAGTGGGAAAAAATCAGCCTTGAAGACTTCTTTCCTTAGAAAACTAGAAAAAAAAATCAAATGTTCCCGGACAAAATGAAATTTCTTGTCTTTTTAATCAAATCAGCCAAAGTCTATCTTTTTCAGGGTTTTTATTGCATAGGGTGACCCACGACGGAAGGACCCACTTTCTAAATGAGGCTATCTTCTCCAATTTTATTCTTCACTCAGTGGGAGGAGAAAAACTCATGAGTTTATTTTATGGAAAAATATAGCTCTTTTCTCTCTGTATAAGCCTCTGAGAAGGTATTGACATTGACGGATTGCCCAAGTCTGAATATGTGTCTGTCTTTTACAGGCCTGGAGAATTTTTTTTCCTAAGAATTTATATCTTGATAGATTGTTTCTAGTATACAAAATATATGTGACTGTAGAAAAATTTAAGGCACATATATGCAAAAAAGGAGAGAATAAAAATCACTACCGTGTCCATACCAAGACAGCCACTATAAATATTTGATTGTAGCCATGTCTGTCCCCCAGCTCTGGTGTGTGCATACATGATCACATGGTTTATGTTGTTTTCTACAAAATAACATGCTACCAACATCAACATATCCATGCCAATGGGCATGCTTCAACATCATCATCATTTTTTTTTTTTTTTTCAGTGCTGGGGATTAAGTCCAGGGCCTGGTGAATGCTAGGCAAGCTCTCTACCACTGAGCAACACCCTGCAGCCCAACATCATCATTTTAAATGACTACAAAGCAATTTCTTGTATGGATGCCCAGCCATATTTTTAACTAATCCTATGATTAAAAAATTGAAAACAACTTTAAGTATCTGAGATTGTTATAAATGTCCCTGAGATGGACAGCCTCTTCTTTAACTTTTTGAGGCTTTGGTTTGTTCTTTTCCTTGCTTGTGTTTCTAGATTATTGTTAGTGAATTGCAGCCTCCACCTGGCAGTGTTTCTCTACCTGGAGGGGGGTGGGGAGCCAGCTGGAGCTTGAGAGGTAGGTAGGTACAGCTGGCTGCTCTACTCTACCTGCCTGGGCTCTGAGATGCCTGCCAGTGTATCAGAAAAGCAGCTGAATTCACTGGGCTCCTTAGGATTTTCTCCAGTTCCCTCTAGGTCTCGAGTGGATGGTGGAAAGGATGAGAGGTGGCAAGAAGGTGGTATATTTGAGACCAAAAGGCCTCTGGTACAACTTGGAAGTACCTACCTAAGAGGGCACACTCCTCCTCAGTCCTGAGTGGGAAGTTTATTAGGAACATTTTCTATAGGGGTGGGGGTTAGGGCGGGGTGCTCATGCCCTAAGTAAACCCACACTCTGATTTAGCTCTTGTTTTTGCCAGATTCTCCTGAACGCATGTTGAGGGCCGGATTCAGACCTCAACGTGTTCCATAAGGAAATGTTCCAGTATGCCTGCCCTGGTCCCATCACCTCTCTGCACGCTCCCTCTAGACCCTCACTGACTCCTTCTGTCTCCTTCTGGTCACCATGTCTAGCCACCTGCTCTCTAGAGAAGTTCAATGGGACTTTCCCTGAAAAATCACCCTCCAAGACCAACCTTACATGCTGTTACTCACACTTTAATGGCTTCCACTAAGGGCCTAATGCCAGGAAATTGGCTCTGAAGAGAGATCTAGGAGAAACATAAAATGTGGTTTCTGAATCACTTCAACCCTCGTTTCTGGGGAAACCCACGATATAGTGCTTAGTTGAATGAACACCACTGAGCACCCACAATCCTGGTTGCTTAGGCAGATTTAGACCCACTTCACAGATGAAGGAGTTCAGTCTCAGAGAGATACGCACGCCATCCAAGGCTGGCAGCTAATTAGTGGAGAGCCAGGATCCGGCACCACCCCCCATCTGCCAGCTTCCAGGGCTTGTACCAGCTGTACCCTGGAGGGAAAGACTTCAAGCAGCTCAGAGCATGTAAAACAGGCCGATGGTTTTATTGAAATAAAAACAGCTATCAAGAGGCAGGGTCCAGCTTCCTTCCTGGAATGCGGCTGACTTTGACGACTTGCTTGTAATCAACAGAGTGTGTTGGAAATGGTGCTATGTGACTTTTGAGGCCAGGTCAGAAGCTACTTGCAGCTTCAGCCTTGTCACTTGGGATGTTTGCTGTCTGGCTTTTCGTCTTGGGATACTCCCTCTCAACACTGCTCACTGTTCTGTGATAAGGTCCACCCAAGCCCAAGGTGCAGCCTTCGTCATCCAGGCCCACCCACCAGCCCACTGAAGAAGCCCCAGCTGACTGACTCTTCCCACTGAAGGCGCAAACGAAAGGAGTCTGCAGAGAGAGCCTTTGCCCCTGTTCACTGTCCAGAGTCCTGAACTGCAAAGCCCATGAGCACAATAAAGGGTTGTGGGTTTCTCTGCCACAGAAAGAATGGAAAACAGAGAGGGGTGGAAAAGCAGCCTGACAGACAGACCCAGGCTGACCTTCCCAGAGCTTAGGAGGAAGAGGCCCTGACTCACCTGTGGTCCTGTGGAGGTGAGGCCATGACCTAGGGCAGAAAAGAGAACCAATGTCAGTGTCGGGCCCCAAGCTCCCTGGCCTCTCCCAAAGGGCTGTCATCAGAGGCCATCTGACAAGTCATCCCATGAAAAGGCTTTATGTTGGTGTGACAATAGGCTGGAAGAGACACTAGGGAAAATGTGGAAAATAGAAAAAGGCAGGTAGGAAAAAAACCACATTTTCGTTGATTCTCATGTACATATGTGTATGTGTATGTGTACATATGTGTACATATGTGTATGTGTAGGTGAAGATGCTTGCACACATCTAAACATAAACATATATATGTGTATAAAATAATATAAAAGAATCTACAGGACCTCAGCCAGGTGCAGTGGCACACACCTGTAATCTCAGTATCTTGGGAAGCTGAGGCAGGAGGATCCAAAGTTTGAGGCCAGCTTCGGTAACTTAGACCATGACTCAAAAAAACAGAAAGAAGTGGAGATGTGGCTCAGTGGTAAGGTGCGCTTGAGTTCAACCCAGGTCCATGTTTTTTTTTTTTTTTTTTTTTTTTTAAGAATGCAGGGTCTTGATGTTACGGATATATTCTCTTTCAATGTTATTCAAAACCATGATATTTATCAGTTCTATGATATTTTGGAAGAGGATTTAGTTCTCGCTGTTTTTGACTATTGTAAATACCATCACCATGTATGCTCATTCTTGCATTTTTAATCTCATCTCTGAATATTCAATCTAGCGCAGGGAATGGGCCACGTAGCATGGACATTTGAGGCTCCTTGTTGCAAGATACTCGTCTGCTTCCGAGTGGGTTTTGTCAGTTCCTGTTCTTATCCACAGAATATTAAATGACCATTTCACTATGTCTCACCACCATTAAGTCCATATTTTAAAATCATTTTCTTCCTTGGCCCTTGGGTCCTTATTTTAATTCCTTGCATACTAGTGAGATTGAATTACTTTTTCAAATGTTTTGGGCCACATGGGTGTCCTCCTTGGTAAGTTCTCTGTCAGGCCTTGGACTTTCCAGCTCCCCCCTGGACAGTGTGCCTTTGGAAGCAGCCGCATCCTAGATTTCACGGATTCGAAAAGCCCAGAGGCACTGGAAAGCTCTGGAGGACATGGCTTCCGTGGTCCAACTTGTTTGTGCCTTTGGTAATCCCTGGTCCTTGCAGTGCACATTTCCTCTGAGGCTCACCAAGTGCGTCACAGGAACAATTAATTGAGCATCGCAACACACGTTGAGTGTAAATATTTATGAGGCCTGTTTGGTGGTTAGGATGTTGGGCACAGAGTAGTTAAGTGGTGAGGTGCTCGTCCTCAGGCCATGGTCCATGAATCCAGCTCACAGTCTACCCTGATGCTTTCTCTTCAGTTTCATCCAAAATAACCTTGTGGGGTACCTGTGACTGCTCTACTTTACAGAATGGGAAATAGGACATTCATAGGGCTTCACATTGCCTCATCCAGGGAGCCCTAAGAGCCAGGGGTTGGCCACCAGCCTGTCTGTTCTCCTGCCTCGCTGTCCCCTCACCCCCAGCCTGTGGGAAGTGGCGAGTCATGCTCTGGAGGCCCCGTGCATCTGCGTCCTCAGAGCCCTTGTGGTTAGCAGCTGGCACCCTTTCAAGTTGCGTGAGATCCTGCAGAAATTAACAGTAAATCAGCCAGGGAGGAGTAAATCATTTACTTGGGGCCTGTGAGCTCTCTCTCGACACCTCAGACATATGGCCTCTTCTCTGACATCTTGGTCTTTGATTAAGGCCTCAAAAAGGCTCTTAGACTTGAAACTCAGGACACGCGGATCAGAAAGGACATGCTTTTGTGATGTGTACTGTGAGCTCACTGTAAGTGTGGCTTGACATTCCATTGATGGAAAGCAGTGATTCCAGCTCAGGCTGCTGGTGAGGCTGAGCCCAGGGACTTGGAATATAAGGCAAACTCCTCCAGAGAGTCTAGAATGAACTTGGGCTTTGACATTGACTTTCTTCTGACCTGGCTTACCTGGGTTTCAGAAGCAAAAGCATGTTGGAGATAATGCGACCTAATCTGTTGGTTTTACAGGGGGGAGAACTGGGCCCAGTACTGCTGGCAGGCTCCCCCCACCAGAGTCTGGGAGGTGGAGCTGAGGTCCTCTGACATCCAAACACAGAAGAACAGAGGGAACAGAAAAGAACATGGCTACAACATGGTCCTCTGCACTTCTGTCTGGACATGGATCTAGGCTCATCTAGGCTCAACTCCAGCTAGTAGGCTTTTTTTTTTTTTTAAATAAGGCAGTTTGACCTATTTATATTGATTTTCACAACCCCCTCCAATTCGATATTCTTTAAAAAATTTTTTGACGTATGAAAATCTGTAATTAGTTAATATGTACAATTTGATGAGTTTGGAGATATAACCGTGAGTGGATAAATACTATAGAATATCATTTTTTAAAAAAATCTAAAATCAACTCACAGAAGCAGAGGGGGAGGGTTGTGGCCTAGGGAGAGGGCAAGAGTCAAAGGCACCAGATTTTGATTATAAGAGACCAACAGGTCGTGGGCAGCGTTCTGGGCAGCACAGTGCATAGCTGACAAGAGTGTGCTATATATTTAAAATTTTGCTCCTAAAGTAGATTATGTGCAATAATAATAATAATAATAATAATAATAATAATAATAAGTTGAGAGGGAAAGAAAGTTTCAGAGGTTATAGATAGGTTTATGGCACAGATTTCACCTGACAGACACTTCTAGTTCTACTTTGGCAGATGCAACCAGACTTTACAGATTTGAGTAATAGGTAAAAAGGTTCAGTGAACAGTTTGGCCCCCTCCATGATACTTAGTGTTTACAAGCCTATAGCAGCAGCTTAGACTGCAGAGTGGATGTCTGGAGCTTCCTCCCATTTGCTGAAGCCATCTGAAAGTGGCTTATCTGCTCTGCTCTGCCTCTCTGCGGGGCCCCCAAAGTGGTGGTGCTCATTCATATGTCATATCCTCTGGGATTATGCACCCCGGGGCTCTCTGTGCGTCAGTACAAGCCAAGTGAATTAGCAGAGGAAGCATCAGCAAAACAGGGAACAGGGTTGTTGTTCCAGCTGAGCCCGCTGCTGTGAGCCAGAGAGCTGGAGAAACAAGGGGGGAGGGAGAGGAGCAAGACTGGAACCATAGCCTGGGGCCTGGGGAAGAGGGCGTCCGGATGTCGTGGTGCTGTCTGGCTGGTGAGTGGACATCATCTTGACACTGCAGCTGACAAGCTATCTGTAAAGGCTCTTTGCAGCTTGACAGCCCAGAGTGATGAATGAACGGTGCTGCTGGCGAACTTCATGGGGATTTGATGGGTCCTCTCCATGCTCCAGCAAGGCCATCGTGGTAGCAAGCTGCCTCTTGCAGGGAATTATAAGATGTGCCCCAGCTCCCTTTTGTCAACAACACCAATAACAGCCATGTGCAAATGGGCCACAGCTGGATGGTGTCCTAGCACCCTGCTTCCTTTGGCACCTGGGTCAGAGTGAGCAGGTCTTCCTTCCTCTGCATTTCTGGTGTGTACAGACAGGTGTCAATGTCGTGCCAGGGGAGTTCAGTGCATATGAAATGAACAAAGCTGACCTCTCTGCCCAGGTCTGTGGTTTTCCATTTTTAAGTCTCATTACAAAGACAGATTTTAAATTCTGAATTATTTTAAAATTTTAATACTTTTAAATAATTTAATACATTTAATGATTTTTAATTTTTAAAGACTAGTAAAGTAAACATGGCTCTCCCCCTATCTCTCTCGCCTTGGCCAGGAAGAATTGCATCGGATGACGCAGGCAGGGTGTACTTGCCTTCTCCTTATCCATGGGAACAGAGTTTGGGTGGCGTGTTATTCCTGTCCCATAGAGACAGCACTTGGTCCCGTCTCCAGGGTCAAGGTCCTGGCATGGAGACTAATAACTCATTGCCCCCTCGAGTACGGTGTGTAGAGTCCCCTCTGGATCTCTCCAGGCACCAACTACTGGTCCAGAATTCAGCAGCAAACCCTTGGGAATGATCCAGGTGATTCACCCTGCCAGGCTTCCCGGCTCCCAACCCTCCAAGATGAACTGCTTAGTTCCACATCTCGTTTTAAGCTCTACCTCTGAAATTAAAAGGCTACTCCAGAAGAAAGACAATTGATATTTCTCAGAGTCATTTTAAATACAGAGGGAAATGAAGAAGGATCTAAAATTTCCCTCTTCCCTTTGTTTGAATGTCCTCACTGCATCAGGAACTGAGTGCTCTCTAAAAGGCCTTTCTCACAAGCCTCAAGGCAGTTCTTGGTGGGCAGCATCTTTATCTCCATTTTAGGGCTCTTATAGAGTTCTGGTGCCAAATGGAGCATTGAAGACATCAACTCACCCTTCTGTTTTGCAGATGGACTGAGTGTGGTCAGCCCCCTGAGGAGCCACGGGTGCTTTGTGGTCACAGCCCTCCTGCCTGATGATAGGACCCACTGGCCATAGTCTCCATGCTCAGAGGGGGAAATTCACAGGGGAAACTCAGGACTCGGGTCTGGACATGCAGTGTGCCCTAAGAACAGGGCACCTGGAGGGCCGCGTTAGCAGGCCAGTGTCATCAGGGGCCATGTGAAGCTTTGCAAGGCATGTGAATAAAGGGTGCTCAAGCTAAAGCTCAGAAAGGTCACATGGGATCACACAGGATTGATTGGAGAGGGAAGAACGGGGCTTATGGTAGTCCAGAGAAAAGGGCAAGGTGGAAGGCTTTCCTTGCTTCCCACGTGGCACCATAGCCACCTCTCGCCCCTGGGCAGGTTCCTGGCACCTGTCAGATGGAACTCACACTCTACAGCTATAAGAGCACAGCTTGAATTCTGACTTCCTACACTGGTTTTCCTGCTCCTAACAGGGAGACCAGAGGCGTGCATGCCTGGGACGTGGCCCGTGTGCACAAGCATGTTGCCGAATGAGCATGGGTGAGCTGGTGCTGGGTGAGGGGTGAAAACCACAAGCACGTGCCCAGGGAAGCATGGACCAGCCATCCGAGTGCAAGATGGCCTAGAGAAGCACTGCTGGCCTAGTCTGGGTCTGCACTCGGACCTGTCCTATCCCAACAAGCCACTGAGCATGCACGTGTGGTAGGACTCCTCATGAATGCACAATTACTCTGCAATTCCCCTGGAGCAGCTTCTACATGTTTGTTCCATGTTGGAGACTGAATAGCATCTCCGACCCCACGTTACTTTGGGGCAGATGAAACTCACCCCCAGGTGGAATAGAGCCAAGTCTCATATTTAATAAGTGGGTAAATGGGTCCATTCCTTCTTAAGGGCATCCCTGATTAGTTTCAAGAATTTTTTAAATAGACACATAAAAATTGTACACACTATGGATGTTTTGATAAATGTGTACATTGTACAGTGTTCAAGTCAAGAATTCTTTTCTCTATATTTATAAAAATATTTAGGGCAGGCAAACACCTGTAGGGGCTGTGGAGAGAACACTGAAAGTATCTGGTGTCCCTCATGGCTGTGGGGGCTCACACCCTGGGTCCTCTTGGCTGGCGGAGGCCCAGCCTGTTCCCATCTCCTGGGAACCTGCCCCTCCAGAGCTATACGGACTCCTCCCTCTTATGAGCTCCTGTAGAATTTCTTGCTCTAGTAATATACTCAGTAAAGCTAGAAAGTCACATATGATTTAATTTATTATTGATCTCATATGCATATATTTTCGTTTTTTTCTTTTCTGAGTTGTATTTTAAGTTGAGGATAGCAAGTTTTTATGAGCTATAATCTTTTTCAGATAAGCTATCAATGTCCCTGACAGATACTTAAAAATGAAAGCAAAATTCATCATTTTGATGGGTTCTGCTGCAGACAAATAAGAGTAGCAGGATCATTCGCCATGCATAGCTTGACGGGCAGATTCCTGTAGCGGGCCGTCCAAACCTGAGTTCTCTACCCCTACTTGGTCTTTGTCTAGTCTCTTTGTCCCTCCAACCCTCTCCTGTTAAAGTGCCTTTTGTTACCTGTTTAGGTGTCTGGTATACAGCAGGCACAGTAGGAGGCTCTGGGTATAGTAGGCAGTGGGCACCTTAAAGTGTGGGTCCTGATTTTATTCTCCTTCCCCCACCTCCCGAAAATGTTTATTGAGCATTTACAACATAGGATCCCCATGTGCAGAGTCTGAAGAAAGTTGGTGGCCGCTCCTTTGGATCGGGCATCCTCTGTAAAGGCACACTGGACCCTAGGGGAGCTCTTGTGGGCCGGTCTTTCAGGAGGACACCCTGCCTTCCACCAGTGGTGGGGGAAGAGCTAGAAGTTGTTGTTGTGGATGACTCCCTGTTAGAGAGGCCCAGAGCAGCCGCACAGGAGGAGCATGGAAGAGCAGTGGCAGCTGTGCCCTCAGGCTCCTGGGTGTGCTGACTGGAGGGGCCCAGGAGGGGCCTCCAAGTGCACAGAATGGAAGAGAGCACCCGTCTCCTCAGTGAGAGGACTGGCCCCCGGGGACCCTGAGAAATTACAGCCACCTGCACCTTCTTGCCCTGGAATGAACTACCTGAGCTCGTGGCAGAGGGGAAATTGATCATGAATGAGGCAATGCATTGGGAAGGTCTGAGGGGACAGCACACAGTTAGTACTGAGCTGTCCAGAGGGGGCAGCAGGGCACAGGCATGTGGCAAATGGAGGAAGTGGTTGGAACCCTGGCTCTGGAGACAGGACTTGGTCAACCTTCACCTTCTGATCCCGCTGTGTCCCTCGGCTCCATGGGGCTTGTGTTCTGCTGTGCACACGATGCCCTGCCTTACAATGTGTCTTGGTCTACTGTCCCTTTACATTTCCACACCCCCCCACCCCACAGATGAACATCCTGATGGCAGGGGGGTGTCTTGTTCACCTTTGCTTTTCCCAAGGCTCCCACAGTGGCCTCCAGGAGGTTCCTCTAAGGGGAGAGGCACTCGGACACTCACGGTTCTCTCCCCCGCCCCCTCCTGAAGATCTTCACTCTGTCCTGCTTTCATCCAGTGGGAAGGGACAGAGCAGGAGTCAGGCCCAGAGAAATTTATACCTTCTCTTCCAGCTGTGCTCTTGGGAGTGATGCTTCCTGCCAAGGTTTCTGAACAGGCTTCCGTATTGCAGGGCAGCCGATTTAGACACAGCTGCCTGACGTTGTGGCAGTAGACGGGAGTCTGAGAATCTGTGTTTCTAAGTTCCCAGGTGATGCTGATGGTGCTGGTCCTTGCTCCACACTCTGAGAACCACTCCTGAGAGGCAGCACCTTTATGCAGCTGTTGACAGATGTGCTTCTCAGGAAGGGGAAGCACATGGCTCTCCTTCAAATGGGGAGTCTCAGCAGGGGCAGACTACTGACCCTTAGGAATGGGAAACTAAACCCATGCATAAACAGATGCCCTTTGGTGTGTGCAGGATGTTGGTTCCAGCTCCACCATACCAAAATCCATAGGTGCTCACATCTCCTGTATAAGATGGTGTCGGATTTGCATATAACTTACACACATCCCCTGTCTACTTTAAATCATTTTTGATTTACTTAGAATAACAAATACAATGCAAATGCTATGTGAACAGTTGTTATACCATATTGTTTAAAAATAATGACAAGTCAAATGTTTGCACATGCTCAGTACAGACCTAAGTTTTTCAACGTTTTTGATCTGTGGTTGGTTGAATCCAGGGGTGCAGAGCCCACGGCTGTGGGGGCCAACTGTGCACTGATGGATAAGAAGGTTTTGATCATTAAAATGCAGAAGTGGCACTGGATTTGAAGTCAGCTCAGTAGCTCTGTGACCACGGCCATAACATGCAACCTCTTTCAGGCTACTTTTCCCTAGCACTGAATGGGAATAAAAATACCTATGGAGTGTAATTGTGAGGGTTCATTGCCGAAGTTCCTTTGGACATCTGGTGCCTATTAGGTATTCACCTGCTGAGCGTGGACTCAAATTGGCAACACCAATTGGAATGTTTCTGTCACTATATAATGGAGACATAGCACAAAGTAAAAGAGAGTACTGGGATTCAGTCAGGCAAACACCATGAGCTGTTGGGACATACTCCTCTTGCTATCAGAGATGGGTCATGGTTCTGGATATGGGGATAATCTGTATTGTTCTTGGAATGTCTCTTGGGCTGTATCTTCTGAGTAGACCTAACACTCAGCTTAGTGTTTTACTGTGTAAGTTGCTGGGAGGCTACGTGTGCATGTTTGAGCCCTCTGCCTAGGTCTGGAGAGTCAGCACCCACACCTAACAGCATGAGGGCAATGGTGTGAGATGACCAGAGACAGATTCCATATTAGTAATGATCATGATGTCTACCACTTACCGCTCTGCAACTCGTTATCCTCTGTGTTTTCTTTCCTGTGGAAGGGAGACTAGTGAGGTGTGACTGCTAGGATCCTGCGAGAGCTGCCCTAAGCTCTTAGTTAATGTCTAGCACAGGGTGGGCACTCAGAGACTGTTAGCCTTCATTATGCATCAAGAACCTGCTACCTTTCAGGTATGCCACAGTGGCCATTGATTTATTCCCCAGACACAGGCACTTCTAGGTTCAGGTATTTGATGAAGAACAAGAGACACTGCTTTTTCAAATGCCATTTTAAAAGTACATGAGGTGCTGTCCCAGGCCACACAGTAAGCAAGTCAGCTGAGATTTCAGTTGGGTTCCATGGGCTGGTTCTGTACTGTAAGCTGCCCACCTCTAGCTCCCCTTCTCCTGCATTATCCAGTGATGGTCACTGTTGCCTCTATGGGGAATGGATAGTAGACCTCACATGCAGCTTCTGGGCACTTTGATTTGATTTATATATTTCAAATGCTAATTTATATTCATATAATACTTCCATTATAAAATATGCAGTGGTACAGAAATTTGTATGTATATGGGATTTGTTTTTTTAAATTTGGGTTTATAAATGGTTTGGAACAGGTTGCAGAAACATCATCTGTTGCTCTTTTTAATATATCTTGAGCATGCTATGACACATTCTGAAATAATTTGCTTTGGAAAAAAAGCATTGCTCTCCTCTCTGTCTTATTTTTTCCCCCTCAAATGTAACTGTAAATATTACTTTGATGTATGTAATTGCTTCAACTCTCTCCATTCGAAGGAAGGCTTCTAACCCTTCCATTCCCCATCTCTTGCTTTTGTCAGAAAATAAGAAAAATGAACTTAAAATGCATTATTCAAATGTTTTCAATGTAAACATTAAAGAAGTCTGAGAACAGCCACAAATTTTCCTTTGCTTAAAGTGGTTTTGAAAAACAATGCCAGTATTTTGTCTTACGGGCATTCATTTACTCTGCTTAGGGAAAATATTTATTCTAGCAGGACTTACGATCTCAAGTCTGCTTGCAGCCTGTGCACACAGTAGGCCCTGCAGAGGCTTTGCTGGACAGGCTTGAGTTGAACTGAGCTGGGTTCGGAGGATGGTCATACTCATGCAGACCCCTGGACCACGCTGGGAAGACTGACCACCCCAGGAGGGCGTGGTGAGGGAGTGCTGGCTGCGAGCAGGGCCCTCATATGTGCTGAGCCTCAGGATGTTGCCAGGGCGTCTGCAGGTCAGTGCAGAACTGGACTGGACTGGGTTTGGTCTCTTCTCAGTAATTTAATTGACACTTGAAGCTGGACTATCTGTGGGCTCTTGTGAGCAGGACTGGGTCTTTTGTCTCTGCTTTTTCAATGGTCTGTGAAAATCCTGATGGCATAACTGCTCAGTACACATTTTTCTCAGTTGAGGGACAAAGAAACTTGATGATACAGGCAGGCGGCTCTCTGTTGCCTGCTGGCTTGTGAGACCCTGAGGTGAACTTGTGGTCGGATGCATGCTCCGTCATCTAATCACTCACTACAGAGGGACAGATGTCCCCCTCAGTGGCTCTCTCTCGGGCTCCAGCCCTGCTGGCTGTGCAGGCCAGTCAAACTCCTTCTTTTGGTCTCTGGGTAGCCTCTGAGCTCATTACCAGAGCTGTACCTCGGTCACATGGACATTTTCCATGTGAATGGGTGCATACGATGGCCAGTTTATTTGCCACAGAATAAAAATTTTCATTTCTCTTTCAATAAACGAGTAAAGATTCTGACCTGTTTTTCAGCAGAGTGGAGTTCTGGAATTTCAAATCACTGGATTTTTCTTTTGTTGTCCTTTTATTGCCCCTGGGATGAAAGAAAATAGATTACAGCCTGAAGATAGCAAGAAGCTAAGGGAAAAATTAATTAAGTGCATTCATTCATAGAAAAAAAACCCCCACCAGTCAGATGTAAGTAATTAACGCCTCACACACAATTCTGAATCCCTCTTTGCATTTCCACTGGGGTTAAAAAAGTTCATGTTTAAAGTAATTTAATTACTTAAAAACACTTTTATAAAAGTGTAAGAGCATCATCATACAGGGGTAGTATTATGGGGCAGGGACCTGTGGCCTCTCCCACATCAGCAGAGCCACCTTGGAATTGTTCCAAGCTCCAAGACCCTCCAACAGACTCATTCCCCAAACACCAATCGCATTGTTTCTGCCACATGGTTCACCAGAGGCCTGTGAGCCAGTGGCCAGCACATTCTAGATGGTTCCCTATATTTGTTGAATTGGACAAAACAATAGTAAACATCATCTCACAGGAAGGCAGACTCAAAGCAAGAGCAGCTCTGATCTTTACGAAACTCCCATATAATTTAGGCACTTTGCTAAGGCACTTTCCATGAAGAAATTAAATCATTTCAAATTGAAGCAATTTGTTAAAATTCATTAAATACATTCACTATCATAAACCCTCATTGTTATGCATCCCTAGTTCATTTAATTAGGCCAGTTCAACCAACTTTCTTTCTCTTTGCACGCATTTCATCAGCTTTATCAAACACTTACTGGTGACTTTTTCCTCCATAAACAGAATTTCCTTGAACATCAGCCCATAAGGTGGCCTTACCTCATCTCTCCTGCTCTCCTTCATTTGGGCTAGCCTTGCCTCTTGGGCCCTGGACTGTCCCTGGCTTCATCCCTCAGGGCTCTCTCAGGCCCAGTGTCCCCTTTCTGGGACACCCATTGTCTTCCTTTTTCTGTACCTCGGCTCAGGGGTACTTCCCCAGAGAAACTTCCTGGCTTGCAGACGGGCTCCTCTGCAGTCCATGGCTGAGTTTTAATTTCACTTTTGTTTTAGCTCGCAGTTTGCCTTTGCATCTGACTGCTAGCCAAGGGAGCCTCCGGGGTGCCTGGAAGTGTGCCCGGTTACAGGGAGCCTCCAGGGACACACAGAATGCACTTGGGGACTGTGGGACAAATCTCATGATAACTTGAGGGCCCCTCTCCAACTGGGTTTCATGTGTGGCCCATGGAATATAACATGGTAATTAAAAAATACAGTGAGTTGTCTCTCTGCAAATTGACCTTTTAGCAAATAATGGCATTATTTTGTGATTTCATTATTGCTTTTCATTGTTTTTGTTTTTTAATTGTTCAAAACGGTTTCATTGTTCTATCATTTCCGTATTTCTTTTTTTTTTTTTTTTTTTACTGTTCTTTTTCCATCTGGGCAAATTGATTCATCGGTCTATATTCGCACCTTGACTTCATGTCTGTCTTCGGACGTGAACATCCAACTGCTGTCTGGGTCTTTCTTACTGATATCCTGCAGGCCTGACTGTCTCCCTGGGGCGAAGCTCCACTGCTCACTGTTTCATTTCCAAATCAGCAGGCTGGGCCTTAAGCTAGGGCCTCCCCTTTCCTCCTCCTCCATCTTTGCCGTCTTGCAGACCCTAACACTTGGATCTGTAAATGCCTCTTGACAGCATCCGGTCCTCTTCACCCCATAAGCCAGCCTCAGTCTTTCTTCTGCTTTCAGCGTCTCCCTCCTGGCCTCGAGCTCACCCCTCTCCCCCGCCGCCCCACCCGCTTTCCTGGACTGCTAGGCTCCAGTTCACCCAACAAACTGCTGCAAGAACAACTTTTCTAAGTAGCAGGATACCAACAATGTCCCTCCCTGCTTGAAAGTTCTGCCTGGTTCTCCATTCCTGCAGCATAAAATCCAATTTTTATTTATTTATTTATTTATTTATTTATTTATTTATTTATTTATTTATTACCATAATAGCCAAAATTGCTATCTCTATGACCTTGAATTCTATTTCCATTACCACGTTCTCATTTCTGGCTGCCCTTCCTGCCAGGCCCCCATACTGTAACTTCTGAGCCATATTTTTTTTTATGTGTATTTTTTTGATGCTCCTATATCATCCATCAGATTATTCTTTATGCCTCCTCTGGATCTGTCAAAATACTTTCCATTCTTCAGGGTCAAGTTCAAGGGTGTCTTCCCTACGACTTCTCCCCTCCTGCTGCTTCTTCTGTGAGTGCCTGTAGTACTTTTGCAAGCTACTGCCTTCCTTTCATCCATTTGTTCAAGAATCCATTTGTTCATTGACTCAACCAATAGCAACTGGTCCCATTCTGTCCCAGGCAGGTTGCTTAGCAATGGGATACGGTAATTATAATTATGGAAGACAGAGGAAGCCTGCTGCATGAGGCCGATGTTATACATGGCGAGGACAGGCAGTAAATGAACAATCTCATTTTATCATATTGCCCTGTATGTGCCTGTGTGTTCCTCTCCCTTCATGTTGGTCCTCTTGCCAGGTGGCATATCTTGGGCATCCTTTTCTTTCCCAGAACACTGGCTAACCCACCCAACATGCTGTTGGGACACTTTGTAAGATAATTAATAGTTACATAGATAAGTAGATAACTGACCTGCCAGGCTGGGTTCATGTGCAATAATGAACCATGTACTTACTTAAGTGTGTAAAGTCCTTGCATAGAGAACTCTGCACACTCCAGGAGAGCTGGAATTGCCACAGGCTTGTTGGGAAACTGAGGCCCAGAGTCCCTGGCTCAGCCAATGGATCATCCTGCACTCCCTCCACATTCTGTTAAAACAGAGCACATGGCCAGCGAGGTCCAGCTTCTCCTCCTGACTGCCCTCACAGCACTGAGGGTCCATGCTTTTCAGCCACCTCTGACTCCTTTTGTACTTTACTTCTTCATGGTCAGTCAATAAGATCCACCTAGTCCTCCTTCACCCCTCTTCCTGTTTCCTCGCTTCCCTGCATTCCTTCTGGAACTGACCTCTGCAGACCTGCATCACCTGCCAGATGGACCCAACAGAAGCCGGTTCTGGGTCGTAGAATCAAAATATATCTACTGTGGGGGGCTGAGTGGTGGGCACCACAGTATGTGTCCACCTGGAGCCTGTGCCTGTGACCTCACTTGGAAAAAGAGTCTTTGAAGACATAGTTAAGCAAATAATATTGAGATGAGGCCATCCTGGTACAAAGTGGGTCTAAATTCCTGGCATGTCTAAATTCCTTGGAGAAGAAAGGAGGAGGAAACCTGAGGAAGAAGGTCGTGTGAGGATCCATGTGAAGAAGGAGGCAGAGACCGGGGCAATGCTTCCACCAGCCAGGGGACCCTGGGAGCCACCCAAAGCTGGAGGAGGCAAGGGAAGATCCATCCCTAGAGCTTTTGGAGGGAGCACGGCTGAGCTGATTCTTTCCTTGCAGACTTCTGGTCTCTGGAAGGTGTTTGAAGCCACCCAGTTTGTGGCGGCATTTTAGGGCAGAACTGGGGAAATAATATGCTGACCACCCACCCTGTCCCGGGGAAGAGAATGAGTCAGAGTCCCATGGAAGCCTGAGCTGGGCAATGCACGCCATGGTGAACACACACACGCTCGACCAAGAAAGGGAGAAGATGGTCAGATCATTAGGTGGAGGGAGTGGTCAAGGAGGGCCTCTGGGTGGTGACGCTGGTCTGGAATTGAAGGACACGTACATATTTGCAGACAGATGACTTGGTGAGATGGGGGTGACCCATAAGGAGGGGAGTGTATCCAGCAAATGAGAGATACCGTCTCCAGTCCAGCCTGGCCATTTCTCTCATGTCTCACCTGTGTTGTGGGATGCCCTCAGCTATAGCCTTGGCAGATGCACAGGAATGAAAACCAGTGAGAAATTGCCTCGTTGCCCTGAAGGTGTGATTCTCTTTCAAGGACTAGTCCAGATAGATTTTTTTCTTAAACTCTTAAGATCATGAATAATAATGACATATGACATTCTAATTGGAGTGCTAATCAGAACAGCCAAACACTTCTGTAGGACTTAGGGCTCCCTGGTCACTGTTGGCTCTCACACGTGTTGACCCATCTCATGCTCCCAGCAGCCTGGTGGGGCCGGTTCCCCACCCTCTAGAGCTTTCTCTCCTATTCAGCTCCTGCTCTGTCTCTTCAGAAACTGTCTCAGGTTGGGCTCCCGAGAAACGGGCGCTGAGGCAGAGATGGTGCAGCACGTGTATCAGGGGGGCTTCCCAGGATCAACCCTGTGCAGGGAAGAGCAGGGGCAGCGCTGGGCAGGGGCAGCGCTGGGCTTCTGGTTGATAGTCTCAACCATAGACATCTCAGTGATTGAAATGATGGCCTTGGAGAGCTCTCCTGAGCTGGGGTGGGAGGACTGGGCTGTGGACCGTGGTGGGCCAGTCAGTGGCTGCGAGTGCTCCAGGTGGGGCAACTCCATTCAAGGCTGAGGACAAGACCTGGGCAGCATCTAGGACAAGACCAGGTTGGATTCTGACCCTGTATTTAGTGAGCCTGAGGACCCTCCAGAGAAGAGGAGCTGGGCTCTAATTTTTAGTAAAAGAGAAGAAGAAAGAACCCAAAGAAGAAGGAAGAATATGGCCAAGGGCGGGAGTTATCCTGAGAGCAGATGACCCCTGGCAAGGAGTGGACAAGCAGGTGACGTGGGATGGGCACACGGGGGGTGTGCACTCTGGTGCCTGCTTTCCATTTGAACGCAGTCCTGACAGCTGAGCAAGTCACTCTATTTATCTTGTTCCCAGGGCACACACAGGGAAGGGTGGATTATTGCACTTTCCTCACATGTCCATCGCTTATTAGTGATCACATGTATTATCTAGGGCCCAATTCTTTCCACCAGTTCCTAATTAACATCACAGGTAGGCAACCAGCTGCATCAAGGACAGTTGACATTGTATTTCTACCAGGTCAAAGTGCACGTTACTCAATTTCAGGGAAGCCAATCTACGTCTTGGAGCTATTACCTAACTTGACCACAAAGTTGTTCCTTAATTTTGGGGGGGTGCAGTTGGTGCATAGCATGCCCTTATTATTCCATACAGCAGGGGATACCAACACAAAGTGCCTTTCAATTTGAGACCAAGCAACATCCAAGAAGCTCAAGACTTACTGCCAATGTAGACTTCCTACTTCCAATGCAGATCATTCCAATCTTCCTTCCACCTTCCTTCCTCTGGGGCCCTTGGGTGCTCTGGATGGTCATTCTATGTGGAATTGACTTTCTCCAAATGCATTGGCTGTATCATTGTTAGCCAGTGCGTGGCTCAATATTTTCTTAGAATATTGCATTCTAGCATGTCCTTTACAGCAGGAACTCCAGCCTAATCTAATCTCATTCTACAAAACTTCAAAAGCTGTATCATTGCATAACCTTAGAATTCCTTCCAGTCCTTGCCAAAGGCTTTGAGTGTTCCAGCCAGCTTCTGCACAGCATATGGCCTAGAGCAGGGCACATCTTTCCACGTAATGAGATCCCTTTGGCCAGGTCAAGTTTTGTCCCTTCATTTCCTGGTATAGGAAGCTCATCCCTAGTGACATCTTTGAAACATTGACACTGTCTTTGTTCCGCTGTCTCCTCTAAGTCATCATCAGGCCACTGTGAAGCCCTAAAGTCCTTCTGTACTAGTTGTGCCTCCTCCTTCTCATGCTCACAGCATCTGCTCTACCCTTGGAGAGAGGGAAGCCAGGACAATGGCCCACGTTGTCAAGCACAGAGGATCTTTCTTCTCAGCCGGCAGCAGTGCCAGCTCTTACAGACCTGTGATCCCAGCGTGACCCAGCTGTGCCAGCAGGACACGGTGTGCTTTTGCATGGTGTTCCAGGAGCCACAGCCTCCCCGTGGCCACCTGTGGCCCTTCCTTTGTTCTAGCTCACCTTGGACTCACCTTGGGCCTCTGTGAGATTTACTTCTCCTTCATACAGTGATGAAAATTTCTACTGCCTTGTGAAGTCTGTGTGATTGGGTTTGTTCTTTCTCCCTTACACAATTCACCAATTCTCCCTTGGTGGAAATCACCAGGTCTGGATACCGGTGGTCATAAATCCTTAAACAACAGAGTGCTTAGTTGCCTTTCAAAAGATGCCTCCAGAAACCACTCAAGGACAGTTTGAAATTGTCTTTTTGAGAATGAACATGTGTAGAAGCCAGCTCATGTAGCCAATGAACTTTTGATGTCACAAGCTCAAAATTCCCCTCTCAGAACACGAAAACCATTTCCTCCCACCTTGCCAAAGGAAATATGTTGTCCTTGAAGGGGCATGATGACCAGTTAGGGAACCCTAGGGTTCCCCTTCTCACCATCCAATCAGCAAGCAGCTTCTCCTCTTTCCCTTCCTATAAATCCCCATCCTTCCCCAACCCTCCAGGCTGGTGGATTTTGCAATAAAGCTTTTCCTTTTTGCAAAACCCTGGTGCTGTAGCACTGCCTTTTACATGTGTCAGGGAGTCAGCCCTTGTGTCACTGTTATCAATTCTTTTCCCTTACTTTTTTTTTTCAATTAAAAATAATTTTTTAAAGTTGTTGGTAGACCTTTATTTTACTTATTTATATGTGGTGCTGAGAACTGAACCCAGTATGTCACACATGCCAGGCAAGTGTGTTACCACTGAGCCCAGCCCCAGCCCCAGCCCGGTGTCCCCTTACTTTCTGTATTATGTCTTCAGAAGGAAGGAATACAGGCTTGATTAGCATCTTACAGATGTTACAGTATCTTTTATCTCATTCTTAGACACTGTGCATACTGTATCAGTCATTGCTACCTAACAATGTTACCCAAAATGTAGAGCTTAAAAAACCTGCAGTTTTGATCTTGTTTTTTTTTTTTTTTTTTCTGGTCGGTTGGGGACTCCAGCTCAGCTTGATGGGCTTCTCTGCTTCAGGTCTCCTGAGAGGCTGCCATCAGGGTGACTGCTAGTTTTGGATTCTCATCTCAGAGCTCCAGTGGGAGGGTTCTGCCTCTGAGTGTGGCACTTGATGACAGGATAGACTCTCTTTTGGCCAGTTGGGCTGGAGGGCTCATTTCCTCGCTGGACGCCCATTGGAGTCTGCCCTCAGTTCCTTATGGCCTCTGAAGTGAGCCCTCAACCCGTGGTGTCTGATGCCAACTGCATGCAGACAAGGTCAAAATAAGGACAGGTGAGCCTCCCTGACATAGTGGCTTCCCCTATCAACTCCTGTCAACCAAGAAGACAAGAAAAAAAAAGCCAGTCTTATGTGTTGTAGTCATGGAAGTGACTTCCCATCAATGTCCTATTATTTGGGACCCTGTGAAGTACATATTTGGTTTTGTCCACAGTTTTCAGCTCAGAGCTATGCTCCTTTGTAATTTCCTGAGAGACTGGAGCAATACAAGGATCTTTTGTGAAAGTATTTGGCTTTTTGTCCTCTGGTTTCTGACACAGTTAAGAGCAGCTCTGAGTGATAAAGGTAGAAGGCAAGGTGTCCTTTGTTATTCATAATGAACCCCTTTGGAATGTGGGTCAATGAATCGGGTGTTTGAAAAGTTCCTAGATAACCACTGGTGGGTGGGGCTGGTTGCCAAGGAAACCAACCACATGATCAGGGGGTTGGAACTCACAGCCTCAACCCCCATCTGAGGAGAATAGGGACTGAAAGTTGAGTTGACTACCAATGGCCAATGATTCAGTCAATCCTGCCTATGGGAGGAAGCTTCAATAAAGCCCCAAAGAACTGAGTTCAGGAGTTTCCTGTTGGTGAACAAGAACGCATCCCAGTGCTTTGAGGGTGGCCAACCCCAGCTCCTAGGGGACCCTAGCTCCTGAGCTCTCAGCCCTTCCAGACCCCTCCCTGTGTGTCTCCTCATCTGGCTGATCTTTCCTACCTTTAAAGAGATCCCTTGTAGCAGAGGGTAACTATAAGTAAGATGTTCCCCTGAGTCCTGTGAGCTGCTCTAGCAAATCCCTGGAACCCAGGCAGGGGTCATGGAAACCCTGATGTGCAGACTGTAAGTCACAAGCACAGAGCTTATGGCCTCTGAAGCCCTCAACCTGTGGGGTCTGATGCCAACTGCATGTAGACAAGGTCAAAATAAGGACAAGCAGCTGGAGTCCGCTGGAGCCTCTGCAGAAATGACTGCATGGCGTGCGGAGGCAGCCCCGCACATGAGTGCCAGGTGTGCTGCGGGGAGCACGGTGTGTGAGCAGAGAGAACAGCCGCAGGAGCCCCTCACACTTAGGGGCATTGCCCAGGGAGGGCGATGGATACCAGAGCGTGGGGGGTGCAGGCTTTACAGTCCATCCTCCACACACGCGGCTTCCTCTGCAGGGGTGTATGAATGGGGATGATGCTTTAGCAACTCCTGGAGGGTTTCTTGTAAGCCTCCAGGCCAAAGCGGCTAGGATCTTTCTGCTGCCTGCTGTGTAGCCATCTATGTCCTCTGAAACTATCAAGTCAGTCCTTAGGAGCTTTTCAGCAAGCTCCACAGGCTCTAGCAAATACCAGAACAGACCGGTCTTCCTCCCCCAACACCTGTCTCCTCCTGTGAGAGGCCAGTGCAATCACTGTGGCAGGATGCGATGCTCCCGACTCTCTCTGAATGGTCACCAAGTCAGTGTCATGCCTTTGTGGTGACACTTGGTGACACTTCCCCAGGTGATTGGTACCCTTTGGGTCCCTGAGTGAGTTTGGCAGAGGTGGTATGTGTAAGCTTCCTTCAAGTCACATTCCAGTACACGGCTTCTGCTAAACCCAGAGGATGGCCAGTGCTCTCCTTGTGCATCCAAGTCAGTCCCAGGCTCTTGGGCGTGTGATGTACCCAGACTGGAGCCTGGCTCCACCTAGGTGCTGGCACCACTCCACTCTGAAAAAGTGAAGGGCCCCCAGAGCCTTCCAGCTACAGTGATGTATAGAGTGTGGATTAAAATCTATTTACACAGAACCTGTTCTCTCAAGTTCATGAAGCCCACCTCCATTTCCTATTCTCTCATATTTTTAAATTAACTATCTGGCCCCTGACAGTTTGAGCTGGTGACCCTTCCCAGGGAGCTGGAGAGGAGAGTCCACTCAGTACTGAACTGACCACAGGGAGAGCCTGCCCTTCCTGCCCCCGCCTACTTGGCACCTTTCCAGTTCCGCGTCCTGCTGGTGAATCTTATGTGTCAACTTGGCTAGCTCGTGCTGTCCAGGTGCCACTCTACATGTTGCTGTGAAGGTATTTCTTAAATGTGATTAATATTTATGTTCGCCAGGCTTTGAGTAAAGTGGATGGCCCTTCATGATGTTGATTGAAGGCCGTGAGAGTAAAGGTAGAGGTTTCCTGAAGAGGAAATTCTGCTTCAAGATGGCAACATAGAGGACAGCCTGAGTTTCTAGACTGTTGCCCTGAGGAATTGGGATTCTGGGATGAAATCATCTCTTACATGCATCTTCAGGCTTCTGGCCTCCCCTACAGATTTCAGACCCACTAAGCTCCACAGTCCAGGAGCCAACTCCTTATAGACTCTCTCTTCTCAAATGCCATCATACATCTCTATCTATCAATCTGTCTGTCTGTCTGCCTATCTATCTATCTATGTACCTACCTACCTACCTACCTACCTACCTGGATGATTTGGTTTTTTTTCCTCTAAGGAGCTCTGACTAATAGATGTGGTAAAGATTCAGTTATTGGAAATTACCTTCCAATAGAGAAGAGTTGGGAAACATCATTAACAGGTAGTAAATGCCCGCAATATTGTAGGCGTGGCCCTAGGTGAGCTGAAGGAATCCTCACAATTCCTCAAATAAAAGACTCACATGGTCCTCATTTTACAGATGAAGAAACCAAGATTCAGGGATCCAGTCACTGAAGGTCTATAGTTCCATGTATCCCAGTTTAAAACCTGTTACTTCACAGAACAGATCCCAGAGTTCATAGGCAGTCCACCCTGCACTGGCTGAAGAATAGCTGGGGGACTCTCAGCACTGTGTCTGTGCCCAAGGATCCTCTGAGAGCCAAGCAGGACTTTCAGGAGGCTGAGAAGAACAGTGACATGTAAACTGGTCCTATCCCATTACCATGGCCTCAATTTGGGATATCCCCCTACCATCCCCCCCTGCCAGAGTCAGGCTAGAGTTTGAGCTATGGTGAGGTCACAGCGGTGCCGTTAGTTATAGCATGTGGTCCAATATCCTGATGCGGATCACCCTGTGAACCCTTGCCTCACTATCTCGTGTGGATCTGCAGAGAGGCAGATGGCGATGGACATCATACCCCCTCAGAGACTGCAAAGCAGAGAGGTACTGGGATCTCACTGTGTCTCTGCTCTCTATGACTCACTATCCACAAAATGCGGAGGCCATGCCTGCCCTGCCTGGTGACACATTTATAGCAGAAAGTAAGGAAAATGATTTGGGGGAAAAAAAAAAAAAAGAAGGCAGACTTTGAAGCAGCTTCAAGTTTTGAGGCATTGCTCCCAGGGCCTGCCTGTCTTGCCCAGTGTCTCTGCTTGTTGCATTCATAGTCACGAGCCTGGATCACAGTTCCAGGGACAGCTTACTGGGGGAGAATGGCAGCTTGGTTGGGCCACTCAGGTTGGAGCCTGAACTGTTCTCCTGACTCATTGTATTGGCCCAACTAAATTGCTTCACCATTCCAGGTCCTGGCCACTTCACTTGTGAGACCAGAGGGTGGGACTCCTTGTGCTGACCATGATGGACAGTGACCACCCAGGTCCTGGGTGATTTGTGGTTTCTGCCTTAAAAGGAGAGCCATGAGAGTCCTGATTCCTAAGCAGCTGCACATGGAGCGGAAAAGCCCTAAAACCCATGCCCCAAGAGGGCTGTAACATGCTGCCTGGCTCAAGGGTCTGTGCTTAGTGAAGCTCCTTGATCTTTCACCTGGACCCCAAAAAGGGTCTTTTGATGACCTCCTGGACACCACCCCTTTCCACTTGAGGACCCCTGCAATTTTGCCTCAGTTGTCCTTTCAGGCCTTGCGCTTGTTTGGCCACCTGCAGGCAGGCCATCTGCTCTTCTTGTGGGATGAAACCCTGCAAGCTGATCACTCCATGGGACATCCCCTCTGCATGTGATCCCATTTCTCTCTCTCCTCCTCCCTCTCCATCTCTTCATCCCCAAACTCTCCTTGGTCTTCTAGCCCCTGCTCAGACATCATCTTTCTGAATGATCTTTCTCGAATGTGCGTAGGAGATGGACCCTGTGCCCCTGTGGGCAGGAAGCAGTGGCTCTCCTCCATGAATGACAACCCTATCTCCCACGTCCCTACCTGGACCTGGCCCCGCTCCCCCTGCTTCCTCTTTGCTCCTGAAAGACTGTCTCAGGAGCATGGGAACAGAGTCCTCTCAGACTCAGGTCCTTCCCCAGGCTGAACTGGAGTTGGCCGGCACACCCTGGCGCTGTCTTTGATCAGGTATTTACCCAGTAGCCAGTGGCTGAGTGTTGTATTAGGCTCTGTCTGAGTCTGTGCAGGCTGCTGGAACAAATACTGTAGTCTGGGGGCTTAAGCAACCAATTTTTATTTCTCACAGTTCTGTAGACCGGGAAGGGCAAGATCAAGATGCAGGCAGAACGAGCACCTGCTGAGGGCCTGTCTCCTGGTTTGTAGGTGGCCATCTTCTTATTGTACCCTCATGTGGCCAAGAAAAATACTGAGGCATCTTTCTGTGTTTCTTCTTATAAAGGCACTAATGTCATCCACAAATGCTCTACCTTCACAACCTGATTACCTCCCCAAAGTCCCAAATACCATTATTAGGGGTTAGGATTTCAACCTGTGCATTCCAGAGGATGCAAATGTTAATCGGACTGGGATACAGATGGACAAGGCAGGACAGGGTCTGTCTTCAGGAAACCAATGGCCACACCAGCAAATGGGGGGCTCTCATCCCCTCTGCCTTTGTCCCTTCTACAGTTTCCTAATCTGAATGGTCACCTGGTGTCTCCTAATTTACTCCTCCTGACTCATCGGCTGCTTGGTTCCCGGATGGCCTCTCTGGTTCTGATCTGGTTTCCCGTGTCCACAGGGCCACTCTGCCTGTTGGATTCTACCTGCTCAGATGGCAGCCCCTCCCACATGGGACCTCCTTCAGGCTCCTGGGGTCCCCGGGGTGTCACTCACCCCTACCTTCCCCTGGCTCAGCAGAAGCCCCAGGTTCTCTGTTGAAGCGGATCAGGACTCACTTCTCAGGGGTCACCACCAGCATAGCCATCCTCTGTCAGGTACCACTTCCACGGAGACCCTGAGCTTCCTGACACCAGGGCCACCTTTGCGTACCTCCCACAGAGCAACAGCAGGGGACAAGGCTTACAGGGAGGCAAGGATCTCTCAAGTGAATGACCAACTCTGGTTTCCTAAGGCAGAAACTGTGTCCAGAATGTTTTAGACTAGCTCTGCCTGTGGGTTACAGGTGCAGAGTGGAAGGTGGCATCTGATTTTAGCTCTTCCTTTTCCCGGAGCTATGACCTTAAAGAATCTCAGAGCGTGGAGCTGGGAGAAAAAAACGGAATCATCTGTTTGAATCTGTTAATTTAAAGATGAGGAAAATTAGGTCTCGAGAAATGAAAGAAGCTGTCCCAGCTGCCAGATGCTGACCGAGAACAGTCCTTCCACACCCCAGGCCAGGAGCGCTGTTCATGGTCCCTGTCATCAGCTCTGAGCTCCTTAGAACTCGTCTTCTCATTAAGCCTCCTTGTGTGCCTTTGAAATTTAGGCTC
The DNA here is from genome assembly GCF_052094955.1 of Ictidomys tridecemlineatus. Taxonomy (NCBI): domain Eukaryota; kingdom Metazoa; phylum Chordata; class Mammalia; order Rodentia; family Sciuridae; genus Ictidomys; species Ictidomys tridecemlineatus. Next base: position 6,404,425 of record NC_135485.1, read on the forward strand.
CTCTTTTTCTTTGTAATTTTCTTGAGGAGAGCAAGAAAGACTGAAAAAGAAAATCTAATTTAGAAAACAAGTAATCCTGAATCCTTATGTCCAGGTTTCAAGAAACCCTAGAAAACCTTTCTCTCCTTTATTTTTTTTCTTGCTTAAATTTGGACTCAGCAGAAGGAAATAAATGAACCAAGACAAAGAGCAGCCTTACAGCTCATCTTCTCAAATGCTTTCTCCTTTCTTTTCCCTCCCTCGACTGGCAGGGAATGCAGCTTCTAATACACCGTCAATGTTCACGATGAGCAAATACAATAACAACAGCGAATTACCCTTTCTGCAGGTCTATGGATGTGTTCATAGTGGAATTTAATTTATAGATGGTCATGGCTGAAAGATTCTGGATGCGTGATAGAGAACAACATGAAAAACCAATAAGTGCATTTTTAAAAAACTCTCAGAAAATTTGATTTGTGCCTGGTCAGTGCACACCAGTAAAACCCCCAAGGAACAGAAGCCTAAGTGACCTTTGCCTGTGGTCTGTGGAAATGCCAGACGGGGCTTGTGCTTTGAGTGCAGGAGGGACTGCTAGAGAGGGGGGACCCTCCAGGAGAACAGTCTTCCCTCCATCCCTTCCTTCAACATTGTCTGACTCCAGAGAGTCCAAGAAAAGAAGAGAAATCAAGGCCGAGAGGAAATGAGAAGGCCCAAGGCCAGCTGCTGGGTGTGGCTTCTGCCTCCTCTCCTCTGGGGGTCCCCAGGGCCTTTCATGGTCTCCGCTTCTGTCCATACCTCTTATCACTTCTGGCCACCCACCAGCATGCTGCAGAGACTGGCTAAGATCTGGAGCTTCCACTACCCACTGTTACAGCCCACCCATCTCCTGAGCATGGCTCATGGGCCTTCCTCCGTCTGGTCCGGGGAGACTCTCCATGTTCTCTCCCTTCAGCGCCAGCTTTGCAGCTGAAGGCAGTGCCGTGAGACTTGCCTCCCTGAGTGGGTCTGACCCTGCAGTATAAATTCACCCATTCTTTCTCCAGTTTCTAGGGTGAAAGGCCCACAGACTAACGGTCAAGGCCAGCTTTGTGGTCCTAGGCCACCTGGGTTTGTCCTGCAGCCAACCGAGTGCTGAGACCCATTAAGAGACTTGCCTTCATCTCTCAGTGCAAAGATGACATTGGTGCATTTGCACATCCCCAGTCCTCAGAGTGGGGTTCTGCCCACAGGAAGTGTTCAACACGATTGGCCCAAAGTTACAGACAAGCTCTAACACAAGATCTGTCCATCATTACAGACCTCAGGAGGAAGCGGAAGTTTGAAATAAGTCCCTAAAACACAAGGGAATGGATCAATTGCCTTGTGAAAGACTTAAGTGTGTGTCAACCATGTTCCTCTAGTCCTATTGATAGCTTATGGGTGAAGCTTCATTCCTATTTTACAGACAGAGAAGAAGATGCACAGAGAGGCAAAGCAGATTGCCTGCAGCTGTTCAGCTCTAAGTGCTGGAGTGGGATGCAGTACAAGGCCTGTCTTTCTCCAAGACCATTTCTTTCTACTGCATCATACTTGGGTTCATGGAAATGGAGAGTGGCCAGGATCCCAAAGTTATCCCAGGATTTGTATGCTGTTGTCCAACCTAGTTCCTTTCCCCCACTGCTGAGCTCTGAGCTGCAGCAGGTCTAGCTTATCATATGGGTTGGCAACACCAGTTTTCACAGCCCCCTATCAAAAGATAGCCAAACCTGGAAAAGCAGGATTGGAGCTAATCATTGTAATACATCCTCTCTTCTGTGCTGCCCAGGGACTCTTTAAGAGCATCATTTGGCACTGGGGGTATTTAATTTTGCTCTATTTTGAGAATATTATAAGAATTAAATGAGATAGTACATGCAAAATATTTAGAACAGTGTTTGGAATAGAGTAAGTCCTCAGTAAACATGTAGGCTGGAAATCTTTTCCAAATTAATTCAATAACACATTTTTTCCCCCTTAGTGTGCAATATGAGCTCAGAGTGAACCATTGAACCAAGCAGAGCTTCTGCCTCCCATGGAATAAAGACCAAAGGATCCTGCTCTTGGAATAGAGGAGACTGACCATAACAATCAACAGAAGGAATCAGGAATGGATGTGGCACGTGGCAGGTGGAAGGTGCTCTGGGGGGACGGGAGTGCCAGGTGGCTGGGGTGGGCAGGCAGGCGGGGTATTCCACGGGCTGGTCAAGGTGAGAAGGAGAGAACGAGAGAAGGCACTGTGGCTTCAGCTATGAGTCTCTGAAAGGAGAACCTCAGGTCTAGGGAATGAATGGAGCAAAGGCCCCAGGGCAGGAGTGCAGCTTTTGGTGGGGTCACAGGAAGGAGGTTGTGTGGCTGACCTGGGTGAGTGCAGGGTGGGTGACAGAGACAGTGCCAGAGATCTGGGGACTCAGGGCAGGGGCAGTGAGGCCCTGTAGTCATTGGGAGGCCTTAGACCCAGGCTCCAAATATACGAGAAGCCAATGTAGGGTCCAGAAGAGGAGCATGGTGCTCCCAGTGATGCGTCCAAGCATCTCCCTGCCTGCGGCCTGCAGAGTACATGGACTGGTGGGGGATGCTATGGTTGAAATGTGTCCTGCAGAAGTTCAAGTGTAGGAAACAAACATAATCCCCGAATTTGTATGTTAATGGCATTTGGAGGTGGGGTCTTTGGGAGATAATTAGGATTCACTGAGGGCATGAGGGTGGGGCCCCACCATGGCTTCATTAGGAGAGGAAGCGACCCAGTCGATCACACTGGCTCTGACTTGTCACACAATGCCCTGTGCCACGTTACGGTTCAGCAAATAGGCCTTCACCAGATGTGGTGCCACACTCTGGACTGCACAGCCTTCAGAAGGTGAGCTAATCAGACTTTTTTTCTTTATAAATTACCTGGTTTCAGGTATTTTGTTATGGGAACTAAGACAGAGATAACATAGAAGGAGAGAGACGGTTTTGGAAGCTGTTGCAATAACCCAAGCAAGAGATGGTGTGCTAGGACTAGGGTCAAGGTGTGGAGGCATTTATTCTGCTATTAACAAAGACTCTGTGGCAGTCTCTTGTCACCTCTCCCAACTCGACTTGAAGAATTAATCTCCTCTTCATAACTGTTTCCCTAGAAACCACTACACAACCAAGTTTCCCAGTGTCTCATATTTTCCTCTGTTCTGTATAGTTTTTCTAGCTTCTTGGCTTTGTCTTCGGCAGCCTGCTGGAGATGTTCTGTCCCACCTGGAGTACTGATCACACTGTGCTTAGGATTCCAGAGGAAGCAGAGAGCCGGGTTGGCCTTGTGCCCTGAAAGCTCAAGTCACCTGCCGTGGTGACGCCAGGCCAGCTGGAGATGGGTGAGCAGCCCTTGATATCTGGGCTTGCCTCTCCAGATCCTGCTTTCTCCAGCCAGGAGATAAGATTTCAGACCTCATGAGCACTGATATTGCTGGCTCCAACTTCAGAGCAGTAAACGGCAGTATTCAGGTAAAGCCCCAAGTCTGTCATCAGGAAGTTGGTAATAAAGGAAGCACTCAACATGGGACCCGCACGGTGGGCAGAAGATGAGCAGGGCCCCTGTGTGGTCCCGAGTGTGTGTGGGAGTTGCTCACATCGGCACTGCAGGGCTGAGTTCTGCAATAACATTTTAAGAGGTTTCTATGCTAGATGTTAAAAACAGCCATTATTAAAACTTAAATTATGTAAAATTACAAGTGAATAAGTTATATTAAAGAAAACATAATAAAAACACCAAGTACACCACTTTCTAGTTATTTTGCTGAATTTTTCTATTGTTTGTGGTCTTAGTTTTATGTACATCTGTTACCTCTGTATGCGGGAAGTGGGCTGTATGCTCTCTTCCCCACTCTGCAGTAGTGACTTCACACAGACAGCCTGACATTGGCCATGGGGGGGGATATTTACACCACAGAAATTGGCACAGGTGACAAATCAGGGGTTGGTTCTTATTAAGAAAAGGATTTGAGAAATTTAATTTAAAAGTGTACCATGTCTATAGTTGTAGCACTGTGCATATTATAAAAATTGAAGAGGTTATCTTGCGATATTTGAAATTATTATTTGATTCAGCAAAGAATTTGCTTCTATCTCTGATGAACAAGTTCTGATGCATGTCCCTGTTGTTTTGCTTATTAACATAAGGAAAAAATATCCTTTTCCTTTACATTAGTGAGGAAATATTGCTGTCAGAACTGCCTCATCTGTCAACTGCAACACAGATTTGCCAAGGATATAAGAGTTCAGCAAAAAAAAAAAAAAAAATCAATGAAACCATTCTGTGAGAATTGACCGACTATGTGGAATTGATGATAAAGAGTACTGTGTATTTCACTATTATTTGTAAATGGCATGCTACAAATCTCTTATTTCAGTAAAACGTATAATAAGCTTGTGCATGTATATATGTATATCGCTGCCATGAGTGTTGTTTGCCACTGCTAACGCACCTTGAACCTCTGCCTCATGGTGTCCTATGGTAAAGTGGGCTGCCGTGGTTTAGATATGAGGTGCCCCTCTGATTCTCATGCAAGAGAGTTGAGAAGTGAAATCACTGGGCTATGAGAGCCTTCACCTGAGCAGTGCATTAATCGGCTGATATGGATTAAATGGGTGATAACCTTAGGCACATGGGGAGTGGCTGGAGGAGGTGGTCCCACGGGTGGTGTGCCTTTGGGGTTTATATTTTGTCCTTGGAGAGTGGAGAGTTCCCTCTCTCATTCTCTTTTTCTGCTTCCTATTTCCATGTCCTGAGCAGTTATGCTCTAAGTGCCTTTCCGCCATGAGTTTCTGCTCACCTTGGGTCCAGAGCTCTCAAGTTGGCCATCTGTGGGCCTCTGAAACTATGAGTGTCAAGTAAACTTTTCCTCCATATGTTCTTGTCACATCTTTGGTCACAGTGACAAAAAATATGACCAAAACATGAGTTTACCTTGGCGGCCAGTTACAGCTGGCACAGGGCGCATCTGGCATTAGAGCCCCGGTTTCTGGCCTGATGCAATAACTCCTCCGCTCTCAGCCACACGCTCTTCATCTAGAGCGAGATCAACAACAACGTCCTAGTGGATGCACGATGGGGCTGGGAGCACAGTGAAAGTTAATTCTATTCCCCTTTCAAGTACAGGAACAAGGAGAACAAATCCCTTAGAATTTCATCCCTTTTGTCCCAAAGTGAGTGTAAATTAGGGACCTCCTCCTCCCTGCCCTAATGTGCTAACTCCTCAATATTCGTTTTGCTATTCTCCGGGTTCAAGTCCCCTGCGCCTGCAGTTGTAACTGGAGGAGCTCTGAACCCAGGGCAGAGCCAAGTCCAAATATCCTATTTCCTCCTATAAAAATCTTGGTCGATAGCACTAATGTGAAAAAAGGGGAAGAAAAGATCCAGAATTCTTCTGAGAACTGCAGGGTGACCTGTAGCTGGGAGGTGCAGGCTTCTCATCAAGGGGACCAACGCTGGTCATTGAATTGCTTTCTTGCTTCTGTCTTTTTCTGTGCTAGGCACTTAGTAGGTGCCTACCCTGTCTGCTGTAGTAAACTGTAATGAGATGACATTCACCTTTGCTCAGAGCACTGAAATAAAGGCTGTCATAGGTGATTCATGACCCGAGGCAACCTTCTGAAGCTCGTGGCTTAACTTCTGAGGAACTTTCACTATTATTCTGTTCTCCCTGAACCATGAACTGAAAAGAAGGAGAGAGAGGAGGTGAAAATACTATTATTATTATTATTTCTGGCAGGTTCACTCTGTAGCTCAAGCCCTTGTCTTCTGTCCAGGATGAGCGGGCGTGGGTGAGAAGGAACAGCTTTTGTGTTTGTTTTTCATCCAGGGCTGGAGGGAGAGGTGAGCAGGGCGTGTGTCTCCTGTCGGAATCACTAGCGTGTACATTGAGAAGCAAAGAGGAAATGGGCTTCTAGCAAAGTGTCAAGATCTGGGGACAGTTTCTTAAAAAAGGTAAACACGAATTCACCTTACAACCCTGAAATTCACTTCTAGGTCCACGTCAGAGAAATACAAACATGTTTCTATCCACAGACCAGTGCCCAGGTGCTTGCAGCAGTATGATTCATGATGTTCCCCAAAGGAAAACAACCTAACTATCCACTGACGGGTGAGAGACCAAATGGACAGGCCTGTGCAGCAGAACAATCTAAAGGAATGAATAGCACACACGCTACACCATCCTTAACCGTAATGCCGAGAGAAAGAAGCAGGAGACCCAAGAGTTAGACTGTAGGGTCCACTTATCTGACCGTCCAGAGAAAGCCAGTCTATGGAGATGGAAAGTAGGTTAGCAGTTGGTTGCCTGGGGCAGGGCGGCGGTTGAAAGACTGGAATTAACCTTCAGTGGGTGTGAGGCACCTTCTGGGGTGAGGCAAAGGTTCTAAACAGATTTATGGTGATGGTCACACAATTTGGCAAATTTACTAAAAAATCATGAGTTGTAATATTTGAAACCGGAGAGTCAGCTGACATGTACAGTGTCCCTAAGTCAGTTCATGTTGAACAGGGGTGTCTCTTTTTAGCTCTGATCAGTTGTGGAAGCACATCTCAGTTCTCCTCTCCCATGGAACCCCATGGTTACCTGGACGCTCTACCCCACAGGCCGCCCACCTCAGTGACACGGGGTCACATGAGTCCTCCTTAGCTGTGCCTGCTGGCAGGGGAACACCTGGGCCCACACTAGTCAGAGCTGCGCATGCTAATCACCCTGAAGGAAAATAAACCCACTCTGGCTTCAGGGCTTTGTGCCTTAAGCCCCTCAGACCCCTTGCGCTGCTGCCGAGGAATCAGAACAGACACCCACGGAGGCAGGTGGGACCCGGGGACTGTGCCGCCTGAGGTCGATTCCTTGTTGGAAATAAAATCAAACGTCCCTCGTCCCTCTCACCGCATCTTGGCTGCTCTCGGAGTGACAATGACCTCACAGCTGGGTTATTAGAAGGAGCTTCATCTGTGCAGGAAACACTGCTGTGTGTGTGTGTGTGTGTGTGTGTGTGTGTGTGTGGGTGTGTGTGTGTAGGGGTTGTAGGTGGAAAAAGAAAAAAACAGAAAATCAAAGAAAAGAAAGGGAAGGTGCAGGAGTGTGAGCGGGTGGGAGTAGATCTCTATGATTCTCAAAACACAAAACACCAACTGAAGGGCAGCTAGATGGTGCCGCGGCCCCCACCACCTGGAGCTGGCTTTCTCACTTCCATTTTGCAGATGAGGAAACTGAGTCCAAGGGAGGTGACATGCTCCCCCCGCCCCTGACACACACTCCCTGGGGAGTCTCAGGGGACAGAGGAGGGAGCCACAGCTGGCCCAGTTTTCTTTCCTCGGAAGAGTGTTGAGAACCCTGTAGCCTGCACTTCCCTGCCTTGCCAGGGTCTTCACGGCCAAGTGAGAAACCCCTGTGTGGGGAAAGGAGAGGAGCCCGACACTGTCCCTCTCCTTGTGTCTGCCCCTGTCCTCAGACCCTCCAGGACTCAAGGTGAAAGCAGGAAACTGAAGTCCAGACAGGGCCCCCCCTGCTCCCCCATTGGGCAGCAGCCCTTCCTCTTCCTTTCCTGCGCCGTCCCTTCACCTGGGGCCACCTGCTTCATCCTTTCAGTGGAGTGTTGGCACCCAGAGTCTCCACACCAAAAGCAAGGCCCCAAACCTTCCTATCACTTGGATTGTCCCCTCCCTCGGGGATTGACTTGGCTGCCCCAGGACTGTCACCCGGTGATGCCGGGTGGGGCTGTCTCCAGCCTTGCTGTCCTCCCTTGCATTTCCGTGACAACATCATTTATTCCATCCCTGGCACATGGTGTCTTGTGCTCGTGAGGCTTCTCTACCCGGGCTGTGCCCCCCTAGTGCCTCCTCAGGAGGTTTGTTCTCCTTGTGGTCCTGCTCTGTTTGCCCTGACCACACCCTTGTTCTCTGGATTTTCTGCGCTGACTTCTCTGGTGCTGTTTGCTGTGTCATTCTGTAACTGCTCTTTTGCTTGCCCCTCTGTGCCTTGAAGCAAAACAAAAGCAGCCTCCCAAAGAGGGCAGACAAGCTGCAGTACATCTGGAGGCCAGGAGACTCTTGAGGCTGGGGGTCTGTACCTTGCCTGGCTTCTAATTCCCAGCCCCAAGCACAGCTCTTGGAAAGTTGATATTATTAAACGTTTATAGGGATAGATGAGCGACTCAACTCAAGAAAGCTAAGTGTCAGTGAGGCCTTTGCATTCCGGGGTTCAGTGGATTCCTTTGTGACAAGAGCATCATCTTTGACAGAGCTCTTGCTAGAAATGTGGCCTCTGCCTGACTCCAGGGGGATCCAGTTGAGACTCCCAGATGTTAGCCATTGGAATCTCCAGCCCTTGATCTCATGCTATCCTTAGATTCCCTAAGCCAATGCCAGCTTTACTGCTATTCTTCTGTCCTCCACAGGAAGAGGTTAAGGAAAAAAACTCAAGAAAAAGGATGATGCACGTTCTGAAAAGTGAGGGGCAGCGACTTTCCACGAGGGCTCTGGACTCAGCGCTTCTCAGTGAACTTTCTTTGTATGCAGCCCCCAAATTTCCCACCGCTAGCCTATTGTCCCATGATTAGATGCTGGGGCTCCACAGGTAAGAGATGAACAATTCTAAGGGTAATTGAACACTCCACAAATTTTCACAGTGGATCAGCACTGAACCATTTAGCCCAGGTATTTCTGTGATTGCGATGCTGAGAAAATGTATGCCGTTAAATGGTTCTCAAATCACTCTTTCCTCTGAGCAAAACAGGACTTGGTATTTGCAGTGCAGGTTATAAAAGCAAGTGGCTTGGGAACAATGACTGCTTAGAGATTAGGGGAAAAGAAGCTTTTTGTTGGAAATTTGAGTCCTTGAAATCTAGGCATCAAAGATTTAAAGAATAGAAAATACTTAAATGTCTTTGAGGTCTTTACCCTGTTATTTGATAAATGTGATGCAGATTGTCAGGGGCTCAGCCAGGCTGTCATGAAGATTATTCCCATTACACAGATGCAGAGATGGAATTCTGTGGTCACACAGCTTAACAGGGGTGATTCTGGGGGATAAATTTGGATCACAGGTTTCTCCAGATAAGATTTTTTTTTTTTTTATCATTCTTGTGACCATTTAAAGACGTAAAAGAAATGTTATCCTTCTCTGATGGTTTGGCTGGTTGTTACAGAACAGCTCTTGGCTAACTGTAACATAGAAAGAGGGTCTTGGTTCCACCTTCTTTGAAATGGTGCAGGGCAGAGAGGGGTCTTCACAGCACAGCAGGGATGGCTCCCCCCAGGGGCTGCAGCTTCCCTCGGGTGCTTTATTGACAAGGTCGTGGCTCTGGTATCTAACCTGGTGCCATGGTGGCAGAGGGAATGCAATACACATCACCCCAAGTCTACTCTATGGAGTTCTCCCCATTTGAGCGTACAATCCAGTGATTTTTATTATGCAAAAGTTTTAGTTGGCTTGGGCTGCTGCCCAGCATACCAGACACTGGGTGACTGAAGCAACATGAATTTACTGCAGCTTTGGAGCCAGTTAGTTCGAGATTAGGGGGCCAGGAGGGTCAGTTCATGGTCAGGGGCTCCTTTCTGGCTTATAGAGAGCTGCTTTCTTGTTTGGTACACATGGTGGAGAGAGAGGGAGCTCTGGTCCCTTCATGTCTCCTTAGAAGGGGACCAGTCCCACCATGGGGGCTCCATCCCATCACCCCAGGCAAAAGTAGTTACCCCCTGAGGCCTCAGTTTCTAGTGCAATTGCACTGGGGATTAGGGCCCACGGTGGTTAGAATGTTTGTGACCCCTCCAAAATTCAAATTGAGACTTGATCCCCAAGGAAACCACATAAAAAGGTGGGGGCCTGGGGGTGGTGACTTCATCATGAGGGCTTTGCTCTCAGGCATGGATTAGCTCTCCTGTAGAAGGACTAGAGGGACCTAGTGGGCCCCTTCTGTCCTTTTCAGCTTGTGAGGACTCCGTGTTTGAGGTGCCATCTTGGAGACTGTGCCCTCTCTGGGCACGAAAGCTAAAGCATCTTGATCATGAGCTTCCTGGACTCCAGAACTGTGGAAATAACTTTCTGTGTACAGACTCCCAGTGCCAGGTACTTTGTTATAGCAGTAGAAATGAATAAAGACACTGCTACAACATACGGATTCTGGGGGAGATGCAAACATTCAGTCCATAGCAGTAAACATTCAGTCCATAGTGATACCTCAATAAAGCTTTGAGAATATGAACAAAATTTTATATTATCAGAGAAAGGGGAACCCTTTATTCAATTAATTCACTGTTTGGCTTCAAGAGCTCCTGCCAAGAAGTTCTTCTATGGGTTTTTAGATATAGATCCCAGGACTGAAAGGGTTAACAGATCATTAGCTCCAGGATTTTAGGGTATGAAGAATCAGGGAGGCAGTTCTCTTGCAGAATGTTTCTTAAATAAAATTTTGCTCATTTCTCTTTCAACAACTATTTGCTGGGCATCTCTTCAGTGCCTTTGTTAATATGATGTCATCAAAGTAAGCATTCTGGTGTCTTCTGGCCTGGGATCAAATGTCGGCCCTCACCTGTAGATATACGGACTTAGGCAATGTCAGTACCCACTTCTACGCCCGCCCCAGGGTCCTTCTCTATAAATCAGGTATAGGGCTAGTGTTTATTGGATTCTTGAAAAGACTAAATGGCTGGTGCCTGACACATTATAATATTCAAATGAATTAGAATAATAATGACGAAAATGCAGGCACACAAGTGATACAACTCTGTGACCTGATTTCTAAAGACTCCCTGTTCAGAGGGGGGAAAAAGGGGGGGGGGCAAATGAATAAGCAGTTTTGATTTAGTACTTTGAAAACTACTAAAATGGTAAAAATACTATCCCTGCAGAAGGGAGACTCAACTTTAGGAAACCGTCTGTGGAACCCCAGCCAGGCCAGATGACAAGTCTCAAAGGAAAGAACAGGCCAGAGGAGAAGGGAGGGACCCGTGAGACCTTACCAGGCAGCGACTCAGCTTCACCTTGGAAGGCTGACACTTGCTAGGATGTGAATCCCTGGGAGATGAGAACCTCCCAGGACTGCAGCACCCACGGCTTTGGAGCATTTTCTGTTTTCCCAGCCCTTAGGTGTTCTGTTAGCATCATTTAGACAAGTCAGGGTACTAGAGCTGGAGGGACATCAGCACATGCTAAGCAGGGCAGCACCAGTGTTACGCCGGACCCTGATCTTAAGATGTGCTGGCCAAATCCATTCCACGAGGAGCGGCAGACTCCTGTGAAGTCATCTGTGCAGGACTTCTCAGGACCTTTAATATGCTAACAAACATCATGAAACTCCAGAGAGAGAGAAAGAGTCTGTCCTGCTTCCCAACCTGATTGAAACGAGCCATGTTTTTCTTCTGCAGAGGTGTGGAATGCTTGTGGCTTCTGTTTGGAGAAATGGTGAATGTACCCAAACTCCTTGTGCTATGGTTGTGAGGACAGAGAATGACAGAGGGCGTGTGACCAGTCCAGCATCTGCAAACTAGCTGGTGGGAACCCAGGTTGGACTTGAGTTCCCTTGATTCTGTGTCACTGATTGCAGGGCTCCAACTTGTCTTTTCTGCAGTTTCCAAAAATGAACTACAGAGGTTTAGGAACAGTGGAATAAGAGACATCATGATATTGTGAGTGTCCTTTCCACTCTGCAGTGACCAGTCATCTAGGGCCAGCTCTGCATCCTTCCCTATGGCCTCGGGGACCTCACCTCAGAGCCCTGGGTCTCCGTCTCTGTCTGTGTCAAAAGAGAATTTCCATGAGGGTGACGGACTTATCATTTCTTCTGGAAGATGGGCCCTGCCCCCACCCCTCCGGGTTTACTCATTCTCTCCTCCCCACTCCTGCGATTTCATGGGCCTGAACCAGTCTGTCTTTATTCCCACTGATTCTCTCGATTGCCCTCTGATTAATTCACACAGAGCTCCTTCTTTCCTCCTGAGGAAATGGGAAAAATCAGGCCCTCTCTTCCTGTCTTCCTTCTTTCAATTCTTTTTTTTAATTAAATTTGTTTTCAGGTTTATATTTATGGAATGTTTTTATTATAAAATCAATTCTTGGACATTGTAGAAAATTGAGAAAATAGGTACAAGAAAAAAGAGGAAAATAACGATCAGGTAATACAAATGTTGACATGTTCTTGTTTATAACACGATCACTCATAAATCATTATATCTTTGGTAAAAACATGTGCATTAAGATCTGTACCTCCACGAAATCACATTCGGTGGTCACACTCTCACAATACGACTCTGTACACATTTTAACAATTTCCCAAGTGCACAGTTGCAGGTGCATGCTCTAATGCTGATGTGTCGTGCAACGCCACCTCTGGGCTCTACTCTTGGTCCTGTCACTCTAGACCACCTATTCCTCCAGCAGCAGCTTAACTGCTGCTTGATTAAATTTCCTGCTAGACAGGGAGGGCTTCTGTGCCTCCTTTCCTCCTAGAATCAGACCAGACCTGGCTCTCACGTTTCGCTGCCCCCTGCTCTGCAGACTTCACCCACCTGCTGTCCAGGAGCCACAGGCATGTTGAGGGCAGGGTTTCCCTCCCGTCTGAAGGACTTATGCTTTTGCAGAAAGGTGGATGAACACAGAGAATGGGTTTGTCTTACTGACGAAAACTGTGAGTCCTCCAGAGACCTCCCCCTAGGGGTGGGACCTGCGGCAGGACCTTGGGGCTGCACAGTGTCCAAGGTGTTGGAGGCGAGTGTTTCCTTTGTGCAGAAGAGGAAGCACATGGTACAGCTCAAAGCCCAGCCTGCCAGGCCCCAAGAGTGCCCCTGCTCCAGGGATGTTAGTCTGGCAAATGAGAATCCTTCCCTCCTAACCCTGCCCCTTTCTCCCTCTGTTCTAGATTTTGAAGGGAATTTTCAAACATCACTAACCACATAAGCTTCTGAGTAGTTGCCTATTCAATAGTTTCAACATCATTTTCTGTTTCATAACAGAGTATAGGGTTGACTCATCCATCCAGACAATACTGCCACTTGGGGCTATGATCAGAGTGACATACTGTTGACACCTTTACTCAGCCAGCAAATTCCCCGCTGTGTGGGAGATGGCTTCTACTTCATCCTTTTCAGAAGGACTGTCTTTGAATGGCAGGGGCCACCTGCCCCGAGCCTGACCTCTCGGACCCCACTCTTATCTGCAGGGGCATCCTGAGCCCCTAGCCTCTGGGTTGCACAACCTCTGATATGTCTCATGCTCGGGCCAGACCTTCTCTATCTCCCTCTTCCCTTCCTCCCTCCCCTTCGGGTTCTGCTAGAGATCCCTCCATAAGTCACATGCACAAGAATACAGGCCTCAGGCTTTGCTGCTAGAGGGACTAGCATGTGGCACAAGGACTATGAGACCCTGAGAGGGACTTCAGCAGATTGAACTCTCTCCACTGGCAAGACCACGTCCCCTCTTCGCTCCCTCCAGTCTATGTCCAGAAAGTAGCCCGCAGGGCCTGTTCAAACCATGCATCTGTCTATGTTGATCACATGCCTGAAACTTGTCCTGTCCTGTCCTTGGGCTTGGGACCAAGACCACATGGACGTGCATGCTCTGGCCTTTGTTGACCTTGGAGGGCTCCCCTGACCTCCCTGCTGACTTGGCCACACTGCCCTTCCCTTTCCTCACAAGGGCCACTCTCTTTTCTGCCTCAAAGTCTTTCTCTGTGTGGTTCATGCAGACAAGATGTCTGTTTTTCCTTTGCTTGGTTTCCCAATTGTCCTTCAGGTTTCGATTCAAGGTCACATTCTTACTGAGGAGATCAACACTCCCTTCCAGAAGTCATCCTGAACGTAGAGTCGTGTGCAGATATTTATTTGTGAGATTATTCACTTTTCTTCTTTTGGAAGGAATGCAAAGTGTCTGCCAGGCAGGATCTGTCTCCTCTCACTCACCAGGACAGGACAACACCCAGAACAACTCGTGGCCCGTTGCAATTGGAGCAGAGGGTGAAACCTTGAGGGGCCCGGGCCTGGGAGGCAGAGCTCCTTGGGCCAAGCCATGTGGTCCTGGTCTCTGTCTTCATCCCTCAGTGAGGGCAGCTGTGCTGGCCTCCCTCACGGTGATTTTCACAGGAGCTGACCGAGGGTGGGAAGGAGGGGGGCAGTCGACCTTCCCAAGGCTTCCCGGCCATCTGGGTCAAGGTGATGGAGTGCCCGCTTAGGAGGCTGCCTGATGTCTACACTCACAGGGATGGACCTGGAAAGGGGGCACTGACACCTGCCAGGGCCGTGAGAGGGACGCCCACACCTGGCACAACTCAGGACAAGGTCCAGCACTTCGGGAAACCTCAGGGAGTCTGCACATTTACCCAGGAAGGCTCTGCCCAGGCCAGAGACACCCAAGCCCACTTCATTTTCAAGGTGATCTTCAAAACTGTGGAGCTCATGGGGATGGGTAGGACTGTGGTAGGGACTGGGCAGTGGTCACTGCCCTGGCTGCTCCTTGGGAAAGGCTTTCAGACAGAGTCACGGGCTCTCTCAAGACCTGGAGAATTGAGCCCCCATGAGGGAGGCCCAGGAACTCATTTATTTCCAACCTTCAGAAATGAAAATAGTCTACTACCTTCCTCTAGTCCGCACCCAGGGCTCCCGCCGCTGCCAGCCAATCCCTGCTCTCATGTGGGCCTGGCGAGTCCCTGATGGTCATCATGGGAAGTCCCTGGTGGACGAGTTCCCATGGGCTGCACTGGGACTCAGATGGCTCTGTGAGACAAGTGAGAGAGCTCCCCCTTCCCCATTACACCGAGGACAAAGTGGGGACCCAGCAGTGCAAAGCAGGGCCTGGCCCAGACTCTCACAGAGGGCAGAGCGGGGTCCCCTGCGTCTGCTTGCCCAGAGGTCCTGGCTCCTTCACCCTTTCTTCTCACTGTACACCAAGCCCCGCTCTGTGTGCCGGGGGTTCAGAAACCGTGGACTCACTGTCTCCAAATAGGCGTGAACCCCAGGAACGGGGGAGCCCATAGATCAGGTAGGGTGGAGGAGGAAAGTCTCACCGCGGCTCCCTCCGCCCCACCTCACCCCCATCTCCTGCCCACGGTCTGAGCGTCCTTCTTTCCCACCCCTTCATTCGGCCATCTGTTTGCTAGGACTCGGAAGACACGGCAGCGATTACAGAAAGCATAGACGAGGAGCAAGGAGACTCCGTCCCCGCATCCACCGCCCCACGACAGCAGTGCTTCAAGTGCCAGCGCTCTTGAAGGAATCGGCCTTTTCCGATTCACTCTGCAGCTTAATGAGAACCTTCTCTGTGCCTTCCATTTCCCCTGCTCCTGCCTAGCGGTCTCTGGGTCAACGTGATGAGGTCAGTCCCTGAAGAGCTCTACAGGATAGAGGCAGAGTCGGGGTGACCCCTGCCCACAGCATATTGATTGAAGAGCATTTCCAGGCTGCCTAAGGTACCTGTGCCCCCTCACAAGGGCGAGCACCTTCGCAGGAAGTCATTTAATTGCATTCTGTTCCAGGTTGAAAACCAGAGAAGAGTGGGAGCCGAGATATTGCCTCTGCCCCAGGGGCTCAGATGAGGGAAATGGAAATGAAATGGGGGGGAGGAAGGGTCCCGATCAGAGGGAGCTAGACTTGTTGTGTATTATTGTATGGTCTGAAAATAAGTCAACACTTAGTGGGCAGGTAAAGACACAGGTAGGCAGATATTGAAACAGACACGGGCCCTGGGGTAGAGTGGAGACGTTTCTCACCTGCCACCGCAGCTTCAGTGAGATCACTGTAATAGTGTGTCTACCCCATCACCAAGCAACCAAAAGACAGGAGAGAAAGGAAACGGAACGAAGGGGAAATAGTTCAATTGCAGTGTCAGGCGGTTAGAAAGTTTCCTATCTCCTGTTTCATTCTCAAAGCAACTCTGCAACATAGGACTTCTTACTACCTTTTAGGGGAGCTCAAACAGGCAAAGGGATTTTCCCAGTTGTCTTCCAAATGTCACCCAGCGAGTGGATAACAGAGCAAGGACTCAAACGTGTCATCTTCTAAGGTCCCTCTTTTTATTTGAACCCTAAGCCTCTTCTTTTGAACTGAAGGCTCAGTATGCATGTTACCTGGACCACATATGTTACAATATTAAATGATGGCTGAAGACAGGGACAGCTTTTGTACAGAGCAGCCACCTACTATTTCTAATATTAAATATCCAAAATGTAATTCTCTTATTCCAAAGCTACATTCCTCCAGATGCCCTTGGCTTGAGAGTGGCACCTCCTTTCACCCATTTGTATGGTATAGAAGCCCAGGAGTCCTGCTTGAGCATCAGAAGACCCTGGACCTATCTATGACCAATCTTGGAGAGGTTTCCTCCTGCCTCAGTCTACTTTGTATTGTTATGAAAGAGTACCTGAGGTTGGGTAATGTATTAATAAAGAGAGACTTATTTGGTTTATAATTCTGGTGGCTGAAAAATGCAAGCAGCATTGTGCTTATGCCTGATGTCTCATCCACTCTGAGACCAGCATTGATCTCTGCCAAGGGTGGTGACCTGTGGCTTAACCACCTTTCACTAGCCCTGCCTCTTAAAGATCCATCTCTCAAGATTGACACGCAGGGGACCCCACTTCCAGCACAAGAGCCCTCATGGGCAAACCATGACCTCATGTCCGAACCACAGCCCCTTCCCAGGCCTCCTGTCTGTCCACTCGTCTCCGCCTGGTCTCTGCCCAGCGCTGCCATCTTTGCCTGTCTCCCAGGCCTTGGAGGGTGGTGTTGACTCTCTTAGGAGAGCCAGCAAGGTCAAAACTGAAGCTTCCATTTCACAGGCAAGGACAAGGAGACCCACAGAAGTTCAGAACCACCCGTCCAAGGTCACACAGGGAGAGTGGGGTCTGATGGACTCCCTGAGCTTTGTGCTTTGTCATCATTGTGACTTCATCATCTTGGTCATGCTGTTTCTGAAAGGTACCAGGGCTCAGGAAAGAGTGACAGACCACTAGTTAGTCAGGGAAAGCCTTGAGAAGGGACACTGAGGACAGGCTAATAGAGGAAGACTGGATACTTTCCCTGAAAAACAAAGACATCCCACAGGAAGCTCAGGTGTTAAAGGAAACTCCTGGGTGGTCCCTGTGGGAGCTGTCCTGGGCCTTAGCCCTGGGTCAGGAGTCAGGCCCCCAGCTCTTGGACAGCCTGCTGTGCACCCTTCATGTGGGGAAGAGGCTGAAGTCCTAAGTTCTCCTACTGCATTTCCCCGTGACTCTCCTCCGCGGTTTCTGCTTTTCCACATCTGAAGAAAAGAGAAAGTAACCCCGCAGCCCGACTCCTGCCCACTGGGCGTGCGCTGCTGCTTTCTGGAGGACCCTGGGCTTCCAGTGCTAGTCACCGCGAGCACCCCAGCTGCCTGCGGCTCCTCGGTGCCACCTCCACCTCCCCAGCCTTCCCGGTCACACCTTGGTCTTTCCATACTTCAGCCACTGAAGGTTTTATGCTTCCCCTGGACAGACCCCCTGAAGAACAGCTGGCCTTTCCCTTCAGTCATTCAGATGAGTGACAATCACCAAGACGAGGAAGGATCTGAGGTGTCACCTCTGGAAGGGACTTTGGTCTCTGTGCAGTTGGACTGCGTAGTCTCCAGGGGAGAAACTGAAGCCCAGTGAAGGCAGGCCCTGCCCCACTGCGCAGCAGGTGGACAGCAGATGGGAAACCTGGGTCACCCAGCCCCACATCAGGAGCTCTCCCTGCTGTGATGGCCTTTGGGTTACTTCCAAGAGAGGTGACAATCCTAGGAGACTTCACCCCACCTGGTTTCTAGATTGGTGGTACTTTTCCCTAAGTGGGGAGGTGTCGTATTAAGAACTTTAAAAAGAGCGTTATTGTTTTGACAAAGATTTAGTGAGAGAAGCTGAGTGCTAGGATGGTTTTAGGAGTTCTTCTAGGCTCTTGACACTAGGTAGTGGACACACGCTGCTCATTTTGACTGCCCCTGGGGGCCTAGTCACCAGATCCACCTCTATTGGCAGGAGTGGTCCGGTGATCCCGTTTGACCCATCGGATTTCTCCATTTTCTAGGGCAATTTCTCTATTGATTGGGCCTGTCCTGCCCTAGCTCTGGTCTCTTGGTAGGATGTGGGTGGACTCCAGCCAAGAGAAAGCAGGCCTGCTCTCTCAGCTCTGGGATGATGTGTTCCCTAGATGGTGTGATCTTAGTACTGTTGGCCATTTTTGCTTTATGTGGAAAGAAGCTGAAAATAAAGACAAAACTGAGGAGAGTAGAGCGAGACACCCAATGGCACCTGAACCCAGCTGAGTTCAAGACTCTCCCAGGTTTGTAAGCCAGTGAATTACTCCTGGGGCCTAAGTGGGTTTGAGTGAATTGTTAGTCCATCTAAGGATAGAGACTTTCGAAAGTCTTACAGGTTCAATACCTCACCCACAGTCCCTGGCTAGGAAACGGTGAGTGTGGGGTTGAAAGTGGTTCCTGTCGCCAAATTCCTTTTTCTTCTAGATTAGGCTCCCGTTTCCAACATCAAGTATCTGGATACACAAGGGGATTCAGGCATGCAAATCTGGACTTCCACATTGAAACAAATGCTAGCCCCACACGTGGCATATGGTATATGATCCAGGAGAACATAGATGCGAGAAATTCTGCTCAAGGGCTGCTGGGGAGACATCTCAAGCACTGTCCCAGGCTGAATTGTGTCCTCTAAAGGCACATGTTGGGCATGTTGAGTCTGCACATCTGGTTCCTGTGGATGTGAGCTTCTTTGGAAATACTGTCTTGGCAGCTGTAGTGAAGACTTGAGTCAAGCTCATCCTGGAGTGGCACCGGGCCTTTAATCCAGCACAGCTGGCTTGTTTGTAAGAGGACAGACCCCACACCAGGCCACACAGGGAGGAGACAGAGGCGCAGAGAGGGCAGATGGTCACTGAGGCCCAGACCAGAGGGCTGTGGCTGCAAGTCAAGGAAAGCTGAGAAGTGTCAGCAGCCTCCCGAAGCAGGGGAGAGGCCGTGGCCCCACTGGAAACCTTGATGTTGGACATTTGGTCTTCGGCACTGTGAGAGAATAAACTTCTGTTGCTTTAGACACCCAGTTCGCGGCAGTTTGTCGTGGCAGCCCTAGGGACGTGACACAAGCAGATGACACCTAGATGAAGATGTGTGGTGGGGCCCATGTGGGCACGGCAGAGGGATGGCAGCCGACTGAGCACGGAGTCAGCTGTGCCCCTGCCTCTGGGGCCTGGCACTCAGGTGGGTCACTGCAGCTGTAGCAGAGAAGCCCTCAACTGAGTTTGGTTCAAGCCAAGGCTGCTCTGCTCCTGGGAGGATCCACAGCCTCCTGGGGAGAACTTTCACTATGAAATGTAGTTGATGTGATGACGGCATGGTGATTTGTAAAAATCCATGTTCCCGAGAATGAAAGGGAGCGCTATCGGTACTTACTCTGGGGAGACAGTGAGAACTAGAACTGTGTGTGTCAAGCTGGTCACCCCAATCAGAGGTGGCTTGGTGGAAAGCAGATAAGAGGGCACAATGATGACGTGAAATGTGCCCAGGATCAAGGAGTCTGGGAACCTGTTTGTGACCTGGCTTTGTTAGTGATAGTCTTGGTGAACTTGAACAAACCATGACTCTGCTTCTTGAGGTTTCTTTGAAATGGGAACGATGATTAACCTCGTGACACTGTGTAAACGTCTGTGTAAGAGGCATGTTCATTGCAGACAGCTGGGTTGCTTTCATTTATTGTTCTTTTTGCTGCTCTTGGCAGTGCTAGATTGTCATTCCTGGGTGAATTAAAGCTGGGTTCCCACCTCTGCCTGCTAGACTCAGCTGGGAAGATCTATTGAACACATGTTATACCAGTTTGCTTGGCTTTCTGTAGCAAAGAACCACAGACTGTGTGTCTTAAACAACTGAAATGTATCATCTCACAATTTTGGAGACTGGAAGTCTGAGATCAAAGTTCCTCAAGGGCCTTTCTCCTTGGCTTGTAGCTGTTTGGCTTACATCTGTCTTTACGTGGTATTCCCACTGTATGGCAGTGTCCAAGTTTCTTCTTTCCATAAGGACACTAGTCACATTGGTTTAGGGACCACCCTACAAACCTCACTTTAAGTTAATGATCTCTTTACCAGGCCCTAACTACACACCGACACGTTCTGAGTTGCAGGATTGAGGACTTCCACAGATGAATTTGGGAGGCTGATCAGCCCATGACAGGCCATCCCTTATCTCTGAAAATGCACTATCTTTCAAGGCCAAGTTCATTGTGTTGAAGGGATTTCAAGAACACACTTGCTCTGGTGACCTGGAGACACTTGCGGCCCATAGAAAGCTGAGTGTAGCATCCAGTTCCAGGTCACTCCTGGCACTGGTGAACGAGGCTGCGTGACACATGGCTCAGACACGATATACTGCTTTGTTAGTGGCTTTGGCTCATTGTCCAAAACATATTCTCAGCTCAGACCATGAGTGAGGGCCTCAGGGTCTGGGGGTGCCGTGATGGGCTGGTGGAGGGTGCGATTGTTCACCAGCTAATATCAGGGCATGATACTGAGAGGTCACAGAGATGCCCTCTGAGCCTCAGTGTCCCATCACTAGAACAAGAAAAGCTCTCTGTATCACATAACTCTCAGAGCCATTGTGACAAAGCTTATCGTTTCCAGATCTCCCCTGACCAATAGAGTGGCCTCATGTGCTCCCACGGCTACTTACCTTTAAACTGGAATGAATGAAAAGCCAGTTCCTCGCTCTTACTAGTCACATTTTAAGTTTTCAGCGTTCACAAGTGTCCAATGACCACTCTCTAGGACAGTGTGGACTAAGAGCACGTTCCTGTCATCACAGAAAGGTCTTGGTGCTGCTGATGTGAATGCCTCACACACTGCCCCCAGCCCCTGAAAGGAGATACTACTACGCTGACCAAAGCCTGGAGGCACCACGAGGTTCCTTCTTCTGTGTCCCTCACAGAGTGGAATAACTGGGACTCCGCCGGAGAACTGTCCAATTTCTAGAGCCTGGGGCCGTTTCAGTGTACACATTATATTTTCAACTTAATGATGCATAATTTTTTTCTGTCATTAGAGACCACAAAACCATTATCCAACCTGCAAAGCAGTAAGCACACGTCTGACTTTGTGGAGCTCTGCCAAGGAGGTCAGCTAGGGTTCCTCTGCACTGGGCAGGAGGCTGGGCTGAGCTCTGTGAGGGGGATGCAAGGTCTGTCTTCCTTGCTCTTTCTCCGTCCCCCACACACATGCTCAACATGCACATCCAGCCTCCTATATTATCTTTCTCCCCCCACGGCCAATGCTGTGCCATGTCAGGGAAGCTACGTAAATGTTTTTCGCCTCCTGCCCCTTGGCACGGTAGAACTCCTATGGCCAGGCGACTCGTTCCCATCACCAGGCTTAGATACAGACTCCGAGAGCTGTTTCCACCCTGCGCACTCCTCCATCATCCTGCTTCTGCTTTCTCCCCAGCACTGCAGGCGGCTGCTTCCCCACCCAAGAAGGGTCCTTGTAGCAAGAACTATAAATAGCACCATGAAACCTACTCAGAGGCAGATGAAAGGCGGCTGCTGGAAGCCAGCACGGAGCGAGCTCACCTGGGAGGCTGCACTCCAAGCTGCAGAGACAGCCTTCGCAGCAGCTGGAAGGGGGCCACGGCTCAGGGGGCGCACGGAGGCTGCCTCTGGAAGCTCATTCACCCCGGTTTTCACGTGAAAGAAAGAATCAAGTATGAGACCAGAACATGTGATTTTGCTTTGAGTATCCAGAAGCTACAGACAGTCCTCAACAAGATGACAGTTGGCTTACAAGTATTTGACCCTGTGGTTAAAAAATGATGACAGTGACATGCATTCTTATGTAGAAGCCATACTTGGAGTCCTGAATGTGGATCTTTTCCTGGGCTAGCAATGGGTGGTACAGTCCTTTTCTCCCAGTGGGGGAGTGCAGTGAGCTGCAGTTCCCCATCCGCCATGAGCATTTTTGACTTAATGCATTTTCTGGTAGGTTTATACAGATGGGACCACGCTGTGAAAATGAAGGAGTGCTTGTATAAGAGGATAATCTGGGTCTGCACTCAGGACTCAGCATGACTGCAGCAGGTGAACTGCTGCTCACTGCAGTGGGGCCCAGCGCTCTTGGGAAGGAGGCCAAACATGGAGCCAGGGCTTCAGAGGAACAGGTGATGGGCCACCCAGAGTCCCTTTTGAGGCTGAAGGACTGTTTCCCCAGCTATTAGGAAGCTGCTCATAGACAGATTCCAGCTGCAAGAGCTTTTCATCCAAATGAAGGAATGAATGAGAGACACCGCCCAGCTTTCAAGTACCTCATCCACTAATTTGGCATTGTCAAGCATACTACCACAATCACTAAGATGGAAGAAACACATTTTGTGAGTCAATTTTAGAAAAAAAAGGTCAAGTTACAAACAAGAGTATAAATAAAGACATCTGCCGTATAACAGCCCTTTACTATTTTCAGCTTATAATGCCATACATATTCTGACTTCATGTTCAGGTCCTCCTGCCTTGTACCTGACACCTGCCCCAGAATAGCTCTGTGACATACAGAGAGGGCCAAGGAACTGCACTTGGCCTTGGGTGGCTTCTGATTGGGATGCAGAGGTGCTGGGACAAAGGCAAAGTGAGAGGGAGCAGCTGCAGAGAGGAGGTTCCATGAGGAACAAGAGTAAGTGGCACGTCCTGAAAGTGGTGCAGCAGAACAGAAAAGGAAAAAAAATAATAATAAAGTAAAGCAAAAAGCAGTGACCCACCTCATTTCAATGGGACACATTGTCATTTAATTTTGGGTTGCCAAGAGAGTTATCTAATTTCTTCAATCCTCAGTTGACTCAATTTCAAGATGTGAATGATTACATTTGCCCCTGAGAAGGATAGCTAAAATAGCAGACACTGGGCACATTGAAAATGTCTGATGCTGGAAAACTGTACGTCACCATTTTCAATGCTTATTTCAGCAGGTATCTGGTAAATCTATGTTAATGGATAACAGATGAATTCATCCCATGCAAATCAGACTCTATACATACACATGGACAGATACACAGACATGGTGCTTAATGAACAGTGCAAATTTTCTGGTTCCTAGCTATTGTGTGATCCTGACCTTCTGGTTTTCTTTGCTCCCCATAACCCAATCAATAAAATGCCTGTTGAATGCCTGCTCTGTTCCTGGAAGGCTGGATTCCTTCCTTGATTCTTGAGGTGAGGTAGAACATCTTGGCAGAAGAGTGTGGCAGAGGGAAATGGCTCAGGACATCATACCAGGAAGGGGGTGGGGAGGAAGGGAGAGAGGGAGGGGTGAGGGGAGAGACCTGGCTTAACAAGGACAAAATATATGCTCCAAAGGCACATCCCCAAGGTTTCACCTCCTCTAGCCACATCCTACCTGTCTACAGTTACCAAACTGTTACCAGTCAGTTAATCCCTATCAGGATTAATTCACTGATAAGGTCAAGGCTCTCATAACTCAATCATTTCACTTATAAACTTTCTTGCATTTTCTCACACATAAGCTTCTGGGGCCACCTAATATCTAAACCACAATGACAGAGAAGTGTCACAGTAGGAGGAGCCACACCAGTATCTCCACATCCTCACAACTCCTCTGCTTTATCATGTGTCCCCAACTCATGCTTCAGAAGTAGGTCATAACATTTCAAAGTAGCAAAACAATTGTAAACTCTCAGTATCCCTAAGGAATGTCCAAATGTCCCAAAGGGAAATTCCACTGTGACATCTCTGGGCATCAACAGCACCAAATATTTTACATTCCTCAATTCTTTCTGCTCTGGCCTGGTCTATCACCATAGTTCCCTCGATCACATTACATGGAAATCCCTTTTCTCTGTTGTGAACCTCAGTGAGCTTGGCTTTGTGTTGCAGAACTAAAGCTGGGTTGGCAAGAAGGGACTGGAGAAGGTCCAAGTAGGCTTTATAAAATGGAGATGAACTTGGGTGATACAGGAGCAAGAGGTAAGGACACCCAGTGGAGGGAAGAGAGGCGGCCAGTGGAATGTAAGGAAGGAGAACGGTTGGCAGAAAGTTGTCATGGTGAAGGGATGCATCTATGGTGATTTAAGTTGTTTCTGGATCACAGTATGATGTTTTCCATTCTGTTCAGAATTTTTTTTTAGTGCATTACAGTTCTAAACAATATTGGGGTTAATTTTGACATATGCATATAAGCATGGGATATAAGTTGTTTCAACTCAGATTCAAGTACTTACTTCTCCTTTCTCTCGCCTTCTCTTTCCCTTGTTCCCCTTCTTCTATTCTGATCTTCCTTCAAATTATTTGTAGGTCTTTATTAAAATTAGTGCTTTATGGATATGCATGAAGGTAAAATTCGCCAAGGCATATTCATACATTAATATGGCATAAATTTAGTCAATTTCATTTCACCTTCCTCTTCTCATGTCCTCCCCCATCCTCTTTCATTACTGCAATGATCTCCCCACTATTCTCAGAGGAATCCCCCTCCCTCACTCTGCCTTTTTCTCCCTTATTTTGCTCTAGTTTCTGCGTATGAGAGAAAACATTCTACCCTTGACTTTGAGTCTGGCTTATTTTACTTAGCATGATGTCCTCAAGTTCCATCCATTTACCAGAAAAGCCATATTTTCCATACTTTCATTCTTTATGATGGAGTAAAACTCTATTTTGTGTGTGTGTGTATGTGTGTGTGTGTGTGTGTGTGTGTGTGTGTATGTCACATTTATGTAATCCATTCATATACTGAAAGGCATCTGGACTGGTTCCATAACTTAGTGATTGTGAGTTGTTCTGCTATAAACACTGATGCATCTATATCACTATAGTATGCTAATTTAGATCTTTTGGATAAATATCAAGGAATGGGATGGTTGTGTCATATGGAGATTCCATTCCTAATTTTTTGAGGAATCTCTATACCGCTTTCCATCTTGATTTTACTAATTCATAGTCTCATCAGTAATGTATGAGTATACCTTGTTTCCCACAAACTCACCAGCATTTACCATTATTTGTGTTCTTGACAATTGCCATTCTGGCTGGAGTGATGTATAATCTCAGTCTAGTTTTGGTTTGCATTTCCCAGATTGCTTGGGAAGTTGAACATTTTTTCATATGTATTTATGTACCTTCACAATAACTCAATACTGTGCCTTCTAGATGTTTGGCCTGTCTGTGCTTACAGTCCATGTAGTAACTCAGTTAAACCTCACAGCTCAATGACACCATCTTACAGGTGAGAAAACTGAGGCTCAGTGAGGCTTTATTATATATAGAAGTTCTTCCTGCCAGAAGGGACATGTCCAGGTGGACCTCAGACTGTCTGTCCTATAGATAGAATGTAGTGGAGACTTGGGAAGGAGATCAAGGGGAAGCAGGTAGAGACCTCACCTTGGAAGCAAAATGTAAAAGGTCACCAGAAATCTTAACAGTCAGGATGAATATTGTTTGAGTGCAGTATTTTTTAAAATTAAAACTAATACAATAATCCATAATGAAAAACTCCAATTTAAAAATAAAGACGTATTAGTGTGTCTGATTTTCTTTTCCCACTGACTCCAGTATGGCTCAGCAAAGAATGGGATAGCTGGGTATTGAAGGGTATAGGACTTTCTCCTCCTCCTCCTCCTCCTCCTCCTCCTCCTCCTCCTCTTTCTTCCCTTATTTTTTCAGGTGCCAGGGATCAAACCCCAGGCCTCACACATGTTCAGTGTGTGCTGTACTGCTGAGCTGCACCACCAGCCCCATCCCACCACTTCTTAATCCTTATCCTCTACCCTGACCAGAGATGGCCATGAGGAGGGACTTCTGCTGTGGACATGAAAAAAGAGGAAGCTGAAATGAAATTGACTAAACTATGCTACATACATGTATGAATACACCTTGTTGAATTTTACCTTTATGCGTATCTATAAAGCACTAGTCCTTGATAGGGCTTTACGTTTCCAATCTTAGTCAAGGTTTAGGGCAGGTGTCATGCCTCCCTGTTCTTGTGCCTGAGTTATCTTGAAACACCTTTAGGGTTTGACCCTGGGGCCATAGAGGGTGTGGGCTAAAGGAGGAAACACACTTCTTCCAAAATACCTTCCGACTCCCTCCTCTCCAGGCTTTCACTCCAGCCTCAGGCAGGTGCTTCTCTGCAGTGCCAAGCACCCTGTGCCTCCCTCTGTCACAGCACTTGTTGCCACTAGTGGCTGATGATGTGGTGGAAAGACACAGAGAAGGGATGACTGACAGAGCCAGACATTCAGGTCACTCTCCCAGTGCCAGTCATGGTCCCATCCGTAACAGAGCTCACGTGATACCTGAGAAGCCAATAAACATGGTTCAAGGGGACTTTTTAACTCTGTTGTTCTAGGACTCTGTGTGCCTCTTGAGATATCACTTCCTCTCCTTTCTCAAGGTAAAACCTTATAATTCTTCCTGGTTAAGTAGGGATGACACAAGTGCTTTACTCAGACAGACTTGAATTTACATACTTAACTGCCTAATCTTTCACTTTGGAGATAATAATACATTTAATTCTCATTCATTCTTTAGGAGGATCCTATGGCATAATATATATGCTGGTATGTAGCGAGTATTTAAAAAATGGCACACTTACACAAACAGATGCATACACACACACACACACACACACACACATTATAGCTATTTATATAGATAACTGTTTTAAAAAGATCAGATATGTGTAGCAGTTAGTTTGAATGCCTTTTTGTTTTTAAACAAAACACAACCAAATGTGAATTAGAGTCTGCACCTTGCAAAGTTATGGTTCATTTTTAAATCCAGACAGCTTTGGCATTTGAAAGGACAGTCTATGCCACTTGTGTGTCAGCTCAGGAAATAGGCCCAAGACTTGAAGTGCAAAGTGAAATGACTCGATGATGGGTATCCAGGACATGTTATCAGCTTTGGAGCAGATGTGTCCAAGCAAATCCATTTTGTCAAGAAGAAATTCTCGCCTGCCCGTGAACCTCTGAAAAGAACAGAGCGAAGGCAGAAGTGGGCCCACAATCTGTGTGCTTCCCAGCTCCCTTGCAATCAAGGAAGAGGAGTGCTGCCTTCCCTGAGCCAGGCCAGGCCCCTCACCTCTCTTTCCTTTTCATGGCACAATACACTTTGAAGCTGCATTTCATTATTACATTTCTATAAATGAAACTGTCTGTGACTCTCAGGAGCCAAAGCATCAACATTCAAATCATTATTCCTAACTATTGATAAACTCTAGGACTGACTTTGAGCAGACGGCCACTGGCTCAACCCCAGGACTATTTTTAAGACATTGGTGTGGCAACATTAAAAGCATTTGCTGAAAAAAGTCTTGTTGTCAACACTACCCTGAGGAAACTTGTCCCCAAAGCAGTCTGTCCTTGGGTAGATTTTTTTCCTCTCTTTTTGTTGCCATCACTGAACATTGTATGCCCCTCCAACCCCATGCTGTCTGGGGGGTATTTTCACTTGTGTGTCTCCCAGGCTTATATACTATGAGCTGCTCAGGGGCTGCTCACATCACCAGCACCTGTTGGGTGGGTACGGGCTGGGTGTGACACACAGGAGTCACAGCTCATCCTAGGCTGGCCCTGGGGTTACCACCCCAAACACATTGTCCCTCAAGAAATCCTTTTCTCAATTATTTTTCTATGTGACCCTTTGGTTAAAAATGGGGATTGTGAAATTTCAGTTATGGTCTCAGGCGGAGATCCTTAAACTCTTCCATCCTTTTATCCTTCCTGATTACTTTTATGAGGTCTGAGCTGGTAGATTAAGAATGTGAAGTCCTTTAGGGATTGGATATAGCTAGGCATCTGTCCCCTTTGGATGTTGAATTTTGTTAGCAGGAAATATTTAGATTCTTTGTTAGTAGTTAATTCCAGTGAAGAAAAAGAAGACAACTTACTTGGGACAGAGGAGTCAGAGGAGCCCTTATTTATGGACATGTGTATGAACTTTGTGATAGGACTTGTGGGTTAACTCCTCTTAGGTTATGGATATGACTGCTTATCAGCAGTTGCAGGGAGAGAAGTACTCCATACCAAGTACCCACTGTGTGAGGCTTTTCCTTCATATCCCAGTACTTTCCAGAGGGCGGAGTTATAATCATCACTTCACAGAGAAGAAACTAACTGTAAGAGCAATTGCTTCATCTGTTCATTCAGCCCACCCACCCAAGACATTATTCCAGGTGATGGATATGTAAGAATGATGAACTTGGAAGCTACTCTGAAGCCCCGAAATGTTCCTCCAATCCTTCAACGGCTAGCATAGATTATATTCTGATTATATTCCAAGTTTACAGATTCTAAGTCAGTGCTCATTCCACTGCATGAAACTGTGTCAAATGTAGTCATTCCTTTATGACAGCTCAGGATACTAGTGGGTACCAGAAAATTCATCTTCTACATAGTTTGCAAACTGTAAAGAAATGCCGTAATGTTTTCCATTTCACTTGTACCTCATTCTTTAAGACAGGTTCACAATCTTTACACTAATATTCTCAGTTAGCTAACTTTCTATATAAAATATTATGCAATGTGATATCAGATCCTTATGATCCCTTTAAACTGATTAAAATCTTTTCCATGCATGAACTCAGGTGACATCTTGTGAGATATACTTTTATCTGTGCTCTGTAGTTGAGGAAAATGACCAATTTATCTGACTCCCAGTTGCTGCTAGATGCTGAGCTATTATTACCTGATGACTCCAATAAAAAAAAAAACAACAACGAACAATTAACAGACACGTGCTGATAGTAATTTCCCATGTACTTTACAAACATTTCTTGTAAGTCTCATCTGGCAGATGATGGAGGGAGGATTGGCACTGTGGGCCAGCTGATTTCAAGGCTTAATCTCTTTTCATGTAATCTCTTTTCATAGTGGCTGTAGTCATCTATATTCAGGATCAAACATTCTGCCATTTCAAGCAGTAGCATTTGAAATATGCTGGAGAAAATGGGTAGAGGTTATTGTATCTTTTCTTTATAAGGGGGCACAAAGCTTATAGAAGAAAGGTCGTGTCTGGGGTCACAGAGCTTGTGAGTGTTCCGGAGAGAACCATAGCTCAGGCTTCCTGATTCTGAGTCAATGGCTCCCCACTCTGCTCCATTTTTTTGGACCTTCATACCCAAAGCTTGAGAGAACAAAGCATTTCAGCAGTAACACAAATTTCTCTCAAAGACTTCTCAAACATCGCATGCCTCTTTTCTATTTCAGGACTTCAACATCTACTATCCTAGGGATGTGTTTCCCTGAGAATGAGAACCTAATGGTGATATGTCCACTAGCCCTGGGTAATGCCCCCTCTCTCATCTGGCAAGCCAGAGAGATCCATCTCTCCCACCTTAATGGATGGGCTAGTTCCTGAATCCTTTCTCTCTCAAGAGTAAATATAATGAGATAATGTCTTCAAATAGGAGTAGCACAAAATTTCGCATATAGAGGAGTTTAGTCCTTGCGCATTAGATGAGCATTTGCAAACCTTTGTGAATCACATTAAGAACACACCAGTCCCACAGATGTATTACTTTTCTTAACATGAAAATATCAGCACCATCAGTAAAGCTGAAAAACAATATCTTTTTTCCTCTATTTTAACTGAAAAACAAATTTTAAAAAATTGAATTCCAATTTATTTATTTTATCTTACTTTTCTGAAGCATAATAGACACTTGACTGAACATTCCTTTGAAAACATTTTTAATAACTTAGTTTTCAATCAATATCTGGCAAGAGTAAAGACTACTACTTAAAGTGAGCCCAAAACTCAAGGAAAGCCCGTGAAGGAGGGAACCCTGAGGGGCAGCGGAGCACTGGAGTCAGCTCTCCTCAGTGGCTTCGCTAATACGGGAGAGTGGCCTTTGGTTTCCGTGGCCTGACAGAGCATGGGGGACTTGAAACGCAGCCCAGGTGTGGAACAGTTTGGAAGGAGTGCACAGAGGGAGTGTGGTAGGAGGAGTCTAGTGGGAGACTCCAGCCCCATGGTTCACTGGACCCAGAAGAGCTGACACTCAGTGCAAGGGTGGACTACAGCCTGTCTTCTGCATGCTCAAGCACTGGTACCTCACGGACGCCTTCCCCCTGAAATTTTGTAAACACACATGGATTTCCAGCCTAGATTTGTCCAGTGCCTTCAGCCTGTGTTGTGTAAGGAGGTCCTGTCTTGGTTGTTCCTTCTCATACCTGACAAAAGGCAAACCCAGATCCTGTGAGCACACCTTCAGCATGAGCTTCAGAGGATTCCCACCGATTAATTGCTAAGAAATATGAGTCATACTGACAAAAATCAAAGACCTAAGGTAAGGAAGCACTGGCAAGAGCTAGAAGAAACTATGCACAACAGAATTGGCAGCTCAGGCTTTATGTGTTGAAATTATCAGAGCATATAAATTAAACGTATGTACTATGTGTAAGGACAAAATGAGAGGATTTAAACAACATAACAAAACTCCTGTGGATATTTCTAAAACATTGCATTCAGCTATGGCAGAAAAGGCACATAGGAAAAGGGGTCCATGTTTACACATAAAGCATTTTCTAAAAAACTCCCATGAAATAGCAGCATGAGGACTATGACCACTACGTGGTCAGGTTAGAATACATTATGAAAAATCTGAATTTATTTTTCAATCAGTAAGCCATGAGTCAAATAATAAATGGTAAACGGGAATAAAAATACTTAAAGTTGAAGAGTAATATAACATGTGGAACTGAGATATTTATTTTAGAAAAGAAAAAATTTAATTAAAATTTAATTGTAAAAGCACCTGACTTTATAGATCGATAAAATAACAAAGCAAAATACCAAGAGCATACAGAAAGTGAACTAGTAATGATAAGAGCAGAATGTGGGAGATAAAATTATAATGCAGAGGACTCATAGAAATATGAGCCTTTCGCAAACTTGATCAGGAATAAAAGGGAACACATTGGCAGACTAAATCAGACTTGCTGAAGAGGAAATAACTGGGCTCACAGAGATTAAAAAGATAAAAGAGTATCAGTGAATAAACAGATATCTAAAAAAAATACAACAAAAATTACTTATGAAGAAATAGTAAAATTATTTTTCTTTAACCAACAATGATATTGCATTAATAACTAAAAATCTTCCCCCAAGAAAGTCCAAGATAGTTTTATAGACTTGGAAATATATTCTTCCTCATCATACAATCTCTTGTCCTGAATAGGAAATTGGGAAATGCTCTGCTTTATTTGCTGCAGCTAGCACAGACCTGGTACCAATAACCATCAAGGAGAGTAGAGAAAAAGAACACAATAGGCCAATATCACTAATACTAGTAATCCACTGCACCAGTATATTTAAAAAATATGCATTACAACCAAATTCAATGTATCTCAGGAATTCAACTTTTGCTTAAAATTAGGAAAGTCATTAATGTAAATGCTTACATTAACAGAAAGGAAAGGGAAAATACACATTCATTTTAACCAATACAGAAAAATATTAAGTAAATTTAATTCATTTTTTAAACGTAAAAAAACTAAGGTGACAACTAAGCCTCAACCTGACATTCAAAGAGTACCCATATCTGAAACAAACCTGAGTTTTGTGGTGAAGCAATGAGTTCCCTTCCCAGACGATGAACCAGGATGCCCACTTTAACACTTTAGTTTAGCGTTGTTCTGGGGATTCTCACCAAAGAAGTCAGGCAAGGAGAAAAGGACAAGAAATGGGGAGGAAGGAATCTAATGAAGTGACTTACAGATGACACTCTTATCTACCTAACACATACAACAGATTCAACAGCCAGATCAGCTGAATTGACAAAACAACATTTAGGGAGCTTGCTGTACGCATGAATTTATGAATTTAAAAGATATACATATGTATATCTTTTTAAATGATAAATTAATATTATACACACACATATGTATATATGTATGGCAGTGGAACATACCAAACACTTTATGATTCATTCCTTCATTCTTTAATATATGTGTGTGTGTGTGTGTGTGTGTATATATATATATATATATATATATATATATATATTTATATATATATATATATCAACAAAAAACTTGAGAAAAAAAAGATTTTGCTATCTTAGCATTCCAAGTATCAGTAAAATACGTAAAGTGCCTGGAAATTAATCTCTTACACGAATCCAAGGTCCAGTTCCTTCAAAAGAGAACTGCAAATTCTCATTGAATTATGTTGAATAAATTCTTTTTCTCTGGAGATATATAAAGTGTTCATTAGATTCAAGTGGGTTATGAAC
This sequence comes from Ictidomys tridecemlineatus, assembly GCF_052094955.1. Classification (NCBI taxonomy): domain Eukaryota; kingdom Metazoa; phylum Chordata; class Mammalia; order Rodentia; family Sciuridae; genus Ictidomys; species Ictidomys tridecemlineatus. The sequence goes on from NC_135485.1 coordinate 6,436,643, forward strand.
TCCCATTTTTACCCCAAATACAGATTGCAGAATCACGTCAGTTACACATCCACAATTTTACATAATGCCCTATTAGTAACTGTTGTATTCTGCTGCCTTTCCTATCCTCTACTATCCCCCCTCCCCTCCCCTCCCATCTTCTCTCTACCCCATCTACTGTAATTCATTTCTCTCCTTGTTTATTTTCCCATTCCCCTCACTACCTCTTTTTTTTTTATTGGTTGTTCACAACATTACAAAGCTCTTGAAATATCATATTTCATACATTAGATTGCAGTGGGTTATGAACTCCCAATTTTACCCCAAATGCAGATTACAGAATCACGTCGGTTATACATCCACAATTTTACATAATGCCCAATTAGTAATTGTTGTATTCTGCTACATTTCCTATCCCCTACTGTCCCCCCTCCCCTCCCCTCCCCTCCCTTCTTCTCTCTCTACCCCATCTACTGTAATTCATTACTCTCCTTGTTTATTTTCCCATTCCCCTCACAACCTCTTATATGTAATTTTGTATAGCAATGAGGGTCTCCCTTCATTTCCATGCAATTTCCCTTTTCTCTCCCTTTCCCTCCCATCTCATGACTCTGTTAAATGTTAGTCTTTTCTTCCTGCTCTTCCTCCTTGCTCTGTTCATAGTTGCTCTCATTATATCAAAGAAGACATTTGGTATTTGTTTTTTAGGGATTGACTAGCTTCACTAAGCATAATCTGCTCTAGTGCCATCCATTTAACTGCAAATTCTATGATTTTGTCATTTTTTATTGCTGCATAGTACTCCATTGTGTATAGATGCCACATTTTTTTTATCCATTCATCTATTGAAGGGCATCTGGGTTGGTTCCACAGTCTAGCTATTGTGAATTGTGCTGCTATGAACATCGATATGGCAGCATCCCTGTAGCATGCTCTTTTAAGGTCTTCAGGGAATAGTCCGAGAAGGGCAATAGCAGGGTCAAATGGTGGTTCCATTCCCAGCTTTCCCAGGAATCTCCAAACTGCTTTCCAAATTGGCCGCACCAATTTGCAGTCCCACCAGCAATGTACAAGAGTACCCTTTTCTCCACATCCTCGCCAGCACTTGTTGTTGTTTGACTTCATAGTGGCTGCCAATCTTACTGGAGTGAGATGGTATCTTAGGGTGGTTTTGATTTGCATTTCTCTGACTGCTAGAGATGGTGAGCATTTTTTCATGTATTTGTTGATTGATTGTATATCCTCCTCTGAGAAGTGTCTGTTCAGGTCCTTGGCCCATTTGTTGATTGGGTTATTTGTTATCTTATTGTCTAATTTTTTGAGTTCTTTGTATACTCTGGATATTAGGGCTCTATCTGAAGTGTGAGGAGTAAAAATTTGTTCCCAGGATGTAGGCTCCCTATTTACCTCTCTTATTGTTTCTCTTGCTGAGAAAAAACTTTTTAGTTTAAGTAAGTCCCATTTGTTGATTCTTGTTATTAACTCTTGTGCTATGGGTGTCCTATTAAGGAATTTGGAGCCCGACCCCACAATATGTAGATTGGAGCCAACTTTTTCTTCTATCAGACGCAGAGTCTCTGATTTGATATCAAGCTCCTTGATCCATTTAGAGTTAACTTTTGTGCATGGCGAGAGGAAGGGATTCAGTTTCATTTTTTTGCATATGGATTTCCAATTTTCCCAACACCATTTGTTGAAGATGCTATCCTTCCTCCATTGCATGCTTTTAGCCCCTTTATCAAATATAAGATAGTTGTAACTTTGTGGATTAGTCTCTGTGTCCTCTATTCTATACCATTGGTCCACTTGCCTGTTTTGGTACCAGTACCATGCTGTTTTTGTCACTATTGCTCTGTAATATAGTTTGAAATCTGGTATCGCTATACTGCCTGATTCACACTTCCTGCTTAAAATTGCTTTTGCTATTCTGGGTCTTTTATTTTTCCATATGAATTTCATGATTGCTTTATCTATTTCTTCAAGAAATGCCATTGGGATTTTGATTGGCATTGCATTAAACCTATAGAGAACTTTTGGTAATATCGCCATTTTGATAATGTTAGTTCTGCCTATCCATGAACAGGGTATATTTTTCCATCTTCTAAGATCTTCTTCTACTTCTCTTTTTAGGGTTCTGTTTTTCATTGTATAAATCTTTCACCTCTTTTGTTAGGTTGATTCCCAAGTATTTTATTTTTTTGGAGGATATTGTGAATGGAGTGTTTTTCCTCATTTCCGTTTCAGAAGTTTTGTCACTGATATACAGAAATGCTTTTGATTTATGCGTGTTGATTTTATATCCTGCCACTTTGCTGAATTCATTTATTAGTTCTAGTAGCTTCTTTGTAGACCCTTTTGTGTCTTCTAAGTATAGAATCATGTCATCTGCAAATAGTGATAATTTAAGTTCTTCTTTTCCTATTTTTATGCCTTTAATTTCTTTCGTCTGTCTAATTGCTCTGGCCAGTGTTTCGAGAACTATATTGAATAGAAGTGGTGATAGAGGGCATCCCTGTCTTGTTCCAGATTTGAGAGGGAATGCCTTCAACTTTTGTCCATTCAGAATGATGCTAGCCTGAGGCTTAGCATAGATAGCTTTTACAATGTCAAGGTATGTTCCTGTTATCCCTAGTTTTTCAAGTGTTTTGAACATAAAGGGATGCTGTACTTTGTCGAATGCTTTCTCTGCGTCTATTGAGATGATCATATGGTTCTTATCTTTAAGTCTATTGATGTGGTGAATAACATTTATTGATTTCCGGATATTGAACCAGCCTTGCATACCAGGGATGAATCCTACTTGATCATGGTGCACAATTTTTTTGATGTGTTTTTGTATTCGATTCGCCAGAATTTTATTGAGGATTTTTGCATCTAGGTTCATTAGAGATATTGGTCTGTAGTTTTCTTTCTTTGAGGTGTCTTTGTCTGGTTTCGGAATCAGGGTGATGTTGGCCTCATAGAATGAATTTGGAAGAACTCCCTCTTTTTCTATTTCCTGAAATAACTTGAAAAGTATTGGTATTAATTCTTCTTTAAAGGTTTTGTAAAACTCCGCTGTATACCCATCCGGTCCTGGGCTTTTCTTAGTTGGTAGTCTTTTGATGGCTTCTTCAATTTCATCCATTGATATTGGTCTGTTCAAATTGTGGGTATCCTCCTGACTCAGTCTGGGCAAATCATATGACTTAAGAAATTTATCGATGTCTTCACTATCTTCTATTTTATTGGAATATAGGTTTTCAAAATAATTTCTAATTGTCTTCTGTATTTCTGTAGCATCTGTTGTAATATTGCCTTTTTCATCCCGTATGTTAGTAATTTGAGTTCTCTCTCTTCTTCTCTTTGTTAGCATGGCTAAAGGTCTGTCGATCTTATTTATTTTTTCAAAGAACCAACTTTTAGTTTTGTTAATTTTTTCAATAGTTTCTTTTGTTTCAATTTCATTAATTTCCGCTCTGATTTTAATTATTTCTTGCCTTCTGCTACATTTGCTGTTGTTTTGCTCTTCCTTTTCTAGGGCTTTGAGATGAAGTGTGAGCTCATTTATTTGTTGGTTTTTTCTTTTTTTGAGGAATGACCACCAGGCGATGAATTTTCCTCTTAAAACTGCTTTCATTGTGTCCCATAGATTCCGATATGTTGTGTCTGTATTTTCATTTATCTCTAAGAATTTTTTGATTTCCTCCTTTATGTCTTCTGTAACCCATTGATCATTCAGTAACATATTGTTTATTTTCCATGTGATGTAGGATTTTTCCTTCCTTCTTTTATCATTGATTTCCAGTTTCATGCCATTATGATCAGATAAAATGCATGGTATTATCTCCACCCCTTTATATTTACTCAGGGTTGCCCTGTGGCATAATATATGGTCTATTTTTGAGAAGGATCCATGTGCTGCTGAGAAAAAAGTATATCCATTTGATGATGGTTGATATATTCTATATATGTCAGTTATGTCTAGGTTATTGATTGTGGTATTGAGTTCTATAGTTTCCTTATTCAACTTTTGTTTGGAGGATCTGTCCAATGGTGAGAGAGGTGTGTTGACGTCACCCATAATTATTGTGCTGTGGTCTATTTGATTCTTGAACTTGAGGAGAATTTGTTTTATGAATGTGGCAGCGCCATTATTAGGCGCATAAATATTGATAATTGTTATGTCTTGTTGGTGAATGGTTCCTTTTAACAGTATATAATGTCCTTCTTTATCCCTTTTGATTAACTTAGTCTTGAAGTCGATTTTATTCGATATGAGGATGGCCACCCCTGCTTGCTTACGAGGACCGTGTGCATGGTATATTTTTTCCCATCCTTTCACCTTCAGCCTGTGTATGTCTTTTCCAATCAATCAGATGTGTCTCCTGGAGGCAGCATATTGTTGGATTTGTTTTTTTAATCCATGATATCAGCCTATGTCGCTTTATTGGAGAGTTTAAGCCATTAACATTCAGAGTTACTATTGATATATGGTTTGTACTTCTATCCATGTTTGATTATTTATCCTTTTTTTTTAAAAAAAAAATTAGTTTGTTTCTCCATGATTATTTTTCCCCTTGCCCTCTGTCTTTACCGAGGCACTTCCCTCTGATGGTTTTGGTTATTGTTTTTTATTTCTTCCTCGTGTAGTGTTTTGCTCAAAATGCTTTGCAATGCTGGTTTTCTGGCTGCAAATTCTTTTAACTTTTGTTTATCATGAAAGATTTTTATTTCGTTGTCATACCTGAAGCTTAATTTTGCTGGATACAGAATTCTTGGTTGGCATCCATTGTCTTTCAGTGTTTGAAATACATTGTTCCATGACCTTCTTGCTTTCAGTGTCTGTGATGAAAAATCCGTTGTTAACCTTATTGGTTTACACCTGAATGTAATCTGTCTCCTTTCTCTTGTAGCTTTTAATATTTTCTCTTTGTTCTGTATATTGGATATCTTCATAACAATGTGTCTTGGCGTTGGTCTACTGTGATTTTGTGTGCTCGGTGTCCTGTATGCATCTTCAATTTGTATATCTGTTTCCTTTTTTATTTCTGGAAAGTTTTCTGTAGTTATTTCATTCAGCAGGTTACTCATTCCCTTGGTTTGAATCTCTGTACCTTCTTCTATCCCGATGACTCGTAAGTTTGGCTTTTTTATGTTATCCCATAGCTCTTGGATGTTTTTCTCCTGATTTTTTACCAGCCTTTCTGAGTTGGTTAGACTCTTTTCAAGATGAAATAATTTGTCTTCATTATCTGACGTTCTGGCTTCTACTTGATCCACTCTGTTAGTGATACTCTCAATTGAGTTTTTAATTTGGTTTATAGTTTCCTTCATTTCTAAGATTATGGTTTGATTCTTTTTTATAATCTCTATCTCCTGATAAAGGTGCTTAACTTCTTCTTTTATCTGTTTGTGTAATACATTCTCAATATGTTCTTTCGCTGCTTGAATTTGCTGTCTCGTATCCTCTTTAAGGTTCCATTCCATCTGTCTAAGGTGTTCCTTGAGTTCTTTATATGACCATTTTTCTGATGACTCTAGGTCCTCCTGAATATTTAGGCTGTCTTGCATTGTTTGTACTCCTTTTCTTCCTTGCTTTTTGAAGCTGCTCATGCTACTTCTTGTTCTGTTTGACTGCTGAGTTACTGTTTACTCCTATAAATTTATTTGATGCTTGGGAGGAAAGGTATTAGAAGGGAAGGGAAAAAGTCACTAAAGAGAATGAGAGTAAGTAGGTAGAATTCAAGGAAGGGGGGATAAGATAATTGAAAAGAAATGAAAAGACAAAAGAAGAAAAAAATAGGAAATAAAAAAAGAAAAAAAAATTTAAAATAATAAAAAAAATTAAAATTGGAAGAAAAAAAATTTTTAAAAATTTGTAAAAAAAAAATTAAAAAAACAAGAAAGAAAAATGAAAATGAAAGAAAACCCCAAATCAAATTAAAAACAAACAAACAAACAAACAAAACGCCAACAAAAAAAAACCTAATAAATGCAGTCTTAGAGTTTGATTAACTTCTCTTCCAGTAGGTGGCGCTGTGACCACCAGGCCAAGTTTCTCCTATCAATACGCGGAAACCAATCACTGTGCAGCAGCTCCTCCTCCCAGACTGGGCGAGTCTCCAATCCTGGGTGCCTAGGGCGTCCTCTTGTGTCTAGTCACTTCCCCACTTTTCCTCTAGCCAGGCCCCTCTCATGGGTGCCGCTCACCACAATACTGGGTACACGCCAGGTCTGCTGCTCCCGGGAGCCCTGTTGTCATGAATGACTGGGCACACTCTTCCAGTTTGCCATTCCCTCAGACCCTAAGTTTGTAGAGCTTGGGGCTGAGAATCCTCAGTGAATTTTACTGCCCCTCTGGTAGCCACACCCCCAATAGCTGGTGCAAGAGACCTCAGCTGTCAGCACTGGTGGGAGCGGTAGTCCCACGCCTCGGGTCCCGCGCCACCTCTAATTCCCTCGGTCTGGCTACCGTGCTCACAGGAGAGCTGGGAGGGGCCCTTACAGGAGAGCTGAGATTGGCCCTTAAGGTTTCCCCGATGTGTGGAGAGGGAAGGCTAGGGAATTACACACCTGTAGCCACAGGTTTCAATGAAGTTATCTCCTCCGCCGCAGTCTGATGACGTCAGTTGTCTGCCATGGTGGTGTCTCTTGCAAATGGCGACAGTTCGTTTCCCTTTTCCGGGTGACCAGTGCAACGGGTGGGTCCTTACTGTCTCTCCCAAGCCCCGATTCAAACCTGTGGCCACTACCTATGAAGGCTCGGTTGGCATTTACCTCCGTAGGATCAGAAGGTCTGACCGGTTGTTTCAGCCGAATGGATTAGTGCTGAGTCACAGCTGTTTGTCTGTGGGAAGCAGGCGAACAGGAGCTTGAATTCAGCCGATCCAGGTTCAGTGCGTGTTCTGAGAGGCCCAAACAGCTCGCCCCAGATCCACGTCAGTTCAGCATTGCCTAGTGATCCTGAGCAAACAGAATTAGGCTGTTTACGACTCCCTATGCCTGCACAGCTGAAGAGGTCAGAGACTTGATCTCTCCGCGCCTGCCGCCATGTTGGAATCCCCTCACTACCTCTTATATATAATTTTGTATAGCAATGAGGGTCTCCTTCCATTTCCATGCAATTTCCCTTTTCTCTCCCTTTCCCTCCCACCTCATGTCTCTGTTTAATGTTAATCTTTTCTTCCGGCTCTTCCTCCCTGCTCTGTTCATAGTTGCTCTCATTATATCAAAGAAGACATTTGGCATTTGTTTTTTAGGGATTGGCTAGCTTCACTAAGCATAATCTGCTCTAGTGCCATCCATTTCCCTGCAAATTCCATGATTTTGTCATTTTTTAGTGCGCGCGTAATACTCCATAGTGTATAAATGCCATATTTTTTTTATCCATTCCTCTATTGAAGGGCATCTAGGTTGGTTCCACAGTCTAGCTATTGTGAATTGTGCTGCTGTGAACATTGATGTGGCAGTATCCCTGTAGTACGCTCTTTTAAGGTCTTCAGGGAATAGTCTGAGAAGGGCAATAGCTGGGTCAAATGGTGGTTCCATTCCCAGCTTTCCCAGGAATCTCCATACTGCTTAACAAATTGGCCGAACCAATTTGCAGTCCCACCAGCAATGTACAAGAGTACCCTTTTCCCCACATCCTCGCCAGCACTTGTTGTTGTTGGACTTCCTAATAGCTGCCAATCTTACTGGAGTGAGATGGTATCTTACGGTGGTTTTGATTTGCATTTCTCTGATTGCTAGAGATGGTGAGCATTTTTTCATGTACTTGTTGATTGATTGTATGTCCTCCTCTGAGAAGTGTCTGTTCAGGTCCTTGGCCCATTTGTTGATTGGGTTATTTGTTATCTTATTGTCTAATTTTTTGAGTTCTTTGTATACTCTGGATATTAGGGCTCTATCTGAAGTGTGAGGAGTAAAAATTTGTTCCCATGATGTAGGCTCCCGATTTACTTCTCTTATTGTTTCTCTTGCTGAGAAAAAACTTTTTAGTTTAAGTAAGTCCCATTTGTTGATTCTTGTTATTAACTCTTGTGCTATGGGTGTCCTATTAAGGAATTTGGAGCCCGACCCCACAATATATAGATCGGAGCCAACTTTTTCTTCTATCAGATGAAGAGTCTCTAATTTGATATCAAGCTTCTTGATCCATTTTGAGTTAACTTTTGTGCATGGTGAGAGGAGGGGATTCAGTTTCATTTTGTTGCATATGGATTTCCAGTTTTCCCAACACCATTTGTTGAAGATGCTATCCTTCCTCCATTGCATGCTTTTAGCCCCTTTATCAAATATAAGATAGTTGTAACTTTGTGGATTGGTCTCTGTGTCCTCTATTCTGTACCATTGGTCCACATGCCTGTTTTGGTACCAGTACCATGCTGTTTTTGTTACTATTGCTCTGTAATATAGTTTGAAATCTGGTATCGCTATACTGCCTGATTCACACTTCCTGCTTAGAATTGCTTTTGCTATTCTGGGTCTTTTATTTTTCCATATGAATTTCATGATTGCTTTATCTATTTCTACAAGAAATGCCGTTGGGACTTTGATTGGCATTGCATTAAACCTTTAGAGAACTTTTGGTAATATGGAGATATATAAGGTGTTCATGAACTGGAAGACTTAATATCAAAAGAAAGTCATTTATCTTTAAATTTATCCATAGATTTAAAGTAATTTCTATCAAAATCTAAGAGAGAGACACACATACACACTCACAGAGAGAGAGAGAGAGAGAGAGAGAGAGAGAGAGAGACTCTATTGATAAGACTATCCAATATTCACATGAAAGGACAAAGTTTCACAGTACATTAATTGACATACAAGCTGGGGGATGTCAATTTCTAGACATCATGAATTATTATAAAGTTATACTAATTAGGACTTGTGGAACTGACGTGGGGTAGATATCCTAATTATGGCATGGGAGAGGAGGCCCCAGGAAGGGGCACCTTTGTAAGAGAACTTGGTTTATGCAGAACTGGCATTGCCCATCAGTGGGGAAGGGGTAGAATTATTAAAATGAGATGCTGAGAAATTTTTCTGTCCACATGAACCAAAGTGATCACCCCTTTATATCAAGCACAAAGTAATCAACCCCATTCTGCTAAAAAAGGGCAAATTTTATCATGTTTGGAATTAAATATGATAGGTGATCTTAATGATATCAGGTTAAGTTTCTTTAAACAATGAAGAAAATAAAAAGAATTGATAGAGTTTGATATGTTTCACTGCCTAAAATTGTGGTCATCAAAATAAATAAATATATAAATAAAAGATAATGAAGATTTAAGTCACAAACTGGGTAAAGTGAACAGAATATATAACTTGTACAGATCAATATAAAGACAAAAGGCCCAACAGAAAAGTGAGTGAAATATTTGAAATGTACTCTGTGTAGAAGAGAAAAACAGCTCAGCCACATCCTTAGTCAACAAGATGTAAGTTAAAACCACCAGTCAGTTTGGTGAAGATTAAAACTGACAATATGGTGGGGTGATAAGGTCCTGTGGTGAGATTGTCACTCACGTCTCTTGTGGGACCCTAAAATGGCCCGGTGAATTGGAGACCCTGACACTGCATGACAGAGTTGAAGGCACACCTACCCTGGACCCCAGAAATCTCAATTCCAGGAATCTATCCTGCCTACAATACTGGTACCAGGACACACCAACTAGATTGGTCTTAGCAGCATCAGTGTAAGAAGATCCAGGAATCAACTCAAGTGTTTACAGGACAGAAGATGAATCAATACATAAGGAAATATTAAATGCCCATGAAATTGAAGAAACAGGGGCTCTCCAAAGTTGCACGGATTATCTGTGAGTTAGGGCAGTTAGAAAACAGATTGTCTTACAATAATAGCTACTAGGGAGAGAGCTTACACTATGTTCCAGGGAATATTTTACAGGGAGTATTTTAAATGTGTTATATGAATTCGCTCATTCAGTCTTCACACGATCACTATGAAATGCGCATTTTGTTATTCCCATTTTGTGGTTGAGGAGACAAGCACAGGAGTTGACCATCTTGCTTGAGATGCTACACCTGGCGACTGCAGAACCAGCCATCAGTCCTGGAAATCTGGGGACAGAATACATCCTGTAGATGAGAGTACTGGCTGAAATTGAAAAGCAGGCAAAAATAAAGCATTTTTGATGATACAAACACACATAGTTACTAAGCCTTGAATACAGAGTTATGTAAATAAACTGAGTGAACGACTAACACAAGATTCAGGATGCTGTTTTCTGGGACGTGAGGCGCTGTGGTAACGGAAGCATCATATAACATCACTAAATTGAGAATGGTTACACTGATCCAAACTGTTCTACCCTTCCTGATATCTTTCAAGTTTTGATAACTATTATATCTAATCAATATTTAAAGCAATTGGAAGAATCAAAGGGAGAACATGAAACCTGGCTGACAGAGACACTTCATGTTTCTCCTTCATGACCTGCGTGGCTGTGGGTAAGGCCCTTGGCAGGGTCCACAGAAACTGAACTGGTTGTAGAATTTTCATTATTCAAAGAATTTTTCTTCAAACAAACAGTACTTCCAACACTGGCGGCACTGATGCCTCTGATTGCAGCCCCACCGAAAGCAAGCCCCCTGCAGCCCCCCGAGCCCACCCGGAGCAGGCTCTACAAATTGCCCCCCGGACATGGGCCTTCATTCTCCTGATTTTATATACCCTGGCTCCTTCTTTTCCCCACTTATAGAGACAGATGAGAAATTAAATTCCTCCATCCATCTGAAGTGGTCAGGAAATTCTCTCTCTAATTACCTGGAATCAGTTTTTGAGCACAAAGTCAAATCATCCATTCACTGCTCCTTCCCACAGTCAGTCCTGATGGAGCTCCCAGGGCTGTCGTCGCCCGGGCAGTCCCTCTCCACTGTCTCCTGCATTTGCTGCTTGGTAAGGTCCCACCATTTCTAATCCTCACCTTGCCAGATGCCCCTCCAAGGCCACCCCACCTTTCCTCAGGTCTTGCTCCCCAACAGAACAGCCATCCACTGTGTCCCTGTAGCCCTTGGCTCACAGGTGGGGTGGGAAGCCCCTGAGCATCCTGCTGGGCCACTCTTAGCTGTTTATGGGCTGTCACCCTAATCCTGAATAAACGTTCTTCACAGCGAGGCTCAAGTCCTGTGAGACTCTATTGTTCCCTGAATATCTAACAGCCAAGGGCCTTCAGGAACGATATTGTGATGACGTCGGAAGTGGGACACTGTGTACTCCAGCACCCACTGCTGTCTCCACGGCACTCCAAGAGGAGCTTGACACCTGCACCTCTTTTGATCTCCTCTGGTTCGAAGCTGGGAGGGCTCTACCTGGGTTCTCTGGTGCTCTTCCATCTAGATGCTTATCATCAGGGACGCTGAAGACGGTTTCACGACCCTCATTGTGGTGCCTTGTGTCCCCACCTCTCTGTCTCTCCAAGGACATTTTGCCAAGTCCTCGCTGCATGATTTGGCCTTCTCGTAGCATGGTGGTCACCACCCAAGACCTGGGTGGAAGCTGACTTCCGTAGACAGGAAGCAGCGCTGCCTGGACAGTGGAAGGAAAGTCTCAGATCTGGCACCGGGGCTCTTCTGTCTGTCGGTCACAACCGTCGCAGGCTCATGAAAGTCAGAAGAGGTGGAGAAGCAGATTCCTCTGAATGGGGTGTGTGCAGGTCACATGGCAGAATACCACGTGGGGTGGGAAACATGGAAGTAGCCTTCTTTGGGCACACTATTGGCTTCCCCTGTGGAATGCCCTCTATGTGACACCACGGCGGTGCTGAATATAGTGTGTGTGTGTTGAGCACACACTTCAATTCTCCACAACCTTTTATAAAGTCACTATCACTGTTATAATTTAACAAAGAAAACGAGGCCTGGAGAGCCTAATAGGTGTCTCATGTGTCACATCCAGTGAGTGGCAGAGCGATATTCCCATCAGGTTTTGTTGGAGTCTGAACTCTTAATCACTGAAGAACTTGGTGCCACTACCATGAGAACTAAGTAAATGTTTGACTTTCATATCTGCTTCCATGGATTAACCTCAGCAGGATTCTTTTTAAGCTCTTAAAATCTCCAAAAAATTACTTCTAATAATTTTTAAAATAAAACTAATAGAGCAGAAGGCAAGGCAAGATTGGACAGAAGCAGGAGGCGCTCAGTCACGCTCCTCTGTGACCCGGTCTCTATTCACCTGGGATGTCTAGGCAGCCTGATCTCCAGGAAATCTCCTTTCCTCTCTTCAATGCATTCTTTTTCCAGAACTTCCTCGTGGACAGTGGTCCCAAATCTTATCCATACAAAACTTTTGGCAATCATTTCATCATACCCGTAGCACTTGGACATGACCAAAGGTTTTCATGAATTCAGTTCTCTATGCCTTCTGTGCAGGGGAATATACTGGGTATCGATGAGGGGAGACATGCAAGTGGCTGTCAGCTTGGTCTTCATGGATGATCCCATCATCAATGATGGAACTTATTTCCAATTCTTGGTGACACATTTACATAATCAAATACTCTGCATTCATTATAAATTGTCACTGTCATTAGTTTCTCCAAACACTGGCCTAGCTCATAAGATTCCCAGGGGTTGCTTGCTTTTTTTTTCCCCTTCTAATTGTCAGATAGTAAAATACAGTTTCTTAATATTGAACGTGATTCTATTAGTAGAAGTTGTCAAATTAGCTCATGAGTTGTATTGTTTTTCAGCAGTGAAAGAATATAAAATAGGGATGTCTAAATAACGAAAGTTGTATAGCTATAAAAATGATGTTGGTAACATTGGAAAACACCTATAGTACATTAAATTAAAAAACAAACTAGAAAATGTAATTGTGTAAGGAACCTTAAAAGGAAATGCCCAATAATATTGAACATTCTCCGATGGTTTAACAGTGGTAGTTTTTCTTTATGTATATATTTTTGTATTTTCAACTATTTTATAATGAAATGAATGACTTCTATGAACATAACAAAATCAAATATTAAAATAACTCACAGCCTTCTTTGTGGTATTTTTAAAGACAATAACCATGAAAATCCAGCCTTCTGGACAGTTGACAGGAGACCAAGTTTGCTCTCCTAGAAGACTCCCAAGTGGTGGTAAGCTAGTCCCATCAGCTAGTTCCATCACCAGCTGGCAATATTGTCATTAAGAAAGCGGAAGTTCACCTTAAACCTATCCAGTTCCCATCATGGACCATCGTCACAGTCTCGGAGCCTGAGATACCTGCAGCTCTTGCAGAGGCACCATGGGCCACGTCTGCAGCCTCTGGATGCCCTCTCCCCTGCTCTCGCTGTGTTCTTTCACAGCTTGCAGTTTTTTAATTACCAGCCAACCACAAATCTGAGTCCTAGCAGTGCAACTTGGATGGCACCGGAGCACAGGCCCTGCTGGCTGAGGGCTGGTTCATAATTACTTCTGGGTAACCAGGAGGGCAGCCATACTGACACTCTGGTAGGTGGAGGGCTCTGCTCTCAGGGTGCCAGAATTGCTGCTTCCCATTTTCCCAGATTCAGTGGGATTTACACTTATTAATTCCTGCAAATCAAAATGAAGTCCCTCCCCGAGGTCCAAAGCAGGGGTTGTTCACACATCATGAAGGAAAATAATGACCTGGAGTTGACATGGAGTTTGATTTGATCATTTCTACAAGAGAAGGAGGAGCCACCCACTGGGCGTCCCTGCGTGCTGGACACTGGGCTGAGGCCTTTCGGGAGCAGCTCCTAGACCCCCATCTGGGGACTCAGTGATTTGACCCTGCAAGGTTTTGAAGGGATCTATGCCTCTAATAAGCAGTCGTTCAGTTTGGTGATGGGTCCCTGACGAGAAATACACAGGGCTCTGTTGTTGATCTTTGCAGAGCTGGTTGATGCGGCACAAAACCGTGGACTTTGGAGTCAGAGATGTGTGGCTCTAACTCCTGGCTCTGAATTTGGGGATTTCCTTATTCCCAAGGAGGGGCTCCTGCGGCAACATGCGAAGTGCATTTGAGTGCTGAGCAGCCAGGAAACCTGACCCAGAGCCTCATGCAAAATGGCTAGCAGAGTGACCGGCTGGTAGCAGGTGGCCCTTGCCCCTTTATTTCCATGTGTACACTGAATGCAAGTGAGGAAAATATTTCAAGAAAGAATCATCACTTTGCTTAGTGAAATGAATGAGGTCAATGAATATTAATTAACTCGAAGCTGCCTTTGGCCATGTCAACACAGGGAGGAGCTCACTTGCTGCTTGCTAGCCTACCATCTTAGAATCCAGCGATCTCTTTATCCTGAGTATTCTGGAAGAGTCACAGTTCTGTCTCACAGAGTTGTTGCTGAGGGGTTATACCATGTGGAACCCCCATTATGCCTCTAAAATCTCTATTTTATTGTTTTTATTAACTGTCAAAACTCTTTCCAAAGAAGCAAATGCAAAAGATATGTTTCCTAATGCAAAGAAAAAGCACTAGTTTAACAGTTGACTCTTGGAGTAGGGTCGTGTTGCAGACAGCGGCACACACAGCACTGGTACTGGGGACGTTACACAGCCTACTCTAATATTCCTAGAGTTGAGCCTAATCTTGGAGGTAAAACTGCCTCGTGAGACTCTAAAGATGGCAACTTAAGCATCCAACACCAAGGAGAAGATCAGCACACCACCAAATAAAACACAGGTTCACCTTATTTTACCCAAGTTCCTTAGCACCAGGAATTCAGAATACTGTGGATGAAACAATAAGATACACATTCCGTATACTCTGAGATGTCCCCAGCAAGGTCTGGAGCCACCCCCTCATCAAACACACTATTTTTGTTTTGAAACATAAGGACACCCCCACTCAGTGGGATGAAGGAAGAATCCACAGAGCCATCTCACGCAGGTCAGACTATGCTCCCACGTTAGTCACCAAGGTCTTTTGTCATTTCAAAGTCTTTTGCTTTTGACATGATGGCAAAGAGACTGCCAGCCTTACTTTAGTAGAAGCTTTACAATACCATAATTGTGAAGAAAATTTTAATAATGCAGGACGATGGCTCATAAAAATAAGACAGTATTGAGTGGATGACTGAAAACAATATGGAGTTTTAAAGTTTTCTAAACTTTTAAAACATTCCATGTTGAGGTAGAAAAGTGACGTATCTGAGGCCAAGTAGCGGATCTTTTTGAGGATAATTGACGATTCTCATTTTCTTCTTTGTGCTTTTGAATGTTTTCTAAAGTTGCCACCAGGATTAGAAATAAATTTAACAACAAACAAAGCTAATTTATTTTTATACCTTCTCAGTGTATTTAAAAGTGGGCACTTTCTGGGTACTGGCTCTCCCAGCAGGCCTAGTCTGGGTTCCAGGGGAGCATGGTCCACTCTTGAGAGGATTCTGGCCAGGATGGAGTGTGGCTTACTGGAAAGGGCCTGGAAACAAGGGTTGGTGACCTTGACTCTCCTGAACACTCAGAACCTCAGCCTCTAGGTTCTCATCAGTCCTGTCCACACTACAGAAGACACACTGGAAATCAAGCCCCAGGGTGGAGCTGGGCGTCCGCAGGCTTGTCTCCTCATCTATCACTCACAGCACTGGGGTACTCCAAGGAACAAGGCTTTCTGCAGTTCAATGGATGTTTAGGGAATCTGTGTGGTTTGTTGCCCAAAAAGTCAATGTAAAATAGTCTGCTAATTTCAGAAGCAATTTAGAATAATGACATCCAGGCCCCTTCTTAACTTCTTTGGAGTTTTTCCATCATTTTCTACATAATAGCCAAATGATCTGCTAAACATACGATTAACACTGTCTGAGAGCAGAGACCAGATCTTCATCATTTTAAGTGAAGCACCTTGCTCAGTGCCTGATTTGGTGTATATGTTATAATAAGTAAATGCTGTAGTCAGAACTCATGCAGTTATACACAAGGATGTGAGCAGATTTTTCTCATTGTAGGTATGTGCACCTATGTATGTAAATTGTGTGAGTATATATGGCTGTGCAAATATATAGCTGTGCTCACATATGTGCATACATGTGTGTATACAATATCTATTTCTTCTGCATGCATTTGTACTCATTAATTCACTATTAAAGAGACTAATTGGAGATACCGAGATGGTTTAAATGTGGCCCTCTGAAGTCCATGCTAAACCCTCATCCCCATGGTGATGGTGTTGGGGGTAGAGATTTGGGGAGGTAATGAGGGGTGGAGTCCTCAACAATGGCTCTTGTGCCCTCATTAAAGCCACCCAGGGAGCTCCCTCACCCTTCCTCCCAGGTAGGGACACAGAAGGTGCTATCTGTAAACAAGGAAGTGAACCCTCGCCAGACACCACATCTGCCAGCGCCTTCTTCTTGGAATTTCCAAGGCTCCAGGACTGTAAGAAATACATTTCTGCTGTTTCTGAGTTACCTGACCTAAGGTACTTTGCTATAGCAGCCCAAGCAGACTAAGACAGATAGCAAGGAATTAGTCATAGTCACAAAAGACATTTAGAATTCTAGCCGTAGAATTGTAGGAAATTCTAGGGACAGAACTGTAAGACTTCATTCTTCAACCCTGGCTGCACTTAGACCAACTGAGCACTAAGAAAGTAAGAGGATGGACGTCCAGGTGTTCTGACTTCCTTGGCCTGGGAGAGGGGACTAGGATTGTTCTCTGTCCAGAGCTTCCTTGGCGACTGTATGATCTGTTGGACTTAGAATCTGCTGCCTTGTGTCAATAGGGTTGACCTTCACTGAGGAAGGAGGTGCTCCCCCAAAGGCACATCCCCTGCGTGTGGGGTAAGGGAACATGCATTCCAAACCACATTCACACCAAGTCTGACATGTGGCGCCTCCTCTGAGTCACACCCTGGCCATTGCTGCAGACTCTCGTCCAGTGTGTGGGGAAGGAGATATTTCTGAAAACCACTGTTGTAGTCCAGTGCTGCTCAGACTTTGTCGTGTTTAGGATTCAGCTGGGGAGCTGATAAAAATACAGAATCTGATTCAGAATCTGGGCTGCACTCTGCATTTCTAAGAAGCCCTCTGGGGGATGCTGCTTTGACAAAATCCCACAGAGCTGAAAACGCTGGGCAGGAGGCCAGGGCAGTTGAGGGTAACATAAGAGGGCAGCTTACTCTTCATTTATGTGGTACCAGCATTTATATGGCACCATTTATGTGGACAGCTTACTGTTCATTTATGTGCCTTTCTCTTTAGTGTGTGTATGTGTATGTGGGAGAGGGTTCTCATTTTAATGTTTCTGTTTCATTTCAGGATGGGTTAGCAAGCAATTCCATATAGATTGGTGACCTGAGGCTGCATTAAGAAGAAAGAGTGAAGATGAATTTGGGTTTGATGGAGTGGGGACAAGTGTGGAAGAAGTGTTATTCGTTGAGGCAACTTCAAGTATGGAGGTAACTAAGACAGGCAGGTGGGCTCCATGTTGACTCATTCTAAGAGGAGAAAACTGAAGTACATGATGATGGTGTGGCTGGTTCTGTCGCCTGTGGACTGTCAGTTTCACACCTGTAGTTACTTTAAAGCTGATATTATGCTGCTACCCTTTGGGATGCTTGAGAAACCGCCATGGCCAAGAGGACAACTGTCTGGCTAAAAGTGAAATCTACCTAAAGTTATAGATATGAGAGGGACATCTTCTCTCTACAAGGAGACCACAGGGTGAGCTCCATGAATGACATAAAAGGCAAGACCCAAGGGCAGGAGTCTCAACCGCAGCGCCAGGTGGAGGCTCACAGCAAACATGGCAGGATTGTCAGTCACCACCCACTGCCCTCAAAGAGGGTCCAGCGCTGAGAAGAAAGCCCGCTGTGGCGTATTGAATGGTGGCCCTAAACAAGCCCATCTGAGTCTCTGTGAATATGACCTTCTTTGGAGAAAGGGTCTTTGCAGATATAATCAAGGATTTTGATATGAAATCATTCTGGATTATCCAGGAGAATACAGGTGAATCTTAAGTTAAACAGCAAATGTCTTTATAAGAGAGGAACAGAGGAGACTATAAGACAGGAACAAAATGACAGAGATGTAGAGGAGAAGCTCACGCACACACGGCCTCAAACCAAGGGGAGCCTGGATCCCCAGGAGCTGGGGGAGGCAGCAAGGATTCCCCCAGGGTCTTCAGAGTGAGCAGGCCCTGCTGGCGTCTTGGTGTTGAATAGCGGGAGAATAGATTTCTGTCCCCTTAAGCTGTGCAGATAGTGGTGATTTCTTAGGACTCTGGCGCGCCTGCCTGACTTCCTGTCCACCATCTTCACAAGCCTCTTGGGTCTGAGCAGCCATCCCCTTCGCTGAGTTGCCACAGAGGAACCGGCTCACTCACCTGACGGCAGCCTTGCCTCCCTCCTCGTGTCCTTCCCGGTTCCCACAGTGGAGGGATCATGGATGGAGCACTATGTTTGGATCTATCATTGTGTTCTGTGCCATCCCAGGCAAGTCACCTGGGCCAGGAAGATGATGCCCAGGGGAGCGAGGGGTGCCTGCCCTCCCCATCCAACCCTGCTTAAGGACCAAAGAGGAAAGGGTAGCTGCTCCCGGGCCAACGGTGATGTTCCATGAGCTTGATTGACTCAGGCGCGAGCCCTTCAGAGGCCTGAGCACCAGGGAACTCCCCCTACCTTTATCAGGGCAACCAGATGGACACAAGCTCCAGCTTCCCCCTCCTGTGGGCCTGACCATGGGCAGGTGGAACACCCTGTCACTTGAGCATCTGTGGGCAGTCATGACTGGGGCTGTCGGAGCACCCACTGCTCTTCTGTGTCTCTCTGGACCCTGGCTCTGTACCATTGCCTGTCACCTGTGCTGGCCCCCAAACCCCCTCTAGGACCTGGGGTCATGGGGAAAACAGGCATGCTTCTTCCTCAGGCCAGATGTGCTTTCCAAAAGGCTAAGTGACTTTCTCAATATCTCAATGTCACGCGGCTGTGAAATGATAGGGCTAGTGGTTTAGGCAGGTTTGCTTGTCTCTGAAACTCATTCTTTCTGGTGCAGACCCTTTGCCTCTCACTTCACACCAAAGGAGAACAGCAATGCTGCCCAACCCAGTGGCAAATAAACAAAGCAAATGAATAGATAAGTTATGCAAATTTTAGAGTTAGTACACCAAATTTTCTCGATTTTTTTTGGCATTATAAATATTTCTTAAACCTTTGACATCTGCTCTTTTGGCCATATTCAAAAGCATCATGTATGCACAATAGTGTTTTTGAATCAGTTGTATATTTTGTGTCCAAACCAATCACATCATTCATTTTGAGTTGTCCTCAGGAGAAAGCAGGACACAGGCTTCCTCCTGGGGAAACAAGGGTCTGAGCTGCTGGTGTTTTCTTAAACCTTCACAAAACTGGGAACGGAATGACTCATGGTTTTCTGGGGCCCTTCTAGCAGTAGCCCCTCATCCTTGCTCCAGCTACACACCCACCCCCGGTCAGAAAAAGTGGCCTCTTCTCCCAAAACACATGATTGGAAACGGAGTTGTTTGAGCACCCAAGCACACTTCTGCAGTCCCAGCCTCAGGAAATGCCCTTCCCCTGGGGACACAGTGGCACCATTCCTTAGCACATTGCCCGGGCGGTGGCTCCTATCCCCACTAGGAGACAGGAGCACAGTACTTACAGGCTGTTCATCGCTCTCGGCTCACGGTAAATAAGGGGGCTCTTCAACTCAGCCTGTGGAAACAAAAGCAAACGCTTTACCTGATACGTCATATTTGAATTCTGTTAAACACGCTATTGTCGCTTCTTGTTAAAGTTGGGTGCAGGTGTTGGCTTAGAGGAACAATGGAAAGAGAATCAGTGCAGGTCAAGGATGGGTTTATTTCTGGAACGGGGTGGAGGAGGGGACTTTTACCCCTGTCATGCTGTCCTCCTTCTGTCAGCATACATCCCATCTGCCCTGGGGAGCTGAGCAAACTTGCACTGTGCCTGCTTTTTCCCTGGAGTGCAATTGTGTGCTCCCCTGGGCACCTGGGTGTGCTAGCCCAGATGCTTCGGGTGCTGCTGTGAATTCAGGGCTTGCCGAAGTGCAGAAGAAGGGATGCTTTCTTTTCTGAGTGTGACCTCTCTGTGTTTATTGGAGGTTACATTTATGTGCCACTTCACACAGGCCACAGCATTTTGTTTGAGCCCTGTTTTCACCCACAAAGGAGACATTATTAGCTCCCACATAAATTAGCAGCAGTGACTATGGAAATATTCAATATCATTTAATCCACTCAAGGACCCTGGTAGGTATAAAGGAAATTTCCCTCTGTGTCAGGTGGGGGGGTTCAGCAAGAAACAGGTGGCAACCTCAAATTGGTTAATTTGAGAACTTTGAATAAAGAGACGCTCTAACACGTGTGGGCAAGATGAAGAGAATCTACAAGGGCCAGAGAAGTATCTGGAGGTGTTAGGAAAGGGCTGTTATGGTGCCTGGTCCTGGAGGGTCATGGAGTGGCAGGGCTGGGTGGAGAGGAGCTTGGCTCTCAGCTGAGAGAGCACAGGGAGGGAGCTGCAGAGTGTGGAGGGAAAATCCCCATAGCATGATCCTCCAGCCCTGGATCTCTTCTGCTGTCTCCTATTGACCAAACTGGACAGGAAGCCAGGGAGGTGGAACTATTGATATGGTTTATGTCCATCAGCCTCTGGGGGCTCCCAGCTGAGGAAGAGAGGGGATTTCAATTAGAGAATGAGAGCCAGGGAGATTAAATTATGTGCCCAAGATCAGCCATCTGCAATAAGAGCCCAGATCCTAAAACTCTTATCTCCTAACCTGTCAGCACTTCATTATCCAACCATTTATCCAATCACCACTTACTGAAAATAGACTTTGTGCAAATATTGTGCCTAATGAAACCTGGTCCCTGCCCTCCAGTGCTCCCAAAACTAAGGAAGTACAGTTTCTACCTCCTTCTAGCATCAAAATGCTTTGTAAAACTGATGCATCAAAAAACAGAACAAAACAAAATTTAAAAAAACCCACAACAGGTCCTAACCCTGCCTTTAAAAGCAAGAGAATCTTTGTAGAAGAGACAGTACTTTGGGTCTTGCTGAATAAGTCTGATCTCCTAGGCTCAGTGGTCAGGAAGGTGTTCCAGGCCAGTGGAGCACCACGTGCAGGGCTGTGAAGATGCTAGATTGTTCTGGGTGCCATGACAGCTTTGCAGGGTTTGGTAGGACCACAGAAGCCAGCAGCGTGGATATTGGAGGCACATGGAAAAGAGGAGGGCCCATTGCATGGTGATGGCCAAAGATCGGGCATGCCTAGGGATGAGGTTTGGCCAGTAACTGTGGCAAAGTTACTGAAGTGCTGGACTGAGCTCCAGATCCTCTGATATCCTGTGCATCACCCCATAGCACATCCCCTCTTCTTATATTTCTAGCTTGGTCCTGACAGCAGGGACAGGAAAGGGAGCTGCTAGGCTTTCACTCACAAGTGGTCCTCTGTGGGCAGTCTAAGAGCATCTAGTTCATGGCTTTCTTTGGAAGTTATCACCTCCACTTGAAACTTTGCCCATATGATACAATGTGCATTGAATACTCCAAGAGTCCTGGACTGGAAGTTGGGAAACTCTGTCCAGTTTGAGTGCTGCATTATGTAGCTGTGTGATCTAGAGGAGTGTTCAGTCTCTCCTCATTTATTAGTGGCAGTATCAATATCTCTTTTTTTGCAGTATTAACTGTGAATTAAGCTGATGCTTTATGCATTTCTATGCAGAAAATGTCTTACAAACTAAAGCACGTTATAAAATATGGACATACAATTACTAATATAATAAGCTTTGCAAGTTGCTTTAACATCTTTCATATTATGTTTGATCATTAACAAGAATTTTGGATATTACTTCTTGGAGGGGTTGAATTCTTGGTTATGGTTAAATAAGAGAAATTGCCCACCCCTAAAAACATCTATCACTTTAGAATTCTTGTTACTCCATTCATTACCTTGAATTCATTAAGTAGCGCTGAGATGGAATAACATAAGTTAGTCTTCACGGAGGACACCCTGTGTGCCTGGCTCTTAGCCAGCTGTATGCATAGCAAGGGAATCAGGAGATACAGGGCAGTTCTTTCCAAGACTTACTGCCTCTGATCAGTAAGGTAGGAAAGTGGCCAACCCTCACCCTGCCATCACCCACTGTGTGGCTTTGAACAGATTACTGGCGCTCTCTGGGCCCTGATTTCTTCATCTGACATATGAACAAGTTGGACCAACAATATTCTTCCAGCTCAAAATTCCATGAAATAGTTCCCTTAAAAAACTACAATCCATCCACATCTGATAACAACAAAAAAAGTTGTTTTAAAATTCAGAAATACACACACACACACACACACACACACACACACACACATCTTTTTGTCTTCTCCAATACAACTCCTCACAAAATAAACCTTCAGAGATTCAGAGGCCTCTGCCAAATTGCTACCTCATAGGACAAAGTGCAGCTGGGGGGATCCCTATATTTTACCTACGTGCAATTTGACCTGTGTCATCTATGTTTAAAAAAAAAAATTCAAGGAGATATTCTATTTGGCTTTTGAGAGGTTTGAGATATCCATTGTATGAGAATAGTTTTTAAATATTTTAAAGAGAACCCGAACTTTACTGGCATTGTAAAAAAGCAAAATTTGGGGTGTTAGAGACCCATACCAGAATCTGTTTGGCCACATGGGGTCATCAGCAAGTCAAAGTGGAGCTCTCTGCACTGCCCTGTGTCCAAAGAGCACAACACACTTATTTGAGCTCAATTGTTTAGTAAAGGATGTGGTGAGAATTTGAGCCAGTCAGGAAGCGTTTTGTGTCCACAGGTTGTATGAAGATAATCAAGTACAGAAAAGATAAGGCCCTTCCCTTCCTGCACTTTTTCAAAGAAAAGGGATGAGCATTGATCAGCTGCTCTGGTCCCTAACCCCTGCACTAACCCCTAAGGATTTGTTTTTTCATCTTTATTTTATTCAAAACCAAACTGACACTTGCATTAAGTAATTGGCTTTGCATGGCACGAGTAACCAGCTGGCATTCAGTCCTAGGGTCCCTGCCACCTCTGAGTTATGCTTTGGGACAACTGCTTGCTGATTTGGAGACTGTTTGGTTATCTGTAGAATGCGGGGGTGGGCACAATCTCTTATGAGGATCATGTGAGAAAATGAGTTCTGAGACACGAGGACGTGGAGATTAACGCTAACGCGGACTGCAAGAGTAACTAATGCCTTGGACCACTCCTAGGTTTGTTTGTGTCTCCAGGACGGATAGGTGTGTATGGGGTTGTTCACAGCCACTAATTGCACCATGCAGAATTACCTGGGCGCTTTAAAATTTAGAACACCCTGGAAAATCTGATTCAGTTGTCTTGGGGAGGAGCCCGGGTCCAGCTGTTAAGTGCCTCAGCTACTGTAACAGGCGGCGAGGCCCCAGGGAGAAAGCAGAGCATCCCTGTCTTCCATCTCACATCCGTCTGCCCAGCATCACTCACAGATGTCTTCTCACCAAACAGACTGGTGTTTCTTATTCTCAGGTAAAATGTCAAATAATCACACGTTCATTTGCCTTCTGTCTCAAGTCCATGAAAACCAGAAATTCAGGAAATGCCACTGATCGTAAAGAGACCTCCTTCCATTCAGAATTATTTCTGAGTTGACCTTGAGCTTTAAAAAATTCACCACATCCAAGTATTCGTAGACATGGATGAGAGGGGGAAAGATATTATTCCTGGTTTATGGAGACACAATACGTGTACCTCTTTATGGGGCAGAGTATGATCATCTGATACATCAGAGTGCCTAATACATCTCCTCCAGCCCTCATCATTTCTGTGTGTGGGAACTCTCATGCTCTTCTGATGGGAAAGGTTTCTCATTACACAGAGATTTCTCAGATCTGATCTATAGGTAAGGAGGAAGTGAAATCCAGGCTTGTGAAACTTAAAAGGAAGCGTTTATTCATGTATTCTGCAATTATTTATTGAGGATCTACTATGTGCTGGGCACATTCCAGATACTAAGAATTAGAGGCCATGGAGCGAGTCCCCTGTGCTCACAGCCAGTGCTCCCTGGTGCTGTAAATGGCCACGTGGAGAGAGATGAAATACAGCTTTGTATGTAAGAGAGGTAAGTAGGGAGTCGCTGGCTGGCACACAGAGGGAGGTATTTTCCAAGCCAGCCCACTTAGCTTCCTACGGAGCCAGCTCGTCTCAGCGTCCCCAAGAATTCACCCCAGCCTCAGGGCCACCATGACAGCAGGGATGAAGGAAGCAGGTCTTCCAGCTGAGGGGCACCCCTGGCCCCAGTCGGTGGGTCTTTCTCCAGGGACCTCAGGATCTGCTCAGGCTAAACAACTCTAACACGCTCTTGTCTTGACTCTCACCGGGGAGCAGGTGTGTCTCAGCAGAGAGGAAAGTCTCATTGTGTTTTCTACCTTCACCTTCTATAGGGATCAGGCCTTCACTTCCCTTTCTCTCCCCGGTTAGCCACAGAAATAACAAGCAAGCCTGGCTTTCCTTGTCAAAGACAGGTGACACACGGCACCAGCCATCTGTCAGTCCCACTTGTGGAACCTCGATTTACAGCAGGGCACTTGGCACAAAAGATATCATATCAGAGCTGGCTTTGCCATGGTGGAGCTGGAAAGTGCTCTTGAGGGTCTCAAGAGCAGACTGCACCTCACCTTCAGGACCCATGGTCAGGGTGAGACTAGGCAGGAAGAGACACAGTCAGGTGGAGTGCTAAGGAGGTGCAAAGGGGCCCCATCCCTCAGGGAGTCCACTTGGAGAGGGTGTCGCTTTTCATGCATTTATCCAATAAGGAAGAATGCCACTGTACTGAGTGCCAGGTGCCAAAGCCCACGTCATTGCAAATGTCATCCTGGCTGCTGAAATTGCCTGACTGTGAACCAGGCTCAAAAACCCAGGCCAAAGAGCCAGAATATGTTCATGATTTATTTTGGATTAGAAATATATGCTTCCATTTCAACAGCAGAGTTCCCACAGACTTCACAGACCCTGATCTGGGGCTCCTGGGGACACTCTTCAGGTAGGAGAAGAGTCGTGTCAAAGGGCGCACAGCACAGCTGATGTTCCAAGAGCAGCATCCTCGACTTCAGTATCCATTTTGGTCAAACCATTTTGGTTCTGGAGGTGATGGTCCCAGTGATTATATTTGGTTAGCTCATGAAGTACTTAGTTTGTGGGTTGAAAACATTTTATAAAGATAATGGATTTGATGGATAAAAACCTTAGTGGTTTTTCGAATAAGCAGAAAACTAGAATTAAGGAAACAAGGATATATGTGGAAGCATGCTAAAGATTTCTAAAGAGTGTGTATATTAGATCTGATGTTAAAACCAGGGTGTCTGCTTTTGAGCTTGAAGCCTGCCTGGATCCTCAGTGAATGTGTTAGGAGGCAAAGACGAGTTGTACAAATGGATCGGATTTTGGTGCGGATCTTAATCCGAAAATAATTAATACCCTTATGGAATCATAAGCAGTTTAAACAATTGAAAATGTGTAACTCAACAAATCGCGTTGTCTTGTTATCCTTGAGAACTCTTGTTATCCACTGGGAATTCACCAATTCAATGCTACCAAACTGTGCTTGCAAAGAAACATTTTATCATAAATATTTCTGCCGCATTTTACCTGATCCCAAAATTAATATTTCATGAAGCAAAAACAATGCTTTACAGTAAGCAATTTTTTTTTCTTCTCAAACATTTCTCATTTATTCCTGGAAAATAAAGCTTATAAAAGTACTAGCTTCTGCTTATTTGAAACTTTAAGAAACATCATTATAATGACAACATACCTGACAAGATATAGGAAATGACCAAAAGCAAACTACAAGGTGCTGAAGAAAATGTGTGCATCTGTCAATCAAGAAGGGAAGATGTAGCTGCAGAGCCCAAACTGGGTCAAGGCTGAAGGATAAGGTCTAAATTAAAGCTCGATGCTTTTTTCTCATTAAAACAGGAAAACAAGAAAAGAAACTCAATATAAAATGCTTCCAAACACACATCTGATTCTCTCCTCACATATCTAACATACCCAAAATGATAGAGCTGAGGGAGAAAATAACATTTGTATATTTGGGGAAAGGGCCTGGGTGTGTGTGTGTGTGTGTGTGTGAATTTGTGCACACACTTGCAGGAGCTTTCAGTAAGCATGTTGAAACTAAGACTTCTGAGATGCAGATATTTATTAATTTGGCTGCAATTCAAAATGATATGTAATTTTCTTCTATTTTCATATCAAAAATTAGAAAGCCACATTTTAGCAATGCTCATACTTAGAGAAAAAATATGTATGCTGATTGGATTTCTAATTCTAACCCTGGACAGAGCAATCAGCTAAATTTAATTAAATATAAGACTTAATTTTATTGGATTTCCAATGAGTGGAGGCATTTGAAGTCAAATGGATTATTATTATAGATTTTTTTCCATGGGAATAGAGAAGGCTGCTTTCTCAGTTTTTCTGTTATTAAGTATGGGAGTATTTTTAGAATGATTTTGCAACTGTCTTGGTAACAAGTAACTCCCCTCACATTCCTTAAGGCAATATGCATGTCCATCCATTCGTTACTTGAAATGACTTTGAAAACACCCCTAATACATTGACACAATCCATAGTTTTTGGGTTTATTACTCTTGGAGCATTTTGTTTTCAAAAGCCATTTCCTTTCTTTCTTCCTTTTGCTATCTAATTCTGCAGAAAGGGTCCCTATTCTTCCCCGGGAGATTCTTCTCTACCCTTTTATTTTGTGTTGTAGTAAACTAGACCCCCTCTTTATCCTCTCCTTTCCTCGTTCACCTATTTTGTCTTATATTCATTTCTTTCTTTGATCCTACCTTCTTTTTCTTCTTTATCTTCTTCCTTCTTTTCATCTGACCTTCCCTCTCTTTGCTTTTAATACAGAAGCTACTTTACTGTGTAGAGAAAATGAAGCAGTGGCATGTACATTCATTGTCATCTGGCTATTTATCATCCAGTAGTCCACCAAGTAGATTACAGCATGGTGTACTTGTGATAGTTCACCTAGATCTTAATGAAGTGGTTGCTTAATTTGGCTTTAGGACTTACCTCTGCCTCACCCCTGTTTTCATGAGTCTTTTTTAAATGATGGCAGAATCCCACTGCCTAGGGGTGTGACCGCTAGGCCTAAATCAATCAATCATCCTCACTGTGACTTAGTGTGTATTAAGTGATTAACACATTGAGGTGTACTAAAATTGTAGGGAAAGAAAGGCAGAAGAAGATGGGCTAAGACTCAGGGCTTGCGAGACACATACCCCAGTTCTAGACTGCTGAAGACCCTACCTGCTCCACAGACAGTAAAAGCCAATGGCAAAGGCAATCTAGCATTGCATTCTTTCAATACCATTAATTAAGCACCTGCTGTATGCTGGTTATTTTCTGCATAGCTGTTTCATGATATGAGCCTGGAAGAGGTTTGTGAGAAAATTCTAATCCAAAGAGGAAGTAAGAAAGCCCAGGTGTTCTAATTCCGACTGGATCAAGAGTGGCCTAATTTGTGAGAGTAATAATGGTAATAATAATAATTCCATTTACTGCATACCAGAAGCCAAGTTAGCGCATTTTGTTCAGTTTAGATTCCATCGTGTGGCAATAATCCAAATGACCCAGATTTTTCAATACTGAGCGATTCTGTCATTTGGTTCAGGGAGAATTCTTCTGAGCCAAATCTGTCGAGTGAAGAAAACACACAGCATGGATCCCGATGAGATCATCCCTTCCTCTGTGACCTCAAAAACACTTGGAACTTCTGATGTGAGCTTCCTTCAGTATAATTAACTATTTCTTTGTCCCTTCTTCTACTCAGGATCAGGCACCTAGCAAGATGTGAGTGGGCCTTTAAGCCCAGCTATGCTGAACTCTCCATGGGTTGTCCAACTTAAGTCTCAGTTTCTCTGGTCTGAAAAATGGGGATACAAGTGCTTGTACTTCCTCGCTCATGGGATTTGGATTTTCAAGACCAAATGAGATCATAGAAGTTAAAGTCCCTCATAAACTTTAAATCATCATGCAAGTATAATGGAACAAATAGTTATTGGGCTGTTTCTAAGAAGATGCTGAGGATCTGAAATTGGCAAGGAAAGTATTCTAAAGCAATTTCTATGATTTTTCACATAACCTTAAAATTTTCAGAGGGTCATCTAAGAAATTTTAAGACACCTCCAAGGCTTTGCTAGATAACTGATAAAAATATATACAAATATGATGAGATTTGCTTTTTTGTAAAAATCACCCTAAAATAAAACTTCTCTAGGTCTAAAATCTTAAAAAGAGCAAAAAGTAAAAAACATCTACTGAAGGTTTATATGAATATAAAATAAAGTCATGATTATAATGCTAACAATAATAATCATAGCCATTATCATGTATTTGCCACTTAATAGTCATTACAACATGTGTTTTTTTTTCATGCTAAATTTCTTCTTTAATCACAGATCTGAAATTTCATTGTAAAATGAATACATGAGGGATGCGTGAAGTACTGAGGGGTTAAATGACTTGCCTGAATTCCTACTCCTAAGTGTCTGAATTCAAACCCAGGCTATCTGTTTTTCTGACTGGATGGTGGTGTGGTGGAAAGAATTTGGAAACAGAGGAAGAGGTGGGTGGCAGGAGTGTGAAGATGGCTTCGTGAAATGTCCACATAGGTGGAGCTGACCAGGAGATTCCCCAGCCCTGTGTGAGGAGGCCTACACATCTGTGGGCTGAAAACATCTGTATATAGTCAGTGCTGAGTCAGACTGGCCCTGGGTGCCTTCCCAGGCATTGGCTACCAGTAGTAGCTCAGGACACCAAGCTCTTGCAATGACAGTTGTGACTCTGCTTACCAAGTACCTCCTGCTAGCAATTTGGTATCCTGAGAGCAAACATGCCAATCATCAGAACCCATGACTCGAATCTGGTTTGAACGAAGTAACAACTCGTGTATGTAAAGGCCAGAACGCTAGATAAGAACAACGGCCTGCACTCTGTCAGCATGAAGTGGAAAGTGTGAGTCTGCAGGGGCATGAACATGCAGGTCCTCAAGGAGTCCGCAAGGATTTAACCCTCTCAGCGGCTGTGCTGGGCTGCCAGTCCGCCTCGACTTTATCCCCAACTAAATTCAATAGAGAACCTACCGGGATCAAAGGTTGTGAACCAAATAGATGGTGTTGAATTTCCATATGTGTCCAGACCTTTTGAATCATTTGATTTGGCACGGAAACAGTTGTCATAGTGCCATTGAGGTGTGGCGCTCCATTTGTCAAGCTTAGGAATGAGGGAGGCAGTATTTTGAATAAAATCACCAATAAATCTTTTGAAAACCACACATTTTGCTAATACTTGTGGCACATCTATGAGTCCTAAAATGCTGTTGGTTAGTTGGAAAGAATGTGACGGCAAAAAGAGCCTCAATTGGATGAAAAATGTTTATCCTTGAGATCCATTACACAGCATAGTGGATATGGTGGATAATGTATTGCACATTTCAAAATCATGAATAGAGTTCATTTCAAATATTCTAACCACAAAATAAGTTACTTAAGGTGATAGATATGTTAATTATCTTGATTTAATTATTACATCATGCATGAATAAATCATAATATTGCTTTTTACCCCATAAGTTTATACACACACATACACATAACTATTTTATATCAAATAATAATTAAATATTAAAAAAGAGAAAGTTATGGTATGACCATAACTCTGGATACACTCAGAATGGCATCAGCACCATATAAAAAATAGGATCTTGGGATTGAGGTGGACCTGGATGCCATTTGTCTTATTCTCTGATTTACTGTGTGGCATAGACAAGGTATGGAGTCTCTTCTAAAAAGGAAGAATAAGTACATATATTAAAATCTGAGAAACACTGAGTAATCAATGTCTGACACATATCAAGCCCTCAAAAGGCCATCTGCAAATCAAAATTATTTGAAGAACATGATTCAAATTAAGCATAATAATTAGGATGATTCTCAAAGTACTCTGTCACTAAAGTAACAACAACAAAGATTACAACAAAAAAAAAGCCCTGTGGTAGCTTTTTTCTACTGTTCTTTTTTTTTCGTGGTTATTTTATTTTTTGAATTGTAATACTTAGCTTGATGCTTCTCAGTTTCAGTGATAACTTGCTTTGCACTGAAAATTTTTTGTTGAGTCTGTTTAAATCTTAAATACGAGTAGATCCAATACATCTCTCTCTGTTTAATAATTTAATCCCATTGCACATTCTCTCTTTCCCATGCTTGGAGGGCTAGGCACAGCCTGGAGGGACTCTGCAGAACTCTGACCTTGGCAGAACATGGCTGTGAGTTGTGGTGGGGATGGGACTGGTTTAAGGTAGGAGTATGCTCTAGATCTAGCTTTTACTTGCCCTGTGACCTCGGCGCAGTGCTGCCCAGCTGCCATTCACCCACCTGCTGAGCATCTGTTCTGTATCCAACATTGTTGTATTACCTCTCAAACTCACAGTACCCCACAAAGTGTACTATGCCAACCAGTTTCAAACTAAAAATCACCAAAGCAGCAAAAAGAAGATCAGAGAGATTCAGCCATTTACCCAAAGCCACGCAAACCACATGCTTGATTCATATCCAGTTTTGATTGATCTCAAAGCCCTTTCTCTTTCCATCTTACCATGCTGTACACTGCCATCAACTTCTCGGAGCCTCAGTTTCAACATCTCTCGACTGATATAATCCATGCTGTCCTACTTCATCAGGTTGTTAAGATCATTAAGTGAGAAAACATGTCCTCAAAGGCTCTGGAGACTGTACAAAGCTATGCAACTGTGGTATATTATGATTCTCTAATGAGATTATTAAAATATTCATACATCTGTGTGTATTAATAAACCCCACAGTAATTGTGGGCATGTTTTAATGAATAAGGTCAGAGCCGATCTGAGGCGAGGAAGGAGAAGTAACAGAGAAATAGGCCAATATTTATTATGTATGTACTGTCAAGTACATACCATATTCTATATAATATTTCTTTTAAATATCATATTATCGAGTCTAAATAATTCTCCATGTAAGACTAATGTGATCTGGTTCCATTACAAAGATTCAGGGATCCAGGAGCAGAGATAAAGAAAGATGCCCGGTCCCAGGGGCAGTTATGACCCTGACTGACTGGGTCAGGCATTGAATCCCAGTCTTCCAAGACAGGAAGTTGGCTGATGGCAAAGTGGGGCCAGAAATGGGGTCTCCAGGGTCGGTCGGAGGGTAGAGAAAGATGCAGATTTTGGTTTCAGCATGGCTTGTGTATGGAGTCTTCCAAAGGACTCCGTGGAGAGCAGAAGCAGAAGTGCCACCACTAAGATGTCCAATGTCAAAGACCAACCACTCCGGGACTGAGGTTCAAGAATGAGCTCTATGAAGCCGCACACAGACAGCCCACTCCCCCTGTCAATCGGCTTCCGGGGAGAAGCAGTTTAGACTTGGATTCTGGTACTGAATTCATTGCTGTCTGGGAAAACTGGAACATGTGGCTTAGACCCCTCAAATTCTTCATCTATGAAACAGGGAAAATAATAGGGAGCCCTCAAAGTCAGGGACAAGGGTAGGTGGGCTCACACACTCGGATGGCTGGAAGGAGCCGCTGCCCTTCCTGCATCTTCAGAGAGCATATTTTCTCTTAAGCTTCTCAGAGAATTTCTGAAGCTCCGCCATTGCTCTGGTAGGTCTTCAATTAGCCAGACTTACCATTGCCTTCCTGATCTTTGAAATGACACGGGACACCATCATCGGAGCCTCAGGTAAGAGACTATGGTGAAAAACAACCAAGTGGCTATGAAGGAGGGGCATCCTGCCGTAGCATCTTACATCAGACCGCCTCTGATGACTCTCTCCTTTCTCTCTCACTCGCTCCACTTTATTTGTTCTCTCTGAGAAAAACCTGGGGGAGAAGCCTCCTGGCACCACTGGAGGGCAAGCATTTCATCCCAGCTTTCATCTCACCCTCGAGTCTTCGCCCCCAGAGGGGAAGGATTTTGCCTGATTCCAAAGCGTACATCTCCCCCACCAAAGCCCACAGAGAATATGTTAACTTAGAAGACAGAGAACGCCTTTCCATGGGGCTCCGGGAGTCTGCCTCTGCTTTGAGCAACCTCCTTTGACTTGAGGCTGCCTTCCTGGGGTCTGTCCTAATGAAGGTCGGCCCAGAAAGCCTGCGAGTCACCTGGTCTTTAGGCTTTAGCAGCACACAGTTGGGGGTCCAAGCTCTGGGAAGAGCAGATTGAAAACTTTCAGTCTTTTAATTTTTTTTTAATAGGTGGGCATCTTGAAGCCTTTCCCTGCAAGATGAAGGGGACGCTAGGGCCCTGGCTAAGGGAGCCAGCTTCCTCTTGGGCATTTGATGCTATAGAGGAGGCCCAGGCTCTCATGTTAGGGAAGGCTTTTCTTGTTTGGTGTGGCTCTCTTTCCCTAGGATCATTTATAGCAAGGAGGTGACCGTGAGTCCCCACGCAGAAGCAGATGGCCTGTTTGGTTTACCTGAGTAGCCTGCAGAGTACCAGGAGCCCAGGACTGCAAGGTCTGTGGCCCATGAGGGGCCCCGCAGCAGCATAGCGCAGAACCCAGGGAGCTGGGGGTCCTTCAGGGAGGGAGTCCGATTGTTCTTGCTGCTGAGCTGGGTCCTTCTGCAGAAGCCTTCTCAATTGTCCGTTTTAGTTTTGATTTCCTGTGAAATGAGGTCACAGACTTGGGGAGGCGTGACCTGTGGGCAGGCAGGACTTCCTCTTCTTGAGATGAAGTACCACAAATGAAGGTGAGAGAAGCTGAGGTCTCCCAATCCAAAGCTGTCCTTACAGGGACACAGTGGTGGTTGGCGACTCTTCACAGTCACCGGCATGCCCTGCTGGGCAGCACTCACACCTAACAGCGGGGATCCCCTGGTTCTTTCCGGTGCAAACTGCATTCAATCACCTTGTGATCCCAGGGCTTCCGAAGCTGTCCAAGACAAGAACACAGGGACTGGGATGCGAAGTGCCTGGCTCTTATTCTTGCTGTGTTCCTTATTAGCTATGGGTTCTCGGGCAAATTGTCATTTATTTCTCAAGTAATTCTCTTGTCTTTGATGGAGAAATAACAATACTTATATATTTCAGAATGATTGCAAGAAATGGACGCGGTTATGTAGATAAAGTCACGTAGCACTATTTTCATCACAGACTAGGTGCTTAATATACTTTCATTTCTTTCTGCCTGACCTTGGTACTTTAAAGAGGGCCTCACCTGAGCCTGTCAACCTCTTCTGGGTACTTGTCAACTCCATACTTTAGTTTTAGATAAATTGATGCTATGGATGTTGGATTCCATAATAAACCCCCACAGTATTTATAGTAAATTAAAAGACGCTTCATGTGTTGGGTAAATAACTCTAGTTTGGTTTTAAAAGACAGTACTGAACTAAGCAGTCCCTGAATGTGAATCATGTGCCAGGTACTTGTGTGTCAAGCAACTTAAGAACATTTCCTTATGAGCTGGCTGAGCAAGTAATCTTATTCTTAGCCGTGTGGCAAAACATTTTTAATCCCATTTTGTAATTTCACTTTTATCCATTAGCTTTTGCTGCACTTGGGGCTTAACACAATGACCATGTCCTTAGTTCACCCTTGTGTGGGTCACTCGGTCGGTTTGCTTCATCCAGAGTGAACCCGGACAGAGACCTCTTAAGAGGTGGATGCAGAAGAGTTGATTGTCACCTTTACTGACAAATAGTCTAAAAGCTGGTGTTCACGTCTATTCAGTGTCTGGTCTGTAATGATATTCCAAGTCTTATTTTACCTAGGAAGAATAGAAGATTGTTTGGTAGAGCAAGAAAGTGGCTAGTAGTAGAGGTGATATTGATAGTTTCTTTTCAGGACTATCATGCTTGCATCATCTATTATCTATGAACTATTTATTATGTATCCAGCACTCCAATACCACTGAAAATACCACTGGGTGAAAGACCTAATTAATCTGAGTCCTCATGGAGTTTAGAATCTAGAGGAGTAAAATGTAAATGAATGAACTTCACATACCTCTAGACTATAAGCTGCGGGAAATGCAACAGTTGGGCCTGCTGGG
The DNA here is from genome assembly GCF_052094955.1 of Ictidomys tridecemlineatus. Classification (NCBI taxonomy): domain Eukaryota; kingdom Metazoa; phylum Chordata; class Mammalia; order Rodentia; family Sciuridae; genus Ictidomys; species Ictidomys tridecemlineatus. The sequence continues at coordinate 6,470,658 of NC_135485.1, forward strand.
ACAGTCATTCATCAACCAGTTATTGAGCCCCTCTACCTGCTATTTGCCAGGCCCTGGGCTAGGTGTGGAGATATGGAGTGGAGAAGAAAAATGATGTCCCAAATCCCAAGGAGCTGAGAATCGAGCAAGGTGAGAGGTATTGGACAGGAAACGATCAAGAGGTGTGCACCCTGGGGTGGGAATCAAGAGGGACCGATGCCTGTGGGAGGCTAGTCCATCCTCCACTCGAGGTTCAGGAAGGACTTCCCTCTGGGAGGCGACCAGGAAGCTAAAGTCTGTAGGATGAGCAGGAGATTGTAGAGCAAAAGAGGGGGGAAGAAGGAAAAGAGAGAAGGAAAGGAAGGGAGGGGAGAAAGATGGAAGGAGATACAGAAAGAGGGAAGGCAGCAGGACAGAGCAGAGGGGGACAGGGGAGGGACCAAGTAGGGTGTCATGGGGCAACACTCAAGGCCAAGGGGGCCGTGTCGGTGCCTGGGTGGGAGAGGGCGCAGCTCACTGCAGGAGCCTCACTGCGGAGAAGGCAGGGAGAGTGGGAGGCACAGGCCTCAAGCTCCCCACGTCCACGGCCACCCACTGGCTCCAGCTGACCTCTTCCTGTCCCTGCTGCTGTCCCTCGTTCCACCGTTAGACAGGCCCCTCGCATTCATCTTCTCTTCCGTGGCCGTTTATTTTGTGTTGGTTCCTTCAACGTCCTCACTCCACCTCCCCCCTGCACAGCCATGGACCTTGAGTCATAGGAGGGTGGCCAGGGGCGAGTGGAGGTGTCTGCATTACGATTGTCCAGGCTGTTGCTGAGAGGCCACCTGGTCGGGCAAGGCACCTGGCCCTTCTGTGGGCACCAGGAACCACAGCTTCTGTAGGAGGAGTGACGAGGGCTCGGTGCCTCCCTCCTGCAGGGTCCAGTTCTGTGCCTGGCATGGCCTCACATCAGCTCCCTTGTTTCCCTGGACTGTGCCACTGGGGATATGGGGCCACCCGTCACCATGACGGATGAAGACAGGCTGCATCTGTGCGTAGAGGATGTGAGGTGTGTTCAGGGTTGTGAGTGGGTCTGGGCTTGACTTAGTGTTTGTTGCTTTTGCTTTCTGGCCAATTCACTCAGGGCATGAAACCCTAGAGTAGATCAAGTGAAAGAATTACAGGGAGAAGAAGAAAGGAGGAAAGGAGGAGGAGGAGGAGGAGGAGGAGGAGGAGGAGGAGGAGAGGAGGAGGAGGGAAAGGGGAAGGGGAAGATCATTGAACAGGACGTTTAGGGCCAATCGTATTCACAGTTTGGGGGTGGCTGGGAAAGAAGGAGGTTGACCCTCCGTGTCCTGTCGGGAGGCTGCAGGGTAAGCCCAGTCAGCTTTGGGATTACACTGGTTTAGTTCAGATCCTGACCAGCTCCACTTACTGAATGAATTTAGGCAAGTTATCAAACGCGACCAATTTTCTCATTTTCTCATCTTTAAAAAGGGTGTAACGCTATCAGCCTCTCAGCATTAGTAAAGGCATGAAATTATAAAATCATCTTGCAAACGCAGGTAGAGGCATACAGCAGCATCCTGGAGCTCATTCAAACAGGAGACATTTGCATTTTTTTTTCAACTTCTACTGTGAGTTTCATGCACATGAAGAGAAACTGACATTTTAATCTAGACTTTAAAAGTCATTTTATTTTTAACCTTTTAAATTTTGAAATGATTATAGACTCACCAAAAAAAAAAAAAAAGAAAAAAAAAAAAGATGAGGAGAAAGCAGAGTCCCCTCAGTGCCCCCTGCCTGGCTCCACCCGGGGGAACGTCTCGTGGATAAACATGCTGTGCAGAAGCGAATTCAGTCCTCACACGCTTCCTCTCTGAAGCGAGGCCATGGGCTGGGGGAGCGAATGGCCAGCCTGGCCTGACCACACCACTTCCCGCTGTCCCTGCTCTTGCAGATTCTTCTCCAATTTTTTTGAACAAGATAAATTTAGGTGTTAAAAGGAATCCCGGCTGGTGCTGGGCGGACATCCCAGTGCCCGGTGTTTGGTTTCCTCTTTTCAGCTGGTTGTGACAGCCAAGTGCAGGCTCCTGTCAGGCAGCTGGTCTCAGGCCGATGTCACGGGCTGGGTTTGGACCCCACAGCACACCCCCAGACACAAAGGGAGAGTGGGCAACAGCTCTGGGGAAGGCTGTGTTGTTGCTTTCTAGATTCCTACTTGAGAGTGCAGTCTCCTACCGTGGATCCAAACCACACGTTGGTCACCAATGACATGAGAGCTCCTGAGTGGAACCTGGGTTAATTGGTGCTAGCATTAAAGTTGAGCACCTGTTTGTCACTGGTGTCTCAGGCATCTGGCCCCTGGGCCCCTGAGAGGGGCTCAGCTCACGCTAATTGTCCTTCTCCTCATCTGCATTCCTTCTCCTTAGGAGGCATATGGGATGGAACTCTGGGCTGAGTTCTCCTCTTCACGTGTGATGAACACTTTTCCAAGGGGTGTCCTCTGCTGGATTTTAGACAGGCTCAACTCAGTGGCTCTGTGACACCAGTGGGACAATTTTTATGACTGCTAAGGAATAGTTTCCTGAGAAAGAGCTCAAAATAGAAGCCAGTCAAATGCATCTCTGGGGCACTGTGGGGGTGTTCCATGGGGGCCGTTATCTCTGGCAGGGATCCTCCGTGTTCCCCAATTCCTGCTCCAACCACCCTGACCGAGGCCTCCCACAGGAAGGAAGAAGGCCACAGGGGTGAAGAGGTCCCTGCGGGAGCACCCGTCACAGGGGAGGGGAGACCATTCTGGGCACCGCAGGCTCTGATTTTGCATTTATTTCCGAGACAGGTTTTGTTTCATTCATGTCCGAGTTCTTCAATCACGGAAGGAGAGGAGATGATACAGAAAGAGCCCTTCCCTAAATTCTCTGCCTTGAATTCCCTGGATGTTCCCGATTCTTCACTCACAGAAACGATAGGCAGGTTATCAATGAGTAGATCTCCATGGATTACAGAGTCATTGCTGACTCCAGAGGGCCTGCTGAGGATGACCCAGCATCCTCGTGACTGTCATGGGCACTTCACAGACACGCGCCATGGGGCCTCCAGGCTGGGGTCATCCCTGCTGTCACCCACCTGAAAGCGGGATCACAGCCACCGGTGATAGCTCAGTTCACCCCTCCATCCCCTCTCAACGTTGGCACCAAGAGGCTGAAGTACATAAGCAGTTCTGTCCTACTGACACCGTGGGGACAGGTAGTGGCAACGGCTACTGTACCTGAATGCCCGGGACCCATGGAGCAGTGCAGCACCACGAAGGGATGACACAATAGAGAAGGGCAGGTATAGGGGTGGGGGCTTTGTATAAGGTGGTCTGAGATGGCATCTGTGTGAGACAACATTTGAGTTGAGGTCTGAGAGATGAAATCGACCCAGCCAGGGGTTGCCCTGGAGGAAACAGGCTTCCAGGCCTACTAATCAGCTTTCACTACTGTGAAAAAACACCTGAGCAGATCAACTAGAAGGAGGAAAGATTTATTTCATAGTTTCAGATGTGTCAGTCCACAGTGGGTTGGTCCCATGGTTGTGAAGTGGAAGGAACTTTGTAATAGGGAGGATATAGTCATAAATGTTCACCTTATGGCAGCCAGGAAGGACAGAGAGAGAGAGAGAGAGAGAGAGAGAGAGAGAGAGAGAGAGAGAGAGAGAGAGAGAAGAGGGATAAGATATTGTCCCCAAAAGCATGCTTCCGAGGACCCTCCAATAAAGTCTTACCTCCTACAGTCTCCACCACCACCCACTAGTCCATTCCACTATGAATCTATCACTGGACTAATCCACTGATGAGGTGGATCCAGTGGCCCAATCATTTCCCCAAGCCTCACCTCTGAACAGGCTGCCCTGGGGACCAAGCCTTCCACACAGCCTTTGGGAGACAGTCCAGATCCAAGTACCCGGTCAGAGGAGCACCATGAGGAACTCCTTTGCAGGTGTTTATGTTTAAACTAGAAACTTCTTGAAGGTGTCTGTAATTATTCCTCATCTTGGAACCTGTTAGAATGCTAAGGCCTGCACTGGCATCACCCAGCAATAGTTAGTTGGCTGAACAACTTTGGTCTAAACCTGTTGTTTTTAAATGAGAAACTGGAGTCCTTACAAGGTGGGGTGGCTGAGTCCCACAGCGGATGGGAGGAAGAACTATGACAGAGGCCAGGTTCAAGTATTTAAGTCAATGTCTTTCCAGTTCAGCATAGCTCTGTCTCCTAATTCCACATGTTAATGACAGGTATAGCTAGCCATTTTTCTTGTGCGGAGACTTGTTTAGACAAATCTGGCTGGGGATGTGACATCACCCACCAAAAAAAAAAAAAAAAAATCTGCTGTGGGTTGTTTGCCAAACACTTTTCCCTGAGGTTAAAAACACGGTAGTATTTTTAAACCATGTGGGCAAAATCACTCCCTCTCCAAGCAGGGACTGAAATCTTTGCCAGGGTTGCCAAATTGACAGGGCAAAGGGCCCACACCATCTGTCCTCACTCTGGCTGGGTTTAGGTCTTGAAGCAAGACTCAGATTAATCAAAGGCTGCACAGAGGCTTGCGGAGGAGCCCTGATGGGCCCCAGGTTAGCAATGGGTGGTGAGCAAGCTGTGGGAGGGACAAAGAAGGACTCGGAACCGGAGAAGGGGCCAAGGGAGCGCCCTCCAGCAGCAGGGCCTCAGGCTTGGTGCAGGGGCAGGACTCTAACTGCCCTCCCTCATTCTGTTTCTCTTTCACTTTTTACTTTTCTCTTTTCGGGAGGAAAAGGGAAGGAAACCAGGAGAACGTTTCTCTCTGGAGAGCAAACGGAGCCATGATCTCTGGCAATGGCGGAGTGACTGACAGTTTTCAAAGGTCTCTATTCTTTGTTTTCCTTCATTTGTGTTTTAGCCTAGCATCCATCCGCAGACCTTTAACATGATTTTGAGAGGCAAAGACATTGACTTAGAACCCCTGCCGGCCTTGCACACCCAGCCAGGGCAGCTCTGATCTCTCACCTTAGATGGATGGCCTTTGCTGGCATTGGGTCCATCCTAAAGGGGAGCTAGCAGAGGTGCAGCAAAGTTAAAAGTCGGGGCAGAGTCCCTGTCAGCAGCTGCTGACCCTGTGACCGAGACAGTATGGATGGGGTTCTTCCCCGGCCTCCTTCTAAGGAGAACATTCTGCAACCCCCGGGTCTTGAAAGGTGTGTAGGAGCATAGCTCATAATGGTGTCTGAATCGGATCCACACATCAAAAACCCTTAAGATATTTTACAACATCCATACGAGGGTCCTAAGACAAAGGTCATAAAAAATGGAAAAATGCAGAGCAACGGATTCTAAGGCCCTTTAAGGAGAGAACGGGAAATGTTCTTGAAACGTGTGGGGTTTAGTCTCTCCCCGAATCTGCCATGTTGAACACCCCCAGGAACAGAGCTGATGCTCAATGAATATTAATAAAAGTCTGATAGAAGCTTCACGAGGCCAGGTCTGTCTCTGTATCCACTCAATCTGTTCCCAGCGCTCTCAACAACACTTGCTCAGCCTTGTAAATTAGCAGATAAAAAAGAGAAAAAGAAAGGGCTAATTAGACTTCCAAACTGGTGCCAAAAGATTTGAATATTAAGCCTCCATATGTTGATACCAGGTCTTAGATGAAGGTTTGGCTTCTGTACTGAGAGATTGCCAAATATGGATTGAGTTCCACCTGAATCAGTTAACCAGGGGCAGGGTTGTCACTGCAGGACCGCTCGAGTTTATGTAACAAAACTTCAGCGGGGAAGCAGCACCCATTCCTGAGCACCCACTCCTGGACCTGCAGGACTGCTGCTTTATCTGGCTGTGTTTGAGCCTTGCACATCCTCACAATGGGTGCCCAAGGGACAATGACGTGTAAAGGCCATGCGATAACGAGTCTGCTGGTGTTCATGGAGAAAGACACGGAACAAGAGTTGGGTGTAATTAAAGACTGGATTTGCCCGGTGACGTTTTGGTGCGGAGCCTGTTGTGAGTTGAACTGTGTCCTCTGCAGAGATGTGTTGTAGTCCTAGCTCCCAGAAGATTAGAATGTCGCCCGATTTGGAAAATCTTTGTAGATCAATAAAGTTTAAGATGAGTTGGGTCCCAGACAAGATGGCTCATAAGAGGGGAGACAGAGAAAGAGAGCAGCTTGTGAAGACTGAGAAACACGGGGAGGAGATGGCCCTGTGGAGATAGAGGCTGGCTGTGGAGTGAAGCCGCCCCAAGCCAAGGAGTGCCCGGCAACCAGAAGCCAGAAGGGGCAAGGAAGGACCCTCCCCTGGAGGCTTCCGAGGGAGCATGGCCCTGCCAATGCCTTGATTTGAGTATCAGCCCCCAGAATCCTAAGAAAATAAATCTCATGGTTGGAAGTCACCCAGTCTGCAGTTCTTGTTATAGGAGCCCCAGGAGACAGACATAGGGCCACCTGTTTGTCACTCGGAAACGCCATTAATTTCACAAGCCCTGTAGAAAAACTATTTTCATACTGAAAGACTGTCAGTCTGTAGTTACACACCTCTTTTTATTCTCAATAAAACAATTTTTTTTTAAAAAAAAATGTGATTTCAAATGAATTTCCTGAGGTTTCCTAGGGATACAAATAGAACAGAGCAAAACTATGTGTTACAGAGTGGGAAGTTCATGGCTGAAATTGTTTTGCAGGTCTGGTGGTCAGAGACCTATGAACAGCAGCTATCCTTTATTTAAATAGCACTTGAGATGATATAGTTGGATATTCTAGGCCTTCCCTAGCATGGTGCGTGGACTTCCTCAGCCTTTGCTATCATTTGTGGTAGAGCTGGCAGGGTCATCCATAGGGCCCCACCCTTGACATGTCCCCCTACAATTGCCATGTCAGACTTCTCAGCAGCATTAGTCTCAGCAACCTAAGAGCAGCCAAGACACCCCAGTTCTACTTAGCGTCTATTCTACCAGTTGGGCCTAAATATGGCCTTCAGCTAACCAGTTACAACTTAGGGGCCAGAAGAGGGGGAAGGTCACCCTGGAGTCCAGGCCAGGCAGGACCCAGCTCCTCTTGGTCTTGCTGCTCTTTGGCCCTTGGCCCTCTGCACAGATCCAGCTCTATGGTAGCTGCAGTCTACCAGAGCTGTGGCCGCTCCCTGAGCTGCCCCTCCATGTCTGCTTCCCACCCTGACGTCCACACCCTCAACCTGTGCTGCACTCCCTGCCTTCCGTGAATGATTCCACACACACATGATTGCAAAGGAAATCCTGGAGCAAAGCCCCCTCAAGAAAAGTCAGTTGAGCACCTGGGTTTGCAGAGCTAGCACAGAGGGTCCAGGTGGGAATCTCTCCGACATTCGTCCCCTACCAGCTCCCACCTCAAGTTGCCCGTGAGGAGTTGCTGAGTCCTGGCCTGGTTCCCTTAGCTTCTGGAGTCCAGGGGTACAAATGATTGAGAACTGCGGCTCCTTGAGAACTAGCTGCGTTTTAAGAGTCTGTGCAGGTGGCTTAGGAGTTGTGCCAGGGTGTCCAGGAATCTTCAGTCCCTCCTCTCTCTTAGTGAACCCAAGAAGCCACAGCAGTGCTTGCAAGTATAAATGCAATGAGAACAAGATGGTGGCACTGGGTGACAGTGTGAGTCACTCCTGCAAACAATTCACTTCCTAAGGCCAAAAGTTCAAGGAGGATGGCTTCCATTCTGAACACACTCTTTATGTAGTTGGGAGGGCCCTGGAGTGTGCCATGGATCAACTTGCTTTTCATTACTCTCTGCCATTGATGCCAGGCTTCCTAGATGTGGTAGAGGGACAACGAACCAGGGAGTCACCTAGAAATGGTTTCAAACCCACTTTGGCTTCTCATTTTCTGCAAGACAGCGAGGAAACTACTTAAATTGTCTTGATTTGAGCCTACACAGTAGGACCTGGGGCACCTTGTTTTAAATTTTTTTGAGTTGTGAGACTAAAATGAAGCTAATTATAAAAGAACTATGAATTTAAAAATTGTGGTTAAGCATCATCATTATTTTCACCCTGCGATTGTCAGAGGGGAACCAAGAGACTGGAGCAGGCTGTCCAGGAAGTGTTAATAATTTTGTGCAGATTTCTGTGACATAAATAGGATGGTGGGGGTAAAAGTGGCAAGAGACCCTTCAGTCTGGGCACTCTAGGAGAGCTGGGAGCAACGGGACACTAGCACTGCGTGGAGGTGAGCCGGGTGCTCCTGTATGCTCTATATGGAAGGTCCCTTGTAGTGATGCTAGCGTCACAGGCAGCGGAGGTTTGCACCAGAGAGCAGTTCAACCAACTTCCAGACCAGCAGTCCTCTGGTTTCACGAACACATCATACTGGAGAAATTCACAAACATGACTAAATTTCTAGGGGGACTCTGTGGGCGAGGTCTGTGCTTTAGTTGGTTCTTTGGCCCTTGTACCTAGAGTAGTATCTAGACCCTTATTGTGCTCTCAGTAATTGTTGAATATATAAATCAGTAAATAGATGACTAGTGGGAGAACGATACGTGACAATACATGTAAGACAATTTCTGTCATATTTCAGAAAATCTGTGAAGCTAGCTTTGCTCCTGCTGCTTTTGCTTTTCTTCTCTCCTGCTTCCATCCACTCGTGCCTTCGTCCCTTGATAGAACTCTTTTCAAAAAATCTGGCATTTATCAGATATATGCACCCTCCAACCAAAATCTTTTTTTATTTTTAATTTTTGGCACTGAGGATTGAGCCCAGGGGCGCTTAACTATTGAGCCACATCCCCAGCCCTTTTTATGTTTTATTTTTGAGACAGGGTCTCACTAATTTGCTTTGAGCTTTTCTAAGTTTCTTAGGGTCTCACTGAGTTACTTAGGGCCTTGCTAAGTTGCTGGGGCTGATATTGAACTTGTGATCCCCTTGCCTTAGCCTCCAGAGCTGCTGGGATAACAGGAGTGTGCCACCATGCCTGGCTTCCAGCCAAAATCTCTAAACAAAGGTGAAGAAGCACCTTTTACCTCCCCTGTGAAGGAACTCACTGCAAAGATTACTTCTGAGATTGCTTGACAAGCCATGAGGTGTCCAGCCACTTGGCCAAACATTACTCTGGGTGTGTCTGTGGGGGTGTTTCTGAGTGAGATGAACATTTGTTGCCCTTCCTGACTGGCTTTAACCAAACAGTTGAACACCAGGATAGAGCGCACAGACAGACCAGAAGGGGACTCTGCTCATTTGATTGCCTGGATTGGGACTTTGGTCTTTCCAGCCTTCTGATTCAGACTGAAACATTGACCCTTCTGGAGTCTTGAGGCCACGGACTTCTTACGCCACTGGCTCCCCTGAATCTCAGGATTCACGTTGGAACTAAGCCATCAGCTCCTTTGACCCTCCAGCCTGCTGACTGTAGATCTTGGGGTTTTCCTCTGTCCTCATATGAGTTGATTCCTTAGTAATGTCCTGAGCGACTTTAGATAGAGACCCTGTTATTTTGCCGGAGACTGAAGTGGGCTCCTGTTATACACTGACAGTGCTTCACATTTTCCCCAAACTTAATACTTGTTATTTCATTCAGATCTCAGAGCCTGACTTGTGATGATAGTATTATTTTAATTTTATAGATATATAGATAAGGAAGCTCAGGACTTGGGGAAAGGAAATGAGTTGTTAACATGCAACTTAAATCCGGGGCCAGGAAGCCGAAAGCACCTGACTTTGAGCCATGTGCTTCCCATTTTTTTGGTAGAGGTGACTCTTAAAATTGAGAGTTTAGATTCTTAAGTGAGCTGGTAAGGCCCATTAATATGGGTGGGGAAAATCACCTACATCAATCCCCTCTGTCTTTCATAAAGTAAAGGAAAAACCATTTTGCATAAACAGTGGCAAACTGAGTGCCCTGGTGGAAATCAAACATGATGAGACACCTAGAATTAAACAGAATTCCTACTTAGGGGTAAAACAGTCCAGACATTTTACTATTTTGAAATATTTTAGCAAATGGGGACTATTTCAACTTGCTGGAATTAGTGGTCATTCTCTGCACCTGTGGAATGTCTCACCGGCTCTCCAATCTATACCTGGGCAACATTTCTCTCAGCCCTCAATTGATTCGCCCATTTCTTCTATAAAGATCTCCATGGGGCTCTCTCCATAGGACTTTCCTGGCCAAAAGCAGAATCTGTCCATTTCATTTCTTTGTCCACCATGCTGCAGGTTTTGTAAGCAGAATCATCTGTTTCAGACGTGGTTGTGTCTATTGCTTGTGGACATAAACCAAGATACTTTCCTTCAAACATCCCCTCTCTTGCCCCTCTCCCCCCCAGTGGGGATGAATGTCCTACTTCAACTCCCCACCTCTCCAAGCCTGGACATGTGGGAGAACACAGCTGAAAACAGCCTCGTTTGCTGACACCCTCAACCTTTGCTGAGCTCCTTGTCCTTGTCATGTCCTTTCCAGAGACAAACACAGTCCCTGCTCTCCAGGAACTCCCCGTGAGGTGAGAGACTGGAAATACCTAGAAATATCATTTAGCAAATGAAGAAACAGAGATGTGTGCAAGTGGTCTGGGAATAAGGCTGGTGGTTTGCAGGAGGGAAGGACAATGCACTCTTCAGGGCTTGCCCTGGCCATTGTATTAAGTACTTCTCTGAGATCAGTAGAGGAAAGGGACCAAAGGGTGTGGGGCAGGGAAAATGCTGGGGAGTGATGTGGGCCAAATTATATTGTTATATGGTATGCATGTATGAATATGTAACACAGAATCCCATCATTACGTACAATAAAAATCGTGTCCACGTCTTTGCTCATTAGTTTCTTCTAATACCTCTATGACATAACTTAATGACACTCCATTTTTTAGATGGGGAAACTGAGAGACATACAGATAAGGTGACACCCAGCAAGTCTATGAGCTGAAAGCTGATCTGGGTGTTCTGGTTCCTGAGTCGATAATCTCAGGACGTCCTCCACCATCTCAGTAGAGGTGACGTGGGGGTTGAGCAGTGGGTGGCTGTGGGAGGCACATTCCAGGTAGACAGAGCTGTTTATGAAGCTGCAAGAGACAGGTAAAGGCAGGGAGGAGGACCTGTGGCCGGAACGCCTGGTGCACAGGTAGAGACACAAGGCCAAGAAGTCAGGCTGGGCAGGTCAGCCTACTTACATCTTTCCAAATAAATGCTTCCCTGTTTATTCTGAGGACAAGAAGCCATTGAATTTTACCTGGTTTGTGAAGACCTGAAGCTATGAAAGAGGAAGGCAATGGGTTCTCCAGATGCCAAGGAACTGGAAGATGGCATCAGCAGGAGGAGCAGGGAGCCTGGGATGAACAGGGGGAGATGGGAGAAGCAGACTCAGGGTTGTGGTCATGCAAGAGACGCCAGGGCTGTGGCCAGGTTTGGGGTGTCCACAGGAGCACCTAGGGCACAGCAGGGAGGAGAAGGACCGTCTGACCTGGGGTGTTATTGCTGGTGGCACTTGGGAGGTCTGCCTGAGGTGAGTACAGCACACACTCTGGACTAGATAATGAGGCTGTGAGATAGCAACCTGTACAAATGGTGTCGGGCTTCCTGCAGCCGTGCCTACAGCATGGTGACGTAGACAGCTGATTGCTTCTCAGGGAAGAGGTGTGGAGCAGATGGTGGACAGCACTCAACTGCACCACCATTTCTGGGGTGGGGGTCCAGAACTGTACCTCCAGCCAAGCGTCACTGGTAAGCTATGGAAGTTAGCAGCCTTAAGTGAATTATTATTTATAAGCCATCTAGAATAATGCCTGGAACTTATAAGTGCTTGTTAAATAAGTAAACAAATGAGCTCCATCTGGACGGCAGCTGGGCTGCTGCTTCTCACTTGACGCAGGCTGGTCCAGGGCAGAGGAGCAGAGGGGCTGCCTGAGGCGTGGGGCGTCCCAGGAGCAGCCTGGAAGCCAGGAGAAGGGCCATCCTGAGGCGGGAGCTCAGTCAAGAGGAGCTTTCCTCGAGGAGAAATTCCACAGGGCAGAATTCCCAGGGGCCATTAAGCTGGAGATGGGAAGTTTCCACTCGAGGATGAGTGTGGACATGTGCTCTGCAGCATGACAGGTGACAGGAGTCGACATCTTTATCCATTAGATTAATGGGTTTAGCTTCGAACCCGTGGCTGGGGGTGTTAACCACACGTTAGATCCACATGCCACAGTGGGCCACTTTCCACTTCACCAAGGGACTCCATAGTCATTTACTGAGCACCTCCCATGTGCCCTGTGCTGAGTCACTGGTGGGGGACAGAGAGCAGAGAGTATGGTGTTGTGGGAGACGTGCACACTGGTCTGCCGTCCCAGCCCATCTCCCTGTGCCCCTGCTTGGAGCTCTTCTCTCTCCCCGGCAGCCCTTTGCTCACAGGGTTCTGCATTCCTCCGTGTGGCTGATGGAGGCAGGTGCAGGAAGCCATCTCAGAAACTGCCAGGTCCCCTTTGAGTCCCCAAGCTCCACGAGAGCAGGGTCCTGTCATCCTTGGGGAAAGAATGGTTTATGCGAGATTTTCAGGAAGAACAGGAGTAACTAGAGAAGAGAGGGAGAAGAAAACTTCAGAGGGTGGGGAAGAATGGCGTGGGGGAAGAGAGAGAGAGAGAGAGAGAAGAAAGAGGAGGAGGGAAAGACACCCCCCCCTGCCAAGTGAACAGAGTCGGCTGCCTCCATCTCTCTCGTGTCAAATGCTTCTTTCCTTTAAGTTCTCTAAAATGCCATTTCAGGAAAATCGTGTTTTCTGTTTTGTAAAATGACTCATGTAAAAGAGCTCTTTTGTTGTCATTGGCATTAAAAATAAATTCTGAATAGAATAACTGGAACCGTTTTTATTTTCATTCTTGGCTTTTTATATGAAATGATGGAACTCCAAGTTTAATTTTTCTTATGCTGCTTTAAAAATGAATGCTTCCTTGCTGACGGATGCCAGCTGCCTACCCGAGCCCCTGGGGACGGTACTGCCTCCAGCCCCCTTTCCCCTGCACCTTGATCAACCATATGCTGGAGGAGGGCCCACGCTGCCCCTCCTGGCTGGGCGGACTGGGGAGGGAGGAGCTGCTGGGACAGCACATGGCCCCTGGTTCCAGGCCGTGGCACCTCTGCCCAGGGCAGCTGGTGCTGACAGAGCCTCTGTGCCACAGGGTTCGGCCTCCCTGTGCTCCACATTCCAGGCAAGCTGCTTCCTGCCTGCGGGACTGGGGGGCACTCAACTGCCTTCTCAGTCCCCAGCTGAGAAAAAGAAATGACTCAGTTGCTTGTAGCTTCTGGTTAAGAGGCCCAACCCACTGAACACACAGGATCGCAGGACAGAGAAACAAGTGCACCTGGCCCTCCTGGATTAACATCTTCCTCCTTTAGATGCGATCCTAGCCAGATCCCCAATCTCTGAAGGTGGCAGGGAACTCCTAGAGAATGCAGCCTGCGGAAGTGGGGCTCAGCCACGCCTTGCGGATGAGCTCTGGGAGTGTCCCTGGGGCCTGAAAGCACTGCCATCCCCATTACAGATGCTCATGGCTTCTTGGTTTGTTCTTGGACCTGAGTTCTTGTGGGCTGAATGAGAAACTTCAGGAGGAAGAGTTGGCTCCAGTCACCAGAAGATGTGAGTGAACAGCACTCCCCTTTGGTGTCACAAGGTCTCCTGGGACTGGAGCCCCTCTGTATCACTGTGGCTTCTGTGGCGCAGAGGCCCAAGTCCCAAGTGTGGGGACCTGGGGAGAGGAAGTGCCCTTGTGGGGTAGGTACGGGGAAAGGACCAGAGGAATGGGAAGCACTTGTTTGGGATCCCGTTCTGAGATGTACTCACAAGCTTCTTTAAAACACCCCCTGGGAAAGAAATGCCAGTAGATCAGGTGGAAGGAGCAGAGTCTGCCTGGGAGTCCTTGTGCAGCAAGAGGAGAGGTCCTTCCCCAGATGGTGTGACCTTGGAGGGCACTAGTCACACCCAGGACTTTGTCATTTTATCTATCTGCTGCTGTAACAAATTGCCAAAATTTTAGTGACTTAAACAACACCTTGTTGTTATTATTTTTAAAGCTGAATGTTCTGGCACCAGCATGCTGAAACGGGTCTTGTTAGGCTAACACCCAGGTGTTGGCAGGCTGGACTCCTTTTGGAGTTCCTAGGGGACAGTACACTTTCCTGACCTACAGCCTCTTGCGGCTGCCCTCCCTGCTCAGCTCCCTCCAGCATCCCCAAGCCCAGCAGCCCTGGGTGGAGTCTCTCCTGCTGCCTCACCCTGACCTCCTCTTCTGCCTCCCTTCTCCTCATACTCAAAGACACTTGTGACAGCATTGCCCCCCTCCAGATAATATAGAGTATATATTTTTTTCTATTTTAAAGAAGCTAATTACCACTCTTGATTCCATCTGTACCTTAATTCCAATACAACAGGCCTGCAAGCCAGACTTGCCATGGACATTGTGTTCATGAGCTAGGTGACCCTGCAGACATCTTACCTGAGGGCCCAGCGCTTCCTCACCAGGGGAAGTGAAGCCTGGAATTCCCACGGGTACGGACCAGGCCGAGGAGTCACCCATCCTCCCCCAGCACATGGTCCCTGAGCCCACAGCCCTGTCTGGAGACAAAGCAGTTGTGGGGAGTGCAAGGAGCAGGAATAGGGCTCTCTTACAAGGTCTTGCTCTGCTCTCCAGCTGAAGTGACATACTTGCAGGTTTGCATAGACTCAGAGGGCACCCTCCAAGAAGAAAGTGGGACGAGGTGTATTGGGAAGCCACCTGCCTCAGGACTTGGAGCCCTAGCCTGGCTGTTTTGGCAAGTCACCACTTCTTCTCCTTGTGACCCTCTATGGGAAGGGTCATGAGCAGAGTCTAACCTTCTGCACCTCGGGGATCTCCCAAGGGCTGAGCTGTTATTACTGTAGGTTCAAAGTTAGAGGGACCCATGGGGAAACTTGGAGGCAGAAGCAGGATTTGTTTCTCTCCTGAGCTGACTACACTGAGTGCCCTGCCCTGGGCCCCTGGCTTCCCTGGTGTACCATCAATGATGCCAAAATGAACACAGGGGTTTCACTGGGCAGGAACAATCTGTGTTTCACACCCTCCTGCTACAGTCTCTGGAAAGGTCAGGTCTGTCAGCATCAGGTGTGGGGACATCAGGGAGAAGGAGAAAGTAGGTAAGTGCCATTCCATTCCGTCTCCCAGGGTTGCCACGATCTATTCAGTTTTCTTCATCCATTCTCAACATCTTGGAAAATATCCAGGAAAGGTTTTGCGATTTCTTTTGTACAGGAAAAGTGAAGCCTGAAATTCCCATGGGCCATGGGCCGGGCCGAGGAGTCACCCATCCTCCCCCAGCATGTGGTCCCTGAGCTCAATCTCTCTGTCAGGGACCAGAGGCATCCTCAGGTCACCATCGAGGTTCATCATTTTGCATTCATTCAGAGGACAGGAGGAGACAGGGTCTGATGACCGCCCTGCACTGGCACGGAAGAGAGCAGGAGGTGACGTGGGTGCAGCACAGGGAAGGGTGTGTTAGTCCCAAAGACACCAGTGAGACAGCGTGGACAGGGTCAGTGCTTACCCAGGAAGGAAATGACGCTCGTCCTGATGTTGGAGGCAAGGTTGATGTTGATTGGACCAAGACAGGACAAAGTGGGTTCCACACAATGGGATGGAGGCAAGAGATGCCTGGGCCCGTGTAGAGGACAGAGAGGGGGTGCTTCAGATGGTAGAGTGTCAGGAGAAGCCTGCATAGGGGACAGCATTGGATGTGGGGTCAGGGAGACTGGCTCCAACCCTGTTCTGTCACCTCCTGCTGCTTCTTGACCCCAGCTTTTATATCTGGCTGCAGAAATCGTTTTCTCCTCACTGCCATGATGATTGCTTTGGAAAGCCACATAAACAGCTACCATGGTATTTATTTCTTCCAAGTAGTATTTTGGGTGCTTTATATACATCAAATTGTCTCATTTTCTCAACTCCATGTGGTAGACACTATCACAGGTGAAGAGCCCCATTGAGGAACCTGCCCGTGGTCACATGTGATCAGTGGCAGAGCTGGCATTCAGTGGCAGCGTTGCTCTTAACCAGTGCATGTAGATGGTGCCCAAGGAGCACTGGCAAAATCCTGCATGTGGTAGGGCAGAGGCTGCCAGCGGCCAGAGAGGAGGCCTGTGCTTGGCATGTGTCCCATGGACCACTACTCAAGGACGGTTGGCCATGACATGGCTGGATTTTCATTTTGGGACGATCACTCTGGTGACAGGGAACAGGAAGGTCTGGAATGGATTCAACAGAACATTGTCTCTGCAAGATTTTGGAGAACCTTCTGTGTACAGTGAAAGACATTTATGAGCCTGCATTCCTAGCCTTAGAGTGTCATGGAAGGAGCACAGATTGTGAAGAAAGAGAGACTGACATTCAACAGGGGACTGCCAAAATACAGAGAGACCACTTCTATGTTGTAAACTTGTTTTTCTTAATTTTTCTAGAAGATGGGCAGGTCTATTGAAAAGACTGGCTTAACAAATCAGTTTGGATAAACATACAAACAGCATTAAATATTCTACTTGGGCAAGGACTCACTTAATAGCTTTAGTAATGTTCTTTTGATTCCAAAGAGGTGTGGTACCAGACAGAATGAGGAAGCATGAGTTTCAGCTATATCCTTAAACTGTTCTATTCTCATCTGTAAAATATAGCACTTGCAAGGCAAAACACTTCTTAACCAGAAGATACTGCAAATAGGCTATCTATAAGTCTCATATTTGTTGAGCACCTACTATAATACCCAGTAGCTATGCCTTCCAAGTGGTCTAATACTGGACATGTCCAAGCACTGTAATTGGGGAAGTTTTCTTATTTTGCCAAGTGAGGTTGGTGTGATTATGTTCCCATTTCACGGGTGAAGGAAATGGGATCTCAGAGTTCCTTTCCCAAAATCTCACGGTGAATTTCAAATTTGTTTCTGTCTGACTGCAGCCCCCAAGTGTGGTCTTCAGGTCTGGCCACATTGGAAGACTGATGGCAGAGATGGCCATGATTCTGCATCCCTCTCTGCAGCCAGGTCCTGGCAGTGTGAGCTCCCCAAGCAGCAAAGTCTGTGTCTCTGCCCTTTGAACCTGGGCTGCCTGTGGCTTGCTCTGGCTGGAAGGATGTTGCAGTGATACTGTGCCAGTTTCAAGTCCAGGCCTCAGGAGATCTTATAGACCCTGCCAAGTAGCTCACCAATAAACACCACGGGGCTGGGCTGCTGGGAGATGAGCCACAAGGACCCGTCATCCAGCTGACACGTGCAGCCTTGAGAGGCCATCCCAGATCAGCCTGTCATCAGCTGACGGCCTGAAACCTCAGAGACACAGGGTGATGTCAAACCAGCCGAGCCTGCACCCAGCCCTCAAAGTCAGAAGCTCAGGAATGAGGACTGTCTCAAGTCACCGGTTTGAAGTTGTTTGTTAGGCAGGGTTATTGACAGCTGATCCGATAACCAGTTGATTGATTATCCAGATAGAAATGCTGAGAGGGAAAGAGGACTCTATTAACAAGTCCCCCAAGGCAATCGGCAAAGGGAGCTGCCCCGACTGCTCTCCCTGAGAATTTTAACTCAAACGTTCACGAACCTGGGCCCAGGACAGGAACATAGCCCCTGGATTTCTCAGCAGAGGAGTGAACCACGGGGAGGTATCTCTGTTTATCAGTCAGAGGGAGAAGAATGGCCAGGAGGGTCAGGGGTCAGAGAGACAGAGCCAAGTGGACACCCCAGGAGCACCCTCCAGAGCCTCCCAGGAGGAGGGAAAACACTGGGCGGATCTCTCCTGGAGGGAAGAAAGGCAGGTGAAGGAAACTCTGGTGAAGAAACAGGAGGGCACCTGCGTGGTTTTGGCCTGTGCCCCGTCGCTGTTCTCTCTAGTAAGAACCGGTAGGGCTTTGAGCAGGGCTGATATGCAAGACGCTGCCCTGGCTGATTTGAAAGTGCTAACTCACTCCACCTGCACGGGTCCTGCCTTCAGCCCCATTTACACCTCAGGAGACCAGCCGTAGCTTTGGGCTGAGGATCCCGATGCAGGGATCACTGGAAATGGAGCTTGGTGTGTTCAGCTCCCAAGGCAGAGGCCTGTGGATCTTGCTAGCTGCCCGGGCGCCTCCCGGACACTGAGGGTAATCTCCTCTAGATGAGGGCATTCAGGCGTGTGTGTGCCTCACTTGTAGTGCTCTGGTCCCTCTCACTGGCTTCTGGCGGAGTCCTCTTCTCTGGTGGCCTCCACGGGGAAAGTCCAGTGAGCGTGGATGAGAGGACCCTGTGGAACTGACAGGGCAGAGCCCGTGGAGTTGCCTTGTGGGCTTGAGGTCTGTGGCTGTGGCTTCACGTGAGTCACAGGTGGAGCCCAGGAGGCTGACTGGGTCCTGTGGTCAACAGGTGAAGGTGCCCATCTCTCAGGAGGGGAAGATCCCGAGATCAACAGGCAGAGGCAGAACTGTGGGTGGCAGCTCTGCTCTCTTGAGGCCGGGGAGCTGGTGCTGGACTTCTGCCGGCCACATTAAAGCACCTTTGCTCTTTTCTGCTTTGTTGCCCGATGTAGTGGCTGTTAGGAACGGGGAGGGCGCCCAGGTTCTTCCTTTGTGCAGCGTGGGGTCTGGTGTTCAATATGAGCATAAAAATGATTAATTTCTCTTAGGAAAAACAAGTGCTCCCTAATGTGGGTCTTTAATCTCACAGAAGAGCTTCTAGCCTAATGCTGCTGACTTGTAGAACATTCCCTCCCAAGGAAGAGCTGCCAAATAGTTTTGAATTATAAAAAAAAAAATGTATGAATATATAAAACAAAATGTCTCAGAGAACTCTGGCACAGAGAGCCTTGGAAATACATACTGTGTAGCTTTTCTTTACTAAGACTTTTTGTATTTGACGACTGGTTTTGTTCCACTTAAAAAAAGGAAGGATATTTTTATTCTTCGCCCATCTTTTAAACACTTTAAAGATTAAAGCCCCTTCTCTTTCCCAGACACTGAGTAGGGGCTTAGGCTGTGTCTGGGCAGCCTGACTCTATCCAGTTCTCCACTGAGGACCTGGGGACTCCACTTCATCAGTAAATTTTCTGGGCTCCAGATCTTCTTCCCTAATGATGGAAGGGAATAGAAATAGCTTGTTCCTTAAGTCTTTTCAATGCCAACATTCTACGGAAGCATTTAGAAGAAGTCGTGCAAACTAGCCCTGTGATCTGTACCATGAAAAGAAGGTTTGAAGTCAGGAGAAGTTTCAGAAATACTTTTGGGGATTCCGGAGGTCCATTAGCATATTCAACAGAATGTGAAGGCAGAAATATTGGCCAAGGCTCTCGGAGACAATGGGTATCTTTTTCAAAGGAGGTGCTAGACCATATGCAGGAAGTTCAAAGTAGAAGATCAAAAGCTAGTTAGATGTCGCACCCACATTCAGGGTATCAAAAGGGCCAGCAGAGTGGAGAGAGATTTTATTTGAATATTAGTTTTGGAAATTATAATGCTGAGCTATGAGAACTTTTCAATGATAGAGAGGGAAGAGGGGAGGTACCTCCTTCTACTTGCAGTTTGGTGATGGTGGGGCTTACAGCAGGACCACTCAGAGAATTTTGCAAAAGTCCCCTGCAGTGGTAAACAGGCCGGGGCGAGGTGGTAGTCACATGTTCTGGAATCTGAGTTTTCTAGGATCAATCTGAAGAGTCAGAGATGAACTGACTGGCTGATCCTGAAGGAACTGGGGTGGAATCTGGGGTAAGGAGTATGGAGGATCCTAGTCTCCAAGAATTTCTCTGGGGAAAGGATGTGTGGGAGTTTTCTTATGGACAAAGTGAACTTCATGAGTAGGAGAGAGATGCTGTGAATCAGCTCAAGATGGCCCTGGAGAGAGGAAGGGAGAGGAGGAAGCCAAGAGGAAGGGCCAGAGGAAGATGTGGGCATCATCCCCACCCGAGAGCTTCAAGGAGACAGGCCTCTAACAATGAACCTGAGTTGAGGGCCTCTCAAGTGGAACTCTGACATTACTAAGTTTTTCGTTTCCTACTACTAACAAACCCTGTCACCTGCTCACAACATGTTGTCAATCTGCCCCACATGATGCAGACCTGGAGAGGCAGATGCTGTAGCTGAGAGGTGTCAGGAGAAAGCACTAGGAAGGAGAAAGAGCAAAACCAACTGGAGCCACACGCCATGCCCCACCTGGGATGGGAGGGGCCGGCCCCAAATCAAGGCTGGAACTTTGCTTCTTAAATTGTAATAAACTTTTAAAATAAAGTAAGATTGTAAGATTATGCTTGTGATTCAAACTGAGCAGATTTTTTTTTTTTTTTAAACTCAAGAGCGTCTATGGGCAGAGAAGGGCCAGCCTCGGGTTGAACAGAATCAGCAGGGCAGAGCCTGAAGTGGTCTTGCGCTCGCATCCAGCAGCAGCTCAGGCTCCCAACAGGAACACTCCACCCACAAAGAAACTTGTCAGCCTTGACTTGGGTTTTCCAAACGCATTTTTTATGTTTTCCACATGAGACCAATTAATATGCCATGGAAAATAGAACAATTTGGAGCACACTTAGGTGTATATTGTTCAAATGGCTAAATATTTTCTTTTAGATTAATATAGAGAGGACAGTTGCTTTGATTTACACCAACCCCAGATCCCCAGATCAGGACAAAAGGTGATATGTAAACACCTTCCAGTCCTTACATCTTGTTTAGGCTAAAGTATTTAGATTACACATTCATAGATTTATGCGTATGAGTGGTTTATTTTTCACACTGATTCTGTTGCTAATAGATTATTCAGATTTCACTGGAAAAATCACCCTCACCAAAATCCTGATTTCAGTTTTTAGTCTTCTGAAAAACAGTTGAAATATGTATTCTGATTTTTGATTTAGGAATTATGCTCAGTGCAGTTAGAGAAATTGAAAATGGTTGGGAAGAGGCAAGGGTCTAATCTTCGTTTTTATATTCAGATTTTTTCTTTCCTTATTTATTTATTTCTGGGGGGCTCTGGTTGAAACCAGCCTTGTGTGGGCTTGGCAGACGCTCAACCACTGAACCATAGCTCCAGTCTGACACTTTGCTTTTAATTCACTTAGGCACCTACATTTTTTTTCCTACCTTAAATCAACATCCTTATTCAGTTTCAGTATCAGTAATGGGGCAGTCATATAGTTTTTATGATCATGTTTCATTTTTAAAAGGGAAAACAATGAACTGCCTGAAATATCTTCCATTAAAGAACAGGTTCCTCTTAGTGTCCTTTACATATAATCAAAGTGGATCTTTCAGGTCCTTGCTATTTAAAAGGGAGTCCACATGATGGACCTGCAGAGTCAGAAGACTTTGGGACCTTGTTAGAAATACAGGACTCAGCCCTTCCCAGCCTTCTGTACGAGCAGCCCTCTGGTGCACAAGACCTCCGGAAGTGCTGTTGGATGTTCAGTGTGGGGTTATTTCCAACATGGTCTCTTTTTCCTTATTTCTTTTTCTTCTATTTTTCCTTTAAATTCACTTTTTTGGGTAACTTCAGCTACCCTAAGAATTTTGAATTGTTTGCATTACTTGAATAACTATAAAACTATTATCAGAACCATGAGTCAAATTCCCTGCTTGTTGTTGAGGTCTGACTCTTTATGTACCAAAGCTCTTTCAAGTGTGGTTATCTGGTCTCCACCCTCCAGCACACAGAAAACAAGATTCAAAGCCTCGGGTCCAGCGTCTGTGGGGAGCGAGCTGGGGGCTTTGCTGCTTGGCAGAAGACACACCACCACCCAGCAGCTCAGAATCAGGATCTGAGTCATGGAAAAGAGGTGGATTCTTTTCCTGAGCTTCTCCTGCTTGGGAAGGTAGGGAAGATTTTAATGACAGGGAAACAAGTGTTGAACATGCATGATTATTTTTAACACCGGGATTTCTGAGTGAATGCTGCAAAAAATGAGGCTTCAGCAATATTAAATCAAGAAGCAGCTTCTACCTGAATTAATGCTGGAGAATTCTTCTTCACAAGAGTCCACATTAACTCTCTCATGCCCGGGAAAATTTTGATGGCTGATTTTTCTTTTTTCCCTTTTTTTTCCTTTGTTTTTTTACTTTCTGTTGTTTTTGTGGGTTAGGGTTCTGGTAAGGTCAGGTAAGCAGGCTAATGAGAATACATAATGTCCCACCTGAGGGTGCACAGGAACAGTTCAATGTTTCTAAAGAAGAAGGAGGAATGTGTTGGAACGTCTGCTTTTTGAGTATGGAGGGGTCATACTTTTACTAAATCTCTCCACTCAGTGCAACTAAAAGTCTAGATATTTTGTTTTTTAAACATGAAGAAAATTGAAATGTGAGGAGAAGGTGCCAGACAGGCCAGGGAGCCTTAGATACCTACATAACATTTTGCTTTTAATTCCCTTATGCACCTACACGTTTTTCCTACCTTAAACCAACATCCTGATTCGTTCCCCAAGCTGTCTTTCTATTTTTCTCATCTTAAATGAGAAGCTGAGGAAGGCCAACTGACCCCAGGGGGAAAGAAGCCTCAACTTGAGCATGTCTTCCTTCTGCCTGAAGGAACAGGAAAGGCCTGCTCGCAAGACTGCAAAGCTTCAGAAAATAACCGTCACCCACCACCACAGACAGAACTGAGGTCCACCCACAGCGGCAGGCCCCAGATCCCCGCTGGGGTGCTGCCAGGGGCAGCTGAGTGGGAGCTGGAACTGTCCTCTTGCCGGCAGGAATAGGGCCCTCCCCATGACAATGGCAGAGGAGACCAGCTCACTGAGCAGCATCAGCTAAGGCTCCCTCCCACAGGGGTGGGGCCCAAGGAGTCCAGGGGAGAGTACAAGGCACCTAACGCCTCCCACCTGGACTCCTACACCCACCTGACCCTGGGGGCCAGAGGCAGCGTCTCTCCTCCCTTTTCCACGTGAAGTCAAAAGAAGCAGCAAAGGTGTAAGTTTAAATAGGATCCAGGATGGCAGCCTCATTCCCAGGGCATACAGCTTTCAATCAAAATCCACTCATCACACTAAGATCCAGAATGTCCTGCTTGATGAGAAGACGATCAACAGATGGCAACAGGGAGATGGCAGAGAGGTTAGATTGATCACCTAAGGCCATCCCAGAAATCGCTTCAGTGAGCAATTAACAGCATGCGTGACAGAGATGACAGAACAAGTCTTAGCAGAGGAGGGTGAAATATCAATGATGGGAAGAAGATACGAGCGAGAACCAAGAGGAGGTGCTAGAAATAAAAATATAATAACCCCATTAACCAAACAAAACACCCCTCAGTGGACGGGAGCAATGGCAGAAGGAGGGGTCAGAATGGAGAAGAGTGAGTGGGGAGCAGAAAGACAGAAAACAGTCTGCGTTTGATGGAGAAGGGAGTGGAACTCACACACCACCACGAACCTCTGTGAGCACCTCACAGACCGCAGGACAAGACCAAAGGTCTAAGCCCATCAGGGGAGTCCAGGAGAGAGAGGAGGAGGAGGGCAGGGTTAAAACAACAACTACGGGTGACTTTGCACTTGGATAAAAGGCACAAACCTACGAGTAATAGGAGTCCCGCCAAGTCCCAGCATAACAGATAAAAATGAAAAATCATATTCCATGCATCATCAATGGCCATGTGGGCAATGAAACTGAAAATCAGACACCATTTCAAATCACGACAAAAAAACGCTTAGATATTCATTTAGAAAACATGCATAGGACTTGCGGGCTACAAAGTACAAAACTGATTTAAAAATCACTAAAGAAGAGCTAAATAAATGTAGAGTCAAACTTTGTCCCTGGATTGGAAGGTGGCACAGGAAAGAACTCAGTTCTCTTTGGTCTGAGATACAAGTTTAGTAGGATTATTATCAAGATCCTACCAAAGTATTTTGTGATATAGTCATGATTATCCTAAAATATGTATGAGAAGGTGAAAAAATCGAATTGACAAAATAGCTTTCGGATCAAAAAAAAAAATTAAATGAAAAATCAGTTTGTTCTATTGCCAGACTTATTAGGTAATGACAATAATCAAGGCTGTGTTGTATTGGCAGAGAGATAGACACCAATGGCATCAATCTTGGGGACAGAGAAAGAGACCCCCACGTTCAAAGGATGTTGACAAAGGTCTGCATGAAGCTATGGAGGAGGAGGGCGTTCTAAATAGAATCCTGGACTTGCAGATGCAAAACCAAAACCAAGACTATATCTCACATTTTACATAAAAACTACTCAAAGTGGATTTTGGACTGAAATGCAAAAAAAAAAAAAAAAAAAAAACCCAAAACAAAACAAAAAACAAACAAAAAAACATCGGGCATTGGGCTTTGGGTGTAGCTCAGAGCCACAGGTCTTTTCTAACACACGAGAGACTGAGTTCAGTCACCAGGGCTACAATAAACAAAAACAAACAACAAACAAAACTAATTTTAAAAACCCACATGATAAAACTTGTGGGGAAAAATTGGACAGAAACTTTGAGATCAAGGGCTACGCAAAGAGCACTTACACTTGATCCTGGGAGCACCATTTATAAGAGATAAAAAAAAGTGATCAACTGGACTTCAAAATTAAAAAAGGCTTGCTCTCTGAAAGTCACAATCGAGAGGGTGGAAGGCAAACTCTGGGTTGGGAGGAAATGTGTAAACCACAAGCTGACAAAGAACCAGAATCTAGATGGCCTGGCGACCTCTCAGAACTCAGCAAACAAATGTTCACGTAGGAAATGGTGGAGCGACAGGAGCAGGCATTGCAGGGAGGAGCCCGGAAGGCAGGGGCACAGGAGGGTCCTCCTCACAAGTCCTCAGGACCCTGCAAATCAAACCACAGGAGAGCACACCACAGACCTGTTAGAAAGGCTAAAGTAAGAGCCCTGGGACATTTGCTTTCCATCATACCATGAAAATGTCATTAGGTGCAATGAGATAAAGGTAGAGATCCAAGCAAAATAAAAATATAAAATATACAGTGACAAAACCAAGGGCTGACACAGGTGTGGGAGTCTGGATTATGCATGCATTGCTCTTGGGATCGGAAGCCAGGACAGGTGTTCTAGAAAACCTTCTGGCTGTTTCTTTAAGCCCTATCAACTAAAAACTGCAGTCCTAGAAACTTACATTCACACAAAAACTCTCACCCTGTTCATAGTAAACTCCCAAATGGAAACAGTACAAATGTCCTTCAGTTTGTGGATGAGTAAGCAAACAGTGGTATATCTGTATCATCACATACTACTCAACAATAAAAAAAAAATGAACGAATGATACACACACATGACTTGAATGAATCTTTAGAGAATAATATTGAGTGGGGAAAAAAGCCAGATTAGAAAGATTACTTACTGTGCAATTCCATCCATGCGACAGTGTGGAAATGAGAAGGTTGCAGATGTGGAGAATAAAAAAGAAGCACTTGCCAGGGATTGAGGAACCCCACCTATGAGCAGTGCTGCTTTGGGGACCAAGCCTTCATGATATCAGCCTTTGGGGGACGTTCCAGGTCCAATCCGTAGCACCCAGTCACCCTCTGCTTTCATAAGCAGATCTCGAATACAAGGCAACAGGGGATTCTTGGGCCATGAACAATATTGGAATTTGACTTGGAAATCCAACCCAACTCTGCAAGGACCTCTAGGGATCTGGTACCTCTCCTCTTTCCACTGACAAGCTTCTCAGCAAAGCTACTGCTTTTTCTGTCATCTTGAGGACGTGAAGTCTAGAGAGGGTGAACAGTCACACTAATAGGGGGGGTGAATGCTAAAGACCAGTTTGAGAGTTGTGGAAAATTCTATGGTGAACTCAAAGCCACTGAAAGGTCACCCCATAAGTAGTCAGTAAGGATTCAGACTGGGGGTTGTACCCAGAATTCATTTTCTTGCTGTGTTACTGGTGGGGCAGAATGGGGTTCATTTAATTGACTTCCAGATTCATAGCTTTATACACTGTTAAATGGGGTTAAGCCTATATCATGCACAGCAGGTGGAAGCCCAGCTGGGCTCAGCCATTCTGGAGTGTGGTCAAGCAGGACTCACTGAAATAGAGCATGCGACACCCTTCGGGTAGCAATGCCATTGCTGGGTGTGGACCTAGGGAGAGCCACAGGCTTATATGTGATGGGACAGACAGGATGCTGCCTGGAGTTTGTGGAGATGATGAAATAGAGAGAGAGCTTACACCTCTCTAGAGAAATGAGTAAATGAAATACAAGGGATGAAAATAGTGGGACTCTGGGCAGCATAGAGAACAAACGAGGTAGAGTAGTGGGTACCAGAACCAGAGACTGCCCAGTGCCTGATAACCTACACCCTTCAGGGCCCCGCCTGATCCTAGTGAATCAGAAAATCTGATCTTGGAGCCCAGCAATCTGTTTTTAATTAGTCCTCTAGAAGATTCTGATGTTCGCTGAAAGTCAAAGGCTACTGAACTAGATAGAGGTATGCATGAGTTGATATTAAACACTCTTAAAAGATTTTGCCTCTCAGTGGATATTTGACAATGCCTGGGACACAAATGTCATGACTAGGGAAGGGATTCCGGAATCTACCACAGAAGCCAGTGACACTGTTGAACATGGGACAACATACAGCAAAGAATTATCCAGTCCTGGGTGTCAATGGCGACAGCATTGAGGAACTCTGAAGCATTTGCCTTGCCAATCCTCTCATCTCCCTAAATAGTGCTCAGAAGCGTGCTTGCGGTGAGTTTCTAACTCAGTGTTCTTTTGTTCTGTTGGGAGAAGAAACATCACCAGAACAATATTTTATCCTGAAGTTTATGAATATCAAAAAGCATCTATTTGGTTGACCATAGTTTGGAGATGTAGACTGACCTAATGCCGAAGGCAAGATGTCCAGTTTCACCCTGGCACCTTAAACAACTGGTTACTGCAGGTTTGCTATCCCCTCGGTGGTCACTGGTCTGTGGTGTAGCCTTGCTCATGATTTCCATACATGTATGTAATATCATTCTGTACTTACTGAACTCTAAACATATCCAAGATTGATTACATTACAGGGCCATTAATTATTTTAAGGAAACATTTTTCCAGAGACTTTAACCAAAATGCATGTTATACATAATAGTTGCTGTCAGCTTCCTGGCAGTACATAATCATTGTTGGTATCTCATACTCGAATGTTTGGCTCATGGCTGAGAATGCCCACTCTTCTGAATGTGTCTCTGTGTTCCATTCGGCATAAGCTTCTTTGCACTGGAGGCTCTTTGGAGTCACATCCAGTTGTACTGAGTTGGTGCCATGGTTTGCTCTTGTTGTTGACTAAACCTTTGAACTGTAAGAACAATACTAGCATTTTTGAGAAAAGGCAATTTACGTGCAATTAATTACTTGTCCACTCTGCCCTTTCCCTTGAAACATTCCCTTGGCCATGTTCCTTCAATGTTTAATGTACAGTTCCTATGCAGAGCAAAATTAAATCAATGAGGAATGGAAAACACATGCTGGAAGTTTTCCTGGAACATAACTAGGTGCAGTCTGAAGACAATATGTTTTTTATTGCCATTTTCCCCCCAAAGAGCAGGATATTGAATATAGATGCATATTAATAAGTCAGAGCCCTAACTTTATTTAAGAAAACCATCAGGAAGTTGGACAGCACACTCTGTGGGAGTCCAGTCACGCCACTTCACTCAGAGAACCTCTGGGTTCCCACCTGCTCCTTGAGGGGTCCCCGGTGTCCACCATCTATGGCTGTCCTTGCTCCAGTGGAAGCTCACCACTGTATCACTGACCTTCACATTGGGCAGAATGTCCTTCTGCAGGGTGATGGTCCCGCATGGTCCCCACATCACTGAAGGATGCCATCATTTAGGGCACTGTACTCAGAAATCAGAGAGTCACTAGACAAGTCCCGTGTTCCCACCCTTAATATCAGTCCACTAACAAGTCTCATTGACGCCGCTGTGTCCAAAGTGTATTCTAAAATCTGCCCAAACCTCTCTCCTTGATTCTTACTCTCTATAGACTCCAGGAGTTCTTGCTGGTTGAGTATAATGACCTTGAAATGAGAAATGCTTTATTTTTACTTTATCTTATTTTTATAGTTATAACTTTTGTTATTATTTAAGTGTACATATTATGAGGTATAGTTTGGAAATTCAATATATGTATACAATGTATAATGATGAAACCAAGGTATTTCACATTTTCATCTCCTTAAATATTTATTAAAAAAATTAGTTTGCCTATGATCATCATTCGTATGTATGGAGGTTCAGTGTGATGCTTCTGTGTATGCATACAATATGTACTGATCAAATCAGGCAATTAACATTTCCATTTCCTTATTACTATTTTATGTTTGGCGTCTTTGAGCTCCTTTTAGTTACTCAAAAAATATATAATAGGTTATTGTGATGGATCATCGCCCCTCTGTGCTGGACACACCAGAACTGGCTTCTTCTGTCTAATGGTGTGCTGGTGCCAACCTTGTAATGCATTTTTAATCATGCGTTTGAACACAGGTCTGGCTGGCTCCAAATTTTCCATTTCCCCTGCTTCAGAGGGGACTTCCAGCCACAAATGAAGCATGTTCTGTTCTCTAGACATAGAAATAGGACCACCACTGAAATTGATGTTTCCTAGTCCCCCAGGGCCTTAAGATTTAGAGGAAGAAATTCACCAATCACAGTCTTACATGTTTCATGAACTGAAAGCGTAGAACCGGCTGAGATTTCCATGCACACCTAGCATGACGTCCTCCAGCTCACACTCTGGAGTACATCTAACTGTCTCAGTGTCTGCACTTTCTGTCCTCACATGCCTCCTGTACGTATTTCACCTGGCATGGATCTAAGCATGAACTGTGGCCTGTCTTTAATCTACATGCGTGCAAACATTATGTATACATGGACTTACTGAGGGTAGGTTAGCAAGACTACAGTCAGGAGCTCTTTACCTCCTGTCAACAAAAACCTCAAATGAAATACCAGACAATCTTTTTCTTAACACATTCTGACTGGGCACCCACACAGATCTGGTGGCCAGACCCCAGCCTCCTGCCATGGGCTGCCGTCCATTTCACGCAGCCCAGCTAGCCACATCCTTTGTACCTTAGCTTCTGCACACCAACTCTTCGGGCTTCCCCTTAACCTCAAGTAGCTCATCAATGCTATTCCAAAAGAAGACAGCCTCCCCCTAAAGAACTCTCCTTCACCTAAGGTAATATACTATTATTCTCCCGTGAAGGGGGCTAAAGATTTCAGTACAAGTTAAATGTTCCTGGTGATTTGAGTTTAATGTTCTTTTTTTACAGTTATTGAGAGCTTCATAGGAGCTGGGCATTACTTTGTTGCCAGGGACATCATAATGGGGTACAAAACCCAGCAAGAATTACCTGTAATAGTGTCAGACACTGTTAATGAGTGGCTACAGAGGAAGAAGCCATTTAGGAAGAGATTCAGTAAAAGATATCATGCACACGTGAGTCTAAGCTAGACTGGGGGTCTGAGAAGGGAGCCACAAGAAAGCGAGGGTGGGAGAGTCCCGCGCAGTCAAAGGTCGACAGTCGTCTCCTCAGGAGCAGCGCTCCTGGTGCTGAGCATTTGTGCACGTCCGAGGTGCGGCCCTTCTCACTGTGGCTGATGTGCAACCAGCCTTGTGGAGCGTCTGCTCATGGACTGTGGAAGACGAGCCCAGCAGCCACCAGGAGGCTGCATTTCCAGCACACGGAAAGGACCCATAGTGAAAGTCACCAGGAAGCCATGAGTTTTGAGTATTTCTTACCTTTGTTTTAATACAATTTATTCATGAGGTTATGTAAGTTAATTTTAATAATAGCGCTGTTGACAACCAGTTTGTACAATTCCTGAAAATTTAAAGTCAGTCCCTATGAGCCCATGCAGGCTGTATCCTGCTCACACCTGAAAGCAGAGTGGATTCAACAAGGTGTGTGAAGGACGCGGAGGAAACAGCCTGTGCAAGGCCTGTGGTGGGGCTTGGCGCGGTTTGTAAGTAGAGGGGAAAGGCCCTGCTGCGGGGGGCAGGGATCCTGTGGTCACTGAGTGGTTTCATTCCAACTGGGTAAAGAGGGCCAAGGGTTAAGCTCTGAATGGGGACAGGATTGCCCTCCTGTTCCTCCCGACTCTGATGCTCCGTGATGATCAAGGGGAGATTACATTTTTGGAGGACAGAAGAGTTAAGAACTGATGAACAAAGAACAGAGAAATTGTGTCGTGCACATTATAAGTGGATGTTTAGACACACCAGCCACTTGAGGATAAAAGCAACCTTATCTTTAAAATAAGTAGCCACAGGAAGCAAGGTGAGTCAGGTGTGGTTTCCCTTCCTCCCTCTTCACAGGTTCCTACCTTTGAAACATCACTTCCTCCAAGTGTCAGACGCTTGTTTCTGCTCATATATTTTACCAACATGATCCTAGGAAGGGTGGGGATTTTTACACCACTCCCTTTTGGTGAGAATGGAGGACAGTAGGAAGTAGACGCTGTAGCTTCTCATTTTCAGAAACTCCTTGTGCAAGAGTTCAGAGAACCAAAGATCAGGGAGACTAAGGGAGATCTTCAGATAGGAGGGAAAATCTACCAGGGGCATTGACCTCCATGTCTCCTCCATCCCCCAGGTTTGAGTCATGGCTTCTAGATTCCAGGCTCCCTGTCTCTGTGGGGCCTCTGCCATTGTTTGTCCTGGTCGCCCCTCTGACAGGACCCCTGAAGCAGGTACACTCCTGTGTCTGCTCCCAAACCCTGTGCTGCAGCCCTCTGGCCACCCACCCTGGGTATTCCTGACAACGCCCACCCCGCCCCTTCACTGCTAGTTTAGCCTCTGTCCCCATCAGTCCTGGCTGGGGCTGGTGTTAGGAAGAACACCTTTGGAGATAGTCAAATTCCTACTTTCCAGTGTATTAACTGTTTGACACCTGGGAAGCTAGGGGAGCTCTCTGGGCCTTAGTTGTCTGGTGTATAAAATAAGAATTGGGATCTTTTTTTAGGTTAGGAGTTGAGAAAATTTTCAAAGTACCTGGAATGATGAGTGAATGATAATGTACTAATTTCTATAATTATTATTTTTTATCTGCTCCCTGACCTGCCACCAGTCTAGGTACTTTTCAAAGACCTGACAATTTACTGATTCATTCTGAGCACGTGCCACATGCCAGACACCACCCTGCCGACTTCCTCTTGCTGGCCAGAGTCATAGGAGCTATTTCCCCAGTGCAGGGTCCATTTTGTCCAGGGGAGGCTTTGGCCACTTTTCAGCTGCCAGGCCACATGCTAGAGAGCTGCAGGACCACATCCAGGCGCAACTGCTCCCAGAGAACCAATATTTCTGCGCATCCTCCAGGCTTGGCATCTTTCTCCCGAAGAGCCAGGTCTGGATGCATTCTCCTTAAAGTTCATTTTAAAAGTTAATGTCTGGCTTGCCAACTTATTAGACATTGTGTCTTTTGTTCCCTCTTATCTAATTATTTATTTAGGAGGAGACATGGGAAGGAGATGGAGTACTATTCAATAATCACGTCTATGTGCCTGTACTTGGGTGGAAATTTTAAGTCATTATCTCATTTCTTTCCTCAAACAACCACATGAAGAGGCATCCTTTGCCTGCTTCTGTAATTAAGCTAGATGAAGGTCAGAGAGATTAAGAAACTGGCTCCCAATTCCAGGATTTGTGAAGGCCGAACGAGGACAGAAGAGCTAAGAACTGATGAACAAAGAATAGAGAAATTGTCCTCAAAATTTGTCTCAAAACCTGAGTATAGTGTTGCATGCAATTCTAGAAATTTAGCACATTCTTTGAGTTGGCAGTGGACCAACTGCTACCACCACTTGAATGCTAGAACGAGGTCAGTGGCATTGTTCTGTCAAGCAAGAGGGTCTCGATGTCACTCAGCCCCGTCATTGCTGCCTCTTTATGAGAGAATTCTGTTTTCTTTTAAGGGGGTCAGTTTGTAGACAATGTTGTCATTTTCACCATTACCAGAAGCATAAGAAAAGGAAAGTTACTCACCATTGAAGCTGCAGCAACTTAGTAAGAAACAGGGCTGAACGACTTGCAAGCGCCTTCACCAAGCATCTTTCACCTTAGGGCCCAAATCTCAGCTGCCGTAACCAACGGAACCAGCAGGTTTTCTTCTCTGTCAAAATGCCCAGTGCCTTACATCAGCGCTTGTTCAGAAAACTCAGCCTTTGTAACTCCCTTGTGAGGATCTGGGACTCTCAGGATCTTGTCCATTCAATAAGCACAAAGAGAAGCCAAAGCAGACGGAAAGCCCCTGCCTGTCCCTGATGAGGACAGGAAGCTGCCAGCAAGAGCCTGAACTCTGCTGGCTTTGGGACAAAGCAGGTGGGCAGAGCCCAGGCAGGGCCACAAGCGCAGCAGCTCACACCTGCTGTTGACATCAAACAGTCCCGTGTTCCCCTGGCACCTGTCTTTATGTCCGTGAAGGCTGAGCTCTGGGCACAGGAAACTCAAGGCATGTTGTCCCCATTAGAATCTTCCTAAAGCAAAGGTAAAATGTGCCATTTCTCTCCTTTATTTGTGGGTTTTCTGTGTACAATCTGGATGCTAATGTTTTGTGCGTACCTTGCAAATATCTTCTCCCAGGATGGGCTTGCCTCCTCGCTGTTCTCACAGCATCTTTTGATGAACAGAAGTTCATATCCCATTTCATATTGATTGGTGGCTGTTGCCTGGAGCCTCACTTTACAGAAGTTCTGAGACTGTGAGCCGGTTCAGTGGAAAAGAGCACCAGGATCTATTAGAAAGCCTGACAACCACGGGACCCCCAGGACCATCGATTTACAGCCCTCGAAGAAGCTGGCCGGCTAGTCAGTGGTTTCAGTTCACATTCCTACAGATGTGCCCATTTGTTGGAACTCTGAAGACAAACAAATGAAATGATAGAAACTCCCTAAATAATTTTCTGTATTCCTGGATAATACAGACCATTGGCAGAAAGTAGAGACAAACATATTATCCCTTAAGGAGATGGACAAATTTCATCATCTTAGGAGAGATTAGGAAAGTTCTAGACGTGAAGAATGAAGAAGAGTTTGCCAAGCAGGAAGTAAATCGTGAGTAAACAATCAGTTATACAAGAAGAATAGCTTCCAGAGATCTGTTGCTTGGCATGGGACCCCTAGTCAACAGTCCTGAGTAAGAACTCAGAAGTTTGTTGGGGGTGGCTTTCATGTTAAGTGTTCTTGTCAAGCAAATAATAAAAAATAAAGGACACGAAGAAACCTTGGCAAGTGATGGATGTGCTGCTCCTTCTTGTTGTGGTGGTGGTTTCCAGGTTGTGTGCCTATGCCCTAAATCCTGAAGTTGTATGCAAGGCACCTGTGCAGATTATTCTGCAGGGAGGTTATAAGACTGCTTAAAGGCATCTCAAGAAGTAAAAATGGGCAGTGGACATCATGGTGTGCTCATGGAAGTGCAAGCCCTGGGCAGGCCTGGTGTTGCAGGTGTGGCCAAGGGTGGTGAGGGAGGAGTTGGCCGGGTCCCTGTCTTCAGAATTGGAGGCTTTCTTCTTCAGGTAATGGGGTGCCAGATCCTGGGCTCATCCTTTGGTCAGCACCAGGGTCAAGGTGTGTTAGATAATTACAGAGCTGGAGAGATGGGGAAGTCGGGGCAACAGAGGACACAAGGCCAGGAGGGCCTCAGCAGCGAGCAGGTGCAGTGCGGTAGCCTCTGCTATCTCACCAATGAGCTGGGCTCAGGCCTCCAGCTTGGCTCTGGCAGAAGCTTCTGTTTGAAGACAGGAAAGGTAGTTTGTGACAGTCTCTAAAAGGTAATGGGAGTAAAGGGCAATTAAAAGAGCCTCAGGTCCCAGAGTTGGGGCAGAAACCCTTTTGTCCATCTTGGACCCACGGGGAGGGAAAGACACTGGGACCAGCACTGGGCCTTTGAGTGGGTCTTGTGCCTTGTGAGGAGACTGCTTTCAGAACCGGGCGGAAGGATCAGTGTGACCAGAACATAGCTGCCATGACACATGGAACCTTGAACCAGTGAGCTCCCTGCAGCCTTGGCTGAGCCTCTTCAGAGGCCTGAGGTCAAGTCCATGCTGGGCCCCTGTGGCTCCAAGTCCTGAGCCCAGCTGGCCCTTCCAGGAGAGGTGAAGTAGCCCCAACATGTCCAACACCAGCAGAGGGCACAGTGGTCCTCCTGGCTGCAGTACGAGGAGAACTGGGCTGGATGTGCCAGGCTGACTGAGCCCTGCCCCCCTCTCCTCTTCCTCCTCTTGTAGAAAGGACTTATGAAATGGAGCCACTTAGGAGATGGAGCAGTTCAGAACTGCACTCCTGGACTCAGTCTAAGGTCCATCTGTGAGCTGAACTCTGGACTCCAGCTTTATCTCTGTGTCTTACCAGGGATGGCCTGTGTCTCCATTTTTATCAGAAACATTTCAGGTATTGCCCATCTGAGTGACCTCCATCCATGGTCAGGACTCTTGGAGGACCCGATAATTCTTCTTCGTAACAAAGAGAACAGTCCCACTTCCTAGAGATGATATGACGTTCTTAAGAGTGTTGGTGAAACGGGCACGCCACGCACCAGACGACTTTGCCCAGTCTTCATCAACAAACGCCATGGTTGCCGTGGCAACGATGGTGATGATTCTGATGTCTGCTGACCTCGGGTCCCCTGTGAGTCAGAGCGAGCTCACCTCCCCACCAGCGCCACTTGCTTCAGAGAGAGAAGAGCAGGTGCATGGGTTAGCGCAGGAGCCAGCACGGGCCAAGAAAAGGAGAGGACGGCGGAAAGAAAGCTCAAGCTGGAGAAAGAGGCCGGAGCCGATTCTAATTTTAAATGTTCAATGACCTCTGTGTGCTTTAGGAATAGGGTAGTTACGGACCCCGATGCAAAGATAGAATACAAATGAGGAGTTGTAGGGAACAATGTGAGTGGCCCAACAGGGTCAATTCCCTTTGGGGCCTTAAGGCTGTGCTCTGGGGGTGGTGCATTGAAAACCCCTGTCACTTTTCTCCGGGGCCGGTGACTTTGTTTTCCTCTTTGTCTCTGACAGATCTTTAGTGTTTCACATAACAAACTGTATTGTCATTTTCTGTTTGTCTTGCCCACCAGACTCGGACTTGGAGGTGAGGATGAGGTGTGTCTGTTCCCCTGTTTCCTGCTCTAGGTAGGCTACAGAGGTGTGTGTGAGTAGAATCAAAGCTGGAACCTCTCAGCCAGGATTGTCAAACAGTCCTCAAAGAGAAACAAGAAACAGAAAAGGATCAACCAAAGCGGGACCCTGCCCAGGAAGGAGAAAGGCATGACCGGTCAGCGGCGCTGGTGGGGTGGGTGAGAAGCCTCCCCAACACCATGTCGGAGCAGAGGCGGGGAGGCCAGATGGAGCCCCTCAGGGACGTCAGAGCCTGTGGGAGACAAAGACCACCGAAGGCTGCTGCGTCCTCCAGCCACTATTTTAAAACCACTTTTGAAAAGAAGTCTGTGTGGAAGGAAAGAATTTGTGCCATTAGAATGTATTTTCCTTTTATGTTCTTATCTGCTTCCTTCACAAGCTACTTTTGGTAAGTCTGCATTAACCTTCTAACAAAATGCCAATTAAAGCAACTTTTAATAGGCTGAGTTTAGAAGACTGGATCCAAAGAGGAGAGTGTGTCAGGTTGGCCAGCCAGGGTGGAAGCCAGGTCCTTAATCCTGTTTAGATGGTGACTGAAATGGGCCCTTGTTTTCACCTGGGATGGCCACGTGGCAGATGGAAAGCCAGCTCTCCAGGTGGCCAGCAGGAGCAGGTGCGTCTTGTGCTCTGCTGCCCTTGATGGCTATCTTTTCCTCTCTTTTTCCTTTTGCCATCAGTTCTTTTCTTAATGGTATCTTGATTCCCAGACGTGGTTGAATGACATCTCAGCATGCATGTCGATGACATGAATTGGCAATTCGCTGGCATGTGTGCCGAGGCTCTGAATACTTTACATGACATCAGCCTTCAGTAACTTCTGGGAATGTGAAGGACACCACACAGCTCTGTTTACACTTGGTTGGCAGGTGCTCTGGACGGAGTTCCAGTTGACCTTCAGGACTTGTTGAAAATCAGCCTCGAAGTGGAACCAAGGAAAGATCTAGGTCCTGCACACACCTTTCTAGATCAGCTGGATTCTGGATTCACTGTTGCCTCACTGCATCCTGATGCACCCTGCTCTATCTCTTCCCTCCTACATGGGACACCTTTCTATTCACCGAGTCTCCTCCAGGTGTTGGTCCTCCATGCCCTTCAGCTCTGTGTGCTGACCTCATCCACAGATCTTGTCTCTCTGAACTGTTACCACAGTCAATTGTCACACTGTGCATTATACTGAAAGCTAACAGAAGGCGGGTCTTTACATTATTGACCAATACAAGGCAGGCTGATGCAATAAGTGCCCAACCTACAACTATAAAATAAAGAAAATTTTAAAATGAGAATAGGATGTGATTCTCATCCATAGACACCCATGTGCATAGTTTATTGATAAATACAGATGGTAAGTGAAGAATGGCTATGGACAGGAAGGTGGGGGGCAGACGGCCAGGGAGATAGATGCTTCAGTAGATACTGGAGGCAGGGCTGAGAGGAAGGATGATGTGGGACCAGTGTTGGTGTCTCATCTCACTGCCTCTTCATTCTTTATGACCTTTGTTTTCAGTTCTTTGACAATTCCAAGGGTGCCCATCTTCTATTGAATTAGTTGGTTTCCCTTTCTACTCTGCCTGAAAAAGTGGGAAATCCAATTTTTGTTATTGTTGAATTTAACAAGTGCTCAATTTTTCAGAGTTGCCTACAACTGATCTAGTTTCCTTTGGAAGTAGTATGAGAAAGTAGAATGTTCTAGTCAGTTGTCTCTGATGAGATGTGTCTTGGGAGTCCAT
Source organism: Ictidomys tridecemlineatus (assembly GCF_052094955.1). Lineage (NCBI taxonomy): Eukaryota > Metazoa > Chordata > Mammalia > Rodentia > Sciuridae > Ictidomys > Ictidomys tridecemlineatus. Next base: position 6,507,379 of record NC_135485.1, read on the forward strand.
CCACTGTAAAAGCAAGGAAGCCAAGGCAAACCATATTGATGGGGTCACTTCCAATCACAGTGGGGCTGGAGGGAGAGGCTGTCCCTGTCCTGATGTCATTCCCACTAAATGAAATCACAAGATGTTGCCATGAGGAAGCTCCCTGGCTCTCTGTTCGGTGGCTTATATGCTGCATGGTTGCTGTCAACAGTGCATCACTCCTAAGTCCCAGGTCTATGGAGAAATCTGAGTTAGCATTGTCCAGCAGAAAACACTTGTAACCTGCAGAACTGGACCCAGCTCTCAAGCCATAGGAAGCCCTGGGTTCTTCAGAAGTGAAATATGAGTTTCACGGGTTGGCTAGAATGGGAACTCTCATGGTAGCAGCACCTGTACCAGGTCTGGGTTTCGGTGTGGGCAAAGCTTCCCAGGGTTGGAGATGGCACCTAGCAGGAGTATGGCTTATTCAGCAGGTGTGAGCTGGGCAAGGAATTCTTAACTGCTGGAAAGTGAAGATGAGAACTACATCCTCATCAAATTCACGTCTTTCTAATTATATGGCTGTTTATAAGAATCTTGTAAAGGCAACTATGCATTTTAAATTTTTAAAATGTCTTAAGAACTCTGAATTTGGCTTTATGACCTATTGTTATGACTTTTTGATCCAATATCATGAAGACTGAACTTCTAGTCCTCCTCCTCCTGTCTCTTAACTGACTTGCTATTCATATTCTTTCTCTCCCAACCCTTAAATAGAGGTGTCTAGTCTAGGTGATACAGAGATGTTAGTACATCCATTACAGACAATTTGTTAGGTTCACTAGAAATTATTTGTGAATTTTGAGTTAAGCAATTTAACTGCAAATGTTCATATTGTCATATGATGATAATAAAAAGGACTATATAATATTGCTGAAAATACTCCCAGTATTTTCCATTTCTTAACTATGACCATGGCTAAGTTGCCACCCCTTCCTAATCTCAGATTCCACATCTGTGAAGTCAAGATGCCCCCGATTGCTTGAGTTCTTAGAAAAATTGAATCAAGAACAAAAGAAAGAAGAAATGAGTCAACCCAAGGAAAGCATGTTGCAGGGTGTCTCACATACAGAACATTCTCAGAACATGCTGCTGCCTCTTAGGAAACTTGCCTGGAGCATACCTTACCTGCCCAGCAATGTCAGCAACGGCACCACACTTGATAGTTTAGTGTTTGCCAGTTTCTGTATCTCACCTCATCAAATATACTACACAGAATTCTGAAAATAACCAGTGCTATGTTATTTGCAGACAGAGAGACGTTCCACATGGGAGATATGAGTGTTGGATGTGATGTCCTGTCTCCCACCCTTTGATTGCTGTATGGTCAGAGTCCGTATTAGCCAGTATGGCCACCAAGACCATGTCTAATCTACTTTCTTCAGCTTCGGCTCCCATTGCTCCTCTCCATGGATATCCATGCGGGGAAGACTGCTGCTCCGGCACCCATGGTTACCTGGATGTGCTTCTCCATCTGCAGGGGATGTAGCCAGAGCCATCTTTATAAAATGAAGTCCTGGGCCTTGCCCTGCCTCCAGGTGGGGAGCCACTGGATGTCTGGAGCTTTGGGACATCCAAAGCCATGCCCCATGGGTCCACAGAACCCACCTCAGCTGTCTGCGGTGTCTTATCTCCCTCCCCTCTCTCCACTTGGTCTCCTCCAAACACCCTGGCTCCTTACTTTCCTCACTCTCCATAAGAATGCTTTATTTCAGGGAGTTTGAGTTTTTTTCCTTCTTCCTGGAAATGTCTCATCCCAGGTTTCTAAATGGCTGACTGCTTTCCTCCTTATGTTACTGATGAAATGTTGTCTGCTTGGGCTCTTTCCGGAAGGCACTATATGAAATATCATCACCTCCTTTGTCCTTTCTGCTTGCTATGCTGCTTTGTTATTATGACCACTGGGCAAGTCTGCCTTTATATTTAAGCTTACCACACCTGGGAGCGTGCAGTGTGTCTCATTTCATCTTCTTTGCTCAGAGAAGAACTTTGTGAGCCATTAACCATTACCTCACTTGAGTGGCCGGAGCCCCACCTCTCTAAGGAGTTCCTGACACTTCCCTTTTGCGGAGGGTGCCTAGTTATTGTATTTGAATATGGTGCAGGCTTCTGTGGCTCACTCAAATCCACCATCTTTTTGAGCCCATGAGTGAATATCTATGTACAGCCGTTACCTGGTCCTGTACATTGCTAGATAAATGACAAAATTTACCTGTCAACTGTCATCTGTAGCCTTGGATAGTCATCCTTCAGTATCCATGGGAGAGAGGTAGGAAGACTTCCTGTGGATACGAAAACCGGTGAGGTATCATACCAAAAATAGTAAAGAATTTGCATGTAACCTACACGCAAGCTCCCACAAACTTTATCTCTTGGTAACTTATAATCCCTCATGCAATGTAAATCTTAGCTAAGAAGTTATAATGGTGTATTATTTGGAGAAAGATGACTAGGAACATTTCCATGCATGTTAAATACATATGTGATTGGATTTTCATATGCATTTGATCCAGGATTGACAGAATTCACCAACATGGAATCTATGGATATGGAAAGCCAGGAGGATTGGGTTTTGTGGACAGATCCTGGGGTCAGATGGTGTAGAATCAGCTCCTGCAGCCATTCATGACTGGGGACCTTGTGCAAGTTGCTTAGTCCACTTGTATGTCGCCTCCTCACCTGTTGAGAACAATACTGGTACTTACTGTGTGCATTAGCTGCATGAATTAAATGTGTTTCATTCATCAAACCATCATGGCTGGCACTTGTAGGTGTTTGGGCAACACTTGCACTTCCTTTTATCACCCAACTCAGCTGGGTCAGATCAAACGCTTTGTTCTTTGCATGTCCTGTAACATCTGCAGGGGCCTTCCACACGGCAGGTGCTCAAGAACTCTGTTGACTTTTGGTGAAATTATTTCCCAAAATAATTGCCAGAAGAAATGTCTAGAAAAATTATGCCAAAGCAGTTATGCTTGGAAAGCTGTTTGGGGACTGAGAAGGGATAAAGGAGAGTCTCAAAAGGAAATCCCCTCACACACGCATGTCAAAAACACTTACGGGCAAGCCCTTGTGCTGGGGGTGGAGTCCAGGAGAAGTCCGTGGAAGGTGTCTGTAGGAACACGCATGTGAAGAAGCGGTTGTCCCACGGTTTGAGAAGTGCTGAAATGCAGGTGTCTGTGAAGTGTTACCTCGTCACAGCGGTCGTTTATGGATGGGAATGTGTTGGGCAGTAACTTTCTCGGGATGATTCAGGTAGCTTCTATTTCTATTTCTGTGTGCTGCAACAGTGATTTTGAAACCGAGAATGGTGTTAAAATTGAAAATGGAATAAGGTCCCCGGGGAACAAGAACAGAAGTGGTTTGGGGAGAATATGCCGAAACTGTGTAAAACAAGAAGCACAGATTGAATAAAAATTATTGATTTCTTCAGGTTTCACTCTAATCTGAAAAACATTTTTTTTCTCTCTGGGAACGACTCATAAGACTTGAATAAGACTTAGTGTGTGTCGCCTTGCTCTTGCAGTGGCTGTTAATTAAAAAGAGTGTTTCAGGGCTCGGTGTTCTCTTATTAGAGGCTGTGAAGGTGGCATAAAGCTGTAGGTGGCTGCCAGGTCCATGTGGAGCAAACCACATTCAAGCTCCAGGTCCTCGTCACGGTGCTTACTCTCACCGTCTGTCCCCACTGTCATTCAGGTACCTGTCTCCTCTGGCAATGTCTTTCAAGGAGAAAAGCAAAATTAGGACAGTTTTCTGATTAATACAGACTTTAAAAAGTCATGATTGTCAATATTTCTAGGAGATACAAGATAAAGTAGGCTTCTTTTACTTGCGAATTGACCTGTTATACTAGTGTGTTTCTTTTTTTTTTTTCTTTTTAAATTAGTCTTTGTAAATATGTGACCCATGTTCCAACTGGAAGCTGAAATTGACACAAGACCAATATGTATACAAGAATCATCTGCTTTTCTACACACTAGCAATGAATAATCTACAAGCTGAACTAAGAAAACAATTCCATTTACCATAGCAGTAAAGATAATGAAATTCTCAGGAATAAATTTAATAAATGTACAAGGCTGTAGGAAACTAAAACATTGTTAGAGGAAATGAAAGAAGAATCTAAATAAAGAGAGAACTACCCTAACTTCATGTCTCAGAAGACTTAAAACTGCTAACCTGGCAAGACACCTGAAATCCACCCACAGATTCACCACGGTCTCTATAAAGGTCCCAGCTGATTTCTTTTGAAGAATTTGACAAACTGATCATGGAATCTATATGGCAAAGCAAAGGACTTTGATTAGCTAAAGTGGTCCTGAAAAAAAAGAAACAAGGTAAGAATTCACAGGTTTTGATTTCAAAATTTAGCACAAATATGCAATAATCAAGATAGTGTGGCTCTTGCATATAAATGAACCACAGGACAATGGAATAGAATCAAGAGGACAAAAGCAGACGCTTACACCGACCATCCAAACTTAAAGATTTTTTTATTGTTTTCCCCCCCAAACACCAGCAACCATGTGAACAAGTCACAAAATGAGAGAACATACTTGCAAATCATAGATTTGACAAGGGGTTTATATGTAGAATATATAAAGAATTTTTAAAACAGAGGAACACAATTAAAATTGGGCAAAGATAGGGGTAGATATTATTTCCCCAAAGAAATAGAAAATATTTTGTTTTCAAAGAACACATAAAAGTGGTCAATGGACACATAAAACAATGTTCAACAGCATTAGTCATTAGAGAAATAGATATCATAAGGAACCACTACGTCATACCCAGTGTGTGTATGTGTGGGGAGATTAAAATAAAAAAAAAACAGCAACAGACATGATTAAGAATGTGGAGAGCGTGTTAGTTATATTGTGACTTAGAGATTCTGTGTCTGGCATACCAAGAGAAACAAAAAACATACTTCATACAAAAACTTGCCCAGGATGGCCAAAGAATGGAAGCAACCCAAGTGTCCCTCATTGATAAGGGGACAAAGTGTGATGTATCTATACAATGAAATAAACAGGCATAAAATACCGATGTGGCTCCGACAGGACAAATGATGGAACAATAGGACAAGTGGAAGAAGCCTGCAGCCAGGGGCTGTGTACTTTAGATTCCATTTACAGGGGCTGTCCTGAAGAGGAGAATCCTCTGGGACAGGAAGTAGATTGGAGGCGGCTGGGAAGAAGGGGTAGAGGGCACAGCGCCTGGTCACTGCTCTGGAGTTTTATGGTCTACAATAACAATCCTGTGCAGACAGAACTCACAGATAAAAGACTTTGACAGTGAATTTCGTGATGTACAAGTCACATCTCAAAACAGCTGTTTTGGAAGAAGCCTGCAGTGACAAAGTTGAAACTGATGACACAGAACTCGTGTTTGGAGCACAGCCAACGGTGGCCCTGGTCTGCCAGCCCCACTCCTGAGGCTGGGCACCATTTCCACTCGTCTGGGTGACTCTGCATGTTAGGAAACACAATAGCTGCTGTTATTATATTGCCACATCGTACAGTGGTAGTTACTTTCTATTTGGGCCTGTTGTTGTGAGCCCGCCACAAACAGCTTCATAGCACTAAGTGTTGAATAATCTGTGCCTTGTTTGGTTCTGAGGATTGATATTGGCTCCATTGGTCAGAAACAAAACTGAGACTTGGGAAGGAAGGAAAATTTCCCAGGGTCCTAAGAGAACCGCTAAAAAAGTTAAATCTGGTAGACGTCACAGTCCATTCTTAATTCATAGTCAATATGGAGCACACTGGCCCGATTTTAAACTAAACTCCGTTGCCTTTAATGACTATCCCTTTCTTTCTTTTGTGATTCCGTGTCACCTAGGGAAGTCTAGCCCCGCTCATACTGAAAGGCCTTTTGCTTACTTGAAGGTGTTTTCATGTCATCTTCTCCATCTCAATTTCCATCCCTTCTACCTTAGGCTTGTGACGTTACCATCTTGAGCTCTTTCCTAGGTCTATCTTAAAGCACTATCCAGAGGTCAAAGAATAAGATGAAGTTACTTCAGCTCTGCTATTCTAAGAGCCTTGAAAATGAGGTTCCCAACCAGCCTTTAAAGTTAAACATGATTTTGCATATGAGAAAAACTGAGTTCAGAGAGGTTCATATTTTGTCTAACATCTCACAGTCATAAAACAACCAGCACAGGTCTTAAAACTAAGTCTGGTACAATTTGTCACCACTGACCTGAATTAGTTAGTAGACTGGAAATTTCCCATTGCTTCAACATCATAAACAAACAAGAATTGATTATGCTACCCAGAAGGAGTCTACCGAAGAACTAACATTCTCCAAGCAGCTGGAGGCTGTAGATTTTAGGGGGAGGAAGTTAGTCTGGGGCCAAGCTTATTTGTTGTAATTACGAGTCCTTAAAAGTTCAGAAGGACTTTTTGTTTGCAGGGCTGGCCCCTTTCTCTTGAACTGTGCCCTGTTTTCAGAGTGCCTTCTAACTGGCTTAAAAAAAATTAAAAGAAAAGAAAAGAAAACCTTGGCAGTTATTTTGAGTAGAGCATAAAATCTGCCTTTTGTGCTGAAGGATATTTTCCCCTGAAACTCGTGGAGACATGGTAGCTCCCTGGCATGAGGCAAGCCTGGGCGCAGCCTGCCCTGGTTTGGAAGCCCAGCCTCTGGCTGCAGTAGTAGTCCCGGCCAGGGATGGGAGCCACCTCTCCACCTGCCATGGAGGGCATAAAGCAGGCTTTATTTTAATGAGGCGGTTGGAACTGGCTGCCTGCAGTCAAGCTATGGCAACCACAGGACTGTCAACACAGAAAACCAAGGGCAGCGCTTTCTATAGACTCCCTGGAACTCTCCCAGAAGTGAGTCTTCTCCACCCAAACAGAGCAGGCTGGGGCCCAGGGGCCTTCCTCTGAGAGGCTGCTCCAGGCTTCTACTTTTACTTTCAGAATGAAAACCAAGGAGGTGTGGGCGAGCGAGGGAGCGAGGGAACTTGGAGGCAGGTCTGGGCTCCTGGCCGTGCAGGGGTATTGCTAGAAGAGGAGGAAACTGAGGGCCAGGCTGGCATCAGTAACTCTGCATGTACTATCCTGATGTCGGGCTGCACGTCCCCGGGAATGGTCAACCTGATGCTTAAGCGTTGTCAGATTCTGGAACATTTCAGATTTTTCAGATTTTCAAAACATAGATTCTCAACTAGTGAAGTCTATGCAGATTTTCAAAATTAAAAACAAAACAAAACAGACAGACAGACAAACAAACAAAAAAAGTGAGAGATCTGAAACACCTCTTGTTCCGAATATGTTGGCAAGGTGTACTCAGCCCATGAACTGGGATGTATGTGTGTAATATGCATATAGATTAAATATGTGCAGGTACATATGTAATGTGACATATTTTACACATAAATAACATTCTCGTATAATATACATATATTTGATTTATAAAATTGTCGAAAGTTAAGAACTAGATCTGGAATTTGAGTGCAGACCTGTACCACCCCATGCATTTGCCACCACATCTCATGGCCTCACCATAAAGTGAAAGTCATATTTTTTTTCTATGATTCAACTAGACTTCTAGGTATATCACTGAGTTAAGGAAATAGTTCATAGTCTCCCATGGAAGTTTCTCCTGATTACTGGCCTCTATTTTCTTTCTAAGACTCTGGGTCCAACCCACTCTTAGAAGGTCAGATCTCCCATGTGTGGCACTCTCAAGTCCCTTCATTACTGCGCTCAATGGGCACGTTCACGGGGGCCATGGAAATAGCGAGGGGGATGTGAACAGGGCCTTGCTCCAGGTCCTGTGTTCTGCAGGAAGGGGCCAGGGAGTGACCAGGGCTTCCGCGGGGCCACGTAGCACTATTGGGAGAGAGTGTGCTCCTCAGGCCACGGGGACCGGGGTGTTCTTTGAGGGAGTGGTATTTCTGAATGAGATAAAAGAGCACCCTGGACAGAGGTCCTTAGAGCATGCCCGCAGAAGGACCCTTAGAGTCCCTCGAAGCACATTTCTGTTTTGTAAAGGAAGATTACATTTTAAGCATCGACATGTGTTTAAGGACTTACCCACATTTGGGGATTGTCGTTCTTGGTGCTCTGGATCCCATGCCAGTACCTTGGTGACAAGATAGCTAAGTCTACAACTGCTACAGAGAGTCACAGCCCAGCGCCAGCCCGCAGTGTGGTCTAATCTGGTGACAGGGAGGTCCTTGCAGTGGGCACTATTCTGAAGTCTTCCCTATAAAGAGGAATGCAAATCTTCTAGACTTATCAGCCTCAGGATTTTCTTTGTGAGGATCCTGCTTTGCCAGTGAAGCCTGAGATCATCCATGATGATAGGTAAACACAAGGATTTGGTTGTGAGCCAGAGAAACATTATTTACTAAAACAGGCAGCTGGCTGTAGGCCCTGGCCTGACAGTTACCTCTTGAGTAATCCTTCAGGGACCCCAAGGTCTGGATGGACATCTGTCCTCCCGTGAGCCGGATGGACATCTGCCCTCCCGTGAGCCATGGCCACTGTGTGGCCTTTGGGTTTTTTCTGGCTTCTCTCTGCTCCTGTTCCTGCCATCACTGCCAGCTTCCTGCACCCCCCCCCACACACACACACACTGAGCTTTCTGCATCTGGTGCTTGGCCTCTACTCCAGGGTACTCAATCCATGGTCCAGCATGGTAGGGTCCCCCCAGGGAGCTGATAGATTCAGAACCCCTGTCTTGTCCTTCTCCCTGCCACACCTGGACAACTGCTCTATTACATTTCTGGGATCATGGATGGTTACAAACTAGGTGCCCTGTAATATTCTCAACTAAGGTGTTAGCTGTTAGTTGTATTGCAAACAGGGCACTTTTGTCTCTATCACCTTTGAACCCACAGAACCCAGTGCATTGGTCTTGACCCAGCAGGCAAAGCAGGGTCTGTTGAATGCATGTGTGACATACAAAGGATGACAGCTGCTATGTGTGGCCACAGGCCTTGTCTGGAGTATGCATTTTTTTGAATACATTTCTGGAATTTTCTTCATTTATTTTTAATTTGTTATGCATGACAACAGAATGCATTACAATTCATGTTACACATTTAGAGCACAGTTTTTCATATCTCTGGTTGTACACAAAGTAGAGTCACACCATTTGTGTCTTCATACATGTACTTAGGGTAATGATGTCCAACTCATTTCACCTTCTTTCTTATCCCCCATACCCCCTCCCTTCCTCTCCCTCCCCTTTGCCCTATCCAGAGTTCAGCTAATCCTCCCATGCCCCTCCCCACCACATTATGAATCAGCATCCTTCAATCAGAGAAAACATTTGGCATTTGTTTTTTGGGGATTGGCTAACTTCACTTAACATTATATTCTCCAACTCCATCCATTTACCTGCAAATGCCATGATTTTATTCTCTTTTATTGCGGAGTAATATTCCATTGTGTATACACATCACATTTTCTTTATCCATTCATCTACTGAAGGGCATCTGTTTGTTCCACAGTTTAGCTATTGTGAATTGTGCTGCTATAAACATTGATGTGGCTGTGTCCCTGTAGTATGCTGTTTTTAAGTCCTTTGGGTATAGACCAAGAAGCGGGATAGCTGGGTCAAATGGTGGTTCCATTCCCAGCTTTCTAAGGACTCCCTATACTGCTTTCCAGATTGGCTGCACCAATTCGCAGTCCCACCAGCAGTGTATGAGTGTGCCTTTCCCCCCCATCCTCACCAGCACTTTTTGTTGTTTGTCTTCATAATAGCTGCCATTCTCACTGGGGTGAGATGGTATCTTAGAGTGGTTTTGATTTACATTTCTCTAATTTTCTTCATTTTTAATGAACTCTCTTTATTCTTTTTTTTCCTCCATGTCATTCAAATAAACTAGATTATCTGGTTTCTAAATTCACAAAAGACTCAAAGCTAAATCAGAGCATTGCGTGTTTTAGAATGGGAAGCTGAGCAGGGAAGTTTACTTTTATTCCCCTTCCAGGGAGGCAGGAAGAAGTCAGGCGGGGTGGGGGGAGGCTTGAAGTGCTGAGGGTTGGGGGCTGCTGCAGGATGAGATTACTCCCCGCTAAGGAAACCTAGGCTGGAAGGGGCCAGCTGCTGCAGGGACCATCAGCCCTGCGAGTGGGGATTCAAAATGGGGCTCCAGACAGTGTGTTCTGCCCACGATTCTCCATGTAAAACAGTGTGAAGCCTAGGCCAAGTAAGATGTTCCTGAGTCAAGAGAATCTTTTTTGACAACAACATATTTTAGGTACCCCTAAGTTTCTAAAAAATTCTGAAAGTGCTCTGGGGAGTAAGCTTTGGATGTGTTTGTTAAATTCTTAAAACTTAACTTGAGCTTAAATGAAAGGTCCCTGTAGATGCGACTTCTGAATCCAGTTCCATCACTTGTCTTAAAGATGCAGTGCATCCTTGCTGTGCATGGCGGGTCGATCCTGGGTACAATCAGACACCAAAGCAGGAGGCAAACAGTAGGACTTTGCCCCTTATCAACATTTTTGCTTTTGATTGCTTCTCAGAAGAAAGCAGGAAATCTTCCAGTGCAGAAAAAACATTCTGTGTTACTCATACAGTTGAATCAAACCATAACATTGTCAAGTCCTGACACCCATGGTGCTCCTTAAAACAGAAAATTGCAAATTCTAAGCTATCAAATTGATAGTTTTCTGCCACTTCTTTCAGTTGGCATTTAATAAGTGCACTAGTTAAATCTCCAAAATGTGGATAGACTGAACTCATGCGGTCAACAAATTGAAAGCATAAACAGCCTGGAAGGTTTTTTTTTGTTTGTTTGTTTGTTTTAAACCCTAACTTTCATTAGTTATTCACATCCCTCCACCTTGAAAGAGGTAGAATAAGGGGTGAGCTGAGTTTTTCAATCACTGCTATTTTTGAAGACCTGCTCTGAGCCTAGTGGGGGGCACACAGAAGCAAATCCCACCAGAGTTGAGAGTGCAGAAAGGGAGTCAGGGTCCAACACAGCACAATGCCTTCTATAGACACCAACAGAGCTGAGGAAGGATGGAGATGAAGGGGGGTGTCTGGATCTGTCTAGGAGAATCGTTGAGTGTTTTTGAGGACGTATTAGCAAAGTCTTGAATGATAGGTAGGAATTTATCAGGTGAATAAAGAGTGGAGATGGGAGTATGTTCAACCAGAAGTGACAGGAGATTCAAAGGCAAATGTGCTCATGTTGGTTAATCTGTCTGATGTGATCATCCCATAGTGTGGACTGAAGCACTGCAATGCCCCTTGAATACACACCATGGTTACTTGTCATTTAAAAATCTATGTAAGCCGGGCACGGTGGGACTCGTCTGTAATTCCAGTGGCTTGGGAGGCTTAATAGGAGGATAGCAAGTTCAAATCCAGCCTCAGAAACACCAAGGTGCTAAGCAACTCAGTGAGACCCTGTCTCTAAATGAAATACAAAATGGGGCTGAGGATGTGACTCAGTGGTCGAGGGCCCCTGAGTTCAATCCCCGGTACCCTCACAAATATATATATATATATATATAAAACAAATGGGCATAAACCCACATGATACCTGAAGAGGGAGGAATTGAGACATACTGTAGTTTAAAGGGCAGTGGAGGATGGGCAGGGTAGAGGCTGCGCAATAATGAGGTGGGGAATAAGGAGGGATGGAGGCCCAGGAGGGATCAAGCCAGATGCGACTAAACTCACAAAAACCTGAATCTTATGTTAGAGCTCGGCTTACACTAGTTCATTGCTTCAGGGTGATTTCACTAAATAACCCATTAAAAAATCTTAAAACATTTTTAATTAATTTCCAGAGGTGCAGTGAGCGCACTTCCTTATTCCCTATCCAGTAGTAATCCCCACTCATCGTTGTTAAGTCTCGAAATAAATAGAGATTCTTTAAATCCTGGATGGCTGAGATTAAAATTCTATGTTGGAAGGAAAAAAAAATAAAAAAAGACTTGACACTATTAAATCCTACCTCTAATTAAAATTAGGAGGGGATTTAAATTAATATCCAGAAATAAGCCAAGGGCTCAAAGAAATGAATACAAATGTTAGGAAATGGTTATATTTTGCAGCAAATTCACTACTCTTTCCCAAACACATCTGCTCAGACTGTAGTCGATGCAGCGAGAGGTCGTGTGGTAGTGACTTGTAAGAGGACCAAGTAAAAGGATGCAAGTTTGAGGCTTTGTATATTTAAAATCTTTGAGACTCTCAAAACCAAAGAGAGGCCCCAGCTATATCCCTGAAATACCTCTCTGTGTGTGCAAAAGATCTTTTTTTAAAAGCATTCAAGATACTCATCAACTTGGCAGGAATTCCTGGGGAACCAGTGATTTCTGGTTTATTCTATTAATATTTTTTGATTTATTATTATTTTGGTTCATTATTATTCTATTTCTGGTTTATTCTATTATTTCTCTATTAGGTATCTTCGAGTCCCTGCGCCTGGGGTAAGCCTTGCCTGCTCTCCCACTGTCAGGTGGAAACAGTTGCACCCAAGGACTTGCCATGGTGACTGCCTGCACTGTGCATTAGGGGCTCCGTCCTCTGGTCCCACACTGCTGCCCAGGAGGCAGCCTCCAAGGGAGGTCTCCCGAACCTCATACTAGTGGCTTAGCTCATCTTCCTCACTCTAGGATGACTCCACTCCAGTTCTCTCTCCACCCTGCTGATCTCATAATATAAATAAATATCTGAATACAGCCAGCCCTTGGTCAAAATCCTTCATCGACTCCCTGTGACTGTAGAATCGACAGTCATGGCTTTAGCACATGCATCTACGAGGCAACCCAGCACATCTCTCTGAAAATGGCCTTGTAGCTCACTGCTTACAGCCTCAGGCTATGCCAGCCTATGCTCCCTCTCTGGGCCTTTGGACATTCTCACTCCCTGCCTGATATTTCGTTCTGCTGTTTCCTTCTATGCTAACCAAAGAAAAACGCCTTCTCTAAGAACCACCCCCAATTCTCAGCCAGGTCACTACCCCTTCCCTTTCCTCCTAGGTATAGAGTCTTTGCTGAGGTGGCTGGGGACTCCTTGAGAAAGGACCAGAGCTCTGCCACTTCTTGTTTGCAGGGTGTTGCCTGGAGCCAGCCTGGCCTGAAGTCCACAGTGGTAAATGAGGGCGGACTCTCCTGCCTGTTCCAGCTCAGCCCCAGCCGTGCTGAGATTCCTGTGAGTGGCCTCTCCTGTTCCTCCTGGGAACCCCAGCAGCTTAACCGAGCTCCCTGGGGGCCTGGTTCAGATGATCTTGTTCCATGTTCTCCAGGTGTGCGATGGGGACGGAAGCCCACAGTCCTTCAGAGGGAACACCTGGGGGTCACAGCAGGGCCGGGAGGCGTGGAAGAGCTCTCAAGGCCTGCTCACGGCCCTGGGGATTCGCTCCTCAGAACTGTGAGTCACTGTGGCAACCGTGTCCTCCAGCTCCTTTCAGGGCTGAGAGACTGTTTAAGGTGACAAAAGTCTGGTCTTTCTGAGGGGAAATGAAAACCAAAGGCCATCTCCCCACAGCCTTCCCCATTCTCCTTCCCCTCCCTGCTCTGGATGCAGTACCCTCCTGACAAAGAAGGCCGCCACGCGAGGACAGAACTGTGCTGACCACCCTGTGGAGCTCCTGACCGGCTGTGCTGGCTGGGGAAGGTGAGACCCTGGCCGCACCCATAGCCGCTGCACTTTGGCTTCATAACCTTTCCTGCCAAGTCAAAACACCCTCCCTGCCCTGCAAATAGGTTCCCTTAGTATTCTTCCTAGTGTCTTTAATTAAAAGTAGCAGCATTATCAACAAAGAATGCACAAGTAGTAAAATTAGCAGATACTGAGCCAGAATTGTCTAGGCAGCCTGTGAGCACCTGAAGGCAGGTGGGCTTGAGCAGACTTTACCCAACAGGAAACCCAGGCTGGAGAAGAGGGTTTCGAGCACAGAAGGAAGAGGCACTCTTTCTTTTAAACTACAGTATCTTCCTTCCTGCCAAATGCACCTTCTCCAGGAAAATATAACCAAATTAGGTCACTCACAAGGCCCAGAAAAAAGAATTTGTGAAAGGGAAACAATTTAAGGCGCAAAGACCATTGTTTTGTTCTGCCGTTCCTATTTATCTTGCTTTTGGCTTTTCTTGGGTTGTTTCTGCTTAGTGAAACGTCAATATCTTTATGCTCCTCTATTTTATTAAGTATATTAAGCATGGGAATTGAATTCACAAAATGTATTTTGAAAAGTACAAATGTTTTGCAAATGGAGATAGTATTAAAATTATTATAGTTATGAGTTTTTCTCCTGCTATAGCTTGCTGTTTGCTGTTTCATCTAATCGGTTTTATTGTTCCAAGAGGGAGGACGCCCGCTAACTGATTCCCAGGATCCACTTTCCCTCTCTCTCTTATTAATGGAGCTTCATGGTTTTGCTCAGTGGCAATGTTCTTAGCTACACACGACATTCCCCGTTTCCCTGGTAGTTGAGGATGACCACAGGACACATTTTGGACAACTTGAGAAAACCCTTACAGAAGTAGACTGGCCAGAGTCTGCCTGTTCACTCTCCTTTCCACATGGGCTTGTCTGGAATGTAGGCGGGATGGCTGGGGTTGTTGGGATTTGAGTACCAAGGCAGCCAGGAAGGCTTCGTTCCCAACACCTTGAGCCAACAAACTAAAGACAAGAAAACATGTACTTTGAACATATGTGAGAAGGAAATACTTTCCTGTCATGGTTTGAATCTGAGCTGACCCCTAAGGTCAGGCACTGAAGGCTTGGTCTCCAGTGCAGCCATGTTCAGAGGTGGGGCTTTGGGGATTGATGGGATCCTGAGGACTCTGATCCATTGGTGGGATCATAGTTGAACAACTATTGGGAGGCCGTGTGCACTATAAGACATACTGGGAGGAAACAGGTCACTGGGGGCATGCCCTGGAAGGGTATATTTTATTCCTAGCCCCTTCCTCCCTCTTTCTCTACTTCTGAACCACCACGGTGAACAGTTCTGTTCTACCATGTCCTCTTGGCCATGACGTTGTACCTCACCACAAGCACATTGCAATGAAGCCAGCTGAACTTGGATTGAAATTTCCGAAACTGTGAGCCAAAATCAATCTTTTCTCCTTTAAGTTGATTTTCTGCAGTATTGTGTCATAGCAATGAGAAGATGACTAACACACCCCCTAACTTACTAAGTTCCTGTTATATGCATTTCACATCATGTCCTGCTAAACTCAATCCCTAAATGACACAGTCAACAAAATATATTATTTTATTGAAAAAAATATATATATAAAATTCTGGACTAGAAGTATGAGATCTCTTATCTTTTAAATGCAATTCTTTATTTTATTCTTATCATGTCTACACATTTTAACTGAAGTGATTCTTTACTTCCTTGTTTAAAATTCTGCAACAGATTTTCATTGCCCTGAGGACAGAGTTCTGAATCCTTATTAAAATTAAAAATCTTTTCTAGATATGTCCCTTGCCCACCTCCTCATCCTCAGCCCAAATTTCATTGCCCTTTTTCTCTCTCCATAGCACATTGATTTTGTTCTTGCTCCAGGTAGGTTCAAAGCAGAGCCCTTTGTTTTGCCTTCTGATGGGCAATTCTTTTGAATGGAGCATCCCCCCATCCTTACTTCCTCTTTACCGATCAAAATATATGGAACAGAGTTCATGACTCCCTTGGGCTGGCTTCCTCTGTGCCACTATGACTAACCCTTTGACAAATTACTTTCTCAGTGTCTTGCCCATTGGACTGTCAACTCAAATAGAAGAGAACTTGCATGGCTTGCTTATTCTCATTTCCCTAAACACTCAGTCTTGTTATAAAGCAAGCACTTAGCTCTAATATGAGTGTAGACTTCAGTAAGTCACCTATCTGTTCTTGGTGATTGCTTTTGAGAGAAACCCCAACTAAGGCTTCAGATACAAAAAGTTTATTTGGAAGTTAATCCCAGAAAAAACTTGGGGATGGGGGAAATGAGAGATGGAGAAAAAAGGAAGCTTATAAGAAGAGAATTGTTAAGCAAGTTTTGACCATTGGCACTATGCATGATGGACACTAGCTTATTTCTCTGGAGAATTCTGAGAGAAATTGTAGAAATCATCTTGCAGCTTCTTTGGGAAGAGATGGAGAGCAGAGGAATCAGCCCCCACCAGGAACTGGTCAGGACTGTTGGAGGTGGTGAGCACTCCCCAGCACGGTTGGCCCTTCTGGACTCAGGCAGAACTTTCCTTCTAAAGGAAACCAAAGCTTCAGCGAGAGAATGTGGATTCTGGAGCTTGGAAGAGACAGTGTGGTAGGTGCCCGGGGTGTGAATGAACACCACAGAGTCTGCCCCGTCATGTTCTCAACCACAACTGCTCACTGATAAATTGGACATGAAAGTCACCTAGGATAGTTCCAAAGACTGAATACAGACTCTAACACAAAATTTCCAATGAATCTTATCTGAATTATATTTTCCACACAGTTTTACTTCCTTAGAAACTGAAGAATTTATTTCTTTTTAGGTTTAAATTAAGTTAAAGCATCATGTTTATTATAGATTAAGTAGAGTCCTGTCATTCATCTGGAGAGAAGACCTGATAGAGCTTATCAGGTAGGTATCACCTTGTTTACTGGTTTCTAGTTGCATTAAAGGGAAAAAAAGATCTATCACAGACCAAGTGCAGAGAGATGATGGCTACCATGGACAGAAGCTGGCTTCCCAGGCAGGTGGACCAGGCTGCTTCCCCCCATAGATAAACCAGGGCGAATCTGGGAAGGTAATTGTCTTCCTCTTCTCTTAGAATAGGGATTTTACACACACACACACACACACACACACACACACACACACACACAATATGTGTGTGTGTGTGTGTGTGTATATATATATATATATGTTCATATCTGTAGTAAATATTAGATTATTGAGAAATGCAAAACAGTATAGAATAGAGGGTTGGAGTCACATTATCTTGATTCTTGTTCTAGCTGCACAGCATTAGAAATATCTTTTAATCTAAGTTTCAGTTTCTTTACTAATTTAAAGGGAATAATAATAGTAGTGCTTCATTCCTGTGTCTTAATAATGAAGTACAAAAAAGTTTCTAGCACTGAGAAAGTGCTCAATATCAGTTAGTCACAATTATTTTTATTAGTATTATTGTATTTATGTTAATATTAATGTTATTTTTTTCAAATAGTATTTCTGTATATATTTTAAGAGCCTTGTAACTTTATTCTTATGACCTTTAAAAAAATATATCTTTTGGTGGTAAGCTTTGTCTTGCATTATTAAAATGCCAGTCTTTATTTGCAGATCATACTTGCATTACTTTGAATTCTTCATTATTGGGGAGTTTTCAATTTAGAATTGATCCTGGGGCTTCCAATGACCCATACAGAGTGAACAGATGATGATTTAGTTTTCAACCTTAAAGTGTCTCTCTCTCTCTCTCTCTCTCATTCGCTACAGATCTTTCCTCTCTTCCCCATTGCTATCTTGCTGATAGCTGGGTGTAAATGAAGCATTGCCATAAATTACACTGACTAACCAGGTGTCATGGGTCTTTGCTGAGGGTCAAGTCACTAACCGGGTAAAATTGCTGGCCTCCCCTAAATCACCTTCCAACTCCAATAAGTGTTGGTCTAGCACATTTGCACATTACCCTAAGACACCTCTATGGTACCTTAGCCACAGGGTACAGGGCTGACATATTAACAAGAATGCCTTTTGCATTGAGGCTATCAGAAGTCTCCTTTCAACCATGACTTTAATTGCCGATTACAGATAGAAGTCAAATTTTCAGGAAGCAGAATGTGCATGCAAGAGGAGGGCTAAAAGTTCAATGACTTTCTGAGAGGCAGAGTGCTACTTTTAAAGATCAAACTCTGCTCAGGTTTGTCACAGTAGTTTGAAACTTGAAGGGATCTCAGGGCTCTTGTAGTTATAATTTCCTTCCTTTGCAGATGAGGAAAGTCAGGCCCAGAAAGGTTAATGAATTGCCCAAGGTCACACAGAACAGTGCTTCCCAAACTTGGTGAGCATAAGAGCTACCTGAAGGGATCTTGTTACAGTGCAGATCTTGATTCAGCATTCTAGGTGGGGCTGGGGGTCTGCATTTCTACAAGTTCTCAGAGGCTGCCTCTGGGGCCAGTCCACAGACTACTCTGTGGGTAGCAAGGGCATTCTGTGAGTGAGAATTAAGAACCCAGGGCTTTTGGGTATCTCACTTACTGCTTTATTTTACCTAGTGAATTATTCTTTGTTTCTAGAAACGGAATGTTCAAAATACAATGGCTCTGAGAGGTGACAGTCACTAGTCACTTTAGGAGAGGTGGTATGCATTCAAAACAGAGTCTGAGTTTACAAGATATTCAAGTAGATGGCCAAGGAGTCCCTGATGAATCCATCTAACTACAATGGCATTGTGAAGGAGGCTGCAGCACACCATTCAGAAGGGCTGCTTCAGGGAGAGAGTGGGGTAGCTACTGACCCTCAGCTTCTAAGGCTGTATAAACATGGCAGGGCTCAACAGGGCTCCTTAACCCAAGTTCATGCCTGCTTCTTGGGTACTCTGCATTCTCTGACATGCTGTGTAGTTATTTCTCCTGTCCCCAATGACATCATTGGTATAGATGTTTATTATGCGTCAAATTGTGTCCTCTCCAAATTCACATGTTGAACTCCTAGCTGCCAGGACCTTTGACTGTGTTTAGAGATAGGACCTTTAAAGAGGTGATTATCATAAATGAGGGCCTTAATCCAATATGAATGATGAATATGAATGATGTCCTTATAAGAAGAGGCGATTAGGACACAGACACACACAGACAGAGACCTTGTGAAGACAGAGGGAGATGACGACCATCCACAGCCACGGAGGGAGGACTCAGGAAGAGCCCATCCTGCAGAAACCTTATATTAGACTTGAGGCCTGGAAAAATGTGACAAAACAGATTTCTGTCAGTGAAGTCACACAGTCTGATATTTCATTATAGCAGCTCTTGAAAATGAATTTACCATCCTTGGTAACTGTCACAACTCCCTGTGAGGTTTCTTGGTTGGAGGGCCAAGAGCTTTTGTAACAAGAAATGCTGAGGGGAAGTCACTGAAAATGCCCGTCCCTATGTCAATAGTAAATATAAAACAATGCTGCATACCAGCAGGAATAGCAGAAATTAGCATCCTTAAAGACCTAAGATGTGGGGATGGAGGCTCCTATTGTTTTGTTGTTTGATTTCCTATACTGATATCTGCAAAACCCACACAGATCCTAGAGGGTGACAGTAATGGTACTTGAATTAATGCAAATAGTAGACCCAGTGATAGCTTCTGAGTCATATGTGGGTGTCTATTAGAACAGATTGGCCTGTTTCCAGGTACATGACAGGTGGCCATCAAGGTAGCACATTCATTTTTTTACTATCCCTATTGAAAAGAGGGCTAGGATTTGCCTTGCTCTGCCCAAGGTAACAGTGAATGTGAACTGTCCTGCCCAGAACTGTGAACTCTCCCACACCCCGCAGTCCTACATATCCCTGATCTGAAGATTCCAGGAACATCAATCAGTCCACAAGATTGGCAAAGTCATCCTGATCCAACTGATGGGCAAGACGAGGCTGGTGCTTTGGAAACCTTCCTAAGGCACAAGCACACCTGAGGGCAGGGGTAAGCCCTTCAAAGAGCCAAGCCCACTGGATCTCAGGGACTTCTTTTCTGGCAAAACATGAGAAAAAGAAGGTAGAACATGCATTTACATGTGGAGACCTTAGCGTCAGAGAAATTCTGTTGTGGAGTAACAAAATGGCCTAAGTTTGAAAAAGTGATATATTTATTTTTTTCCCATGGACCTCCAACTACATGAGGATCTAACGGGTCATGAATAAGTAAGACACTTGCATTTTGTTACTGTACAGGGGAGAATGTTCATTTTTGGTGATAAAAGGAAGCACCACATGAGATGTTTAGTAGTGTCAGTTATGTAACAAATCCAACAAATCTTAGCACACCTGTTTGATATTATCGACATGAGTGACTTGCTTTTCAGAAAATCCTTATTGTCTACTAGATCCCAAGCTTGATTAAAGAAAGCCCTCTTATAATTTAGTCAGAGCTTATGAATACCTGAATTGAATTCAAATAGAGCTGTTTGGAGGACAATATGAGTTAATACGTATTAAATACTAAGGTTCTTAGCACATATCTATCACTCAACAAGGTTATTTATTTTTGACATTAGTCTTTCTTTTCTATAGGAAAGCAAAGTAAGCTTATAATATAGGCTTGATCCAGAGAATAGCTACTGTAAGTTTAGATCATAAGAAAAAAATTACCAATATTAGCCTGGAAGAGGGAGAGGAAGGAGGTTACACAAGGAGAAGATTGGGATTAGGTGAATGCTTCTGAACTTTGGCACCAATACCGATTTTGGGCCACATAATGCTTTGCTGGGGGCTGCCATTTTCATTGTAGGGTGGTTAGCAGCCTCTGCATTCCGCAGTTGTGACAACTGAAATATCTCCAAACAAGTGTAGAGGGGTGGTTCCAATGGACTGTGGCTGGGAACCACCAGACTAGATGAGAAGAGGAATTTGCTTGAACCACAGCAGCAGCAGGGAGCTGGGGCTAGAAGACATTGTCAGGAGGTGTCGGGGGAACTTGGTAATTGAGTACCTGGGAGGAGTCAAGGGAAAGAACAAATAGAAGTTCTCTGTTTGTTCTTAATACTTGGGGTTAAAATGATAGTGTGTGCAGAAGAAGGGAAGCTGGGTTTATGGAAGAAGTGTTTGATTTTGGTTTTCTAATAGGGGATCCTTGGGGACCTGCATCTACCCTTTATATTGGTGGTGGGTGATTTTGCATGCATTATCACACTAATTGTAGCTACCTGAAGAAAGGTCATCCTTTCCCTGACTCCACACACATGATGAGATTCCAAGACTAAGTGCCTTTCCCAAGTCACAGAGCTTTTAAGAGATGCAGATTTGGACCTGCTTCTCCTGACTGTCCTGGGCCAGTCACCACCTTCTTGGGGTCCAGAAAAACTTACTGGAGGAAGGCATTTTGGAAGATCCCAGAGGGAAGGGTGAGAGAGGCTCATTTTGTCCTGCAGTGAGAGGGAAAGAGTCACATGGTCTGGAGTCTGACTGGAGTCAGCTGAAATGGCGCCCAGGTATTTGCATGACTGCAGTCACGAAGAGGCTCTCAACAACACCTGGCCTCCTCCAGCAAGCAGACAATGCTCACACTTACTCTGCTGGTGAATCCTGTGCCTGTTCTTTTCTCGGCTTCAAACAGAAGGCAGATTTTGGCAGCTGGGTGCCAGCTGCACCTCCAGAGGATTACTCATATGCACCCTTGGAGAGCTGCTTTCTTCTCAGCCAAGCTCAAATTCCCTTCATTTCATCTTAGAGCATGTGAATCAGGCAGGAGATGGACCAGAGAGAACGTTATGCCAGGGAGCAAGGCAAGGTGAGCATCCTAGCTGCAAGGGGGCTGCCATTTTCTGTGAGAATCATGCTATGGGTGTTAGCTTTCCAGATGCTTAGCTCTGGTGTGCTAGCCTAGAACAGAAATTAAAGATAACAGATAATCCAAAAACATCCTTCTGTAGAAAGTGGTCCAGCAGGCAAAAGGTAGGTACGAAAGATGCCTCAGAAGAGATTCTCAATAAATTGTTACCCACAGTTGCCTCTAGAAGGACTGAGCAGAGAGCAAGCTTGAAACAACTGACCCTCCACTGAATGCGTTTTGTGAGCATGTGATTTCTCCGTGGGAGCACATGATTGGGAAAGAAGCGTGTTGTGGTAGAAGTCAGGGTGTGGGCAGCCAGGGGAAGAGGTTGAAGGTGCTTCTGGAAATACTATTGTTGTTCTCTTTCTTGAGCTGGGTACTCACTCTGTGAAAATTCTTTGAGCTGTCCATTGATGGTTCCTGTCCTTGTCTCTGGACATGGTATGTTTTCATGAAATACCCAAAGCAAAATATGTTTAAAAAGTTAAATGAGCAAAAAATAGTCTTTAAAAGCCGATTGGTAGAAGCAGTGATTCATTATTTAGTTTGAAAAAGCAAAAAATGTCCCCTTTGTGCTTACTTTGTGACATTAACTTAGGTTACAAAGGTGAGTGAGGCAAGCTCCCTCCCTCCCCTGGAGAAGACCCAGAGTCCTGAAGGAGAGACGGTGCCCAGGAGAGCTGGGCTCGCATCCTGTCACTGCTGTAGCTCATGACCACAGCCCAACCGGAGATGATGATCTCGCAGGTCAGCGGTGGAAGTGCCATGGTCTCTTGGGGCTGGAAGTGTCCCCAGGGCTGTGTCCCTTCTCAAGGTTCCACAGAGATGTGTTTCCTGGACTTTCCCAGCTTGCACCGTCTGCCTGTATTTTTTGGCTCATGGTCTCTTTTCCCGTCTTCAAAGCACATCCCCTCCAACTCTGATTCTGTTGTCACACCACCTTTTTCTGACTGTGCCAATTGTTTTTCTCATTTTCTTCATTTATTTATTTTTTCCTGTATAGATTACATTTTATTTTTTTATTTTTATTTATTTTTTAATTATTATTATTGGTTGTTCAAAACATTACAAAGCTCTTGACATATCATATTTCATACATTTGATTCAAGCAGATTAAACGCTGATGATTACTTTGGACCCTCCAGGATAACCCAGGATTATCTGTCTCAAGATCCTTCATTCTATCTGCAAGGTCCCTTTTTGCCATGTAAGGCAACACAGTTCAGGGTTCTGGGCATCTGTGGGGTGTCATTATCCTGTCTACTGCTGTGTATAATGTAAGCAGCTCAAATGAAAAGAAGGGAGAAGGTCACTGTGGGAGGAGATGAGGATGAGAAGCAGCAGGTACTAGGAAACACTTAGGTGAGGTGCCAGGGGGTGGAGGTGGGTGTACGTGAGCGGATGCCAGATCTGGGGTCACTTCTGCAAGTTTCTGCAGGTGTCATCTGCAGGCTTGCCTGTGTCCAACCACCCTGAGGGGGTTTTCTGAGGAAGCAGCCTTCCCACCAATCTGGATGAGGAGTCGCAAGTGAATGGGAGGAAGAGCAGGGAGCACTGGAGGCAGAGGATGAGCCTGTGAAGAACCTGAGATGCTGATGGGCAGGAGCATAGGCTGCATCAAGGAGAGAGCAAGGGAAGACATAGAGATGGGGCTGACAAACAAGGAAGGAACCTGCTGCTGTGATGCTTCAGGTAGCATCTTGAGAATCCATTGACAAAGGCCAGTGGGTTCTCACCCATCTCTATAGCTCCTTCTCAGCAGCATCTCGTGACATGTAGTGACATATCTGCACTGAGAATTCTGGAAGCATAAGAGAAAATTTAACTCTTCCCAGTGTCTTTCACATAGCAAGAATGGCCTTCGGATGGGTACACTTTGTGGGTTAGTTAGGATGTGAAGGGCTCCACGTTGTCAGTTATGTCTTCCTCATCTGAACTCCTGTGAACTTAAGGGTCTTCATTTCATTTTGTCCGGTAGAGCCAGAGTGAAGGGGCCTAGGACACCATACAGAGGGTGCTAGTCAGTTGAATATTATTCTATCTGTCTTAGTACATTTTGTGCTCTTATAACAAAACCACCGAGAGTGAATACTTTACAATGGAAATAAATTTATTTGTCTCTTTGTTCCAGAAGCTGGGAAGTCCAAGATTGAGGGACCGTATCTGGCAACTGTCTTCCTGCTGTTTCATTTCATGGCAGAAGGACAAACAAGCATGTGCCAGTGAGAGGGAAAGGGGTGCATTAGTCACTTCATCAAGGACCCATGCTCTCCCAAACTAGCCCACTCCCACAGCAAGGACATTTGTCCATTTGTGAGGACAGAGGAGCCCTCGCCACCCAATCACCTCTAAAGGCCCTACCTCCCGAGACTGTCATCCCAGGGATTATGTCTCCATCGCGTGAACTTGGGGGACAAATGAAACCACAGCACCACCCATCATCTCTCTCTGCAGGCATCCTGATATCCCAGTGCTTCCATAGCTGCAACCCATGTCCACTCTAGTTAGGAAGCTTATTCCATTGCTGTCCTCGGAGTGAACTCTAGATTCCAGCCAGATGTATTTATTTTCCATTTACCAAAAAAATCTACATGCCCATCTCCCTGCTTTTCTCCTGCCACCACCTACCTACCTTCCCAGGAATGAAACAGTACACCATTAAGCATCTTATGTCTGTGCTTCTCAGTGACACTTTCCCTAGACAACACAATCCATATGCTATTTTCCTAATCCTGTGACATTATTGGGACAGTGAGGCATAATGGAGGCATGTGAACTTTGAAGTCCATAAGTCCAGGCTGGCCATATAGTAGCTTGGGGAAACAAAATTGGATCCCTTGAATTTTCATTTGTTCCACTTTATGAATGAATACACAGAAGCCAAGCTAAGTTCTATTCAAGAGGGAAGAAGTTCTTTAGCAACCATCGGCTTTCCTAGGGACTAGAAAAAATATCGATAGGGTTGATTGGCTGTGTTTGCCAGCACCCCCAGTTGGGTATAAAAGGTAAAAACTCCCTCTGTCCCAGGGCAATGCGAAGAGAGTAGAGCAAGGCCAAAAGAAGGTCTTAGTCGAGATTCTCCAAGGAAACAGAAGTCAGAGGAGATATGCAGACAAACATATAAAGAGATTTATTTTAAGAGCTTGACTTAAACAATTGAGGGAGCTGGCAAGTCTGAAATCTTCAGGACTGCCGGCTGGAAATTCTACCAAGTTGATGTGCGTCTAAAGGCAGCCAAGAGGCAGAATTCCTTCCTCATCAGGGGATTTCAATCTTTTCTCTTGAGGCCCTCAACTAATTGGATGAGGCTATCAACATATGGAAGAGAATCTGCTTTCTCAAAGTCTACTGGTTTCAATGATAACCAAATCTAAAAAATACCTCCGTAACATCTAGACTTGTGCTTTGAACAAAGAATTAGGATCCACAGCCTAGTCAGTGGATCCATAAGGTTGATCAGCTTAAGTGGTGACTCATTCTAAGAACTTAACAGGATTTGGAAATATTTTCTCCCATCCCATACTTTGTTGCTCCATTCTGTTATTTATTCCCCTGGGTGTGCACAAGCTTTTAGTTCAATAAAATCCCATTTCTCTGTTTGTACTTGTTGCCTGTGCTTTGAGGACCATATTTAAAAAAAAAAAAAATGATTGCCCAGACCAGTGCCCTGGAACTTTTCCTTTATTTTCTTTTGGTAGTTTTACAGCATTGGGTATTACTTCTAAGTCTTTAATCCATCTTGTTTTGGATTTTGTATATGGTGTGAGGTAAAGAGCTATTTTTATTCTTCTGAGGGTAGATATCCAGTTTTTGTAAACACCATTTGCTGAAGAAACTCTCTTTTCCCCTGTTGTGTGTTCGTGGCAACTTTGTTTAAAATCAATTTATTGCAAAGGCATGGATTTGTGTCTGGGATCTCTATTCTGGTCCATTGGTCCCTGTTTCAGTTATAAGGTGAGCACCATTCTTATTTTGATTACTATAGCTTTGTAGCATATTTTGAAGTCAGCATGATGCTTCCACCTTCCACCTATATTTGTCTTTTTGCCTAAGATTGTTTTGGTTATTTGGGGTCTTTCAAGTATCTTCATTTCTGTGAAATATGTCATTGTTGTTTTGATAGGGATTGCTTTGAATCTGTAGATCACGTGGGGCACTATGAATATTTTAACAATATCACTTCTTCCAATTCATGAGTTCATGAACACAAATTGAGAGTTCTCTGGGGGCAGCTGAAGATGATAAAAGTAGTAGTGGAAATGATAGTGTAGCGGAGACAGAGCCCAATATACTTAAGATGGCCTGAGAAATAGGGTTTTTGAGCAACATGGTGGAAATATAGCACAAATAAGGAAAGGTGGGTAATGAGATTTCCCCAATACTAGGTAAGACAGGGACTTCAGCAAAAACATACCAAAATATTCTTTTAAGCATCCCATTTAGAGTGAGTTTAAGGAAATCCTTGTTAATTTCAATGTCTAGAAGCAGTGTGTTGGTATTTGGAGAACAAAGGTGAGGGAGTTGTCTTGATGTTTGAGTTGCATCAGAACAAATCAACCCTCGGAGACAGAACATAGGGAAGGCTTTAGAGCAAGGATTGAAGAAGTGAAGTCTCTTTCATGATCTATGGAGAGTTGTTTCTAAGAGGCATAGGGTAGGTCCTGCATAGAGAATTAGGATTAGGACATTTCAAACTTAAAATTCCAGGACAGTGACCAGAAGGCAAGAGCATGTAGGGTGCTCAGACTGGTATCACTTGGGGTACAGCATTTGACAGGAGTGCTGGGATGATTAAAGTATGCAGGTATCTGCAGACTAAGTACAATGCCTAGCCTGGAGCAGATCAACAATAGGCCACAGCAGTTGTTACCTTTACAATGGTTATTAGCATGTAGCAGTAATTTTGTGAATGCATCTTATCTGATTTGTCTGTGCACTTCCTAATTCCTTTAGCACAGAGACTGTGTCTCACCAATCTTTTCATGAAGATTTATAGACAATTCCTACTTGAAAGCACAGCTCAGAACACCTGGGAGACACCAAGATGAATCTACTAATCTCATCTCAAATAAATTCAAAATGAAAAAGGGGAGATAAAATTTACCCGTACAATTTCAATTCAACCTACAAAGCAACATATCAAATGGTGGCCCTTGATTTCTTTGACTGATTCATATATATATTCAATATATATATTCAATATATATATTCAATATATATATTCAATATATATATTCAATATATATATTCAATATATATATTCAATATATATATTCAATATATATATTCAATTGGGTGCCAATGTTTCAAAATCTAAAAGTTTTACATAAAAAATCTGAATTTCTTTAAGATTCTTTTGAAAAGCTGCTAAGGCCACCTACTGCAGTCCCAGTACTAACTGGTGCTTAATGATATTTACTGGGTTAATAAATAAATTGAGAAATCAATGAATGTGGAATCACTAGAATATAAAAACAGTGTTTACCCTAAGAAGGCAGGAGGTCTGCCTGTTTACCTCTGTACCCACAAGATGTAAAAACAATATAAGTTGAGTTGATGGTGAGTCCTCTCATGAAGAATAATAGATAATAGGAGGAGTCTGTTGATTTGAAATCACCACTAGAGTTTCAAGTGGGAAATTTAAATGTAGCTTTCTGATCCCTTGACAATAAAAGACCAGAAATTGAGGGTCTACTTTATGCCATGGTCCAAGAAAAAAAAAAAACTAGCAGAACCAAACTTATAAAGTGGCCCAACTTACAAAGAAGTTTTCTTGGGAACAAACCTGGAGCTATGTCAACAACTACAATCTTATCTACCATTTTACTGAGATCTCAAAGAATAGAAACCTCTGAGATAGATGTACTCACAGACAGCCCACTAATTCTCAGAACAGACTTATGGTGTCTGGATCAGTTATTTGTGACCTTGATGGTATTGCCAAAAGAAGAGCGACAAAATCCTAAATAAAATTATTGCTTCTACACATGGGAAGAGATCAGGCAGTCCTACTAATCTGACCTGGGACACTGGGGGGCTGAGGGTCAGCTGGTTATTGACTGATCCAGGAAGGGTTTGGGCTGTAGTGAGTCTGTGCATGTGACCCTCATCCTCCAGGGTAGCCCCAGCATGTGCTCATGATGGAAGAAGGAGTTCAAAGGACCCAGCAGGTCCTGTGAGGGTCTTTTTAAGCCTTTGTTTGCATTGGAGTTGTTCACATTACACTGGCCAATGCAAACTGCTTGGCTATTCTGGATCCACAGGGTGGAGAAATAAATCCTTGTTTCTTAGTGAGGAACTTCAAAGTGTCAAGGCCAATGACGTGTATACTTGGAGTGAGGAATTATGACCACCAATGAAATACGTGGGAAAGTTAGCCCAATTTTTATGATGAAACAGAAGCTTACATAACCAAGAACAAACAAAAATTTAAGAAGTTTGTAGATTTGAGTTTCAACCCCAGATCTCTTTAGTTCTACCCCACATTTATTTTACCATAATTGCAATTTTGAAGGGATGCTGATAGTTTATGATAAATCAAAAGCACATGCATTGTGCTCTAAACTGAAGATGTCAAATCAGCTAAATCATCTTTTGTCTGTAAGAAATCTGGGATATATAGTAGAAAATGAATATTTTTTCTAGATACACTAGGTACTATTAAATAGAGGTAAGAAGTACTAGGTACGATTCTCTTCACAAAAGAACCGAAATCCACTGTATGCACTTAGTGGAAGGGAGTAGAAAGTTGTCCCCAAGCATCACCATGTCTGAGTGGACTTGGAAGGTGAGCGGGTTCTGAGGAAAGACAGAAGGAAAGGGAATCCTGGCAATGAAAGAGTCAACAGGAGAGAGGTGAGGAGAAGAGCAGCTACCTGGGATCTAGCTGAGTACTTTTATTTCTTGAGCACAGGCCTTCAGTCTTGAGTGGCATCAAAATTACCTGGAACACCTAACAAAAAAGCAGCCCCAGGGACCGGCCTTCAGAGGCATGAGTACAGCTGGTCAGGCCTAGAGGCCAGGTGTGTCTTCATCCAGCAGATCAGTGGTTCTGGTGCAGGTGCAGTTAATCTCTCAGGGGATTAATGCACCAATTAGGCTCAAAGTCCTATAACCCAGTCATTTTCCCTCTAAACTTTCTTGCACTGTCTCATACATGAGCTTTTGGGAGACAATTCACATGTAAACCATAGCATTGCCCAATCTGACTTTCAGCTTTTAAAATGTTGAGCTGAAATAAACCTTTATTTCCTTTAAAGCATCCACCTTTGGTATTTTGTCACAATAATATGAAAATGGATTAAGACAGCCATAATTGGAGAAATACCCTTTTTGTGAGGCTCAAGAAACAGAAACAGATGGTCAGGTCATTGAGGATCAGATAAAGAAGGATGTTTAAACCATGCTGACCACTGAGTTTATTTTCTATGTAATAAAGAGCTCTCATGTTAAATCAAGATAATATTGAGATCACACTTAAATGTTGGAAAGTCATTTTTCCTATGTTGTGGCATTAAAATTAAAACTGACAGGAATGTGAGCAAGAGACATCCTTTGGGAGGTAGTCATAATAATCCAGTTGACTCTCGGCAAAGATTCAGGAGATTCTGATGCAGCACATAATTGGTTATGGATCATTGTTGTAAGTTGATTGCACTCATTAATTATATGACGAATGAATGAGGAAACAAATGTAAAAAGAGAGTGTATTTGGGGTAGGAGACATGCAGACTTACCATTCAAACTCTTAGGAATTGGAATTGGGCACACATTTGGAGAACTCTAATTGTTGGTGAGCTGAACATTGATGGTGTATATTTGTCCAGACATGAATCTCCTGCCTGAATTTAACATCCTTTGCATCTAATCCTCTTGGAGGGAGTAGAGCTCCTTTATTGAAGGATCGTTAAACA
Organism: Ictidomys tridecemlineatus; assembly: GCF_052094955.1. NCBI lineage: Eukaryota > Metazoa > Chordata > Mammalia > Rodentia > Sciuridae > Ictidomys > Ictidomys tridecemlineatus. The sequence continues at coordinate 6,536,756 of NC_135485.1, forward strand.
TACACATCTCCTTCCAAGATTAATTAAGCAATCTCTCTGGGTCCATTCTATTAACCTGTAATTAGAATGTGAAGATACTCATGCTCCACGACACACACTTTAATTGCATCTCACCGTGTGCTGATCATGCATACTCCATTGGAAAACAAGCGGGATTTGGAGATTGGTTGCAAAGAAAAGTGGCCGTCACTTCTGGCCTACTGCCAGGCATGGTGGCCTCAGTTTCCAATCTTCCTTTATCCAGTGGATCCTGTTGGTAGATTTCCCTGAGAAAGGGAGCAGGTGGGAAGATTCTAGTGTCTGGGCATCTTGTAAAACAGGTCAACTAAGGTCCATTAAACTGGTATTTGTACCCTTCCTAAGTTTCTTCCCTTCCCAAAGCTTATTAGCTTATTTCTGGTAAGAACAGATTGATTAAGATGGCATTCACCAGTATAGATCACAAAGTTGGAAAAGGGAGCACAGATATTAGTGTCCCACTCTTTCAAAGCAAAAACTAGAATTTGAGAATAGGTTCCAAACTTGTTCTTCTGATTTCCGAACTAAGTTTTTTCTGATACTCAGCCCAAGTCTCACTCTCAGGTGTTCTTGTCCACCTCCACAGGCGGGAGAGCGCACATCTCACATTTTCCTTTATAAGTTGTGGCAGAGGTTCTTACCTTCTCAACTCTCTTCCATCCCTGTGTTCAAGAAGCACTTCCTGAGCCACAGCACAGAGCTGATACTTGAAAAGACCCCAGTTCCTGTCCTGTTGGAGCTTACAGTCTCAAAATTAATTCATGGCAGTTTTCATAAAATTGTAATATTTTATTTAAATGGGTAATATCTGTGATCCCATCAGAATTCAGCTGGACTCCTTGTTTATGTCCTTACCCAGGATGGATAGTGGTGACATTTCTTCATTGGCAGAACAACAGATCCAGAAGCAGAGTCTGAAAATTAGAGGAAAAACAAGAAAACTGTAGGGGAGTGAATGATGTCCCTCCCAAATATATGAACACCTCCTAATCCCAGAACCTGAGAAAGTGACTTTGTGGGAAAAGGGTCCTTGCAGGCATGATCTAAATATCTAAAGATAATTTGGATTGTCCAGAGGAGCCCTAAATCCAATGACAAGTATTCTCATCAGAGAGATTAGAGGAGAAGCACATAAAGTTGGAGACAGAGCTCAGAGTGATGCAGACCTGGGCAAGGAGTGCCCAAGGCCATCAGGAGCTGGAGATGCAAGAAAAGATGCTTCTCTAGAGCCTTTTGAGGAGTGAGGCTCTATGACACTTAATCTTGGAGAGAATAAATTCACGTGGAAAGCAATCCTGTTTGTGGCCACTTGTTTGGACATCCCAGAACCAAGAGACAGCTCACAGAACAGGCACTAAGGTGAGATGGGCAAGCACATAGTATCAGACCTTGGAAGAGGAGCTCATCCTTAGGTTCAGACAAGCATGAGGTCAGACATGGTAGGAGCCTAAGGTTCAGCCCAAAGCATCCAGCTGGTCCCACTCCACTGGAGGCCAGCTCAGAACAGAACTCCAAGACAACAGGACTACAGAGAGAAGTTATTTCCAGAAAAGAAAAGGCAGCAATGTCAAATGTTAGAAAGGCCAATGGTGACCACTGAGCCCCTGAACACAGGGGTGATGTCCCTTTGTGCCTTTTTGTCCTTGAGTCTCCTGGTGCCCATGTATGCCAGAGACTATCAGAGAGAAAGCGAGGGCAGCAGTGACACAGAGTGCTTCCCTTCACACTTCGCATCTCAGTTCTGACGACAGCATCATTCCTGCCTCAGAGGCGGAAGACTGAGGCTCAGAGAGGACCCATGACTTCTCCGTGGGACGCCCAGGTTTCTGTGACTCCCGCCACACCACTGGGGCCATCTGTGGTCAGGTCTGATTTCCCCACAGTTTGATTCCTGCCTTCTTTCTGAGCACCTACTACTGTTCTCCTAACTATCTTAGGATCTGAGTAAGATATTTCTGCCTGCCTCTGACTCACAGCCAGGGAGGAGGAGAGCTAGAGTTAACTAGTTAGCATAAAGGAAGGTAAAGAAGACAAACAGGGAAGAGAAGCAGGAGCAGCAGTGAGGGAGCTCAGAAGCCAGACCCTGACTCTTGGTAAGCAAGGACCCACGACACCCAATCCTCGGGGGAAATGCCTCACCTCTATGTGAGTTTGTTCAATCTGAGGCAACTTCTACCTCAGTTGGACCAAGAAGCCATCTTCTAGCTCTTTTTCTCTGTTGATTTTCAGTGTTTAAAATACCTTCAAAGCAAGTGAGGAAATCACTTTCCATTTTGCCAATGTTTGCTTTTCAGTGTTTTGAATGAATCGTCTCTGCAAACTGCTAAGCTAATTGAAGTGCCACCCTTTCAGCTGAGAAAACATCCTGCTTTGCCAAGGCACATTTGCTTGTGTACCCAACGTCACTACACCAGGGGCCAGGGCTGGGGAGATAATCCATGTGAGCCCCAATGCCAGGTGCAGGATGGAACGTCTTTGGGGAGGATGGGGCTGAGCTTTGAAGGGGCCATTTCACACATGAACAGATAACTTCTCTTTGTTGAGAAATGCAGAGAATGCATATCTCAGAGAGGCCAAGTGACTTGCCCATGGCTGCAGACAGAAGGATGCAGTCAGGTCTCAAGACTGTCCTGCCCCAGCAAGTGCCGAACTGACTCAGAGCAGAGGCTAATTCCTAAAAGGCTAGAGGAATTTAATTTCCTCCCGATATTTGAGATTTTATTCAATTAAAGAACTTGGGTTTTAAGTTCAGTTCTGTATCACCTCTGCCCTTATTTGACTATGTCTTATGTTCCAAATATGTCATTTAGTGTCTTGTGAACGAGACACTTACCAAAAAAATAAACAAACAAATGAAAATAAAAGGCTTTAAAAAAAGACTCTTAAAAGGAGCATCAACACTTTTCATGAATCAGATTTATTTGAGCAAAGTGATATCTACCCTTAAAGAAATCCAACTTATTCTCTTGACAGGTTTATAAAACTGGGTTATTTCATCATAAAAGCTGATACTATATGTGTGATGCAGTTCAAGGAATGTACCAGGGACATTTTCTCCAAGTTCAAAACATACCTTAGGGATGCGGGAGAAAAAATGTCTACTGATCTTTCAACCAGGAATGAGATGAAGTTGAAGTTGATTTAGGAGAGAAGAGACCTGATGCTTCACAGAATTATTCAGTCTCTTAAAAAGGGAGAGAGAGACTGTATGTTGAATTGGAATTCACTTTGAAAATTACCTGTTTTTTCTTCCTTAATTAAAATTACTGTGCTCAACTCAAAGCAGAGCATTTTTAGAAAAAATAATTTATTATTAATATTAACAAGTGTTAATTGGACTGATTAATGGATTTGACTGTAACATTTCCATACACACCACACCCACCCTCCCTACACCTTCCATCTGCCTCTTCCCTGGTACCCTCTCCCCTCTCCCCTTCCCTATTAGTCTCTCTTCTACTTTCAAATCTTTGTTTTTTAAAGTTTTACAAATGGGATTACTTCTGTATAGCCAGTGAAAAAAGTAAGAGAGTGAGAAGTCCATCTACAGGGTGGGAAAGAGTTTTGCTAGCTATTCACCTGACAGAAGATTAATAGAGAACATGAAGCTGAGCTTTTGAATGGTTGAAACTTAGCCAGATTTAGACAAGACAAACTAATATTTTGGGTCAAGCAAACCCTTCTGCAAGTGAGTGGATTTCCAGATATGAGTCACTGACACAGACAAAATTATCTGTCCCCAATACCCAGCATCCAGCTTGGGACTTGGCATATAGAATGCATATTAATATAACTTATTGAGAAAGATCAGGTTATATTTAAGTGACTGGATACCTTAACACTCTTTGAATTTAAACAGTCTCCTAAGCAAACATTCCTGAGAATGAGTATGTGGAAGTCAAAACATCAGAGAAATAGTGTCGTGTGCAACACATGGAGGACCTCACTTAGAGACAAAGTGTGAAGGGTTCGAATGTCGAGCTTGGCTCTGTAAAGCTCACTAAAGTCCAGCCTGGGTCAGCAATGCATCACTTAAATAGTATAATAAAAACAGTAACACTCATTAATGACGACTGGTTTTCAGGCGCAGTTCTGCGTATGTTATGTTAATATATTCTCTATCCATTAACAACACAGCTCTATCCCCTTACAAGTGGAGACACCAAGGCACAGATGATTACTCACCTTGCATGATGACAGGAAGTGGCACGGCCAGGCTGGGGAACCCAGGGCAGCTGGCTTCTGCACAAGGCACGTGCCGCCTGGTTCACTTGCATATCAGCTCCTGAAATCCAGACCTGGCATCCATCATCCATCTGCCCTGCTTCCTTTTTAAAATTTTAAGCCCAAAATAGTGTCTGAACAGTGCTCTTTATGCCTTTTGCGTTTATTTTTATTGTTGTTATATTTATCATTAACTACTCTGTTTCAGAGGCTTTAACTAAACCATCTAAAGTAATGGCCCCCATAAGTCTTGGAGGCGGCTGTGCTAGTTCCAGTATACATAGAACATGTGGGCAGGGAGGGGTTAAGGATTCCACCCAAAGTCTCCAAGCTGGCAAGGGGCCGAGATGGGATTTAAATCAAGGTTTTTATCTGCCTCCAAAGTGGAGCTTCTCTCTTTCTCTCCATGCACCCCTCAGCAAATTACAGGCTAACATTTAACTTGTGATTTCTTGCACAATCATACCCTCTCCTAAAAAGGGAGGGGACGGTGCTAACAGAAGCTCAGCCCCAGCAGTGAGTCCTTTGCTCTGGTGTGGTTGTTTTAGTCTGCTTTTCCACCGCTGCGACTGAGAGACCCCCAGAACAACTGTAGAGGAGGAGAGGTTTATTTAGGGGCTTGCAATTTCAGAGGTCTCAGTCTATAGACAGCAGGCACCATTCCTCAGGGCTCAAGGTCAGGCAGGACATCATGGTGGAAGAGTGTGGTAGAGGGAAGCAGCTCACATAATGATCAGAAAGGAGGGGGGGGGGGAGATCTCCACTTGCCAGATACAGATATATACCCCAAAGTAAAGCCCCCAATTTTCACCTCCTCCAGCCACATGCAACGAACTGGAAAGAAGATCTAAAGTAGACCAGGAAGGGGGGGTTCCAGGGCCAGTGGTCTGTACATGTCCCATGATCAGAGTTACTTACATAAACCATGAGTCTGATGCAATCCAAAAGGCCTAATGCAGAGATACTGGGCAGGTGCTTGAATGTTTTCAAAATGAGCATCCTCGGAGAGACTGCAGTTTCTTTCTTGACACAAGGAGAATGTATCCGTGACTGCCACCACTATGTACCAGGCATTTTACCCTGTCACCTGACTGGGTCAGTTGTGGGCCTATGACAGTCGAGGTCCAGAGAGGGTTAGATTCTGAAGATTTTTCCAATGACCTGGCTCTCAAGTCATTGCTGGCTCCAAAATCCTGCATTTCCCAGGGCAGTCTATGCTCTTTTGTTGTGTTGATTTCAAATGTGAAACTCAACCTTTTCCTCGAGTTAGACCGTGGATTATTCCTGCCATGCAAGAGCCAGGCTGCGGCTCCCTCCCTTGGCTGAATCTTCTGTTCTCCCTGTGACCCGGCGCCCAGCATGGGATTTCTCATGCTGTAGAAGATCAAACTATTTTTGTGAGATAAAAGGACCTCCACGTTTTTATCATGTAGATTTGGAATCTGAGAGCTGGAAGGACCCACTTTAGTGTTCTGACAGATGAACACTCGTATTCCATGGCTCATGGAGTCATAATCTTATCCCATTCACTCTCACCACAAACAGTTCAAGGGCCCAGAGAGGAGGACTTGGGCTCTTGTTGCCGGTACTTGTCAATGTGGTCCTACTTGAAAATAGGATCTTTGTAGACATGGTCATCACGTTAAATTGGGCTTATACTGGAATAGGGTGAGCCCTAATCCAGTGACTAATGTCCTTATAAGAGGATGAGAGGACACACAGGAACACTTGGGGACATCACTATATAAGACAGAGGCAGAGACCGGAGCCACGTGTCCACAAGCCAAGGCATGCCAAGGACACTCGGACCACCCGAAGCCAACAGAGAGCCTTGGAGGAGGCTTCTTCAGAGCTGTCAAGAGGGACCAAGCTTGATGACACCTTGTCATCTGCTTCTGGCCTCCTGAGATGCTTTTGGCTCTTTGTTACTGCAGCCCCAGGAGATTAACACAGGCTCAGAGTCATCAGTCGGTTTTCCTGTGGACACAGAGAAGCCAGTGGCCCGGGCAGGACTCCGTAGGTGGACTCCTACCTCATCCTCAAGCACCAGGGCCCTTCTCCTAGCCCACCCATTTTCTGCTCCCTGTTTGGGCACTGATCCCATAGCAGCCAGCTTGCAGGTGCTGCATGTATGTCACTCATGAGCGAACTGCACTTGTGGGAGGAAAGCGAAGGAGCAAAGCCCCACACCCGGGTAGGGGCCAAGGTTAAGATGCATCTCGCTTTCGCTTTCTCCCCTTTGAGCTCCTCACATCTTTCAGCAAGTCTTTTGATTACAAAAGCTGCCCAGGCTCTTTGAAGACACACTGAAGTAGGGAAGTCCAGTGGGGACAGCCCAGTTCCCAGGTGTGACTCTTCTCTGCCATCTTGCTGGTGCTGTTGGCACTTAATTTCTAATATTGATAATTCATGGACATCTTCCCAACACAGGGACATTAACACATGGACACATGTTCCCATGATTTATAGAACAGGAATACCATTTGTGCCCTTCCCCCCAAACAAAACATTGGCACAGTGTTCTGTAGCAAAGACAGATGTGTTTCACACTGTGCTTGGCAAAGGGCATCTGAGAAGCTCTCAGGGTCTAGGTGCTGTCAGAGATGCTGTAAAAGATCTCAGAGTCGGTTCCATGCAGTGACTAAGTCCATCTGCAAGGCTCCTCCTGGCAGTGGGGATTGCTGGGTCAAAGGATTGGGGTCCATTAACATTTTAATCAATAATTCCATTGTTGTATTTTACAATGATATTTGACAAATTCCCATTTATATTGCTGAATTTTAGTCTTTAAGTATTCTAACCAATGATTAAAATATTGGCTCTAATAATTTTCATCTCTAAGAATTAGTCTTTTCCTCTGATTTTTCTCTCTGTCTCTCTCCCCCATTCTTTGTAGCAGGCGATTCTGATTTGGAAAATATAATAGCTTCATTAATGTCTCACTGGTGGTATGTGGAAGGAGAATTAAACACGGCCCGTCCTGCTTTTTAAATCCCCCTCTCTCTTGTGTTTTGAGGCCCAGAAGCCAGTGGCAGGAGTTTGGTGTGGGCTCTGGCTCCGATGGACTGTGAGAGTATAGGAAGCAGGGGGCCCCTCTTCCTTGTCTGTAAAAAGGAACCACAGCTCTTCCTTGCTGGTAGCATGTAGTGAGGGTTGGTTGAGGCAGGGGCCTGGTGGGCTCAGATGCAGCCAGGTTCCAGTGATAAGTTCACTGTAATTGTCATTTGATGCTGTTTTCTCCAAACTCCCAGAGATCAGATCCCTAGTTGGCCCTTCAAAGCCTTAAGTTCTACATCCACAGATTCAATCAACTTCCAATCAAATATGATAAGCATTTCTAGTTGCCCCTGAGTGCTACAAGTGAAGTGACTTAGGTACATGCAGTAAGGCCTCCACCGTGGCACGGGCCCTGTCTCTGCAGCTCTGGTGGGTTGAGCATTCTTTGACTGGGTTCTAAACAGCCCAGTCCAATAACCATTTATATAGTGAGTCAGTTTTTTGTCTTTGTGACCAAAATACCTGTCAAGAAAAATTTAGCGGCAGGAAAGCTTATTTGTGGCTCATGGCTTAAGAGGTTCAGTTCATAGTCTTCCTTCTCCATTGCTCTGAACTTGAAGAGAGAAAGAACATTCATAGCAGCTGGGAGCAGAGAGAGAATGCAAGGAGCAAGGACAAGATATAGTCCCCAAGGGCATGCCCCCAGTGACCTACCTCCTCCAGCCACAGGCCACCTGCCTCCAGTTACCTCCCAGTAGTACATTCAAGTTACTGATACATGAAATGGATTAATCCACTATTAGGTTATTGTTATGATTTGGATATGAGGTGTCCCCCAAAATCTCATGTTTGAGACAATGCAAGAAGGTTCAGAGGAAAAATGATTGGTCTTAACTCAATCAGTGAATTAATCCCTCATGGGATTAACTGAGTGGTAACTAGAAGCAGGAAGGGTATGGCTGGAGGAGGTGGTTACTTGGGCGTGTGGCTACGGGGCGTATATTTTGTATCTGGAGCTGGGGTCTCTCTCTCTGCTTCTTGACCACCATGATGTGAGCTGCTTCCCTCTGCCACACACTTCACCCTGATGTTCAGCCTCACCTCGAGCCCTGAGGAATGCAGCTGGCCTTCTCTGGACTAAGACCTCTGAAACCATGAGCCTTCAAATAAACTTTTCCTCCTTTACAGTTATATTCCTTATAATCTAATTATTTCAGTTGTGAACACTCCTGCATTATCTCGTACATGAGCCTTCAGCAGATTCCACATATCCAAACGTGAACACATAGCATTTTCACTGTAGTCGGTATTATGATTGGTCTGGAGATGATGTCCAGGATATGGCAGGCTGTGCATAGGCTATATGCCAACATGTCACCATCATATATGATAGATGTGAGCAAGTGCAGGTTTTGTTGTATGAAGGAACCAATCTCCTGCAGATTCCAATGAGTGGCTAATTTATTTTCTTTGCACAGGATTCTCCTCCATGAGAAGTGGACAGTAGGCCCCATGGGTCAATGAAGGGGAAATTCAGGCAGCAGCTTCTGGCTGGCGAGCAAGGAAGGCTGCTGTCCAGCTGCTGTTCTTCATTCCTGAGAAAGCTGCTTTGTTTTCTCTTTCACCCCTTTCACTTGGTCTCCTGCGGAGGTCAAAGCTTTCTGGGGCCTTGTTCTCTAACAGAGGAGAGCTCCCTGGAGGGATCGTGACCCCCTTTCTCACTTGGACTAGTTTTTTTTTTTTTTTCCTTTACCAACTGTTTACAGAACACCCTGGCTGGTCCCTTTCTGGGCATGGATGGTACTGAGCGATTGGATGGCTCTTGTTCACATGAGTTTAATGCCTAGTGGGGTCGGGGAGGTTGTGCGGATGGAGAGGAAACAGGAAGTGTCAGGTGAGAAAGTACTGAGCCTGCTTTGGCTGGCGTTGTCTTCTCAATGGGATGTGTGAAGTGACGGGGAGGAGTGTATTTTGCTGCCATGTTCAGATGAGCAGGTGAAGGGTCAGGGCAGTAACCCCTGCCCAAGCCAGGGTATGAGGAGGTCAGAGCTTCACCTCTGACGGGACCCCTCCTGGGCTTTTTGAACACTAGAGGTGGCCAGGTGGAGTCCCTGGGCAGGACCGAGAATGGTGGAGGAGGCAGAGGTAGTTTCCTCTCACGCTCTGTGGGCAGCAGCAGGTTTCTCATGAGGCTTTATTTGGGACATCGCTGGAAATCCATACAGGAGTTTAACTGGCAGTCTATCCCCAAATAAGTGAGCCACACAATATTTTTTCTTATTTTTAGTTTTCAGTTGATCATTAGAATTGCATGTATTTGTTGTGTACAACATTCTTTGAAGTATAAATTCAACACGGAAGATTAAATTTAGTTAAATGACAAATGCATCATCTCACATAGTTGTGATATTTATGGTGAGAACACTTGATAATTTCTGCATTTTTTTCAGAATACAAAATACTATCAATAACTATAGTTGCCATGCTGTTCCATAGAATCTCTTGAACTGATTCATCTTCGTTGTAACTATGTATCTTTTGACAACACCTCACCATTCTGCCCTCCCCAGTAACCACCCCAGCCATGTTCTCTCTGATTCTATGCAGTCTACTTTTGGAGACTCCACACAGAAGTGGGGCCGTGCAGTCTTTGTCTTTCTGTGCCTGGCTTATTTCACTTAACATAATGTTCTCCAGGCTCATCTGTGGTGTAGTGACTGACAGGATTCCATTCCTTATGGCTGAATGACTTTCTATTGCATGTAGATACCAAGTTTTCTTTACGCATTCACCATTGATTGTCACATAGGTTGATTGCATACCTTGGCTCTTGTAAATGATGTGGTAATAAACAAGGGAGTGCAGGTGTGTCTTCAGCAAACTTGTTTCAAAAATGCCTTTAGAAAAAAACATTTTCGCAAGGCATTTGGTGTTGTCATTTGTATCAGAGATCCCCAATTGAGAGTGGTACTGTGTGTCAGTCAAGCATCATTCCAGTACAGTGAACAGCACCAGCTCCTTCCAACAGGACTGTGAGAGGGGCGTCTGATCATCATTGTTGAGGCTAAGACTGAAAAATTCAGTGAGAGGCTCAGCGTCTCACAGCTAGACGGAGCCAGAATGCAAATGCAAGTCCACTTGGCTCTCAATCTTTGCCTTTTGAAATATGCCATCCTTTTATATGTTTTCTGCTTTAATTTAGGACTGGTTCTGGGTACAGAAAAAATAGATTGCAAAGATAAAAATCAAAATCCTAGCTCAGAGAGGATGAGCTACAGAGAAGGCATAAGAAACTTTGGACTTGACCTAGGCCAAGTGTGAGTTTACCTGGAAAAGCTCTGAAGCAAGGCCTGCATCACCTCCAGACCTGCAGGAGGAACGGCCCCTGTGGTACTTTCCCTCCCACCTGCTCTCCGGAAGGAATGTGCCATTTTTCCATATCCATGTTAATTTAAACTCACACATGAATGTCAAACTTATTCTCATTAATTTTAATTTTATAACATTTTTCTCCATCCTGTGTAAAGTTTCTCTTAGAATGCTATAATCTGTTCAGCTCGGGTGCATTCATCCTGATTATTTAACCTCGGCTAATTTTTGACGACTTTTCTCCAAAGCTCCCGCACACATTCTGCAGCAGCAGTGTATTTCCAGTGGAGTAATCAAGATTTCCTGTGATATGACATCTCTTTTCACTGGGCCCAGGTCTTTTCATTATTTAATCCTTTATTTCTTTTAGTAGGTGGGAACTGAGAATTTAAATTGAACACTGGCAATGAAGAAAAGCTTAAATTCAGACTGAGAACAAATGTACATGTCTCTAAGTGTGGATATCTTTGGATAACAATAAAAAAGTATTAAAAAAATCCTGAATTAAAAAAGAAAATACATGAATGGTGACCAAGAGGGAAGTTGGAAATCTCAGTTTTGTGGATTCCTTCCTTTTTAACCTTGGGGAAGTCATTTAACCACTTTGAAATAGTTTTTCTATTTTCTTTCATAAGCTACCTTATGTAATCTACCAAAAAAGGTAATAGCATAGTTTCACAGTTATGAGAATTAATGATGTGACCCAAACCATATGGCATGTGTTTGGCAAAGACGGTCTTGTGGGCCATAGATAATCAGCATCAACCTGCGTGAATTCCACAAGACCATAGGAAGCTTCTTAGAAAGTGGGGGCATCAGGCTTAGGTGGTCAACAGACCCAAAGCCTGGCAAGTGGGTGGAAATCAAAAGGACAGATGTCAGTAGAGGGTGTCCAGAACTCCATGCCTGTGTGACTAGGGGACATGAGAGAGTAAAGAAAGCAGCTGTCGGACCTAGATTCTGGGCACCCTGTACTTACCAGTCCTCATAAATGGAGATGTCCACTTGCCTAAGCTAAGACATCCATCCGCCACCCATCTGTCCATTCATCCATCTGTCCACTCCCCCATCCAAAGTATATTGAGGTCTTTCTACATGGTAGGTACTAGGCCACGTATTGAGGAAGAAATTCTGAGTAACCTGTGTTTCCTGTCTTAGAATTTATAGCCCAGGTGTCTCAAGAATCATGAACATGAGGATAGTATAAATATATAAATATGAATTGTGACAAATGCTATGAAGAAATGGAAATGGCATCTGGGCCCTGATGTGACGTTGGACCTGAATTGTGGTGGGCGCTAACCAGGAGGAGGGAGCGATGCGCACCACTTCTGGTAGCAGGATGTCACGTGAGAGGTCATGGATCTGACCTCTCAGTGTGTTGGTTGTACCATGCTCCCTGTGTTCTTGGCAGGACCAAGACTGGGCTGCAGGGTTGTAGGAAACCAGACCAGGCAGGTGGAGAGGGCTTGCCCACAGGGTCTGCAAGGTGGTGTCTTGACCTCAAGAATATGGGGTTTGATGGAGGGTGAATCAACAATCAGATTTATATTTTAAAATTGTTGCCCAGACTTCAGAGATTGTCTGGAGGGGAGAAGTCATGGGGAGACCCCATGCTGAGCTGTACATAGGCTCTCCCCTTGTGCCTGTGGACAAATAGATAGTAAATAACTCCCTGAGACTGGAACCCAAGTCCTAAAGAACCAGTGTCCTCACAATAGGAAATGCTATAGGGGGCGCTGTGTGGAAGCAGAAGAGAATGACCCCAATAGCACGCCAGCTGTGTGAAACAGTGCCCTAGCTGCTCTGGCTGGAATGCTCTTTGCCTCCCAAAGCTTCGTGTGTTGGGAACTTGGTCCTCAGTGTTGTGAAGTCAAGAGGTGGTACTTACTTTTTAGAGTTAGGGTCTAGTGGGAAGTGCTTAGATCCATTGGTGGCCCTACCCTCTAAAGGGGCTGTGGGACCCCAGTCACTCCCTGCTTCTTGTTTGGAGATGTGTTCTCTCCCTGACACACATACTCCCACCATGGTGTGACAGTCAAGCTGGTCCTCACTGGAGCTAAGCCAAGGTCAATTTCATGTCCTCGAACATTCTTTCTTTATAAACTAAGCCTGTCTCAGTTATCTCATTATAGTAATGAAAAACAGATAAATACATAGTCTGTATTAGTTTTCTAGGGATGCCATGGAACAAAGTTCTACAAATTGGGTGGCTTTAGGTAACAAAAATGTATTTTCCTAGTTCTTCTGAAGCCTGGAAGTCCAAATTAACAGGTCAGGAGGACCATGATATCTCTGAAGTCTCTAAGGGAGATTTTTTTCTTGCCCGACTTTCTTTTAGTTTCTGTGATTGCCAAAGATTCTTGGTATAACTTGGCTTATGGATCTGACCCTCCCATCTCTGCATCCATATTCACTGCTCTTCTGTCTTCATGGCTGCCTCCTTGTATGGACACCATCATGTAGAATTAGATACCTCATTTTACTGGATTGCATCTGCAAAACTCTTATTTACACATAAGTTCACATTCTTAGATGCTGGGGATTATGACCTCCACATATCTTTTGAGGGTATAGTTGAACCTATAACATGGACATTCCCATCCTCAGGCCTCACATCAGTATTCACGGGGTTCCTTCTTTCTGCCTGTGCTTTTCCTGTGCTTCATTGCCTCTAGCTCTTGCTACCCTGGGTGCCTGCAAGATGCCTGCAAGGCTGCCACAGGTGCTTGCAAAGTGTCTACAATAGGTCTGATTTTTGGACAATATACCCAGCAGTCTTATGAGAAAGGTGTTATCCTCTTCCTGTTGCAGATAGGGACATGGAAATTTGGAGAGTCTAGAACTCCCATTTTGCAAAGCTGGGAAGTCAAAGGTTGGCATTTGTGATTAGCTGTGTTCTGTTTTGTTTTACCCTGAGCCCAGGATCTGTCATTTTTCTCTCTCTGCACTGTGGGGAGGAGAAGCCCCACCCTGTGCTCCCTGGGTGCCACCTACTGCAAAGAGGAATCTCAGGCAAGCACTGGTGCATCCAGAGGGGCCTCAGATTGGGATTGTTCAGGAAACAGGTCAAGGGTCAGGGTTTCTCCTCAGACTTCTCAATGAGAATAGTCTGTAATTAGCTGTTGCATAATCCCACTCTCTGACACATAATTGTTAAAAATTATACAACGAGAATCTCCATTAAAATAAGTGTGCATTGTTATTGGTGAAATCGGGTTAAAAAGAGAGAGTTTTAGGAAAACGAGATCTGCTATTTTCTTCTCTTATTTCCTTTCCTTTCTTCCCCCACCCCCATTCTCTTCCAGTTTACTGTATAGATGAGTTTTCTGTGTGTGTCTGAGCAAATAACAAAGCAGTAAAAGGATCTGATTCATGGTCACATGACGTGTTAGTCAGATTTTTCTTGCTTTAACCAAAATATCTGACAAGCACAACTTAGAGGAGGAGAGATTTCCCTTGGCTCACGGCCGGTGCGGGGCACGTCTGCACGGCATGTGTCTAGAGGCGGCCTCTCCCCTCTGGGTGTCCAGGGTTCCTTGTGGTGCAGTGTTTGGGATTTCCCTTGCTGAAGTGTGTCCTAGGAAGGGCATTGCAAAGTCTCGCCGATGGCTTAGGACCCCACCGTCATCCCTGCTCTGGTGGAATACCTTGAGTCACTTTTTGCTGGAGTCCACTTTGTCCTGTGGCGGACCTCGTGCACAGGTCCTTCACTCAGCTTTCGTCCAGCTGTGCCCCACAGACGCGCAGGAAGCATGCCCTTGGCCACACTTTGCAGCATGTTTCTGCTGCAGCTTGCTTTCTTCTGTCTGCAGCCTGGGCAGCTCCAGCTATCCTGTCCCCTGTAGGCCAGGGTCCAGTCCCATCCCTGGGCCTCCGACTCTTTAAGGCTCATGTCAGTTTATGAGGGTGCTCTGTAACTGTGTGCCGTGGAGCCCTGTCAGGACGGAGACTTGGGGTTCTCCCACACCTCCTCAGGGAAGGGGAAAAGATACCCCGTCGCCCTTCTAGACAGTTTTCTTGAAAACAGCCCATCGGTCAATCTGCTGAATACATATCTGAAATTTTTTTTTGTAGATAGATAGTTTGGGGGGGGAGTTTGAGCTAAGGGTCTCAGGACTTGTTTTGCCCCTCTCTTGGTAGATGTGGCAGAGATATGTCTAGCTCCACCTGTGGAATATAAAGGGCAATTAATTTCCATTGTTACAGCTTTGAGATCCCAATGGGAACCATGGAGGTAGATATATTCCATTTACTGATTTGAAGAGTCACCAGAGATCACCTATCATGTGTCCCCAGGAAGCATGAGAAGTTTAAGGTGACCAGAGTAAGTCAATTTTGTGCTGGGAAGAGAGAGAGTGTCGGGGAGTCAGGCAGGTTGGGCCCAGATCATGGACCCTGCATCCTCCTATTGCCCTCCTACAAGGTATCTGCTCCATCTCACTCTTACCTTATGGGGGTCTTGGTGCAACTCAGGCTGTTCCCTCTTTTCCCAGCACCATTTTAAAACCAGCTACCGTAGTTGAAAACTGTCCCCAACAGAACCTCAGAATGTGGCTGCATGTGGAAATAGAGTCCTTGCAGATATAGATACGTAAGGATCAGGACATATTGGATCACAGTGTGTTTTAGTCAGCTTTTTCCTGGCTGTGCTAAAGGATCTAACCAACACAACTACAGAGGAGGAAGAGTTTGTCTGAGAGCTCCCAGCTTCAGAGGTCTTAGTCCATAGAAGGCGGGCTCCATTCCTCAGGGCTCAAGGTGAGGCTGAACCTCATGGCGGGAGAGGGCGGTGGAGAGAAGTAGCTCACATCACGGTATTCAAGAAGCAGAGAGAGAGAGAGATCCCACTCACCAGTTACAAATATATTCCCAAAGCTACACCCAGTTCTCACCTCCTCCAGCTACACCCCACCACTTCAGTTACCACTCAGTTAATCCCTGCAGGGGATTGAATCACTGATTAGGTTAAAATCCTTAAAACCCCCTTCATTTCTCTTCTGAACCTTCTTGCGTCGTCTCACACGTGAGCTTTTGGGGGACACCTCACATCAAAGCCATAACATGGTGAGCCCTGAATTTAGTGATTGTTGTCCTTCTAAGATGCTGAGAGGACACAGTGAGGCACAGAGAACAACACTGTGCAAGGTGGGGTCAAAAAGTGGAGGGCTGGGTTGGCAGCCCTGGTTGCTGAGGATGGCCAGAACCACAGGAAGCCCGAGAGGCAAGGAAGGTCCCCAGCCACTGGGGGGACGGCACCCTACTGGCAGCTAGACTGTGGACTCTGGCTGCAGAACTGTGAGAGAACGATTTTTTTGTTGTTTTAGATGACTGAATTTGTGGCTTCTTTCTTTTTCTTTTGTGGCAGCCCTAGGAAACCAGCAGACCACTGTCCATTATTTCTGCATCAATTTTCTGCTCAAAGACAACACACCTCCCTCAGATGGCAGAAATCGGCCTGGTGTTCCTCATCCGGTTTTCCTCAACCTTGTGCTTTGACATGGAGACAAATATTGAATATTTGTTGCAATGAAAGCATTGATTTATAGCTGATAATTAGGTTTAATTTGAAATCACTTCACAATAAATTAAAACTTTATAACAAACACAGAAGAAGTGTGAATGGAAGAAATGAATAATTACGTGCGATTTACCTCCTACTATTGTTCCTGCCTCCTGATAGATCCCCTCCCCAATTAACTTCAAGTTCTTACTCAATTATTTGGGTCAGTTCATGTTCTTTGGAAACAGTTTACATCTTTATTCAATGCATTTAAGCTTCATCTGAGGGAGTGAACTGATTACAAAAAAAGCCCCAGCAAAATAAAAACAATTTTGAAACTGCAAGTAAGTGGGAAATTATTAAAAATAACTTGGATAATGGATCGAGGAGAACATAATTTTACTTTAATTTACTGGGAGAGGGAAAATTGTCCAATTATTAGAACACACAAAAGGAAAGATAATGTGTATCTTCATTAACAAATGTTTTATGTGATGATTTTTTGTGTGGATTTGTCAGGACTGAGTCTTAGCCCCTTATTTATTATGTTTCCAACTTGACCATTTATTTAAAATAGTTCTTTTTTACTTATGTTGAAAAAAGTTGTTATGGATAAAATGCTGCACAAGGGGCAAAAAAAAAAAAAAAAGAAAGAAAATGGTTATGGTTCTGGTCACATAAAATGGTATTTCTTTAAAATGAGGAAAGGGGTTTAAATTATCAAAGCAACTGAAATATGAGAATTTCAAACAAGGAATTAAAAAGATGGATTTTTTTCCCACTGTGTACACTCTCCGTCTTGGGTACCATAAACAAGATTATGTACAAAAACAAGTGGAAGGCAGTGTACCTGACTCGTTTTAGAAACTTTATGGTTAAGTGTTTTGAGTGGCATTTTTTCGGTGGGGGATCACACTTGTCTGAATTACTGCAAATGCCACATTGGCAGGGCTCAGATTAATGAGGGCTGCCTGCATATGTAAAATCGAGAGGTGATATCCGGACACTGCTTCCTTGTTTCTTTCCTAATAAGTCATTCCCAGATGGCGAGTTATACTCCAGAGCCTGGAGTTTTTCACGTGGTGTTAATTTTTTCCATCGTACTTCCTGCTGATCGATACTGCTACCAAAAGCTGCTTTCTGCAATGAATACAATTTAGCTAATGAGGAAGTAGGCAGCACTTCTGTTTGAATTATGGATCGTGTGAGGAGAAAGAGGCTTCACCATATGTCACTTTCTTGAGAGCAAGTGAAGGAGGATTCGTTCTATTATTTTATTGAAACCAGAATTGCTTAAGTTGCTGGCTTTCTAGATTTGATGGCTCTTTGGGTGGGTGGGTAAATAATTTTGTAAGTGAAGATTTATTCCCAATAAAACACTACCAGCCAGTGGCAGTTAGGGAATGGGGTTCTGCTTTCTGCTTAGTTTTTTTGGGGGAAACCTTAAAAGAAAGAGGCCAGTCTCTTCTTGAACTCCTTTTTCAAGTAGACAGCAATCTTGAACCATGGACTTGAACAAGTACTAACTCAGCTTCCAGTGTCTCAAGGCTGCCGTCCTAGGATGACCCCAGCATCGTTGAAAGTGCCTGCCTGAGAGACTCAAGATTGTCCAAAGAATATACTATTGGTTCTGACCAACCCATGAGGATGGGCCCCTGCCTCCCAGCCTCGCTGGGTGTAGCAATCTCACTATAGTAAGCATGGCGTATTCCCACTCTCTCCCTTTAACCCCCCCAGTCACCTCTGTAAAGGTCAAAGTTGAATTCAGCTCACGGTAGACTCACTCCTATTGTCATTAAAGTCTGCCCTGGCCACTTTAACCAGCTTTGTTTCTCTTTGACAGAGGCCATGATTCTCTTGTAATTGAATGGGTCAATAGTTACTAGGGTCCCCCAAGCTCTTGGATTTTCTAATTTGGCATTGTGAGGTCAACTTCACCGGGATGCCCAGACACCCAGTAAAGCGTTATTTCTGGATGAGTCTGTGGGAGTGTTTCCAAAAGAGATTAGCACTTGAGTTAGTGGACTGGATAGGAAAGATTCACCAACGAAGACGGCATCATCAAATCTGCCAGGGCTTGAATAGAACAAAAGGATAAAGGGAAGATGTTTCAGTCAGCCTTTTCATCTCCATGATCAAAAAACTGACAAGAACAAGGTACAGGGGGAAAATTGTGTTTTGGCTCACAGTTTCGGAGGTTCCGTCCATGGTCAGCTGACTGCATAGCTCTAGGCCTGAGGTGAGGCAGAAGAGCATGACAGAGGACAGCAGCTCAGGACGTGCCAACTAGGAAGTGAGCTCCACTCATCAGGGACAAAATATAAGACCCAAAGGTACACCCCCAGTGACCTCCTTCCTCCAGCCATAGGTTACCTGCATATAGTTACCGTTCGTTAATACACAGCAGTGGACCCACCCACTGATTAGGTTACACTGCTCATAGTGTGATCATTTCATCTCTGAAAATTCTTGCATTGTCTCACCCATGAGTTTTGGGGGGACACTTCATATCTAAACCATAGCTGAGGATAAATTCACTCTGTTCTGCCTGAGAAA
This sequence comes from Ictidomys tridecemlineatus, assembly GCF_052094955.1. Classification (NCBI taxonomy): domain Eukaryota; kingdom Metazoa; phylum Chordata; class Mammalia; order Rodentia; family Sciuridae; genus Ictidomys; species Ictidomys tridecemlineatus. The sequence continues at coordinate 6,555,423 of NC_135485.1, forward strand.
GGATATTCATCTTTTTTTCTGCCGTTTGATGTCAGGGATACTGGTTCTTGGGCCTTCAGACTCAGAGGAGACTTGAGCCTGTGGCTCCCACAGCTCTCAGGAGTTTGGAGATGGGTTGGATTTCACTGGCACCTTCCCTAGGTCTCCGGCTTGCAGAGAGCAGGTGAGACCTCTCAGCCTCCAACATCCCATCAGCCAACTGCTCATAACAAATTTCTTTCTGTGTATCTTATGTCTACTTATATTCTGTGGGTTTCCTTTCTCCGCATAGTCCATATTTATACAGATGTCTTAATTGCCAGGGTTCTCTGAGGGCAGTGATGGTTAAGTTTGGGTGGCATTTCTTGCTTAATACCTGTTCCCTGAAAATCCCCCTACTCACTTAGCAAAGAGAATTTGTTCATGTGAAATTTCCTCACCACGTGAACAAAACTCTTCTTTGGTCTTTTCCATCACCCCATTGAAGGAACATTTTCAGTTTCCCCAAGGTCTGAGGAGTCGGGGAAACATGATCCATGGGAAGAGATCAAAGATGGAACACTAGCTCTACTGCTTGGAAGTCAAATTATATTGAGGACTCCCTCCTAGTCCTCATAGGAACATCACTACACCAAGGGGCTCATATTCTGTGGATACGATAAAAAGTGATGGAGCTGTCTCCTGGGTGGCTCAGACCTCACAGTCTAGAAATTAAAAAAATAATCACAAAAAACAATATGTTTGATTAGACAACATTCTCTGATGGTGAAATGGTGGGAACAAGCATTCTTTACATTGTGGTTTTAAATTGAAAATAATACAACAGCTATAGAGGGAAGTTGGGCAATACTTGTCAAAATGTTTATGCATATTTATTCTTTGATCTTATACCTTCACATGTAGGTAAATATCACAGATATCAATAGGCAAAAGAAAAATATCTCAAGGGTTAGGGTTAGGGCTTGGATCTTAAATGTTCCTCAGAGGCCGTGTGTTAAAGACCTGGTCCCCACTCACTGGTGCTATTGGGAAATTGTGGAACCTTTAGGAGATGAGGCTCAGTGGGAGGGGGTTGGGTCATTGGGGATGTGCCCTGGAAGGGGATACAGGGATTCTGGCCCAATATCTCTGCCTCCTGGCCATCATTAAGTGAGTAGTTTTCTTCTACCCTGCACATCTACCATGATGTATTGCCTCGCCACAGGCCCCAAAGCAACATGGCCAAGTGACCATGGACTGAAATCTATGAAACCATGAGCCAAATTCACTCTTTTTTTGTTTACACGTTGATTCATTTGGAAGTTTTGTCGCAGTGATGGAACACTGACTAACACAAGAAGTATGACAAAGTTGAGCATCACAACACCATTTGACCTGCTGCAGGAGAGGAGTCACCCTGGCAGGGATAATTGACCTGCTGGACAAAAGAGGTCAGGTTGCAGGTACATGATAGAGGTACAGGAATTGCAAGGAAATTGTATGATCAACTTGTGATTATGAATAAATGTGCAGATCCAAATTCCCAGGAAGGAAAGATGGAGTCATGTTCTCAACCCCTGCTCATAAGCCAGCACGGCCTGATGAATGGACATCAAGGAGGCAGACAATGGGAACCAGTTGCATCTTGGACTTAACTATAACAGAGGGTTCCTAAATTTGTCCCACTGCTCTTCCTGAGTTTTCCATAAGAAATAGGGCCTGGAAAGATCATGATAAAGGTGCTGCTGCAATGTTAGGGCTGAAGAAGATCTGCCTGGTGAAAAGTATGGGATGGTGGTAGCTGGGGAGCTTGCTAACCAACTCTATCTGCTTGGTCCTCTGGCTTCTTCTGTTATGAAGCAAAGAGGTTCCAGTTTTCACACCTGATTTCCAATTAATTGCCTGCCACTTACTTAGGCTGTTCATTTTCATTTTGTAATACATCAATGGTGCTTAGCAATAGTCATCCTTTACGGGCTGAATTGCTCCTGAATTTACTTGTTGAAATTTGGATAGTCCATGTGGCTATAATTAGAGCCAGTTACTATAAGGAGATAATAAAGATTAAATAAGATCATTAGGGTGAGATACTAATCCAATAGCCCTTCATCTAAGTGCCCTTATACGAAGAGGAAAGGACGACACGGCTCACTCACTTCCACATGCTCAAAGATGAAAACTATGTGGGGGCACAGTGAGCAGGTAACTATATGCCAACTGAGGAAAGAGGCCATAGAAATGACCAAACTCTCCTGGTATCTTGATCTTGAACTTCTCGTCTCCAGAACTGTGAAGTTTCTGTTATTGAAGTCACCCGGTCTGTGGTTTTCTGTTGTGGTAGTTCTAGAAAACCAGTATCCTTAAGAGTTACCATTTCCTCCAGATGTGTCAAATGTTAAAAATGCTTCTTATATGTATTCATTTCCACTGAAATGCTCTTTCCAGTTCACTTCCAGTAAATGTAATATCTGGGCTTCTATTTTCTGTGAAATCTCTCCCCATTTCACCTCCCATCAAGGATGGATTCCTCCTCCTGTCTAGTCATCTAAAACCTCTTCTCACTGCCTACTTCATCCTTCCACTCCTGTGCCAACAGATGCAAAATGGGTTTTCTGAAAGCAGGTGCTGAGGTTGCTGCAAGGCACCAAGTAGGGATCAACATTTAGATTGGAAGCTGGATTGTTCAAGGAAGAAGTGAGTTGTGACACAGACCCATCAAGCCTCAGAAGACTCAGTGTTTGTGTGAAGATTCTGGAGCCACACTGCCTGTCAGAGGACTCTCTGCTGAGCCCACATTGCAAGGTCTTCCTTCCTTCTTCCACCTTGCATGTTCTCTAGAGATGGGCTGTCTACGACAGGGTGTAACTTCAGGACTCCAACTGGGGAAGTCTACAATCAAGTAGACCCTGAAGTTGGTGGATGTCTTCTAACCAGGTTCTCACAGTGGGATAAGCAAATACTTCTTCATGAGGAACATGAATATCGCACCATCACAAGTACCTCTGTAAAAACCTGCAGAAGTCATTCTTAATGATGAAATGTTTAAAAGCATTTCTCCTTATTATAGAAAAAATAGTTTTATCTCTTAGCTCTTTTGTTTGTCATGTTATTAAAGTTATCTGGTATTGTAGTAAGGCTAGGAAAAATAAATAAAAATAAATAAAATAATAAAGATTGTAAAAGAAGAAACAAAATTTTCATTATTACTGAAGTCTCTGAAACACTTTGCATAACATCTGAGATACTAATGGAGCCTTGGTCGAATATACTGATTGCCACAATAATGCATATGCAGAAATTTTCTGCAAATAATGAGAATTTTGTTTCTTCTTTTACAATCTTTATTATTTTATTTATTTTTACTAGCCTTACTACAATACCAGATAACTTTAATTTACTAGGATTTATTACAGCCCACACCAATAGAATCCAGAAGAAGTCGTGTTCTGACCTTCTTTTTTCTCTTTCTCTTTATTAGTAGGCTGACTTTTGGAACATGGCCACCATTTTGGAAGGAAGCCCAGACCACATGGAGAGGTCACATGCGTATATTGTAGTGAAGAGCCACAGCTAAGTTCTTAGCTAATAGTCAGTATCAATGTTGGCAAGAAAAAAAGACTTCAAATGATTCCAGTGCCCAGCTGAAGACATTAAACACAGAGACAACCATTCCTGTTTGAATTCACCACCTGCAGAAACCATGAGTGATAAATATTTATCATTGCTTTAAGCCACTGAGTTTGGGGATAATTTCTTATACACCAATGAGTTGCTACAAATATTGAAAAACTCTAGGTAAAGTATTAGAATTAATAAGAATTTAACATGACTGCTGGATATAAAATCAATATAAAGATCAGTTATAATTTTATTTACTAACAGCATATGGAAGTCAAATTTAATACTCTACACTAGCATAAAAATACAATCGCCTAAGACTCTATACAATAAATTCATGCAGATTTGCTTCAAATCTAATGTATTGAAGAAGACATAAAAGGAGGTATGTATTATGCTCACAGATTTTTAGAGTCAATATGTATAGATACTAACTCTCTCCAAAATTGATTTATTATGCTATGCTAATCAAATTCCTTTGTAACCTGATGAGCTGATTCTAGAATTCATAGAGAGCTGCAAAGGCTAAGGATAGCTGTGGCCCTCCAGAAGAACCAGTGAGCTCTCATTCTCCAGATAAAAAGAGGATTAGAGCACTGGGCCATTGGTGCAAGGTTTGGGGCTTTTGCAATAGGAACACTGTAAGCCTGGATGTTGGCCATTCTGTTCTTTCTCTGTTGCCCACAGATATGGAAGCTTTAACTGTGGCAGAAGTGGTACTCTAGGCCAGTGGTGAACTGTTGGTCTTTTCCGTGAATGTCACAGAGAGAACCTGGTACCTCTACTGAGCAAGATGGAATTAGATTCTCCACACAGAAACAAATTTAGGTGGATTAAGACCTGTGTGTAAAAGGTAATAAAATAAAATAAAGTTTAAAAATACAGAAAAAATATCTTTAGAAATTTGTCCTTAATAAAATTTTAAAGAGCCCTTTGCCTCCAGTGAAGACTGGTCCATGTTGCAACATTACAATTATGAATCCCTGTTCATGAAACAAGTCTTTAGAGGTACGGGTGGAATGACATGAGCCTGTGAATCCTTCAACATAATTCAGTGGGGGCAGTGAAGAAGTGGGGGGGCATCGTTGGTGCAAGTGTGGCTGAGATGGTGACTAATATGGCTGGACTAGGTCATCATAGCAGGAATAGGAAATTACTCAAATGCCCGTAAGAGTGAGATAGATGAAAATGTGTGACACAACACACAAAGGAACAACACATTTCATACCGAGACACAGAGGTTCTCACCTGGAGCACAAGGAACAAGCCACAGTCTGTCCTCTAGGATTCAGAAAAAGCCCAAAGCCTAATGACGTTTGTGGAGAGGCCACACAGGGCTGGAAAGATGTCAAGGGAGGGAGGGTCAGTTTCACATTTGGTGCAGTGGTCATCTCAGGGGAGGTGAGGCAGAGGTGTTTATTTCGAAATGGCTTTCAAAACTTCACTTCTTAATGAAGTTCTGTACCTGTTTCCTTCATTTCTACCTTTTATATTGCATATGCATATTTCATGTACTTTTCTGCATAGAAAATGCAACTCACAATAGAAAAAGAAAAATTATAGTAGAAATAGCTGTTCTGGTGAAGCATAAGAAGAGTAGTCATATTCCATATGCAGTACTCGCATTTGGATTTGTGAATCAGGTCCTTTATTATTTCAGTGGTCCCCATCTATCTGTGCAGGATTCCTTCCAAGACCCCTGTGGATGCCCAAATCCTAACACCACGTACCATATATATAGTTTTTTCATGTACATACATTTAATGTGTTTTCCATCTTCACTAAAGCACATATGCAATGTAGCTTTCAGTCTGAGGTGTGTCAGCAAAACCAGTACAAGTTTCCTTTTCTTCTTCAAATCTTCGGATAGAAGATATATTTTTAATGTAGATATTAGCAACTTCATTACATGATTTTTTTTTCTTATTGAGAACTTTCCAACTTTTACTTAAAGGAAGTACTTTACAATTCTTCTCTGACATATTTAAGTTGCCTGCACCACTGCTCTTGTACTTCAGGGCTCTTTAAAAGTAAGATCATGGCTACTTTAACAACACAACTGTGATTCTTTGACAGTTGGTTTGATAACAGGTGGCTCCTAAGTGACTAATGGGTTGCAGCATACACAGCATGGATACACTGGACAGAGGTGACTCTTGTCATGGATGGAACAGAGTTTGGAATGGTGCAAGATTTCATCAAATTACTGATACTGGTGTGCAATTAAAAACTTATGAATTATATCTGGAATTTTCCATTTTATGTTTGGATTGCATTTGTCCAGGGGTAATTGAAACCACAGAAAGCAAAGCTACAGCTGAGGAGGTACTACTGGATTTTATTAAATGAATTAGGTGCCTTTATTTGGACTTGCTTCAAAGATTAAGTATCACCATTGTCATTCTCGGATGTATTTATTGGCCTGGAAATTTCATTCACTGTTCTTTGTGTGAGTCACACTATTATGTACAGAGACTAAATAGTGAAGGAGACTCAGGGCCAGTGCAGTGGCACACATCTGTAATTTCAGTGGCTTGGGAGGCTGAGATAGGAGGATCATAAGCTCAAGTCTGCCTCAGAAGAAAGGCTAGGGAGATGGTTTAGGGGTTAAGTGCCCCTGAATCCCTGGTACCAAAGTGGGTGGGGAGACTCAAGCTTTGCTCTCAAGGAGTTTTCATTTAGAGAGGAATGTGTTCAGTGCAAATGAAGTTGAACTGCTCACAGCCCTGAGCAGTAGTTCCCTGGAACAGGTATCAGGAAGCCCAACACAGGTTGCTGGGCCCATCCACAGAGCTTCAGATATGGTAGATGTCGGGAAGGGCCTGAGAACCCACAATACCAGCCAGTTCCCAAGCTATGCCAATCCAGGGAACCCTACATTGAGAACCACTGATTTCTATTATTTTCACAATCTTAAAGATGTTCCTTAATTTCAATTCTCAGGTGATTTTTTTTTGGTTTAAAAATCAATGAAAATAAGAGGAAAACATTAAACAGCCTGCAAATATTGGAAGTTTAAAATAGACTTTTCTAAATCTTATAAAAACCCTAAGTTTTCTTTTCTTCTCTCTCTCTCTCTTTTTTTTTTTTTGAGATCTCATTTTTTTTTCTTTGTGTTTGTTTTTTACAAATAAATCTAGGGAGATAAGAAAGGGGGAAGATGAGATGCCTGTGCCTAACCTAAGTGGGGAGAGGGAAACGCGTTTGTCCTTGCTGATCAGCCAGCGCATCATGGGTGCAGAGGCCGGACTCTCTGCAGACTTCACCCACTGACTGTCTGGGGGCAGCTGGAGGGAGCCAGCTTCTAGAGATGACTGTAAAAACACTCAAAATTGGAAAATCACCCTTGGAGATAGTAGTTATTAAAAAGTAAATAGATAATGAGGGGCAGAGAAGAGAAAGATCAGCATAAATACTCAAATAAACACATTCTTTTTCTTTTGCCTCCCAAATGAGAGGTCAGGAAGTGGCCCGCCCAGGTCTGGGCAAGGTGCAGGATGGAGGGAACAGGGCACAAGATCCCTTGTGCTTTCGTGGTTCCATCCTTAGCTGGCGGCTTTCCTCATGATCACTGAAAGGTGCTGCCCCTGGGTGCATCACACTGTAGTCCAGGAAGGGAGGAAGAAAGAGAGCAACTCATGGAAGGGCGTACCACCTGAGTTTCTCATTCTGTTAGGCAAGTGAAACTCTCCTGGAAGGTACACCTGGAAATTTGCTGCTTTCACCCTCTAACAACCAGTGTCTGAATTTCTTCATCTCCAAAAAAGAATTAAAGGTGGTTCTTGCCTTATCAGAGTGTTGTGGGGATTTACACAGGAGCTGACAGAGGTAGACCACAGTTCCCCCTATATATGATATACAAGTAATCAAATAATCATGCTGCGCAGCTTCACTGTATACAACTTTGTCAGTTAAATATTTAAAAATAAAATATTGATAACAAAGAAAAACCAAAATATTTTAAATAAAGAAAAATTGCTTGAATCTCATTGTTTGGAATTACATCACATGACTAACTTAGGCTAGAAAGAGGACAGGAGGATGGGATTGGATTCAGGGTTGGTTAGCCACAGGGTCTGCGGCACCAGGAAGAGACTGTCTTAGTCTCAGACTTCCGTGATGGCAGGGGACGCCAGTGCTCTGGAATATATAATTTATCTTAGTGGGAGATTTCTCCTGATAGAGTTTGATTCTACCCCATGCATATCCCAGAGCAGGGCAGGTGAACTTACCTCCTATCCTGTGGACTCCATCTTGCCTGGCTTTTATAGTATGGTGGCTAACTGTGCCATCTTTGAAACCAGACTTGACGGAGTGATTCCCAGATCCTTTGAGGAGTTGTGTGACTTTGAGCAAGTTACTTGCAACCAGTGTCTGAATTTCTTCATCACCAAAATAGGATCAAAGGTGATTCTTGCCTTATCAGAGTGTTGTGGGGATTTACACAGGAGTTGACCGAGGTAGACGCACAGTGCCCAGCCCACAGAAAGCACTCCTGAGTGTGGGCCATTATCCTTCTGGGTCTACGTTTACATGGCCTGACCCTGATGGCCGGGTGGATTTGAGATGCCTTTCAATGCCTTTCTACTTCTCAAAGACTCTAATTTTCCAGTTTCCCTTTGCCCTTCCTTTCTCTGGAGCCTGGAACTGTCCAGCGTAAGTTTCCAGGTGTTTGAGCTGAAGCAGGCAGGAGCTCCTAGTCCTGGGGAAGCAGCTGCGGCCCTCCCTCTTCCCCAGTGACCTGTGGGGCCTGTGATGCCCAGCCCCCCAGTGGATTCCCAGTGGCAGCCGCGATGTTTCTGAACACAGCCTGCCTTTAGGAGCATCTGAGCCCTGCGCCTCTACCCCAGTTCCTCAAGAAACTGTCTCTTCCCAGGCTTTTAAATGTTCCAGCTTAAAATAGCATTTCTATTTGCTGCATTTCCCCTTCTGTCCCTGGACTCCTTTGGGAGGGCTCAGCTGGGTTTCCTAACCTACTCTTCTTCTTTAGTGGGTCGCGCTCCTTCCCTAGCACACGAGCAACCGGCACTGTTCGCGGCTTCTCTGCCCTCTTTCCCCGTCCTTCCCCACAGCTTTCTGGCCCAGATATTTATTTCACTAGTATTTTCCTCCAGATCATGTCTCGTGGGGTTCTCTTGGTGAAAGAGAATAAATTAATGAGCCCCAGGCCTGCAAAAGGCAGATGCTCAGAGTCGGATGATGTGACCCAGCCAGCGTTTGACACAGAGACCTGCATCTAACCCAGACCCCGTCTCGCTGTCTTATATTCCTGACTGGTTCTTCTATAGATTTCAGATTTGCTGTACACAAGTGTTCATCTTTCATTCCATAAATTCACTGATCATGTTCCTTTAGGAACAATGGATATCTACACACCCATTTTAATTAGTAGGTCTTTGAGACATACCCGGTGACTCTTAAAATCAAATTAATAAAGTTTTTAATTGGTCCTTACCATTCTTCACCATGAGATGATGCTAGAGTATGAAACATAAGCCCCTTTTCTTTGGCAGGCATCAGTCCCCAGTTGTTTTTTTTTTTTAATTAAATTCCTTGGAGAAGGCCAACATCTTCCTTTCAGGTACACACGGGCGTGCTCCCAGGGTTGACGTCATGTTGTGACCTTTGGTATTAAAGTAGTTTTATAACAATTCAAGTGAATGTTTGGTTAGTGGCCAGACACTGTCTGTAATAGAATATTGTACCGTATAAATCAAAATACCTAGAAGAGAGAATTTTGAATGCTCTCATAAGACAGAAATGATAAACGATGGGGTGACGGAAAAGCTACGTATCCCGAATGGATCCTGAGTGCCAAAACTTCACTCTGCTCTCCACAAACATGTACAACGAGTATCTGTCAATGCAAAATAAATGTTTTTAAAAGCAGATATTTAGAAAAAAATATATTACTGATATGTTCAAATCACTTTCTGTAAAATCTATAGGACATTGGAATACTAATGAATTCAATTTAATACTGAACTTTTAGATTACAATATTCTGGAGGTCAGCAAACTTATGTATCGGTACCATTTCCATTTTCAGGGAAAAATAATTTAATTTATAAGAAAAAAGATCCATCTGAACATGAACATTAATGTCAATGAATTTCATTGCAAGTTACTACAGTTTTAAAAACCTTTTGAAATTATCTTGAAATTCCTGTAAAGAGAAAATATGCTGCAAAACTTTGTGTTATTTCTGTTTTATGTTTATATGTGAAGACTTTTATCATAAAAAATGAAGTGATCACATTATATATGATGTCTATTCAAATGCTTCTGATTAAGCAACTTCAGTTTATGGGTATGACAAACCACATGCACCCTCAATGTTAACAGTATTTTCTGTATAAACCTTGTTCCACAGCCAATAAGCTGCTCAGTGTCAACTATCAATTTGAATTTATCTTTGTATTTCCAACTACATTTACATCTAACAAATACTCAGTATCTTTCAAAAGAGATCAAATTCATTGTGCCATGGGTTAAATTCTTTGAAATCCAAGTTTCTCTTTTAAGAAAACTGATGACTGTTGACCCTGTTAGTCTAGAGAGGGAACAGAGAAAAGATAAAATGCAGATTCATGATTTATTTTTAATTTTTTAAAGTGTGAATGTATATTTTCACCTGTAAGTTGGTCAATATTAAATTTATGATTCAATTTTATATAATAGTAAAATATTATTTCAAATAGAGAAAATAAATGAATTTCTTCATTCCACACCCTTGTTTTATAAAACCTAACACGAATCTCTTTAATGAAAATGCTTGTTTTCACATACCCTTTTGCTGCATTTTTTTTTTCTGTACTAGGGATTGAACCCAGGGACACTTAACCACTATATATCCTTGGTCCATTTTGTATATTTTATTTAGAGACGAGGTCTCACTGAGTTGCTTAGGGTCTTACTAAGTTGCTGAGGCTGGCTTTGTACTCGAAATCCTTCTGTCTCAGCTCCCTGAGCCACTGTTATCACAGGCGTGTGCCACTGTGCCAAGCCTACTGTATTTTTTTTGTATTTGTTCCTCTGAAATGATTATTAGTAAATTCAATGTGATTATACTCCATGCCAAGATTTATTTTTCTCTCAAAAAAGAAAAAATATAATGACTTACATGAAATATTTAGAATATCTTCATTCATTAATTCAGCAGTGTTGAGTGCTTAGTAGGTGTCAGGCAGTGGTACACCTGCTGGGGACACACAAGGAGAGAAAACACTGGGCCCCTCTCCAGGAATGCATTGTCTGGTTGCAGGTAGATGGACCCCTGTGTATCCTCCCAAATTTCAATCTCAAAAGGTTAGTGCTGTATTAAAAACTAAGTTGAGGAGGTATTGAATGATGGGTATGAGTAAGGGGGTACAATCTCAGGAGACTTTTTCAAGTGACGTTTGAGCAAACATTTGGGCAAAGTGTGCGAGAGAGACAAGAGTGTCCCACACCATTTCTTATTGGCTACAATGGCAAATGTCTTCTACTAAAAACTGCCCTGTTTGCGAGTTAGGTTTGCACAAACAGCCTTCTGACAATCTTGCCTGGAGCTCTGACGTTAAGGGCTGCGAGGCCCCCCTCTTTCTCTCTCTTGTTCTCTTTTTGTTCAAATGTGGACTTGAGCTTCATTGGTTCTCAATATGGCTCTCTGGTCCACTCTGGGGCACATGGGAATGCCAGAGGGTGCTTCCCATTGTCGCAATGATTGGTGGTGGAGACATTTGGTATTCGTGCGTGAGGTCCAGGAAAGTCACCTCTTGTGATGTGAAGAAAGTCTAGCATAACAGAGGCTGTGCTGCTGGAGGTGGAATGGGGCCTCTGTGGAGACCCTGGCTGAGAGATGGGGGCCCCTGTGTGGAGCTAAAGTACATGCCAGTACAGAAGCAACCCACTCCCGTTGCTGTGGCTCTCCATGACAGCCGCCATTGAGCCTCCATCTGGCCTTTCTCCACCTACGGCTTTCTTCCACTTTTCTGATAGGTGTGCTTATGACTGAGTTCTGCCCAGGCTTCTTCCTTTGGGTATCATTTTTCTATTGCTGTGCAACGAGTACTGTAAGATCAGTGGATGGAAACAGCACCATTTATAAGCTCCCAGCTCCATGGGTCACAAGTCTGGCTTTGCACTGTGGGGACAGGACATCCCAAGGCTGGACTCAAGGCATTGGTCAGGCTGAGGTCTTGTCTGGAGGCTCTGAGAAGCATCTGCTTGTTTTAGCAGAGTTCAGTGTCTTGCAACTGTAGGCCTAAGGTGTCCCATTTCCTTACTGACACTCTCTCCTTGGGTTAAATGATCTGAAATCCAGTATTCTCTTTTAAGAAAATCCTATCTTTTTAGTCTAGAAAGGGGACAGGGAAAGGAAAAATGTAGGTTAATAATTTCTTGCAAAGTAAAAAAAAAATTACAAAATAACTTTGGCACATAGATTTGGCACCTAGAGGCTGCCCACAGACCTGGCCACCTCTATCTTTGAGGCATCCATGATTTTTTAAAAGTTTCCACTTCCGTGACTCTGACCTGCATGATAGTTCTAGAGGGTCTGTGTGGATAATCTCCTGAATATAATCAGGTCAACTGAATTTCAGCCTTAGCTTTATCTGCAAAATTTCTTTAAAGAAATACCTAGATAAGTATTTGAATTACTGGGAAAAGGTATATGCCCACAAGAGGTAAAGACTTTGAGGAGTTATATTAAAATTCTGTCTTCACATGTGTGAAGCAAATTTACTGAACTATATAAATCCTGTTTATCAGTAAATTTTGTAGGGACAAATCCACTTTGTGAATCTTGAAGCCTTTCACATAATAAGAATATATTCCTGGGGTACAGGATGGGATGCATTTTATATGGCCTTTGCACTTAAGCCAAATTCTCTAATTTTGCATTTAAATTTTTTTTACTCTACATATAATAATTTATATGTTTATGGGATGAAATGTGACAATCTAATACATGTATACAATCTGTATAAGCTGCAATAAAGTCTAAATGTTGATTTTCAGCAGTCTGATTCTTATCTTTTAATTACTCTGAACACAATTAGGAAAGAGGGAGTATTGCTTATTAACCCTGCAGAAAACTAGAAATACAGTGTTATAATTTTAGGTATTATATGCTATACCTGCTTAAGAAACACAGTACTCTTGATTGGTCAAGTCCAAGAAAAATCAATAAAATGTTGAAATAGAAACACTGCTTTCATTGATCAGCAGTTCATTATGTTTTAAAATCTATTTAAAAATTCCACAGGAAATATAAGGATAGATTCTTGTCATAAAGTACTAAGAACACATAAATCCTTGACATCCCTTTCCCCATATTCCCTCAAGAACAAACTGCTGTAAAATGAACAGCATTATAGATAATTTTCCAATAAACTATGCACCTCTTGTCAGCAACTTTGCATTATTAATATCATTATAAATCAAAAGAAAGTCAGTCTTGACAGTCATGCCTCTTCAAAATATCCCCACGAGCAGTTTTGTTGCAGGTTTTTAGGGCCCAATAAAAAGTTCCTCTTTCCTGTCTAAATTCTGAAATGAGAAATAAAGCAAAAGTGGTGTGGGGGTAGAATCTAAGATAGCCACCGATTTTCCATCCCTACACGGACTCACATACCCTCACCTCAAGATTCCTTCATCAAAAGGATGTGACAAAGGCTCTTGGCAGATTCTGAATCTAGAACACAAAACCTGTGTCTCCTGCTTGGGTGTCTTGGAATCCTCACTCTTAGATAGTGTCCGATGGAACAGAGTTGATCCTGTAAGAAACCCAAGCCACGATGAGTCCATGAGTCTCCTAGTCGACATTCCTAGATACCAGGGAGCTGAGAGCCACATCTCATGAGAAATCTGCAGCAGCCCTCTGAGATCCACCCAGCCGAGCCTTTGGATACCTGTGATTCCACCTGGTAACTCAGGCATTTGCTGTGAGAAGCCCAAACACCAGCCACCCACCTGAAAACAGTCAACACACAGAGCTAGGGTAGAAAAATAGTTGAAGTCCCCCAGCTTAGGGAAGTTTCCTCATCTAGCAATGGATAATGGATTAGTATGGCTGGTGGAAGCAAACTAGATGCAGCTTTGTCAGTGATAAATCGATCAGGGATGACGTACCTTAGTTTTGGAGGTGTCAGTCCACTCAGGCTTCTATAACCAAACTATGTGCCATGAACGGAGTGCCTTATAAACAACAGGAGTCTATTTCTTGCAGTTCTGATGGCTGGGAAGCCCAAGCTCTGGCGCCAGCAGATCCAGTCTGTGGAGGGCTTGTTTCTCATGGAGGGTGACTTCCTGTTGTGTCCTCACATGGGGAAGGAGAAAGAATGAGAGCTCTGACCTCATGACCTAAACACCTTCCCAAAGCCCTCATCTAATGCGAGTACCTTGGGGGTTAGAATGTCAACCTGTGAATTCCAGGAGGCACAGACGTTTGCCAGGGCAGCACACAAGTACATTTCCTATATGGAATCCAGATTTAGGTATACACCTCTTCCGGGGTCTTTGGATTGGGACTGCCTTCTGCAGGTGATCGCTCAACTAAGGGGTCAGAAAATTCCATGAAGCTATGAAGCAGACACCTGTTGATGTTCTCTCTCCTATCAGGGGAGAGAAAAGAAATAGACCATGTTCCACAGGCCTGTCTGGTTTATTTCCCAAATTCTTCCATCAAACAAATCATTTGTCTCAAAGAAAGAAGAGATTGAGAGGCAGAGAGGGGATTGTTACACTGATGGGACCTTCCTCACGTGAGCAGGGGAAGCTCTTCCACAATAAGCTCTCGAGAGGATACTCATGTACACGGACTGTCAACAAGGGGCACGTTTAATCTTGAATCATTTCCTATACTGTGAGCTGAAATTTATATTCTTTTTTTAAATTTTTTAAATTAATTAATTTATTTTTAAAAACATTACATCTTTCTTAATATATCATGTTTCACAATTTGATTCAGAATGGTTATGAACTTCCATTATTACCCCGTATACAGATTGCTGAATCACATCGGAAATGTATATTCTTAATATATCTTATTTTATATCTCTAATATGACTATTTACAATTATGTATTTATATTATATACTTCATTAACTATTACCTACATTATTGTTATTACTATTGTTACTGTATGTCTTTGTTGTTTTGATTTGCATCTTATTGCAAAGATGAATATATGCTTTTATTTCTATTCCTCATGTTTTTCCTTTGTGTAAATTAACCGTTTATATTCTTCGCCCTCATTCATTTAAAGTTATTTGCATCTTGGCAATTGAATGACAGGGTTTCTTCATACAGCCTGTGAACTAGTGTTTTCTTTATTCTGTAAGTTGAAAACATTTTTCCCAGTGAAGTGTTTTATTTTTACTTTTTAAAATCATATCTCAGTTTTAACATTTTCATTATAGACTATTAGGACTTCCATTTATGGATTTTTGCATTTTGTGTTTTTAAAAGCTGAGCCTTTTTATTCCAAGATTATAAAGATACCCTTGTATTGTTGGGACATTTTAATAGTATTTTATGCTTATGTGTTTAGATGATTTGGTAGAAACAACTATATTGTCATTTTTCCTAAACATTTGTTTGTCATAAAAACTTTATTGGCTGATTTACAGTCTCCCTCACTGATTCAAAGTGCAACTCTTGCTATGGAATGAATCCTGGACTTCCAGTCTGTTCTAGTGTGCTTTTCCCTTGTGCTGAACCAGTAAGATATTGGCACATTGTTAGGCTAATACAATGCATCCACTTTCATTTTATTTTCTTTTGGCTGGAGCATTTTTACAGATGCTGCCTTAGATGTTTCCGTGGCTGAGCCCATTTTCCAGGGTTGTCTGTCTGCCTCTGGTGGTGTCAGGTGACATCCATCTCTCCTTCCATGGTTCTTGTGAATGGAAGCAGGCGCTTTGACAGACCCACGTTCAGTGCTTTAGGTCACAACATTTTACCCTGGGCTTCGTGCTGCATCATGCTGGGTGTCTGCCGTGCTTGGCTCTCTCTCCACGATGCTAAAATTCGTAAGTGGATTTGGGTAGGGCAGCCCAATTTCATCAATATATTGCCTTCATAATAATAAATTAGCTCTCACTAATTATTCTGTTGTTGGTTGTCGCCAGAGCCAATTATTTCAATCAGAGTTTTAAAATAAGGATTTTCTAGTTCTAAGGCTCTCTCTTTCTCTCTGAAAAAAGAAAGAGAGAAAGAGAGAGAGAGAGAGAGAGAGAGAGAGAGAGAGAGAGAGAGAGAGAGAGATTCTTTTTAATATTTATTTATTTATTTTTTTGGTTTTCGGTGGACACAACATCTTTATTTTTTTTTAAGTGGTGCTGAGGATCGAACCCAACACCTGGCACATGCCAGGCGAGTGCACTACCCCTTGAGCCACATCCCCAGCCCTGGAATTCTTTTTGTAAATAAGAAATTGTCCTCATCACTGAGGGTCACTCGGTTTTTGTGCCATACAATTTGCGCAGCGAATACAAGATAGACACTTAATTCTTTTTCTTAATTGCCAACTTTCAAGCAAAGAAATTGGTGGTCCCAGCATCTGGTGTCTAGATAAGTTCCTTCTTTCCTCCATTCCTTCCCCCCTCCCTCCCTCCCTTCCTTTCTTGCCCCCTCCCTCCCTTCCTTCCTTCCTTCCTTCCTTCCTTCCTTCCTTCCTTCCTTCCTTCCTTCCTTCCTTCCTTCCTGTTTCTGTCTCTCCCCACCCTTCCTTTCCCTGTTATTGTGAAATCCGTTTGTCTTAGGGCCCACATCTTGTGTTGGCCTAGTTGCTGGTGGTCCTGAGGCAGTTGAGAACAACAGGGCAAGAGATAAGGAGTGTGTGAGAGACCTCGCCAACTCCTGTTGTTTCCTGGAGACGACTCATTAATCCATTCATGTGGGTAAAGGTTTGATGTTCTCTTCAAGGTCTCACCTGGTCCCACCTCTTAATGTCACATAATTCAATTTCAGCCTGAGTTTCAAAGAAGAGAGATTATATTCAAACCCGAGAACCACTGGGTTTTACATTATATTGAATATGTTTTAGCTGATTGCGTTTATCATTCTGCTGAGGGTCAAGGAGCCCAGTCTTTGGCCAGTAGCAGCCACCTCGTGCCTGCTCTGGAGCTGTTTGACAAGGCCTGCTATTTCCTTGCTGGATCTTGGATTTCTGACACAACAGTGTATCTCCTTCTTGATTTCTTGCCCCAGAAACATTTTTAATGTTATTCCCACCACCTTCAAGCTTAAACCTTAGTCATCCAAAAATTTTAAATCCACTTGATTGGAATATAATTTATATAATTGAAATGCACCCAATTAAGTGAGTTTTGATAAATATATTTACCCATGAAACTGCCACTTCAATCAAGATATAGCACATTTCTCTCAATCTGAAATGCTCCCTGCCTCTTTCCAATCAATACACACCAGTCATCTTGGTCCCAGGAAGTCCCTGATGTGTTTTCTATGACTAGAGAGTTTATATTAGCTTTGCCTACAACAGAGTCTCTTCAGAATGCAATCACCTACCATGCATTACTTGTGTCTCACACCTTTCTCACAGAACAAGGTTTTTGAGATTCATTATTGTTTGTTAATGGTTGGCTCCTTTATATAACCAAGCATTATTTCATTGCATGGACATACTGGAATTTATTCATCCATTTATTTGTTGATTGCACGTGAGTTATTTCCAGTTTTGCACTACTAAAAATAAAGTGATAATCCCCTCATTCATTACAGAATCCTTAATCTAATCACACCTGCATGATCTCTTTTGCCATATAAGGTCACATATTCACAGATTTGGGGATTGACAGTGGATGTCCTTAGTTATTTTTCTGTCAACCACACTGTGTTCCAGGGGGTGGGCTGCATGGACGCCTGCATGCTACTCCTGAGAAAGTGAAGCTGGTGGTATCCCCTCATTCATGGACCTGGGTGTTTCAGAAGTTAGCACATGCCAGCAGACACATAAAGGATGCAGTGGGGTTTGGTGCATTGACACATTACTTCTGCCAAAAGCAGGAAGTGGATCATTTTAGAGATGAAAACAATTCTCATAAGCTCATCTGATAACTGGAGGCTGGAGTGTACATACCAATCATGTGGACACTTGCTCACTTTTTATCATACACACTGACTTTTAAAAAATAAATTTTTCCTAAGGATTTGAAATACTTTTTATTTAAAGACAAAGAACTGTACACTGGGAATAACTTCAGAACTCTCTTTTAGAGCACCTAAGACATTGTCACTGACCCTCAGTCACCCGTAGTCAATGGACACTGGGAGAAAAGGAGCAGGAGGTCACTGGGCTCAGTGAAAAGCACACAGGATTCTGCCACTGTGCCAGAGGGGCCACAGGAGTTTACTCCTTTACAGATGCAACATGAACACCCACAGACTGCAAGAACCTCTTTGCATCTTTTGCTCAATTGAGCTCTTATTAAATATGATTTGTCATGCAATCATGAAGTAATGCAAGATTCCTGTAATAAAAACCATAATATTCTATATGCTAAGTTGGACTGAAATTCATGAGCTTCCCAAGGAAGTTTGATGTTAAAATATCAGAGGGAAACATATATTGAATTAAAATATGACATGGCTCATATCCTAATGTTATTTTTCATGGCTGGTTATTAAAATAAAATATACATGCAAATATTTATCTTCTGGCTGATATGAAAAATGAAAGTTATTTTCTTGGTGTAGTGGAAAACTGGCTATTATGTGAATGTTTTGTATATGGCCAAACGCTTGACGCCACTATGTTGGGCTACACCTCCCTGAGGTGTATGCATTTGTCTGCAGTATTGAAGTGCTGAGAGCCATTGCCAAGTAGGAATGATGCATCGAAATTTCCTTGCCAGCGTACCCCATGTTGCTTAGAGGAAGGACTCTAGGAAATGGACATTTGAAGTGACATTGCATGTATGTTTGAGAAAGGTGATCCTGCTCAAGGACCAGGGTGGATCCGGGTCTAAGGAGGATCCTACTGGATTAGGGTGGATCAGGTTTTAGGGAGTATCCCACTCCTTGGGTTTAGGGCGTTCCCGGTTTAGAATAATCTGGGTTTAGGGCGGTTCCAGGTTTAAGGTTATTCCTGCTGGGAATAGGGCGTATCCTGCTGCCTGAGTTCCCGTTGAGTTCTCATGGAATTCAGAAAGTATTTGGGATTCAAAGCCTGGTGGAGTACGTGAATTTTGCGGCAGAACTTGGATTTCCCCAGAACGTGTTTGTAGAGGGCCAGTGTGAGTTCGAGAATAAAGAATTGCTGTTTGAATCTACAAAGTGTGAGTGGCTCGTGATCTTGTGCCCAGCCAGACTGCGGCATTGAAGTGGACTTGAAAATTGTATATCTATGTTTTAGCTCTGGGAGAGGATGAGAGAAAGCAGAAAGTAACCATGCTTACCTCTGAGTGCTAGACTTCAAACTTGATTTTGTAACTTTGTATTGCATTCTGCTGGTCACCCCCCTCCCCTCTACAGAAAGACCTGCAGAGGGAGCTGTGAGATATAGTCTATAGCTGGGCTTCCCAGGTGCATCCAAAATCTCAGGTGCTGCTTTTCAGAAGACAGAGTGAGAAACTACATCTTCAGCATGGTAGGTGTTATGGTTTAGATGTGAGGTGTCCCCCCAAGAGCTCATGTGTGAGAATGCAAGAGGGTTTAGAGGTGAAAAGATTAGGTAATGAGAGCCTTAACCCAATCAATGCAGTAATCCTCTGAGAGAGATAAACTGGGTGGAAACTTAGGCAGGTAGGGTGTCACTGGAGAAGGTGGGTCACTGGGGATGCCTTTGTCCAAGGTGAGGGGATGTCTCTGTCTGCTTCCTGGTGCCATGCTTGCAACCACTTTCCTGCCCCATACACTGATGCCATAAGGTTCTGCTTCACGTTAGTTCCAGAGCAATGGAGTTGGCTGTCTGTACTGAGACCTCTAAAACCATGAGACCCCACATACATTTGTCCTGCTCTAATTGTTCTTGCCAATTGCTTTTGGTCACAGCCACAAAAGGCTGACCAAAACAGTAGGTCTTCTCCTCCTTCTCCTCCTCCTCCTCCTCCTCTCCTTCTGCTTCTCCTTCTTCTTCTCCTTCTCTTTCTTCTTCTTTGCTTTCTTCTCCTTATTCATTGAATTGAACCCAGGGGCACTTTATAATTGAGCTATATCCCCAGCCCTTTTAATTTTGAGACTTTTAATTTTTAATTTAGGGGCTCACTAAATGGCTGAGGCTGGAACTTGTGATCTTCCTGCTTTTGCTGGGATTACAGGTGTGTGCTACTGCATCCAGTGACAGGCATTTTTCTTAAGGCAATGGTAACTATTTCACTTAGAGACAGCATCACAAATGGGGATAGTGGAATACATATGGGGTCTTCTTTCACTCCTTTCTCCCTTCCTTCCTTCCCTCCTCCTTCCTTTTCTCCTTCCCTGCTCCTCTTCCTCACTTCTAAACATTACACCAGATGTTTTTCTGAATATGGGGTGGGTTTAGGGTTACTGCTGTGGTGTGAATGTTTGTGTTTTCTCCAAATTTATAAGTTAAAATCCCACCTCACAAAGTGATGGCCTTAGGAGGTAGAATCTTTGATAGGTGACAGGTCATAAGGATGGAGCCCTCAGAAAAAAGATGTGTGTGCACTTTAAATTACTGTGACAAAATACCTGAGATAAGCAACTTAAAATGAAGAAAAGCTTATTTTTGTTCTTGTTTTAGAGGTTCCAGTTTGTGATTGCTTGACCCTGCTGCTTTGGGGGCTGTGGCATCATAGTACATCATGGTAGGAGCATGCAGCTAAGGAGACCTGTTCACCTCATGGCAGCTGAGAAGCAAAGAGAGGAAACGGGTCTGGATCCTAAAGTCCCTTCAAGGGGATAGCCCTGAGGATCTAACTTCCTCCCAGTGGGCTCGTCTCCTCCCCAAATCTCCTTGGACAGGGACAGAGCACTCAACACCTTGGCCTTGGGAGACACTTAAGCCATAGCTTGGGATTTCTTATTAATGACGCCCCAGAGAGCTCTTTCATCCCTTCAGCCATGAGAAGACACAGTAAGAAGACACCATCGATGAACCAACAGTGGGCCCTCACCAGACTCTGGATCTGCCTTGACTTGCAAAGTCTGCAACTGTGAGAAGCAGTTTTCCTTCATTTACCACTTGGTCTAGCTATTTGGCAATGGCAGCCAGGGCTGACTAAGGTAGTGAAAAGTTAGAAAACTAGAAAATAAAACAAACACCTGCCCTCACTGAGCTACCCAACCAGGCTTCATGATGGCTCTCAACCTTGGCCGAATAGGAGGATCACCTGGAGAAGTTTTAAAAACTCAGATGCCTAGAGTGTACCCTCACGAACTGCATGGAACTCTGGGGGTGAATCAGGCTCCTGGAGGCTTGGTGGTTCCCTGGTGGTGCCCAGGTGCAGCCAAGCTGAGGGCCACTGAGGCAGAGTCACCCATGCTGACACTTCCCAGCTCTTCACATGACTTAGGGTTGTGGCCCTCAGTGAGCCACCGCCCAGTTGAAGCTCTATAGTAGTTTTCTGCTTCCCTTCTTTTTAAACTATGAAATCCTTCAGATGGCAGCGGTTTGCTGCATGACTTGGCCCTTGCCTTGTTTCCATGCCTGCTCTCGACAGCTTTCCCTGGGCTGTCCCCCGCCATCCCACTCTCCTGCTTCAGGCTCCTTCAACGCTCACTTCCTCCTCAGGCCTCGTGTCAGGTTTCTGCCGCCAGCTCCCACCTCTCTATCCACCTCCACTCAGGTAACTCCTACGCACTGCTAGGATCTTGCATCAAATGTCACTTCTCAGGGAGATCTTTCCTTACCACTCTCAGACTAGAGGAGTTTCCCTGATAAAATCCCTTAGACACCCCCTGCACATGCACTACACAGCATTTCTGACACTTTCAACGAGCTGTGTGGCTGCATAACCAGTGAGTTTGTATCTACCCTTGTTATAGACTCTGGAAGCTCTGTGAAGGAAGGGCCCTGCTTCTTTTACTCATTATGAAATTTCAAATAGCTGAAAAGGTGACCCTTGTTTAGTAAGCATGAATTTTGTCTGTTCCTTGGATGAGTAAAACACATAGGAGGCTGATCTTGGAATGTCTGGTGCAGTGTTTACCAAACTGAGGAATGCTGAAGAGGATGTCCCATTGAGAGGGAGAGGTGGGCCATGTGGCATCCATGCCTGAGTGTCTCCATGAACAGTCCTGTCACAAACAGAAATTATGGGATGTCAGGGAAAGTGATTATTACTTCACTAACTTGAACAATGGTTACTTTACTGGAAAATCAGGAGTTAAATTCTCACCTTTTTAAACACAAATACATGACAGAGAAGCAAAAAACAAACAAACAAACAAACAAAAACAACAACAAAAAAAAACAAGAGCAGTAATTGGAACTCCAAGAAAAATGTGGAATTCTGATTCTGCTATCTAGCACTACTGCTTTCCTTGGGTGACACAGAGGAACCAAAGTTTCCTACAGCTGCTTCAACAAAGGACCATGAATTGAGTCATACTATAATGTATTCTCTCACAGTTCTAGAAGCCAAAAGTCCCAAATGAGGGTATCAGTAGGGCTGTGCGTCCTCTGAAACCTGCAGTGGAGATTCCTTCTTGGCTCTTCCAGCTTCTGTGGTTTGTGAGAAAGTTCTGCTGCTCCTTGGCTGATAGCTCCTTGGCTCTGCCCCTGTCATAGGGTGTTCTCTCTCTGTGTCTGTCTTTCATGTCTGTCTCGAACAAGGAGTCATGCTGGATTAGGACCCATGCTAATGACCTCATCTACCAATGCAGTCTCTAGAGACCTATTTCACAGGTTCTGGAGGTGAGGATTTCACCTGACTTTGGGGGCATAATCCACTCATCAATAGTACTCACACCATCTTCTTCTATCCCCTCATGGCTGGCTTCCCATCCCTGATGCTTAGGTAGGATCTCCCTTTTAGATTTCTGGAGAAGACTATGAGAACAGATACCTTGATGGTGGTGGTTTCTAGACTAAAGAAGAAGAAATAAAGATGTAAACAAAGTGTTCTGGAGACCATAACCGCTGACTTGTAGGGCCGATGTCTTTACCACCTGATGTTTACATGCCAAAAGCTAAATATATCAACTTCTTCCTTCTCTACGCATTCTGTTTGTAACAACTTCTCATTTTTGTCCCCAGACAAAGGCAAGCTAGGAAGGACAAAATGCATCTGCATAGAAAGGCAGAAGAATAAAAATCCCGTTAATAATGAAATGGTTCATATCTAGATAGTTATTGCCAGACAGAATGATGTCAGCTCGACACTGCTCTGTGATCTGGCTCGTTTTTCAAGTAGCCGGGAATGGGGTGCTTCTGGCGATGACAGGATCTTTCAGCATGGCTGCCTTTGGGCCTGGGATCCATCCAGAAGGCAGAGGTTGCTTTCTGCCATGGGAATAAAGACACAAGAGTTTTTCCGTCTGAGGCAATCGGTCCTCCTCCTTCAAGGTCCTCTCTTCCCAGGCTGCGATCCCCACTGCTATGTCCATGCAGATGGGCAGTGTGTCATTAGAGGTAGCATCTTCACAGCCTCTTGATAGCACCAAGGCATCTGTTGGATGAGGCAGAGCAAAAAAAAGAGCAGCCCACCCACCAGCTGCTCACAGTTCTTTGACCCAACAATGAATTGAATGGTCAGAATATATCACTTCTAATTTAGCTGTGCTTATCCTGGGTAGAGGTGGCTAAAGCTCAGGGGGAGAAGGGACAGTAGAAATTAAAAAAAAAAAAGAAGCAGAAAAGAGCATCAGCCTTTGACCAGAGTGAAATCCAGCATTTTTAATTTCAGTGAATTTGGTGAACTTTGAATGCCATTTACAAGCAGCATAGATTATGGAAAATACTTGCTCAGTTGTATGTACTTTGTTTTTGAAGCAGAAACATTCACAGGGAAAACAGTCCCCATATGTTCTCACTTTCAAAATTTGGAATAATTAGTGCACTTTAACGAGTCGGTGGATCTGTCTTCCATGTGAGCGCCATACGGCACCCAGTAAATTGATAGCTTTCAAGTGTCTTTGGCAGAGCTTGACATGAGATGGGAGTTCAGGTGGGTGGGAGGCTTTGACAATGGGAAATTATTTATTCTTCCTTAATTAGGTGGCTGCATTTCTCATGTGCATTGGCTTGTTTTGGATCATAACAAACAGCTCATTACCAAGCCCCTCCATAAATACCCCAAAAGAACACAGTGAATGTGTCAAAAGGAAATAAATATTTACCGAATTAACTGACAGCCTTTTCTCATGAATATATGCCAACCTCATGTTTGTCCGTATTATTTTAACTTTTTTTTTTCAATACTGCTTAAAATGTCTGCTTTCCCCTATGGATTAACATCATTTTAAATCAATTTCTAAGTATTCTTTTTGTCGTGATCTTCCTCACTGACTGGGACCTTATTTCATAGGCAGAGAAGGTGCCAGAGATGGAAATTGCCAAGAATTTTTTAAATTGAAAATGAATCTAGTTTATTTGTAAGACCCATTTTTCATTGACTGCAGGTCTCATTTGATACCCTAATTTGAGAGCTGGCAGAACAGGAATCATATGCTTCCTTTTACAGCAGGATGTTGCAGTTGAGTCCATTCATTTTCATACACACACACACACACACACATACACACACACACACACACACACCAGGCATTAAACTACCACCTCCTCTGTGTCCCCACGGAGCTTATGAGCCACACAAGTAAGCATCTGGGCACTAGAAATGTGTGCAGAAACAAAATAACAGAAAAAGGAGACCTTTCTTCTTTAGGGGTCATGGATGGCTTCTCAGAAATACATTCACAAGGAGGTTTTTTTGTTGTTGTTGTTGTTGTTTTTTTGAGTACCAGGAATTGAACTCAGGAACACTTGACCACTGAGCCACATCCACAGCCCTATTTTGTATTTTATTAGAGATAGGGTCTCACTGAGTTGCTTAGTGCCTCGCTTTTGCTGAGACTGTCTTTGAACTCACCCTTCTCCTGCCTCAGCCTCCCTAGATGCTGGGATTATAGGCATGGGCCTATTCTCAAGGAGACTAGGGGTGTGGGGAAAGGCACTGGAGGAGAGTGGGCTGTGGCAGTGTGGGCTCGATTAATATACCCAAGTTAAGAATTAACTGCTCTAAGATATGTCAGGAGAAAATTATGGCTAGAAAGGAGTAAGAGAAGGTTGAGGTAAGTTGAAAAAATAAGTAGAGAAATTAGAAAGTTTAAGATTTTGAAATAAGCTAAAGTACTAGTGGCTGTACTTTCCATGGAGGGTGGAGTCCCTGAGGATTATCTGACTATATCAGGTGGTGAGCTTTTGTCTTTGATTATGCTGTTTCACAATTCTGTGAAGAGAGAAGTTGCTTTGTAGAAAACTGATAGCTATGCAAATAGTTTTGCTCACACAAAAGCCCGTTTGTGTCCAGTGGAATTGAATATTGCTCTATGGATAGACCAGTTTTTGCAAATTTTTGTCAATGTTCTTTTACCTCGTGTAAATTTGTACTTCTACATAGGGTGGGACATCTTCACTCATTAATTAAGGAAAGTCTTTGGCGTATGTTCATTTTATGCCTGTGTACCCAGTGATTTTATTTCCCTGAAGTAATTTAGTTTCTTCATGAAGTCGCTTCAAGTGCATGGCATACACGCTTCTCTACTTCTGTACCCTCAACACTGAGCAGGGGCTTTCCTTTGGATGGGTGGCTTGGGCTGGCCTCACAGTATTTCTTTGGTCTGCCATATTATTCACACCAATGTACATTTCCCCTTTTTACTCTCTTTTATCTCACAATGCATACACACATTCTCTCTCACACACATACATATATACTCATACACACTCACACGGTCTGCCTCATACACTCACACTCATGCACAGACTGCTCGGTACAGGATGATGTTCTACAGAGAGGCTTCAGAAGCAGCTGTGTGGTCTGGAGTACCCATGAGAATGGGCTTCGGGCTTTTCTCTTGACAGAGGTGATGCATGTGTCAATTGCTTTAGGTGCTCATCCCGAGGAGCTGTTACTAAAGGTTGGTGCCTGCCATCTTAGTCCATTTGAGTCACTATAACAAAATACCTCAGGTTGGTTGATTTACAAATAATGGAAATTTACTACTCACAGTTCTGGAGGCAGAAAGTCCAACATCAAGGCACCTGTGCATTTGGGGCTCAGGGAGGGACAGTTCCTGTAGACAGCGTCTTCTGTGTGCCCCTTGTGGCAGGAGGCAAGGAAAACTCTGAGGCCTCTTTTATAAGGCTCTCTGGGGGACTCCCTGAACCTGCAGAGAGCAATTACTTACAGCTCACTCTCAGTTGCCGGCACTTCATTCAGTACTGCGGTTCAGGGCGATAGAGAGCAGAGTCTCAGCTAGGAACCAAGATTTCTGTTGGTTTAATAGTGAGAAGAAGAGGAAGAAGAGATGAGGAGATCAGCTCCCAGTCTCTGCCACAGCCCGTCTCAGATAACACCTTGCTATTGCACGGGGGTGAGGTGATTATGGAGAGATTGGGCTCACCTTGTTTGAAGGTGGCATTTGGCTTCTTTAGTGTAATAGGAGGACTTATTTTGTGTCCAAAATGAAAGCTCTGAGCCCTGGCTCTGACACTAAGTGGCAATCACTTGACTTCCTATGCCTCTGAGCTTTCTTTTTCCTTGTCAAAGAAAGAGGTAGATATATTGGGAATTCTTCAGCATTCCTTCCACTGCATTTGCCCTCCTCTGACACCCCCAGATCCTTAGGGCAATGGCTACAACTCCTTCCCTCAATCTGGTGATGAAGTGCTCATGGAGTAATCCAGATAGACTCAGGCTGATTATAACTCTAGATGAATGGGTGCATGAATGGGCAACCCAGATGTGTGCCAACACACATTCTCTCTCTCTCTCTCTGCTTTGGTTTCACATTCACACAGATGCTCAATTGAGCTTCTCATTGAGTTTCCTAAATGACATGCATTCATGCATGAAGCTCTAGTAAGCAAAGCACACTCTATTCTATTGAAGAATTTATGGGTGTGGGAAAGAGAGATTTGACTTGCATGCTTGACAGTCAACAATTTAAGAATCCATAAAGATAATTGCAGTCTTCAGAGCCAGTGCTCAGCTGTACCAGAGTGGTGTCTTCCCCTTTTGCCATTGCCCCATGCAGAGCCGTCTTTTCCAGCTCAACTTGCATCTCTGTCCACCCACCCACACCCAGCCAATGTCCAGCCCAAATTATGAACCAAAATAGCAAATAGAAACTGTGGCCTTCTTATAGCAAAGTAGGTTATCTACTGATTTACATCTGCAACACATTATTTTGCCAAATAAAATGAAGGGACAAGAATACATGGATACCTCCCTTAAAAGATGAGAGGGGTTGTAACTATCTTGTTTCTGTAACAATCCAGTGAATGAAGAGATGAAGTAACTGAAGGAAAGGCAGGGGATAGAGTTAGCTTTTTTAAACCGATGCATCATTACATTTCGACCTTAATCATTGGATGTGCACTATTATCCTTACTCTTGGATCCAAAATATGGAGGTAGCAGGATGGTTTGGGACTTGTTCCAGAGGACAGTGTGCAGCACAAGTGGAACCAAGTCTACAGACTTCCGACTCCATTGCTCACAGTCCTCCTCGCGGTCTTGCTTTCTCGTTGGAGCCTGTTCTGCCCTCTGGGCAGCTGTCTCTCTGAGTCCTGACTTCACCAGGTAAAGGCAGGGCTCCCAGCAGCAGCTAATTGGACCTGAGTAGCTGCAGTTCCCCCAGATTACTTGAACTGTCTTGATTGGAGCTTTCTCAAGGACCCCTAGGAGTCCTTGTTATCTGATAACAACTAGAAACTCAGCAAAGTGCTTATCAGCTATTTCATAATGACAAATATTTGCCAGCAGAGCAGATGAAAAGGAAGCTCACAGAGGAGACTCTTTATAAGGGAACAGCAATGAAGGCATGCCATTTAGGGCTATGGCTCCAATGCCTGGGAAAACAGTAACCCAGCTGGAAAAAATCTAAAAAACAGAATCATCACAGGAAAAGTTTATCTAGTGGTAGACGAAGATGGAAGTAAAAATCCCAACTGGCATCAATATGGTAGCTACTAGCCTCTTAAATATAAATTAATTATAATTGAATAAAGCAAACAAGACAGGCCTCCAGTATCACTATCCACACTTCAAATACTCAATAATCACATAGAGCTAGTAGCAAATGCATTGGATAGCAGAGATATAGAAAAACACATTGCAGAAAGTTGTACTGGGCAGCACTAGTCTTGAGTGCAAAGTGGTGAGATTAAAGAAAGTCTTCAATGACAGTGGAGCTATTCCACGTGAGCATCTGTGGGCAGTGCTGGAGCCAACACTGCAAATCTCAGCATTGTTGCATCTTTCCCAGTCCGTCCTCTAAACAGCAATAGCGATATGCACAGGTTTAAAATAAAAAGGGCCAAAACATGGATCAAAGTATGCATAATGTGAAATCTAGGATCTTAAAAATTTTGAGTATACCATTCCATATGAGGTATATTCACCGTGTGATCAATCTTCAGAACTTTTTCATTTTGCAAAACTGAAACTTAGTTTACATTAAACAACTCCATATTTTCTTGTCTCACCTGTATCTGTCAATAGCCACTGCACTTTCTATTGTTATGAACTTGACTACTCTGCACACCCCATATGGGTGGAGTAATACAATATTTGTTGTTGTTGTTCTTGTTTTATTATTTCTGTGTGTGTGTGATTGGCTCATCTCACTCCATACAATGTCTTCCAGGTTCATTCATGCTGTAGCATATGTCATTTTCTTCCTTTTTAAGACCAAATTATACTCCATTTTTCTACAGTTAAAATGCAGTTTGCATTTCCCTAGTGTCCATTGCCATTGAAGACATGATCTGCAGGGCTGCGGTATTGGGAAGTGCTGTGAAATATCTAGAGGTGTCCCTGCAGGAGGTCCTTGGCTCACTGAGGCTCTTAAATGTGATTCTCCACAGAGGGTTATTTAATAGGCCTAAATTTGGCCCTACCCAGTCTTCTCTGATCCTGGTTCAAACGTGATTACTCACTTGTTCCTAAATGCTCTCCTACCATTGCTATGTGCCATGATGTGATGCAACTGAGAGGTGAATCAATGTCAGTGCCATGCCATTGAAAACTGAGCTCAAACAAACAATAACAACAACAACAAAACACCTCTTCTGTACAAGTAGCCTCTCTCAGGCATTTTGTCATAGTAATCCAAAGCTTACTAATACACATTGTATAAAAGTGTACCATATTTTCCTTAACCAGTCATCACTTGGCAGACACTTGGGTTGCTTTCATCTTTTGGCTATTGGGAACAGTGCTGTGAAGATGAATATACACTTTGTTGTTAGAGTCTCATTTCATTTTTTAAGCATATATACTCAGAAGTGGAATTTTAGATTGCATGGTAATTCTATTTGTTTAAAAAAAATTTTGAGGAACCACCATTCAATTTTCCATAATGGAGGCATCATTTTTACATTTACATCACCTGTGTCTGTTTGGGGTCCACAAGGGTTCCAATTGCTTGGAATCATTGACAGTCGCCATTTTTTTCTTCTTCTTCTTCTTCTTCTTCTTCTTCTTCTTATTATTATTATTATTATTATTATTTTTAATAGGAGACATCATGATGAGTGTGGGAATGCTCAGACACTTTTAAGGCTACCATATTTCTGAGATGAAGATGCTTCCATGGTCTGGAAGCTTGTGTCCTTCCAAATCCATGAGTTAAAATCCAATGTCCATTGTGACGATACTAGGCGGAGGGCTTTTTCGTGGTGGTCATGAAGGACCTCCCTTTGTTAATGGGATTAGTGACCTTATTGAAGAGGCTCCCTTCTGATATACAAAGACAGAAAAGTTACCATCTATTAGGAATGAGCCCTCATCAGACACCGAATCTACTGACATCTTGATCATGGACTTCTTAGCTCTAAAACTGTGAGAAGTAAATTGCTTTGCTTATAAATTTCAGTGTAATATATTTTTGGGTATCATAGCCCCAAACAAACTACAGAATCCGACAGAAATTTGTTCCAAGAAGTGGGGTGCTGTTGTAACCTGAAAACATGGAGGCTGCTTTGAAACTGGGTAATGCAGGAAGCTGGGAGGGTTTTGAAGTGTATGTGGAGAAGAGCCTGCATAGTCATTCATGGGGCATTAAGTGGGATTTGGTGAAGCTCAGAAGAAACGCTTCAGAGGAAGACTCAACTTCTTGGAGATCACCTAAGAGGTTGCTAATAGAACGATGATGGAAGCATTGATGGCATCTTCAATGGTACCAACAGACAGTTCTCCTGAGGAACAGGATGTTGGAAACTGGGGGAGAGGCCATTCTTGTTATCAAGTGGCAAAGAACTTGGCTGACTTGTGTCTGTGTCTTAGTGCTTCATGGAAGGCAGTACTTCTGGATTATGGAATAAGATGTTGGGCAGGGGAAAAATGTAGTGTCGTCTTCATTTGTGAATTATTTACTTGTAACTTGCTCATTTAAAAATTGGATTTGATTTTTTTCCTCTTCGATTATTAGAATTTATAAATATAAATTTATAAATATAAATTTAAATATTATATATTTAAAGATTAATATATAGAGATATTTGTACACACAACATACACACATGTACTTTGAGTCTTTTGTTAATTTTATGTATTGCAAATATCTTCTCTCCGACCTACATGTGCAGGCTTTTTCTTTTTTAATTTTTTTTTTTTAGTTGGGCATGACACCTTTGTTTTATTTATTTATTTTTATGTGGTTCTGAGGATAGAACCCAGGGCCTCACATGTGCTAGGCAAGCACTCCACCACTGAGCTACCATCCCAGCCCCAACATGTGCAGGCTTTTAAAAGTGTTAGTTGATGAACAGATGCCCCTACTTTCAGTGTAATCCAGTTTACCAATATTTCCCTTTTGATTCATATGTTTTATGCCTATATAGAGGATTTTGTGGATTTGGGAACTTGGAGCTTATGGGAGTCTTATACTGTATTTTTTTTTCCCAGAAGAAGAATTGCTTACTGGAGTTCATTTTGTGTGTGGTATGAGCAGGAATCGGGTTTGGCTTTCTTTCTCTTTGGGCCTAACATAATTCACTGGAGGAATATCCTTCCCACACTATTCCACCGTTCTGTGTTGTTCCAAAATCAAGTGCCCACAACTGTCTGTCTGTCTCTGTTCTGACCTGTTCATCTCCATGGTATTCTACTCATTCTCATTTGTTCTATCTGTACAATAAATCTGGACCACCACTAGATAAATCCTGGAACTTTTATTTTTTTCACAAGGGGAACAAGCCCTACCGAAATAATGATCAGCCTAAACAAAACAATTAACAAATGCAGGCAGCAAACAGAACTCTTCATGTCACATATTCTAAAATTTAAAAACTCAAGTAGCAAACAATGCTGTCCCTTATTCTGTGCTCTCTCACTGCCACCCTCCTGGTTCCCCGCAGGTCCTCTGTGGTCTCCCTCTAAGGTGCGTGGCAGCTGCCCATTTCAGAAGGGCTCCTGATCTTCCTTACTGTGATGGCTCTGGTCTGAAAGACACATTACTTAGACCTACTTTCTGTTATTCAACCTACATTACATATTGCTCTTTCTCTGCTTTCAAAATTTGTGTTTGAATCATTTTTCAAGCATCTATCATCAGACCTTTGACGTTGAGCATATGGGGAGTTCAAGGTCCCCGTCTGAAGCTGAGTATGCTTGCCGTGGGGAGTGGGTATGGGAGCCAAGGGCTCTCCAGTGGTCTTCCCGAATAAACCCAGACTGTTTTATTCTGCATCGAGGCTAGGTCACTACTCTTCCTGGGTATTCTCCTCCCTTCATGCCCCTTTCAGTACTTCAGTAAATGAGAAAACCAATTTTAACCTGTGCAGCAGTAGTCTTATTTTCTCTCTCTCTCTCTCTCTCTCTCTCTCTCTCTCTCACACACACACACACACACACACACACATACACGAGTCTAGTTGTGGATTCCTAGAAGAATGAAAAAAGAGCTATAAAATTCAAATTGAGTGCCCACATGATAAGATGCTTTGAAGACCGAGGTTTTTATTCTTTTTCTCCCCTCACCTTTGGCACCCCAGGATTCTGAAGCAAAGCTGTCTCTAAGTGATGTACAGCTTAATAAGGCTTTTGCTATTTTATATGCAGGCACAGACTAGGTCTGACCATCTGACTTCTACCTTCTGCATGACCTCTTTCCCGGCTGTTTAAAAAAGATATTTTTTCTTTGTCTTGCTCCATTTTGATTCCTGTGCTGTTCCGAATCTCTGATTTACTAAGAAGTCTTGCCCGTTCTCCTAGTTTCTATTAAGCGTTCGTGGTTCCTTGCCTATAAAATGAGTTAGGAGATGAAGGTAGCGCCCCATAGGTGGCTCCGAATGGCAGGTTTTTCCTCCGCGGCTCCTGCATCATGAAAGAGAAAGACTGAAACATGTGAAATGGGGTCGAGGTGTGTGTGGGGAGAGGAGGCTTACCAAAGGACCATAAAAAAAATTTTGTTTGTCTCTTTCCAGGCATGCCCTGGAGTGGTTTCTAAGCTTCATTAAGAAACTGGACAAATTTTCTGCAGAACCTTTTTAAAATCCCTGAGTCAAAAAACAAACCCTCATATCCCAGAGAAAATAGAAACTTTTACCCAGCTCTGTAAAAATGAGTGTCCAGATAAACCCAGGCACTTCTACATTCTGCTAGCGTATTTACACACAGCCCGTGCCAAGTGCCTACCCCTCTGTGCTTTCCTTCTCTGAGTCTGACAGACTGTCTCTATGAAATTGTCTGTATCAATACAAGAATAAGCCTCTCAAGCCTCACCCCTAGAGCCTCTGAGCCCTCAAGAGTGCTCCACCTGGACACCACACCAGCACTGCTCTTCTCTCTGCAATGAGTGGACCTCAGACTTCTGCCAGGATGGTTTATTTCACTGAAATTCATGTCTGCATTGCCAGACCTTAGTTTTTAGGATAACCTTTGATTTTGAAATTGTTGAAAGCTCACAAGGAGTTGCAAAGACAGGACAGAGTTCCTCTGTATGTTTCACCTCACAAGTTACCATCCTGCAAAACCATAATGCACTGTTGCTAGATTCTGCACGTTGGTCCCACCATCCCCGTCCCACCCAATTCATATGGTAGAGCCTAAAACTCAATGTGACAGTATTAAGAGGTGAGGCCTTTGGGGACGTGATTGAGTCTTGAGAGCTCTGACTTCATAATGTGATTAGTACCCTTATAAAAGGCTTTGAGGGGAGATGCCAGGCTGTTTCCACCAAGAGGTCACAGAGGAGGCACCATCAATGGAGCACAAACCCTCACCAGACACCAGATCTGCTGCCATCTTGATCCTGGACTTCCAAGCCTCCAGAACAGGGCACAATAAATTTTTGTTGTTTACAAATTATCCAGGAAGGTATTCTCTGTAGCAGCCTTCAAATCTAAGGCAGTCACTGCCATCAGGAAACCAACACGGTTCAATAATACTACCTTAAGCCCAGACCTTATTCCAGTGCTTCACAAGATTTCTTTGCACATTTTAAAAGGTCTATTTTTGTTGTTTAGGCCTGTGTAATTTTATTACATGACTAGATGCAAATAACCATCACTATAATCTGGATACAGGTCTGTTCTAGTTTCACAAGGAACCTCCTTCACTGTGAAGCACATTTTAGAAAATTACAAATAGAAATAGATCAAATTTGTGTGCTTTTCTTTGCTTAACATATTAAAATGTTTTAATGTGGAAGAAGTATTAGATTTTTAAAATGTTTTATTTTAGCAGGAAGCATTTAGAAAACACTAACATATAACTAGGTATAACTCTAGGAGCTTGTGCTGGTTATTTGTTATATAATTGCAGCAGCATTGTTCCGGCTAGCTTTCGATGCACAATAAACCATTCTAAAATTTAGTGGCTGAAATAACAACCTTAATTTGTTTTTCCTCACAATTGTGCAGTCGGGGCAGTGAGAACTGCTCATCTCTGTTTCATGCAGCATTAGCTGTGATGGCTCACCAGGGTGGCAAGAATCCCTCCCTGACAGGTACATCTCATGATAGGCAAGCCGCTGGCTGTCAGTTCCTTACCAGGTGAGCTTCTTTAAAGAGGGCCTTGAGCTTCCTCACAGCATGGCAGCTGGGTTTGAAGAGAAGGAGGAAAGCTAGGAAATGCAAGCTACCAGGCTCTGAAGATCTGTGTCTGGATACTGACCCAGCATCACTCTGCCTACTGGTTAGGAGAACCCAGAGCTGATTTAGGAAGACAGAACAGAGACCTAACTGTGTAAAGGGAGAAGTGTCCCCATTTTTGTGACCATGTTTTAAATTCACTGCTTTACTTTTACATAAGGAAATTTGTCACCTTAAAAGTGCTTGGAGATAAGAAATATAGTATAATTTTTTTAAAATAAAAACAAGATTCTGGAATTGCTTTTGAAGTATATGTGTATTTGTAAAGAACCCTCCCTACCAAAAAAAAACTACTAAATAAAATGTGATGGATTTATATCTGAATTTCATTATATATGACTAATAATGGCTTTTAGCAAAACTACAGGACATCAAATATCTGAAATAAAAATGTGTAAGAATTAAACCTTTTAAAGATAAACAATCTTTTTTTTTTCCTACTGGAATTTTAATTGGGGGCCAATATAAAAAAAAAACACAGGTCAAGGAATTCATAAGATACTCAATTCTGAGGGCAAGATTCTTACATTTTTGCCTAATAACAAAGATAGCACCTCCTGTTTGTTTACAAAAGAGTCCTTTTTTGAATCTCAGATTTTTAAAAATGTTCCAAACTTGGGGATTTTTTAATGGAATTTGTTTTCACAACGAAAGGCAAGAAGCATACATTTAATTGTACAAGTAAAATCATACAATTTATCAAATTTTCTTGATAATAAAATATCTTTTGAGTGTTACACTTAGTATTAAGTGTAATTAGCTAAAAAATAAAAGGAATTTTAGTAAATGGGATATTTGATTTTATTTAAGAATTTGGTTTCTGCACTAAAATAGCTAAAGTTGTCTATAAGTGATCTAAATTATATGCATTTGCAGAAGTTGCCACTTGAACTAATAATGATGATTTAAGGTTGTAAAATCTGATATTCTTTTCAATAGCTGGTATTTTAAAATTGAATTGTATTTTATATCTTTTTATAATATGTTTGAATGCTGGACTGATTCTGTGAGGTTTGAATATCTGTTGCATTATGACACCTCTCTGAAAACCTGGCTTTTAAGCTAGGTTTATCCCTAATGATGGAGAGGATACAAATAATGCAAGAGATTTTTTCAGTCCAAATCCAAAAATTTATATTTATTTTCTTTTTCTTAGTCAGTCAGGTGTAAGGTATTAGACATCTTCATAATCCCTCAGTGCAAAACTTCAAGCTTTGGTTTATACTGATTCACAATCCCATCAGTTGGATACTATCACTGCAACAATGTGTAAATATGTAAGCTGATGTGTTATAATGGCAAGAGAATGTTGCTATACATGTGAAATGTGTATGCTTTGCTATTTCAAAAATTAAATCATGGGAGGCAGAACTGGATTTTCCAACCATGAAGAAAATATAAGAATCTCGTACTTAAAAACTAAGTACTGAGTCATTGTGAGGCAGGGATAGTGATGAAGTAAAGTATTGTTCAGAGTTTTGAGGATAAAGCTGACATTGTTTCTGGTCATCGCAAGGTGGAGAAGGTTCGTCTTCCTATTGTTTTCACAGTTGAAGCAGTCTGCACACTGTGATTTCACCTCTGGCAAATGTTGGGATGCTAGCAGCCCTGGACTGAGAACCAGCAGAAAGTCCTGAACTAACCCAATAGATCAGCTCTGACCTGTAGCCACAGAGACCAGAGTACAACGGAAAAAGGGAGACTGCAAAATTTTGTTATGTCAGAAATCGATCATGTTTTCACAAATAATGGGGTCATGTGGGAGAGACTTGAAAGTCCGATACTGGGAGGAGCTTCTACTTACAAGTTGAAACTCTTGGACCTCAGTAAGATACTGACAGGCATTCATGGACAGTAAACCTGAAAAATCATAAATGCACAATAATTCGAAAGAGACAGCTGTTGGAAAAAGAGTTTCTAAATGAATCTGAATAGAGGGGGAATGCAATCTCTTTGGCCTTGTTATTCATAATGTATTGGTTTTATTGGCTTATTTATTATCAGTGAAAAATACAGAAACTGGGATGTTTCTTTTCTGATGCTAAGTTATATTGGACACATCAATAGAAAAATTCTTGTAAATCGGGATCCCTCCCATTCAAATAAAGGCACATGAAACATTAATACAATTGCAGATGATTTTGTGCATTTTCTAAGCATTGTGCTGCTTTCCATAACATTTAAATATCAGAAATTAAAGGAAGGACATTTACATTTTTGAGTACATGAAAACTCAGGTGGGAGTAGAAGCTTTTATAAGTGGAGAGAATAGTCAGATAATGTGCTGAAATTGAATCTGGAGAAGGAAAAGCTCTCCTCTCGAAATTATAAAATTTGATTTAACAACCATAATATAGCAACCAAATCAAGTATCTATTAGTAGATAATGTCATTTAAAAAAAATGTCCTGAAGAATCCTTCTTAGTGAAGGAGTGGAACACAGGTTCAGAGGCTGTGGGTTCAGTCTGTGATGGCTGGAAGCTTTCCCAGCTGTTCTGGAGCATCTGCCTTCACCGAGGGCTGCCGTTCTCAGGTACACTTTTATGCCACTTTTCTTTTCAGTCTGTACATGAGCTTTCAGGCCAACACTGGGCTCTACAGCAGTTCTTTTGGGGCTCTGGGTCTAGGCAAAGTAATTATAGGAATCACTTCACACTCAGGCAGATCTGCTTTAGGTTGCCTTGTTGATCCTACTGGATAAGCATCACCTATTTCAAGTTACTAGAGTACAAACAAGTCACAGCCACATCAAAATTACCACCAAAGCAAGAAACCTGCCTCTTTTGCAAAGAACAGATACCACTTAAAATCCTACAAAACCCCAAATATTTGTTCTACTGGGGCAGCTTTCACTTACGGGAGAAAAAGTTATTCCGCGTACCCACAAGTGACTGGATGCAAACCACAAATGAACCTTGAAAATCTATGTGGCAACAGAAACATCAACAAAAACAAAATCTCCAGGACTACTGATGTGAAGTGGAAAATCACTCATCTAAGATGTCTAAGCCTTTGTCTTGTCTACCATCAGTGTCTACTCCACTTAAGTCGAACCCGTGGCTTACTTCTTAGTGAACACTGTGACATTCTTTTCAAATGTGTGTCTGCATCTCCCTTTAGATGCAGTTAGTCTGTCTGTGTGATGTCTTTTGTTTTCAACCATAAAGATTAAAATCTCGTCAAATAGTGCATTAGAACTTCTTTACCATTCTTCTCCCACCACTCTTTTCAAAATATGTAACTTGAAAAGGTTTTCAAATGTATAAGACATTTGAAGTGTATTTATTAATGAACACAAGAACCTTGTAGATCCCAAAGCTGTAGCTGGACAAATGGATGGGTAGGTATCTTCAGTTTTATTCAAGTATGAAAATGAACCCATAAAATAGACGAGTTAGTAACTAAGGGTGTGGGGGCACCTGACTTTTCTCTAGTAGATGCTGTTCTTAGTTCCTGAAGATTTTTGAAAAATAAATGGTAAAAGCTATT
The DNA here is from genome assembly GCF_052094955.1 of Ictidomys tridecemlineatus. NCBI lineage: Eukaryota > Metazoa > Chordata > Mammalia > Rodentia > Sciuridae > Ictidomys > Ictidomys tridecemlineatus. The sequence continues at coordinate 6,592,721 of NC_135485.1, forward strand.
TTTTAAAAAAGCCTGTTTGTTATAAAATCTTTTCTGAAATTGTCTTTTTCCCCATAACTTTTCATTTGTATTTATATGTTAATAAGATCTTATCAATTTATAACATATATTTGGCTAAAAATTATATCAAAACTCTAGATCAATTTGAAGAGAATGTATCTATCATCTAACTATCTAATCTAATAGTTCTCAATTTATTTAGATCTGGAATTTCTCTATGGAAATGTTGGGAAACACACATACTCATGAGCATATACACAATTATGTACATATAATATATATCACTAACTAATTATATATAAAATTATAAATGGATACTTATATTTCATTTATTAATTGTTACTGTTAAATAAAAGTGTTTCATTTATTAACATTTTAACCAGAAAATGTGCTAAATTAACCTGTTAAATTTAATACATTAGAACTTCCTAAAAATTAACTTGTTAATTTTAATACATTATAACTTTCTAAAAATTTTTATGTGTTTAATAAATATAGTCAAATACAATATGAAAAATGATAGTTTTATTTACAATTTTCCAGTTCTATTCATTTCCTTGCTCCCACCTTCAGAAGAGTGATGAACAGAAGTGGTCTCCTGTGGCCTGAGTCTTGATGGCAGGGGTAGTTTCACAATATTTACCACTTAATATGTACATGAGGGTTTTTTTGGTGGGGTAGTTACTAGGGATTGAACTCAGGGACACTTGACCACTGAGCAACATCCCCAGCACTACTTTGTAATTTATTTAGAGACAGGGTCTCACTGAGTTGCTTAGTACCTTGCTTTTGCTGAGGTTGGCTTTGAACTTTTGATCCTCCTGCTTCAGCCTCCTGAGCCACTGAGTTACAGGCATGTGCCACCGTGCCTGGCTTGTTTTTATATTTTTTTAATATGCTTTATTTGACTGGGAAAGTTTACTTTTATTTCTAGTCTGCTCAAGTTTTCATTTTGTTTTGTTTGACTTACTATTAGATATACAAGTTACGTTAGACATCAATTTCATTATCTGTACTGTAATTACTGAGAACAATCACATAATCTGGTTTTCTATTTCTTCTGAAGTTAGACTGAGTGTACTGTGGTTTTCATTGAATTAATCAATTATATCTGCATTTACATATAAGGGCATCGGTTGTACATGGTAAATTCTTATTTTAATATCTCTTAGATCTGTAGGAATTCCTCCATCTTTCTTCTAATAGTGTTCATTTTTAAATTTTCTCTTTTTATTGATTTTACTTGCTAAGGAACTATTAATTTTATTATTTGTTTTGACAAATTGACTTCTAGCTTTGAACAACATTTATTTGTCTTTTACTTATTTTTGCTTATTTTCTTTCTTCTTTTTTTGGATTGGCTTGATATTATTCTCTAGTAGGTTAAAAAGTATACTTATACCATGTATTTAAAATTATTTTTTTTAAAAAAAAATCAGATATTTAGACCTAGAAATCATCTAACCACAGGATAGTCTCATTCCATGACATTTTGTTTTCTATCACATTTAAAAAAAATAATTTCAAAAAATATCTTATAAATTTCTCATTGGCCCATTGTTAATTTAGAAATATTTTTGTCTATTTTTAAAACAAAAAAATATATAGTTATCATTTTGTTATAAATTTCAAACTGGAATTTATAAGATTGGAATATATTTTATACAATCTCAGTTCCGGATGCATTTTGAAAGTGTTCTGTTAGTTGTGAGGTATAGTGTTTTACAAATGTCAGGTAGGTTTGCTTTTAAAATTTCTGTCTAAAACCAACCAATAAAAAAACTACAGACAAAAAAAACCCTTTTAACCTTCAACATCCTTAGATATTCCTTTGCTTTTATCCGTGTCTCATGCCCTCAGTGACTGAGAAGTTCATGACAGGATCCCTGGATGATTAAACATTTTTTTCTTTTTTTAAAAATTTGTCAGTACTTGTTTTCTACATTTTGAGTCAATTTGTTAAAGGAAAAACTAATGCACAATCCTATCATACTGACTTATTAAATAATGAAGTACCCTTCCATCTCTCTTCCCTCTTAAATGTCATAATTATGATATTTTAAAATAATATTTAAAGCTTTCTTATACTTAAAAATGAGAAAAACATATATTAGTGTGATATTCTGATATCTATCAGCCTGATTTTGCTTACTTTATTTTTCCATGTTATATCTCTTTGCCTATTTTAAGTTCCCAGTTCTCCAAATCCTTATATTTAAAGTATATATCTTTTAAACTGCACAAGTTTTTGTTTGTTCTTATTTTTAATGCAGAATGACAGTTTCTATTTTTAGAGTATTTCATGCACATGCGCATAATGTAGTATGTTTTTAAATTCTATTTTTTAAAACTATGTTGATTAACAGAAAAATTGATATGACAGTGATCCTATTATACACCTCACATCCAGTTTCCCACGATATTAACATTTTATGTTGGTAGGATGATTTGTTATGATTTTGAAACAAATACCAATACATTTTTGTAAACCAAAATTGGTGATTTACTCAGATTTCCTTAGCTGTTACCTGTTGTCTATTCTGTGTCAGTATCCCATCCGGGATACCACAGTGCATCTGCTTGCCGTGTTTCTTAGCCATGAGGAGTTGGGTTTGGGATCCCAAGGGAGTCCGGTCCCTTGTCCTGGGGTGTAGCTATTAGGATTCCAAGGGAAAGGCATTTTCTATAAACCAATGTGTTCTAAGACCCTCCCATCGTAGCCCAGCAGAGTGGTGAAGAGCTCCTCTGCTTGTTACCTCTCAGCTAGTCTTGAACAGTGGGAAATCCCATGATGCTATGCCAAATATCATGGTAACTTCCACGGACTCTGGGACTTCAGATGCTTGCTACTTGATACCTTTTTGATATTTTCAGATGATTTTCTTTTAAAAACTATCTTTCCAGCGTTTCACAGGGAATGATATCTGCAAAAACTAGTCTACCCTGACCATAATGCGTAAAGGCACTTAAACCTCTGCTCTATACTTCAGACTAGCTTTCCAGAAACATTATACCAAGGTTCACTTTTGCCAACCACACGTTGCAGTAACTATTTCCCCAACCTTGCAACTATGTCCATTAGTAGTAATGTAGAAGGTTAAAAAAGAGAAAGGTAGGAGCCAGGCACAGTGGTTCACACCTGTAATCCCAGCAACTCAAGAGGGATCATGAGTTCAAAGCCAACCTCAGCAACCTAGTGAGACACTTAGCAATTCAGTGAGACCTGTCTTAAAATAGAAAAAAGGGCTGGAATGTGGCTTACCAATAGCAAGCACCTAGAGTTCCTTTTCCCTTTCTATTGAACCCAAGTGCCCTTGGGTTTAATCCCTGGAGAGAGAGAGAGAGAGAGAGAGAGAGAGAGAGAGAGAGAGAGAGAGAGAGAGAGAGAGAGAGAGAGAGAGAGAGAGAGAGAAGGTGGGGATGTGGGGATTCATTCACTAGTTTATTCAACAGCTTATTCAACAAATCATTTGGAAATACCTCTGTAGAGCAAATATTCTCTTTGCTCTTACTATCAAGAGCCTTCCAAACTCTAGAAGAAAAATTTCTAAATCTTCTCTAGTAACCTACAAGCTATTAAGAAGACACTTTTTCAGGAAATAAAAAAAGTTATATTTGTAATATTTCTCATTGAGAATAATGCCTTCTTTTATTCATTCACAGGCCTGAAGAGTTATCCTGATGTCGGTTCTTTCTTTCTTGCTTGCTTTCTTGCCTTCTTTCTTTTTCTGAGGTGCTGGGGGTGGAACCCAGGGTCTCTCCTGTGTTAGGCAAGGGCTCCACCACAGGGCTACAGCCCCATTTGAGGTCCTTCCTTAACTGAAAATGATGTACCTCAACTCCATGTAGCTTTCAGTCTTTTTTTTTTTAACCAACAGCAGACTTTCTACTGGTAGTATTTACCTTTAAATGGAAGCTTCTCTTACAAAAATCAGAAAACAAAAAAAGAACAAAAACCAAACCAAAACAACAAAACCACACAATTACATGAGGAGAAGGACTACTTGAAATCTCCGGTGTGTTTTGAACTTCTTTAGCATGCATCATTTGGTAATCCATGTGACTCATTTTTTTTAGAGGGTGGTTAACGGAGATTAATTTAACCACTTTTATGAAGCAAGGGCATATCACAGTACTGTAGATTGATAAGTCTTAATAGCCTTTTACCCACACTCAATCCGTAATTCATTTTTCATGCATCATTTGGAGCAAGATGAGGTAAGTTAAAATTATCGATCAATTGCTTATGTGTGCTAGGCAATGGTCTAATATCTTTTTTAAGAGAAGTAATAGAAATAGCCATAATTAAAATAAAAATAACATTAGCAGCTACTGCCATTTCTCAAATACCTCATGCAAGACTCCTGTGAGCATGAGCAATCACAGCCTGTCGGTGCTCCCTCAGCCGTGACTTGGACGTCTCCACTTTCTTCTTATGTCACTGATAGGACAACTGCTACTTAGAGGACAGTTGGACATCCAGGGGACCACTGATATACTTCAAATTGATATGAACGTAAATGTCAAATTATAACTAATTTAAACAATAAATAATGCTCTATATTTATTACATGGTAAGATGTATGAGGCATTCTTGTCTTAGAAATTTGGTTTTAATTAGGTAGAGCTAAATAAGTGACTAGTTTTCCTCAATAGAAGGTTTCTTCTTTGCAGTATGTTATATACAACAAATTCATTTTTTTCTAGGACATGCTTTTCTCTACATGGGCAATCTCCATATGTTATATATATATATATATATATATATATATATATATATATTTATATATACACACACATACATACACACACGTACAATTTAAGTATGCTAACTGGTATTTGAGAAAATCTTTATACATAAATAACTTATATTTATTGATTCACTTTTTTACTCTGTAACTGAGGCTGATACCCTAGGATTTCATTAAAATTATGATTTGCTGAGAGTGAGTTAAAATATACATGAGGTAAGAATACATCCTTGTTTAGAAACAGTTTTCAATAGAATCCTATCATTTCTTAAAAATGATATGATTATTAAAATAGCAATCGTAATTACCTCTTTATAGATGAGAAGACTAAGGTCCATGGGGTTAGAGACATTGCCAATTTACTAAATTTGAAGGCTGAACATTCTTTTAGCTAAAATAATAGTTGGTTTTGTTACATTCAATGTATTCAGTGTGCATTTGTGGGGAAAGGATAAAAGGCTGGGAGAAAGTTTCCTTTTATGTGACATGTTGGAATTTGCATACAGTGAAATTATTTGAAGGCTGTGAATAAAGATGTCACTGACAAAAAGTACTTGAAATGTAGTATCTTTTGTGCAATTTCAATGCCAGGCATTGCTTAGTGGTAGCTCCTTTGAATGGGTTCAAAGGTGCTATTTGCAGTGTTTGATTCATGAACACGATATATTTCGTCTGCAAAGCTTTTTAAAAATATATTGAAATATTTTCAGGTCTGTGTGTCTCATTTGGAATAACCAGGCAGGCTTACCAATAGCAAGCACCTAGAGTTCCTTTTCCCTTTCTATTTTTAAATTGATTTTCTTTCATTGACTGATTTGCATTCACACATATGAAATGCAAAAATTTTACTCCTCGAATGGACTGCACTCTCCAGCCCAACAAAGCAGCCCTGGCAGAGGGAAAGGTGTCCCATCACCCATACATCTCTGACTCTGGTCCTATCATGTACCCTGCCCAAACTCTTTTTCAGTGACTCCTTTCTACAAGACACAAACTCCTTCCTAGAGTATGGCACCTGCCTTCCCTCTTGGACTTCAGCGTATGTGACTCTCCCTCAAAACTCAAGCTTTAGCAAAGGTGATGCCCAGCTGTTTCCAGAAGGTGCCTTGCTCTGTCGTTCCTCTTGTACTGGTAGATGCTCTCCTCTGTGAAACTGCAGTCCCCACAGCTCCAGTTTTCCTGGTTGGTCTTCATACACAACTGCACTAAAGCATCCAACTAAACATCATAAGGCTTTGAACCCCTAGGTCCCTGAGACTTTATGCTTCATTCATGTAACGTCATTTAGCTGCCACTGAGTGTTGAAGATTGTGCTTGTGTCTAGAGAGTCCTGGGGTTCTGAGGTTGAAAGGATGACTTAGAGGTCTACTTTCTGCTCTGAATCTCCCGCCCACCACGAGTCTGATGAAGAGACAAAGAATCAATGCCATAAAGCTGTTAACACAGGGGACACTGTCTCGATGCCCTGCTTCCAGTTGCTAATCCAGGATACTAAACTGTTCTTGTTCAATTACTGGTGTGTTTCTGTGAACTTATTAGGATCTGGCCAACCTAATAATAATGGGGGAGCACAGAGACCCTGGAGGTACATATTGGACCTTCAACATAATACCTCATAGCTGATGGGGTTTCTGGGGAATCTTGATGTAGAAACCCCCATGACCAGTAGAAATCATAATGCCTGGGGTTCATTGATTGCTCATGGAAATAAGAAATAGGATACATAATGTTTGACTATGAAGTAGGCAGATAATCGGTCATTAATGCAATTTAACATATCAGGATTTAGAAGTCAAACCACCAAGGCCAATTTATAAGGTCATGTAAAATCCTATGATAGTTTTGGGTCAGAGCATTTTTTTTTTTTCATGGCTAAGCAGAAGTTGTTTCAAATTCTTCAAGAACATTGTGCAGGGGAAATACATGTATTTTTTAGATGTTGAAGGGTGGTATGATATTTCCCCTTAATTTTTAAGAAATTGTGGACAAATATTTTGGCCCATAGTTCACGTCCTTCCTTCCACTTGACAGCAGTGAGGACCTATCCAAAGACAGGGCACCACTCCTGTCTTTCTGTCCCCAGATCCAGTTTTACCCCTCCTCTCTTGCTTCCTAGGGGAGGGGACTCTGACCCCTACAGGCTACTTCCAGCAGGGCTTATCCCACAGCAGGCCCTAGTGGGAGGAGGCTAATTGAAAGAGAGGAGCCAGGGCCCTCCTGGCTTCCCGTCTGCCTCGAGCAGCATCCCCGATGGCAGCTGATTTTCTCTGTGATTCCAACTGCTGCCTGAGAAGCTGGTCAGGGCCCCAGTGTCAGCCAGGAGAACCTGGAGTCTGGTGACACTGCCTCCTCCACTGGACACACTTCACACTAGGACTGGATGGCTGCCTGCTTTTTCTAATCTCTGGGTTCATTCACCTTTGGTTTCTCCAGGACCTGGACTACCCAGATTCTGTCCTCCAAACCTGGTTGGTGATCCATCCTTTCCTGGTGGCGTTGTGACTGATTGAACCAGGAGACGGTTTCCAAATGCCCTGAGAAGCCGGGTTAAATATTTAAGTGTATGCTTAGGTTGGCAGGTGACAAATGGGTCAAGTGGACAGGCAAAGAACAATTTCTCTCCAGTAGAAGACAGAAAGGTAGACAGCAGAGTGAGTGGTGTGATGAATGGCACCTGTGTAATGTCAGGGTTGGCAGACATCAGGCAGGAGGAAAGGGGATACCCGCAGTCCACCCGCTTTGCTCCAAGTGGGCTCCGCTGCCGCCTCTGTCCACCGCATTGTTAGAAATGTGGAGTCTGGGGCTCTCCTCCCATTTAGTCAACAATTTATTACTCATATAAATATAAATATAACCTGAATATAAATCAATAATTACACAAGTTGCTTCTGAAGATTGAGGGACACTTGACATGTGTAGGAATGACTGGTCTGGAATCCTCCGTAAAGGCAATTGCTGCTCTGTAAAAAAGTGCCCAGCACTTTTTCAAATGAAATTAGAAATGAAAAAGGTCCATACATGGAATCCTTTGATTTTTCAAATATCTATTTTAATTTTTTTTTAAGATTATGTGTACCCAGTAGAACTCATCTTCCTGGAGCCAGAAGATCCATGTGCTTAAAGACACAAAGAGTGGAATTTGGGAAACATCCCTGAAGCACATTACAACTGACTCCTGCCTGGAGAACTGTGGCTCACGGGGCACAAGTGGGAACTGCAGACCCACAGCATGCGCAAGGCCTGGCAGGGCCTTCACTGCACCTGGACACACCTTTTCTTTCATTGTGGATTTGGTTCCTGGGTTGCAGGTCAGTGCCCTGATGACCGAGAATCTACCCAGGCGCTAACATCTTGGGATCTCTGCAGCATTGCCAACAAATGAAGCAATGGGTTAAGTGCAGAAACTGCCTCACTGTTCACAAAGCAGACGTCTAATTACCAGGAACTTCCGCCTTCCCTGGGCAGAATGCATAAAATGAGGGGAAGTGTAATTGTGGCTGTGCGTCTGCTTCAGAGTCAAAACTCCAGCAAGGAAGGGTGTGCGCAGAGCCAGATGGTACGGAGCACAAGTGTTCATGCCGTGAGTCATTTCCCCCCAGCCAGGTCTCATTGACTGCTGATTTGTGTGGGGAGGCACTGCCCTGGGTCAGGTCTGGCTCTCTGTTTGGGGACCATTTTAACTAACTCTCCTCCTCTAGCAGATTTCTCGCAAAGAAGCTCAAATGTTTTGTCAGTGGTTAGTTGTCAAATCTTTAAGAACTCCTGAAAAGTCTGTAGACAGAGAAGTTCTAGAAAACAATGGTCTGGGATTTCTAATCTGCTTGATGTTACATATTTAAGACCCTACCTGGATTCTGGAAGGAGGAGCAGAGCTAATGGACAACTCTCCCACCAATTCTTAGTTTCTGAATTTGGACCTCTGTACTTCTTGTCCTATACCAGGGTCTTTTCTTCTGGACATTACATGATACCTTGAGAGCACAGATAGCAGGACATCATATACATGGGCAGCAGGTCCTCCTCATTGAGCCCCATTTCCAAGTGCAGCCTTGGCCATGTGTTCTTCTATTCTCAGTCATTATGGAGCACCATTTGTATGCCAGGCCCTGTTCTAAAGGGATTCAGAACAGTGAGTAATATGGATAATAAACACGTAAGTGCATCAGATCATCTTAGAAAATGGGAAGTTGGGAATGAGCAGGCATGCACGTGTGTGTGCACACGTGGATGTGCACATGCTTATACTTTTCAGGAGCTCAGGATAGAAAGGAACTTGGGAGAGAGCTCTCCACTCGGGTTAGAAGGACAAGTGAGGCCTCTCTGGGGAGGGGACAATTGAGTGGAAGCCTCAGTAATGAGAAAGCCAGCCATGCAAAGACACAGAGAAAGGGAGGGAGAGGAATGGTCCATGAAGAGGAAAAATGATTGATAAGGACTCAGGGCTGAGAGTGACTCTGTGCATTCAGGAATAGAGGAGGCATGTCAGGGAATGGGAAGAGTGACAGGGGACGAGACTGAAGGCCTGTGGGGTGCTATCATGCAAGACTGCATAGAACTAGTTGAGGATTTTAGTCTAATGGAAGTGGACGGGCCTTCAAAGATCTTCATTTATAACTTCACTTTTGCTTTGCCAAAGCTCCCTGGGGCTGTGGAGAAGGGAGGACTAGAAGGTGGGCAAGAGTGTACCCAGGAAGAGTGGAAGGAGGGGGCTGTTGCAGAGGTTATGCACAGAGTGATGACAGTCTGACAGATGAGAGTGGTAAGGATGGGGAGAAGGGCTTGGGATGCATCTTGGAAGAAGCCCCACTGTGCCTGTGCCAGGCTTATGTATTGATTTGGTTGGATTTCAGCTGTAAGTCCTCTCTATGTCGAGTGGAGGTCCGAAGGAGTCCAATGGCAAGGGGGAGTATTTGGTAACTTAAGAACATTTACTTTTGAAGGCTGCATGAGCACTTTGCAAACTTGTCTGTATTCATAAGCCTGGGCGTGTCTCGAAAAGAGCAAGGGATCCAGAGGGCAGACCATGAGTCCAGCTGGAGGGTGTGACTGTGCCATGCTCGGGATGGAACAGCTGGACTGATGTCCAACACCTGAATACAGGAGGGATCTGTGAGGCACTGGAGCACTATTGCATGCCTGGCCTACTATTAAAAGTAGTACTGATTAGGTGGCTTTAAACCACAGGGACTTTTATTGCCTCACAGTTGTTGAGATGAAAAGCCTGAGGTCAAGGTGTTGGCAGAGTTGGGTCCATCTGAGCCGGTGGGGAGAGCATGCTCTAGGCCCCTCCCCTGTCTTCTGGAGGTTTGCTAACCATCCTTGGCTTCCTGGACTTATAGAATCTTCATTGAGGTCTTCATGATTCCCTGGTGTTCTCTCTGTATGTAATTGTTTCAACACCTTGTCCCCCTTGTAACAGAAAACTAGCTATATTGGATCAGAGCCTGCCCTAATGACTTCATCTTGATTCCATTTATGCAGATTATTCCCCAATGAGGTATTGGAGGTTGGGAGTTAACACATTTTTCTGAGTGGGGATACAGAGTTCAACTCATAACAGGAATTAATCTGGGGAGTTGATGGGAGATAGATTTTGTTTGAGCCCAAGGATCAGGTTGCAACAGCCAGAATCTTGCAGCCCTGGGGAAGGTCTGCCCTTTTTGATAACAAGTTCTCAGAGCCTAGAGAATTGCACTGAGGCTGAAGGATACTCAACCAAGAATACCAGGAGATGGATGTCTACACTGTGTGGAATGTTGGGTTGAAATGATCTCCACAGTTCTGAATTGAAGCTTTTTTCTTTTTTGTCATAAAAATACCATGAGGTTATGACATGGATGAACCTTGGAAACATTATTCTAAGTTAAACAAACCAGACACAAAATGCCACATATTGTATGATTTTATTTATATAAGATGTCAAAAGTAGGCAAATCTATAGAGATTAAAAACATATTGCTTTCCAAAGATGGGGCACAGGAGCTAGAGAGTGATTGATAAAGTGTATGGAATTCTTTCTGGGGTGATGAAAATGTTTCAGTATTAGATGGTAACTGTAGCACAACTTGGTAACTATAGCAAAACCCACAGACTTTTATGTTTTATAATGTGAATCCTAAGGTCTATGATTATATCTCAATAAAAATAGAAGCTATCTCATGAGGTAGGTAGGCATTATTGTCCCCATTTTATAGGTGACAAAATTTGGATGTAATTCTTAGTTCTACTTAGAAAAACAAGTTTCCAACAGCCTGCCCATTGGACACTAGATCTTCGATAAGAGATACCAACAGCAATAAATGTCCATTTTTTGGAGGACATTATCTAATTCAGCCTGTCTGGTTATTGAAGCTATCCTCAGACTTGGAATACTGGCATGGAAATTCTCTTTCTTTTGTGGTCGGAGAAATGCAGAGAGAATTTTCTTTCCTTAGCTCTTCTGTTGCTTTGAAAAAGAAGAAAAAAACCTGTGTTGAGATAAGCCAGGCTATCAATTAAGGTCCAATTTCCTAAAAATAGTGTGCTCACATGCATGTGTGTGAGTGTGTCTGCGCCTGTGTGTGTAAAGAGGGACCTGTTTCTGCCATAAGGAATCACTACTAACTTAGCAGTTTGGAAAGGCACCCATTCATTATCTCTGCGTGTCCCACTCTCAGTGGAGGGGATCATGCAGGCCATACATACCAGGTTGTGGGAATCTGGAGGGCTTTCTTGGAATTTTGCCTACCATAGGCATTAAGCTGTATCTATCTGAATTAGGCCATTTGATTTCGTCTCATCCCTTTCACAGCGTCCACAACTTGGAACACTGCCCGGAAAGGCCTTTTGCGCAATGTACATGGAAGGCAAGAGAAAGTGTCCATAGTCTAAACTGTCACTGGGTTTGGCAACTGTTAATTCAAGGCACATGGCCTCCCCACATCTGTGCCTGACATCCTGGTTGGTCACTGACACAAAGCTCAGCCAAGTGCCAGATAAGGAGGCGGCACATAGAAATATCACCTGATTTTCCAGCACCCAGCTATATAACTGCAGGGCTTATAAAGCAATTCACCCCATGGACTGTCACAGAGCTGGGAGTGGTTGCCACTTTCTGAGGCCTGTCTCCTGGCCTTGCAGGTGGCACCTTCTCCCTGTGTCCTCACATGGTCTCTATCTCCTTTTTCCAGAAAGACAGTGGTCAGGTGGGATGAGGTCTCACCTTATGAGCCTCCTTTTGACACAACCACCTCTTTATGGGCCTGGTCTCTTCACCTTTTGAAGCCCTGGGGATTAAGACTTCAAGATGGACTCTGGGGGGACACAATCAAGGGCACAACACCAGTGTGAGGCTTACAATAGGCATTACTCTCCTCCTATCCCTGCTGAGAGTTAGGATGCAGATAATGACTCAAGGTCGAATTACTAAGAAGAGGCCACAGAGATTTCCAAGCAGGAACACAAAGCCCCCTCTTCTGGGTTCCTTCTGCTGTCTCCAACTATGTGGCAGCTTAAAATTCACCTTTGAGCTATGAGAAGAAAAGCTATTAAGTTGGGTACAATGAAGGAACCCTCGGAAGGCTTTATTTTAAATCTGGAGCTCTTTTTGGGGATGTGAAATTATCCTCACTTTTCCCCACTGCATGAATGCTATTCAAAGACTTTTTGTTTTACCTCATCCTCTTGTTTTATGATGAATCTGTGTGTGAAAAGACTCATTAAGGACATCATTATTCTACATTTATCAGTAATGAACTGTCTGTGGCACCTATTAGTAGCAAAATGGTCCAAGTCTCCTTTTGAATCTGTCTTCATTCTTCTTCATTATTTACTGCTCTACTCTCATCCATTTAAAATAGATTTGGCTGCATGCAATTTACCCCCAATTGTTCTTTTATTTGAGAGACAAATATTAATAGAATTCATAATCTTGAGGAGTCCACCCTGAGTGTTCCAATATGAAAGGCCACTATTTAATTTTTGATTTGGGGCAGGGGGCAGGGAGTTTCACTTCAGGTCCTGCTAGGCGCCAGCAGTGAGTTTACTGTTATATGTTATTTTCAGAAGGTCTCAGAGATGGGCATTGATGTCCCCATTTTACCAAAGACACAGCCAGGAACATTTAGTAGTAAGTCCACTATACCAGGACAGACTTCTGAGTCAAGACCATTGTTAGAGAGCTTGTTGCAGATGGGGTTTGCTCTGAAGTCTACTCTCAAGCTGAGTCCAGCTCTCCAGAGCCAGGCTCCCACCTGGAGCTCGGTCAAATGGGTGAATACCTCCACTCCCCGTAAGCCCTGCACAATTTAGGCTTAGGCTTCTTCAATTCTGCTGGTGTTTTATTATGTAAATGACTCTTCCAGTAGAGTCTGTCACCTTTTATGCAAGGAAAGAGTTTCTTTTTAAAAAGTCTCTCTTACTTATTTAGTTCCTTTGCAGAGTTTTTTCTTTTCCCTTCTCTTAACTTCTTCCCCAATAATTACATCCCTTCAGAGGAGTTGGGGAGAGGGAGTCTTTCCAGGGTGCCCGCACAAATGCATTCCAGCAGTAATCAGGTGCAAGACACACCAAGTTTGGTTTTCCATTATTTGCACAGAGAAGAGGCAATCTGTGTCAAAACACCATGTCTTAAGTATGATTTTAAGATGTTGACAAATACTTCTTTATACCTGTCTGACCTGCCTGAACTTCGGAGGGTGAAGACTCCTGCACATCCGCAGAGTCTGCTGATGTCCTAGAAAGGTCTGACCTGCTGCGTCTGGACTTCAGCTTCACTCTGTGGAAATTGTCCAGGCACAGGTGCAGGGGATTTCCCAAGATATGGAAAACTCATTCACAGTGGCTTAAACACAGGAATCCTTCAGCACTGACTTCATCTTTTAAAACATTTTAAGCACCATACACTGTAGCACTGAAGCCTATACACAGTGGGATCACAGCGAATAGTTCTGGATTGAACTCTGATCATATCGAGATATCTCTTTCTGTCTCTGTCTTTCTCCTTCTCTTTGAACTATTATTTAATGATTTCAATAAACCTAGCTGAACATTTCTAGCCATACAGAGGCCTCTCAGTCTTCCAAAGTGTCCAGGTGGGTTTCAGAGTCACCTTGAGCAACAGTTTGCTCCATTCTGAGTTGCATAACTTTAGGGAAGTTGCAGCTTATTAGATGTGGGAGGTAAAAATAAAGGGGGACTTTTTTTTTTAAAGAAAGTGATATTATTCTAACAAAATATTAAGCCATGGACTTAAGAATTAGATGTTAATCTGCCTTCTCAGACTCTTCAAATCACATCATGACTCCTATTGTATGTTCTATGGGTTTCTGCTCCATTTCTTCTTCTTCGTCTCCTCCTCCTCCTCCTCTTCCTCCTCCTTCTCCTCTTCCTCCCCCTCCTCCTCCTCCTCCTTCGTAGACAGACACAATACCTTTATTTTATTTATTTGTTTTTATGTGGTGCTAAGGATCAAACTGAGTGCCTCACACATGTAAGGCAAATACTCTACCAACTGAACTACAATCTCAGCCCTAATTTCTGCTTCTTAACACAAATCACATTTTAGTTACTGGTCAATACCTAATCTTCTTTGTAAAAACATTTTAAAAGAATACTCTGTAAGTGCTCAAAGAGTGAATGGATAGATGCATGGATGGATGAAATGATGGATGGAGATGGATGGAAAGATGGATAGATGGATGATGGATGGGTCAGTGAATGGATTGATGGGTGGATGGGTCAGTGGGTGGGTGGACAGATTACAACAGCAAAGGCCTGAAGGTGACAGAGCCCATAGGTTGTCAAAGGTTGTTTCTCTATTTTCATGGATAATAATTATTTTAAGTTTACAGTTATATGCTCAGAATAAAAACCTCAGATACACTAAAAATCACAACATTATATATGCCTAACATTTTAAAATCTTTTTAATAGAATATTATCATAATAAAATGTTTAAAACAATTAAACATATTAATATAAAATGTCATGCCTATGAAAGGAATCATCATGTGTACATACATTTTACTAATCATACAATAAATAGGAAAAAGCATGTACCCAAAGCTAAGATTAAGTAACAGAGCAAGTTCAAGTATTCTTTTGCCCTCCTAGATCACATTTTCCTGTATTTTTGTAACAAGTAGCCATTTTTTAGACTTTATCTTTCTTTGTTTTATTTACCATTTTTCTAAAAATGCAAACATTCTTTCAAAGTATATAACTTAGGCTGAGCAAGGTGGCACACACCTGTAATCCCATCAGCTCAAGAGGCTGAGACAGGAGGATCATGAGTTCAAAGCCAGCCTCAGCAAAAGTGAGGTACTGAGCAACTCAGTTAGTCCTTGTCTCTAAATAAAATACAAAATAGTGCTGGGGATATGGCTCAGTGATTAAGTGCCTCTGAGTTCAATCCCTGCACACACACACACACACCAAAAAAGTATATCACTTAGTTTTTTCTGTCTGAGTTTTCTTAAAGTTTAAATTTCAGAAAGTTAAAAAAAGTTTTCCATAGAGAACAAATGTTCACAATGTATTTAATGTAGAAGAATGAGAAAAGTAGCAAGATGTTAGAACTGAGGCAAAGGAGGGTAGGGGAGCCTGGAATGTTCAGTTAATGAGTGAAGATATAATGGAACGTGATTGACAAGTTACATAAAATCTCATAGGTCTAGAGGATAATGAACCTGTGAACTTTTCAGTTATTTTTCATATTGGATATAAATAGTTTCCTATTGTATAGATATAAACTGCAACTTATCAACCTTCAAAAATTAGCATCTGCTTTAGAGATTCGGGCCACTGGTCCATGGTAAATAAGTTAAAATAAATTGCAATAGATGACTCTTTAGAGGCTTGACCAGAAGGACTCTAGGATGGTGTGAAGGGGCTTCTATCTCTCCTACTAGTAATATGCTCATCTTATTTCCAAGTTTTAGATATTTTCATCTTAACTTTAAAGATGGAGAGTCATAACGTACACACTCTCAAGCTATATACAGACTTATTATGTTTTTCATGATCCATCCATATTGATATAGTTACAGTTCATACACTTCAACTGTATGAAAATCTATGGTTTAATTATCTTACATAAATAGATACTTTTAAGGGAGTTTATTTGCATACTATGTTTTCATTTGTTGTACAGCATGGCCATGAATTTCTTCTCAACTCTTGATTAACAGCTCCATCTCCAAAGCCGGGCTGACTACATGAGAATCTTGACATTGGAAGTTGCGAAATCTTTCCCTGCCTTCCTTTTCTCATGCACAGAATGGGACATACTAGTGCTTACCTGGTAGTAATATGAGAAGTGTGAAGTTTAACAACTGGTCCCAGCTACAGCAAGCACTCCTTGATGTCAACCCCCCTTGTGTTTGTGGTTTGCAGTGTAAATATCCAGCCTCCCTAAATGGCAGCCACTTGTCTGTCTCGGGGCAGATGCTCTAGATGGGGAATCTCTACTGTTCTAACACACATGAAGCATATTCTCTTGGATTAGAGGTTTGTGAGCCATAAATCATAGGGAACAATGATTCACAGAGGTAATGCCTTTCCACAAATTTGAATTAGGGGGGGTTGACATATAAGTCACTATGAAATATATGCTATTCAGTTCATCCTTGTCTGATTCCATGCCTCCAATATCCATCCTGATTACTGTTTGACTTTGCCTCCAGCTCAGCCCAGGGATGATGATGGCTGGCCTCTGGCCACATGAGTTTTTAGAACTTGGTCCTTGTGATCCTTCCTTCTCACTGTAGACTGTTCTCTTGCTTTTCTGCCTGCATGCATTGCATGTGTGGATTTTGTCAATGTAAGTCATCTTCAGAGAGGAGATTTTAAAATTTTTGATGTGAATGTAAATCATCATTTTGGGTCACCAGGGCTCAGGGGTCTTCCCTAAATATAGCAATAAAGAATGATAACATGTAAGGACTCCTAGACTTCACTTTCAAGGTGAGTCCTAAAGCCAGCAGCAGCAGCACATGGGAGCTTATTAGGATTGCAGAATTCCAGGCTCACTCTAGACTTGCCAAAGCAGAATCTGTATCATATTAAGATCACTAGATGATTCATATACACATGGATGTGGAAAAAGTGTTTCATTAGAAATAGAGACTGTCCACAAATGCCAAATAAATCCACATATTCTCTGAATGAGGTTTTATCCAGGTGTCATAAAGCAGAAAAATGACATGATTAGGTGGAAGAATGAGAAGTTGGGATAGAAGAGTAGAATGGTGGGCTTACTGTTTTACAGGGAAAGCGGTTGTCAGTGGTAGTGTGTGGCTGGTGGAGAAAACATTACTGAACTTGATGAAGTAAGAAATCCTGGGCTTAAGGGTTTGAGTGAGTGGTGTTCTCAGCCCTGGATGGCCATAGGGTGTGAAAACATCAGTAAATATGAGAAAGGGACCCAGATGTTGGATGACAAGAATGTGAAGGAGTAGCAGAGCTTGAACTCATGGGACATAGGGATTTGCACGGCTGGTTAGTCTGAATCCCTTCTAGATGGAGCAACTCTACTCGTCACTGGAGCTCCTAAAGAGATTGGCTTGCATGAAGCCAATGAAATAATTAAATGCACAAATGAATAATAAAATAGCATCTTGTGAGGAATCACTTGTTTTTAGTATTTTGCACATATTAACTATTCCAATCCTCACCATAACTCCAAGAAGTTGTCACTGTCACTGGTGTTGCTGTTGTTCTTCCTCCTCCCCTCTTCTGTCTCCTCCTCTTCTCCTCTTCATTACCTCCCTTGGTTAAATGGTGGAACAAATGTAATTTGTACTTTATGTAACTTACCTAAATGCACAGAACCAGGGAGTTTGCATCTCATTCCCTGAGGGAAGAGTAAACAGGATAGATTTTGACACAAACATGCAGATCTAGAGAAAGAAACAACTGCAGCTTTGGAGAAGACCTGTAAGGGTGCATTCGTGTTTTCTCTATGGTGTGTGGGCCGGATGTCCTCCCGTTCTCAATGTCAAAGTTGTGTTGAAAAACTTCCCTTAGATCACTTGACGCTTCTCATTGCAACAATCTCATTTGTTGAGGAGAAGATCATGAGCTGAGGTTGGAGCTGAAGGTGAGCTCTGGTCTTTCCATTAAATTTGTGCATGTGTATGTCCATATGTATAAGATTTTAAAATATTGTTTCTCATAACATGCTCAGAGACAAGCTTTTTCTGGTCATAACATACAGATCTCACTGAAAAAGCTAGCATATTTTAGAATGTGTATGTTTCAAAAATTATGAAGATATATAGATTAAAAAGGAAAAGTTAATGAAGGAATAAAAATATAGGTGAAGAATTTTATATTAATATTACATGTGAATATCAATACCTATTTTTTCTATGTCAGAGAGCTGTTAGGCACTAAGTTTAAGTTTACAGCCTGGTGAAGTTTATAGCCTGCAGTGCCTCTTGGGACTGCAACCACTCCCACCTGGTTCTCACAGCACCATGTTGAATTCATCTGTCCTCATGAGCCTATGTATTCCTTGAGGTGTGCTGGATTTAACTTAGTTCTTTATTCTCAGAACCTACTGATTCTTCATCCACACTGGTTGGGTCTTTTTTTCAAGCTGTTTGGTGCATTGTTTATCTATTTCTGGCTCTCAACTCACACTTTACTAATAATGAGCAAAAATACAGAAAAATTTGGCCCCTGGAGTCGAACTCACTCTCTCTGATATTGTCCCTGTTGGTCATAACTGGTTTTTACTTTGATCTTCTGATTCTTTTTTACTAGCTACCTTAAAGCTTCTGCAAAGTCTTTGATAGATCCCAAAGCTCATGCTCCCTGGTATTGACTTTTGGGCTGTGTGTGTGTGTGTTGGAGGGGTGGTATTTGGAAAGAGATGGGGAGAAAAGAATAGAGAAAGATTTTCTTGTTTCTCCTTCTATCTTCTAATGATTTAAAATTAAAATAATATTTTAAAAGAAATTCTGGGAGTTAACAACAATGAGGTACTTCCCCATAGTGGCTGAATCTCCTCTGGACTCGATACAGTTTCCCTGGATATTTCCTTTCTTTTACTTTCTATCCTCTCCTTTAGTTTAGCTGTCAGCATTTTCCTGGGCGGGAGCAGAACTGCCTTTCAAGATAACATTTTCTCTCAACTTCCACAAAGATTTACCTGTTGGGAGACTCCTTCTCTTTGTGGTTCTCAGCTGTTGAGTGCCTGGGCCACGTCTCTGACTTCACTTTACACTCTTCCCTAGATGATTTCATTTAGAACCATGGTTTTAAATAACACCAATAAGTGAACGGTTTTCAAGTCCGTGTTTTGTGTTGTGAAAGTTCCCTTGAGCTCAAGAAGCCACAGGGTGAACTTCCCCAAGAGTCCTGGTCTGAGCACTTATGGAAAGCATTTATCTTCTCCAGTCAGTATTTACCATGCGCTTATTCTCATTTCTTTCATAGTCCTTGACAGCATCAGAAACACTTGTTCATTTTTATCTTATTTTGGGTCTCCCTCATCCCAACGGGGACATCACTTTCTGAGGACAAGCATCTTAGGATCCTTACATTTTATTCCACACCCACTGTCTTAGACGTTTAGGTAAACTTGACCCAAAGCATATGCTCACACACATTTATTGAAAATGAATTAGTGAATGAATGAGTCCTTATTTTAAGTGTGAGCTTTATTGTATAGATAGGTCTTGGTTGCCACCAAGAGGGCCATTTTATTCCTCAACATTTGTTGACATCTTTGCTTCTTTACAGAATGGGCAGGAGTGACCGGCTCATCTACAAACTCTCTCTGGTTTACATGAGACTTGCCCATGGTCAGTGTTTGCCTTGCAGTGTCATCCCATGTGTTGTCATAGGGGAAGTTCATGGTGAAGATCGTTGGTTTTGAACAACTTCTCTTTCACTTTAAAAAAAACCTGTAAGATATTAGATAAATTGCTTCTCCATTCTCTGCAATAGTTTTATTATCTCCAAGAGGGACACCATTATAATAGCAGCAGTGCTCACATGATACTTGTGATGAAAATGAGACAAACCTTGTGGAGAACATGATTCAGTGCTGAGCCAGAGGACACCTGAAATGAGATGGTAGTATTATTACTAAGATGGTTCCCAGCCATCTTGCCTTCTCTCCTTTCAACACAAGCATCACCTAACTGGGCTTAGAAAACACCATTGTTATCCAAAAGCTCTCATCCCAAACCTAACATCATTCTTAGCACATAGAGGAGTTGAAATACATTTTGGCAGATCAAGTCTTCAAAGAAGACATTCTGTAATTTTCTGTCCCTTGGGAATAAGAACTATTAAAA
This sequence comes from Ictidomys tridecemlineatus, assembly GCF_052094955.1. Taxonomy (NCBI): domain Eukaryota; kingdom Metazoa; phylum Chordata; class Mammalia; order Rodentia; family Sciuridae; genus Ictidomys; species Ictidomys tridecemlineatus. The sequence continues at coordinate 6,612,759 of NC_135485.1, forward strand.
TAAAATGAAGTCAACAAGACTTTTCTCAAAATTTAATTTTCCTGTTTTTCAACAGATTTTGCTTTTGTTTCATGCAATGAAGCAGAGCAACAAAATGTGAATCTGAAAACAAAGTCCTACAAGTGGACATGGACATTTTTTCCAGTGTGAAATTTAGAAGCAGAATGGACCTAGACTTGCACCCAGGATTCACAGGCTGGATCTGTGAGTTTCAGCTAAATGTGCCAATATCTGCCCATTGTTTGCTCAGCACAAGGATGGGGCAACAAGCCCCATCTCGGGAGAGCTGTGAGAATCAACAGAGGTCATATGTAGGCATCCAGGACACCTTATGGGATATTAGGGAACCGACGACCTTGTCTCTGGACCTCACCTTTCTTATCGATAAAACAGGGATGATAAATTATGCTAGTCAGATTTTGTTACTATGATCAAAGCACCTGCCCAGAACAATGTAGAGAGGAAAAGTTCACTTTGAGCTCACTGTTTCAGAGGTTCTGTCCATGATTGGCTGACTCCATTGCTCTGAGTCCAAGATGTGGAGCAGCATGATAGAAGGCTGCCTGCCATTAAGGTGGCCAGGAAGCAGAGAGAGGGAGGAGCCGGGTTACAAGCTGTCATCCATCCCCAGGGATCTACTTCCTCTAGCTATTCCTCATCTGTCACCCAGTACAGCAGTCCTTTCAAGTCATTAATCCATCAAATGGATTGATTCACTGATTAGTTGACAGTTCTCATAATCAAATCATTTCATCTCTGAACCTTCCTCTCTGAACATTTGATACTCCTCGTATCAAAACCAATACAGTAACGATGTCATGGGAGCTAAAGGAGTAAGAAGAGCTATGGTGAACCACAGTGAAACCTCAGGGAACTTGAGTTCCTTCCTCTTCCTCCGTTTATTCCTCTTTCTACCCCTCCCCCTTCCACTTTTCTCCCTCTCTGTGTTTATATTGCAACTACCTTGATAATTGTCTTTGGAAGTATTTATATGAAGACTCAGAAGACAGACGGAAAAAATAATGAAAATAGTAAGACAATAAAGGGACCACATGCCAAATATCTAGTACATCATATGGTAACTCTAATCCTGACAATGACTTCATCAGATAAGCATTTCCACCCTCATCTGAAAAAATAAGAATAACAAAGACACTGAGGATGGATGAGATTAAATAATTTATTCAAGATTTTAAAGTTAGCAAATGGTAGAGCCAGTTTTCTTATGTAAGCTTGACATAGTCAAACAGAACAATTCACTTTGCATATTGTCATTGAGTGTTTGTGACAAATTTAATCTCAATTTATTCCCAAGATACAGTGATTCACTTGGTAGGGCAACCTCATCAAGTTCCCAGGTCTGGCAGCAAGTTGAAAAACAATAAAAAGCACGTGGAAGAGAAGATACTATTCTTCAACTGGGAACTGATATTTTGGAACGGACTGAATGTCTATGTCCCTCCTCAAGTTCATATGCTGCTCTGCAATGGTGTTTGGAGATGGGGCCTTCGGAAGATAATTAGGGTTAGACATAGTCATGAGGTGGAACTGCTACAAGGGGATCCATACCCTTATGATGCCAGAGACTTGCCTGCCTGCTCTCCTCTCCCTCCTTGTTCTCTCCCCCTCCCCCTTCCTTCCTCGCTCCCTTCCCCCTCTCCCCGCGCCTCTGCATGCACAGGAGAGACCATGTGAGCATACATCCAGATGGCTGTTGCCCACAATCCAAGAGAAGAGGCCTTTGAGTGGAACAGGCTAGTGAGCTTTCAACAGTCACTGGCCATGCGTGGAGGGGTGACCAAGGATGGAGAAGACGTGGAAGTAAAATACCCAGGCAGGTAACAAAAAGTTCTGGCTATTTTTGTAAAAAAAAAAAAAAAAAAACTTGAGTCCCTGGCCTGGGGCCTTGGCCACGCAGAGGACTGACAAGAGAGGCAGGAACCAGGGAGAGGGTGGTTTTCTGGCTCTGCTCCAGAAGCCCCAAGGGTTTGAGAACCACAGTCGTCTCGCCCTACACTCAGGCCCACCACTGAGGACAGAAGGCACGCTTGGTTGTCTGCTTCATCCTGAGCCTGCTATTCTGCTGACTTCGTTAGATCCCTTCACTTCTCTGGGCAGTTGCTTGGGTTGTTCATCAGAGGAACTTCCTTAAGCAGTCATGGATCTTAAGGAAAAGCAGCAGCAGGTTCCATCCTGAATCCCTGAATCCTTCACCCTGAAACCCTTTCTTGGCTGTGCCTGGCATTCATGTTTTATTGTGATTTTTACCTAATCTTCATCAAGTCTCACCCTGAAACCAAACTTCCACATCTCCTCCAACTCTGACTTGACAGTCCCACCCTGAGACACTGCAAACCCTCCCAGAGACGCCCTTCTCCTGACCTCAGGAAGCAGTAAACTCACCTCTGTCTTATTGACAGGTTTTTGGAGTGCTGGCTTTCCACAGGTTCTATGGAGTTGTCTGAGTGGCTGGAACTTGGACCTCTGAATTCTGCTGCAAGCAGAAGAACTTTGCTCATACATATTTCATATATTGACCTTGTATATCATATTTGATTAATATAAACAATTTAACTGATAAAAATCCACTAAATCATTGTTTCAGAAGGAAACTGTGTTATGAACTGTTCCATGTGAGTCTGCTTCTCTCTGTTCTTCATTGTCTATACACTTTTGGGAAAATCTTATCTTCCCAGACCCCAGTTTCTTACTCTATGTAATGGGTATCTTTAAACAGAAAACTTCAAGGCGTCTTCCATCTTTAACAGTCTCTGATGTTGAAATGCCTTTGCCTAGGTGCCGTCTGTCAAGATGACCTCTTAGGGCATAAACTTCTGTTCCTAAAATGTTAATTTTCCTCACAGCATCTAATGCAATGCTGGGCACATACCAGTCGCTCAATAACCAGCTGTTGGTAGTTTGTACAATTGAAGCAGGATCCAATGCAGTGTCTGGAGTTTTTTATTTTAACTGTCTGATTCAGTAATGTGCCAAGAGGATTTTATATCAGAGATGAAGCTGATTCATGGAGGGAGAGGGAACTCACATTTATTGAATGCCTGCCAAATGGAGGTCTGGAGCTGAAGGTTTTGTATGCAGGAGAAATCATCATCCTCTATTCAAAAAGTTTGAAAACAGAGGCCAAGTGATTTGGGGGAAATTTCTCCCCAAAGACAGTGATTGAAATCAAATGTGTCTGAGGTCCCAGCCTATGCCCAGCAAACTGGCAGACATCATAGTCACCTGAGCCTCATTGGGTGTGCAAATCCTTGAGTACAAAGGCCAGAGTAGGATTTAAAGACTATCTTTAAATCTTCTTCATCTTGAGAAGAGACACCTTGCTTCCATTTAGATGATCACTGAGAAATGCTTTATCATAGCTCTTGCTTTTGAAGCTTCCTGATGAGATCATCAGAGTTCATCCAAAAGGGTGTAATTATCCTTATTTTACAAACAAAGGAAATGAGGTCTATAGAGCCCTGAGTTACACTGCTAGTTCATAGAGATATCTTCCTTTAAAATCAAGGTCATCTAGATTCTTAAATTTACTTTCTAAATAAGAGATTTAGAGCACCTTCAAATCCATTTATTCTTCCCAAGAACAACCACTTCTAACTTTGTTTATCTCCATATCTGTAAAACGAAATTCAATTTTATTGTTGTTTTCACAGTTTTAAGCATTCTGTAACCTGTCTTCAGTATGAAAAATGAGCATATGGCTTTCCTCTATGTCCATTTTCCTGAAACCTACCACCAGTTCAGTTTCTGGTTTCCTACCTATTACAAAAAAAAAGTACTGTTTTAGCTCATTATTTAACATTAGAATTATCAAGACCAAATAAATATATTTGTGGTTGGGTTGTTTAATAAACTATGATCTGTTTTTTTCCCTGTGAAACATTTTCTGGGTTTTTGTTTGCAATTATCTATGCACTTACAGATGCCACTACATTTTCCTTGCAATTCTCCCAAAACAATGACAATTTTCAAGACATTTTAATTCATGAGTTACTGCACAACCTAGAAACGCCTGACCCACTCCCATCTGCACTGACTATTCAGGATTCTGTTACATGATCAATCTTAGGATTCTTTTTTAACACTTTCCCTAGGATTTTCCCTCACTGCCTTTTATTTGCAAGATCTGTGTTTTTATATCTAAAGACATTGCTTCATAATGTCTTTTTGCATTTTATTTTAGTTCATCATTTTGGTGAGCACATCCTCCAGTAGCTTCCTGTGAGAGAGAGGCGGGAGGTCACATTCTTCAGTGCATTTATTTTTCAGTGCTGGGGATCCAACCCAGAGCTTTGCATATAGTAAGCAAGCGCTCTACCACGAAGCTGAAGTAATAATGTTCTTTAGATCTTGCTTGTCCTAGAATTTCTTTTGTCTTCCTATACATTAATTTGACATTAGGGCTGGGTATAGAAGTTTAGGACCAAAACATTTTCTCTTTCATTCCAAAGGTATTTCTATATTGGCTGCTAGTTGTCAGCATTGCTGATTATAAGTCTGATGTCTTTCTGATATTAATCTTTTAAATGTGTGTGTGGGGGAGTGTTTTGCTTAAATATATGTGTATATGTATTTTTATTTCACTAGAAGAGTTTCGGACAACATTAATTCTTAGGTAAAAGTGTTGTTTCCAAATGTTCTTGGCACAATGTAGTCATTCATGAAATATTTTTATTAGATATTAAACTGATTTCCAACAAAAGCACCAATATAAATTAATGTCCAAAATATAATTTTTGAAGAAATAATGCTAGAAAAACTAACTATCTGTATACAACAAAAATGAACCTCACTAACACATATCTCATCCTAATAGTGAAATTGGATACAAAGATCACAGCACATCATGAAAAACTAAAATCATAGCTTTGGGAAGAAATCATGAGAAAATATGGTCATCACTTTTGGGGAATGAGAAATTTTTATGATACAAAAATCATTAACCATAATAAAAAAATGAAAAAAATTGGGCTTAATCAGGATTTTAAAGATCTGGTGGAAAGATACCATTCAAGAAAGTGAAAAAAGCAAGTCACAAGCCAAATCAATGCTTGAAACCTCGCTTCTAGGATATATAAAGAATTCACACAATCCAATAGTGGACATAGCACTCCAGTTTTAATAAATATGGTAAAAAGTCATATAAACGGCCTCAATATTATTTGTCATAAAAATATGCAACTTAAAACTGAAGCAATAAATGATTTCACATTCACTAAAGCAGCTAAAATTTGTAAAGGCAAATATTGGTGAGATTGTAAAGGGAACTCTATTGCTTCGCTGATGAGAATGTGGACTATAGCTGCTTTAAGATTAAAAAGGTTAGCATTTTTTTATAAAGCTAAATACACATATAGCCTATGATCCAGAAATCCCACTTGCAGATATTTACCCTAGAGTAATGACAATGTATGTCTGCAAAATGTTCAATATGCAAATATTCAGTTCCTTTATTCTCATTGGACCCAAACTGGAAAAAACACAAATGTCAATAATGTATTAGATGAATAAATTTAGTTAAAGTTAAAAATATGCAATGAATTACTACTCATGCATAAAAAATAAATGGTCGTTTTATGTAATAACACAGTTGAATCTAAAAAATGTTATATCAAGCAAATGAAGCCAGCTTCAAAGAGCAAACAATGCTTGCATATGTTACTTTGAAATGCATGGGAATCAGAACAGTGTTTACTGGTGGGCCACTGAAGGAGCATGGGAAGGCACATGGAGTGAGGTGAACAATCTTAAACATAGTGGGAAGTACTGATGTTCTGGAGAAATATATTTGCCAAACTTATTGAACTTTGCCATTAAGATCTGTGCACGAAATCATATGTGCTATACGTTAAATCTCAAATGAAACCCAAAGGCCTATATGTTAAAAGCTTAGTTCCTTGTTTACATTATCGGGAGGTGGCAAAAACTTTAAGAGGTGGAGTCTAAATTAACCTTTCCTTCTTATAAGTTTATCACGTCAGGTATTTGTTATAGTAACAGAAAACTGGCTAACACTGTAAGTAAATTATAAATCGATTAAAATAGGAAAGATTAAGAGAATGGTATAAGCCATCCCTAAGGCCACTTCAACCAAAGGGCACAGCAAGTGGCCAGTGCCTCAAGGACAGTCAGAGTTGGCTTAGAACTAGTCTGATTAGAATGGAACTATTGACCCCTTCTCTTCAGGGCACTCACTATTAGGGCTCAAGAATACAGCACAGGTGAGAGTTGTCTCCTGTGCTTCTGATATATTTGAATTATTTATTTTACCTCTCCTTTCTTCCACTTCTGCATGAGTCTCAGCTTCGCTATCTAGGTGTTCATCTGGACAGCTTAGAGAACGCATTTGATGCCTCATTCTGTGCTAGACTTCCTGATAGGCACCAGTCTCGGCTGCTTCTCTTAGGCTCTGTCCTGCACTTTTTAACTCTCTCGAGTCAAAGACCCTTTTTGGATGAAACCACACCAGCCCAGCCCTCCTGCAGGAGAAGAGCTCGGTGCAGAAGGCCACACACCAGCACTGAGTCCCATGGCCTTGGCTGGCCCTCGCCCTGTGGTCTCATCTGCCCCTCACTATTGCCAGAGCAGAGCCAGTGGCTCCCATCTAGATCACACATCCCGTCTCCTGGGAATGTCACATGAGATCACAAAGACACTGGAGCCGAGTCTCCTGAAAGACACTGGCCTGCTTGGACTGAAGACCTGCATGCCCGTGACAGGGACAAGAGAGCCCTTGATGAGCCTTGAATCTAAGCTCATTCTCTGCATCCTTCCAGTACCTCCCCTCACAGGTGAGCGAGTGGGACACCCAGGGCCCCTTCTCCACTCCTCGACATCTTTGTACCTTCAAGGCTTCAAATCCAGAATCCCCCGTTCCAACCCCCTCATTCACCTTCTCATCCTGGGAGAGAGGAGGCAGCGGTGACCCAGCAGTCCTTCCCAGCCAGATGCCACTGCCGCTCCTTGTCCCTCTGCAGGGGTGCCACGTCTCGCTGCATGGCAGCCTGTGCCCTCCCATCTTCCCCAGGCGATCGAATTCAGATTAAAAACTCTGGGGCCAAAACCCTCTAAATATTTGAAGAACAGCTCTCTTTTCATGTCCTGTTTGAAGAGTGCATTTCTTTTCATGTTCTTTCCTTCCTCCTAATTAGTTTATTTTCTGTGGGGTGCTAGAAAGCAAAGGCACTCTGTTAACATATATAAAAATGTGTCCCTGATGTTTGAAATATTACTTCCAATAGTACTGGTAACTTTCTGTCAATCTGGGTAGTAAGGTGAAAAAAATACAAACAGGGAAAATTCAAGTTAATGCTGTTTCAGAGTTTTTATGTAGAATATTATTATATATGAACTTAGATTCAGTAAACATTCATTAGTTACTTGTGTGTAGACCATTGTGTTCTTTTAATAATGGTTTAATAACAACAGCAGCAATAATAATGATGATGGCTATTATTTTAAATGGACTAGGCACTATAGTAATTCTATTATTTTGTTTACTCTTTACAGCAATTCTGAAAGGTATTATTAGGTATTATTTTAATTTCTTTTCTTCAGAGGGGAATCAGGTTTAGAAAATGGGAGTAAATTGACTTCATACAATCTATGGTCAAACCAGGGCTTTGAGTCCAGATTTAATTGGTTCCAGTGTTTTTGCTTTGAACCTTCGGGTCACTGACTGTCAGGCTCCTCCCAGGTCCTCCTGCTCTGGCAGATATTCAGCTGCCAGGCCCAGTTTTTTCTCTCAAGGCTCCAGTTCACACTGCCATGATGCCTCTGCCCCTTGCCCACAGTCTTAAAGAAGACCACGGCAGCTGGTGTAGAAATGCCCAGTGCACTCGGCCCTCGGGTGGACCTGCATGAGCACTTGCTCTGTTCTGTTCTAGAATTCCCCAGGAGCCACAGCGATGAAAGCCCTCTGTTTCCTGCTGTCGTTTCCACATCCACTTCTCTGCTTGATGTTTGTGTTTTCTCCCTGCATCATATTCTTCCCACCAAGACTGCAACTGGGTAAAACCAAACCAACTGCAAGAAGACCAGCGTCTGAGTCCTGGAGCCCAGGGTGGAGTGAGAGCTCGTTGGAGGGAGCTGTGGTGGGAGCACAGGCTGAACAGTGTCTTCAGCTCTGCAGGTCACAGTGAAGGTGACTCTGTTGAGGGAAACAAGCACTTGTGCACTGAGTCAGAAGCTAAGGCCCTGCCGGCTGGAAAGCAGAAGACAGGAGATGGCAAGAGAGAAGCCATTGGGTGCAGCTCATGGGGAGAAGAGATATGAAGTGTGTCTAGAGCCCATGGGGACAAACGAGAAGGCATCAGAGAGCCAGACTTCCTAAGAGCAGAGGACCATCACTGGCACAGTCAATCCTGCAGTAAGAATGCATTGCTGCAATGATTCATGGTAGCACAGCAGTGCATGGGATTTGGACAGTGTCTGTTAGAGGTCACCTAAACCTCAGGTGGTAGGGCCCAGCCCTTGAGTTGTGACTTCTGATAAATTATCACAGTTTAGTGATCTTATTAGGAAAACATTTCTATTCCATCCTTCAGGGAGGGAAAGGGGACCTCCTGGAGCACAGTCAGAGGTTGCGAGTCTGTGAAGCACCCTGGATGGGACATTGAACCACAGTGAAGAGACCCTTGTTTGCAACTGTGTGCTGGGTACTGGAAGGGCCCTCTTGGAAAAATGAATGCTATTCAAGTTGGGCAATCTTCACTAGGTTTTATTATTTCCACTTTTAAGATGAAGAAACTGAGGTCCAGACAACTTTTGACAGCTGAGAAGGGATGTGTATCTGAGGGTTAGAAAGGAAAAGGGCATTTGGAGTCAGGGTGACTCCCTTGGTCCTTTTATTTTTACAATCTAGGAGGTTCTGCATGCAACTTTTAAAAATGAGCAATTTCCCCCTCTCCTAGGGTAGGGTCTCTACCTCTTTGATAAAGTCCTTTCTCCAGGCTCATCCTGTTCCAGCAAGCCCTGTGATCACTGTATAGATTCTGCCAAGCCAGGGCCTTGGGGACAGAGCCTCTGGTCATTTGGAAGTAGCAGAGGATCAATCAAGATCATTTTCTGCTGTTATCATTTATAGTGACTTCCCCATTATCTCCAGAGCATTCTGTTTTGCCCTCGTTGGAGTACAGTTTCTGATACCAGTGGGCAGTGAGCCAGGAAGACACTGTGACCCCTCATTGTTTATGGGAGTCTCTGAACTCTGCTAGCATTAGATAAAAGCAAACATCTACAATGTATCTGCACCATCAATCAATAAGGAGCTATTGTAGGCTGAATTACAGCCTCCCAAAGGTGTCCACGTCCCAGTCCCTGGAGCCTGTGAACATGTTATTTTACATGGTGAAAGGAAATTTGCAAATGTGATTAGGGATCTCGAGCTGGGAAATGATCCCAGATTATCTAGGTGGGCTTGCAGTGAAACTAAGGGTCTTACAAGAGGGAGGAAGGAGAACCAAGTCAGGAAAAAGAAAGCTCTAAAAACAGAAGCAAAGGTGGGAGTGATGGGCTTTGAAGATGAAGGTAAAAAGGGCCCATGTGCCGGGAATGTCCCCTGGGCGGGTCCAGAAGCAGTCCAGCCCTGCCCGCTCATTTTGGACTTCTCACCTCCGGGACTGAGAGACAGTAGAAGTGTGTTGGTTGAATCCACATAGTCCATAGTAATTTGCAACAGCAGCAACAGGGAACTAATGTGTTCAGCTAATGATTTCATCTGCACACAGTCCCAAGTCAGCTGGACGTGTTGGCACTCAGGCCAGAACTCCAGTGCTAAGTGCCAAGAATTGGGGTTTTAAAATGAAATGTCCCAAATTTGAATCTTGGCAGAGTTATGTACTAGCCCTGTGACTGTGGGCATATTAATTACATTCTATGCACCTTAAATTATTCATTTGTAGTTTGGCACTCACACTGGCTGTCTCCTGGTACTGTTGTGACTGTGTGACACCATCTTTTAAGTGATCATAGGACACATTATTTGCATTATGCACTGGCTTTATTCTCATTTCTCCCCCCCTTTCTATCATTCAGTAATAAGCATATTTTTCTATATTGCCCTAGCTGGCACCAGAATTTTTACTAAATTTCTTGATGGCATGGCCTCTTTCATGGGTAAGGCTGAGAAAGTTCAGGTTGGGATTTCATAAAGATAAGGTGTTAATGCAGGAATGCAACTCCTGGTGTTAATGCAACTCCTGATGAGTTGAGCTGTTCATACATTTCTACTGTAATTACCATCTGACAAAACTGTACAACCACCAATTGCTGCTCCCTGGGTCCTCCATGATATGCTGTGTGAGTGCCAACCTCAGGAACACGGGCTACTTTAGCATCTTAGCAGACAGGTTGAATTCTCTGACTGCAGAGCTGCATGAGTTCAAACTCCAGCCTTTGTAGTCTTTGTCCAGTGGTGTCTCTGTGGTGGGTTATGAAAATCCACGTGTGGAGTTTGCAGGTGGTTCCTCGGCCCCCTTCTCTCTCCTCCTCCTTTGATGAACTCCCACAGACCTGCTTTCTTCTTCTATGCAAGAAATTTTCCTTGCATTCATGGATGCAGAAGATAAAAAGGACACCTTTTGAGGTCAGCCCTGCTTTCCAGGCTTCTATTCTCACAGCCCTTTTCCTGCTGCCCTTCCCTGTCTCTGCCTGTGGAGGCGCTCCTCTAAGATCACCCTGGAGATCAGCTAAGTGGGTTCTGCCAGGAGACTCCCCTTGTCAACCTGATCATTTTCACTAGATGTGAATCTGCAAATAACTCACTCTGTCATCCTACAAGGAGATTCATTTGGCATCTGACACTTAACTTTATTCATCTAACAAATGCACAAACACGTACGTTCCCAAATGCAGGGATGTTGTGAGCGTACCCTTGACGGTGGTTCAGGAACATCAGATGCTTACTGCCTTCCAGGCAGTCTGTCCCTATCCTCCGTGGGACCTTGGGCAGGATAACAAAGACAGGCTCACATACCCCGTGGCTTAGCGTCTAAATGTTGTCAATAAATGAATGGCCAATTTAAACCTGTCAGGACTTCCACATGTTTCTTGCACATCTTCAACACCATGAAATAGAACAGCATGGACTCATCATCACTAAAAAACCCTTCTTCATTTTGCAATAATTCATGGCGTTCTTGCTGCCTGAAAAGAAAGATGGGACAAGCCAAACAATCCGTCTTTTCTCTTACCTCAGTGCTTCCTCCCTCAAGTCCTCCCTGGGCTCTCACGTGGCATCCAAGTTCAGAGGTGTCAGTGGACTTAACCCACACCCTTTCAAGACACTTAGATGTGGGCATCGCTTCTTCAAAGGCACAGGGCCAGAAACCTGGGGAGCAGTTCCCTGTAGTGAGTACTGTGAATCACAAGAGAGAAGGTCTGTGGTGGAGGGCCGTGTCCGTGTCAGCATAAAGCAGCACACCACAGGGAAAAAGGCATCCCTGGTTCCTTTAACCTGTTGTGTGTGTGTGTGCGCCCATGTGTGCATCCACGTGTGTGTGCGTGCATGCGTATGTGTTTGTGTGTGCACACATATGCTTTAAGCACCAGGCTGTTATAATCTAGCTGAACAAATACAAATTAGGAATATGGAATCATTATGAAGCTTCTCAAGGCATCCTGTTTGATTAATGAGTTACACAAGGTCAATCGCTTTCCTAGTTGTGAGGAGTTGTAGGCATGGATCACTCAGGAAAGACGAAATTTCGCATATGGAATAGTTGTGAGTGGATTGGGAAAATGTCATAAAATTATGATGCATAAGATTCTAATAAATTCTGGCTTTGTCAGCACCTGAAGAGAGGCCACGTCTGCACTATCACTAGTACCCAGCCCTGAGCTCTGAGAGTGGTCTGATGGAGATGGGGAGGGAGAAGGACGAGGGCATTAGATCTAGCCCAGCGGGGAAGGAGCAAATCCAACCCAGGGCTGGGCTTCGTGGAGAAATGAAGTGGAGACAAGGGCAAACACAGGCTCCAAGCAGCCTGGGTCAGTGCAGGAGCCTTCAGAAATCACCCAAACCCAAGTCAGAGGAACACACAGAGGGACAAAATGAGGGTGTGTGGGAGGCAGTTGGATACACCCAGGCCTTTGCACTGAGAATTCCACCTAACCTAAGGACAGATGTGAGAGATGAGTTTAAGGATGAAAGTAACAATGAAGCTTATTGTAGCCTCTGAGATTTCTCTCCTGAGTTCTATACAAGTAACAGTAAGACAAGGAGGACTAACACAGAGATCCAAAGGTTTCTCTTAACACTGGTAAAGCTGAAATGAAAGAAGAGTCAGCTATCTATCATTGAGTGGGCTTCCTGGTATTGATCTTCAGCATTTGACAGATTCATCCACCTCTGCACAGGCAATGCCAAATCCTGGGGCCTGCCCAGGTTGGGGCCCTCCTAGAGAAGCAGGGTAGGACACCTGCCCCTGGGCCACTTCTACCACCCCACTGAGGAAACTAGGTGTCATGGATTAGTTTCCCAGGGTGGCTGTAACAAATGACCACAAACTGCAGAACAACAGAAATGCATTCTCTTACACTTGCAGAGACAGAAGTCAGAAATCAAGTCCTTCCAGAGCTCTGGGGAGAGTCATTTGCCACCTTGCCCAGCTTCTGGTGACCCTAGGCTTGTGGCTGCATGGCCAGGGGCTCTGCCTGTCTCTCCTTCTATGGGTCTTCACAGGGTCTTCTCATTAAAAATCCTTCTGTCTCATTAAAAATTATTTCTCCATTTTCTCTTATAAGGATACATGACATTCAATATAGGATCCACCTTAAATCCAGGCTGTTCTTATCTTGAGATTCTTCAATGCATCCATAAAACTCTTTTGCTAAATAGGTCACATTTATAACTTCTAAGTATTAGGCCTTGGATATATCTCTTTTGTGGCCACTATTCAACCTACCACACTGGACATACCTATGGGGGGTAAATCTTCTTTCCTTTATTAGTAGGTGTTAGGGTGGATATGAAGGAGCCACAGGTTGACCAAAGAGGTTCATCTGCTAGAAAGCCAACATCAGGAATGAGGATTCCTCATAGGACAGCACTATACTGTGCCTTTCGTAAGCAGTTTGCAGGTAACTAATTTATGTCTCCTATGACCTATAAGAACTTTTGTTATTTTCATTTCAGAGATGAAGACCTGAAGTTCAGAGGTCAAACAACTTCCTGGAGTCCATACACAAGTGAGTGGTTCATTCAGGATTAAATGCAGGTAGGATGGTGGCAGACGTCACTCTTGACTCCTGGCCCTCCATGTCGTGCACTTCTGATCCTACTCTAAGGAGACTCAGGTTGCAATACAAGCTGCTCTGGAGGAATAATGATTTTAGATACATCAAGCTAAATGTCCAACAATAGAGAAATGGTTGAGTAAATCATTGTTTTTTGACCTTATAGAATATTCAAGAACAACTTCAAATAATGTTTTTGAAGATATTTCTTGATATTAATTTCAAATATTTGCAAAATAATGTTAAATGAAAACATCAGAGTATATTGAATTTAAACGTATCAGATTATATAATTATAATATAGCTATAGAAAAATAAATCAGAAAAAGTACATTAAAATGTTAATATTGGTTGTTTCTGGGATAGAAATATTGATTCTTCTGTATTTTTAGATCATCTACAAAAGACATATGTTGCTTTTATGGTAAAGTAGAACCAAGAGGGCTACTAATTTGGGACACAATATTAAGAAATTTAAATTGGTCCTAGAAACTGGTAGAGACACTTCTCCGAAGATGATATACAATCAATCAACAGGTATATGAAAAGAATGTTCATCATCGCTAGCAATTAGAGAAATGCAAATCAAAACTACTCTAAGATTTCATCTCACTCCAGGAGAATGGAGTGTTGGTGAGGATGTGGGAAAAAACACACTCATACATTGCTGGTGGGGCTGCAAATTGGTCCAGCCAATATGGAAAGCAGTATGGAGATTTCTTGGAAATCTTGGAATGGAACCACCATTTGACCCAGCTATTCCTCTCCTCCATCTATACCCAAAGGACTTAAAAGCAGTATACTATAGTAATGTAGCCACATCAATGTTTATAGCAGCACAATTCACAATAGCTAAACTGTGGAACCAACCTAGATGCCCTTCACTAGATGAAATGATAAAAAAAATGGTGGCATATATACATAATGGATTATTACTCAGCAATAAAAGAGAATAAAATCATGGCACTTGCAGGTAAATGGATGGAGTTAGAGAAGATGATGCTAAGTGAAGTTGGCCAATCCCCAAAAAAACAAATGCCAAATGTTTTCTCTGATATAAGGAGGCTGATCCATAGTGGGATAGGGAGAGGGAACATGGGAGGAATAGACAACTCTAGATAGGGCGGAGGGGTGGGAGGGAAGTAGGGGCATGGGGTTCGAAATGATGGTGGGATGTGATGATCATTATTATCCAAAGTACAGGTATGAAGACACAAATTGGTGTGAATATACTATGTATACAACCCGAGACTGTGAATATACTATGTATACAACCCGAGATATGAAAACATTGTGCTCTATATGTGTAATAAGTAGTGTAATGCATTCCGCTGTCATGTATAAATAAAAAAATTAAAATAAAAAAAGAAACTGACAGCTAATTTTTTAAAAAGCAGTAAAAAAGTTCCCATCCTGTGGCCTGTGGAGGAGTACAGAAGAGGAACAATAAGTTCCAAGGATCTTCATTAGCAGTCAGACAGAGACAGTCGGGAGTGGGATGAAAGAATATGGCAGAAACCACACAGAGGCCACCCCATCAGGAGAGTTCTTCTGTCTGCAATCTGCAGCAGGTTTCAGAGAGATCCAAAAGATGTCTTAGCATTTCATGGGACAATAGTCCAAATTAAATTTTGTCCACTAATGTTTTACACACTTCAAACATGAACATTGGGTTGGGCCAGATTCTGACCTCTCCAGCAACACGGCCCCACCGAAGAGCAATCTTTCAGAGCTTCTCAGAGGGACATGGTTCTTTATGTTCAGCCCTTGGGAGGCACCCTCCAAATTGTGCAGCTGCCTCCCCCTGACCTTGAGGCAGGGCCCAGTGGGGACTTTGGCTCAGAGCACATTGCCATTGTGTGCCTAAAGGAATGAGGCCCTCTCCAGCTACCTTACATGAAATGGAGCTGTGAACATGCACGGAGACCAGCACAGGCTGGCATCTGCAGGCCGAGGAGCCTTGAGGAGCCAGGTTACCCAGGAGCAGTTACTCTCTGTCTTGTCCTGTCTGCGTGGTGTTGTTCACCTTCTCGGGTGACTCACTGCATAGTTCACGGCCTCTTCAACTTCCTCCTGCCACCATCTGGCTGTTTCTTTTTCTTTGTTCTTTATTCATATCTGTGTTTCATAGGCAACTCATGGCGTTGGCTCACTCAGGAGCCAGCGTGTTCCGTCCAACCTCTCCCTCTGCTCTGCCTTTGAGCGGCTGCTTCCAGGGCTAATGCTGCCTTGGCTCAATGTTTTCTTTGAATTCTTGAGACAAAGAGGGTTTGATGGGCTCAGCTCCATTTTCCACTGAATGCATGATGGCAGCGCACAGGCTGGGCCTCGGACTGGCTGTCCTGGTCAATCCTCCATGCCCCTTGGCCATGTCCACTTCTTTAGGTCTTGTGGATGAGAAACTTCCCATCAAAAGGGCTGTTGGCACAGCAGGAACGGTGGCCGATGGGTGATATGTGTACTTTTTAATAAGGAAACAAGTCCACTTTCCTTATTTAAAAAAAAAATCACTAGCATGGCAGACCGAATTGAATGGATTCCTTGGTCAGCAAACCAATGTGGGTCTTTTGACAAAGAGGGAGTCCCTGGTGGACAACTTATTCCAAAATATGAAAGGAAGGTTAGAGATGTGGTTCAGCGGTAGAGCACTTGCCTATGCCTAGCATGTGTGAGTCCAGGAGTTCAATCCCCCGCACTGAAAAAATAGATAAATAGACAGATAGGGAAGAGACATCCAAAGAGTCAGGGAAAAGAACTTAGCAATTCTTCCTTTAGGTTGCAGCAGAAAGAGAAATGGCCAGGAATTTAATCTTTGATATATCTATCTCCTTCAAGGACTGTATGTTTATTTTCATAAAGCATGTAAAATATAATTTTTTTCTCTGGTAAATGATTTTGAAGTGCTCTCTTAGGGGAGCCACTAAAGAAAATCTATCTTGACCTTATGTTGGCTTGGTGAATCCCTCCACTGATCACCGAGCTGTGGCTCCAGAAGTCTGAGACAGAGTTGGCCTAATTGGGGAGACTGCACATGAAATGAATTGCACAGCTGGGACCCTCGGAACTGCCTGAGCTAATTAACAGGAAGTAGCTTTGAACTCTTTGCTCTGTTGGGCTTCTTGGAAGTTTCTAAACGACTGGATCAAGTCCAAAGGCAGCAAGAAGGACCCGGGAGTTTCAGGACATATTTCCCAGGTGCTATGGGGAGTGGGAAGACGGAGGCTATTTCCATCCCAGGCACAGAGGAGTTTGTTTTATTTTATATTTAATTATAGTCCATATATAAGCCTGGGGGGTAGGTAGAGGAGGAAAAATCCTTTAGCTCAGTGAAGTCCACTTGGATTATACATTCTTGGCTTCTGTTGAAGTCAATTTAAGTAAAAAAAAAAAAAGTAGACAAAAGATGATACCCATTGAAATCCGGAATACTTTAGTTTTTGCCTCAGCCCCTTCCTGTGTCTTGGCATGCCTGTTGTCTAGCCCCAGATTCTAATCCTGCTTTACCACTCACTGGCTGTCCATGAACTCTTAGAATCTTCATCAGTTTGCATCTGTTCAATGGTCTATTCACACCCACCTATTCCATTTTTTATGGCAATTATGTTTCAAGTGCCAGTGGATTCCTGTCTCTATGCAGTGGTTTAAAACAACAATCTGCAATTCTGTGGATGGTTGGGCCCAGCTGAACTGCTCTTTCCTGAATTCTTTCATGTTTTTACAAACAGATGGCAGCTGGGACTGGAGTCTGACATGTGAACTGAGACCCCTGGGCTAGCTGGGTTTCTCTCTCTCTCTGTGGCCTCTCTCCATGCCTAGTTGAAGCACGAAAGCAGTCTTCTCCCAGTCAAGGGTTCCAAGAGATGCAGTAAGATGCTTTAGGACTTCTTAGGCCAGAGCCTCTCAAACCTCAAATATCACCTGTGCCATACTCTGATAATTAAACGAATCATGAAGCCCCACCCACAGTGGAGGAGAGGAGATTTAGACTCCACTTTCACAACAGTTGCAGCACACATGTACAGAGAGGGAAGGAATTGGTGGCACTGATTTTGAGGAATACAAACTACAACTATTTGTTGTATAATTCCTCCAGTTTCTGCACCCCTACTCATCCACCCATGCATACATGACCCCATCCACCCATCCACTCATCTGTCCATCCTTCTGTACACCCATGCATCCATCCACCCATCCGTTCATTAAGTAAGAACTTAAAGGCTACTATGGGCCCATCACTATTCTCGGTGCTAATGAAACAATGCTGAAAAGACAGTAACTAATCTTTAACCTGATAACAATTAGTGAGAGAGACAGAAACAGTAACAAATAAATAGAAGAAAATTCCTAATCGTGGTGGGTATAGGTGATCAAAATACAGTTTATGATTGGCTTCATTCAGATTATAATAGGTCCCAAATGTTTCCTCTGAGAGGCTCAGATAAGGAGTGACAATTGCAGGGGACTGAGCAGGGACACTTCCACATGGGTGGGGCAGATGTTACATGTAAGTGAGGCTTTCCCTGAACAATGCTCTTAACTAAAACAGGATTCACATTACATTCCCTCCTCCTGATTCCCTACTCCTTTCTCTGCATATTTTTACACTGCGGCATTGAGCACATCTCATACTCTAAGTTCTTTTTTTTAAATTTCTGGATTTATTTACTATCTGCCTCCCCGACTAAAATGGAAGCTTCGTGAACTGGGAAACATGTTTTTGGTTTGTTCCCTGTTGTTCCTAGTACAGTGCCTAGTAAATAATAAGCAGTCAAAGTATTTAGTGAGTGAATGTCTAACTTCTCCTCGTAGTCTCTAACAGGGTTTTTACTAGCTTATAGGTTAAAAACCAGTCTGATGCCCAATATTTGATGTTTTGAGAATGTAGAGCATTGCACAGTGTCAAGGAACCCATGTTCTATTGCCCATGTAGTTGCTAACTTCCTTCTTGACTCCAGACAAACCACCTGACAGCATTCTGTTGATCTCTGTATACACAGAACAAAGATGTTGACTTCTATAACCTCCTACTGCTCTAGATGTCCACAATTCTTTGATTTTTGTAGAACAAAATCAACAAAAAGGGACCCAAGACTTAAACTGATTGATCTAATTCATCTACAAGAGGGAGAGGGCCCTGGGAGGAAAAAAAGAGAAAATGCTCAGAGGCAGCAGGGCTTTGAGGATAGGTTCCATAGAGAGAGAGGAAGGGGAAAAATTCTCCCTCTAGGACTTGAGCACTAAATGGTAGCACAAAGACACACCAAGCACTTTCTGCAGCGGAGCAGCTTATGTTCTGTTCTGGGAGGACTTTTTCAGTTCACTCCTAGAAAAGGATTTGTTTTAGGACTTTGAGGAAGGGAAGAATCAGGACATTTAGCCTAGGAGATGGGAGAAGCTCTTCCAGGGTCTCACTTCTCTTCCCATTATTGAGGCAGCTTTTCTCCAGGGGGCTCTGGCCAGGTGCATGGTTGAGGGGCCATGCCAGTTGGTAACAGAGGAGCAGATCCCTTTACTTCAGTGCAGCTGTGCACTGAAGGCGGGCATGACCATAGGACCAAGGAGTGTTTCCTTAAGGTCTTGTACCTAGATGGTGAGAAGCATTAGGATCCATTTACATTGAGCTTTGAGCTCCACAGTAGCTGGGGAGTCACTTCCAGGGAATTATGTTACCCTCACTTGGACCCAAGATGATGACTCAGGAAAATATGAACTCTTCTTCTTGGACATAAACACACGCATGGATTCTAATATACAGGAAAGAACTGAGGCATCTGCAAGACCCTCTGTAGGACTGAAACCCTGAAGACCTCTCTTGTCATGTGAAGGTGATACTTGAGTTCTCCCAGAAGCAGACCCTAAGACAGAGATTAAAGTGTTAATTGCTTTGGATGTGGATTCTAGGTAGAGGAGTAGGAAGGTGAGATGGAGAAGGGAAGAAAGACAGTTGATATCAAAGAAGTGATAACAACCCAGTGAACACGGGGAAACTAGAGCTTAATCCCTCTGGAAAACTCTGGGAACCAGAAATAGAAGCCTTGCCTAACACCATTCAAGGCCTGAGAAAAGGTGCTCCATGTTTAGACACATTCTCATCCATCATTTGTTAAGATTTTCTCCTTTAAAAGGGTGGTGCATAAATATGGCCCTTTGAGACCACTGTATGCAGAGACAGAGTTGGTTTTGGAAGCCAGGGAGAGCTTCTGGCCATAGAACACAAGTGCTGATGGTTGGAAATGGCAAGAAATTGCTTGGAATGGTAAGGACCAGGAGAACATGGGCAGCACATGACAGCTCTGCTTCCCTTGTCCTGAGGACCAAATGGCGTAAACCAGTATCTTTTAGAGGCATAAATAATAGAATGGGAAAATCAATGTTTCTGCCTATCTGGAATGCATGGGGATGTCAGGTAGGATAGGCAAACATTGCTAAGGGGAAGACAGTGCTTTTGGAAAACTAGTGTGATCCTAGAGTAAAACAGGGATTGGAATGCTCAAGTTAGTAGTAGAGAATAAAGAGCCAGCCTACATCAGGCTATGTACCTCTAGCAACAGATGTTGTATATAAAGGTTCACTGAACTCCTACTGCCTTGAAAATTCTTTGTTTTTCATACTTTAAGACTACTCAAGATAGCTCAAAGAGAGCATTCTTGAAGAAATTCATGAACAGATGCATTGGTAAGAAAGGATTCTTGGAGTCTAGTGTCAACCTATGGCTCTCCAGACCAGGGGCTTGGTCTAGAGACACCAGCAGCAGGGTGCTTGGATTCTTACTCAGTTGCTCAGTAGTTAACTTGACTTGGAATATCATCCATCCCATCACCACTTATTTCTGTCTCTTCTTGTCCTAATTTTCAGCCTTTGTCTGAAGTGGTAAGCATCAGAAATCTACAAATTCTTTCTAGACATTCTAGCATCTCAGTGAGTCCCAAGAAAATCAATACAAATAAGAAATACCATGACATGTCATTGTCAACTAGCTAAAAGTCAAGATAAAGAGGGATTCCTAAAATCAGCCAGAAGGAAATAAAGACACATCAAAAAACAGGAGAATTAATCATCAGAAACAAAGTGAGGCAGAAAGCAGTGAAATGGCATTCTTAAAGTGACTACTGGAGAAACTGAGAACCCTTTAGTATTACAATTCCATATCAAGAAAAATTTACTTTAAAAAGCAGAAAATAGATATTTTTAAATAAATAAAAAATTAAATTTTTTAAACTTTAAATTAATTAAATTTTAAAAATTATTTTTAATTTTTTAAAATTAAATTTAAATTTAATTATTTTTAATAATTAATTATATTTAATGTTATTTTTTAATTTTTAAATTTTTTGAATAAATAAAAAAGAGAATTTGTCAACAGGAAACTTCTACTACAAGAAATGTCAAAGGACATTTGTAATAGAAGTACTGACCAGCACAATAGGACAAGAAAAAAATAAAGATGAAAGACATAAGGATTGGCATAAAAGAAACAAAACTGTCTTTTGATGACCTGATTGTGTACTTACAAGATCCAAAGGAAAATACAAAAACTCTGAGACCTACTTATCAGTGAATTAAAGAAGTTCTCAGAATACCAAGATGATATGTAAATCTCAAGTGCATGTATATATTTATGCAATAAACACTTAGGAAAAAGAAATTTCAGCAGTTGGGGTCGCTCAATGGTAGAGCACTTGCCTAGCGTGTGTGAGACACTGGGTTTGATCCTCAGCACCACATAAAAATAAATAAAATTAAATGAAGACATTATATCCATCTATAACTAAAAAATATTTTAAAAAGAAATTTCAAAAAAATTAAGACCAGGTAAGCTAGTATTTTGACCTGAAAAAACTCAGGAACTTTTTTTGGGGGGAGACCAAAATGAATGAGTATAACATTATGTTCTTGTGCTAGAAGACTCAATGCCGATGTCTATCTTCTCACAATTCATCTATATAGTTTGTGCATTTTAGTAAAAATTCCAGTGAAGCTTCTGTAGAAATTGACAATTTGACAAATTTATTTTTAAAAAGAGTAATTGAAGAGAACTTAATGATTTAAAGATATACTATGAAGTCACAACAATTAAGACAGTGTGTTATCAACACAAACATAGATGAATAAATCAATAGGACATAACAGAGAGTCCTGAAATATACTGTCAAGAGATTTTTAATTAAGGTGCTAAAGCAATTGGATGGGAGATGAAAAGTGTTTTCAGTTATGATGTTAGAAAACATACATACATTCATGAAAAATAACAGAGATTCTCAAACCATACCTCACGCCATACACATAGCTCAAGATAGATTACAGTTTTAAAAACAAAGGCTAAAATTCTGAAATTTTTAGAATGTACAGAAAAACATCTTTGTGCCTTTGGTATAAACAAACTTTTCTTAGAATTCAGCCATAAAGAAGAAACATCAGTAGGGAAACTGAACTTAATAAAAAATGAAAACTTCTTCTCAACAAAAGTCAATTTTAAAAGTGTAAAGACAAGCCACAATTTGAAAAGAATAATTTACAATCCTATATTTAGCAATGAATTTGTATTCTTAATATGTTATGAACTACAACTCAATAAAAAAAGAAAAAATATTCTTGAAAATAATAAGCAAAAGACTGGAGCAGATACATCATGAAGGAGAATGTGTGAAAGACATGTTCAATAATCACAGAAAAGATACTTGTCTTTTTAAAAGTTAAAAGATTGATAGTGTAAAATTTTGAAGACACTGTAAGGGAACATCAACTCTGCTATCCCTCTGGTGGGAGTGTAAGATGGCACACTTTGGAAAACTGTATGGGAACCTTTTATAATGTTAAATACACACCAAATTTATCATCCATTCACCTCCTAGACACTAATGACTGAAGTTTCTGGGGCAGTGAAAACTTTGAGACTGTGGTCACAGAATGGATATGTGTGTCAAAGTGCATCAGATCATCCTCTTCAAGATCTGTGCACTTTACTGATAACACTAATACTTTAATTATATACAAATAAAATTAAACTAAGCAGAAAACAAGTAAGCAAACACAAGAAAGGAAAGCCAGCAGCCATATTCAAGGATATCAGGATGAGCACGTGTATAGCAATTCCTCTCTCCTCATCCCTCTAAGAAGGACAGCAGACCCTTTGATAATCACCACCTTTCCAGGGTGACTTTCACAGCTCATCAACTAGCAAGGTCAGGGGTCTTCCACCAGAACACTAACAAGCAGGCCGGTAAGCAGAGCATGCCCAGTTCATTCACAGAAAAAGGTGTTGTGAGAGGCCTCTGGCTTGGGTTTGCTCCGTCCACTTGCTCTTCCTGTAGAAATTGACTTCAGGCAGTGTCTGGCAGGGGAGACAGAGGTTAAATATTGAAGTGCAGTGCCTCTCTCTCTCTGTAACCTTGTTGGCAGTGCCAACACCCAGCTCAGTAGGGGTGGGCATGGGAGGGTTGTGGCAGCTACCATCCTGATGAAATCACAAAAAAAATGCTGGAAATCATTACTTGATATAAGCAAAAATCTGTTTCTTGTCCTTGGACTTGGGGTTAAAGTAGAGACAAACATGCATGCTGTTTCTTCAGCACCCTGGAACCCAAGTGCCACATGCCCCAGTTGGAGTCATTGTCAGCTCTGAGAAACTGTCTTCCGTGAGAAATGCCCAGCCCTGAGAAAATTGCTCTTGGTACTTTAGAGAGAATGTACCTTCACTAGATTTCAGGTGTGCTGTGCCTAGGTCACCCAATTATCAAGCTGCTCCTGCGACATCATCAGAAGCTCTGTGTTCACCCACTGGTAATGACGTTAAGTTCCAGAAGGCTTTGATGGAGCAAGAGACTGGGGCTTGACTATCAACACATTTTTCATTCTAATTTCTAAAAAAAGATTGCTGACTATGAAATGATAAACCGTATCAAGGATGAGTGGACATGAACAAAGAGGAAGGATGTGAGAAGAACTGTATCTGGATCCAGAACTTTGTTCCAGTGCTAAATTGTGTAAGATATTTTACCAACCCAGAGGCAATTTCCATGATTGCCAAATTTCCTCCGATGCCTACTTCACGAGATTGTTGTAGGAATTTAATTGCATTTAAATTTAAATGTCTATGTACTGTGATCCAGCTCTCAAGTACTGGTGCCTGGCATATCCATGGGGTTCTAGCCACCCTTGCTCCTGTTGTGACCCCTAACTCTTTCTGCAGAAAACCATCCATCTGTGGTATGCTAAGGAAATGAAGAGATTCACTTGCTTTGGAGAATGCTTCCCCAGCCTCCAACACACAAGTTCATCTACATTCACACTCAGGCCTTAACAGAATCGTGCTGCACGATCCTAGGCTGACTGCTTTGTAGAAGCCAACAAAAAGAGAGTGTCCTTTATCACGGAGCTAGCTATTACTCTCATGAGTGCCACTTACATTCACATACAACTTTAAACTCTCAAGTTTCTTGCCACTCTGGTCTGAATATCTGTATACTCCCCAAATCTACGTTTACGATCCTGACCCCAAGGTATTACTATTAAGAGGTGGGACCCATGGGAGGTCATTAGGTCACCAGGGTGGGGCCCTTATGAAGGATATTAGTGCCCTTATCAAAGAGGCCCCAGAGAGTTAGCCAGCTCCTGCTATCACATAAGAACACAGCAAGGACCAATGAACAGCCCTTCCAAGACACCATGTCTGCTGGGGCCTTGACTTTGGACTCCCTGGGCTCCAGAACCATGAGAAATGAATGTCTGTGGTTGATGATCCATACTGTTGGGGGTATTTTTGTAGATGTAGTCCAAGGGTACTTTTCTACGGTCACATGGGAAGTTGATGATCATATCATTATATTGAACATATCAGAGCATTTTGGGGAATAAAAGGGCATAATGTCTAAGCAGAAGCAACAAAGAAACGGATCGTCCTGACAAATGGTTAGGCTAAACATGTGCTCTATTTAGATCAAGTATCAAACCTCCCTGTCAGTGACAAAACTGAATTAAGAAGGTGATCTTTCTTGCTCAAGATCATCAAGAGTCAGAATGTAAGGGCTGATATTCCAAAGCCAAAACAGGACTATTTTTTTTTTAAGAATAAAAGAACTTTTTAAAAGGGGGAATGAGAAGTCTATATTCTTTGCTTTGTAAGGATTTTGCTATATTAAATGTTGTGTTGGCTAGAAGTCAAACACTTTTTCACATAGAACTTTTTGGCTTAGACTCCTTTGTAATTAGACTAGGAAGCACCATAACTATTGCTGCCCACTGGGTACTATTAAATGCTGCAAAGCGTTATGGAAATTCAAATCTCTCTGGCTAGAAGTCATCTTTGCTGGTGAGTTGAAATATAGTCTCTTAGACTGATACTTAAGGGCCATCATTATTAGACAAGAACTCTTAACTCTCTTCTCCAGGCTTTCAAAGAGAAATCAGTGTCCATTATTATCCCCCAGGGAAATGGGCATGAGAGTTCATTCCTGAGCTTTGTCTTTTTACTTTCTTCCTCACGCCACTTCCGAGGAGTTGTGCACTTGAATAGAGCCAGGACCTTACAGAAACTGGTCCATACTGCTGAGCAGGTTCCCCATCCCAACAGGCACAACTGAGCAGCCAAGTCCAGGTCTCAAAATTCTGGGTTACCAGGGCAAGAAAAACTCACTTTGGCTTTCACGGCAGCGTTCACCAGAGACCTCTGGACTGGAAGTCTCAGAGGACTTGCAAAAATTTATAGAATGGATGCTTATTTCCCTTTTGGCTAACTTCCACCCACATGCGCTTTATATAGACCAGTAAATTGAAAAGAAGGAAAGACAAAGGCTTCGTACCCCAATGCTTGGACCTCCCCTGGAAAATATTCATCAACGCATTTGACATCCAGTCCATAAAATAATTTGCCAGTTTTTAAATCACCTGATGGATGTTGCATTCCCGTAATTTTGCTGCTGCTTTTCCTGAAGGGGCTCTAAATGCTTCTCAGGCCAGTGTATTAGTTTCCAAGGCTGCTAAACAGAGTACCGTAAACTGGGTGTCAATTCATTCTCTCACAGCTCTGTGCACTAGAAGGTTGAGATCAGGCTAATGACAGAGCCACACCCTGCTGAAGTCTCTAGAGAGGAGTCCTTCCTTCCTTGCCACAGCTAGCTTCTTTTAGTTGCTGAGGATCTACAGTGTTCCTTGGCAGGAGAACATATTGTTCTAGTCTCCACGTCTCTTTTCTCAACATGGTCTGTCTATCTTCCTTGTGTCTCACTTTGTGTGATCACAACGCAGTTTTGTAAGGACATCAGCCCCTGGAGTTGGTCCACCTTGACCCCATAGGACCACCTCTTAATTACATCTGCATAGGACCTCTCAAGTGAGTTCACTCACAGGTATTGAAAGTTAGGACACAAATGCCTTTTTTTGAGCGGGGGGAGTGGGGAGTACAATTTAGCCCAATACAGCTGGTATCTGTATTTGCGCATCAGAATCAATCTCTTCCCACCTTTCCAAGGACCTTACTCCAACCACCCCCCATTTCCTCCTGCACCACCAGTTCGCTTCTTTCTCTGAAAACACATGCAGCAACACATGATGTGGTAATTTTCATATGTTAAAACAAAGCAAATATACAATACTCTTTTTTCCTCTGTATTAGTTAACGTCCTTGAGAGAAATAGGACTAATATGATATAGACAGGTAGCTAACTGGGTAAATGGACAAACGGATAGATATGGATATAAGTATAGATCCAGGTGCAGATAGATGAACAGGAAGGTGTTTATTATAAGGGATTGATTGGCTTGTGTGATTATGGAGGAGATGAGTCCCCAGATGGAGAGGCTGGTTTGGCAAGCTGGGGAACTAGGAGAACCCAAGTTTAAGTTTATGTCAAAGCCAGGGCAAAGCCTGTGCTTCTGTCTGCAGGCAGTCAGACATAAAGAATTCTCTCTGATGCAGCAGAGAGGGTTGGCTTTTGAGTTCTGTTTGGACCTTGAACTTAGGGAGGGAAGTCTGTTTGCTCAGTCTACGGTGTCATCCAAAAACACCCTGTGGAAGTATCCAAAATCACGTCTGTCCAAACACCTGTGCACCTGTGATCTGACCAAATTGACACATAAAAGTAACCATCCCAGCAGAACTTCTCAGATGTGCCTTTGTTCATTGTCCCTAATTGTCCCCTTCCATTAACGTCTAGACCTGCTCCTTGTAGGCTTCCCTACAAGCACAGAAGGGCCTCCCTCAATGACAGGTGGCCTCCTCATACTGGTTCCTGGGGCCATATCTTCATTGACTAAGGTGTAAATTCCATGAAAGCAAGGATGTGTCTATTTTGGATGTGTTAGCACACATTAGGTCCTCGGTTAAGGTTAGTTGATTTAAAATAAGACCCTTCTTTGTTTCAGCACAAGCGTGGACCATTTGATTTTTTCCCTTCTTTAAACTGTGTCTCCCTTTGTGCCCCAAACTATCCTAATTTTGTTCACGACTTGCTGGGTATTCTTTTCAGTCCTGACTATTGATTGCTATTCATCTCAGCCTCCTGATCTAGACTGTCTGGTGGGGGAACACCCTTGATCTTGTTTCCTGGGTCTCATCCCCTAGGGCATCCATTCTGCAGGTTTAAATCCTATGCTGATGACTCCAGATTTTACCTCTGACTCAAACCTCTTTCTTTAACTCAAGACTTTTCTACTCAAGTGTTTAATTGATTTCAAATTAAATGTGTCCAAATAAGAGCTTTTATCTTCTCTCAAA
Organism: Ictidomys tridecemlineatus; assembly: GCF_052094955.1. Classification (NCBI taxonomy): domain Eukaryota; kingdom Metazoa; phylum Chordata; class Mammalia; order Rodentia; family Sciuridae; genus Ictidomys; species Ictidomys tridecemlineatus. The sequence goes on from NC_135485.1 coordinate 6,639,724, forward strand.
GACTCTTCCATTAATGCTCCACTTTCAGCCTACCAGCTCCCAAATATCATCCAGGACCCGAGGTTTACAGGAGCTCCACTGTTTACATCCTAGCTCACTCCACTGCCTGCTTCAGATTTTAGTCCACTGTCACTTTCTTAGTCACATGTTTTGAACAAATGTTTAATATTTTATGTGTGTGTGTGTGTATTTATTTTATTATCTCTCTTTCTGAGTAGACAAGTTTCCCCAGAACTTATAATCCTTTTCATGTTATGGTTTAGACAGACGTGAAGAACTCTCCAAAAGCTCGTAGGTAGGTGAGACAATGCAATGGAAGTGATTGGGTGCTGACAGCCTTAACCCGGTCACTGAACTACTCCCCTGACAGGGATTAACTGAGTGGTAACTGAAGCCTTAACTGGAGGCAGGTAGAGTGTGGCTGGAGGAGGTGGGCATTCAGGGTGTGCCTTTGGGATATGTATTTTGTCCCTGGGGAGTGAAGTGTCTCTCTCTCTGCTTCCTGGTGTGAATGTCTGAGCTGTTTTCTTCCACCACACACTTCTGCCATGCTGTTGAATCTCATCTTGGGCCCCAAAGAATGTAGTCAGCCTTCTATGGACCAAGGCTTCTAAAACCATGAGCCCCCAAATAAACTTTTCCTCTTCTAATTGTTCTTGTCAGGTCTTTTGGTCATAGTAGTGAGAAAGCTAACTAAAACATGTTTAATTGCCTGAAGCACAGTAGTTTCTCAGTGAAAACAACCTGAGTAAATAAATGCACCTTTCTATTCTTTTTTAGAAAATCAAAGTCATATTCCATTCTTACATATTCCATCCTTTCCCTAAAGACTATTTAAGTCTTTCAACTAGAATTTAACCATTCCTAACTCTGGTCTCCCTCTAAACTTTGATTACATATTTTATTAAATGTCTTCTATGGCTTGGATTCACATAGGTTCTCTCATTTAATAGTTTATTCCAACCAGTAATACAAGCTCTATGAAATTTCAATAAATATTTGGCAAAGAATAAATATGTCCTCACTGAAGCCATATAGAATGAAGTTTATCATTATTACTGTAATAAAGAAAATGAGTCCCCATGGCATTAGGCATCTTGGGGAAGGTTTTATAGCTGGTAAATGAGACTCAAGAAAGCGCGTCTTTGCCTCCAGTTCTAGTGCTTTCCTCACTTCAGAACTCTCTTTCAACCACAGGAGTTACAGCTGAGATACACATGCACTAGTGTCTGCATGAACAGGAACCATGCTTCTCATCCAAGAGGAGGGGTGTTGAGCTGCACTATAGCTTGGGAATGAGAGCTTAGAAATGCAGTATTGGTATATGCACCTTTGGTCAATCTGAGATAAAATTAGAAGTGGTAAGTGAGTGCAAGAAGACTAGGCTGGAGCTGCCAGCTGTCAAGTCACTTGGAACTGGAACCAAGGTCCTGGGAGAGATGAAGGAGCCATCTTTAAGAAGCGTGTGCTAGAAAGAAAGGTGAAGAGAGAAAGCTGTCCCAAGGTTCCTCAGATGCCTAAGGCTCCTCTGTACAGGAACCACGTGACTAACCATGTCTTGGTGTGTGGAGCCGGGGCATATAGAATAGATATTTTCAAAATGATTTTACCAAATTGTATTGCTATTATTATTTCTTTTTACAGGAACATATTGTTTTCTATCAGTAGCTCTTGGTTTGATCCAAATGGAAATCATTTCTCAAGTTGATGGCTAAAACTGGTGCAATTGAATTGAATCTTGTAATTACATGAGAGACTTTTCCAGATTTGTTCAGGAGGGGATAATAAGATACAGTCTCTCCTGGGGAGACCAAAATTAAAAAAAAAAAAAAGAAAAGAAAAGAAAAGAAAAACACCAAATCATGCTACGTGCAGTTATGGACATATCACAATAAATCTCACTATTGTGTGTAATTGTAATTCACTAATATAAATATTTGAAAACAACACACAGTGATTTTCAAGACTCTGTTCACCAGGCAGCAGAAGATGGAGATCAGAAACGGAGTGAAAGAACTGAGGAGCATGTGTATCTTGGCTCTCTGCAGAGAACTGTGCTGCCTAGTTAGTAGTATAGGTTCCTTGAGGGCAGCACTGTGCCCTGCGCATTGACACATTTTACAAATACTGAGCTTGCATGGTGTAGAAGACACTGCTCTAATGCTTGGGGGCAAATGATGTAAGCCAGAAAAGTCCAGTGTCCCCATATGCTTTTGTATGGGGAGCACCACATAAATGTCAAGTACCTGATGAAATTCCACACACCACAAAGTGCCCCCATCTGTAGGACCTGAGTCCACTCAGACTCCTACTTCCAATTCACATAAAGAGTTTGCAGCAGGATCTTGGCAGATACGCTCTCTAATCTTATACAGCTCACATCTCAGTGGTAGAGACATGCAAAAACCACTAGAAAAGACAATTATAAGTGATAAATGTCATGCAGAAAATTAAAATAGGAAGATGCAGAAGTCACTAAGGGGTGAATTATTTGTTTGTTAACTTCTTCACACTACTTTTGATTAAGTTCTTGAAGATAATGTATATGGTACAAAAGTCACAGGTAAAAGAATACAGTAAAATGCAATTCTCTCTCTTTCCTCAGGCCCAATTTCAACTCACCAGTTCTCCTTTCCAGAAAAAACTAGAATTACCAATTTCTCTTGTTGCCTTACATAGATATTTTGTGCTGTAAAACCAAATATACACCTGTTTTAAAGTTTTCTCATAAATTGGAGCATACTAAAAATATGCTTCTAATTCTAGTTTTCCCACTTAAAATAGATTACAGACCAAATCTGCATATAGAGCTATCTCATCCTTTTTGACGACTGTTATTCTGGTTCTGCTTGTATTGGATCCATTTTTTATTAATAGATATTTAGGTCAAATTCAGTCTATTGCTGTTAAAAATAAAGCAAGGCAACATTGAGCATGTCATTTCACACGCGTGCAAGTTTATCTATGGAATAACTTCCCAAAACTGAAATTGCTGAGTCAAATTTATTTAAGCTTTTTAATTTAATGGGAAGTGCTATCTTTTCTTCCCTGAAGTTGTACCAATATAAGCTTCAATCACCAAAGTATAAAACTGTTTCTCCACATGTAGGTATTATCAAACTGAAATCTTTGTGAACAAATTAGTTTTAAAAGTGATATTCTTTGAAGATTCAATTTAAATGTCTTTATTTGTGGCTGATTTCAGGCTGTTAGGAGCTTCACTATCTTCTTTCAAAACTGCCTCTGTACGTGTTTCACTTGGTTTTCTAGTAGGTTATTAGTAATTTCTTACTGAGTTCTAGGAGATTAGCTTATGTTTTAGATATTAGCCAGGAAGTCTAATAATATAATTTGCAAATATTTCCCCTTTTATTGTTTGTGTCTTGATTTTTGTCTGTGCTATGCCTTTTCATTTACAATTTTAAATTTATCTTTGTGTAGTCAAATTTTTATGGTGCTGCATTGAACCCAGGGCCTTACCTCACAAATATTTGTCAAATGCTCTACTACAGAGTTATATTCCCAGCCCTGTAGTCAAGTTTTTAATCCAATTAAGGGAGGGTGTCATAGATTGCTATTGTGAAAGTCATAGATTAATGGATTGGTGATCAGAGAAGGTGGAGGATGAATTGTTGAATGAGGGGCCAGGAGGTTGGGTGGATGGACAGGCTGGGATGGAGGGCAGACTGCGGGGACATTGGCAAGGACATGGTTACAGCATGACTAGTAACTGGCAGTAGGTAGATGACTGGAAATGCCCTGGTGGAACCAGTGGAGGGAGAAATTGGTATTAGAAAAATTTCCCAAATGGACATTTATGTGAGAAGTGTTTTGGTATAAAGGTATGAGGGGATGGTTGTAGGACTAAGGTTGAAAACAACATAAAAATGCTTAGTTAATGTTCCATTGCAAGAAGAAGCTTGCAGGTGGTAAGAGGATAGAGTTCCACTTGACTTTACTGCTTTAATCCCATCATGAGTGTGCAACATAGCACGGTGGAGTGAGCACAGGATGAGGAATCAGAAGATACATCTCCGATGTAAGTCTCTTCCCTTCTCTGAGCCTCAGTATTCTCATCTGTTAAATGAGTCCGATAGACTAAATTAATGATACAAAAACTTCTAGCTCTAAGATTTTATGAGTCTACAGTGCCCTGACCAGCATCACTCAGGATGGATCCTTTCCCTGGCTGTTGCGTGATAGCTTTGGGTCTGAAATGTTGGCCCACTCACAAACTCTCAGAGGGGGTAGACCACTTCCCCTGGTTGGCATGGGGCCATCTTCCAAGAAGGCTGTCTCCAAGGGAGCTTTTGAAATATTGACAGCCAAGTTGGACGGAGGCCCAGAATTGAAAAGAGATCAAAAACATAGCCTTAAATAAAACCAGCTGGAAATATAACTATTAAAAAAGAAGTGGGGGAAAAACACATTCTGTAGGCTGGGACCTTATTTTTACATGTAAAACACAAACACTGGAGGCCGAGAATCAGACCTTTTTTGCAGAGCATTTATAGAAGAGTTTGGGCGAGCATTTTGATTTGTGTAATGAGAACCGGCTGTTTAAACATGTTTAGTCTCATTAGCCATGAGTAGGAAGAGGTGTCTCTTCTCTGTGTTTGACAGAACTATGGCAAGTGTGTTTTTGCAAAGAGCTTGGAGATGGAATTGGTAAAGCTCCCTCCACATTATCTCATTTAATTTTCATAAGAAGCCTTCAAAGATGAGGAAATTAAGCTCTGAGAGGTTCAATGTGTTTCCAAGTAACTGAAGCTCAGATCATTTAAATAATTTGGCCGAGTAAATGGCCAAACCGAAGCCATTAAAGCTAAAAAAGTCTGGCAGCAAGGATGAGAAGCAGAGTGAGGAATCCCGTCAGTGGAGCTGGGGGGTACAGAGACCCATATGTGCCATGGATCTATACCAGGGTCTCTCAGGCTCAGTGCTTCTGACATCTGTGGACGGATAGTTCTTTGTTGAAGGGGACTGTCCTTGGTATTGTCAGATGTTTAGCAACATCTCTGCTTCAGTCATTAGCCACCTCCCTTTCAAATATGTCTTTAGACATGCCAAATATCTGTCCCCAGGCAGAGGCAAAGTCACTTTCAGTGAGAAAACACTGAGCTGAAAGTGAAGTAGCTTTCACACACATAGTGTCAAAGGTCAAACTTATTGGAACAGAGAACATGGAGGGAACCTGAATGTGTGAGAAGGCAGAAGTCAGGTTGCAGCAAAACTGTCCCAGGGGACAAGAACCTGTTGCCACTACATGACTTAGCAGGTCCACCTTGGAAAGAGGCTCATGCATAACTCAGGCATTTATGTTCCAGACTGAAATGCCAAGTTACACACCTGGAGAAAATATTGACATAAGATCTATCTGATAAGTGATTATTATAAAAAATGGACTAATAATGCTTTTTGAAAAAAAAGTTGGTCTTGAGAATTGAACCCAGAGCTTCACATGTGTTAATCAAGTGTTCTACTTTGAGCTGCATCTACTTTTGAGAGTAACAACTAGGTCATCATTTTGCTAAGTTACTCAGGCTGGCCTCAAATTTGTGATCCTCCTGTCTTTAGCCTCCCTAGTTACTGGACTTACAGGCATGTTAAATAATTCTTTAAAATGCCATAATAAGAGAATGAACAACCTAATTGAGAAATGGACTTAAAACCTTAATAGACACTTCACCAAAGAAGATATACAGATAGAAAATAAGCATATTAAAAGATGTTTCCCATTATATGTCATCAGGGAAATGCAAATTAAAACAACAATGAGATACCAGCACACATCTCTAAGAATGGTCTTCATCCAGAACAGTGATAACACCACATGCTGGCAAGGACACAGAGTGGCAGCAACTCTCACTCAGTGCTGGCAGGAATGTAAAATGGCATCGCCACTTTGGAGGGAGGTTTGGCAATGTTTTAAATAAAACTAAACATACTCCATGTACATTCCAGGAATTGTAATCTTTGGTATTTACAGGTGTTAAGCAATCCAAGATATTTGCTCGATGGAGTTAAACATTTTTGTCTGAATAAAAACTTAACATAATATGTATAGTGATTGCATTCATAATTGCCCAAACTTGGAAGCAACCAAAATGTCCTTCAGTAGGTGAATAGATAAATAAAACTGTGTTCCATCCAGACCATGGTATATTATATAGTGCTAAGAAGAAGTGAACTATCAAGCTATGAAAAGACACAGACAGAACATAGATGTATATTACTAAGTAAAAAAAAAAAAACAAAAAACCTGTCTCAAAATCCTACGTATTGTATCATTCAAACTACATGGCATTGTGGAAACAGCAAAACTATGGAAACAGGTGAAAAACCAATGGTTGCTAAGGATTAGTGGAGTGGGGAGGGACGAATGGACAAAACACAAAGGATTACTATGGCAGTGGATGTACTTGGCTTCTAATAAACTGGTGGATACACATCATTAACCCATTTGTTGAAACCCATAAAATGAACAACACCTAGGGTGAACATCAACGTAAACTGTGTGCTTTGGATGATAATGAGGCATCTATGTAGGCTCAGCTGTTGTAAACAAGGGAGGAGATTTTGCATGTGAGGTGGGGTTGAAAGGACTCTGCACTTTCCACTTAATTTATTGTGAATCTGAAACTGCCTAAAAATAAAATAACATTTTGACAAGTGAAAGATATATATGCACACATACATATCCCCTAAAACTGTGTCATGAGCCTAGGGATCAAGAGTCTATTGGCCTGGATGGCTGTGTTTGCTTGTTTATTTACTTATACACCAGGTTATTTAAGAATGGGAGTCATGTTTGGAGTCATCTTTAAATATCACCCTTCTCATCCAGTGCCCTGTGCACATGGCCATGTAATATATATATATTTTTTCACAAAAAAAGAAATAAATAAGTACTTTTTCTTACTAGTGTTAGAAACATTACATTTTAAATTAAAATTTTAAATATTTAAAATTCTTGTTCTCTGGAAATGTTAAGCTCCAGTATTCTACAAAATAAAAATATTTTACAAACTTCTCATTTTTGAGGATATATTACCTCTCATTAGAGTGGATCTGTCTTGATGGGAACATCAGGGTAACTGTGGTAGTGCATAAAATAAGTAGATGCTGTGTGCCATGGGGATCTGAGGTGGACAGAATCAACGATGTCTCCCCTGGAGACCCACAGGGAGCATGCTAAGATGCTATGTTCAAAATCTCCGGGGTAGACGAGGCCAGAGCTCATCAGGAAACACACTAAAGCTCTTGGTTTCCAAAGGAATAAGATGGCACATTGAAATGAGGATAATTCAAACAGGGGTTACTTATCAGGAGGCCAATTGCAAGATGAGGTAGTGACCCAGAAAGGATGGTGCAAAGACCAGAACTCGCTAGCAACACGGGGCCCACTGTCAGAGCAAAGTCCCGGTGAAGGGGGAGCTTTCTGGAATCTGGAAGGCCGACCAGGGTCTGAGCAGGCTGCCTCGAAAGGACCAGTGACCTGTCAGGGGACACAGCAGTCTAAAGGGATCTCACTGAGAGGAATCCAGGGTAGAAATACCTTGACTTCTTTCTTTTCCTGTTGGGGCTCCCTTTTGACTGACCTTAGAGGCTGAAGGACACGGGAGACAGGTGTGTCACCCAAGAGGCCAGGCTCCCAGCTCAAAAGCTGAGGTCTGGATGAGCCATTGGAAGATATTTGCAGGATTATCAAATCACTAAACGGGCCCAAGAGAAGATGTGGGGTTGCAGTGACATTGCGGGGTTGTTTGTAGTTTGTCTTTATTTGCTAAGCAGGAATTCAATGCTTGCTCTTCTCACTGTAGAGTGTCAGAGGTGGATAGCAATCTGGTCTATTTCAACTGAGGAGTGTTACTTAATTTACAAATATAAATGCATGCATGACAGTGGAACTCCAAGAATTGGCTGGTTGGAATTACATTTTCACATTCTGAAAAGCCTCAAATAACCACGGACTGCGCTTTTCTGTATTGAGCATTTGCAGGAAGACTCACTTCTTTCATTTAAAAGTAATTGTAAGCAAATTTGCAACAGATGCAATTCACCTAGGTCTCTTTAATCCAGTCACTGCTAAGTACTCCTGCTATACTCAGACACATCAATAGAATATTTGCCCTTCATCCTCTGCTAGGAAGACATTCTCTATGGATGGTAGTTCTCTGGCACACTTCTACTGTTCCACTATCCTGTGTCCATGACAGACATAACTAGTCAACCATTGCATGCCTAACTTACTCTTAAGCCCAGGGTTTGGCACACAAGATGATGTAATTTGTACTCTTTGCCTGAAAGTATGCTCTTACAACATGGTAGTGCTCATTTGGTCTGCTTTCTTCAGTGGGTAAGAGCTATAGAGAAACTCCATCAAAAGCAAAGCAAAAATAAAATTCATTCTTCACTTAACAGACATTCAATGATCACCTACTATGTGTCAGGCTCTGTGCCCAGTGCACTAATGTATAAACTCTGCTTATGGTGAAAATGTTCACTATGCAGAGAGATACCCAAGCCAATGAAGCCCACAGGTTTAATGCTACTTTAATCAAGGTTTGCACAGAGAGAGAAGTATTCTATTTGGGAGCTGCAAAGGACAAATATGCTGTTTGTATCTGTAAGAGCACCATTGGCATGCAATCTGAGTGGGCCCTGTGTTTATTGAGGAAGGTCTGTCTTACTAGAGCTTTATCCATTTGACTTTGGAAAATTGATTATGACTTAATACTCTCTGAAGAGGCCAAGAGACATTCTGCTTGACCCCATGAAATGACTTTTTCTTTCATTCTCAAATCATAAATGCAGACAGCCTGGAAAGGCTTAAAAAGGATTATTTCATTTTATTTATTTACACGGTCATCATCGTTATTATTGCCACATTTAATATTTATTGAATGTCAGACAACCTTGGGCTAAGAATAGCCTAGAAGAAAGGAGACTGCTAGGGACTTGACATACAAAATGAGGCTCCAAAATAGAAACTGAGATTTGTGTGTCTGTCCAGTGGACTCGTGGCCTATGTTAAGAACTGGATACAGGAAAAGAAGGGACCACATGGGTGGATTTAGACTCTGGGGGTGGGTGAATAGCTCGGTCTGGATCCCTATTGGGGGAAGCTTTTCATTTCTTCACAAAGTACCACTGTCTTTTAAGCTGGTATCTGTGGAGCAAGATGGTGATTATATACTTGCACTCTTTCCAGGAACTTGGGTTCGTTTTATACAAGGTAAAGCAAATATCTATTTCTCAGCAGGAGAGATAACAGTGGCATAATCAGACACAGGAGGTAGGGAATAAAGTGGTGACTTAATGCTTTAGTTACTGAAGTTTTGTGTTTCTAAACGTTTAAGAAAAGAAAAGAAGCAAGAAGAAAGGAAGCACAGTTTGCACATCGGGTTGGTAAATGATAGTGGACGTGTCTCCCTCAGCTTGGTTTCATTCCAGAGATTGGGGCAGAATGAAAGGAAATGGAGAAGCAACGTGGGAGGAAATTTAGGGGGGGGATATATATATATATATATTTTTTAACAGCATTCAGACAAATTTGCTTTCACGATGTGAAGTTCAAAATCCATGTGTGCATTCCTTGCCAAATGCCAAGTGGCATTGCTCAGCCTGTGGTCCATGTCTGCTTGTTGCCTGATGGAATCAATCGTCCCATTTTCTTCATTGGAAACACTCTCGATTCCGTCTGGTGATCCATGTGGCTTTGGAGAAGGCGCTGCCCACCTGTCTGCAAGAGTTGGCCATGACAGCTGATTCAGGAAGGGAAATGTGACCTAAATGACTGCAGTTAGGATTGGTCTTGCTGAGGCTCAAAATTGCCATAGCCATTTGGTAGAAAGCCAGCCTGAGAACAAAACTTTTAAGATAAATGAAATAGGGATCCTGATAGTATTATAAACCTCTAGATCAAACTGAAACTCTCTCAGTCCTGAGGCTTCCAAGCCATTTATGTTATTCATTATTATTATTATTTCAATTTAGATACATTCTTTATTACACCTTACTATAATGATTCTAACAAACATGTAAAATGGTGATTCTATTTTTACAGATGGCTAAATGTGCCCAATCCTGTACCAATTAATTACTGGGAAGTAGGGAGAATTGCCAATTCTCTCTATTCATTTCCCCTTTCTTTCCTCCAAAGATATGAAAAATTCCTTCTCTCTCCCTTTACAGCTCAATTCAATTTTTTCCTTTTGAACAAACTGGTCCAATCTTGTTCCTGATCTTAAAAAATCACCACCTCCTCCTTGCTTCCATGAGATGGTAATTGTAATCCTCAAGCAGCATTTACCATACTTTCTTCTGGTTGTTTACTTATAGGATTGTCCTCTTCAATGACATTTTGTATCTCCCTGGAACAGAACCTTGCCCGTAGTGTGTACTCAAAAAATGCACGTGTACATTTAATTTACTCCTTCATCTTTCATAATTGTCAGACATGGTGCCAGCAGTTTGGGATTCAAAGATGAATACCCTAGATTTGTTTTTTTAAAAGGATATAATCTGGGAATGTGAATTTTGAGTGCCTATTTCTATTAATTTTTATGTTATTAGTTTGTGTGTATAGTAGTAACTAAATCATATCTGTAATATATAACCACTTACTTATTTATAAATCATATGGATGCAGTACTGTGCTAATATATTATTAACATTACAAAATTTAAAGTAAACATTAGATGAGCTAAAATTAAGCATAAATCAAAGAACTTCAGCTTACTGCTGCATCCTATCAGATCAGCTTGGCACACTCTAGGTCTCCAGCTCCACTCCTGAGACCATTGGCCCAGCAGCTCAGAGCCCAAGTCTCTAGACACCTTGGGAGTTTCAGGTCTGGCCTTCCCAGGATGAGAGGGAGCAGATGGAGATGATCCCCTGTTGCTCTGCCCCAGCGGCTTCCAGGGGTGCCGGAAGAGCTGGTGATGGGCTGCTTACATGACTTTGCTTCTCATTCTTCAAGCTCCAAGGGGCTTCAAAGTAGGAAATGCCTGGGTCCCTGCCAGAGAAGCATCACACCTCCCCTTCTCCTGGAGCAGCCTGCAGGAAGTAGGCTTCCTGTGGAGACCTACAGAGAATGTGCTCCAGTGAGCATGGGTCTTGCTCTTCCCCAGAGTTCTGCTCACAGGATTCCTTGCAAGACCAATTGCCAGTTGTGTCTGGAATCCCACAGGGTCAAACAAGGGTTTCTCCAGCTCAGCCTCTCTCTCCTTGCTCAGCATCATCCATATTAAACCCCATGGGCTTGACCCTAACCTTGATGCCCCAAGGTCTTTTTTGCTCCCTGCCTCCCAGAGTCTCCAGCCAGGCAGAACTAAGGGGCTCAGTGTTGATTTCATTTGCTCTGTGCCCACTGGACATTTTTAAAAGGGCAGACAGAGCAAGTGAACCGGAATGCTTTTGTGTCTTTTTTTCTCCCCTCACAATAGCCCCATGAGGTTTGAAGTATCCCATTTCACAATGTGACAAACAAGGTGAGGGAGTTTAATGACTTCCCCCCAGGTCCATCGATATGCAGAAGAGCCAGGATTCAAACCAGAGTTCTGGCTTTGGTTACTTTCTTTCTTCCTATTGCCCTGCCCTGCTCTGTCTCATTCATGCTGGTAGAAACAATCACTGTCAAAGTGTTAGTCTATCTTATTTATAAGCAGGTAGAATATTCATAGAAGAAACCATCTTACTTCAGAGTTGGGGGAAGCCTTAGAAGTAGTGTTCATTTCATCTTCCTGTTGTGGTGCTTAATGTAGTGATGCTTTTATCAATCCACACATCTGGTTGTACATGCCCCCGAGGTGAACTGACTTACCCTAAGCTGCAGCTGGGGTGATGATCGATTAATTTTTCAAGCCCATGTTTTCTTGCTGCCACCCTATAGACACATATGAAGGAAATAGGGCAGAGCTCTATAATTATAGCACATTTTAACATTTTATACCAACTCAGAATTTAACTAGAAAATAGATCATTTTTTAAATTCTCATAACCACCCTGTGAGGTAGGTGTTCCTTTCCCCAGTTTGTGGCTGAGGCCACAGCCCTGCTCCTGTATGGCTGGGGCCTTTATGATCACAGAACCCTGCTGCCTGCCCTGTGCTCCTCTTTCCACATGTGAGTGTCCCTAACAGCAAGCTTTCAGTTTTATGTTTTATGCAGAAGTTTATAACACCATGAAATATTTCAGTTCCTCAGGATGTGAGCACCATCTCGTGCATGAGGAGGCCGGGGACGTAGCAAGTCTAGCGGAATATCCCAGACCATATTGAGGGCTACTGCTGCGTCTGCCTTTTCATTCAACCAGGAGAACAAAAGGGGCCTGAGTTATCTGCTGATGAGACATTTCACTTCCTTAACTTCCGCATTTAAGCAACCATTTGTGTTAAACAGATGGGAAAGAAAAACATAAAGGTATTTCTAAAATATAACAAATAAAAATGAAAGACATGGCTTAATCAGAAAAGCCACAGCCGAGCACTGGATGATTGAGTCGTCCCTCCTATAGTATTAATAGGAACAGCAGCAGTAGGCACATTCTGGGGGCCTGAGTCTGCTTTATATATTCTGTTATTTATAAATGCTCCAACAAATTCTAAGACGAAAGGGTGATATTCTGATTACCATTTTTCTAACTTTATAGAAAGAAAAACAGTAAAACAAGAGTGGGACAACACGGGATCTGCTTGGCCTTGGGGCCTAGACCCACTGAGTGCACATGGAGCCCTACTGTGCTCCTGGCACTTTCTCCATTTGGTGGCAAACACATAGGGAAGCTTGCTCTTTTTAAAGGACTTCCTCTTAGGCCACCTTCTTTAAAAGATTCCTTTGGTAACACAAGACTCAAAGGCTAATAGAATCAAATGCCTTTGTCAGATGTCCTTGTCAAAAAACCTCAAGATAATGACAGTGTTCTTCTTATAATTTTATTTTCAGTCAAAGTGGAAACGGAAATAGTTTCCATTGAGTGCCGAGGCCAGGAATGGCCCCAGATGTTTGACTCGGTTTCCTAATTTGATCTGTAATTATGTTGTAAACAGAGACCCAGAGAAGGATATTATCATGTGAGAAAATCAAAGAACCAGAGAAAAATCCAGTATTAGGAAACCTGCAACTCTCTGACCCCTACCTAGTACCTGTCCCTCTGTACAGTCCTGCAAAATCCAATTTAATGCAGCATCAGTTTCATGCAGCTAATTTCAGCAAATAGTGAGTACCCATGGTACCTGGAAGAAGTGCTGGTGGGGACACCAAGGTAATAGAGGACCAGCTGAGGTGTGTGGCGTCATGTGTTCAATGGGAGGCTTCCATGATCCAAGGTCAAGTGTGACGAGCGCTGTAACAGTTGTCTCAACACAGTCTTTGGAGCAAAGAAACACCACAGCTGGAGAGGAGGGCACAGCCGAGAGTCAGGAAGGGCTTCGCAGAGTAGGCCTCCATTGCACTGAATTGAGAGCATGACAATTCAATGAAGGAGGCAGCAGACAGACAGAGATAGGAAAGGGCCTGTACGGATGCTGCAAATACTCATACCAGTGTCACAGTCACAGTGGAATGGGCCCTACATTGAACCACGCTTGAGCTGGTTACAATCCAAGAGCATCTTTTGTCTTCATTACTTCTCTCTAAGAAGCTCACTCTGGGGGATGTTGGTGCATCCAGGAGACCAGATACATTGCACCTCTCTTCTCCATCTGAAGATTGAAAACTTTGAGAAGACAGACAGAAAATGAACACACGAAGACCAGATCTGGCCTTGGCGCTGCAGAATGACTAACTTCAGGATAGATTTTTGAAAGCAAAGCACACCTGAGAAGTGTGCTCCCCATGTAGACAGTCAGGCATGTTGGCCCAGGGTAGACATCTCTAGGATGGGGGTTGGTGGGAAATGCCCAAGACTGGCAGGATGGCAGCTGTGTCCTCTGCAAAGCTTGCTCCAAGGAGGAAAGTGGGAGGAGAGTAGCTGGGCATGCTGGATGTATTCTTGCCAATTTAGCAATGAGAGAAGTCACCACACCTCATGTGAAAGGTGCTGAGTGATGATGGAATTAGCCATGCGTTGACTCCCCTCCTGTGTGTCTGTGGCTCCTTCCTAGGATTTTCCACTGGTGGACTGGTCTCAATCAGTACCAAATGTTCTGGGGTTTGCTTGAGTCAAGTGTAGAACCTTTAAAATAAATTAAAATGTCCACAACAGTGTGGTCATCCTAACTCAAGCCTTTTTCCTGGATACAACCTTCCCCTCCTGAGTTATGCCAAATTCGGGCATGGATGTTTGCAGTGGTGCATGGGTAGGAAAAGTCTTCTCTATGTCCCATGCTCTTTTTGTTCTCTCCCTGCTCCCTGGTCAAGGTGTCTGAGCATTCCATAGTCAAGTACCGGAGGAGAGGGCTCATGTAAAAGAGCTCACCGCAGGTAAGGGTGTAATTGGGTGAAAGTTCATACTGGTCATGGGACAAATACCCTGTCTGTCTCTCAAAAGTTCACTTTTGAGGACATATTTCAGAAGCATAGAGACGTGTCCTAGAAACTGCTATCCACAATTGCCATAACATGGTGGATGCTGCCTCTCTAGTTGATCCTTCCAAACTCTTCTCCTGTCCTTGGGGCTCTCACAATCCATCCTTGAAGACTCTACTTCAGGGTCACAGTTGGAGAACCCTGCTTGGCCCTGAGAAAGACTCCCTCTCCTTCCTCTGCTGGGTTATCAGCTCTCCTAGTAGTAGTCTCCAGGCAAAGGTCATGTGCTACCCAAGTTCCCTCTCACACAAGTTCAGCTACTGAAGGGCCCCACCGCAGTACTTTCCACTGGATTTTGGTAAGGAGTGTGTCCCTCCTTCCTCTTCAGGCTCCAGCAGGTTGCAATGCAGAAGGGTGGAAAGAGATGAGCGATGCATAGTGTCTGTTGTACATATAAAATTGTATATATCATTGTATATATATATATATATATATATATATATATATATATATATATATATATATGTAGCAAACAGGCCTAGCCTTCATTTTGAATGTGGCTGATGGGCATCTATTATTTCAATCTTTAGCCATCCTGCTCACAAGCAGACAGAAGGGCTCCCAATCACCAGTTTCTTATGCTAACGTTTATTGAGAGCTTAACTGTGTGCCAAACACTATGCTGATCTCTGATCACTTCATTTAATCTTCAGAATGATTTGCTGGGCAGGCAGTATTTTATCACTGAGGAAAAGGAAATGTAATGATTCAATTTAGTGCAGCAATCGCTGTATACCCGAGAATAAATAAATCCAGGCAGTCTGGCAAATCCTATATGATGCTTCTGCATTGAGTTGCTTTCCCCTAGACAGCAGTTGGGAATCATACTAGGGCCAACATTTTGGAAGGAAACCATATTTATATACCACTGATCTGAGCACACCAATTTGCCTGAACAGAGCATAGAGGATTCAGTAATAGAAGTTAAAGAGGAAATGGGTGGCTACCCTTGGAAACCAATAGATGAGGCACTATAGAGTGGACTTGACCTTCCCTCTTGTTAGGAAGTGATTTTTGGAAAATGATTGCACTATCTGAGTCTTGGTTTCAAGTTCATAAAGTGGATGTGTGTGTGTGTGTGTGTGTGTGTGTGTGTGTGTGTGCGCGCGTGCGTGCCTAGATACAGCTATAGAAATGGGAGTGACCTGAGAAATAATGAAATGCTGCAAGTGTTCATGAAATAGTATAAAATGTTAGATAATTGAAGGCTGAAATTATTATTGTAGACAATGATAATAATCATTTACTAAGTACTTGTTAGATGCCAAGTAATGATCTAAGCACCTTTTATGTATCTAATTGTTTAATTTTCACAACGTAGAGTCAGATGATGGTACAATTACCATATTCTTTTATAGAAGAATAAAGCCAGGTATGGAGGAGATGGATGAGTCATGGTTTACTCAGTGTTCACATAGCTAGAAAGTGGCAGGCTGGCGTATGAGCACTGGTACCCATGAGGTGGGACCATGTGTAACCAGCCAGTATTACTGCAATAGTATTCAGAACATCCTAGGACCTCTGTGGCTCTTCTCAGCCATAATCAGTGGTAATGTATCACCATAATTACTTTATGCAACTCTTTAGGCAATAGGAAACCAATTAGAGTACCACAATATTATCAGAGTATATTTGAGAAATAAATATTTCTTACTAAATTATTAATTAAGACACCAGGCCAGTTAATTGTCTATTACCTGACTTGTATAAACTATTTGAAAATTACTTGGTGGACACCAGAATTTATCTAACCCATTACTTGTGATACATTTGCAGAAAAGGACAAACAAAAACTATGTATAGATATTAAAAAATGCAGAATTCACTCTTGGTTATGTTTCGAGTCTGTCTGGAAAATGCCTTGGTTTAAGACACGTACAGCATAAATTCTTTGGGAAGCAGAAAGAGATTTCACTTTATTACCCCTTTCACCAACAGAGCCTAATCTGCTTGCAATGATTTAATCAGCAGCAGTGAACTGTTTGCACAAAACCCCCTACATAAATCAAAAACTTCCAATGCACATTTATTTCTGACTTTTCTAGTGACCTGTAACCAGCTGGGTTAGCCATCTGTTAGCCATCCCTGAATAACCACAGCATCAGAGCAGACCCTACTTTTTAAATCAATGTTCACTGGCTTTTTAGCTGGTTTTGTACAGTCAGGTTTTGGAAAGTGCATTTTCTTTTAAATGTGCAGGTTTGAAATTTTTTTTCTTTTTTTCTTTTTTTGTCAGACATGAGTTTATTTAAAAGTGCAAAGTCTCCCCTTCTTTGCTTCCTTCCCCTCAACTCTTCCTTCCTTCCCTGCCTATGCCTGATTCAGTTAGTTTTCTTTGAAGACACAGCAATTTAGATGAATTCAAGTAAAATTTAAAAATGTAAGAAAAGTTATGCTGAGTGAATATGAGGGCACTCTGAATGGAAAGAAGAGCGGAACCACTGCCTTTTCTATTTCCACCGATAGTTTCCTCACATTTTCTCCAAACACTCTGCCTGAAACCCAATTCCAAAGCCATTTCTAAGTATAGTCATATGTGTATGGTAAGGACAAGGATACATTTTGAGAACTGTATTTTAGATGAATTTCTTATGTATGACATCGTAGACTATACTAAAACAAACTGAGATGGTCACATCATGTCTAGGCAATATAGCCTTATGAGAATCACTGTCCTATATGTGGCCCATTGTTGACCAACATGTAATTTATGTAATACTCGATTGTGCCAATGTCTATGGGAACTAGCCATTGCTAAATAATGAACCACTCCAAACCCCAGTGACTCAAAACAACAGGCATTTCTTAGCTTGAGTCTGCAGTTTGTCTGGGAAGGTCTGCTGATCTAGCCAGGCTCCTCATTTCTTATGGATTGTGAGGAGATATCACTGGCACATGTGAGGTCATCTGCTGGTCAGACTGGCTTTCTGGATCATGGCTGGGTCTTGAAAAACATCTGGCACCTTGTTTTGGAGAAATGAGCTTCACATGGTCTCTCACAGGGAAATGGCTGGGCCTTGTTTAAAAGATAGGGGGAGGATCCAGGGAAATGAGCAGAAATGGGGGAGGACATGCAATACCTGGGTTCAGGCCAGACTTCCACTATGTCTAATTGTCAAAGTATGTGTCACGACAAGTCCAATCCAAGGTGGGAGTGGAGAAATAGATGTTGCTTATTACAAAACCACATTGCAAAGGGTACTGTTGCTACTTTTGCAAACAATCTACTATAAGACAAGAACCGCAGTCCTGAAACATCTAAGTGACAGGAGAACACGTGGCCACATTTATGACCTCACCCTGGGGGTAAACTGGCTCTAGTTGCTTGTCAATCTTTCCTGCTACTCAAGACTCAGCACTCACCATTTCTGGCATTGAGGCCAGTAGGACAGAAATCTCAATGTACAACTTCACCAAGATCCATGTAATAGTGAATGGAGAGCTCTAAAGAACACTGAAGTCCTTGTGCAATGTGAAGGGAAGGAGGTGTTGAAAAGATAAGGGATAATGCTTTGCACATGGCCTTCATAGTACTGAGAGTGCTAAGAGGTAGAGGTATGTAGCTTTGAATGAGGGGATGTTACTGAGATATTTTATTTAGGTCTTCTAATACCAAATCACTAGAGCCTCTACTTAGAGGACTCTGTAGATGGCATACCAAGACTTGATGGATCACAAGGGATTGCCAAGGAGATACAAAAGCATTTTAGGAACTTTGCAAGGAACACCTCTTCCTCATTCCCAGCATTCTATGAAAAAAGTTCAATGTGTAACTCTGGGGCCTTTCTTTGCCACTCTGGCCTGTGAGTTGGTGAAATGACTTACCTGGACGGCATATTTGGAAGAATAACTGGGAAGGCTCAGCTTAGTTCCTTTCATCTTGGGAGTTTCAGGAAAGATAGGCCTGCCCAAGTCCAACAGGCTGAGTTTGGGTGTTGGTCTCCTCAGTTCCAGAGTTTTGTGTTTTCAAACCCAGTAGACCAGCTACCTAAGGGAGTAAGTAAGTACCATTCATCTTCGATTCCATCTGTACCAAATATCATGTGTAGTATCCATATTTCTATGCTTCATTTTCTTACTTGTTCACAATTCCAAAGGAGAGGAAGTTCTAATTTTGTGGGTCCCTCTGACAACCCCAAGAGCAAAATTATTATCAGCAGGATAAAACAATTTGGAATATTTTAGAGACACTGGCTCCTATTCCTAAGACTAGCAGTTATGGGGTGAGGTCTGAAGCTAGATAGGCATGTGAGAGTCAGATAAAGGTAAACTCACATGCTTTACTACAGGCTTTACACTGAAGGCTTCAGATGAGAGCTTTTGTAAGTTGGTTGTTTCTTTAATTCATGGGATAGACATTAAGAAAATGTCAGTGTTTCGGAAAACATACCAGGTATCATTGAAAATTGTCTTCCAGAGACTCAAATAAAATGCCATGGAGCCAAGTGCTGGGTGACATAGACTCTGCACAGGAGAGAATAAAGAAATGAGACCCAACAGCTAAGGAAAAGGAAGAGCAAGGAATGGAGGTGGGGGTGGGTGGATGTGTGTGGGGGGCGGTGGGGAGAGCTCTCTTTCAACTAGTACAGGTTGATTGTCTCTCACTACCTGCTCAATACCTGCTCTGCTTCAGTTTGAAATTGTTCATCTCTGAATCTAGAAGGACTCAGAAGTGATCCAATCCATTTTCCCCATAGGCTCAGGGAGTTGCCCAAAGTCCCACAGTTCACCTTTCAGTATTCCATTTCAGCTCCCAAACTTGCTCTGCTTCTGTGTTCACCATCTCGTGTTGCTGTTCTAGAACCAGGCAGAAAAGGAGGGTTGATTCCAAACACCACCTGCTTTATCTGTCCTGCAATTAAATTCACTCCCTGGATACTTGTCTGTTAAATTCTGGAGCGTTCTCATCGTACTTGCATTGAAGTAAAGCATATTATTAATCATGCCAGTTCTCTGCTCAAAAGATGTCATTCAACAAGTGTGTCATCCTTAAAGAAAAGGACCACAGTAAAACACCATGTCCCTCCCCATTCTCAAGGATGTAGCCAAGTCAAGGGAACAATGCAAGTGGCCCTGGACCAGAATGTCCAGATCATCACTGTCTTGAAGAACCCTGACTCCGTCTCTCTTTCTCATATACTAGAAACTAGGGTCAAACCAGTGCTACCTGTAGAATGACTTTCTTGCTTGTCGGCCAAAGCAGCTGTCCATTGGAATGCTGGTTATAAGATGCAAAAATGCAAGCTGATGACGTCAGTGCTTACATAGCCTAACCTGCAACACTCCTCTGCCTGCAGTGATTGCCACGGAGCAGAGCCCTGTGGAGAGGATAAGGGCCACTCATCTGGCTGGCCACCACTTGGACATTCTGGTGAAGCACCATGAGGGACAGAGGTGCAACCCGTCTAGCTTATTACCCCTGGACTCTCCCTCCCAGTAAGAAGTCTCAATAAACCCTATGTGTCACATGCCATCTCCTGGTGTCCTCTGTGTTCTCTTGGCTACCTACCCCACTGTCCTGGCACAGCTAGTCTGTGGACAGGACAATCAGGATGTAAGACCTTTGAAACATAAGATTCTAGAAGGTCTTTGGCTGCAATATTCTATTTTTCCTTCCTTTCATGAAGTCCTGAGCTTGGACTGGGTGATAGGAGGAGGCCAGATTGGTGAACTAAGATTAAAAAAAAATACCGTATTTGCTCCAGACGACTTTTCATTCTTATCTGAATTGATGCCATGCCTCTGTCTGCTAAACACCATAGTTTCAACACCACCTATTACCTTTTGCAGTTAAACCTCCCACAAAGTTTTCATTCAAAGCAAAGGTTGGGAAACTCAGGTCCTCGGATTGACATCCTGTTGTAATAGTTTTATTAAAACAATCACACCTATGCATGAAAACATTGTCTATGACAGTTTTCAGACAACAGAAACATTGAGAAGTCATAATACATACCCTGCTGCCCACAAAGCTGAAAATATTTACATCCTGACATTTACAGGAAAAGTTTGTTTTAGAAGGTTAGCCACAGAATACTCTTCTTTTACCTCTCCTATAATAAATCATGGTTATTAATAATAATCACCACTGACAGAAGGGTTATGAGATCTCAGACTGAAAACACTTTTCATATGATAGCATTTGATGTCCATGCAATGTCCGTGGAACAGATGTAATTCTTCACAAACTACAGATAAGTAAACAAAGCACAGAATGGGAGGCAGCTAACCAGTTCCAAACATAAGCAGTAGAATTGGAATTTGAACACCAATTTTTTGGACGCTGAAGTCTGTACATTGACCTATTCTCCAGATGATTGTGTGTATCTCTTCTGTTCTGGGCTCAATGTTCATTTCCTCTTTGTTCAGTGCTCCACAGAGCACCTCGTGCATGGTATTCTACCATCCTGATTAGTCTCTAAGTGCATGCATAGCTATATTGGAGAGCGAAGGAGAAAGAAACCGAGGGGGCACATTTAAAGCCATCAACTATTTTTGGTACTTGGAATGAAGGCAGGGGTATGGATTATTCTTGTTATTATCAAAATCTAAGCTCCTTGAAGGCAGAGGTGCATATCTCTACTTGTAGCAACAAAAACATGAGTCTTACATGGGCTCAGGAAAAAGCTTGAGAACTAGAATTCTAGCAACTAAGCATTCTACTCATGTTGCAAATTATCTTGAGTAAAACATACTTCTAAGTCCATTTGTTATTAATATATAAAAAAAATTTGATTTGTTCAAGGTTTTATTACAAAGCATATGCAAATCTATATGACTATAACAACACTTTTGGTGTATGTTGTTGTGGTGGCCAAAATATCTCATAAGAACAACTCAGAGGAGGGAAAGTTTACTTTGACGCAGGTTTTCTAGGTTCAATCCATAGCTCTGGGCCTGAGGTGAAGAAGGGCCTGGAAGAGGAAAACAGCTCAGGACATGGCCACCAGAAAGCAGAGAGATAGCTCTGCTAAACATGCACATAATATAAAACCCAAAGGCACCCCCCCATCATGACATACTTCTTCCAGGCACATCCACCTGATCCATATAAGTGGAGTAATCTCTCGATTAGGTCACAGTTCTCATAATCTAATCATTTCACCTCTGCACGTTTTTGCCTTATCTCACATGTGAGATTTCCAGGGACAATGTGTATCCAACCCATAAAAATATATTTATCATGGAATCCTTGGAAAAAGGAAGAGAGGTAACTTTCACAACGTGCCTGGTATGTGCAGGCAGGGTCAGGGCACATGTCACGCAGTTCTGAGAGGGAGGCGCAACCAACCACTGTTATAAGTAATTTAATCTGGGGTTTTTGTTTATTTTTTATTGTTTTTGTGGTACTGGGGATTGAACTCAGGACCTCATGCATGCTAAACAAGTGCTCTACCACGGAGCATTCCCCAGCCTATGATTAAGTGGAGGCTCAGAGGTGTTAGTTTCCTAAGTCAGGCAGACAATGAGATCCAAGGAGAGATTCCAACCCAGGCCACAGGACAAGTCACGCATTCTTCTCACCACATCCAGGTTTTGCACCATGCAGTTGCACATCTGGCCCTAAATGAAGGCAGTTGTTCATGTGGTTGGGAAAAATTAGAAGAAGAGCATAATCATAGAGCGTGATTAGAGTGAGACTGAAATGTTCAGACCTTCTGAGTCACAAACCTCCTGATGCTGAGCTCTGAAATGATCCATCTTACCAATTCTTGGAAACATAATACTAGTGCCACCATCAGCCTCAGCATGGGCTTTCGTGGTTCATGTCTGATAAATAGGACAGGCCATTAGAGGCTCTGCTCAGTCCTGTAAATACACCGTCAGGCATTTCCTCAGCAGTCTTCATATTCATCAAAGTGGGCCAAATCACTCTTATTAAACCCAGAGCAAAAGCTGAACACTTAATTTGGCACCTGCTTCATGGTGCTGAAAACAATACAGTATTGCAAGTGTTGCAAGTTCTTTTCAACTTTGTTTTTCAAACAGAGATGCTAATGAAAAATAATAATAGTCAATTCATAAATAGCAATTTCCATTTTTATGTGCTATGCCAACGAATACTCCCTCGGTGTCCTGATGTAGGAGCACATACTGATCCATATTTTACAGACAAGGTGCACAGGCTCTGGAAAGCTAAAAGTCTTGCCAACCGTGACTGACCTTTGCTGACCCCGTGATGGCCAGGCACTCCCCCAAGCAGTTCATACACATCAGCTGCCTGGGTCTTCACCAGGGGCAGAGCCAGACCACAAGGCAGGCTCCCCAAGCCGAGTTCCATCACCTCCCTCCACACAAGCCCTTCTCTGGGTGAGGACGGCCTGCCATTTCCCTCTCATTTTGTTCTTCATAGGATTGCTTCCCTTGTGGGGTTTTCCTTAGAATCATAAGACAGACAGACAGACAGACAGATAGACAGAAAGACATAAGATAGCATGGCCAGAAATTGTATGGTGCTTTCTTGTTTACCAATCAACTTTGCTAGAAATGTTTGATGTTTTTCTTATAACGAGCCCGGGATACAGTTATTATTAAATTTAAGATACAGATTAAAATCAGCAAAGAATGAAAAGTGCCAGCACAAAGGTGGACAGGCCTTCAGTACCAGTCCACATTTCTCCCTCACCCCACTGCTGCCTGTGTCTACCCTCTCTAAATGATCAGTAATTCATCCTAACCCTATGTTCTCCACCAACATCCCAAAGCTGATTCTGCAATGGAGAAGATCCCAGATACGTGAACTGAAGCGGGCCTGCCTCCTCCTGGCCTCTGCCCTGGTGGTGCACTAACAGACAACCCAGGTTTCCTGCGGTGCTATTAGGGAGAATTGATTTCATGATGATGGTGAGGATTGCCTTTCACCTCATGCGCAAGGAAAGTCTGTGTGGGTGGTTCCAGCTATAAGAAACGCTGCTCCAGGATCTGCCTGGCCGTGACTCACTTCCAGGAGTCTCTGTCTGCAACATCTGTTCAATTTGCTTTTTCTCTCTTGCATCATGATTTTAAGATACCCTGATAAAGCAAAACACACGTACCACCGTTCTACCAAGGAACCACTTCAAACAAGCATGGATGTTGATAGGCAGAAAATGCATCAACCTTTAATGTTTTTCTACACAAGTTCTTATTTTGTGCATAGTCTAACAAGGGAAGAATCGGGCGGAGTGGAATCTGATGTTCTTGGTAACTTGTTCTTGATAGACAATGTGCCTGCATTCATAAACCATGGACCTACTAGAATAATTCATCCCTTTCTTCAATATTCAGATTTTCTCACTCAAGTTCCCAGAGAGGCCTTGATGTGCTGTCCCCTGTCAATTGCAAAAGCCAATTTTCCTGAATAATATTCCTCTGCTTTTATGACCACTCTGATTTATGCATTACCTTTGTCACGGGGTCTATTCTCTGAGATTTTTTTTCCAATAACCTCCCTGAAGCTAGCATGAATTATCTTCTTGAAAATTTAGTAAATGCTGCAGTTTTATGCTGTTTCTTAAGAACTCTGACCCTGTTTAAAACTAATCTCAAATAAATTTTTATTTCTAAACTCACTGTTTTGCATACAAAAATTTGCTGTGCAGCGTGGATTACTCATATGCTAAACCTTATTTCAGAGGCTAAGAGCCTGCAGGTGCAATGCACCAGTACAGGAGCTATGTCTTATTCATCTCAGAATCTGCATACTCAGTCATACTCCAACTCAGTCATACTCCAACTAGGATTGCATAGGCTATAATTAGATTGTTCAGGATCAACTCCCGGATGAGCCAGTAACTACTGTTTAACTTTGGACACATGTGTCAACCTCTCTGAGTCTCCTTTTCCTCATCTGCAATGCTAATCATAATGCTCATGTGATACATTTGGGTGGCAGATTAAACAGATCTAAATGAATCCATCTAAGTTAAGCGAACAGTACAATGTCTAACACAAAGTCATTGCATAAAATGGTAGTTATTACTATTAGAGATAAGGCTTATTAAAAGTTGAATTAATCTTGAATACATTTGGAAATTATGAAGTCTAGGATTTTCTGTCACTTAAAATTACATAGAAGTTGCTGAGATGTAATGGAAAGACAAAATGTATTTATGATTGCGTTCCTGGCTTTGAGTCCTTCACTGTGATTTATTTGTGGGCCAGTTTCTGGGTCACTCTGAGATTTTTGGTTTGTGTTGGTTGGTAACAATGGATAGCACTGATAATTATTGTCTGAGTTTGTCATAAAAACTATGTTTGTGGAGACATTCTCCAGGGCAGGGGTTTTTCAAAATTTGAACTCTCCAAACCTTTGTTCAAAGGACTTTTCAAAGAAGCCCAAAGAATAAGGAAAGGGAATAAATACACGGAACAAAGCTGACTTCATGAACTTGAACCAGGGGTGGCTGAGAGCTCAGGGTAGCCTGAGTCCCCCTCTCATCACACTCTATTCCTTTCCAGCCACCAGACAGTTGGAAAATCATCTCTCCAGGGCGATGAAATCCCAGAGCAATGAACCACTGTCCTGCCACAAGGCATGAGTGTGCTGCCTAGTGTTTCCTCTGTCTCTCCTTCTGTGGTTCCAAATATTTCCACGATGCATCATATTCTTCCTGGATTGGGAGAAAAGATCCCAACGGCTCTGACCGAGGGGGCTTTTGGAAAGCCCAGGGCTTTGCACCAGTAAGCGCCATTGAGGTTGTGAATGAGGGTGAAGGAAATGTGAGAAAACGACAGCCTCCACCGAATAAGGGTTTTGGGGGTGCAGACCCCGCACTGTGAGAGCAGTCTTTTTCTATTTATGGAACTATTTGATTGGCATTTCACTGAATATGAATTCACTGATGATTGATACATTTGATAAGGAAGAGAGAATAAAACCAAGATTTAAAATGAGAAGGAGCTTTCAAGACCAATTTACTCCCAACTCTTCATTTTTCAGATGAAGACTTTAATACCTGGAGAATTCAGGTGCTTTCCCAACTAACATAAGCAGCCATGTTTCTAGGCTTGTCCTAAGGTGGATTGAGGACGTTGGTCAGAAAAGCTCAATTCTTATTAAGATGGTGAGGTCATCTCTCTGAGTAAATGTCACACATTTAGTGTGGATAGTAGGGAGAATAAAATATATACACATCTACTTTTGAAGGAATTCAATCAGACCTATCTAGATAGATGATAGATAATAGACAGGAGATAGACCGATGACAGTTGGACAATCAACATCTTTAAGAACCTCCAGGACTTCAGACACTGTTTGAAACACCTTATGTACTATATTTTATTTAATCTCTACAAGGTCCTATGCAGATATTCTATATGATTACTCCCATTTCACAAATGAGGAAGTCGAGGCATTGAGAAGCATCCATCCTGCAATAGTTTCCCCAGCCAGGGTCATGGAGTGAACAGAATTTGGAAAATGGGACTCCAGAGTCCCAATTTCTAACTACTTTGCTGAGCTCCTGAGGACAGACCCTCTAAACCTTGTAGGGCAGGGGCCAGGAGGTAGGACAGGGTGGGAAACGGCCCTGGTGTGATGAGCTGAAGTCCAGGCATCATTCCACGCCTGTGCTCAGGGCTTGCTTCCTGTGTGGCCACCCACCGAGAACTTACTGCCTTCCACACTCAGGCCCTCCTTCCACTGTCCTGCCACATGCACACCCCTACAGAGTGGGGTTCTCCCAATCACCTTCCCAAACCTCCGTTCCTCCTCCTCCCTCTGCATGTCCCTGAGTCCTCCTTGTTCATTCCTGCATATGCTGTGGGTCCCAGCTACCCACCCCGTCATTAGTTTACATGGCTGAATTGGAGAAGACAGAAGGGAGGACACGGGGGTTAACCTTCTCACCAAGCACCAAGAGCTGGAACTGATGGACAGCTGGTTTTCCAAATAGTTCCCAGCTGTTGGTAGAGCCACTCAGGACAGCAGTTATGGCTCTGGACTGGGGTGTCTGGAGAGAAGGAGAGGATTACAGGGAAGCTATTTGACGTGTGACTGTGAAGAGCTGCCTTGTTCAGCTGCATCTTACAAGCCTGGGGAAGCTTCAGGGAGATGGAACCAACAACAGCATTTCCCCTCACAGCATGAAGATGCTCCTTGCCTGGGGACACTGGCGGAGAATGATCCTGGTTTTGGGGTTGCACTGGAGTATGCACATTTCTGTGGTCAGCTGAACTCCCTGTCCCATATGGCTACCTGGAATCTTGGGTCTAGAAGTTTCTACTTTGTCCATTAATGGACTTTCCACCATGACCTACCCCACTCCAAATAATTGTAAGTAGACAATTAGAAAATGGTGCCAGGGTTGCTTTAATGTGGTCTTCTGGGATCATAAAAGAAAAATTGGAAAAGACTTTTTGGTACAAGGAATTCCTCACTTTAACTTTCTGCTGAATCTCTCCTGCACGCCCCACACTGTAGCCCTTCAGCTATAATACTGGCTCGGTCCCCACCTCTGAATGATGATGGATGTCCCATTGCTTGAAGCTAGTAACGGCTTGCTGCTCACGTTCCTGCCAGTTCTTCAGGGTGTTGCTCAGGAGCTGGCCTCCTCCAGGATGCCCAGCAGAGAGCCGCTTCCCCACCAGCATCAAGCCAAGTGTGGCTTCTCCTCCTCCACTGCCTTGACTCTGTAGCTCTTCCCATTTCTCTTTATTCTCGTCTTATAGGATCATGTTTAAACAGGCCTCATTCTTTTCCACGAAAGGAAAGAATATTTTAAAAAACAACTATTAATTGAAATTTTCCAATTAAGCTCCAGTCCCAACCAAAATAGAGGATCCATTTGGAGAAACACATTGTCACAGATTGGATTCCCAGGAAGCAGATCCTGAGGCAGAGGCTGGGAGCAGGACATGTGTTACACAGTGATACTGAGAGCACAGGCTGTGGACAGAGAAAGGACAGCATGGGGCAGAGAGAGATGGAGCTGGTCCTGCAGCCCTTGCCGTACAAATGCCACTCACCCTAGAGGGAGGTGTGGAGCTGGAGTGGCCCTGCAGACTTGTCCAAAGTTGTGCCAATGTGACCAGGCCTTCCTAGTTCCACTTAGGTCAGTCATTGGATAATGGTCAGCCTGGTATGGCATGTGACCTTGGGCAAGGCGTCTGTCTGCAAGTAAAGCCACCCTTGAAGGGGCCGTCAATGGATGACACTCAGCAGATGGGACAATTTGGCCTTTGTCAAAGGTGAGAGTTGTATCACAGTGTTCACTGAGTTGTTGAAGTCCCCGTTTTCTTCAACCTAGAAGATATTACTATTTAACTGCCCCATGTCCAACATTACTTAGGGTTGTGTCCACTGAGGTCCTGCGGGAAGCAGATATCAAGATGCAGTTAGAAGATCTTTGTCAGAAGGACACTTGTGAATGCCAATGTGGGGGGGGGGATGCACAGACAGAATGGGGGACAGGGCTAATCTTCTTTGTGACTTCTCCACTCTGTGCCCAGCTCTCCTTTCCTAGTTCCATTCCTGAAGAACGCTGTGATCCCCCATCTATTGCCAGGGGCTTCACCACACACTCATAGAGGTGGATCTCTAAAGAGCTCACTCACACTCATGACCTTCTAAACTGCCTCCCCCAGAGTCCTGGTTCGGCAGCTGGGTGGGCTAGTGCTGAGATTTCCTGGCAGGCTCTGGCTCAGTCCCCCACCCCAGGGCTGGCTAGGGAAGAACCACTGTCTGTGGTCAAATTCTCATAAAACTGATTCTGTGATATTCAGAGTAGTTCTTCTTCTTTGAATCCTGACCCATATGTATAAGTATTGTGTTTTATTTATAAGATAGCTTGCATGCTGGTATGAGCTTATTTTATTCTGAAAGTTTCCATATTCACCCAGCTTCATGGGCATATGGAATCGCTGGAGGAAGGAATCACTGCTGTATAGTTTGTAAGAAAGCCCATTTTTCACTAGACTTCCCTTGTTCTTCTAGGCCCTGGGGTCTTAGCTGGGGTCACTGCACAAGGAAAAAGGTAGATCCTGAAAGATGACCCTCTGACTAAGATCAGGAAAACCACAGCTGAGTGCTTCTTGTAAGCTCCAAGCCATGTGCTCCTTGTGGTCAACCGCAGCGTTCATGTTCTCACTGCCTGTTCACAGAGCAATGGCCGGGGAGGGGTGGGGGCTGTGAGCGAATGCTGAGGAGCCTGTCTCTGAGTCAGAAACAAGATGTGGACACGGATGGGGACAGACCACACACACACACACACACACACAAACACACACACACACACACACACACCAGGGTTCAATCATGAAAGAAGAACTCCTATGAACGCTATGGAATCCAGACTTTATAGGAATCAGGCCTTAGACGCAGGGCCTGCACTAAGTCAGCGGCCTCAGGGAAACCTCAGCCCTATACATGGTTCTGTTTCACTGCATAATCT
Organism: Ictidomys tridecemlineatus; assembly: GCF_052094955.1. Classification (NCBI taxonomy): domain Eukaryota; kingdom Metazoa; phylum Chordata; class Mammalia; order Rodentia; family Sciuridae; genus Ictidomys; species Ictidomys tridecemlineatus. The sequence continues at coordinate 6,668,627 of NC_135485.1, forward strand.
TTTGCCACCACATACTTCTTGTCGCATCCTGTTTTTTTTTTTTTTTTTCTGTCAAAAATTGGTTTATAACTTTTCATTGCATGGGATAATTCTGTTCATCACGCTGCTCAGAAAGAAAGGAGAACAGCAACGTACTCACCAGGGGCACATGGACGTGGCTGTGCCTCCTGGCACACTGGGAGCCCCACCTGGAATTCCAGCGCATGCGCTCTGTCTGCCTCTTTCAGAAGCCACGTGGGCGTGGCTAGTTGAGAGCACCAAGATGCTAAGAGTAAATACATCTCCCATGAGTGGCTCTGAGGTTGGTGTGTCAGATAACAAAACCAAATGGTAGCGGTACAGAATCTTTGAACATACAAGATTAGTTTTCTAACTCCACACTCCACAACTCTGTAGTGAATTTTCTAGTGTAATATTTCGATTATAATACACCAATCAATTAAAACTAATGTGTTAGCTTTGTTTCTCAGACCAGAAAAACGTTTGCTAAACAGTCATGAAAAAATTATGTGTGAATTTAAACTATTCAATTTTTATGTATAGGTACAAGTATTCCATGCATCTCAATCTTGCACCAATGGCCATTTAGTAATAAATCATTTTAAAGTAATACCAACACAATTTTTAAAGCTTCACATGATTTGTAAAATTTACACAATTATATATTTTTGCAAAAAACATTGGCATAAAATCTGTGATAATTACACAGTGAAATACAGTAGTCACTGTTTTGGAACTTTGGAGGAGGCTGGTATAGAAAAGTCTGTGAATATCTGTTTGAGATCCTGATTGTATTTGCATTGAATGGGTCAAGCCATAGTTCTATTTCTAAATTTTTAAGAAATGTCCATACTGGTTTTCATCATGGTTGTACTTGTTTAAATTCCTACCAACAGTGTTCAGGGATTTTTTTCCCCCCATATCCTCTCCAACACTCATTATAGTTCATCTTTTTAATAGTAGCCATTCAAACAAGCATAAGGTGATATCTCAGTGTAATTTAAATTTGCAGTTTCCTGATGATTCAATATTTCTCATATTCCTCTTTTTGGTTATTTATATTTCTTTTGTTGGAGAAATATCTGTTATGGTTCTGTGTCCACTTTTAGATTGAATTGTTTGTGTTAAAATAGTCAAGGTATGGAAGAAGTCCTGGTGTCCATGAATAGATAAGTGGGTAATAGCCAGTGCTACAAATGAGCCATGGAATACTACTCCACCTTAAAAAAGAAGACCTTGCACTTGCAACAACATGGCTGAAGCTGGAGAATGACATGTTCAGGGAAATGTCAGGCACAGAGTGACAAATGCTTCATGTTCTCACTGACATGTGCATTAAAGTTAAATTCACAGAAATACAGTAGAAGGTAGAAGGGGTGTGAACTGAAGAGATATTAGTCAAAGGATGTAAAATTTTGTTTAGAAGGAATAAGTTCAAGGGATACATTATTCAATATGGGGACAATAGTCAGTGATAATAAACTTATTGGATTCTTGGCTATTTTAAAAAGTACATTTTAAGTATTTTTAGACAACATATGATAAGGATGTGAGGTGATGTGTATGTCACCTAGCTTGCGTTAGCCATTTCACGATGCATACTATTAAATCAAAATTCACGAGGCCTAGAGACCTTGGAAATGGAAAGGCTTACTTCATTATTACAGATGCTAGCCAGAGAAAAGGGCCCGTCCTGAGACAAGTTCCTTGGACCAGCAGCAACCTGGCCAAGTAGAAGCTGGCAGAATGTCCACCAGATGTAAAAGGCCAGAGTATTTGGGGAGTACGGTGTGGAGAGGAGAAGGCACCAGCTGCTGACCCTGAGCTGCATTAGCCATAGAGGAGGGAGGGCGAGCTACTCGAGGTGGGCAGAGCGTTGGGACAGGAGGGTGGTCTGTAAGGAGAGGTATGTGTCCTCCTTGACTGGTGGGGGCTGTGAGCAAGAAGCCATGGCGCCTGGATGATCGTCCTCTGGGCTTGTGGGTCAAAGACTTCAACATTTAGAAATGTAGGTCAGGGTAGGCTCCGTGTTGGTTCCTGTGGGTTTGACCCAAAGCTGTTAGAGACTCTCTTATCTCTCTTTTCTTCTATCCTTTGGCCTTATAGCTAAATTTAGAAACTCTGTTATGAATACCTATTTTTTTTTAAAAAAAGAAAGAGACAGGATTTATAGTTAAGGATAGAAATTTTAATGATACACATATTATTTAAAGCATGATGTCTTTGTGGGCATATTTAAAACTTTCAGAGGCAAATAGATTGTATCGAACAAATGAGGGAAGAAAAAGGAGTCAGGGGCTTAGCTGACAGTTTTCAGGTCTTCATAAATGCAGTGACGCTGCTATTGATAACGATTTCTGACATGTCCAGGCACTAAGGCTTATCTCTATGTGTGCAAAGTTACACTCTAGTTAAATTCAATAAAGTCATCTAGTGACCCCTCCTCCCACCCTAGAAAGGTCTGTGGGAGATCATGAGTTAATCACAGGCCCACCTCTGCATCCTTGCAGCAATATCCCCATGCGTCACCCCCCCCCACACACACCCACATACACGTGAAAAGCTGCTTTTATCATTGGTTTACTTCTTTTACTTTGAGTATTTCATGTTAGGTTTTCTAGTCTAAGAGCTAATTTTCCCAGAAGCAAAAATAATAAAATGATCACAACCAATGTTTCTTTTTTACATTTTAATGGCGCTCTGCCCTTTCTAAAGCACTTTGACGTTTGGTCCTGACCACAGTGGGCAGGAAGCTGAGGGTGAAGGCTGAGTCCGAGAAGTCATTTAGCAGAAATGGGATGATGAAGAGCTGCCCAGGGAGGACCTGCTGTCCTTGGTTACGCTGTTGCTTCTCTTCGGGAACAAAAGCGTGAGAGTGAACATCCACACGTGGAAAACCAGGGTGAGACGGGCTCCTGACGCGGAATCTCAAGAAGTACGACTGTGACTTACCTTGGAAAAGGTAGAATTTGGAAGGAGATTTCAATACATCAACAACTGGATCTAGAATAAGCCCATCAGGCATCGGCTTCTGGAAGTGCTTAGATCCTTTAAATTATGTGCAAAAAGTTGATAATAAAAGCACCAAGGGAGGCCCACAGGTCGGAGCTAGCTTTCAGTCAAGGTGGTGGATGCTGAATTCCACCCACACCCTTCTGAGGCCAGAGAAGGCAAGAGAAGGTGCACAGTTGCCCGCCTGCCCTGACTTGGGCTGTGAACCTGAGCCTGGACGGCCCTCAGGCCCTGCAGGGTGGGGTTGCTCCACCTGACTGAAGTTCCTGCTCTTTCCACACATCCCTGCCCTCAGACCCTTCCCTTCTCCTCAGGAGACAGGGATGCAACTTCTCCTGCTCAGCTGCTGAGGATGTAGGTCACAAGCACCTCTGGATTTCTCCTGACCCACCAGGTAGGCTAGGGACTTCTGTGAGGTTGAGACCGCCACAGAGGAAAAGCTCATTCCCGTGTCTCATGAAAGTAGATTTTTAACAAATGTTTGTTGACTGAGCTTAGTATCAAGAAGAGGGAAAGGTCTTCATGCTGAGGTCACTTTCCTGTCACCCACCCCAGACCCCACTTTCTCCTGCCTTTTAAAGAGGCCACGTGGGGGGGGGGCAGGGTTGCTGGTTCAGGGAAGACTCTGAGGTTCTTTGCTGAGCAGAGGCCTTTTCTCACAACCACCCAGTAGACACCCTGGCCTGGGAGCAAATGGGAATGAACAGAGCAAAAGAAGCTTCTACCCATCTGGGGGGGGGGGGTTCATTGTGCTTTTGCAAGTCTCTGTTTTCTGGAAAAATCTGATATGAAAATAACATAGGAAGAAAGTTGAAAAATACTAGGTGCCATGTGGGATTCAGAGGAAGACCCACAGAGAGGAGAAAGTGGGAGGTGATTTAGGTCTTGAAATACAGTGTCCTTGGGTCAGAAGTCAACCTTCAGAATAGGGGGTGCACTTCAAATCCCTGCAGCTAGGGGCTTCTCAAGGACAGACAGGTCAGTGATCCCTTCTGTGGCTGCACCCAGACATTCTCGCAGGGATCTTAAAGTCTGAAGGATGCTAACAGGCCCATCAGAAAAGAGAAGGACAGAGGAGAAGAGCTGGGGAAGGGATGGAGCGGGGAGAGCCGGTGGACCTACAGAGGCAGGGTTAGCTGTGGCAGTCAGCAAGGAGGAAGGAAGCCCAAGAGATGAAGAGAGAGTGGTTAGGGGACAGTTGTGGACCTGAGACTGGGGTAGGTAGGGGCCAAGTTTTATGAAGCCCTTAATTCAGGACAAACATGTTTTCCTGGTTGCGTGACAAAAGGTGTAAAGATAAAATTTCTAAGCTGATTCTAAGCTGTAAAGCCTGAGTTAAAAAGTAAAAGACTAGGTATTGTTAAAATTCCTCTACTACCCCCAGAACCTGTAATCCCTATAGCTGTTAGGACAATACCTGAACTGCCCAGTAAATATTTCCACTGATTCCCTGGTTGTTTAATAGCTAAGGGCTCTGAGTAGCTCGGCAGGTAGGCATCCAGGCCCCAAAACCAATCAGTTTAAATGTGTACCCCGCTTAGGAGTGACCAATCACCCCTGCCCAGCCTGTTCCCCCCAATGAATGTACTAATCATGTCTCAGAGTTATTGTTCAATTTTCCCGTGCCTCATGATGATTTGTTCTGATGTATGCAAAGCCCACCACCCTCTCCAAAAAGTGTACTTAAGCTCTGCTTGACCTCTGCTCTGGGCTCTGGGCTGCTCTCCCTTCCTGAGTGAGCCTTGAGCCCCAGCATGCTGGTTCAATAAACTCCCTCCTTCCAATTGCATGAAGCTGGTCTCTTGTGGTCTCTTCCTCTGATGCTTCGCCGGACCCTAACAAAGGTACCCTGATTCTTTCAAGCACCAGTTCAACCCCAAGTAGAGACAGGTCACTTTAACTTTGTAAACCTCACCAAGTATCCATTTATCCTTGTGGTGTGTGTGTGTATTTCATGCCTGCGATGTGTCAGTCACTCCTGTGGAGATCCAGCCACGCTTACCCTTGATTCCAGCACAGGGGCGAACCTAAAGCCAAATGAGCAAATGTGTAAATGCATCAGTTAATTTAAATAATTAAAAAATCCAATGAGCAAATAAATCATTTTTCCCAACCAGTAATTAGTGCTATCAAGAAATAGGGTGATTAAGAGAGAGATTTTCAGCTTGAAAGAGTCTTTATGACATCTCTTAATAATCTGTCTTCTTAAGGCAAAATCCCCTGTTCCTTCAGGGATTCCCCTGGTGCGTTCCCTTGTCCTGTACCGTGCACCACACAGCTGCTACCATACAGAGTGACACTAACATGAGAGTGTGCACTGCGGCTCTGCCTTGAATCTTGACTAGCTGGAGGACTTTGAGAACATTTTCTGTTTCCTTGTCGTGAAAAATGGAGAAAGAAATTTTGTCCCATAAATCCAGGATTTAATGGCAAGGTACACAAGTAGTCTCCAGCTCAGTAGCTGGCACATAGTGGACACTTAAAAACGTAGCCGCTTCCCCAGCCCTTTCAAGTACATGTCTGTATCTGAGCCCCTGCGCACACGCACACCTGGTAGTGAGGACCCCCAGGGTTGGGCTGTTATCTCTTATGAAAGCCAGCTGCAGATATTGGGAAGACCCAAAATAGACCATTGATTTATTTTTGGCTACTCCAGAAATATGAAGCATGAGCTCTTCCTGGGCTATAGATACTGCAGTGGCACCCCAGGCGATTCCTTCTGCAAACTCATGAATTCATTAACGGGTGGAACCTGCTGCCCTGGGCTTGGAGAGATCATTGGCACCCTCAGGAGTATGATAGGATGGCCAGCGATTCCCTGCCTGGTCCTCCTTCATGTGACCTCCAAAGGTATGTCTTCAAGGGGCACGAGCAGCCTCTAAGGTTCTGTAGACACAGCTAGATTCCAGGGTCTGTGGCAATGGGTCCTAAGGTGTCAGGGAAACTCCCATCCTACTGAGGGTGAGGTCTTGCCCCTTTAAAATGTGACCATGTGTGACCACGATGAAGTAGCTGTGCCTTGTCCTTGTCAAGTCATTTCTTGGAATGGGGTTTTTCTTCTTTTTATAAAGAAGTATTTCTCCATTAATCATTCTTTTATAAAATTTCAAGTACCGAAGGTCTTCAAAAGCCAGTTCAGTGTTGCTATCTATATCCGGATGTGAATTACACCATCATCTTGTGAGATGCCTCCTTTGTGGATAACTGGATGAAAGCCTGGGGAGGAGGAGGTGTCCGTAATATTATCACGATTGCATGGGAATCTGTGCTGACCTCAAAATAAGGAACCCAATTGAAAAAAGTGACTGAGGACATCCATCAAGCAGATACAAGGTGAAGACCTCATTTGGCTCTTGAGTCAAGCGCACAGACTGTGAAAGGGCATATTGAGTCAATCAGGAAAATATGGAATAGTGGGGAATTCTTGTTAATTTTTTTAACAAAATGCCATCATAGTAATGTTTATTAAAAATGTTCTTATCTGTTAGAATTGCTTCCTTAATTATTTATAGATAAAAAGGCATGATCAGTGAGGGTTGATCATTGAGAAAGCTCACTGTCAGGTAAGTATGTGGTGGTTCTTAATATTATTTTCTCTACTTTTATGTTTTTTTTCTTTTTGATGGGGGGGGGGTTACCAGGGATTGAACTCAGGGGCACTAGGCCTCTGAGCCACATCCCCAGCCCTATTTTGTATTTTACTTAGCAATTAAGTTGCCTAGCACCCTGCTTTTGCTGAGGCTGGCTTTGAACTTGCAGTCCTCCAGCCTCAGCCTCCTGAGCCACTGGGATTATAGGCATGTGCCACCATGCCCAGCTTCTTTTTTAAATTCTATAATTTTTAAAGTTTTTTAACAGGTCATCTCAGAGCCAAGAAGAGAGTGTAGCTAAATCCAGTTAGAAAGGCAAGACCAGGCTGTCCAGTTGTAACGGCCAACCTCAGCCAGTGTAGAAGGAGCCATTCCTGCCCAGGAAGTGAACACAGTGGCCCTTCAAATGTTGGCCACCAAAGTTCTTGGGTGGAACAGGTGTCCTACTGGCTTGTAAGTTCACCAGGCTAGATACCTCTCTGTTTTGTTAACTTCTGATCTCAGGGACCAACAGTGTGCCTAGCCCAAAGCGACTTCTCAAAGGTCCTCTGTTGAATGAAAAGCAACAGATACTAAAGTGTAGTCACAACTAGAAGAAAAAACTGGGAGTTATTTCAGAAGGACGAGGCCATTTCCTGCAATGGACTCTTCAGAATCAGGAGGGAAGTGTGTACCAGGAGAAGGAGTCTGGGCTAGCCTGACTGTGCCTCCCGTCCTTCCTCCTTCGGCTCCTCTGAGCCTGCTTCCTTGTCCCAGAGTCAGAAGGCGAGCACCTGCCCTGGATTTTCTTGCGGTTATTTAATAGGTGATAGCATTGTCACTAGAAGCTTGATCACTGCCTTTATTCCCCACCCCTGTTATTGTTTTACCCTGGGCAGTTTCCTTAACCTTTCCACTCTATGGCTCCTCATTTGTAAAATGTAGCTAACAAGAGCAGCTGCCCCAGAGGCTGCTGTAAGGTTAAAGATTCCGCGTCCAGTGGTTGTCATTGTGCTTGACACTTACTAAGCGCTCCATCAGCCAAAGTGTTATTTTATGTTATTATTATCGTCGTTAACAAGCTGCTCACCACAGGAGCACCTTCTCAAAGGTCAGTTCCCTTTTTTCTCGCATTTTTTTTTCATGCTGGACAAGGTAATGAGGTTTCCACGTTACTGTATGAGGAGCTGAGCTTCAGGGGGGTTGAGGAAGTCCACGGCTGGCTCAATTCTTTGGTTGGAACCTGATAAGCTCTAAAACAGACCAGCTTTATTATTCGCAACAGTTAGAACTTCTAACCCCCAGTGCATTACCCCTCCCTGTACAGTAGGCCCTAGATTCTCAGAAATGATTCCAATTTGAAATATGTCATGCCATGGAGAGAACATCTGTCAGAAGTGCTCAGGTTTTCTTTACTAAAATCTGGCATCTCTATCCAGAATTTCCAATATCTGAGTAGGCTGAGTCACTCAGCAACTGAACTCCAGTGCTCCTCAGAGGAAAGAAAGAAATGAATTCGCTTTCTTTTGAAATAGGCTTTGTACCTCTAACTCAGCCAATGGAACATGTGCATGAGTACACAAGCACACACGCACATATACACATATGAACAGACATAAGCACATCTCAGATGTGCACGCGTACACGTGTAAGTTCAGGCATGAACACACAAACATGCACCCAGGCAAACACGCACAGTAGAACAACAAGAGTGGAAGGGCCCGCAAGCTCATCAGCTCGGCCCATATTCTCCAAAAGAGAAGGGGAAAGGGAGCAGCTGGAAGGAATGTGAGCTTGCAAGCAGGCGCTCCTGAGCCGTCTCCTGTTTTCTCTAACAGCAATAGTGCCAGCTCAGCGGCAGGTTTGCTCCTGCAATGGCAAAGTCCACTTTCTGCAGCTATTCCTAGAGATAGGGGTGGTATTGGTGGAGGGAGGCTACCTACTCTGAAAGCACAGAGCTGGGAAATGATTGGAAACTGCAAGAAGCACAGAGCTGGAAGTCAGGTGGCCAGAGACCACCTTAGGTTTGTTATTCATAGCTGTTAGTACTTGTAACCCCCAATGCAGTACTCTCACCTGTGCACTAGACCCTGGGTTTTCAGAAATGATTCTAATTTGAAATATGTCATGAACTGGAGAGAACATCTGTCAGAGGCACTCAGGTTTTCTTATTAACATCTGGCAACAGTATTCAGAATTTCCAGTATCCAAGCAGGCTGTGATGATCACTGTTGGAGAAGTGGCAGGGGACAGTGGAACTGGTCTCTGACTACCTTGGTAGACTTGAACAGTGGAGGGAGGCTACCTACTCTGAAAGCACAGAGCTGGTTCACATTTACAAAGGATTTCTGAACACCACCTGTGTGGTAATTCTCGTAAAGTGCTTAGCATAGGAAAAGTTCAGTAAGCCTCGGCCCTCACGGTTGCAGACATGGTACTGAGCTAAGTGACAGGAGTTCAGTCCTTAGCAAAGAGTGTGACTGACCATAGGGACACGAGCAGGCTCTTCTGAGAGGTATGGACAAGACACAGAAGATGCTCAGGCAGGGAAGAACTTGATCTTTCTTTGGGGAAGTGGGAGAGAGGAAAAGAAGGTTTGGTGGAGGGATTAATAATCAAATTGAATAATAAAAATATCGACAAGAGCTCAGAGATGCATCCTGGGCTCTCTAGGGATGAGGAAGGGTCTGTTCACAGTCCAGACTTTGAAGCACTTGGGGGCTCAGGGGAGTGCCAGTGAGGCAGCGCCATGCTGGAGGGGGGTGGTGTGGGAAGCAGTGTGGCAGGATGGGCAGAGTCAGCCGTGGTCTTCATTCTCCCTTCCATGGATGGCAATCTTTATGATGCAAAATCTCCCCCTTTGCCTGTCTGTGGACTAAGTCATGAGGAGGTCCAGCCTTGTCATGAAGCGGAGGCTATGACCTGTGCACTGGGCCTCAGCAGCACGAACCGAAGCTGGTGTCAACGTCTTCACTATCTTTAACACTGAAGATGTGAGTTTCTGCCCTTCTCTCAGCATGGTGTTGTTTCAGGTAAACGTGGAAATGATATTGATCCATCGCCTGACGGAAGGCCCAGAGACCTGCCCCTGCTCAGTGGAGCAACTTCATTAGGAAAGACTCTTCTTTCGGACTGTCTCCTGCCAATGTGCCTTGACTAGGTCACATGCCTTTTCTCTCTCGACCCTTCATCTCCTTCATTGGAAACTGTTCCCGATCTCTATTCATTTTTTAAAGTTTTTGTTAAAGAATTTATTTTATGTTTTCTGAATTGTGAAGATAGAGAGCATGCAAAACTTTATATAATATATAGGAACATTTTTAAAAATAGCACAATGAGCTTCTAGATACCTATTTTGCAGCTTAAGAGATGGAACCTTACCTGCATTTTGAAGTCAGTGAGTGAAGCCTTGAATACGGGATCTCCAGTTGGTCTGAGCAGCATCCCAGGGGTCCCAGGCAGCACGTGACACAAGAAAATGAAAGAAACAGGTAATAATCAGACAGGAGAAACAAAACTCTTGTTATTCACAGACATGGCTTCCTATGAAGAAAGCCTTAAGAAATCAAAAGATAAATTATTAGAATTATCAAGAGACTAAGCAAGAGTTTTAAATACACACCCAATTTGCTAAAGGGAGTTGAATTACATATACAGTTTGAAGATGTAAAATTTTAAAACCTAAAATTCATAATACATAAAAATATCCAAGGTGAAGCAAAATTTATGCAAGTACATTATGTTAAAAAAATAAAAGAAACTTAAAATGTTATCATGACCTAACAGAACAGATAGATCTAATAAAACAGACTAGAATGACCTAATTGAACTCAGTACTATAAACATGTTGAACATTGTCTCAAATTGAGTCATAGATCTAATGTAATTTCAGTGAAAATGCCAACAGGGTCTTTCAGAGAACTTGAAAAGCTAGAACCTAAAATGTATTTGGAAGTTTTAAGGGCAATAATAGACAAGAAAAAAATTAAAATGGCTTAGCTGGCCTTGTCTTTGAAGATTATTATGAGTTGCTGTAGAGTTTTTAAACAATCTAGGAAGGAAGGTGTAGACCAATTGACAGGGGTAAGAATCAGTACTCACTGACAGCTCAGGAAACATGATTTGTGATATGTTTGGTGCTGTAAATCAGTGGGAAGAGGATAGACTTTTCAAAAATGGTTCCGCAACTCTGAGTTATCAATGTGTGTGCGCGTAGGGAGAAATTGAACCCCTGCATCACCCTATCCATAAAAATCAATTCCAGGTGGATGCGAGACTTCACTGTGAATGATAATACTGTAGACCTTTTAAAAGACACTGTAGGAAAAGGTCCTTAAGCTTCTGAGGAGGGAAAGGGCTTCTTGAGACACACAGCATGCAAATGTAAAGGCAACGTAGCAGTGAGGGGACTTCGCAACTTGCTCCTGGCAGGGGCTCTCCACTCCGCAGTCAAGGACATGGGACCAGGAAACAGATTGGATAGCCAGCCTCTGAGGAAGCCATAAACTTCCCCCCATATGATTGTGCAAGTTATGAAATTTTGTGTTACAAAGTAATTAATTAAAACCCACAAATGATTAAATTAGAGAAATGATTTGACAGTTTGCATAGACATTAAAAGAGTGTATTACAGCTACGTAAGATTAGGAAGAACACTCATTCTTTTTGAGGCTATAAGTACCTACCCAAATTTAATTAAAAAAACAGAAGACTAATAGAGATTAGATTATATCACAATTGCAATCTTTATGAACTCCATACATTACTCATCCATCTAGTGTATATGTAAACTTTTCAATTCTCTTATTTTAAAGTTGATATATTTATGCTCATTTCTCAGTCTAGGCAGATTTTTCTGTGTTCCTGGTCGAGAGCTAATCTTCTATTAATTTCAACTTTGAAATTTTTTTTCACAGAAAATAAGAGCTACATACAAATAAGGAAAGTCTTAGAAGTAAGGACAAATTTGGCAGAAATTCAGAAAAAACAAATTCTATAAATTGCAATATTGTTCGTGTTTATTTTGTCAGGATCATTTCCAACAACTTTTACATGTTTCTGCAGTGGAAACTTTTCCAACTGAAATAACTTCATCTTATGATTTATAATAAAATTCATTTCATTTGGTAAAGAAGACATTCTTCTGCAAATATGAGAAAAATAATGGGGTAATAGAGATGCTGAGGTCATTTATTCCATTGCTTTGGGACAGATACCTAGGAGTCGTTCAAAATGATGACACATTGAAACGTGGTCCTTTAGATGTCCTCTGGCAATATAAGACTAACATCTGTTATCGTTTCTCCTGGTATTTTTTGAAATGTGATTTTGTTTTTAAGTAAATGTCCATAATTCCCAGTCGTTTTTGTTTTGTTTTGTTTTTCCCCCTTTGGATAACTTCATCTAAAACTTCATACCAAAAGGAAAAGTCAACTAAAAAAAAATCATAGAGCTGTCATTGAGTATTTCAAATCTGCTTAAACATAGGAATATGTATTAAGCTAAAAGTGTTAGAGGCACAAACTGCACCTAACGTGAACTAGAAAAATTTAAAAGCTTGTGAACTTGCTCTCTATGAATGCCGACAGTCAAGAGTTTGGGTTTATAAGGGTCCACCACGCAAATGAGATTTCTCCAAATGAACTTCCATGGAAAAATATGGCACTTATTAAAGAATAGCTAATAAAAATATCCTAATATGAATCTTGCATACACACTTATAAAAACCAGCAGTAAATATAGCTATTGCTTAGAACTTAGAGGAACTAAAAAGGATTTTTTAGGGAAGAATATCGTCTACTAATTTTGTATAGAGTTGTAGGCATTTAGTGGTACAAAAAAAGCATACAGACTTGCAGTTGGTTTCATTTTTGCTTTTAAATTCTCTATGGAGAATGCATTGCTTTGTTTTCAAACCCTGTTGGACCACTCCTACTGTCTCATCCTTGGTTTGGCTCTGGGTATATCATCAAGAAAAATGATCATTAAGAGGTATAAATATTTTCCTTATTGCAAATGCTCAGGACCAGAAATGTTTTGGATTTCAGATGGGTTTTTTAAATTTTTTAAATTTTGTTTATTTTTTAATTTTTTAAATTTTTTCTAATTTTTTTTTTTAAATTTTTAATTTTCATACATAATGAAATATCCTGGGGATGGAACTCAACTCTATGAACAAAATTCATGTTTCACATATGCTTTGTATACATAGTCTGAAGGTCATTTTATGCAATGTTTTTAATAAATTAAGTTTTTTCATTGAAACATCAGAATTATGGAACAATATTGGTGCCTGAAAAGTTTAGGATTTTGGAGCTTTTCTGATTTTAGATTAGAAATGCTCAACAGGTCTATAAATGTTAGTTATTTAATTTAATATCAATCATGGATCTTTCAGTTATAGTCCTGTTTGGAAATTTTCATGGCTAGGGAGTTAGAACTAAAATCAAAACTTCAGCTTTACCACCCCAAAGTTTAATCAGAAGGAAAACACCCCAAACATGTGTAATGTCCACGCTAAATCATTTTTAGTTCAAGTATAAAAAGGAAACAAAGAGCATGAAGGCAAGAAGAAGGTGGTTTGGGGGTCTGTTTTTAGCCGGTATCCACAGAGCAAAGAGCTCCTTCCTGCTCTGGCTGCCGTGAAAGCGGCCTAGGCCTTCAGCTCAGCCCTGGGCTCCCTGGCGTTCACTTTTGAAGAGCTGGCTTTGATGTCTTCTCACCAGTCAGGTGTTTTACATTCACCTGTGCTTTCAATTCTTGCATATTTCTTACTCCTGTTCCAAATGGGACAGTGATTAAAACTTTTTTCAAAATATTTTCCGTCTTATTCAATTCTTAAGCTGTTTACATAGGAAGAGTCATCCCCACGATCTAATCCGTCATCTCCCTGGATGTTCACATCTTCTCTTTTTATTTTTTTAATTTTAATTTTTGATTGACACAATAATTGTACATGTTGATGGGGCAGCGTGATATTTCAAAACACGTATACAACATGTATTGATGGAATCAAGGTCATGAGCATTTCCATTTCCCTACCATTTCTCTATTCCTGAAGGCTTCAAGTTCCTCTCCCTAAATCTTCATAAAATGTGTAACATGTTAATGTGAACTATAGCCACCCACCGTACTGTGCTGTGGAAGGTATTATTCCTTTCATCTTAACTAGGTTTTGATACTAGTTATCTAACTGCCCCCCACCGTCTGCCCACTGCCCAGCTTCTAGAATTCTCTGTTCCCCATTCACACTGACTTTTTTTTCTTTAGCTTCCACATAAGAAAAAGAATATGCAGCATTTGTCTTTATTCTAAAGACATGTTTTCTTCACTTCTTTCTATGTGGCCCCTGGTGCTCCTAAGGGGGTCTTTCCACCTTGATTTGACCCTCAGCCCTGCATGTCTGCAAGTGTCCTCTCCCTAACACCTCCTCAGACTATTCCTCTGTCCTCCTCAGCAAATCACCCGTTTCTTGAAGCTTTTCTGCATTTTCTGTGATGGCCTAAAATTTCTCCCAGGCACCTTTTTTTCCATTCTTTCCCTGTCCGACTTTCCTTTCTCAATCCTCCCACTCTTTAAATGATGAGTTCATAAGGACCAGCTGTATGCTGCATTTGTTTAAATAAGCAGCTACCATGTACTTTCCTAAGCATTATGGTATAACACTTAAAAGATAATGTGGGCAGGAAATATTAAGTCAGACTTGAAAAAATTAGGGGAGACCTCTACCCTCAAAGAATGTGACAATTGTCCACATATTTATCCACTTTCTATTTTTATTTTTTTTAGTTGTAAATGGACACAATACCTTTATTTTGTTTACTTATTGTTATGTGGTGCAGAGGCTCGAACCCAGGGCCTCACCCATGCGAGGCGCCCGCTCTACTGCTGAGCCCCAGCCCCAGCCCTTTATCCACTCCGTAATGTCTCTTTCTCCCTGGGTCGCTGCTCCAGCTCCCTCCTTTAGGCTTCCTAGAATCACCTCTCAAAGAAGTTCCCAGTACCAAACCCTAGGTCCAGGCTGAGCTTTCAAAGGGACTCAAATAGGGACATAGATGGATCATACTACCTGTCATTTTCGATTTCTCTCTCTAGTGTGACTTCTGCCTTCTACTGCTTACTACCTCATTTCAACAAAATTTTCAACTTAAAATTTTGAGAGAAAGTCTTATTTTCCTGGTCACCTTTTCTACCTCAGACTCTTATGTTAGTCACTAGAAGACCATAGATGGAGTGTTTGGGGCTGAGGTGCCTGTCCCTACTCTAGATTAGCCTGCTATGCTTGTTTGTGTAGGTCACAGATCTCTGTCCTCAGTAGAATCTGGTGGCAGACTGCTCACATCGAGGGATGGCAGATGTAGAGAACTCAGATGCAGCATGAATGGATTCTTCTAGCAGCTCCGCAGAGCGGGGACTGTTGCTCCCTCTCTCAGATGGGGAAACTGAGGTTGCCACCTGCCTGGCTCAGGATCTCATGCTCATGATGTCTGGATTTAGATCTAGAATTTTCTAAGCCCACAGTTCTTTTCATTATCCCATTATGTGCCTTCTATGAGCAGCTGGGGATCAGCAGATTAGATTTAGTACCAATGTTGCATTTTTAACTTAGTTATAGTGTGTAAAAAGATTAAATTATTTCCCTAAAGAAGCTCTGTCTCATCCCTTACCTTTCTCATTTTGAGGACATATCCGTGAGATAAACGATACAGACAATAAATTACATCTTTACAGTGAAACCAGGCAGGGGTTGTTGTCAGAAGATCTCAAGCTAGCAGGTACTTGGAGACAAAGTTGGAATCTCAGCAGGAACATTATGTTGGAGCAGCCTGTACCCCAAGGCCTCTCTCAGGGAGGACACACACCCCTCAGTAAGAAAGCTTGGGAGCATAAACCATACCTGCACAGCTCCCTGCTGACCAGATATCTATTTCTGGTATGTGAAGCAATGGCCCTTCCAGAATATACCCAGCACAAGGCAGGACATTTACTGTTTCAAGTGAAAGGGAATGAATTGCCTCCATGTAATGAAGGACCCCAGTGGGACAGATAATGCTTCATTCTGTCTGGAGTCAGAATCAAATGATGTCATCAAGGCTCATTTCTTCTGCCTTAGCTGTGCCCTCGATGGGCAAGAACACAGTTTCTGCAGATGGATGTACCCAGGATAGACACTACCCTCTCTCAGGTTTGAAGACTGGGATGGAAGTCTATTCTCCTGGAGCTTCAGCATCATGTCAGTAGACACATTGATTCTGATATTCTGATTTGCTCATCTTCAAGTCAATCACTGTGGCTAAACAAATAGAATCTGCTGCTGGCTGGCCCTGGCCCTCTGGCTCAGTATAGTGTTAGTCTTACCTACAATAGAGTGGTGGGGAGTTGAGGCTCCCAACAAAATCAAGGTCTTTTTATCACAAAGAGAAGGAGCAGACTTGGGGACATAAAACCACATGCAGGGACATACAGACACACACACACACACACACACACACACACACACACACACACACACAGGCAGCAGATATTCCTTCTGCACCCGACACTGTCTCCCTATGTGCTTGGTCTATTTAAATAAGCAACTGAGGTGCAGCTTCATAGGTGTTATGATATGAGGGTCAGAGGGTGGTGTGGGGGCATGCTTAAGCCAGACTTGACAAACATAGAGAAGGCCCCTCAGTAAAGAACTGAACAATTGTCCACAGCATTCACCTGCAGATGGCCTCGGTCCATTTTGTGCAGCTTTTACAGAAGACTTGATGTTGAATAACGTGTAAAATAAAGTCATTTGGCTCACGACTCTGGTGGCTGGACTGTCCATATAGCATGGCGCTCTTGTCTGGCGAGGGCCCTGGCTGCTTCATAGCATGGCACACAAGAGGGCAGGGAACCTGTTGCTTGCAGGAGCCAAGCAGGTGGGAGGGGGTCACTTTATACAAGAGAAGGGCAGGGATTCCCTCCAGGCTGACCCCTGGGATCCAGTCATCTCTAATGGGCCCACCCTTTGAAGGTCCCCCCACCTCACATGATCAGGGGTCCAGCTTCCAGCACGGGAAGGTTTGGGAGACACACATCCATAGCACAGCCCAGAAGTGCTCAGGAGTTTGTGGTACTCTAGCCATCGTCGGGTATTAAAACTAATCAGAGGGATATCGAAACAGAAGCTTCAGCAAACAAAGCAAACCCAGGCAGCCCACCACTGTTCTGGGAAACTCCTGTTCACCCTTCAACCCCAGCTTATTTGCCCATCCTTTGTGAAGTGTCCCCTCCTCTCTGTCCAGCCCATGCCCTCACTTTTCACAACAGAGCTCATTTATCTCATTTATCGTGCATTTGTCTCCTGTTCTGTGTCTGTGTTCCTTGCTGCACTCACCCCATGTGCTCACGCTTCTCCAGGGTCAGGCCCATCCACCCTCAGCAGTCCATTATTACTGGAAAAATATAGAGCACGATGCCCAGCATGGAGAAGCCGCACATCCTGATGTGCCAAGGGTACTGAGCAAATACCTCCCTGAGGTAAAAAGCACTCCCCACCCCAACTTTGGTGCAAACCTAATCGTACTGATAGCATTTGGCCTGTGATAATAGGACAGATGCCACACCTCGGACATCTCTTTCACCCAGCATTGCCTCTCTGCTGCAGCCAGGGAACAGTTCTGAGAGGCTCTCCTTAAGGAGAAGTGTGGGCTACAGCACATACTTTATTTTGATTTACTTTGGCTTCAAAGACCCATTTGTGGCAAATTTCTTGCTTCACTGAGGTTGTTGATAAGTGCATAGAGTACAATCCTGAGCCTAGAATTTCTTGCTGACTTTGTGCATATAGTAAAGTATTAAAAACAAGCTTCTCCCATCACACAGCTCCAGGGCTGAGGCTCACATGTCTGTATCAGCAGAGCAATGCTAATGGAGCATCTTGCCCCCAGGATTGTTATAGGTGATCCCCACACTCCAGCTTGTTTACCTATAAAGAGGAGAAGGGCCATAGCTCAGTTGTGGGGTATGGTGAGTGTTAAGGAAAATAGCAGCCTCAGGACCCCTAACCTGTGCTCACGAGGTGTGTTCTTTATTTCAATTCTGACAGCATTTATTTAGCATTTTGTTCTGTGCCAAACTCTGTGCCAAATAGTATAATGAAACATAAGTAAGTACATGCATTTTCTAATGAAGAATATGATGCATTGTTACAGGAATATTAGATTAACAAACCACTACAATAGTTGATTAGATAAAGGAAGATAAAGTAAACATGAGGACAATTATCAAGCAAATTTTCCTTAGGTCTAAGCTGATTGCACCCCTTCCTCATGTGTAGAATAAAAGCCAGCTCTGCTCCTGCACAGCGCCCTCCTACTGTCCTGTCTCTGCTGGCCTCATCTGCCTCCCCTCTTACAACACCCCAGTGCTCAGTTCAGCAGCAAAATGTGACAGTGCTCATCATGGCCTGGCTCATGCTGTTCCACCTCCCTGGATCCTTCTTGCTCCTCTTCCCCCCAGGAGAAATCCCCCTCAACTTCCAATGTTCAACTCAGGTGTCACTTTCTCCATCCATCTCAATAAGAATGGCACACTTTCCTCTGTTGATGTCAATTTATGTATTTATTTCTCCAACTAGATCATAGATCTTCTGAAGCAGTGTGGAACCTGGCATGTGGCCTGGCATGTTCACAGCCTGGAACCTGGCATGTAGCCTGGCACCTAGTTGGTATTCAAAGGCACCTTTTCCCTACTGGAGGGTGGGACTTTCTTAATGACAACTTTTGACAGGCTCTGACTTCATCCCAGCCTTAGGCTTCTCCCAGATTTTGGTGATGACAGAGAGCTTGCTTGTCACTTCCAGGGACAGACACCAGAGTCTGTTAGCTCCAGAAGAATGATCCACCACTGGAAATTGAATTACACTCTAGCAAAGGAAAATATGCAGCTGTTACAGTATTTATTTGTTTGGATAAAGCACAAAGCTAGTCTTTTCAGCAACCAGTTTGGAGAACTTCCCTCGGACTTTGGATGAAAGATATTTTGCTTGGAAGACAATAAAATGTCATTAAGTAATGACATCATCTCTTCAGTGGTGGAAGTGTAACATTTGGAGTTAGAAAGAGGGGTATTTAGTTTTTATCTACGTCTCCACCTGTGTGATCTTGGGAATGCTTGCAAACTTTGCTAAACCCCCATATTAGCTTCATCTATAAAATAGAGGTGGTTATCCTTTCCCAGGAAGTTTGTAGTGAGGACCAGGAGATGGAGTGCATTACATGGTGTGGAGCTCCCGTGGGATGTCATACTTGCACGTAGCACCTGAAGATGCACACAGCCCTTCTCCCCAAGGTGGAAGTGCTGCTGCTGAGCTAGACTTAAACCAGCTAAGATAATTTGACCTGGTGCCAAAGATTCTGTGCAAATCCCTTCTTTTCAAACCTCTGTCACTTCCCTAAACAAAGTCACATGACCGTAATAGGACTTCTCAGGATATAGGCCAAGGACTCCTTTGGTTGACAAACCCTCAGTTCAGCCTAAGCCCTATCCTTTAACCAGCTTATTTCTGGGAAGATTTCATTGAATGCTTAACTCCATGTGGCAATGAAGTTCTAGAATTTTCTATCAAATTATATATGTATATATATATATATATATATATATATATATATATATATATATATTTTTTTTTTTTTTTTTTACTTTTTATCCTTGACATTATTCTTTACTTTGGCTGCCAGCCTCCTTCACATGGCTCCTCATAGCTTCTCATCCTGTCTCCAGGCCTTTGTATCTGGCTCCTGCCAGCGTAACTCCTGTCCTGCCAGCCGCAGGGAGCTGTCATGTGACCACTCTGCCAACCCATTGCCAGCCCCCTGGTGGGTCGTGGGTCCCTTGGGTGCTTCCTTCATTCTGTGTGCATGTTCTGTCCATCCTACACCAGGATTCTCAGTGTTTCTGGGTTGTAAGTCCCAATAGGTACAGGTATTACTTTGTCACTTCTGGGTTGAAAAAGGAGAACCCACACTTATGTGGAGGAGGCTGAGTGTTTGCAACTGAATGCTCCACAAAGAAAGCATGATTGGACATGGTCAGGGCTGGAGAGCACTCTGGCTTTGGGGCCAGGCAGTCCTAGTGGGAATATCAGCTCTGCTGACTCTTAGCTGGCAACAGCAGCAAGTTACTTCTGAAAACCCTCAGCTCCTCATCTATACAGCAGAAACAACTATCCCTCCCTCACAGGGTCGCTGTGGGACAAAAAGCAAATGGAAAGCAAATTGACCAGTGCTAGCTATAGGCATGTGCCAAAGGGCCACACTGAACTCCATTAATATGCACAATTAATACAGGTGAAAAAATGAGTAAATATATATTTTTTTAAATCCAGGCACCCTACACAGAGCATGGATCTGATCCGTGGAACCAGATCATCTTAACTTCTAAACACTGAGTCTTGGGGAGTCAATGCTTTCAGAGCTGTGCCAGGCATCAGCATGTGCATGGGTGTGAGAGCCCTCAACATAGCAGAGAGCTCAGAGAGTGCAAATGCCATATAATCCGTGAGGCACTGCCTCTTCTAATAGCCATGCAAGCCTAGACATTTGCACGCAGACCTAAGCACTGCTCCCTGATTTACTCTGAGCTCCATCACCAGGAGGGAAAACAACACCCCAAGTTGGTTGACTTGAACACATTGATTCCCACACAAAGCAGGCCTTCTTCTTCCTTTCTTTATTTTTTGAACCTTAGTTGCTTCCCCTAAAGAAAAAGTTGGGGATAGTTAACACCTGTCCGATATGATTTATCTGGTTCTTTTTGAACCAAGAAGATAAACTAAAAGAGAGAAGAAGGTCAAAGTCCATGTATTCCTGTTTCTTGTAGGTTCCTACTGGGTGGGCTGCTAGACATCTCCAAGCCTTTTGATTCTTCTGAAAAATAAAGAGAGGGAACTTTTTCTGGATTTATTGAATGAGAACAAATAGTCTTAAAGTAAGAAAAGCAAGATGTTAAGGTGTTTTATTTGTTGTACTGTAAAAGTGACACCTTTTCTCAGAAATAAACACCCCAAGTCTGGTCCTAAGTAGTAGATTGTCTTGAAGTTAAGGTAATTGGGGCGGGCTGTTGGGCAGTGTGATGCAAATATGAATTTTTTAGTTGTCAATGGACCTTTATTTTATTTGTTTATATGTGTTGCTAAGAATCAAACCCAGTGCCTCGAACTTGCTTGGCAAATGCTCTATCACTGAGCTGCAACCCCAGCCCTGACACAAATATTCTAATGGCAGATCCATAAACTTCCTGACTATGGGGAGGAATGGATTCTGGTTTTAAATCTGAGTGTGCCCTGATGGGAAGGGGAGAAAAACACAGAGATTCCCTGATGCCCCCTCCCCTGTGCTTCTTCCTCATTTTCCTAGATGTTATTCAGAGCTTAAACCTTCAGGCTTCAGGTGAATAGCAAGTACTTTTTGTTGTTGTTCTTTCCTCAAAGTCATGAATGCTCTTCAAGCAAAAATTATTAGTTTTGCACCATTTTCTTGGCACCCCACTTCAGTGCCGTGACAGATCTAGGGTAAGGCTCTGCTGATCCTGTGGCAAGAAGAGTGTGCAAAGGTAGCACATGCCACCTGCCCAGCTGTGAAACACATTCAGGTGTCAGCTCATTCATTTGCTCATTTTTGATTAAAGACAATGATAGGTATTACTTTCAATCTATCACTATGATGACTGAGTCCTTATCTTTTCATTAATCCCTCCTTCTTGTGCCAAACTCATTTGCAGTGAACTCTATCCTGGCCCCTCCCACCATCTGGGGGGGTAGTGGGGAACAGGGGGTGGGGGTCGGGGTCGGGGGGCGGGGGGAGTGGTGGCTGGAGGGGGCTCAGGCACCAGCTCTGCAGTCTTGTGTTCCAATCTATATAAACATGCATAAAACCATCCACCTGGCTTCTGCACAAGTTCTGGTCCTGGGTAAATGTACAATAGGCTTTCATTTTCTTTCTTACTTGCTGTCTTACACTCTTCCTTCCAAAGTGTCTCCCACTATCTCAGGGTACCCTGCAAGGAATGTGCAGCACATACCCCTTGAGGAGCAGAGAATGTACCTCCTAACTCTCAACTTCCTCTTCCCTGGATGAGGTGCTCCCAGGATTACTATGGTTCCCTTGGGGTGTACTCCAGGTGGGCCCAATGAGCAACCATCTGGAGAAAGGCCTCAGGGGGACAGGGAGAGAGATACTGATGCTTGACGGGGTGCTGTCAGCCCTCAGGAGATGGTCAACACAGCACTGGAAGAGGGTGTGGGGCAGACATTAGCAGCCTCTGGCTCCTACAGTGTGGACCTGGAGTCCATCAGAAGGTGGGAATAAGCTGAAGCAATGAACACAGAGCTAGGCAAGAGGGCGCCAGAAGGAGACAGGATGTGAGTTAGATAAGCACCCAGCCAGTAAGTTTAGATCTATCAATTTCCCTGCCCAGGGGGCTGTGGCCTGTGAACCCCACCCATCTGCAACTGCAGTGCCAACAGGGCTAAGTTCCACTCTTCTGCAGGGCTTGTGTGAAATTCTGTCTTTTTCTCCTACTCAAATTTATTCTTAAACTATCCAATCTCTTCTTCCCAAACTGGCTTGAGTGACTGTTCCTTGCTACCAACAAAGTACAGCTCAAGCCAGAGTCAAACCCACACTGCAACTAGCCCTTACTGAAGCCCTGTATCTATCATACTGTAGGGACATTGAGAACACAGGCCCTGGGGGAAGATGGCCCACCCAGGTTGAATCCCTGTGTCCTCCACTCTTATTGCTATGTTACTTTGGCAAATTAGTTAACCTCTCTTTACCTCCATTATCATATTGACAAAATGAGGATAAAATGATGCCTACCTTGTTATATTGCTGTGGAAATTGAATGAGTTAATACAAGGTGTGCTGGACACACTGTCTGGTTCAGAGTTAGCTCTTGGTAAATGCTCATGTATTTTATCATTTGACTGAACTTCAAACTGGACCTTCCTCTTGCTGCCCATCTCTTCAGTGTCAGCCACAATGTGCCCAGTGCAGCAAAGTAGGGGAGTGTGGCTGAACGGCACTGGGCATGTTCCTGCAGAGTGCATGTGACAGCAGTGAACAGAGCCTGTGTCATGGAGCCTGGCTCGAAGGAACAACCGGCATCGATCCTGACACACCCTAAGCACAGCTGCTTTTGCTCTGAGTGCTTATTGAGAATGAGGCTGAGATTGCTACTGTAATCATTATCAATATCTCAATAGACTGGAGGAAGAACTTGAAAACTGGCTGAACAAGGTTGGAAGACTGGTGTTCTTCCAAGATTTAATGCCTTGAGTATAATCCAGGGACCAATCAGAGCTAACAGACCCTCCTTGGTACAGTCTCTGTAAGAGGGGCTCTTCCTTTCAGAACCTCAGGCTGCAATGCACACAGTGAGGGTGAGCCACACCAAGACATGCTCACTCTGCTCAGGGCATTGTGTTCGTCCTCAGCGGGGAATCAGCTACATTTCTCAATGGGTCATTTTAGAAGTCACTTTAAGTGTCTTCCTCTAGAACCCCCAGCAGTCACTCCATAAAGCAGGAGCTCTGTTGGAACTGACGACTCTAGCAAGGGGGAGCTGACTAGTATAGTGTGGCTGTGTCCAGGGACAGTATAACTGGGTTGGTTATTAGGAGCCTCTAGTCTCTGTATGGATCCTGTATGGCACTCTAATTGTGGTCCTTCCAGGGCTGAGGTTGATTCTGGTTCACCAGAATCTGTTTGCCCCGTCAGTCTACAACCCCTCAAGGATGGGATAGGACAGAGCTGGAAAAACCTATCATGCTCAAAAATATTTGAAGCATAAATATATGGTGAATAAATTAAATAGAACTCCTTATTACCCAGGAGAATTTGCATACACTACCACCATCCCAACTTCAAACATCCTTTGCACACTGTGTGGCCTATTAAAACAAAAATTATTTCTCCTTTAGCTCCCAGAAAACCTGTATCATCTCAGAGAGGTCCCTGGCTGGGTGATTCCCTAAGTCCCCTTGTGCTACCATGTTGTCTTCTGTAACGTATTATTATGGTTACTCATGAAGTCAATTGAGCCATTATATTTTTAATACGTGCTTCCTCACCATTCACCCTTACCCCAATATAAACCTTATTTATTATAGTCCCAAACACATTTTCCTCCATCATAGCATTTTGAGTACACAGCAAGATGACCGGAACATAGAATATCTCAAAAAAATATTTTCTGAATGAATGAGGGAACACATGAAAAGACTCTGTGCACAATAAATGTATTTATTGCAACCCCATAAAAGATTAGAAAATGATTGAAAAGCCAATAGTTGGCTTTTATAGACTCCCAAGGTCAGCCAAAAAGTACCTGGAGGAGAAACGGTTTCAGAAGTACACTAGAGCACTCCAATCATCTCTGCAAAAGGACACGCATGTCACCCATTACCTTCCTTGTTTTCCTTTCAGTAAACAAGTTTTAGAAGAGCGCTGAGTTATTATTTTTTTTTCTAGAGCTGATTAGTGACTGCTTACTTTAAAAAAGAAAAGCAATTCAAATGGAGGTAGTTTTATCCTTCTGAAGTACTTCTTTATTGTGGCATTTTGCTTAATTGCTTTGTGGAAGATAGAGGCCTTATCTAGTAATTGGAATGCTGTATCCCCATCACTGTCTTATGGATAGTGATTACTGTAAATCTACCAGAAAGCTTTTTGAGCTGTGACTTAAACTCATCATTGTTTCCCTTCCTGTTATTTCTCAGAGCAACATGAACCGAGCTGTCCACTCCCCACATACGCATGGCCGTTTGAAGCATTGTCCATGCTAAACACACATTCCAGATATTAATGACAAAGTCCACACAACACAGAGGTGGAGTGAGGAGTCAGATCCAAAGAGTTCAGACACCACAGTGGCCTTCTCCAGGGCTGGAAAGGGTATTGCCAGGCATATGTTTGGTATTACCTAAATATTGCTTAACCCAAGGGCACTGAAGTTTTTTCTTCTTTTTTATAAATCTTATGCTACTCTGAAAATTTTGCATTCATTTTTTTTTAAAGTAACATATGTCAGTGTTTTCCAACTGGGGTTTTATCTAAAATATAGTCTTATTTTCTATTTTGATAGGCTTCCAAAAAAACAGGAAATTTAGCAAAACCATTCATTTATTTCTCTGTTCATCTATTTTTTTTTTAAATATTTGTTCTAGTTAACAAAACCTAATTTAAAAGCTATGAGCTTTCAGGGATGGTGTTTGGTTCATGGAGAACTGCACGGGGCACTGTGAGGTGACAGCTCCAAGTGCAAATTGATCTACTTGGGTTGACTTATCTCACAGGATTGGCAGGTGGCCCACCTTGGCACCTCTCTTCCCTTTTCACCAAAGTCTTGAGTGAAGGATGCAGAGATGGGTAACTACAGGGTCTGACCTCAGCTGGAAACCATGGGCAAATCCGCCATCTCAGCTCAGGGTTCTCCTGCATCTCCAACTCATCTCCATGTGGCCTCACTTGAGCAGCTCTGTCCCAGGTGGCGCTAGTTCCGAGAAGGTGCCTGGAGCACATTCCACGGCTCTGCCCTGCAGGTCCAGGCTTGGGGAAGTCAGCCATCTGCTGAGCCTGGCTTTCTGCAGCCTCATTCCTGGGGGAAGGTGATGGTCTTCGGTGCCCAGAAGCACCAGGGCTGATTCTGCTGATGTTACAAGGTGGGGAAGGCGGATAGGCGGCCATGGTTTGTCAAGCTGACATCTGGAAATAAAAAGGCAATGAGGCCAGATGTTTGCTGGGACAGAGCGTCTAGATGGGGAAGCTGAGACTGAACCCACTTAATCAGCAGAGGAGGTGGCTTTAGGCTCACTGTGTGTTTAAGTGTTGTGCATAGCCAGATAAAACCTCAAAAGGTCGACTTTAAAGATATTAAGGAAAGAGATAAGGCCTCCAGGAAGCCTCCTGTGCTTCCATCTGCATATAACATCACTTTATCAGCACCAACCCCCTTGTAAGTCAAAATCCAGGAGTAGAAGATGCCTTTTCAGACAGCGACAGCTTAATACCATAGGACCCAATTAACTGGGGACAGACAGAGAGGGAGATAAAATCATATATAATGAGATCATCAGGAGTATGCAAATAAAATCTAACAGTCTGGTAATATTGTGATGGAAAAGATATTTATTCCAATCATTGTATTTGTATGTGGAGCATCAAACTGCTGCCCCAGTCCAGGACCCGAGCGAATCCCCCTCTGGGCAGCAGAGAACTCCTGGCACCACTAGATCCTGGTGTCGGAGTTGTTCCGTCCTGGAAGGCCTGGGGTAACTGCTTCACACGTCAAGAACCTGAAGCTTCACCCTGTCCCTGGGAGACGCGGACCGAGATTCTTAGCGGTGGATTGATTCCCTGCAGCCTGCAAGTTTGATTTAGCATGATGCTGCCCAGAGAAACAACAGCACAAAGGAGAAGAGCAGTGACTTGGGTGGACTTTGCTTGGCAGTGGTTTCACACATCTCCTTTCATCTTCTTGATGTTTTTGCAAGAAGGAGACATTGTCTTCCTTTCACATTGCAAGAACCCAAGACTGAGAGGAACTAAATCGCTTTCTCAAGTCTTCCCAGTGCAGAGTAGAGAAACTGGGGAACATTTTCAAAACTACTTGAAATAAGCTGTGCGGTGAGAGGGGGTGCAGGGTGTGGTGTTTCCCAGGTATGCCAGTGGGCAGGTAGCTTGCTTCTTCAAGGTTCTGCGGTTGCTGCTGAATCCCTGGTTTCTTGCTCTGTTGAGAACATGATTTTTCCTCTTCTCTTTATGCCGCAGTCCGGCTGCAGCAAAATAACCGGGGGGTGACGAGCAACTTGTGTACATTGATACAGCAGGAGTGGGAGCCGTTTATTCTCCGACAGGAGTGGTATATATACATTCCACACAGCTTATCTTAATTAACATAAACTAGATACAACAGTCAACCAATAAGGAATCTCCACACTCAATGGCTCGCTGGCGCCACCTCACAAACCACTCCCTCTGGCAAAATGCCAGGCGCCTTCTTGACTTGTTTACAAACCCTAACAGTTTATACCCTCTATGACTTACATGTAGGTGCTGTTTTTCTAGCCCCAACCCCCTCACACACCTGCTCTCAGGTGTGCTTAGGATGGAAGGGGACGTGCAGAGGTCCTCGGTCTTCCTGGGGAGTCAGGTCCATTTGAGCACTTCTCCATGAACCACCCCATTCAGTCCATGACTAAAACCAGACTCCAAGTCTTTCTCTGCTCTTTCAATATTATCACTTTTAAAAAGGATGATTGACAATTTCAATTGCTTTATTAATTTATATTTTGCCACTTTTTTCTAAGAATTAAGCCTTTATATTTTCCTTGTCTTTATAACTCCAGACCAGCAGTGTGGATTCAGGCTGACTCCACGTATCCACCCTACCTCATTATCTGTCTCAGATAAGAGACCTTTAGGTTCCTGGGAACACATGTGATGTTAAAAGAAATTATATCCCTATATTGTATGCATGTACAAATATGTAACAATGAATCCCATTATTATATATAATTATAATGCACCAATAACAATTAAAAAGAAATGTCCTGTCTTTGTCTATTTTTAGTGCTATATCGGAATGCCTAAGACTGAGTATCTTTAAGAGAAAAAAGTTCACTTTGGCTTATGTTCCTTGGAGTTGGGAAACCTGAGAGCCCAGTGCTAACATCTTCTCAGCTTCTGAAAAGATGCTTTTCACTCCTGGTAAAGGCAAGTGGGTGTGTTTGGACAATGCAAAGCACAGGGGCCCGTGTTCCCTCTAATAACCTGATCTCATGGTGACCCATCCAGTCCAGCAGGAGCTGCATAAAGCCATTTATGAGGTGGTGCCCTAGGATCTGATCACCATCTAAAAGCCCACCTCCCAACACTGCCACAATGAATATCAAATTTCAACATGAGCTTTGGAGGAAACCAACTATATTCAGTTCATAGCTTGTTCTACTAAACATAGTCCCTTCCCATTATGATCTTCTCCTTCCCAGGAACCATAAAGTAAATAACTTTCTGGCTCAAGGCACTTGCTTCTCTCCCCTCTCATTATTGTCATCAAATGTTCTAATTTGCACCATCCACATTGCATTGCTGCCACAGTCTGGCTGGGCACAATTCAGGAGCCACTTGTCAAAAGAAACTAACTTTATTTTTAGAACTACAAACGCCAAGCAAAACAGCTCCTCAGGAAAAAACCCTCAGAGCCCAACTGCCACCACCGGCTTCCACAAGCCTCTCACCCACACCAACCTCACCACCTCCCCCAATCCTCCTGCTCTTGAGGCCGATTGGCTGGGTTTCGTGGGCGGAGCCAAAGAAGTTCCCCAATGAGCAGCTCCATGGAGGAGCCAATCAGCTAGATGTTGCTGGGGCCGCTGTGAGCCAATAATCAGCTGGCAGTCTGAAGGGCAGGGAAACAGCCCAATGAACATCACTGCAGAGGAGCCAATCAGCTAGATGTTGCTGGGGCTGCTGTGAGCCAATCATCAGCTGGCAGCTGGAAGTTTGCTGGGGCCCCTTTGGCTGTGGCTCTCAACACATTGCCCAGAATGTTTTCCTGCTATATTAAATTACCATTGGCAAATAAAAATTGTATATTCTTATGATGTACCAAATGATGCTTTGATATAACTATCCATTGTGAAACGATGACCACAGTCAAGCTGACTGCCACATCCATCACCTTTCATAGTTATTATACTTGTGTGTGATGAGAATATTGAAGATGTAGTCTCTTAGCAAATTTCAAGTATACAAAACAGTGTTATTAACTTTAGTCACCATGCTAAACATGAGATTCTCTACAATCTACTCAACTTATAATGGAAACTCAATGTGCTTTGACCAATGGTATCCGTTACCCTCTCTTTCCTGATTTTATGAGTTTGACTTAGAACACCACATATGTGAGTTGATGCAGTGTTTGTTGTTGTTGTTGTTGTTGGGCTGGTCTTATCTCATTTACATCTCATTTACATAATGGCTTCCAGGTTTATTCAATTTGTGACAGCAGGATTTCCTTCTTTTTAAAGGCTGAATAGTATTCCATTGTGTACTTTACCACATTTCTTTATCTAGTCATCCATCATCGGAAACCTAGGTTGATTCCATATCTTGGCAGCAATTACACTGTGGTAAACATGGCAGTGAAGATGTCTATTTCTTTGACATAGTGATTTAAACTTCTTTGAACCCTGAAGTGGGATTGCTCTACTTTTTATTTTTGGGAAAAAAAAAAAACATAAAGTACAGAGTCCTGGGTCAGGAGAAGAGGTGGCAGGCCTACCTTTTTCTGTGGTTCTTTCTCTGTTGTGATTCAGTTCCCAGAAGGCTACTGAAATAGACCAGGACCAGTCGATGCCAGAGAACACAAGTCCCCCACTTCAATCACTTGTATTTTGTAATATTTTACCTAATTACTTGGGATATCAGCCTCCTCCTTCTCTATTAGGAAAGCTTCTCCATATGACCTTCTTGACATAATTGCAATAATAAGTCTTAAGAGGAGCTGCCAAAGCCCAGCGCAAACGTTGCTTTCCAAGACATTTTGTAGGAATTTGTTCCCAGATCTTAAGATCAGCATAATTTGCAGGCCTTTGGCCATTAGGGCTTCAGGTCTGTTCATATCAGTGACCAGGTCGCCCAGTTTATATCCTTTGTCGTATTTGCTAAGACCTGAATTTCGTGTCCTCTCCACAATCTTACTGTTAAAAGTGATTGTATTAGAAGGTGGGGACTAGGGGAGGTATTCAGGTCACGGGGGTCATGGTTTCAGAGTCCCTATAAAAGAAACTTTAGGAGCCTGGGGATATAGCTCAGTTGGTAGAGTGTTTGCCTCGTGTGCACGAAGCCCTGGGTTCTAATCCCCAGGAGCACCAAGAAAAAAATATAAGACTGCAGGGAGCTCATGTGTCCTTCCATCATATGCAGGCAGACAGCATCCTTGAACCAGAAGAGGGCCCTCACCAGACACGGAGCCTCTGGCTCCTTGTTCTTGGGCTTCCCAGCCTCCAGAGTTGTGAGACAGAAATTCTTAATGTTTATATACCACTGTTTTAATGATATGTTATTATAATAGCTCAAATGAACTAAAACACTATGATTTGTTTCATTTTCATATATTCTCTAACATTAATTACCAAAATTTTACTTTGAGTAAGGCTCAAGGGATATGATTGCATTTATATTATTTTCAGCTTTCCCCTGAACTCTCTATAGCCGGTAATGCCAAACACATCCTAGTCCACTTTGCCTTCATGAGGTCATGTGGAGGTTCCAAGGGGGCCTAGCACTCCCAGCATTTTTTCCCACCATCCTTTGTTTATAATGTCTATGGCCTTCGATGGGGATTGCACCTCATGTGAATTCTGGGCCTCGTTTTCCTTCATTTCTGAAGATTCATTATTCCATCTGTGCAATTCACATCCCATTCAAAGTCACCCAGTGAAAGTTAACAAACGGGTGAATAATGAATGAAGAGACTCACTCTTCCAGTCACGAGAGTCAAGGCGGCCACATGACAATTATCTACCATGAGTCAGAGCCAATGAAGAGGGTGAAGGTCAAGCACCATCTCAAGTTAGCAGAAGGCACAGTAATGCACACTCCTTGAATCCCAGAGCATCTCAAAGTTGGAAAATTTCCTCAAATGAAGCCAGCTCTTGAGTTAGCTCATAAGTGTGAAGTTAGCAATACAAAATGCTGCATGAGAGGTTTCCCAACAGGTCTTTCATACTACAATACACAATGCATCATTGAAAGCCAAGTCATCATTGGGACCCATGAACCAGAAATGGATGAAACAGATAATTCTATGATGGAGGGCAGTATGTCAATCATGAGATGTTTGGAGTCAAAGGTTTCCAATGTGTTTTCCTATACAAAGTTTTATCTTAATCTCATGCTGCTCTCATCATATAAATAGAGTAAGACTTATTATTTCCACTTATAAAGAAATGGGCTCAAAAAACCTAACATGAGATATTTATCCAGGAACTTGGTGCCAAACAATGGTGGAGCCAGACCCAAATCTGGCATTCTTTCCATTCTGCAATGCCACTGTGTAAATTAAAAAAGGGAACAAAGGAAACATTATTCATCTACTTACTTTCGTTATGCACATGAAGTGAGTCAAATTTCTCTGTCAGATGCCAAAAGACAAATGTGGTGTTACAGTGCAAAGAAGAAGTCCCAGTCAGGCCTACCTTCTGCATTATTCATATGGGTCACTTTGGGAAGACTGACTTGCCTCTCTTTGAAGGACCATTTTATAATGCAAAATTCAAAATAGAATACCTACTGCCAATAGATCTTCTGAAGATTACTAAAGTGCCATTGCATGATGCACAATGCCTCCCACACAGTAGGTCAGCCAAGGAAAGTACTGATTTTTATTACCCTAGTTCTACCAAGTAAACCAGACTCCAAATCTACTAAGTGTTTTTTCCTATTGATTTTCAACTTACTGAATTTTGGGGAGGGGGTTGAAAGATATAAACACATATCTCATTTGGTTACAAGTTTAAGTCAACTTTATTTGAAGAGAATAAAATGGCCTTGGATCCTAAATTACAGGGATAATCAAATAACTGCTGGCAAAGCTGAAGCAATGTAGACATTAATTCCAACCCCAAGCAGCACTGTCTGATTTCACCTAGGTGAGATCCCTTTTCTCTTGTGCAGCCCGTGTACCCTGTCCTCCTCCATGCAAAGCTGGCATGCAGCAGGGGCCCATGCAGAGGACGATGGCTGTGTCTGGCCCATAACTTCCATCAGTTTTCGTGATGAACTGTACCTTGCTGTCGTGTCTGCTGGGCAACAGGTCCCCACACTCGGCCCTCCTCCCATAGAGGCAGGAAGTTCTGCAACCCAGCAGGCTGTGTGCTCTCTGCAGCCACCCTGAGTCAGGTGGAGAGCCTCACATAGACAAGAGGTCAGCAAATACTGTGCGTAATTCCACTTCTGTAGGACAGTTCTCTAAACAAGTCCACACACAAATCCATGCCTGTGGATTTTAACAGTTGCTATGATTTCAATATTTCTTTCCTTTCAAAATATACATGTTGAAAACTTAGCACTAATTAGATGATATTAGGAGGCAGAGTTTTGGGAGGCAATTAGGTCAGAAGGGCTCTGCCCTTATGAAGGCCCTTCTAAGAGATGCCTTTACATCATGTTAGGACTCTGCAAGAAGGTACCATCTATGGACGAGGAAGTAAGCCTTCAGCAGACAACAAATCTGTCAGTTCCCTGATTTAGGCTTCCCAGCCTCTAGAACTGTGAGAAATACCTTTTTGTGGTATTTTGTTGAAGCAGTCCAAATGGATTAAGACAAATGTAATTATGGAACTCATCCTGTTCCTTAAATCCTCCCTTAGCCAAATTCAATGCTCTCATTTTTTTCCCCCTCTGGTCTTTATGTTCTTTTTTTGCCATTCTGGACCTTCCGATTTGGCTGAATCTATAGCTCAATATGTGTTCTTCTATATCTGCAGCAATAGCTTCGTATTTGCTCTTTAGCTGGCTGTGAGCCCCGTCTCTGATATAAGAAATGGGAACATGAGCAGTGGACACATGTGGACTCGGAAAAAATCTAAAGTCCTGCCCACTATAAGATCTATGGTGTGCATTTGGGACTCTACATCAATATATTCACCTGAGTAGAATTTCCTAGAGCCTTAACTCAGAAGTCCTGTACGTTTAGAGTTGGGGAGCACAGCTACTGATAAAAACAGAAATTAGCAACTTCCATGTCTGTTGTGAACTGTCAACATCAAAGTTGCCTTATTATCACTTTCAGAGATTTATTTTTACTTATGCTTGCTTCCTTCTTAACAGGCTGAAAAAGTGTTTGCACAGAGGATGCATTTAGTCAGAGTTGAGAGTATAGTTCTTGAATTAATTGTTGTTCATTTCAATGTGTGAAATACCCAGATCTTTGAGGATGTAGGTATGGAATGAAAGACAATCAATGGTGACTGTAGAACTTCTCCACTAGTTGTTTGACAGTCTTCCCACTGAAAGGTAGGGGTTAGGGCCACTCTGCTTGACATCTGGGCTGGCTTTAGTGGGTCATTTTTACTGAACAGAATGCAGTAGAGGTGGCCTTCCTGATTTCTGAGGCTGGATGATGAAAAATGGTGGAGCATCATTGTGGTGGCTGGGAATTTTAACTCTGGACTCCTGAGCTGCCATGCAAGCATCAGGATTGCTCTGATGCTCCCATGTTGTGAGGAAGCCCAATCTATTCTGTGTGGTGAGACCACCTGGAGAGGCTTGGAGGTTAAAGGAAGAGAGTGAGATGACTGACAGTTCTTTCACTATTCCAGTTCTACCTCCTGTCTGACTACAGTGACATGAATGTTGGTAGGCCAGAATTGCTCACCTGCATCCTTCCTGAAGTGACCCCAAAGAGTGGATGATAATAGAACATGGTTTGTTATTTTATCCCACATATTGGTGGAAGTTTTATTATTAAAAAAATAACTAGAGCATTCTTTTTGAGAAATTGATTTCTAACTTAACCAAGTAAAAGACAATATTAATATAATGCCTACTTGCCATTATCTAGATGGCAGAATCAAGGTCAGGCATGGCAATTTTCCCACTCCAAGTTCTCCCTATAGGGGTACAATTGGCTATCAGATCACCAAGAAATGACTTTGATTAGGACCATATGTCACCTTACTGAAAAGAATAAACCAAGAGTTCAGCAGGCATAGAAGGCAGAGCAAGCATGCCATAAGAAGATAGGCTATTAACAACAGATCAACGGAGGAGAGGCTCAAGGCAGCATTCAGGATGGGAAGCTTCCACTGTGGCTGAAGCTCAGGTGAGCCAGCAGGCTGCAGGCACCTGGAGAAAGTAAGACTTAAAAGGAATATTGCATTGAAGCAGCTTTGTAAAAGTCTTGAATGTCATGCTCTGGGATTTAAAATTCTGTGAGCCACAGTGTAGTAAGCAATGGAGAATGGTCATCAGAGGCATATTTTAGAACAAGAGACATGCACACATGCACATATACATGCTCTCTATCTCTTTCTATCTCTGCCTTTCTCTCTCTCTCTCTCTCTCTCTCTCTCTCTCTCTCTCTCTCTATATATATATATATATATATATATATATATATATATATATACACCCTAAGCAGTGTGTATCCAATTCATTGAGCAACAAAATGCCAAGGACAGGTGGGTGAATTAGCAATCTTGCTCACTCCTCTTGGTGCTCCTCATTCTTGGGTCCTTGAAATGAGATCAGAACTTAACATCATTGGATCCCCTTGTTCTTAGGCCTTTGCACTTGAATCAGAACTACACTACCAACTTTCTTCAACCTCCAGCTGCAGACAGCTGATCATGGGACCTTGACCAACAAAAACATATGAGTCAATCTCTCATAATCTTTCTATTTATACATATCTATATATATCTCATTGGCTCTGTTTATCTGAAGATCCCTGGTATGTATGTGTGTATATATTATATATATATATATATATATATATATATATATATATATGTGTGTGTGTGTATTCATATATTGACCTACTTATTAATATATATTAATATATATACATGCTATAGTAATGCATATACATGTTTGTATATATGTTAATATGTATACACATATACATTTGTGTATATACATATTTGTATATATATTAGTAAACAGGTAAACAAATGAGAAGATATCTTTAAAATTATAAATATGAAATGTAATGATCATAATATCAGTATAGAATATATATGGAAAGAAATTAAATCAGGGCTGAGGTTGTGGCATGTGTGAGACACTGGGTTCGATCCTCAGCACCACATAAAACAAAATAAAAAATAAATAAAAGGTTAAAAAAAGGAAATTAAATCAAAATTATCAAGGCCAGGAGATGAGCATTAACCTTTCATAAAATATCTTTATGCATAGTATTTAACAATAGTTATTTATGTTCTGATATAAGCCAGGAAATATTGAATGAAGAATCTTATGGTCCTTGGGTTCACTGTGTCTCCTGTATGGTGGCAGAGATGGATAGAAAACAAGCAAACAATGAAAATATAAGTGATTAAAAGTTGTAACAAGGGACGTGCAGGGAGCCAAAAATGTTGCCCACAAAGACGGGGGGACACTTACTCAGGGTGACCAAAGTCTTGGGTAAAGGATGATCCTTTCATTGAGACCTAAAGGAAGGCTGCTCAGGCGGAGGGAAGAGCCGTAAGAGACACTGAAGTGAGAAGGGCTTGGCGTGTCCTCAGCTCTGAGACACCAGCATAGTGGCACCACGAGGCAGGGGCCATTCTTGACCTGAGACTGCAGGGGTAGGAAGATCTGGGTAGGGCAGCCAAGGCAGGAAGTCGAGGGACAGAATGAAGAGTTGGAATCCTTTTTCTAGTGAAGACACATTAAATTGATTTTAAGCAGGGGTGGTAGCTTAGGAAAGTTATATGCACATATAAATAAAGAAATAACTTCACAGAAATAGGATTACAATAAATAGACTGCTACTTTATTGCTGCATAAAACGTTCAGAATGCTTTTATATTTGGATAATACTGCTGCACACTATTATTAAAATGGTCATAGAATATTCTGCTGTATGCACGTACTATCAATAATTTAACCAATTCCTTAAGGATGGACATTTAATTTGAGGCTGTTATAAAAAAAAAAACCGTGTTGTACATCCATAGAGCATGTGTTATTATACACATTCCTGAATAGGTTGTAAGAAAATTAGTTGAAGAGAATTGCTGGGCAGAAGAGGTGCACTGCATGATTTTCACGTGTTATCACTAGACGCTCCTCAGAAAGAAAGTCACTCCATTTCTATTTCTGATTGCATTGTATGCCATCTTCCTCTCATGCTCACAGAATTTCTAGTCAATCCTGCTTTGACAGGCTTGAAGACACACATCTTCCTCCATTTCTCATCACCTCTGGCTTCTCTTCTAGTTGCTACCCATGATTCATGTTTTGGGAATTCTGTGCTTGCATCCTCTGCCCATCATTTTACTATAAAAGTATCTTTCTTTTCCTTTCTTATTTTTTTTTTGTCACAGTTCTTAGTAAAAGCTAACAAAAATTAAATTTGAATTTCAAATTTTAGTTTCTGTTTTCATGTTGTCATAATCAGCAGCCTTGACTTTTATATTTTCTTTATTTTTAAGTTCAAATTTTAACAGAGGTAGAAAATGATAATGTCAGGAAGGTGTTCTGATTATATTTTGGGGAAACTTAACAAGATCCATTGGATCACTATTGTGTGCAATATTAAAGTTCAGTAAATTTAGCAGATAAAAACATACCAAGTACAATAACTTTAACATAGTAACAAGTAAAGGCAAATGGAACAAAAAAATTCCATTCACAATAGCAATAGTGTTAATATAAGTATACAAAAAGATATATGCCCACTGAATAGAAATACATAGGATTTTTATGATGAAACTTAAGTAACCCACTTATATAAATGAAAGAATGAGGGGTTGAAGTCATTTATCTGGTTTGAGATGAGCAAAGGCTCAGTATTGGGAAACTGGCAATTGTCACATCCTTAATGTACAAATTCAATGCATTTCTGTCAAAGTCACCATAGTTTTTAAAATTTGAATCTTTTTTTTCCTAAAGTTCACCTTGAAAAATGAATATACCACAAAAGGGAAGACAACTCCAAAATAAAAAAGCAAAAGCTTTAATTTCACAAATTAAAACATCATAAGCCTAATTTTACAATAGGCTTGTCCTAGGCTTATCAAGCCTACTACTCTTATAATTGGCACAGAAATTGGCACAACAATAAATGAAAGAAAAATCCAACTTGGAGACAAGAACATATTGGAAATTATGATAGGATGTAGGAGGCATTAAAATTAGTGGAGAAACATACTGTATTCAATAAATCTGGAGACAACTAGAAAACCATTAGTAGAAAAAACTCAGGGTCACATTTTACAGGAAAATTAATTTCAAAGAAGCAAATATTTAAATTAAAAAAAAAACCCACAAATATTCCTAAAGTAAGACTTTTGTCATGATTTGAGCAGGAAACAAGGACTTGCAAGTTAGTGATATGACAATGGCAGTGGGGACTGATAGGGAAGGATGCAAACAGTGACACTGACCAGGAACGGGGACAGGCAGGAGCCATGGAGGACAGGAAGCAGAGACTCATCATGGAAGAGACAGAGATGCCCTGAGGTTACTACTACCTGCAGAGACCCTCCCCAACCCACCTTTCCTGACCTTGACCAGGAACCTACATCCTACACAGGAAGCCCATAAGGGACCCCAACTTGTGACCAACTTCCCCCAAATGATAGAACTAGTTTTTACCTAGTGCTTTGAGCCTACTGACTCACCTACCTAGATTCTAGACCTCTGGACATTCCTGCTCAAAAATTTCCCAAACATCTGCATGTATGAGAACAGGCTTTTGCTTAAGATCTGCTGTCAGGCAGTTCCTTTGTCCCCAGTGGATGGATGGTCATAACCAGATCATCTGCCTTGCTTGAGCTGGGAATGCAGCAAATACTCTCTCTCTCTCTGGCTTTCAGGCCCTTCAGAGTACCATGGTGCAATGATGCAGATGATCCCACAGGTTTTCAGGAGAAAACACTCAAAACTCTCATCATTCCGGTACTAATCAATGTTTGTAGAGACCAATTGTGCAGTGGCAATAGAAATTAATCATGGAGAGGGTTTCTGGGAATTCCAGTTATATTAGTCAGCATATTTAGTTCAGATCAATAGAACCCTCTCAGAAGTTACTCAGAAAATGACCTACTAGAGGAACTTGACAATGCCACGTGTACTCAGGGCCAGTGGAGCTGGGCAGCCAGGGGCAGAGTGCAGTCACACTCTGAGAGCCCCCTCTGGGGGGCTCTTACATGGGTTTTAGGGAAGTTAGAGGTTGAAGATTATTGCTGGGATTAGGGTGTTCCTGCTGCTTGTTCCCATTGAGTTCTCGTGAGATAAAAATGGGATTTGGAGATAGCCTGGTGGAGTAGGTGGATTGTGGGAATGAGAGGTGCCAGATGTCCCAGGGGCACCCCAACTGCCACCGCCTCACACTGTTCATTTCCACAGCAAAAAGTATCAGTGAAGGAAGCCACGCCTGATCCAAGCTGCAAGAGGGTCAGTGTAGGAATTTTCTGTCTTCGCCTCGGGATGGCAGGATTGATAATGCTGGAAATTACCAAGTAAATGGAGAGTGCTTAGTGGCACCCACCAAGAGCTCCATCCCCGACTCCCTCCCTGCTCAGCAACGAAACCTAGCAAGAGCCCAGCTGTCACTATGTCCCATTTTATCACTGGAGAATAGATCTAGGGAATATCATATAGAAAGCCCCTCTCAGATTCACAATCTCATGAAGCTGTGGTATTGGTCTTCTTCAATTTCATTTTCTTATCATTATGTTATTATATTATTATTTACTTTTTTTGCCTCTGATTTAGAAATTTTGAAAAATTATATCAAGAATTATCTCAGGATTCATTTTTTGACAGTTCAACAGCAAAACCTATTGGAATAATGTGGTATCTTGAATAAAAACTATGGAAACTGAAGGAAATAAAGTGTGAACTCATTTACTAATAGATGGACATTGGTTCATTGGTTTGGACAAATGTAACTCACTAATGTAAATATGTTAATAATCAGGGAAACTGGGGAGGGCTTTTTAGGAACTTTCTATGATTTTCATGTTTTTTCCTATAAATCTAAAATCAAGTCCTAAACTTAAAGAATAGCTTATAAATTTTTATTTGAGACACCTTTTCCCTCTATGGTAATTTATGTAAGAAGGAAAATAAATCCCCACACTGCTCCCCCACTCCACTTGCAGAGCCCGGAGGGAAGGGGGAGAAGAGACTGTGGGGTCCTGTCTCGGCCAGTCCTTCTGTGCCCTGAGAGGGAACAGTAGAGTGAAGATGTGTCCACAAAGCATGGGAGTCACCATACCTATGACGTTAATGAGGAGCAAAATCATTCTGAGTAATCAACTTAGGAGGGACAGTCTGCAGGGCACAAAGGGAGCTAGGTGACGTGGTGTGTGCTGAGAGAGTTTCACAATGGGTGATGTTTTGTAATGAATAGGAAACCCTCCATGTGCCACGCCCACTGCGCTGGTCAGCTTTTTGTCCCTGTGGCCAAAAGATTAGACAGGAGGAAAAGTTTATTTTGGCTCATGGTTTCAGAAGTCCAGCCCATGGTTGGCTGACTCCATTGCTCTGGGCCTGAGGTAAGTCAGAACCCCGCTGTGGAAGGGCGGAAGGGAGTGGAGAGGAAAGCAGATCAGGGCTTGGCAACCAGGAAACAGAGACAGCCCCAGTCACCAATGGAAAATAGAAACCCCAAAGGCACATCCCCAGTGGCCTGCTTCCTCCAGCCACACTCTACCTGCCTACAGTTACCACCCAGTTAATCTATTGAAGTGGATTAATCCACTGATTACGTTACAGCTCTTATAGTTCAATCATTTTACCTCTCATCCATGGACATTCCTGCAGTATCTCACACCTGAGTTTTTGGGGGCTACCACACATTCAAAAACCATAACACACACTAAAGAACACTATGCCACAAAATGCAAAGGCAATGTTTTCCTTACCTTACAAATTCCAGAGTAGGAAGAAGAGCTGTGACTGGTTACTCACAAAAGCATGGTACAAATGGCAGCAGAGCAAGGACACACATGCAGGAGGACATGATCTGTGTGTAGAACATCTGGGCACATCTGGGAAGAGCAGGGCACATTCCCTATCCATTGGATGCAAACCTTGAATATGCTTGGCCTTAGCTGATATGAGTGTGATGGGAAAAAGCAAACCACACTTGTCGTGAGAGCCAGCTACAGCTCTGGTTGGGCAGGGGATACTGAAACTTGGCTCAGGGAAGTGATCTCTCCTCTCTTCAATCCCAGCCTCTTGGAAATTGATCATAGCCACAAATGATTTCCTGAAGCCAATTCATGGTGTCCAGAGAACAAATCATGGAGTCCCTCCAAGACTTCAGACTGCCCTTGTTTCAGAACTGACATCCATGTGATAGTGTCACTGGATATCATTATCTGATAACAAACCCCCAAATCCACAAAAATTCACTTACTTCCTTATCTTTAATATCTTAAAGTCTCAATCATTTTTCCCAGGTTGAGGGTGCCTTTCTAAAGACTTGGGAAGTTGGAGCCCTTAGCATTCACTAGAAAGCCTGAGATGGGTTTCTTGATGTAGAGAAGCAGGTCAGAGAAAAGCACGTGAGAGAGGACCCTGACAGACTGCAGACCATGGGCTCCTGCCACCAAATGTGCTGTTTCCGGGAACTCTGAAAACCTGTTGAGCATGCTCTTTTATTTGCCATCTGATTGAATTCTCAAAACATTCTGGTAAGGTAGACAGAGCCAGGCAGTTTCTCCTCTTGGCAAACCGTCAGCCTGAGGCTCAGGATTCACTGAGCTATTCAGTAGGAATAGAGCCAGAAAATGAGCACTAGCATTTTTAAAGAGAGGAATTCTTTTTCCTTTTATTAGGGAAGCTGTTTTTACCCACTTGCTAAGTTTATATGTAAATGGTATTTACTTGAAAGAATGTATTTATGAGAATACAGAGATCCTTATTTTGACCTCTTGTGAAATTTTTGTTTTTAAGATGATTTAATACATTCAAGGTTAGAGCTTGGCTAGAAATTTGCTTAGCTGTCTCCAGGGAAATGCAGTTTTTATTTTAAAGAGCTTAAGGAAGATTTGGAAGCAAAAAATAAGGGGGAAAAAAGATGAAAATCGAGAAAACCTGAACTATCAAAACAATTGCATTTATTCATGCCCTTAAATTATAAAACTTTATTGGAGAAACAGTTTAGATTATTTAACTTCTGCTATTTTTTTCCTCAAGCAAGATTATATCTAAGTTAAAACAAAGGTGAAAACAGCACATACTCTTGGATTCAAATATAAATTAATTTCATTATTCCTAATTAAATGGAACCAGTGATTGTCATCTACATATTCATCTCTGTTTATAACTGGAGGAGGACTATTATTTTGTCTTTTTCTTTACTATGAAGTTTCTCAAAGCAAAATGATTGTTGAAGGCTATTTAGAAAACGCACACACACACACACACCCCTTTAGTTTTCCTTTTAAGTTTCTGCTCTAAATCTATGACCATTGCTTATGTTTAATTTGCTTTGCCTCCTGAAAAACATTTCTGTTCTGCCAAGATGCTTCTTCTCTGCTCATAGAAAGAGGTTCTCACTGTCCTGTCCACATGGAGGCCTGCATAGACTCAAACACCCCACAAGACTTCAACTTCATCTCTGAAAGCCTGGTTCCCATTAGGCCCTTATTTCATTAAGAATCCAGACTTGGGGCTGAGGCTGTGGCTCAGCAATAGAGCTCTCGCCTAGCATGTGTGAGGCGCTGGGTTCGTTCCTCAGCACCACATATAAGTAGATAAAATAAAGGTATAGATAAATCATATCAATCTTTTTTAAAAAAAGGTAATTAAAAAAAAGAATCCAGACTTTAAAATCAACTTCTTTTAGCTGTCACATTACAAAGCAA
Organism: Ictidomys tridecemlineatus; assembly: GCF_052094955.1. Classification (NCBI taxonomy): domain Eukaryota; kingdom Metazoa; phylum Chordata; class Mammalia; order Rodentia; family Sciuridae; genus Ictidomys; species Ictidomys tridecemlineatus. The sequence continues at coordinate 6,709,799 of NC_135485.1, forward strand.
ACATAAGTTATAGTATGTTTGCCTAAAATTGTTCAAATTTATGGACACAAGCGCCTCCCCTTCTTTAAATGAGTAATCGGGGGAAATTGTTTCCTGTGGAAATTGAAGGAATGCAAGGACAGGCAGGCGCTGATTCGCTTCAGAGTAACCGCTTTGGTTTGAAATCAGCTTCCTTCACTTCCAGGTTGCGAGACTGATGAAGTTTTCTTAGCATCTCAAGCTTTGTTGTTCTCAGCTGTGTTAGGGGGTATTAAGAACTGCTTCAGAGCGGCCTCCTCACCCTGAGAACAACCGTGTTTTTCTCTCTACTGGATTGTTCCCACCAGAATACAAGCATCCTTAAAAGAAGAAAAAGCAATCCCTCCTTGGCCTCCGTTTGCTCTGCTGGTGATGGCCCTGTCCATGGTCTTCCTAAGACAGTTTGGAAGAGCTTCATTTTCTTACCTCACTTTTGGTGCCCTCCAGCCTGGCTTCTGTCTGTCACTGTTGAGAGCTTTGGTTAAGGGCTGTCCATGTCCTTTGTTTGCCAGGTTCCGTGGACACTTTGTGTCTTATACTTCTCTACCTCTCTCACAAGCAGAGGTGCCTCCCGCCTGTCTGTCTTTCTGGAAGCTCTCTATTCCCAGCTGCTATGCCATGAACTCTTGTGGTTCTTCTCATTTCACCTGATGCTCCTTATGGGTTCCTCTTACAGGTTCCTTTTATTTCTCTCAATTTGAAAAGTCTCTAGGGCTTCAGGCACAGTCCTGGGTCCATTTCCTTCTGAGTCTTCTATCATGGGGTCATCTCAGGCGTGGGACATAATTGATACTTGGTGAACACAGTTTTGGAACCCTTTTCACTAGTGCTCTCACCTCCAGACCCACGTGGCCAGTGGCCTGCTCAGCATCTCCTGGGGAGTCCAAAGTAGCAGGCTGAGGCAGACAGCAGGGGTCTAATCTCCAATTAAATGCACATTTTAACATAATCATTATCATCTCAATGGCTTGCTGGCAGTCACCTTTCAACCAAAAATGCCATGTGTCATTCCTACTTGGCTATGGCTCTCAGCATAGATCTTTATGGGTATTTAGAACACACCTGCTCCTAAGAAGGAACACCTGCTCCTAAGAAGGAGCACCTGCTTCTGCCTCAGTCTTTCTTCTTGGTCAGTCATGGAGCTTCTAAGTCAGGTATGAACATGATATCCAGGCTAACTCCTTCTTGTCTGTCACATCAAAGCCATCCATACATCCTGACATATCTTCCTTCAGACTTACCTTCAATGCCCTGGTTCCTGCCAAGCGGGAGTTATCCAAATCTCCATTCTATTTGTTGTGGATTAAATTGTATCCCCTCAAAACCAACTCGTTGAAGTCCTGTCCTCCAGGACCTCAGATAATGACTCTATTTGGAGATAGTTCTCTACAGATGCAGTCACATTCAGAAGAGGTCATGAAGAGTGCAGTTGCATGGGCCCAATTTCTGTCCCCATCTATACATGTTGCTCTGTGAATGTCTGTCTCCAATCTTCCCCTTTTTATAACGGCATCACTCTTAATGACCTCTTCCAAGATTGTCAGCGAGTTGCCTGGAGCTTGGAGAGATAGAACAGATAGAACAGATCATTACTTTAGGCCTCAGAAAAAGACACTACTGACATCCTGAGAACAGACTTCTGGCCTCCAGAATTGCAAGCAATGCATTTCCATTGTGTTTGTGGCACTTGGTTATGGCAACCCTGGAAAACAAACATACCATGCTACATGGACTCTTACAGTATCAGAGTGATCCATTCCCTACCTATTTCATCGTGGTATTATACCACAGGTTCACTGATCTAATGATTCCTTAATTTATTGACATACATGTTTAATGCTTATCTCTCCAAAACATTAAAAGTCACAGAGTAGAAGATCCTTTTTTTCATAATCATAATTTATTCCCAGTGTCTAACACCATAATTTCTGAATATTTGGTTAAATGCGTAGACAAATGACTATTTGTGATATTTTTCAAAACTAGCTAACATAGTGCATATTTTATTAAGTGAGGCCTGTAGACCGGCACTATTGTAGGCACTAGAAGTTCAGCATGATCAAGACAGACCAAGTCCCTGACTGGGAAAATAGTGGCAATGAAGGCCCTCAGAAAAGTTTTCCTGATACACGTGAGGAATAGTGCGACATCCAATGAAACAGGGGCAGATTTAGAGTGAGTTTTAGAAATATGGAAAACTACAGTAGAAAAGTGACAAAATCCGATATTTTAACTATGGGTGAGGAAGGGTCAAAGCAGAGAGAGCCATTAGGGCTATTTTTACGGTACAAAAGAGACCTTATCATGGTCGGGGCTCATGGTAGTCACAGAGAAAGAGAGAAATGGTCAGAAGCTAGGCATTTGTCAAAGCAGAGCTCAAAGGAAATGCTGACGTACCGAAAGTGAGTGGTATTAATAGAAAGAGGGCAATCATGGATGGGTGTAAGGTTCTTGACCTGAGCAACTTAATGAATGAAGTTGTCATTTATCAAAACGGGGTCACTGAGAGGAGAAGCAAGTTTCAAGGAAAAGAACAAGACCACAGCATTGCATGAGTTAAACCAGGAATGCCTTTTGGGTGACTAGATGGAAATATCACATAGGCAGTTGGCTGTGTGAGTTTAAAGTTCAGCACGGGGTCACTTCAAGGTAATCCGTAAATTTCAAGCCTTGTGATGTTATACATGGACCCTGCCTCAGGACAGCAACTAGCTTAGTTTGCAATTGGCAAACATCATTGTCTGTGAGAATATAATTGCTAATCTTTCTTCTGCATTAAACATGCAGTTGAGTTCAGAAATGACTTTAGTTTCAATAACTTTATTGACATCCTATGCAATGATGGCCATTTATTTGATTGATTAAAATGCGGCAGTAAATGATTCTCCATTCCGACACTCACTCACATGCTATATAAGGGAAGGCGTTCTTTTAAAGATGTTTATTGAATATTCTTTTTTGCCAACAGACATTTATAGAAACTCTATTATTTGTCAGCCACCGACTCTATCCAGATTACATAATGAAAAATAACAGGCATTTTCCAGACTTGAAGAATTTAAAAAACCGTTGAAGGAGCAAGAGATGAATTTTAGGTGAGAGTCCTTGATCCTAACAAGTTGTTGTAAGATTCAAAAGAAGCAATGGATGTAAATTATCGAATTAGTTCCATCTATACATCATTAGTGTCCTTTTTTGACCTGTACAGAACCTGGGATGTCAAGTGACTTTTAAAAAGCAAGGCTGGACCTCCACTCCAGATTTTCTACTTCTAGATCTGAACTTGGGGCTACATTGAACTTGACTCTTAGGACAACTGGCATCACATTGAAAGTGCTCTATAATTTCTGTGAACCACAAGATAATCATTCCCAAATTATCTGTAGGCATTTTCAATAAGTCAATGGGTGTGAATACTTGATATTAAATAATGTTGCTCCAGTTCTTCCTGGGTAGCCTTGGACCAGCACTGAACATCATTTCTTCCCATCTATAGAATGGGAGGGAAAATAACTTTTGTGAATTTCATGTAAAGGTGATAGAAAACAAAGCCTCCTGAACAGAGTGCCAGGCTCGGTGTGCTGTTGGGCACGCCTGCCTCTCCCTGAGGTCCTTGTCACTGTGGTGCAGCTCTGGGAGTGGCCTTCATTGTGCTCCTTTAAATCCTGCTGTCGTTAGTTTGGATTAGCTAGCCCACTGATCTGACAAATGAAGGAATAAACCTTTAGGGATTAAAACTAAACACCTCTTGCAAAAAGGTTTGTTTTTACTGTCTCAGAAGCATTACTTTTTTTCTGTCCTAATCTCGTCTATTTAAGTCTGCCTTTCTTCTGAAGAACTTATTGCTAAGAATTGAAAAACCACTTAAAAATCGAGTATTGAAAAATAATGTCTACATTTCTTCCGATTTCAATTATTTTTCCCCATTTATAAGTGTATTTTATGGATGCTAATCGGACCCTGACCCTTCCTTCTCAATTACAAATGATCTTGAATGTTAGCATTTTCTGTGTCCAACATCTAGTTAGAAAATTCTAAAAGCAAAATATGGGAAATAAGAGACTGAAACCCGATTTCAAGTCTTATAAACCAGTTCTTACTGATTAAATTATCAAGGAGTTGGGACTGATGTGTACCTGTAAAATAACTTAAAACTCTAGGTTAAAATGTATTCCAAATAGAGCTGAACCTAATGGCCTCGGAGTAATTTCTGAAGCACCTGAGGTGGGTGTGGAGTGGTGGCCGTGTGACAGAGGCTGGAGGGTCCACCTGGTCCTCTGCTGATGGCTGCTGTGCATCTCCGTTCCACATTCACAACCATAGTATTTTGACAAATAAGAAAATCGAGGGTTGGAACGTCCCTGTCCTAGGCCTTAAGTCGCACGGGTAGTAAGTTAAATGAGGAGAAATCAGGGACATCTGTCTCTGTTCTTTTTCTACTACATCCTGCTGCCTGATGCTCAGCATGTCTCATGTGGTAATTGATATGTATTTAGCTTCCAATGCATTGTGGCTCTGTCATGGGTTCTGAGAGATGTACAAAAAGAAACTGGTTTCAGCACTGCAGTGAGGGGCTGGGGTCCAGTGTCTCTGACTTAGCTGCAGGATTCAACCTGGGTACTACTGATATCTTAGGTTGATGATTCTGTCATGAAGGGTGCTGTTCTATATATTTTTGCTTATTTAATAACATCCTTGGCTTCTACCATCAGATGCCTATGGTGTTCCCTAACTGTGACTGTCAAATGTCCCCCAGATATGACCACATGTCTCCTGGGGACAGAATCTCCCTGGTTGAGAACTAGACTGAAGGCCTCCACGGTCAGAGACCACCAGCAGAAATTCCGCTGCTGAGTTATTTGGCCTAACTATGGAGAATGTTTAAATACGTACCTATTAACTGGCTGGTTTCCTTCATGATTTCCTTCACTATATTGTGGCTCATCTCTGGCTGGACTATTTATGTCTCTAGAACTTGGAAACTCATCAGAATACCAAGAGATGATTTAGTGCCAGCTAAAGGCCACTTCCCTCAGTGTGCACTTGCCTGCCCTTTAAAAAATTAAATTTGTGTCTTTTCTCTATACTTCCTCAGGGTTCTCCCCTTCCATATTATGCTCTCCCAGAAATAAAGTTTTCAGTTTCCCAAGCCTGGGCTCTCCCTGGAATTCCAAGTCCCTTGGTAAGACAAGCTATTCTCCCTCTCTGTGTGGAAGTATTTAGCAGGGCTTCTAGGCTGTTATCCCTTGCCTTGTAAGTACTAGTGACCACTGCCCAGTTAGTCCACCTCATCCTGCTTCCTTTCCCGTGTAGTCTCCATCACTCTCTGAGTTATTCATTGCTTCCTAAGTTCCCTGTCTCCCCCGCACCTCCCACCACCTCAGTCCCACTTAGATCTAAGTTGAAGGGCGGAAGGATCCTGATCTATCACTTGGGCAATCTCAGAGCTTAGGACAGGGCCTAGGGCCAGTAATGTGTGTTAAACAAATCAATGCTACCTTCATTTTTGGGGGGTGACTAGCATTTGCTAAGCATTTTGGTGACAGATGCTGTAAATGCTATGCCCATGTCTCCTGGGCACTTCCCCACTCAGGAGAAGTACTTTGCTCTGGCCTGAGCAGTATCTCTGACTTCAGGAATTTCAGGCCAGGTAGCTGATGCCCTGGCCATTGTCTGCTGATAATAACTGGATAGGTCCCGGGGGATGGACACGCCAGCCTCCCACGCTTGAGTGTGACTCAGCTATTTATGCTCACTCAGTGTTCTCAGTGGGGCTGAAGCCTGGGGTCCCAGCTGGTCCCCTGCTCATTACTGCATCCTGGGTGGCCTCCTTCCCTTCCCTGGAAGTTCCTCCGGTAGTTTTCCCACTCCCCATGTTAGTGTGCCAGGGCCAACTTAACCAAATACCACAGGCTGCGAGACTTAAGCAACCCGGTGAATTTGCTCACCTTTCTGGAGGTTGAAAGGTGAACGAGGTTACTCTCTTCTGAAGCCTCTCTCCTTGGCCTGTGGATTGGGGGTCTTTTCCTCCCACCCCTACATAGACTTCCCTCTACACATGTCTGGGTTCCAATCTCCTCTCTTGTGAGGACCACAGGAATATTGAACTGGAGCCCCCACCCCAAACTCATTGGAACCTAACCACCCCTTGTCGACCCTGACTCCGACTCCAGTCACTCTCTGCAGAGCTGGGGATTTGAATTTGGGGAGGACACCATTTACCTCATTACAACCCCTTACCTGTCTCCTCTTTCATCTTCCAAATTATCTTCTTGCCCTCAAAAGCGGGGAGCCCAGACTAAGGCAATTTTGCTCTAGTTTTCCTCTTTCATTTTCTGTCAATTCCTTGTCTTTCCGGCTCTTCTGCTAGACTGAGGCTGCCCACACCCTGCATGTGGGAAAACAGACTTGGGGAGGCCCTGCGTATTTCCAGCCCTTCTTTTGGATTATTGTTCTTGCGATGCTAGAAAGGGAGCCCAGGGCCCTGCCTGTGCTAGGCAACTGCTGTCTACAGAGTCACACGCAGTCACCAGCAATTCTTACAGGAAGATGTGAGGGACTTGGGCTTGAGACACATCTATGTGGGTCGAAGGTGGGCATCTTTGTGTCTTGCCCTACTACCTCTGCCATGGGTTCCTGTGATCTCTCGGGACACTCTGGAGAGTTTCTGGAGTATCCATGATACTGCAAATAAGGGTCTCCCCTGTCTTACAAAGTTCCTACCTTCCAAAAAAAGTACATGGACTGATTCCTAGCCAGCTTTTTCACAGCTCCCATGTGGAAGGGAAACTCCTCATGCCTCCAAAACTGTGCTCCTCTTTCATATGGGGGCCTGGCCCAAGGGAATTGCAAGATGATTAGGTTCCTGTTACCACAAATCCCCTGAGAAAAGTTCTGTGTAGAACTCTAGAGCTAAGAAAGCTTCACTTCCAATGTGAAAAGATTTGTCTCCTTCCTGGAGTTTTGGAAATGAGAGTTAAGATTTCCCTTTCCACAAGGCTTTCAGGAAGCAGTTGATTACCCAGCTCATCAGTCTACTTAGATATCCCATTATGTTTGATAGAATTTGTTGATCCATTTACCCTCTGACATTTCAGACACTGATAATTAAATAATGACCTCAATAGGAACAGTAACTGGTATTCCTATCTATATAAAGAAAATACTTGACAAGTTTTTGGGTCTATGACTTATGTGCATTTATTGCTCCACATAGCAAGCAGGATGTACAGGATGAAGTTGGAGAAGCTACCTGGGGGCTTTGTGCAGGAGGTGGAATTCCACATGATTTTAAAGGATGTATGAGATTTCCATGACTGAAGAGTCATCCAGTGCCAGGAAATCACATGAGCAGAGTAGGGAAGTATATTCCATGCATTCCATGGGGTGGCTTCTATGGCATATGTGGGCGCTCTCTCTGATGGTGAGAAGAACAGGCAGGGAAACTGAGGCAAGACTTTGGTTATGAGTATAAAACTCATGCTCTTTGCAAGGACAGGGCATGAGAAGAACGTGGTTTTTCTATAGCGTGCTGTTCAAGAGAAGTTTACAGTTACAAAGAAATAGATGGAAATAATTTATTAGTATGTTTGTGTTAGACAATGCACTTAAAATATCATTTCTGCATGTAATCAATATTACTTTTTTGGATATAGACATTTAATTTTAAAATGTTAAAACTACAACATGTGGAGTAGCTATCATAAATGCACAGTTTCTTCTACAGCTGCCAGATTTACTGTGCTTGTGTTTGATTTAATTAAATTAATTTATTTATTTGGGTGGGGGACTCTAAGTTTCACCTTGGTTAAGATTTGTTTTTTCACCTTGAAAAATCCCACCTCCTGTCCCAGTGATGCACGGTCAGATTTAACATCCCAATTGCTAAACACTTGGATCAAGTTGCAACCAGTTCTACGTGAGAAGACCCTGTTCACATTTGTTTATCAGTGCTAGCACCTTGGTAGCTACCCAGCAAGTCAGGAACCTGCTGTAACACATAGCATGAGAAGCGAAAATATCTCCTGACCCTCCTGCTTGTGAGCCACCTGTCACCCCTGAGCAACAGCCTCACGTCACTGAGGTCTGTGAACAGTCACTTTTCAAGTTCATCAGGAGTGAGAGGTGGAGTAACACAATGGAGCAAATGGAACATACCAGAAACAATTTCTTACGAAAAACATCAGAGATGAATCCCAAGTATTTTGGAATTTACTGAAAGTACCAAACTGCCCTGGCTTTCCGCGCTATTGGGCGACCCACCTTTTGGGCATGGCGGTGACTCTCCTAGCCGAGATGGCACACAGTTTAGCATCTCCAAACAAACCTGACAGGTGAGATTTGCCAGCCTGTGAAGCACACCAAGGGCTGCCTTCTGAAACCTCAGGTTGGATCTGAAATCCTGGACGACCTTCCTCACCAACCTTTGGAAAGAAAAATGAGCCGCTCAGTGGGTTTCTGGTGGCTGCCAATCTCCAGAGGTTACCACTAGTCTGGAAGGCCCTGGCCTAGAGCCACAGGGTCTCTTCACCATGAGGGTAGAGGGAGCAATTTTCCTGGCAGGCTTAGTGGCCAGCTGTTAGCAAGGGCTTCCCTCTTCTCTTGCTTTCTGCTCTTGGATTTGGCTTGAGTATTTACTGGGGGTGGGGGGAGGTAAAGCAAGCAGCTGATAGGTGGTCGGTTTGTCAATACATTTTAGTTTCCTTCCCACATTTACTGTTGAGTGGTTTTCATTTTATTTGATCCCAGAAGGCTTAAACACTCCAAATCCATGAATTCAACCCATTTCCTTTAATTCATTGCTGAAGTCTTGGGCCACTTTGCCAGCCACTACACTGCTGCTGCTGCCCCAGGAAGAGCCAGACACAGAGCAGAAGGTAGAGGCTCCTCCAGCCAATGACCAGATTGCTCTGCACCGGCAGCCCACAGTGTCATGTGCTATTTTGTACATTTTTTCCTTACTAAGACTTCACAATATAGCGTGTATTTTATACTTCACAGCACACCTTGATTCAAACTAACTACATTTGTGTGCTTATTAGTTACCTATGATTAGTGGCTACTGTCCTGAAAGCACAGTTCTGTAACGGCCAGTCTAGAGTGGCCAAACAAAGCACTCGGGAGGACTTCAAGCTGCGAGGAAATGCTTCTGGAAGATGCCCTGAGGAGCTCCACAGACCGTGGCACAGTGCCATGCTCCCCATGGTGGGCGTTGGCAGGCAGCCTAACCTCTGGGAGGACTGGCTGTGCAGAGAAAGAGTGGCGTGGGTTTGAGTGCAGCTCTGCCTCTGGCTAAGTGCACCTCGAGCCCGTCAGAGCCTCTCTGAGCCCATTTTCTCACCCGCTCAGCAGTGATAGCACCATCCAGCTGTTTCCCCTGAACTTACTCTGAAAAATGTGCTGGGGCCTGGACACTCAGAGATCTGGAGCTAACCATCCTCTGATTAAGGTCCTGGTGCAGTCAGAGCTGTATGACAGACAATCCACAAAGGGAAGAGACAAAGCTCCCGAGACGTGGACGGTCAGCCAGTTAATCAATCGACAGGGAATAGTGTGTGCACCGTGGGTCCCTGTGCCTGCATCCACACTAGCCCAGAGTAGAGAGAACTTGCCCACAGAGACCCCCTGACTGGAGAGAGAACAGCAAGAACACAGTGACTTCTTCTGTATGCAGGCCAAACAGGAGCTCCCAACTAAAGCCAGAGCACAAACACAATACCAAAAAGCGTTTAGGGAATAGCTTCCTTTATTCCAGGCAGTAGGAGACATATGGTTAAAACATGAGCACAGGACCCTGCTTCATCAACTTTAGAGACAGAGAAAATACAGAAATAAATGTGCATTACTTATGTAATGACGTGTGTATCCAAATGTGAAGGCATGGGTCAATGGGTGGCAAGTGATAGAAAGTCAAAGAAAGAGGAAGAGGAGGGTGGCTGGGGAAAAGACAACATTTGGATAGAGATGGGAATGAAGAGAGAGACAGAAGGTGAGTACAGGTGACAGGGGTCAGGAGGAGAGGGTGGCAGTGGCCTAAGGCTGGCACAGGAGTCACAGGAGCAGAGAGACCAGATCCAGCAGTATGGGACCTGATTCCTGGTATGGTATTCTTTCTTTGCTGCCACCAAGCAGGGAGGTGACATCGTTCAATTCGAACTTCAAAAAGAGCAACCTGGCAGCTCAAAGAGAGTGACATGGAAGCTGGGCAGCTATTTCTGCAGGTGGCCAGGGGTGATTGATGGTGATGGCGATGGTGATGGTGATGGTGATGGCGATGGTGATGGTGATGTTTCCTAGGGCGATGGAAGGCATGTAGCTGAGCCTGTGATCTGGACTCACTGTAGAGGTGCAGGTGGGGAGGAAGGAGGATAGACCTTGAAGTCAGGAAACCAGAGTCCAGGCCTTCACTCATGACTTTGCCAGGCACGAGAAGCTGGTTCTTCAATATAACTAAAACCAATAGTTTTGCTTATTTTTATGAAGTCACAATGATGCTCCTGACACTATTGTGAGTATTTATTGCTGCAGAGCAAGCATCCCAAACCTTACTGGCTTAAAACAATAACGACTTACAGTCTTTGGTGATTCTGGGGGCTGATTCTTGTTCTTAGGGTTGGCTGGGGCAGCATGACCACCAGAAGTTGGTGCTCAGACCACAGTCTGGGGCTAAGCAGGGCTGTTGTCCAGTCTTCTTGATCCTCTTCACTGTGGATCTTTCCTCATGGCTGCTTACGGTCCTTTGCAGCCTGGCAGAGGGTTTCCAAGAAGCTGTTGTCCCAGATTGTGAAAGGGGGAGCTTCTGATGCCTACAGCCTAGCTGCAGAATGTACCCCATGTCACCTTCACCACATTTCTGCTATTCCAAAGGCAGATTCAGAAGGAGGGGGTCAGCCAGCAGCATGGCAAGGTCACAAGGTGGAATAGCAGGAGGGTGGGAAACCCCACCGTAGAAAGCATCACGAGCACAATCGCAGGCCCCATGGTAGATGTGCAGCTCACACAGCTGTGCAGTCAGCCCTAGCAGGGGCGCCCACACCTCCCGCTGACCCGTTTCAACAAGCCACTGTCTCTCTGTGCATTCAGGACTTGCATTAAGTGGAAATAATAATTAATCACAATTTTAATAACAATTTATAATAATAAATTCACATGGAATTTCTGAGGACAAAATGCATCACAGTAGTGTCCCCTTAACTAAAAATAATCCCATAATTTTAGCAAAATAAGATGTTTTGAGAAAGTGCACACATTCCCATAATTTTTTATCCCAAAGCATATAGTTATAATTGTTCTAATTTAATATTAGCTGGTTTAATCTCTTAATTTGCTGATGAATACATTAAACTCGACTGTAGGTGGGTATGTGTAGGAAAGAACCTGGACCATATGGGGTTTGCTACTGCCCGTGGTTTCAGGCATCCACCCTGGGTCCTGGGATGTGGCCTTGCAGGTAGAGGGGGCTGCTGTACCGCACACAGAGTGCTTAGGAGGACGCAGGGGAGCAGTGAACTGTTGGCTGTTGTTTGTTGTGAGGGGGTGGCACTGCTCACAGCCACGGTGTGCCAACATCAGACCTTGGCTCAATGGCAGAATATAGTCCATTTCACTGGCTGCCCTGACACCTAGACCCACAGGCATCCATCACAGACTCTCAGTCTCCCCAGGGTGTGGTGGTCACGTTGCTCACACTGGAGAGTGCGTGCCAGTGAGATGGAAGATGCACAATCACTTTGTAAGCCATCACCATTTGTATTTGGGTATTATTATTAACATTATTGTTAGTAGTAGCAGTATTAAAATAATTGGGAGATCAGCCAAAAAAAATGAGTATTAGGCAAAATAGACCAACTGAAGTGACAACTAATGAATAAAACGAAGTGTGTGTGGTGAATGAAGCCCACCTCTATTTCTCCAGCACTGTTCCACGTGCCTCCAGCGTCGATTTCATCCCCAAACCCTCTATGGTAAGTGCCATTCCTACCTCCTGCTGATAACTAGAGGTGGGTACTCTGGGCCTGCAGACAGGTGGAGAGACTTGCTGGGAGACCCTCTGTAGTGGTGGGGCCAGGACTCAAACCCTGGCCTCCCAGCCCAGAGGTCATGTTGTTTCCATCGTGCCCTGCTATTTTTCTTACAGGGCTTCAGAACAAGAAAAAAAAAAAAAAGCAGATGCATAGAAAGCAGCATTTCCAAGCATAACCAAGAAACAATTCTGTGGGCAGCAGAGCTGAATTCTGTGCCAGAATGTATATTAAAACAAATTCTATCCTCTCCAATAGTCAACATGGACCAGTTATTTGACAGGCTTGGAATTCATTTCTGTCCATATAGAGTTTTGAAAATCCTATCATTTCACACGGATAGCACTGAGCAAGCACTTTCATGCTCATTAACGCCTTATATTGAGAGGAGAGAGGTGTTATGGATTTTCATTCCTGGAACATGCGGGAAAGTTTCAGGGTGGCAGAGAGACCAGTCCTCAGGCTTGAATAGTAGGTGTTCCTCTAGCAAGGTGCCTGAATTCAAGCCAGAGGTCCTCAGCATGCTCAGTTCTGTGAAGAAAGCATGCCTACAGTTTTGTTGTTTAATATATATACTGGGTTTTTAACCCAGGGCTGCTCTACTAATGAGCCACATCCTCAGTCCTTTTTATTTCATTATGAGCAGGGTCTCATTATGTTGCCAGTGCTGTCCTGAAACTTGTAACCCTCCTACCTCACCCTCCCCAGTAGCTAGAATTATAACGTGGGTGCTCACATCTGGCTGGGCATGAGCGTGCTCTTGAATGAATGTTGTAATCATTGTTTGAAAGACCCGCATATTTAAAAACCTCTCATCTCAAGGCCTTTGCATTTAGTGTCCCCTCTGCTTAACAACAGTCTTCATCCGTTGTTATGGATTGAATAATACTCTCCCCTATACATGCACACACAAAAAAAATATTCTGAAGCCCTGACTCCCAGTACTTATAAATGTGACCTTTAATATAGACTTTGCTGATTACCAAGTTTAGGTGTGGTCTTTGAGGTGGGCCTTAAACTAATACGGCTGTGTCCTTAGAAGGGGTATCTGCACATGGATAGACACCCACAGAGAAGACAATGTGGGCACACAGGGCTAAGACAGCCACCTACCTATAAGCCAAGGGTGCTGATACCACCAGAAGCCAGCAGAGCAGCTGGGCTCATTTCCCCCCAGCAGAGACTCTAAGCCCATCTCTCTCTCGGATTCTGGCCTCAAGAACTGTAATAACATGCTAACTTTCTGGTGTTTAAGCCATCCAGTTTGTGGCACTTTGTGACAGTAGCCACAAGAAACTGATTCTCCCATTATGTTTCCACAACTGGCTCTCTGAGTTTAAATGTGATCTCACCAGGGAGGCCTGTCCTAAGTGTCTCCAAAATTGCCTCCTACTAATAATTCTTGTCATTTTTCCTGATTATTTATTTCTATATTTAGTCTAAAAATTGTTGTTTAAAATTGTTTATTTCAAATGTACCTCCCCACATTGGAATGTGAGCTCTGTGAAGGTCAGTATCTTATCTGAGTTGTCCACATCAAGAGCCTGTGGTATCAAGTACCTATAATACAACCAATCAGGCAAGGAAAGGGGAGGCAGGCAGGGGGCAGGGAGGGCTAAAGGAAGAAAGGGAGCAAAGGAAAGATGGAGCTGGGGCCAGCTTCTTTTGAGAAAGCTGTATAATCATAAAGAAATGTGCAGATATTATTACTAATGCCATCGTCACTATATTTTGCTTTCTGCTTAAGCCCACACAAATGCCACCACATCTAGATTTTGGAACATAGTTGAAGAAACTGTTTCCCAGATATGTTTGTTCACAGTGTGATTTCTTCATCAACCATGCATCCTTTTGACCTTGAGGTGTGCTGATTCCAGAATCTACTGAAAATAAATGTTTGCCTTATTAGCATGCTTGCTCATTTGCACATTTTTTTTTTTTTAATACCAGATCCTTTTCTCCAACTGGGACTTGCGCAACTGTTAGGGATCTTACTTTACTTCTAATTACATGTGTTCTTCATCTGTAACTGTAATGACTCTCGTCACCGATCCTGTCAAATTTAACCCATGATGGTGTAGTTATGAAAATTTATTTTCCCTACAATAGTAGCCAGAGAGTTCACATCAATTTTTGTTAGGTTGATTCTTCATCTAAAGAAATGACCATTTGGATTTTCAGGAAGTAGATGCTCAGTTGATCCCTGCGTGAGCTCTCAAGATGGTTGAGTCTCCTTTATACCTTCCTCACTGGGCTGATTCCCTTCACAGAGACAAAGCCTGGCATCCTGGGAGAGTCACCATGCATCCCTATTGAAACACCTTGAACAGGTCTCTAGAGTTTTCTGGCCTGTACGTTTCCTAACTTTAAGGTGGACTTGCTATAGTTTGTATTTTGAGTGTCCCCCAAGGGCCCATGTCTTAAAATGTTGGTCCCCAGGTTGGCGCTTTTGGGATTGGTGGAAACTTTAAGAGCCAGGGCCCATGGGAGGTCTTCAGGCCATTGTGGGATGGCCTGCAAAGGACTCTGAGATAGTGGCTTCTTCCTTCTTCTTTCTTCCATAGCCCAGCCCTGAGGAGGGCATTTCTGCCCTGCCACAGTGCCCAGACTGTGTCTTCATGTTCCTTCACAGACCTCCAGCAATGGGGCCCATAATCATGGACTGAAACCTCCAAAATTGTGAACCAAAACTCTAGTTCCAACTAGTTTCTCTCTTTCTGAGTAGAGACTCTTGAGCATTGGCTATATTAAGGAGACCGACTGACACGAGGCAGAGCACGCGTCTGGAAGTAGCCCAGCTGGAGTTGCCTTAGAGGAAGGCTAACATTCTCCCCACACAGCTGTGTCCCAGAAGACGGCAGCTGCTCAGTTGGTGCTAAATCTTATTTTGCCCTTGATTCCATAAGGCGAGAGGGGGAAGCATGAGAAGAGCAGAAGAGAACCCTTTTCTGCTTTGTGACGCTGTCTAGACTTGATGGGGGCTTTCAGCAGGGTTCCTGCCTCCGCTGGCCTGTGTGAGAACACAGGTCCTCTCTCCCAACTTCCCAGACTGGAGGATGTGTCCAAATGGCTATTTTTAATTAGTTCTGGTTGACAGGCTGATCTAGAGATCTGAGCACCTAGGAATTCACCCAGTGAAATCACAGAGTTAGTCCTCAGAAACCTGGAGCCCAAACTTCCTGATTTCAAAGTTTGCTACTTTACTGGGAGGAAATATAGGTTTCAATAACATCCACAAAACCCAGGGAGGTGTGTCCTAGGAAGGGAAAGAGAAGGAAAGAGAGGACCCTGGAAATGGCCCCTCTTGGTTCCTCAACCCAGCGGTTTCCTCTTGTTGTGGTTTAGATCTGAAGTGCCCTCTGAAAAGACCATGTTTTAGACAATTCAAGAATATTTATTGGTGAAATGATTAGATTATGAGAGCTGTAACCTAAACTTTGGATTAAACCATTTAATAGGTTAGTGGTAGCTGTAGGCAGGTAGGGTGTGGCTGGAGGAAGTGAGTGGTGGGATCACCCCTGCTTCCTGCTGCCATGGATTGAGCAGTTTCCTCCACAAGCCTTTCTGTCATGATGTTTACCTCACCTGGGACCCAGAGCAATGGAGCTGACCAGCCATGGACTGAACATCAGAAACCACAACTTCAATAATTGCTTTCTCCTTTAATTTGTTCTTGTCAGGCATTTGAGTCACATCAATGAGACTGATTAATACAAAGTTCTGACTCAGTTGTCAGGTAGATGTGGCTTTGATAGAAGGTATGGATTATCATTTTGGTACAGCTGGAGGTTCAAGGTATGTGTGTGTGTGTGTGTACATGTGTACATGTATGCACATGTTTTTGACAGGGCTGTGTCTTACATATGTAGGGCTGAAGGGAAGGGCTATGTTTTAAGCCTCCCTATGATCCAGCCACTGTGGTAGCAACTACTCTATTAGGAGGTAAAGGGGACTTTGACAGGAATCAGGAGGGCATTATGATCCTTGGACAGCAAGAGGCCACCAGTGTGTGTGTGAATGTGTGGGTGAGTGTGAGGGTATAATTGTGGGTGAGACTGTATGAGTGTGTTGAGATGGGAGTATAGAGAATGAACAAGGTCTATGCTTCACAATCCTATTTCTGCCATCAATGAACTCAGAAATTTCAGAATGAATCATTTAACTTTCTACCTCCTCTGTCTCCTTATTTGAAAGGAGTGTTGGTTGATGAGGCAAAAGAGATCTGTAGGACAAATGTTTGGAGTGAGACTGATGCCTTGCACTTCAGAGTGTGCTTTTGTGTCGTTATAAACTGTGTGTACCCTTTTGGCTTTGGGTGCACCTCTGTGGTTCTGCACAGTTGCATGATTTGTCTTCCTGGACCTCCTAAGGGGTTGAAGGTCATGAGTGCTTGGGGAATGCTGTTCATATGAGAGGCTGCTGGGGGTGGAAAGGCGGAGGAAGAGGGAGCCAGGAAGTAGAGCTCTTTAAAGGGGGGTGATGGCGCCTGCCTTGCAGTAAGGCTGAAGAATGGGTTTGCACTCAGTGGCCTCTTGCTGCAGGCTCCTCTCTGTCGGTCAACACAAATCTGTGCTGGTTCCATGACAGGCAGCCATGCCTTCTAACACTTCTGCTCACCTGCCTGTCTCCTGTCACTTCTGGAAAGGAAAGAGTAGGGAGTCCAAAATAGTAATGGAGTCGCCCCAGGAGACCTCCCAAGACCTCAAGCCTGTCTCTTATACAATGCTCTGTTTCTCAAATTTGTCCCTCTGTCCACTCTCTAGCCTGTCCATCTGCCCAGGACTCTGAGGCCACCCCCATGAGCCTCATAAATGCCTCTTGCCCTCTGGCTCTACCGAGGCCCGGAATAGCAGTCAGCAGAGCAGGAGGCTGGACAGGACTGAGGACTGAGTTGGTATTTCTTCTCAGCTTTAATGCCATGCAGTCACTGTGGCTGAGTGTCTCGACCAGGGCACACTTACCATGCTTGCAGGAGGACCATATGCACAGGGCTGTCCCTCCGTCAAGGTCCTGGGTTCACTCCCTCTCCCAGCTCCCTGCCCACTGTGTGCTTGTGCTTGTCCGAGAACCGTCCATTCCTCTGTGAGCTGTTACTTCACTGCCCTCATCCCCAGTTTGAGTGTACCTCCACCTTTCCTCCTGAGCTCCCTAAATGATGCACATGACTACCTGCCATCAAATGTCTGTCCTCCACTTCCCCAGTATGAGGTGGTCACTGGAAGAAGACTTCCATCCTGACTTCCTTTTTGGGACCCCTTGTCCCAAGGTAGGTCACGTCACCTGTTTGGACTAGGGGA
The DNA here is from genome assembly GCF_052094955.1 of Ictidomys tridecemlineatus. Lineage (NCBI taxonomy): Eukaryota > Metazoa > Chordata > Mammalia > Rodentia > Sciuridae > Ictidomys > Ictidomys tridecemlineatus. The sequence continues at coordinate 6,727,134 of NC_135485.1, forward strand.
GGCCAGCCTCGGTGAGGATGCTCTGGTGCATCCCAGAGCTAGAACCCACTTGCAGGGCATCTCTGGAGGCTACCACCTGAAGAGAGGGTTATTTCCAGTCATGGAAGGAGGCTGGATTTCAGAGAGGCATCTGACCTGGAAAACTATCTGTAATATGGTAAGCCACTGAGCCTGGGCATCATCCATCAGCTTGTCTCTCCTGCGTAACAGAAAGAACTCAATTTTATGGTACCCATTGTATTTAATTTCTTTAAATAGGTTATTGCTAATCTTGGTGATGCAACTTTAATCTAAGCATCGTTAGTGCCATTTTAATAGATGAGGAGAGGAGACTCAGCAAGTTCATCACCTGAGGTCACAGATTGTCCTGGGCCTCTGAAAACTCAAGTTGTCCTAAATCCCAGTATCTCAGATGTGACTGTGTTTAGAGACAGAGTCTTTAAAGAGGTGATGAATGTTTAAAAAGTTCATTAGGTTGGACCTAACCCACTATGTCTGGTATCCCTATAAAAAGAGGTGATTAGAATGCAGACACTCACAGAGGGAAGGCCATGTGAGGACACAGGGCACGGCCATGTGCATGCCAAGGAAGGCCTCAGAAGGAGCCAGCCCTGCCCACACCCTGCTCAGACTCCCAGCCCATAGGATGTAAATGGCTGCTCTCTGCACCACCCAGCCTGACCCACTTCCTTATGGAGGCTCCAGGAAACCCACACAGCACATTAGCAGGATGGAGCCTTGCCAGGTCTCCCTGTTCAGAGCTCTCCCAGTTCCTGAAACACACCCGCAGTCTCAGCCCTGGATGCCGTGCTTGCCCCAGATGGCTGCCTGTGGAGAGAGTCACTGGTTCAGTTACTAAGTGAGCGAGATGAACTTGTGAGAGCCTTCCTCTTCTTCTGCCATTTCCCTGACTTCCTCTGTGAGCACTCTTTCCACTTTACGTTGGTCTGGTTTAGTCACTGTCCCTACCTCCATTTTTTGCAGATATGGGAACCTGACCTGTGAGGGGCAAAGTGATTCCCCAGAGGGGTCAGCGCCGTGTCCTGTAACTTCACCACACCCCAGAGGATGCTGGAGCTCGCAGAGGTAAGTGGCTCGTCTGTGGACACCTAACATGGTCTTTTGATTGAAGTCCCCTCTCTGTCCTCACAGAGTAGGCAGAGGCAAATTGTTCTGCAAGGGATGACATCTCCCTCTGACTCAATGACTTATAGAATATTTTACATATTTTAAAAATGACTCTGTGCTGTTTAGAGAAAGGATGGAATTGATATTGAATGATCGTCTGCCAGATTTCATAATGTAAATGAGTGAGGCTTTAATATGCCAAAGAGCACAGTGAGAGAACTGGATTCACACCTCCAAGGTGGTGGAAGGACTGGGGTCCACGCAGCAGTCACAGTGCCTTGTTTCTGAAGCAGCTCAGTTTCCAGTGGCATTTGGATGAGTTGGTAATTTCCCATTCCTTACTTCAATGGCTCCCATTGGCTTCAAATATCAACTGTATTTGGAGTCAGGCATCCTGGGGGGTTGTACAATTGTGTGACCTTGGGTGAACCCTTTAATCTCCCTGAGACTCAATCTGTTCTTCAATAAAACAGAAGTAGTTAAAATAATCATGTTGTAGGTTTGTTGAGCAATTCAATTTTTGAAACTAAGTACTGGGTTTGAGGTATGGTACTTAATCCATCAATTTGAATCCCCCTACCTAACTAACATCAGTTCTTCTATCTCCACAATGCACATCACATCTCAACTGTTCAACTCTCCGGGAAGTTGATGGAGTTAAATCAGGTGATGTGTTTGCAGGCAACAAAAAGATTTTAAAATATTACATTCGTGTAAGGTTATAACAGTTACTCTTGCAGCTATGATGTCCCAAAACATTGCAAGCGAGTTGTTCAGTAAATACTTATTGAATTGAATTATATGGAATCACACTCCCTTGCTTAAATTTTATGTTCTTATGGACCAAGAAATTCACAACATTTTTTCTGAGTCATAATTCTATTAGAGTAGCATTTGTATATTAAAGGAAGGAAGGAAAACAATTTGAATATTGACTTAAAGTTTTAATGCCTACTTTAAGTGACCAATGAACAGTTTTCTTTTTTTCTATGGAAAATATATAACTTGTCTATAGACCTACCATTCCATAACATATTAACCACTGCACAGTCAAGGTTAAGTAAATGATTCTCATTTTCAAGATCATGCTGCTTTCAATCTTTCAAGAAAAACATACAGGTAACCATTTTTAAATGTGTTTCTGAAGGTGATCATCAGAGGATGGTCAAAATGAGTTCCAGGTAGAGATTTCTAATCATTTTACTCTAAAAAATAGTATAATAATCAGATGGGAAAATATAGCAGATTTCAGATTTTAAAGTTGGCAAAAGAAGTCAGTGGAAAAACAATAGCTGCTTCTGTCCCAGATTAAGTGACAGGATGCTAGAAAAACATCCCTTTCACTATTCACGGTTTTCAGAAAAAGCAGAGGTGCTAGGCTGGATAGATGAGCTACCTGGTTCACAGACTCTCAGTTCCTTGGATTAATCCTTGTGCGTGTAGATCAGGTGACGGTTTATAATGGATATTTGAATGTCCCCTCATGTCATTCTTACTCTGGTGAAATGTCTCTACCCTTGTTTGACAACTGATAAAACCAAAGCTCAGAGGAGTTTAGAATGGACTAAAAGCTCAAGTGCAAGTGTTTATGTGCTTTTCTGCCACCCAACCGCGCCTCTAAAACACAATGTCCTATCCTTCCTTGGGGGTCTTTTTATGGGTCCCGGCTTTGGGGAGATCATCAAGCCTCAGGTGGTGATTAGCAACCGTAAGTGACTTAGAGGAGCCAAGATTTTAAATGGTATCATCTCTGGCTTTTCTAAATAAGCTGTTCTTTAAGGAAACAAGTTCCTGGATTCTTTTCCAAAGATGTCATTTATAGTTCATGTGGACAACATTTTTCACAGGGGTGGGGAGGAGCAAGGCACTTTTGTCATTTTTTCTGCTATGATCCCAGAGTGTAGTAGGCATTGGAAGCACAGCAGAGAGACAGCGACCGAGACTTGGACTTTGAACCCAGTCAAAGCCTGAATGAGGAGCTTTGGCCCTTTAAGAGTGTCGTCTAGATTCTATAGGAAATAAACAAACAAACAAAAAAAAAAACAGGAAAACAAAATAAAGAAAGCATGCATTTTACCTCTTCTGAAGATGTATATGATGAGATCGGGGGGCAAGTCTAGGAATATATTTCATTTAAATATCTCCAAGGATACAAAAGGGCAGACAAGCTTGAAAATCAATAGAAAGGTTAAGGAACATGGGTTCTGAGCTTGGGTTTGAATTCTGATTCAGCCTGGGCTCCCTACAAAGCTGAGCCTGAGACAAAACTTGAGGCAAGTGCTTCATTGAAGCAGGTGGGCAGGCAAATGGGAAAAATAACAGGGCATATAGCTGGGAAGGAGAGGGGGACAGCAGTGCAAAGGTCCTGTTACGGTTTGTATGTGAGGTGAGCCCCCAAAACTCGCAGGTGAGACAATGAAAGAATGTTTAGGGGAGAAATGATTGGGATCTGAGACTCTTAACCCAATCATGGAATTAATTCCCTGATGGGGATTAACTGAGTGGTAACTGAAGGTGGGTAGGGTGTGGCTGGAGGAGGTGGGCATTGGCTTCGGGGTATATATGTTGCATCTGGCCAGTGGAGTCTCCCTCTTCTTGCTGATTATCATGGGAGCTGCTTCCCTCCACTATACTCTTCCGCCACGATATTCAGGCTTATCTCAACTCTGGAAGAGGAGGAATGGAGCCAGCTGTCTATGGACTGAGACCTCTGAAACTGTGAGCCCTGTAATAAACTTTTCCTCCTCTGTAACTGTTCTTGCCAGGTCTTTTAAAACACTGCAGTGAAAAAGCTGACTAAAACCCATGGAGTGGTGGCTGCTGCCACAGTGACTGGTGTATGACCTCACCCTGAAATCCAAGAAGACACATGGCACGAATCCTGGGAACCTGCAGCTGGAGAAGGAAGGGGAGAGACCACTTGTGCACCAGTCCCACCCCCTGTACCCAAGCTGAGCCCAGTCGCCCTGGCCTGGCTGCATAGGTGTGCTACCTTGCAATCACAGAGATGCCTGGGCTGGAGGGGACATGGGTAGGTTGGGCCTGAAAGAGGTGCCATCAGTCTGCAGCACCTTAAAGCTGGTCACCCCAGAGCTGGTCAATGAGGCAAGGCAGAAAGAAGAGAGAATCAAGGTTCTGCCTAAGAGGTGTCAGCTGCAAAGCCCACTGCACATGGCTTCCAGGTGTCTACAGACATCTTCCCTCCTCCGGATCAGCCTCGTTGACTGACTGCAGGGCAAAGTGACAGGTCTGAACTCTCAGCTCCCAGGGTTACTGAGTGGGTTAATCAGATAATGCTCAGCTTAACATTCTGTCCAACACGCACACAAGCCAGGACAAAAATACTGTGACCTTGCCCTCCTGTCCTTCCCCTTTTAAACACACTGAGTTCTGAGTCCCTCTGTGCAGCCTGGCCTCCTCCAGGTCCCCACAGGGACCCTCTGTAAGATTCTCTCACTTCACCCAGTGAAATGAGGACATAAAACTCGAGCTTCATCGGGAGATGAAAGAGAGGCCCACACTCCAAAGCCAACACAAACACAAAAGTCACCGTGTTTGTTCTGCAGAGCGGAGAGTGAGGCTTGATCTTTAAATACAGAGTTTTTTCAGTCAGAGGAAAAAAAACCCAACAAAATAGTATAAAAGCTGATTTTTTTTTTTAACTTAAAGAGCCAGATCAAGGCTTAAACATGTGTACTCAAAAGAAGAAAGAATCAAAGATTCCTGGGCACCGTGAGGGCTCTGGCACAGGAGAGGTATGTACATTAATTTTAGTTTCTGTGGACTTTTGATCAGAATGACGGTAAGTTGTAGATACTTGCACACAAAGTGGACATAGAGGTGCTTCCTGAGTTTGGAAGTGACCCGTGCTCTGATGAGAAAACTCACGGGAATCTCCACTGCAACGGGAAGGAGGTGACTCCGTCATGGATGTCCTCCAAAGATTAACTGAGAAGAGGAGGGAGAGATGTGCAAGTCCCCAGGGACAGTGGGGACACTCTTAGCAAGGCAGGGCTCATGAATTGAGCCAACTCACAGGGCCTGTCCTGACCAGTCACCTGTACAGATGTGGACATGATGCCTGCAGGGGAAGGAAAGAGACTTACTTGACAACTCAGAGAAGACCTCCGGAAGAGGAGTTTGTTGGAGCTGAAGCCCAGGGTCCACCTGGTGCTGGGCTGATGGCCTGGGACTGGGGGTGGCTGTCTGGCTCTGTGCTCAAGTGGGAAACACATCTGGAAGGTGGCGCTTCATGATCTGTTACCCAGGAGGCCGACGTACTGCGTCTCACCCACCAAGCGGCTCAGGCTGTGTCATCAGGACACCTGGCTCCGACCCTTCTCTTGCCTCCTTGCTGCTTCTCAGCCACCGGTACCTCTGTGTCACAGCGGCTTGCTGCTCAGTCTGAGTCATCGCCCCCAACCAGCCACCTGGGTGGGTCTGAGGAAGTGGGGCGCTGCCGGACGTGAAGCCCTACCCAAGGCCTGTCCCAGTTCATGTCTCAGCACATGTGATGCTGTTGTTCAGTGTGTGGGGACAGGACACATGAGGGTGACCCCCAAAGACTGTGGCCAAGGTGTTTCCTGTGAATAGGTCCTTCATTCTATATGTTCAATGCAGTCACTAGAGAGAAGCTCTGCATCCAGGGGAGAGGAGAATTCTGGTCAGCAGGGAAGGACCTCCTGGTGGGAGGGCAAAGATGGATTCTCTAGGTTCTCCAGAGAAAACTGCCCTCCACCCGCTGCTCTGCACCTATTCTGCTCCATGCCTACCCTCAGAGACTGTGTGGCTCCCAGCCCACCACGTTGACTTCCATGCTTATTCTTTCTTCATGACACTTAAAATGTGGTAATACCACCACATTTAACGTTTATTTGTTCTCTTTTTATGCCTTCTCTACTAGAATGTAAGGTCTCTGAAGGCAAGGACTTTTTATTTCCCTGATATTTTCCCAAATGTAAAAGTTCTCAGAAAATCATTAATGGATGGATGAATGTGGAAATGGGTGATTGTGGACAAGCTTGTAAATGCCAGAACCTTGCAGGGAGAGCCCCTGGAATGGCAACCTCCTTTTTTAAAAAATTTCTATTATTTTACTGAAAGACACAAATGTTCTTTTGTGTGTTGCAGTCCCAACCTTGGATCATCTCTGATCCTCACGTAGCTCTCAGTCTCCACACATAAGGAAATAGTCACTTGTCTCATTAACTCTACTTATACTGACTGTCCACACCCCTACCTCTGCTTCTGGAGGCGTTGCTCAGTTGGGCCCCCAGAGTAGCAACCAAACCCTTCCCTCTTCTCTTTCTGCCGGTCTTTGCTGGCCTCTAGACTGTTACTGGAAGATCTTTCCAAAATGAAGACCTGATTGTGTCAACGTCTTTAAATGCTTTTCCATATTTCAGGAGAATTTCAGAAGCTTCAAACTTTCCAGCCCCATTATATTCATTGTATGTGTGCCCCCAGGTCCAGCAACCATGAAATCCTGATGGCTCTGTGCTTTGTCTCTAGGTAATTGTGGATGCAGCACATCGCATTGCCTATCTCCCTTCAGTTGTCAGGACTCGTGGTCTCTCATCTTCCGTTACTTCTATTCAGTTGTCTGCATTCTGTGGCCCATCACTTATGAGCCCATAAACTTCTTGATCCCAAAGACTACACCTTGTTAACTGCTGCACATGCACCACCTATGGCGATCCTTACCTTATCCAGGCATCAATACGTGTGTAAACAGCCCAGTAATCACCAATCCCCTACGAGTTCAGTGAGAAAATGCTGGTCTTCCTGAGTCTAATCCCATGAGAGAAATGTTTCCAAACTTACATACTGAGAATCAGACACTACAACTTGAAACCCCTGTAAGCTCAAAGTGCATAGGGAAATATTCCTCACTGGCCGTCAACTTTCTGGTGATCGTTTCTCTCTATCTCCCTCTCTCACATCAATACTTGTTGCAAGGAAAAGATCCATAGCTCAAAACAGTGTGTGGTGCATGAGGGGTGCTTTTTCCTTTAACTGAAAACGAGAAAACAAAGTACTCAATTCTGTACTCTGTGTCAACTCCTGTGTCCTACAGGCCAGCATGGTGACAGCTACAGAAAGGTGTGGCCATGAACAACACCTCCTGCTGCCTGAATAAGATACATCTGCATGTGTCTGAGTTCAGAAACAGGGATTTAAGATTTTTCAGAAGTGCAGTGAATCACAATGTCCTGAGAGCTCATACACAGGTTCAGCACATGCCTGTCCTGACCTAGAAGATGGAAAAAAGACCCAATTCTTCATTAACTGGGGACTTGGGAATGGATAGAAGAGATACACAAAAGAATGTAAAAATTTAAGCTCAGTAGTAAGAAACAAGTTAATAATAATAATAAACGTAATTAAAGATGTGTTACTTGGTGTGATGGATTCTGAAGCAGCAAGTTGGGAGATCACTGGCTTCCATGGTTCTGCTTTTATAGACATCAGTGTGGAAATCCAGGGAGAAGAAGGCTGCGGCCGGATGGCAAGAGAAACAGCTGAGAACCCAAGAGCCTCCCAGTCCTGATCCGGCAGTTTGTCTCAGCTGGTCGCCTCACGGTACATGGAGAGTGGTTAATTCTTTCAAGGTCAACTAGTTGGGACAGTCCAGATCTGTGAGTTTAACCTCATTCCAGATAATCTATGAGCAATTTTCTTTCCAAATTACTCTTCTCTTATACATCTAGGCACCTAAAGATACCCTGGAACGTGGTAGAATACAAGCTTCATTCTTAATTCTAGAAAGGCAATGGAAAGTTCATGAGCATAGCTATTACATTATCAAGTGATATTTTCAAAGTTTTAATTACCTTAACTACATGTCACCAAGTAAACATTTTTAAAAATCCATAGAAAGCACTTTAAGCTGAATCTAGCAAATTTGTTATACTGTGTAAAACACAGTGTGATGTCTCAGAAGAACGAGGGTCAAAAGAAGTCTCAGCTCCTCAAGGTGCTTTAGGATTTTATGTGCTAGAAAAACTTAAAATCATTTGTTTTATGAGTATATGTAATACATGTGGCACATGCACACCCATATACATGTATAATTGCATTCTTATTTGTTTTGTATGTGGTACAGGAGATTGAACTCAGGGGTGTACTACCACTGAGCTACATCCCCAGCCCTTCCTATTTTTTTAGTTTAAAATGGTATTGCTAAATTGCTGGCTCTGTCCTTGAACTTCCAACATCTCTTCACCCCCTCACCCCCCTGCCATCTCCCAAACCAACGGGATTGCACTCATCTTTAAATGAGGTAATTTCATTCAAAGCAAAGTGTTGTAAAGGAGGTTTGCATCTTAGTGATTTCATATCTTCACATCTGGCAGGATGATCATGAGACAATTGAACATAAATTTTTATTCTCACTTTCTCAAAAGTTGAATACTACCCACAACTGAGAATATGAAAAGAGAATATCATGGTTCTTGTCCCATCTCTCAATCCATGGTGAACCCAGACCAGATACTTATCCTCTCTGGTTCTCAGCCTGCTCAATGACATGGGGGTCACAGTGCTTCTTAGTACCCTCTTAATTCCAGCCTGACTTTAAAGGTTGAGCAAAATCATTAAATGAAGATAAAAAAAAATAGAAACACTGCTCTATGAATTCATTAATTCTTTTACCCGAGGTGCAGCCATAGGGAGAACACTGTGGCGCCGTCCCTGCAGGACTTAAGAGTGAGTGACAGGGATGGGAGGAGGTGCCCAGTGAGGGCTAGTCAGGGTTGAGGCAGCTAGAAGGACATAAGCTCAGACATTCCCAGAGGGGTCAAGGGACCTGTAGGCCATTCCTGCAGTATGAAGGGAAGCAATTCCCTGGAATAAGGTGGAGTCAGGGGAGGCTTGGGAAGGGCTCAGGCCTTGTTTGGACATGCAGAACACAGACCGCATGTGGCCTGTCCAGGGAAGGGAAAGAGATTTGGTCCAGTTCATCACAGATTTCAAGGGAAAGAGCTCCAACTAGGAGGAGCGCTTAGACTCTTCCCGTGGTTTTTGTGGTTCTGGGGATCTAGCAGGGCCTCATGCATGCTAAGCATTAGGTCTACCATGGAGCTGCATTGCCAGCCCTCTACCTGTCCTTATAAGCCACCTTAGTTAGACTGTGAGATCAGAGAGAAGCTTGGGAATGTTTTAAACAAATAACTGTTATGAGTATCTTCATGAATCCTATTAACTCATTCAACAACTTGATGCTACATAACAAACCACATGTCAGAGACAATGGGCCTCTCAGACACATTGGTTCTTAATTAATATTTATTCCTTAATTGTTTCTTGATCCCTGTCCCCCCATGACCCTTCCCTTGGTCTGGGTTTTCATAATTTTAGTCAATAGCTTCAACCACGGCAAACCCACATTTGGGGTCCTGTGTGTGAGGGCAAAGCTGCTATTCACAGACAAGCTGAAAAGCTTCTCTCCAGCAGTTGGAGGAGCACCTGCCTCCCTGTCTTCCTCAACTTGGAGCTGCTCTGCTACACCAAGGGCTGCTATGAAAAGCCCCAAATTGCAGAAGGTTAAAGGGATTCAGAAACCTCAGCACTCAGGTGACCATCTCCTCCTGGTGAAGGGCCAGACTGTCTCCATCTTTTGGCTCCAGTTCTGTTTAATACAGTGCCTGGCTTCAGAGAAACCCTTCACATGTATGATAGCGAACAGCAGATGAGAAGACTGAAGTCCCGAGGGTGCACTGGACTCCTGGCTGGCTGACCCTCACTATGGAGATGGGGGCCATCCTTCACACTGGAGCCTGAGTGCACTTCTTCCCCACTCCAGAATCACCAGGAGTCTAATGCTCTGGCTCCTCTCTGTCTCTTCTCCTGGTGAGCAGGAATGACATAGCTCACTGGTGAGTTTAGAGGGGAAAGAAAGGGCAGGCCCAGCTCCCTGGCCCCTTCTCCCCTCATCAGCAGGCTGCTGCAGACTGACTTGGTCTATTACCCAGAGTAACCCTGCATTTAGGGCCTGTTCTTTCTTGGGGTGGCCTGTGAGTCTCCACCCTTCCTCCTTCTCCAGTTCTCTCCTGGGATGAGCTTCTTCAGGGACCGTGCACTCCCATGTGTTGTTCTAGGTACAGCCACATCTATGCAGCCCAGGGGAGCTGCTCTGCTCTAGAAAGTCCTATGACTGCTGGGTGGTTCTAGCTGATTCTGGGGTCCAGCTATCAGTCCGGTTCCCCAAAAGGATCTTCAGTAAGGACTGTATCACTTTGTTCTCCTCTTTGCCTACAGTTTGCTTCTTGTATCTTGATCAGTTCTGAATTCAAGCTTGATAACTTGGTGCCCTTTGTGGGAATCCTCAGCCTCCCACTCTGGAAGGCAGACATTCCCTCCTGAGGGGCTCAGTTGTGTGAGATGTGTTGGCTGCACCTCAGTGCCAGTGCTGGAACGCAAGAGAACCTACTCATGTGGCCTCTTTCCTGGGCTGACCAGGACCACCTGCACATAGAGATTTGAAAGAGCCGCAGACCAGTAAAGAACTGCTATGGCCCGGCCCTTGGGAATTCCCAGAACATTGCCAACGAAAGCCTTGCACACAAGGACAGGGCTAGCCCACCCACTGCTGCTGCTGAAATTTGTAGAGGAGGCTCAGCTGTGGGGAGACAGATGCTTCCCAGGCCTTGCAAAGGAGCTCCGGTGGCTCTCAGCCAAGCCAGTCTGGGTGTTGTGTACCGAGTGTCACTTGCCAGGCTGCTTGGCCGGCTGTCCTGGAGGGTGTGGAAGCCAGTTTCGCCACCTGGGAATCCACGCCTTATGTTTAATGAGGGGGAATCATGCTCTTAAAGTACATCCCATGCCCCCATGAGGGATGGCCCTCAGCTCTCAGTACTGCCTTGACAGTGGTGGCCTCAATTTGAATCACGTGACATGGTCCAATTACTTTTCCACCAGAAGTTAGTTTTGGGTTAATGAACAGCATTCCTGATACACTGATCAGGTAAAATTTAAGGAGGACACCATAAAATAGTGGTTTTAAAGCCACACATATTTGACAAAAAGGGAATTACAGGCAGACCACTACATGCATTTCAAATAATGACCAACTTCTGGATCCTTCTGCACCTGTAGCATTCTTGAAAGAACTCCTTAAAATTACTTACTTAAAATTAGTTTCTGACAGAAGTAACTTTATATATAAGATGGAAAAAAATCACATACATATATGAGAAAATAAAATCAGCCTAATTCTAACATCAGAGTCAGCTATTTATAATCACAGAGTATTTAATTTTGTAATCTGCTTTTCCATCTCTCAGAGAAAAGTTGTAAACATATTCTCACATCTTCAAATAGTTTTAAACACTATTTTCAGGGCTGCTTTGATTATTGATCTGAAAAGTGCATGTACCATTGGTCACCCAGTGTGGAAAATAACTACCCAAGGCACCACCAATTCCAGGTCAGATCATTAAGGGGCATCTTGGAGGAGGTCCATGGTGAAGACGAATGGGGAGAAAGCTGTGCATGACCCAAGAAGAGCATCATCTCCAGTGTTCTCCTTAGATGTGGTCAAAACTTTACACCTACTAAAATGGTTATTATCCAAAAGAGAAAAATATTAACAAGTATTAGCAAGGACATGGAGAACTTGCACTCCCTTAGTGGGAATGTAAATTAGTATAGCCATCGGGAAAATAAGATGGAAGTACCTCAAAAAATTAAAGAGAACTGTTGTGCGATCTAGCAATTCCAGTCACAGAAACAAAATTAAACCAATATGTGGAAGAGCTGACTACTCTCCTGTGCTCGTTGCAGAATTGTTCCTAAGAGCCAGATTATGGAACCAACCCAAGTATCACCACAGAAGAATGGATAAAGAGACTATGGTATGTACTTACAATGGAATGTTCTTCAGCCTCATTGCAGAAGGAAAGTCCATCATGTGCAACCCCACGGATGAACTTGGAAGGGATTTTGGCAAGTGAAATGAATTAACCACATGATCTCTCCATATGTGGAATCTTAAAATGCTGGACTCGGGTGTAGAGAGGAGAATGGTGGTCCCCAGGGTCTCCATGAGGACGCAGTGGGCAGATATTGCCCAATTGAACACAATTCCACTTAGTTATCTATGGCACAGTGTGGACATTCAAGCTAGTAACAATGTGGGTTGTTCTTAGAAATCACTGAAGAGCTTTGTTTTAAGTACTCTCATCACAAAATGATGATAAAGGTGTGGGGGGAATCCTCTGGCCATTACTAAACTCACCATCCCCCAATGCACACATATTTCAAAGCAGCATGTGGCACACAATGTACACAACTTTTAAAAAATATTTTTTAGCTGTCAATGGATTTTTAATCAATCAATCAATTGATCTGTTTGTTTATTTATTTATTTATATTCAGTGCTGAGGATCACACAAATAGGGACTCACACATGCCAGGCAAGGGTTCTACAACTGAGCCACAACTCCATCCCCAATGTCACAACTTTGACCTGCCAATTAAGATTTTTAAAAAGAAGATCCTGAAAAGAAAGAGATTTCTAAAAGTTTGAACTCTGGGGCTAGAAGAACAATGTACTGAGGAATGACTACAGAGAGACGGGATTGCAGCTAATCTAAGGCCTTTCCTGGCCACTAGCAGGGACCGCCCCTGTGCTGCCCAGGAGAGCTTCAAGATTGCTGCAGCCTGGCCACTGCTCTGTCCTGCCTTATCCCACCCTCCCCACCTTACAAACAAGTGTGTTATCTTGTCCTGTTCCATCCAGTGGGTTTTAGGTATGCTGCCTTGGTCTATGGGTCTCTGGATAAGAGGAGCCATCTTCAGATCTACTGTGTAAACAATCAGGAGCTGGACCTTGAGCCTGACACCATTTTTAGATAAGACTGTTGCATATTTTTTCAGTGGAGGAGAAGTGAAATAAGAATTTGTCATTAAAAGTGTAGACTGCAGATATTTTATTGTTGCATTATTGCACTAAATAACCACTTCCCCTTCCTGCCTCCATGGAGGAGTGTGTTTCTCTGCCAACTGGTTGTTGGGCTTCATCCCAGGACATACTTTGGCCAATGAATTTGGAGGAAGTACGTTCCCCAAGTCCAGCTTCCTCACCTCCTGCCCTCTACCTTGAGAATACTGTATTCCAGAGAAGACTCCCTCTTTTTGAGTTGGGATGAGAAGATGGGTCAGGTCATCCAGAACCAACCGGCACTTTTTATGACTAAGAAGCAGAGATGAGTTATGGTTAGTCACTGAAACTTTGACGTTATTTCTTACACCACAATTTCACAGTAAAAATCAGAGAATACAAAGGGCAAAATGGAGAGATATTTGGAAAGGTGGGTTGAGGTAGGATTTGGAGGATTTTAGTCATCTGTTTTATATTGTGTGTGATTAAGGAATAACGCACTATTTTATTGTGAAAAATACGCAAAATATGCACTTCTCCACTTCAAACATTTTATAATGTCTAGCTCAGCCGTGGTGACCACCTTCACACTGCTGCATGACCACTGCCACAATTCATCTTGACAACATTTTAATATTCCAAATGCAGAACCTAGATTCATTACAAAGTTAACCAGAGTTTTAAAGAGAGGAAAGGATTCTTCATATACTTTTGAGGGGTTAAATCTTCATATGTGTTCCAAGATAAATGATTAAACTGTTTTCATGGACCTTTCTTCTTTCTGCATTTCTCCTGACCCTGATTCAAACAGTGGAAAGCCCATCAGCAATTCCTTGACTTGAAGAATTTCTTTCTGGCATCAAAACAGAGTTTCTGAGACCACAATTTCACATTTTTTAGGTCTAGGCTCCTTGGAAGCCCTCTCCATGGACCAGAAGGGGAAGGAAATGTGAGGCTCTGAGGGCACGGAGGGAAAGGGGAGGAAAGGGGAATCGGGAGGCCCTGTGAGTCTGGAGAGGAGGGGCTGCTGCCTGGGGGGAGCACTGGTCCTCCCATTAATGTGTTCCGCGCAGCTGTCATGGAGCATGGTGCTCAGCCAAGTGCTGGCAGAACTGGACAGCAGCGAAGCCATCAGACTTCCAGGAGCCACAGCAGTGGAGAGAGAGAGAGGATGTCACAGCAACCAAGATGGCCTGAAGGTCAAGGGCCTGCTTTCTTACTTTAAGTGCCCGTTACACTCCACGCCTCTGGACACCTGGCAGATGATAAGGCCCAACCCAGACTGGGGTTGAATTTCCCACCTCGCTGAGGCAGAGGCACGGAAACAGATTTGAAGATAGTGGAGCTCTCGGCCTGAGTTCACAGAGTCAGTTTTTATTTCTTACTTATGGTCTTACGAACCTCACTTTTCATTTAAGGAGAAAGTGAAGCAGAGGTGGTCAGACAACTTGTGCGAAGCCATACCTCTCACAGAGTGGGGTCAGAATTGGAACCCAGCCTCCTTGGCTGATGCCAGCCAGAGAGTCCTCCAGGTTTCAAATACCTGTGATGAAACACACTTTAGATTTTTACCTACAAAGATATGAGCAGAGAATCAGATGATTATGAACTAGCAAGTACCCCCTCTCTTGCTTTTTGTCTTTTCCAAATCAAATGCCTAAGGGCCCGAAGATGAGTTATTCTTTAGCACCAGCCAATGATTTACAAAAATAAAACACATTGATTGGAAAGGAAAGCACGTCAAAAAGCAACCCAATACCACAGCAACAACTAAAACCCTAAGTCAAATGGTAGAAAAAAAACAAAATAGGTAAAATATACTAAGGAGTTGATAATTCATAGAATTAAAAAAAAATAAAGAGCTGAATTTTAGACAGATAGCAAATTTAATCAATAAAAGGAAAATGTTATATGTATATTAGGAATTAGAAGAGCAATACCTCAGAAACATGGTTTAATATTATAAGAAGATGATACACAGTAAAGTGTATTAGAAATAAACTGCTGAATTATCACAGTGAAGTTTAATTGCCAGTTTATTTGCCCCACATCCTCACCATTAAGTCACTGAAGACAGAGCCTCTGTAGTTGTTGACACTGTATCCCCAGTACCATGACAAACCCAGAGACACAAAGCAAAAAAATGCACATATTTCCAGGACATTCCCTGGTTGCACTACGTGGGCTCTTTGCAATACATACAGAACTGAAAATGACCGAAGAAAATGGGCACAGGAAAAGGACCATAACAAAGAGAAAACTTGAGAGTGGTCATGGGAGCTTATTTCTAGTACATGGTCATTAGTTATTTGAAACTTAAAAGGGGGAAGTAACACAAATTATTTTAGAAGGTAAACAAAATGTGAACCCAATTCACATTATAAAACTAACAATTTAAAATTCCATAATATGTTGCTAAAAATCTCTTACTGATGTCTAATGAAAGACCCTTTGTGGACTGAGCAGCCAGGGTCCTCGCAGTTGGAAAGCCTAGGTTTTAAGTAAAGCTGCTTCTATTCACTGAACCCGGGCTCTGACGTAATCCCTGACTCGGGTCAGCTTCCTCACTCATGCGGGAGGCAGCCGCTGCAATGCTTTTTCCTTCAGTTGGTTTTCCTAGGTATAAAATCCAATCCATCACAAATGACCATTTCTGCCTTATTTAAAATATCTAAGTTTTTTATTATTTCATGGTTGATTTCATTAGCCAGAGATCAGAGGAGGTGCTTATGTGTTTTGTCAGTGTGGCATGCTATAGACCATGAACCATCACAGCTGGTAAGGTAGCTCGCAGCTGGTAAGGTGGGGATGAGTCACTTATTTGCTCAGAGACTACCAGTTTCCTCGTCTATAAAGGAAAAAGGAAGGACTGAGTCCATTTCTTTATGCCATTTAATTTCAAAATATATAAATAGGATTTGAATCTTCAAAGTGATAGTGTTCCCCTCTTTCAGAGGACCTCATGTTTTCATATTTGAGATTATGGATGTATTCAGGGGGAAAAACTGACCTGGAATATAGATCTCATGAGTTCAATGGCTTTTACCTTCCATACATACAGTAGTTCTTCCTAAGCATTTTAAAGACTTTCAGTCGCTTTCAAAAATCCATGGACCTTCTCCCCATGAGTGGGAAGGATCATGTGTATTTATAATATATATAACATTCCCTGCACCTGTGCATATAGACAAACAGGTGGATGGGAACTCTGCACACAGCTTCAGAGAACCCTGCATATCTTGAAGCATGACCTTGGATGTCCTGGAAGTGCATGACCCTTTGATCTGGGTCAAGGTTGATCTAATCAAATATTAAAACTTAAACTTTGGGTAACTTTTCAAAATTGCCTCTAATTTTGCAGTGTCAGAATGACTTACAAATGATGATTTCAAATATTTCTTTTATGAAAATCTTGTGGAATCTCCTGAGTGGGACATGCCCCCTAGTCGGGTGAATAGAGATGCAGGTCACAGGCGTTTCCCTGCAGAGGATCCCATTCTTCCAGGTATAACCCTTCATATCTCCTTCACCCAGCAGGTGCTGGATCTGGAAGGATCTTCAAGTCTCTTGTGGTCCAGATCCTTTGGTTCGCTGATAAGGAAGAAAAGGTCAAATGAAGGGAAGCAATGAACTCAGGGTCTCACTATTCCCCTTAGTCTTGCAGATAAACTGGCTTCTGGCTGCTTGGGAAATTATGTAAAATTAACACATTACTTCCCCAAACCTTTCAATTCCAGGATGATCTCATATGATCTCTCATTTGGAACTTCCATCATCTACTTGATAATTTAAATATGTCCAGAATATAACAATATTCTATTTAGTGATTAAAGTTTCTCTCCGAACCCAGTAAATTATGTCTATATTTCCTAATCCTGTATATCCTGAGAACTCTGGATTCTCTTTTCCTTTTGATGGATACAACTGGATTCTCAAAGATAGCCCAACACTGCCATATAATTTCATATCTCTCTGCAGAGAAAACACAGTGATTATCTTGATTCGAGTTGTGCCAGGAATGTACTGACATTACATTTCTTTGGTTTTTGGAAAAGAATATTTTGTTTGGAGAAATACAGAAAAGCATCAAAAAATTTACTCTTTCAGATTGTTTTTCCTAGTTTTCAACACCTATGATTAATCCCAAGATTCTGATATTCTGTTCCTCTGTGCCCTGTGTGCTTTCTGACACCAGGGCCTGCATTCATCTGCTCGGGGTTAGTTTGGCTGGAGTGACTGGCTGTGAGACACCTCTGAGCTCCTGGGCTCATGACAGTAGAGCACATTGTGTCACAAAGGTGAGGAAAAAAACCTGTGATTTGAAATCAGTGGTGGCGTTTACTATAGGTATGTGTTTCTGATCAGAAGAGCTCAAGTGAAAAAAAAATAATAATAAAAATGTTCCAGCACACCGCAACCCAAGTCAGTGAGGGAGGACTCAATCAGAGGAAGAAAAGAAGAGAGACTCTGGGTGTGCAGGGCCCATGAGCCCCAGACATTTATTTGCCGACACTCTTGAAGCTCCACGACCCACATTCTCTAGCAGCCCCGCAGTTCTCCAGCTGAGCCAGGGTCCCTGCTGTGGAACACTTGACAGGGATATTAACTGTATTTTCTCCTGCATTCTGCAGTGTTTTTCCTCACCTTGATTTAAGCCCTGGGGACACCCTCTCTTTAGAGGCAGTGGGGTTGCAAGACTGAAAGCAGAATTGTCTGGAGTGAACCTGTTTCCTAGAGTCAGCTTTTGAATAAAGACAAAAATCTCTGTCCTCTCATTGACCTGGGAGCATCAAGGTTCCTCCACCCTGACAGATGGAAATTTACCCTCGCTTCCAAGCCCAAGGGAGCTCGTGAACAGGTTTAAATTGATTTCAAGAAATTATTTCAACCTCTCTTAAATTCTAGTTTCTAGCTACTTTTTTCTTCACTGTCTGCCTTTACCCAATCCTCCACCCTGATACCCACAGGGTCTAATCTGTACCCTCCTTGGCAACAAGGCAGGTCCTATCCCTTGAGAATGGGAGGGGTGTAGAGGACTTTAAAAGCACACAATCAACTTAGTATGACTGGAGAATCCGGCCCTCTTATCCAGGATCACACGACTACGTCCTAGAGCAGAATCTTGACTACATCCCAAGTTTTCCCACTCTCTCCAGGACACCTAGAGAGTCTTGTTTGTCTCTGTTGTAATCACAGTGGCCAGCCTATACTCTGGCCAGTAGAAAATTCTTTCTGAAGCTTTACCGAGGTTGCATCAGTCTAATTGAATTTATTGGCACCTAAAATTGCATACCACAGGCTGGGCATGTGGCTCAGTGGTAGATGACTTGCTTCATGTGTACAAGTCCCAGAGTTCCATCCTCAGATGCTGTAAAACAAACAAACAAATAAATACATAAAACCCTATATCCCTGAAGGTAGTCTATGTAATCTGTGTGATAAAATTATTTGAATGAGTGCCACCTGGAGCATAGTACTTGAAGAAAATCCTAAGGTTCAGCAAGACCCGGACAATGTGTCAAATAAGATGTGAAATTCTTTCTATGGAATATCTCATTTAATCATTTTGTTTCTTTTCTAAATGCTTTTATTGGTGCATTATAGTTTACATAAATAGTGGGGCTCATTTGGACACATTCATTAGTGCATTCAAAGGATTTGTTCCATTTTAATCTCCAGTTCTTCCCTCCCCCATTCCTCTTCTTCTGTATTGGTCTTTTTTTCTTTTTTTTATTTATTTTTTTAAAATTCATACATTATAATTATACATGAGAGTAGCATTCATTGTGATATCTTCATGCATAAATACACCACACTTTGGTTCATTTCATTTCACAAGTCTTTCCCTTTACCATCCCTCCTTCCTCCTTAATCCCTTTCCTTTGTTATTCTTTCCCCCTATTTTTCTCTAGCTTCTGCATATGAGAGAAACTATTGAACCTTGACTTTCTGAGACATTCTTATTTCACTTAGCATGATGTCTTCAGTCTTATCCATTTACCAGCAAATGACTTAATTTTATTCTATATGGCTGAGTAAAACCCCACTGTGTGTATATACATTTTCTTTATTCATCTGTTGACAGGCACCTATGCTGTTTCCATAAATTGGCGAATTGTGCTGCTATAATCATTGTTATGCATATGATTTTAGCTCCTTTGAATAAATACCAAGGAGAGGATAGCTGATCATATGGTGGCTCCATCACTAGTCTTTTGAGGAATCTCCATAATGCTTTCCAAAACACGATTGTACTGATTCACAGTTCCACCAGCAATGTGTGAGTGAACTGTTTCCCCACGTCCTCGCCAGGATTTTTTGTTTCTATATTCTAGATGATTGCCTTTCTAATTGGAGTGAGACAAAATATCAATGTAGTTTTGATTTGCACTTCCTTGATTGCTAAGGATATTGGACCTCTTTTTCATACATTTTTTTTTTGCTATTTATATTTCTTCTTTTTAAAAAAAAATATTTATTTTTTAGTTGTAGGTGGACACAATATCTTTATTTCATTTTTATATGGTGCTAAGAATTGAACCCAGTGCCTTATGTGAGCCAGGAGAGTGCTCATCCACTGGGCCTCAAGCTCAGCACATATATTTCTTTTTTTTTTTTTTTTGATAAATATATGTTTAGTTCATTTGCCCTTTATTGATTCTGTAATTGTGAGAGTGTGTGTTAAGTTTTTTGAGTTCTTTACATATTCTAATCCTTTGTTGAAAGAGTAACTGGCAAAAATGGTCTTCCATTCTGTATATTCTCTTCCTCCTTTTGTTTTCTTCGCTGTGAAAAGATTTTTAATTTGCTGCTATTCCACTTATTGATTCTTGGTTTTATTTCTAGCACTTTCGGAGTTTTGTTAAGGAATTCAATGCCATATGGATATGTGTGGATGGTGTGGATCCTATGTTTTCTTCTAGCAGTTGCAGTTTCTGGCCTGATTCCTAGGTCTTTGAGCCACCTTGAGTGGACTTTGGTGCAGGGTGAGAGATAGGGATCTATTTTCATTCTTCTACATATGGGTAGTCAGTTTTCCCAGCAGGTCTATGAAGCAGATATATTGTCACTGAAGAAAAAGCTGAGATTCTGGAAGGTGGAATAAACTTGTTCGTTTACACTTAGCCATAGGAAATTCCTGATTTGTTCCACGTGGAACTAAATGTAGGCAAAAAATGGACTGAAGATTGGCTACACCAGAGATTCTGACATTTGCCTAACGCCACAAAAGCTTCCGACCCTTGGAGCTGTCTCTGGGCTCTTTGCCCCAGGAAATTATTTGCAATACAGGCCTTGAAAATTATGACAGGCACACAGCAGAGGAGTTTAGGTGTCAGAATGCTTAACATTTAGAAGCACCCTGTTTAATCCTAGAGTTTTAGTCTTTCTTGTCATCATGAAGTTCCTGTGTGTCTCTTCCCCAGGTTTTCTGTGCCTTTTCTCTAACCCGCATAACCAGCTCCCCTTAGGATCTGTTTTCTTTGCTACCCCATGGAGGTCCTGATCAGGCCAGGACCTGTCTGCTACAGTTTCACATAAACAGAACAATTTGTTGTTTCTGCTTTGAAAAAAAAAAAAAAGCTGGCTTTAGTTCGGAAACAGAAAGTGAGTTTCAGAGAAGCAAACGCAAAGGTCTCTGGGAGCCACAGAAATGCAAGCGCGAGGCTTGGGAAGAGGCTGCCTTTCTCTTGATGTCTGGTTTTGATGCTGCCTTTTCCGTCTGCCTCAGAAGATATGATGTCCCCATAGGCAGCGCGCTTCAAGCAACTTCTCAGGTTTTAAGGAACCTGCTTCTCACCCCTGGACTGCTCGGGAGGGCTGAGGCCAGCACCCACTGGAGGGGGATCTTCCGTCTTCATCCACTACCTCTGCTTGCACATGTCTGCCCTGGACGCAGGAAAGGGCCGTCATTCAGCCGGTGCTGCACTCTTCACCGCAGCGTGTCATGAACCCCTGGCCGCCCCACTCCCTGGGAACAGCTGTGCAGTGGCCCTTCCTTGCAGTGAGCAGGGTGGACACGGTGGGGTGCTTTCTCACTAAAGGAAGGCGGATTTTATGAGAGATCTCATACATTTTGCAAAGATCCCCATCTCATCCCGATTAGATTAATGCGACACTCATGGGCAGCTTCCCAGCCACAGCAGCGTCTGCTTTGCCTGGCTGGTACCCCACTTTGCTCCAGGGAACTGAGTCCTACAGTAGATATGGCTTCTGTCTGTGCCCCTTTACACCTGCCCACTCCCCAAGTCAGGGCCCTGGTACAAGAGACGCCACAGCTTCTGCTCAACGATGTCTGAACTGATTTCCTCCATTCCTTTTCTGTCTCCATTGGGCAAATAACAGTAGCTAATGGAGACATGGATCACATAACCCATTACTCCTGGGATCAGTGCTTATATCTAAGTTCTTCTGGTGTTTCCATAGCAGAATCCCTGAAACCCAGTAACTTGTGGAAAATAGAAATTTCTTTTTCACGGTTCTGGAGGCTGGTAGTCCAGGACCATGTTGCTGGAAGATTTGGCCTCTGGTCTTCCTTTCAAAGGTGGTGCCTTAAATGCTGTCTCCTTTGCAGAGTAGGAACACCATGTCATCACATGCAGAAGAGCAGAAGAAAGCAGAGGCCCCAGTGTAAGCTCTTCTAATAACGGCATTCAGCTGTTCATGAGGGCCAATCCCTCAGGCCCTGAGCTTCTTCCAAGAGGCCCCCTGGGCCAACACTGCTGCTTTGGGAATCAAGCTTCCAGCACACGAATTTGGAGAATACAAAATACTCAAACCATAACAATATTTTAAGTAATTGACACTTACTATAAAGACTGTGGGCTCGTGCTATTAGGTTTTATTAACAGACAAAACTAAAGTATGCAGAGATGATAAGACTTTCATGTCACTATGGAACTAGTTTTAGAACAAAGATTCAAACTCAGGCTTTTCATCTCCGAATGCTGAACCCTAGATGGCTACATATTCTACCACATCCTACCGTCTGACCCACGCTGGCCTTGGGCAGTGCACTGCATGAATAAATCATCTTGTGTTATTTTTTTATTTGTAGCGGCACCTGATACATCCCTCACAAGCAGTTTTGATGTACATAATCCAGTCCCAAAGGCTGGTACCAGAAGGATCAAAGTCTATGGGCAGTGCTATTTAGCTGGTAACTGGTCTTGCCATAGAAATGAAGTGACTTTCTTTAAAACAAAGAGATTTCACTACTGGAACAATTTACGCAATTTTCACTTTAACCTGGCACCAGATTCTTAGCATTTTAACATCATTATTATTACTGGAAGTTCTTATGTCTTATTTTTATTTTATTTTATTGCCTTCATCCTCGCTTCTGATTTAGCACAAATCCTTTACTTAGACCCTGGACATTTTTATACATTGTTTTGGGTCTGATCTAGGAAAATAGACACCTTGCCTTGTTTGAGTTCAGAACAATTTTATATGTATGAGGAATACTGGTTGACCATACCCGCCCCCCCCAAAAAATTAGTAACTGAGGAGCTTATCTCACACTAAATATGAGACTAGGAATGGTTATTTGTCTTTATAGAAATAGGTATTATACACTGCAGGAGCCAACACCTCCATTCCAGTTGTTCCTTCTCCAGTTCTCTCACTGGTGACAAGGCAGACCTTCCTCTGAGACACCTCGTCACACTAACTCTGGAGCTTGTGTGGAGGAAGATGCTGTGTTCAGCCGAGATGGGTTTTCTCAATTTATTCAAAACCATTGTGCAAGTTTGTTGGATTCAGCTGGTGCCCATCCCTTGACCTTGAAAAATCATCTCCAAGGTGAATCACTGTTAGCAAAGACAGTATTTTGTCCTTAGATTTTTCCCCCCACTCAGGAATCAAAGGCTGGGACCACTCTGTAAGAGGAGGTATGGTGTGATCTGATGTGTACCTGTGTTGGTTTTCCCCCCACTCAGGAATCAAAGGCTGGGACCACTCTGTAAGAGGAGGTATGGTGTGATCTGATGTGTACCTGTGTTGGTACTCTGTGGGCCAATCCATGACTCTGATGACTTTCTAAGGTGTCAACACAACTGTTCAAACATGCAGGAATCTAGGAGCCCATGTAGAGTGATTTTTCTGATGGGCTCATCTCACTGGTTGGTTTTAAGTGGATCAAAAGGGAGATTATGATGGGTGGGCCTGACTTTATCAGATGAGCCTGACTCACACTCCCTAAGCAGTTTGTGCCCAAAGGGTTTCTGGCTGTGGTTACTCCTATTGTTTGTTTCCCTTTATGATACAGTGATTTCATAGACACACAAAAGATTATTAACCTCTCAGTTTTCTCATAAACCCTTTATGAGAGGGGGTTCATAAGGATAAGTGGTATTTATGAGCTTCTGGCTATTTAGTAGGCTGTAAGCAAGATATTAGAATTATAATGGTTCGGGGCTAGAAATCCAGGGAAGAGCAAAAGATATACTGGTCTAAAATTCACAGCTTGTTTAGTGGCACTTAAGGGAGAGGTGTGCATTTTCCCAAAGAAAGAGGATGAAAAGTACATTTGAATCTCATGGAAAAATATTTTTACCTGAAGATTAGCACAAAATTCTCTGATTTCACTTTTCTGTCTGGAGAAGAACATGTAGCAAACACGCTTAAAGACTTCACTTAGACCCCCATACTGGACTGGACTTTTAACAAAGATCATTCGGATCTATTTTTCCTACTAGGGAATTTGAATTACAGAGTCTTAGATAAAGTGCATGTAACAAAACCAAGGACAGCAGGCTAAGGGATAGAGGGGTGCACTCAGGGTCACAGGCCATTGCCCATGTGAAGTTGGCGTGTTATTCACACATGTCTTTCGGAGCTGTGTTCTGCATTCTAGATCCTGCAGGCGATGTAACTTAAACCTGATAGATATGAGAAGGTGGAAATGATTAGAGGCAACATGGGCCTAAGATGTTGCATGCCAGCTCACTTTCTAAAATGCAGTTTGAAAGTTGAGAAGAACAGCTTTCTACAGAAATTAACGAAGCATGGTGAGATGGAGCAGGGATGGCAGAGGTTGAAATCTGGATGCCCTGGCTTCTCACAATTTTGACAATCCCCTTTAACCAAAGCATATTTAAAAGTGTGATTAAAATTTAAAGTAAAATTAAGTAGTTGAAGCCTATAAAATTGCAGCAATTCATATATTCATGCATTCAATTATAAAACTGTTCATTTATGCACAAATAAAAAACCCAGAGAGAGCAGGTAACAGATTCCAACGAGTGATATGAAGGCACGAGGCCTGGGGCGGGGAAGGTGACAGACAGTGACATTACCTTCAAGGAGGCAGGGGAAGGCATAGATTTCAGAGGTGAGATCTTTATACATAGAATGAGGCCTAGACATTGGCATTTTATGGTTCCTGTTAAGTCTGTTGCTCTCCAAATCTTGAGAAGCATACTGATTCCCATGGGGGAAGGGGAGGGCTCCCAGGGCACAGGTGCCGGCCTGGGGTGAACTGCCTGGGTTCAACCTCTAGACCAGCTGTGAGACCCAGGGTACATTCTGGCACTTCAATGTCTTCATCTCTAAATTGGAGAAATTGGCCATTGCCTCATCCACAGAGGCTGTTGAGACAACTGAATGTTGAATTACAATGAACAACATTTGGACAATTGTTAGTCCCTGATAAATGTGACTTCACTGTCACATTATAGTGGACAAGGGTAAGAGAAGGGCCATCTCTCTAGGAGATTATAGGGTGAAAGACACAGATGGGGACAGGTGTCCTGACCTGTGCTTTTCAGCCAGTTACCTTTCAGCCATCACCTGGTCAACAAGAAACTACTTCTGCTTTATATACAGCATTTAAAAATGAAAGAATAGGTTTCACGTTAAGTGTCATTATCACACACACCCTCAAAGGGACACAGTGAAACTTTGGGAGGTGATGGGTGTGTTTGTTCCCTAGATTTTAGCAGTGATCACATAGATCTCTACATATGTCCAAATTCACCAAATTGTGTACATTAATCATTTGCAGCTTCAGTATGCCAATTAGACCTCAGCAAAGCTGGAAAAACAAAACAAAATAAAACAGAACAATAGTCTCCTGATTGTCCTATACCTCATTACAAATTATTTTTTCCTTGGCCCTCAAATGAGCCTTTGCAATGGAAAGCCCCTGCAGGAGGTGGAAGGTCCCACTAGAGATGCGGTAGAGTCATCTCTGCCTGCCCACAAGCCTGGGTGTGGATTTTGCAACAGCCGGACTGGTTTTTAAGTGTGCTCACATGACAGGGAAATTGTTTGCACCAGTCTGGGAAATCGCACCATCTGTTGAAGGTTGTAGATAGCCTTCAAATGGAATTTGTCCTGTGAGTGATTCTTGCACATGTACTCTGGTGCATTTTGCATCTTAGCATACCTGTTCATATGAGGTGCATGTGACTGCCTCCAAGAAGCCACATGCAGACAGGCCCATAAATCTGGTGCACCACCCTGAAGAGAAGGCACAGCCTCTGACATGAAGCTTAGCTCCAACCTGCCTGTGGCCCAACCCTAAATAAGCTGATCTTCCCTTCCCACCTATGACCTTTTGAAATATTCACTTTCCAGCTACTTCTGGGTTTCAGTTGTACTTTGTTCTTTACACTAAGCACTGAAGACCATTTCCTTTGATGGGGACTGACTCCTGTTTATCTGCAATCAGGCCCTCCCTGCCTCAGGCCACACAGCTACATTTGAAACTGTTTCTATTTCCTGCACCTTCCTGTGTAGTTGGGGATCTCGTTGGCTATCTCTGGCCCTGGAATCTGGAATTGATTATTTGCTCATTTCAACATGACTATGAAACGCCACACCTTCTGATTTCATTAGTCAGGACAGACAAAATTTTACTGTAATAAAACTGACAGAGTTCCTTGGCGGGCGGGGGTGGGGGGCTTCAATAACAAAAGCTAAACTTCTCTTTCCCCACTGAGCTCACCCGAGGAGTGCAAGTTTCTCTCCCAGGTAGTCAGGCTGTCTTGACAATGCGGTTTCTTTGACTTCTACTGGAGGACAGATTTGAGTGGTCAATCTGGAACAGGAAGCCCAGCCGACACGGGGTAAGGCCCAGGTAAGCACCAGGTATAGAGACAAACATGCCCTCTGAAAGGGGAGTTTGGCACAGTCAACAGGCTGAGGTTGTTTTAACCAGAGTCTATGGGACAAATTCCAAGGTCCCCAGTGAGCGTGTTCTTAAGGACCAATGTGGGAGAGCTGGAGGATCTGGCCCAGGATGGGTTTTGGAAGCTCCACTTGGCTCACAGTGTTTCCTTCTGAGTCAAGACCTGCCCAGCAGATGCCTCTCGTGCTCCAGGATCACCCTCCTCAGAGACAGATGGGTGTCTGACTCCTGTCAGTGTGTACATCATTCTTCATTATATGATTTATGAAGACCAGCTAAGGGTGGAAACGGCCGTCCACATGAGCTGCATCATTTCCAAGTGGAATCTCTTCTGATCCTCACAGCAGGCATCCAGCAGTTATTCTTTTATCTTTTATGTTTTTAACCTATTAAAAAAAATGGAGGTTCATGAGAGCCATAATTAAGTGACTGGGCTTTGAGCCCGAGTCACCTTACAACAGTAGAAGCTCTGCCCCCTTCACCATGTGCATCCTACTCTGGGAACTATGAAGTGGGACAGATCACCAGGTAGTGATATCCAGTTGCCGCGGGGCGGGCTGAATAGAGGTGCCAATACAAGTTCCTTGAATGATACTCACGACATGGTTCAAGAAAAACTGGGACAGTGTCGGCCTCCATAAATCTTCCCCCAAGCTGGGCCAGCCTTGGCTACCACTGCCAGAACCCAGGAAGACTGCCTGGGCTGTGGGCTCGCAGAACGGTCTTCCACAAGCACAGTCATATCTGAATTTCCACTTGTTTGAAGGCAGGGCACAATGAATTCTCTCAAGGGGTCTTTGAGTGAGTTAGTACCCATTACCCTGCAATGGCATGCATTTGCTTATAATAAATGAATATAAAAATATTGAGCTGTCTCCTGCCTGTAGGATTTGTCAAGCTGCTGCTCGCTGTGCTGTGTCCAAACCAATCATAATCATCACCTCTTTGATCAGGTTAGTCCCCTGTTCAATGGCTTCCAATAATCTGTCATTGACCTCATTGCTTCCTTCTCTATTGCCATCTGTTTTCCACCTCTCCCCGCGTTCTTTCCAACCCAAGTGCTCTCATCCAACAGTCGTGCTATCTGTATTTCAAACATGTGTCTCTCCTTCCTCCATGCCATTGCACCTGCTGTTGCCACCTCTTTGCTATCCAAATATAATGTGTTCATTTTTAAGAATGGTGGGAAGTCCTGACAACTCACTGCTCTCTGCTGCTATGGTTAGAACCCCTGCCTTTAAAGTTACCTTGAAGTACCCCAGGATTGAAATACAGACTAGAAATAGAAATGAAAATACAGATGGACATGCAAGCACATATGCAAGTACTTACATAAACCTCTCAGGAGCCAGCTTCCATATCCTGAGGCCACTCTGGCAGTCCTATGGAGAGGCCTCTGTGTAAGGAACAGAGACCTCCTACAATCTGCCAATACCTTCCTAGGAGGAAGTCCTCTTAGAATGAAGTCCTCCAAACTCAGGCAGTACTTTGAGTGACTAGGGCCCCAGTTGACATCTCACTGAGACTAAACAAGAGACTCTTAGCCACAGCCACCAAGCTAAGCAGTTCTCCAAAATTAGGAACATGACAAAGATGTCCACTCTCATCATTTCTGTCCACCGTAATTCTTGAAACTCTAGCTAGAGCAATCAGGCAAGAGAAGGAAACTAAGGAGAAACAAACAGGAAAAAAAGTCAAATGACTTGTGTGCTGATGACATAATAATAAATGGCATAATCCTATATTTAGAAGGCCCAAGAAACTCCACCAGAAGATTTCTAGAGCTGATAAAGAAATTCAGCAAAGTATCAGGACACAAGGTCAACAGACATAAATCAATCGCTTTCCTCTACTCCAATAATGAATCTGCTAAGAACGACATCAGGAAAACTATCCCATTCACAATAATCTCAAAAACAAAACAAAACAAAACAAAACCCAGAAACTAGCAACTTGAGAACTAATCTAACTAAGGAGGTGAAAAACCTCTACAATGAAAACTATAGAATTTTGAAGAAATTGAAGAAGAGCTTAGAAGATGGAAAGATCTTTTGAGTTCTTGGGAGGCAAAATTAATATTGTCAAAATACTACCAAAACCTTTATACAGAGTCAATGCAGTCTCCATCAAAATACCAATGACATTCTTCACAGAACTGAAAACAAAATATCCTAAGCTTCTTTTTGAAGAATAAGAGACACAGAATAGCCAAAGCAATCCTCAGTGAGAAGAGCAATGCTAGAGGCATCTTGATACCTGACCACAAATTATTCTACAGTAACAAAAACAATTATGATATTGTTACCAGAAATGAAGAGGGATATAATAGAAGACCCAGAGACAAACCCACATAGATAGAGTCAGTCATCTAATACTCAACAAAGGTGCCAAAAAATACAATTGGAGAAAAGCCAGTAACAAGTGATGCTAGGAAAACTGGATAGTCATCTCTAGAAGGATGGATTTAGATCCCTATCTCTCACTCTGCACACAAGTTTTTACATTCTTGACACTGAGAAACAATTTGCCATATGAATATTTATGTTTTCCTAAATCACTGCACTTTATAGTACTGTATATACTGTAATAGGTCACTAATAAAATGTTGTGCATTAATTAGGGGCTCGCTGTGTGCCAAACCCTTTGTTAATTGCTCTATATACCTCATTGCATCTGTCCCCAATTAAAAAAAAGATTTTCATATCTTCATGCCCATTGTGCAGATGCAGATACCAGGATGTAGAGACCCTATACAATCTCTCTAAGTTACACAGCTGATAAGTGGAGAGCCACAATCCAAATGGCTCATGGTTCAGAGAAGTAGAAGTAAACTTTTACCCAGCTCCCATTGCTGTCTACACACCTCCTATTGGGGAATTACAGGACCACATAACATTTTCTGCCAATAATTCACACTTTTCTATTACTTTTCTTTTTTTAATTAATTTTTTATTTGTTTTAATTGGTTATATATGACAGTAGAATGCATTTATGCACTTTGATATATCATACAGAGATGAGATATAATTTCTTATTTTTCTGAGTGTACATGTTGCAAATCATATTGGTCATGCAGTCACATATACACATAAGTAATAATGTCCATTTCATTCTACTATCTTTCCTATCCCCACACCCTCTCCCCTCCTCTCCCATCACTTCCCTCTACCTAATCTAAGGTTATGCTATTCTTCTAGTCCCTCCTCCCCACCTTATTTTGAATTAGCATCTGCATATTAAACATTCGGTCTTTGGTTTTGTAGGATTAGCTTATTTTACTTAACATGATATTCTGCAACTCCATCCATTTACTGGCAAATGACATAATTTCACTCTTCTTTAAAGCTGAGTAATATTCCATTGAGTATATACACTACATTTTCTTTATCCATTCATCTATTGAGGGACACCTAGGTTGGTTCCATAGTTTAGCTATTGTGAATTGAGCTGCTATAAATATTGACATGGCTGCATTACAGTAGTAAGCTGATTTTAAGATCTTGGGTATAAATGAAGGAGTAGGATATCTGGGTCAGATGGTGGTTCCATTCCCAATTTTCTGAGGAATCTCCATACTGTTTTCCTTAGTGGTTGCACCAATTTGTTGTACCAGCAACAGTGTATAAATGTGCCTTTTCTGCTAATTCAAACTGAGAATTTTGAAGTCATGTCCCTTTCTTAAATACTCTGTATCTTATTGAGTGTTTGAGTTTGTGACATGCCCAAGGTCGCACAGGTGTGGAGCAGCTTTGCCAAGGTGCTTGGCTGTGTGCATAGGCATATGTGTGGTTTCCTCACACATTTCCTGAGTTGAAACCATAGATGCAAGGCTGCTTTGCAGACTACCAAGTGCTATGAATGTATCAATCATCTCCGCATGCTGTGGCCTCCTATGTTCCCCCCAAAGAGTTCAATTCTTCTTCTCTAACTCTGAGCATTTTCTGAAGTAAACCCAGATAAATATGGAGGCCAAAGTAGAAGCTCTGCTGCTCCTAGAGGCCAGAGGACGTAGCTCAGTGTCAGAGCAGAATGGCAGGGTCTTAATTTAGGTTCTCCCTAAAGCAGAGATTATAACAAGAACTTGGGTGCAAGGACATTATTTAGGGACTAATTCCAGGAAGCAGAAATGGGGGTGATTGGGGAAGACTGGGCAGAAGGTAAAGCAGGCGTGTTTCATTTAGGTCATTGCTAAGGGCAAGGGGAAGCTTGATTTCTAGGAGCCCTGAAAAAAAATAATGATAATGCCTGGGGAAACCACAGTCTGAAGGGTCAGAAGCCACTGGCTCTTCTTCCCATAGATTTGGGTTTTTCTCTAGGGCCGTGGCTCCCTGACTTTTCTGCTGCTCAAGTTTGCTGGCCGGGCAGGCTCTTTCAGCCTCAAATGTGGCCCAGAAAGTGGGAAGACTCACCGCGTGCCCTGGAGGGGGTTTCTGCCACAGTCCTGTTGGAGCTTCACCTACAGTAATCTGGCTGCGACCCAAGAAGCTGGGACAGAGGACATTGGAAACTGAGCCCTGCAGTCTTCTTCCAGCAGTCCTGGCCAGGAAACCCTGCAGCGAGCGAGAGGCTAGGGAACTCTTCAAAGGCAGCCAGGACCCAGATGAGAAAGAGGTGAGCAGAAGTGAGCATTTCCACGTTAAGATTTATTCTCCCTGAGTTCACCAAGGGGTGGGGGGCGTCACTCCACCTCTCTCAGGAGGAGTACATGAAGTGGGCAGAGAGAGACCCTAAACGTATTCAGAAGAAAGAAATCCCTCTTCATAGAATCCACAAATGGAACAAGGTTTCCTCTTCTTGTCCTTCCAATCCAGATATCTGTGTTGGAAGGTAGAAAGGGACAAAATAAGAACACGTGCTAGATATGCAACTGTGGCTCTTCCCTGGGTCCTCCAGATGTGACTGCACAGCCCCAGCAACAAAGGCAAAGGCATTCATAAGTGTTCTAGCTCCATTGCTCCCACTGCATTCTGTACCCCCCCACACACACACCACAGAGCTTTGGGTAAAGGTCACTGTAGAAGATTGCAGTATATTTCAAAAATCTTGGGTTCCCCGTAGGATACATTATTACAATATATTTGCTTCCTTTTGATGTCTTTTTAGCAGTGATGCCAAAAAAAAATCTCTGTTGTTTCTAAGCTGGTTTCCAAATGAGGAGATCTGTGGGATTAAAAGAAAAGAAAATAACAACAAATAAATCAAGAGAAAATGTTTAGGGGTGAGGAAGACCGGAGCATGCTGCTGACTATTAGTCACTGTCCCTGGCAATGTTAAGAGGCAGACTCCTGAGGCCAGAGGCCTGGGTTCCATCCCCAGCACCTCTGCACCAAGCACAGGGACCTCTTTGTGCCTCAGTTTTTCCCTCCTAGGATGGAGAGTAGACTTAATTTGAAGAAATCGTGTGAATGTGTAATTAGCTATTTGTCACCATGAAAAAAATAAATGAGAAAATTGCTTTAGTGGAGGAGAGATTTATTTTGGCTCATAGTTTCAGAGGTCGCAGTCCATGCTCCCTGTGGGCCTGTGGTAGGGCAGAACATCAGGGCAGGGAGCCTGTGGCATAGTGGAGCTGCTCACTTCATGATGACCAGTAAGCAGAGAGAAAGAAACAGGGAGGAGGGATGAGAAATATTCTTCCAGGGTATACCCCTGTGACCTACTTTCAACTAGATCCCACTTTCTAAAGTTTCCACAACCTTCACTAATGTTACCAAATTAGTAATCCCTGGATGGATTAATCCACTGAAAAGGCTAGATCTCTTTTGGTGCAACTAGTTCCTTAAATCCCCAACTCTGAAGATTTCTGCACTGAGGACCAAACCTTCAACATATGAGCCTTTGGGGATAGTTAAATCCAAACCAGTGGACATTAAAAGAGCTACTCTGTGAACACAGCTCATCACAGAGTGTGGCCTGTGACAAAGGCTACTTAAGTGCATATTATAGTTACAGTATCATGGGGTCCGTGTAGCCCCGAGAACATCCATTCCAGAGAGTGAAGCAGGGACTGGGGAGGACTTTGTTTTCCATGTGAGCCATTGTCTCTTTGGAACGTATCAAACCACTGTGAGGGCCTTCTGTGCACCCTCTGCATGTGGCTTGACAGGCCTTAGACATTCCTTCAATCTTGGTTCAGAGAGTGACAGACACCTCCATCCTCTTTTAGTACTAAGGTGGCATCAGGTAGAAGAGATTCCTAGAGGAAAAGGCTGAAATTGGAAGAAACACTTAGGACAGTTGGTGCTGACTTCACAGAGTCAGATTCACTCCTGGGACCCAAGGCAGGTCAGACACGGAGAGAAGAAGGGAATAACATTTATTGAACACAAATGTGTGCCCAGGCCTGTGTTGGGCTCAGTACACATTTGTGTACATGTATATAAATGTGTATGTATATGTATGCATATCTATATCTATCATCTATCTATCTATCGA
Organism: Ictidomys tridecemlineatus; assembly: GCF_052094955.1. NCBI lineage: Eukaryota > Metazoa > Chordata > Mammalia > Rodentia > Sciuridae > Ictidomys > Ictidomys tridecemlineatus. The sequence continues at coordinate 6,759,710 of NC_135485.1, forward strand.
TATATATCTATATAGATAGGTACATATAGATAGACAGATGTGAATTTGTTTCCAAGCACCACTATAACAAATCAGTACAGATTTGATGTCCTAATGTGATAAAGAGTTTATTTTGTCATAGTTGGGAGGCCAGGATTCTGAGCTCGATGTGAGCATCTCTTTGCAGTTTTGGTGGCTCCTGTGTTCTATGGCTTGTAGCTACATCACTCCAACCTGTCTCAATCTTTACATGTGCTTCTCCTCTCTGCCTCAAATTACTCTTTGCCTTTCTCTTGTAATGACAATGGATTTAGGGCCCCCCTGGATAACCCAGGATGATCTCATTTTGAGATCCTGACTTAACTATAACTATGATATAAAGAGCCTTTTCCTAAATAATGTCACATTCAAGGTTCTCAGAATGCAGATAAGAACATATCTTTTGAGTTGGGCTCACCATTTATCCTGTACATATGTGTGCATGTAGATACATGTATATAAATATGCAGATAGATCTGTATGTATATACATCTATTCACACATGCACACATACATTGTATATATAATTTCATTGGATCTTTACCAAAAAAAAAAAAAAAAAACAGAAAAATCCTGGGCTGGCAGAGAGACATGGCAGAAATCCTAGAAAACTGGAGTGTGCCTCTGGGTGGACTCTCCAGCATGGGTTCTCTTCCCAGGTATGCCTAGGAGCAAAGGTGCATCACTGTACCCGTGCAGGAAGGAGGAGAGAGCCTGTACTCCCACCTGCCTGTCCCAGGTCCCATGGGGAATGACTTGCCTCCCTAGAGCGCCAGGCTTGAGATCATGTGCATTTCTAATGAAAACCTCACATACAAATGTGAACTTATGAGTGTCATTATTTCTGCTTAAATAAAATTCCAGCATACATATTTTGATTAAATTCCTTTTACCAGAGAACAGCAATGTCAAAAGATCAGGGAATTAGAGAGCACGTTGCTGAGAAGTGTGAAAAGAATAGATGAAGCTGAGAGTCTCTGAAAGGGGACATGCCTGCTCTAGAGCAGCAGCCTCATCGGTGGTCAGCAAATCCTCCTGTGTTGCCACCTACCCAGTGATATGGGCCATGGCATTAATGAACTGCCATTGAGTTCTGCTCATTATTTTAAGCCATGTGAACTTGAAACTTTATTGCATTTCACAAGCAATGGATTTAATGTCCTGTAGATAACTAAAAATACTAATTAATAACCTCTTTGAGGAACTATCTGCAACATTAAGGATGCACCAGCAAATATACAACTTGTGACAAAGTGAATCTGCTTTTCTCTAATGCCCTCATTTTGAAGACCCCATTGAAAACAATGTCTTCTTTCTGCCTAAACACCAGACTTGGAAATTCTCTTGGGAAAAACACACAAGTGGAATCAGAATTTGATTTTGAAGAGTGGACACAAGTTAGACTAGACTGGTTAAGATGGAACTGGAAACTTGTGGACATGTAGCATTTTATTGCTCAGCCCTTCAGTCAGATTTTTGGATGACCCAGGTCCTGTTTTTTCTGGGACTTTCCTGGCTTATGCCTGTCATACTGTTGTGCTTATGCCATTCGGTCACCTCCCCTTCACACTCTCTGGTATCTATCTTGTTGTGCAGAGGAGAGCTACGACAGCAGAGCACAGGTGCTGTCCTTAGAAAGGCCCCCTTGCAAGGGAGACTTTCTGGTGGTCTCTGAAATGTGGCTGGCATTTTACTTCCTACAATGATACAAAATTCTGCCTAGCTGATAAGTGTGGCTCACTGGATACTGTTTGTGCAAACTCTATGGTTTATTCGTGCTTCCTCCTAGGAATCTGGGATTTGGTATGTGCCAGGCCATGGGACACTATGTGAGCAACCCCCAGGGCGTAAAGCTTGGGTACTGGTCTGTGACAAATTTTTCATCCCACACAGGTCTGTGTGCATTGCTGAGGGAAGGTGGGTTCTGTACTATGTCTCATGGGAAGGAGCCTCACGAGGGTTCCTACTTATTCTGCCTGTGTCTATTTCCTTTGTGCCCTGGCTACATGCCCTTACTATGTCCCTGTAATAAATCTGAGTTGTGAGTACAACTATGCATGCTGATTCCCAGGAGGCCTTGTGAATCTCCAAAGGTGCGGGGAGGGCAGGGGGCATGGTATTGGGGATTGCGGAACACGAGGCTTGGCAGTAGAGGATGCGGTTACTCTCTTTAACCTGGCTGGGTTGCACGGTGACCCCAGATGCAGTCAGAAGCCCAAATAAATATTTCTTGGTCTTTTTTTCAGCAGAGGACTGTCACTCAGCGTGAATCTCTGTGACTTGTCCAGATCACTCATCTCTTGTGCAGGAGGGTGAGCTGAGAGGCCACGCTTCTGTCTCCACACATAGAGGAAAGTGATTGAATTTCATTTTCCATTGTCTAGAGAGAGACCCAGAGCGAGGGACTCATCTCAGGCTCCATCATCATTTGTACCATGGAGATCGTCACATCTAACACACGAACTGTGGTAGAGACGGAGGACACAGGATACCCAGCCTGTGCCTGACACACAGGTCCTAGCAGACAGCTGCTTACTTCCTGTCTCCTAGGCCAGTGCTGCCTCTCAGTCCCAGTATCGCCTCTCTGATAACAAAGCTTGAAGACTGATCCCAATACAGATGACATCAACAATCTGAGCTCTTTGTGCAATTGTGCTTTAGACAGAGATAAAAATCCTCCGGATGAAATGTCAGCTTTTGTTTGATAAACTGCTGAGCGCTGGTCACTGGGGCTGTCCCGATTTTCACACATCCTGCCTCTACAACAACAAAGACAGAGCGAGTTAGGAAGAGATGAACACGTTCCTGCCGCCAGGCTGATGGCTTGTGCATCCAGAGCTCCCAAGTCTCTTTTGTCAGAGGAGACAAGAGGAGACGGTTACAGAGCTGATTGGAGCCTGGAAGGATCCGCTTTCCTGCCTGGTCCACTCGCTCATAGCCTGGGGCAGCCTTTTTCTTCTGGTTCCCACAGCTCTGCCATGCAGGTCACCAGGGAGTACAGAGATGGAAGAGTGAGGGGAGCGGAACTCTACCTCATCAGGGACATCAGAGCTCTTCCCTGTGGGCTACCACAGCAGAGGCCAAGCCAATTAGCCGGGCCATGAAAGCACCAGCATCAGAAAAGCGCTGGCAGTTCCAGAGTGCATGAGGAGAGGCTGCAGCCCTCTCCACAGAACCGCCCTGTGGGGTAGATTGTCCCATTTCACAGACCAAGAGCCAGGTAGCCCCAGAGTGCTGAACAACAGGCCCAGGATCACCCCGCTACAGGATGGAGACTACCAAGGCCTTGGTAGGACGCTTCCGTAGCACAGGGTCCCCTCCGTTGCTCCATGTAGGATTTTTTACTGGGATGACTTTGCCTGACCATAGACTAATACAAATGCTCTGCGCATGTATTTTTAAGACGGGTCGAGCTAAGCTAATAGGTGTACTGAATGCATTTTCAATTCTTTCAGTATTACAGAGCATCTGTACTCCACTTTCTGTCCATCACCCCATTGGCTTTGCCAGTCAGTGACTTCCCTGAGGCCACTTGTGAAAAAGCAGAGTGGGCAGAGTGGCTAGATCGTGGGTTATGGGACAAGACAATTTCAAGTGTCCACGAGACGGATGATCTCTACTATGAGTTCTCCATGCTGCCTCCAAATTGAACTTAAGATTGCTTTAAGAAGCAGAGTCCCAGTTTGGATTACCATAAGGTGGAATCATCCAGAAGAACAGTCATGGGAACCCAGGAAGATGAGTAGCGGGAGTGGATAGAGGCTTTGGAGAACCCCTACCTCCATCTTTGGTGCCATGGGAAAGGAATGCATAGCTGGGTCAGATTCTGCCCTGCATCTGCCAAAAATGACTGGAATTTTAAATATATATATATATTTTTTGGAAGTAACTTATAAAAATGAATGCATGCATTGAAGACATTCTACAAATAAGGATATTGGATTAAAGGTGAACTGAGGCTGAGTGCCCAGGTCCATAGGGGGACATTTGGTGGTAAACATACTCCTTAAAGCCCTACAGTGATGATTCTGCTCTGAGCTTCCTGTCAGCCAAAGAAAAGACAGACTCAGAGTCAGTGACATGAACAGCATTTGTTAGGTTAAAGAAAACATCATATCTCTGCAATGTATATGACAGTTGTTAGTTTCTTAAAATGCCATAACATACCAGCAAATACCATGTGGTTTAGAACAGCAGAAGTGTCTCCTCCCTCAGTTCTACAGCTAATGCTACCAAATCGAGGTGCTGGAGGACCATACTGTTACTGCATCCTGTAGAGGAAAGTCTTCCTTTGTCTCTCCTAATGTCTGTGGTTCTTGGCAATTTTGGTCATTCCTTGGCTTGTAGAATTTGATTTCTGCCTACATCCTGACATAGCATTGTTCTTGTGTGTGTGCAAATTTTCACTTTGTGTAAGGACACTGGTCATGTTGTAATGAGGTCACAATCTGAGGTACTGGAGGTTGAAACTCTAACATATAGTTTTGGTGGGTAGGAGATTTAACCTACCATGCAGATCAAGAAAGGAATGAGTGTAGACTTTCTAGTCAGACTGCCTTGTTGGAATCCTGACTCCAGTATTTCTCAGCTGTGTAACAGTGGACACTGTAGTTATGTAACTTCTCTGTGTCTCAGTTTCCTAATCAGAAAAATAGAATTTATTAGAGTATTTATCTCATGGGAGTTTTGTGAAAACTACCTGAGATAATATATGTGAAGTGATTTAAGAGTTGTTTAACACATGGAATATACTCTGTTTTTATCATCCTGGTATGTAAAGGTCTGGGGTTGTCTCCAAGATTGTATTTTCAGTACACGGCAAAACTGGATCTTAAGCCTTGTCTTTTTGACTATAAGAAAAGTAAATCTTACTTTATTTCCAGCTTGTTTGATCATATGTACATATTAAAATAAATTTCTTTTTAAAAAGACTAACAATGAAGGGAGGAACAGTGAGAAGGAAAGAAAAGGGAAAGAAAAGAGAAGGAAGAAAGGAAGGAAGGAAGGAAGGAAGGAAGGAAGGAAGGAAGGAAGGAAGGAAATAAAGGGTAATAAAGCTGGTTTCCTAAGAACAAGAAGTGAATTGAAGAAAAAGCAATTGAAAAATTAGCATCAAACACAGTTGAGCTCCCGCTGTAGCACAGTTAACAACTGGAATCCCATGGAATAGAACCTCTGCTCCTGACCAGGCTGAACTTTGGTTCACTAATGAATCCTTGCTGCTCAGAACAGTTCTTTACCAATGGGCAAAAGCTCTCATCTAGGGTTCCTGATTTTAGTAATTTTCTTTAAGGAAACAATTAAACTGAAGCCACGATTTAGTTATAATTTTTGCTGAAGTATTAATTATGAAGCAAAAATGTTGGCAGCAGCCTGAGTGCAACTTAATAGGAAAGTGGTTAAGTGACTGGCAGCCCTGCAGTGAGGAGAAGGAGTTTTGTTTGTGGTGGGGAGAATAATGACCTCCAAAGATGTTCCCAGCCTAACCCCACAACTGGAGACTTCACAGATGTGCTTAAACTCAAAGACCTTGAAACAGAGAAATAATACTGGGTAGCCAGGGGGGCCTAACTCATTCACTTAGGTCGTTACAAGTAGAGAACATTCCCAGCTGCGATCAGAGAGAGGGGAAGAAGGAGGTGGGTCAGTCAGAGGCTACTTTGCTGGGCTTGAAGGTGGGGGAGGGGCCTGGAGGCAAGAAGAGCATGTGGTCTCCTGAAGCCACAGCTTCCCTGGTGACACCTTGATTTCATGTCTGTGAGACCCTGGACCCTTGGTGCTGGAAGATGATTACCACAGCGTGATTGAAGCTATGAATTTCAGGGCCATTTGTTAATGCAGCAACAGGAAGCTCATACAGCATTCAAATGCTTCCATGACATGGCAGGCTGAAGCCTCAAGCTCACATGCCTGTGTCAGCTAGGCGGCTGCATGTGATTGTGAGGCTGATCTGGTGAAAGCAAAGAAGGAGAAACTTACTTCACCGATACCAAGTCCACTCGGTTCCATGGAGTTACTTTCTGCTAAAATACAATGGGAAGGTCGAAGTGAGTGAAGGGAAGCCAGCAGGGGCCGCCCATCTCCAACCTCGCCTGAAGGGGAAGATCTAATTATTGGCATGGATGGAGGCTTACAACATAATTTTAACAAAAAATAGCTGTCCTTAAAGTAGCAGATGCAGTAGGATTCTTTTTATCATTTTATAATTGTATTTACATAAGAAAAGATCTAGAGGGATATGAGGTGATAACGGTAATCATCTGGCATGGTAAGATAATGCAGATTTTAAAGTGTTCTTGCCTCTGGTGTATTCTCACGTCTTTGCAATGGACATACATTGTTTTGAAAGTTAACTACAAGTTAAAAAGAGAAAGGGAGGAGGTATATTGTCCCTGACACAGCAGGCAGCACAGCCAGGCTCCTGACCTGAGAAACTCAGCTGGAGCTGCATTCCAGGCTGTCACCAGTTTTCCCCTTCTCTCCTGCACGCTGGTGACAACTGCCTTTGATGCCATTTCAACCATGCCTTATTCATCCTTCCAAGGGACCAATGCAATTGAAAGAGTGCTGACCCCACAGAAAGGCAGGGCTCTGGGGTGCCTCCCTGGGGAAGCCTAGGCATTGCAGCTACAGAACAGGACTCTGCCAAGTTCCTAAGCCCACTGCCTTCTTTAATTAACCATGCAGGCAGGCAGAGAACACAGTGCACATTACCAGGTCGCGTCATCCATCTCAGGGGCTGGAAGCAGAACAGCTGATAACAGGGACCTGCATGGAGACGTCCCTGTGGTCATACACTTCTTGCTTCATGTTCCTCCTCCACTCTCACCCTCCTGCTCTAAGAGTTAGAACTAGTCCACCTACAGAGGACATGTAGCCTAGTGGAGGCAGAGACTGGGTGGGACCCCGGTCCACCTCTGCCAGTTGGTGACCTTGAGTGAGCTCCCATCTTGCTAACCTTGGGCTTCTTCATCTGAGAATTGGGACAGCAGCATTCCCCTCCAATTCCCTGCTGCCAGCATCACCCTACAGTTTCTCTCTTTGCAAGACTCTTTAGGAAAAGTCACCCCCATCCCAGATTTGATCCAAGATGGCTTGTTTCCTGGGAAAATATTATGTCTTTATATATTTAACCCAGTTGAGTGTCAAAAGAATGTTAAAGTGTTTTATAGAATTATCTAAGTGATATAAAAATATCATTAATGAGGAAATTGGAACAAAGGAAAGATTAGGATTGGAAAATATTCTGAGCTATGGATTCACATTCAAAGGGGTTAGTTACTAAAGGCTGATTGAATAGATGCTGCCATTGTGCTTTTGTGTACCTATTGCCAATTCACTTCTGAATATGTCAGTAGTCAAAGCAAAAAGGGAAAGACAGAACTTAAAAGCGCCTGAGAAACATCACATAGAAACCATGAGAGAGCTGATTAGAAGAGACATGTATTTCTTCTTCTTCTCTCTCTTTTTTTTTTTTGTAGTAAGACGTGAAAGACATTTTCTCATGTGCTAGATGCTGTCATGATCCTGATTTAATGAACAAAATGTCCCTCAACAATTCAGCAATAAATAAACAAGCATCACCTTTTGAAATGACACCTTTGGTAATGTGGGAAAGAGTGTATGGATAAATGTGACTCTTTACAGAGGCTGGGTTCTTGCTACCTGAAAGGCTGTTTGCGGGAACTGACCTGGCCCTGCAGCACAGTGGAGCACATCCCAAGGAACAACACTTGGGGCTCCACCCACTGCACTTTCTTTCTCATCCCAGAGGGAAGTGCTTGGAACCAAACACAGAGTTCCAGTCACACTTCAGCCACTTGATGGTTTGTAACTTGACCAGGTACTGAACATTTTTGAGCTTCTACTTCCTCATCTTCACATCGGAGAAGCAGGCACCATAAGATCATTTATTTTCTGGGACTAGTTTGAAGAATCCATCTAAGTTTTAAAATCAAGTGCAGGGTATGTAATAGCTGTTCAATGAATGATAAACCCAACTTTCTTCTACACTTAAAAAAAAAAAAAGGTCACTAAAGTGAGCAGGATAGCATTTCAGAGTCTCAGGAAATGGCAAGTGAAGTCACGGAGGTGGAAATGCTCTGAGGCTGGGAAACATGAAAGCCACCTCGGTGACCTTCATTCCACAGACTGGGTTCTTCCACTTATTATTAACCCCATGTGTGCCTCTGTCTGCTGTCTGGAAATACAGAGGTTATGAAAGCACGCCTTCTAGGCTTGTGGCAAGAATGATTGGGATCACCATTCTTCAGTGTAATTGTTGCTGGATATAATAAGAGTCTCCTTGGGACATCTCTAGCAATTCCAAGGAATGCAAAATTAAGCAAATTTCTGACATGCTATGGCAGAATTACAACCACGTTGCACCAGGAAATGATGCAGGGTTGAAAATAATGGGATGTCACAAATGCACATTGTCAGCAAACATATGAACAAATGATCTAGTTTCAAGATATCAGATTATCCCACAATTTGTAGCAATGTTTTGTGGGTTTTACAAGTGATTTCATTAATGGGTTAGAGAAACATTCATGTTTTATAGCACAGCATGTTGCAGTATACAGAGTGGGGTTTTTTCCTTTTAATTTTTTTGACTTGGGAAGCTAAGTAGGTCACTGAAATTTTGTTAGTAAGTGTGGAAGCAGAACAAACCCATCCTGGCAACCGTCCCTGTCACCAGCACAGTCAGCATCCCAGAGTCAGCATATTTGTGAGTGAAAACACCAAACACAATCTTTTGCATCATTCCATGACTCTTCATTGAATATCGGTTATATACCAGACACTGCTGTGGGTTTGGGGCTGGGAATATTAATAAGGCCCATCTCTGCCTTAGAAGGTTGTGACTTCCAGGTTGGGGGGGCCTGGGAGCAGAACATTTAAATTCACAGCCCACCCAAAGGCTCTAACTCCCTCCCCCCTTGGGACTCATGAATGACCAGGTGACCACTGACGGCACATATCTGTTTTTCTTTTACAATCCTCTTCCTCTAGAATACAGACTCCAGGAGAGCAGAGACTTTTATCTGTTTCCATCGGCGTCCCTTTGGGAGGCTGTGGGCCAACCACAACATGTCCGTGTATCATGACAGCCCTGTGAGGTTGGGCCTTCTGAGCTTCAGTGAGGATGAATGCCTTCACAGGCACTTAGGATGAGAGCTGGGCCCCAAACCAGGTGGGCCGGGCTCCTTGGGCTGGAAGCCGTTGGCTGCTGTCTTGTTTTAACAGGGAAAGTGTTGCCAAAAGCTCCAACAGGAACCCCAGACCCTGCAATGAGCAAAGCACATTTCCCCCAATGTCAGCCCCCCTCCCTCCAGTGAGTGGAGTCCTTGTTACTAGGGTGACTAAATTTGGAGCTGGGGGTAGACTTAAACCATGTCCTTTCCCCTTAACCCAGTTTGCCACCAGATCCTGCTGATTCTGCACCTTGGGATCACTCTTGTCTTGCTGTCACCTCTCCTCAGGACGATTCCAAATGTTCTTGCCCTTCCAGTCTCTCTCCCTCCAAGCCATTACACATGTTTAAAAGCATGTTTTACATGTTTCAAAGCATGAATTATATCCTGGCCTCCCTTGTGTGAGTGCTCCCGTGGCTCCTGTCATCTTCAGGATAAAGTACAAAGCATTTGACCTGGAAAACAAGGTGCTTTGTGTTACAACCATGCTACCTTGCCAGATTTTCTCCCTGCCCCAAGGTTGCTGTGTTTAGTTCCATGGCCTTGCCTCTGGCTCACAGATGTGTCAAAGGGCCCACACTGGCAAGCCATCACTTAACATTTTCTCTACTCTATTTCCCACCTGTCCATCCAGAGATCCAGTGTTTTTGTTGAATCAGGCAGAGCCAGGGTGAATCTCCCTAAGCCTCTAGTTGCACCCTCATAGTGTTGTCTGGTGTTGGGCAACTCATTCTACCTTTATTTATCCATAGAAAATTATGATATGGATTTTCCGCATAGCACCCTTGTAAGAACCGTTGGAGTATGAGCCATTCGGACATGATTGGGAAACAGAGGCTAGTCCCTGGGACACTCAGGGTACTACTGAGGACAGCAGTGGCTCCAATGGGCTCTGTACCTATGGTTTCAGAATGTACCTGGAACAACAGCATCAGCATCACCTGGGAGCTGGTTGGAAATGCAAATCCTCACCTAGCCCCAGCCCAAGGTTTACTAAGTGGCTCACTCTGGGAATGGGCCCAGCAAGCTGTGTTTTCATGTCTTCTGGGTGATCCTGATAATGCCTAAGATTTGAGAACCACTGCAGTGTGTGCATGTCAGCAACCAGTATTGATAATATAACCAGCTATTGTATCAATATTAGTATTGCTGTTTCCATACATGTTATGTACATTGCCTGGTGTAGATACCCTCCGCCACACCCATCTGCTGGTCGCACTGCTGTCTTGTGGAGTCTGATACAATTGCAACTTTAAACTGACTGACAAATCGTGACCTGATTGTCACAGTGTCTGTAAGAATGTTCACTCCCATAAATATTGGGTGAGATTTTTCTGCTGATGGCACATTCTTACCAACACTTGATAATGAAAGATTGTTTTGAAATATTGCCAATGTGGCAAACATACAATGGTATATCTTTGTGCTCTCAATCAGCATGCATTTAGTGAAATATGACACTGAACATCTTTTGAAATATGGTATTGGCCTCTGCTGTATTCTCACCAAAAAATTTTATTCCTAGATGTTGTACTTTTTTTCATATTTCTTTATATATTATATTCATAGTCAGAAAATTTTGTGTGAGGTGAGGTTTAAGTGAATAGAGTACATTGCTTAATAGTGAACATGACAAGTACAACTTAGATGTCAATCATTCTAATATATTTATTAATATTCTAGATTTATAAATTGGTCATTTTTATTAGTTTTCATATCATATACTTATATAATAATTTTTATCTCTATCTGCTGAGGTAATCATATTTCTCTTTTCATACATTAATGTGATGAATTATAATAATAAATTATCTACTGTGGAATTAGCTTAAATTTCTGGTAAATATAATTTGGTCAAGACATATTCTTATGCCAAACTGTATCTGTTTGTTAATATTTACTTAGGGTTAAGTAAAACTCTTATGGTTTGGATGTGAGGTATCCCCCAAAAGCTCATGTGTGAGACAATGCAAGAAGGTTCAGAGCAGAAATGATTGGGTTGTAATGGTCTTAACCCAATTGGCAAGTTAATTCCCTGATAGAAATTAACTGAATGGTAACTGAAGTGGTAGTGTGTGGCTGGAGGAAGTGGAAATTGGGGTGGAGCTTTGGGGTATATATTTGTATTTGGCAAATGGAGACCTATCTGTCTGCTTCCTGATCATCATGTGAGCTGCATCCCTCCACCACACTCTTCCACCATGATATCCTGCCTCAACTTGATCCCTGAAGAATGGAGCAGGCCTTCTATGGACTAAGTTCTCTAAAATCGTGAGCCCTAAATAAAACTTTCCTCCTTTAAAGTTGTTCTGGCAGGATCCTTTAGTCATAACAGTGAAAAAATTGACAAAAACCAAAACCAATGGGGTCTAGTATCTTCTTTGAGGAAGTATTATTAACTACCGATTATATAATATATATAGTTAAGATTATACATTTTTCTTTTATCGTTTTTTTACACTTATAAATCATGAAATCAATAGTTTTCTTTATTTAGATATATTTGGAATTATATCCATATGTGTGCATATTTAGACACATATATATATAATTATATGTATATGAATATATATAATGAATGCATATATAAATACATATATATGCATGTAAATTTATGCACATACAAACATATGCATGATGCATTTATGTATTCATCTATGTGCATATATACATAAACACAAAATGTGAATTTTTCCATTTTTCTCTATATTTTAATATTTATTTTTTTATTCTAATTTGTTATATATAACAGCAAATTGCATTACAATTCACATTACACCTATAGAGCACAATTTTTCATATGTCTGGTAATATACAAAGTATATTCACACCATTTGTGTCTTCATACATGTACTTAGGGTAATAATGTCCATCTCATTCCACCGTCTTTCTTACCCCATAACCCCTCCCCTCCCCTCCCACCCTTTTGCCCTATCTAAAGTTCATCTAATCCTCCAATACTCCCCCTCCCAATACCACTATGAATCTGGCTCCTTATATCAGAGATTTGTTTGGGGGGATTGGCTAACTTCATTTAGCATTATATTCTCCAACTCCACCTGTTTACTAATAACCCCTAATATTCATGAACTCTGTGATTTTAATCACCACTGCATCTATAGTTCCAGATTCTTTTTTAATTCTAATTTTTAATCACTAATATTTTAATTTTGCTGCCTCTCTTTTTCTTTGATTAATCTCATCAAAATCTTGTCCTAATTTTCGGCTTTTTCAGAGCATAGATATTTATTTTGGTGGGCTTTTTAGTAATTAATTTTTACTCTCATTTTCATCTCCATCATTTATCTCTGTAGTCATATCATAACTTAAATTCTGGAGCTTATTTTATTAGTTCTTTCCTTAGTTTTTAATATAATCACTTAAGGCTTTATATTTACTCCTGAGAACTGATTTGGAAACATCCCACAAGAACATATATTTATATTTAAATTCTATATGTTTTCTACTTTCAAGATATCATCTTATTTAGTATCCGTTCTGAACTGTGTGTGTGTGTGTTGTGTTGTTTTCAGTGGTGATAACCAGTGGTGGTAACCAGTGGAGGCAGCTGCATGCATTTCAGTTCTAACCCTGTAACTCCTGGGCTACATAAAACCTTGCCACTCTCAATTTCTTAGTTTAGGCCTCAGTTTCATTATCCACAAAACAGAGCCATTGTGAAGTCTCAAAAGTGTCTAAATAGTACTTGGAGCATCCTCTGGTGCTCAGTATTATACATGTGATGCTAACATGCTCTAACATGGTCAGCTTAACCATGCAGCCCAGAGACATTGGCATCACACTTGCTCTTCGACATTGCAAGACTGCTCTTTTATAGTTCAGTAGAATGTGATCAGTTTTTATGACTTTCACAAAGGCTCATAAATGATCTAACCTCTCTTTGTGCCCAAAGGCCAGTATGATTCCTTTGCGTGTTTAGTTCTTTTAATCCAGGAACCCGTTTGCCAAGCATCAGTATAATTCTTCACCCCATCAGGTTCTAGCACATGGAGAGCTCTGTCTACTCCTAAGTACACAGTTTCTTATCACCATATCTCACTGGAGATCTGTGTCTTTGTTCTGACCTCAAATGATCCAAACATTTTAACTGTTTATTGTATTCAAGTATGCTTTAGAGCTAACATACTGGGGTGGGCTTCTATGAATGTGGCAATATAACTAGCCATGGCCCTAGAGACCTGCCCTTCCCTGCTTGAGTCACTGCACATACTAATAAGATTCTTTAATTCTCAACTTCCTCATCTGAAAACTGAGCATAATATGTGAATCTCTGTGATGAATCAAAGTACACCAAAATTAGATTAACATAACCTAAGACGGAACAGATATTCCATTTATTTAAAAAATGCTATACTGCTTTTCTGCACAGCATTATCCACATCACTGTACAGTGGCCATTGTGTGTTGATGTGATCAAAGTTAAGCAGAGCATATCATCGTTGTCCATAAACGTACCAACTCTGGACTTCATGTAGAAGAAAGGAGAGGAGGGAGGGAAGAAGGAAAAATGGCAGAAACAAGGGAAGGAGGAAGATAATTAATGAAAATTATTAATTCTACTCTGGAACTCTATATGGCCTTAATTATTATTTAAGAAATTGATTGTACATGGTAGACGAGGAAAATTTAGGTCCTTGAAAATAGCTTATCTAACAAACATCACTTAATTAGTAAAAATTAACTCTTAGTCTACATTTCAGTTTGGTTTTACTGATATAACAAAATACCCAAGATTGTACAATTTCAAAAAAACAGAAATGAACTTCTCACAGTTCTGGAGGATGGAAAGCTAGAGATCAAGGCAGCAGCAGATTCACTGTCTGGCAATGGCTGCTCTCTGTTTTCAAGATATGTCCTCTTGCTGAAACCCCTGGAGGGGAGGAATTCTGGGTCCTCACATAGGAGAAGGAATGGAAGGGCAGACAGGAATGCCTGTCTGCAGAGTCATTTCATAAAAGCACCTTTTCCCATTGAGGAGGGCTCTGCCTCCTCCCAAAGGCAAAGGTCATGCCTTTCATATCATTGCCCTGGAGATTAAATTTCAACATGAATTTGAACTTTACAAGTCAGTACTTGCAATTGTTCATATAATAATTGATCATCTGAGATCGATAGGAATCATAATACCTCGCACCTAGTGATTGCTGTTCATCTCACTCCGTATACTGAGAGCTGGAAGATATTCTTTGTTAGCATTCAAGAGGTCAGTGCTATTATCTCCAGTTTGTGGATGAGAAAACAGGCACCAAAAAGTAATTTAAATTAATTTAAGATAAGTAATTTCCTCATAGTTGCCCAGGCAGTAAGTGACAGAATCAGGGTGTGGGATGTGGGTTGAGAGGAAGTCTCTGTAGAGAAAAGTATGGGCAGAGATCTGAGAAATTTCATAGAATTTGTGAGTGAAGAAAACACTAGTTAATGGTAAATTATTGGTTAAATGGTTGCATATAAGCAGTGAAAGTTGCTTGGAAATTTTTATAAAAGTGCTTAGAACTTAGAGTTTGAAAAGTCCAGAAAGTTGAGCTCCACAGTTCATGCTTCACCTGTGTCTCCCAGGTTTTATAGCTGAGAAACAGTACAAGTCAGTGTTTAAGCCCAGACAGGTTTTCTCTGGAGTGCACACTTAACTACCAGCCTGAATTACTAACAAAAATCTAACAAAACACCTCTTGATTTCAGCAATTATTGAATTAATGCACACAATTTTATACATTTCATGTGGAAAAAAATAGTAGCAAAAGTTAAAAACAACACCAGTAGCCACTGATATTTTAGCACTTACTGGCTGCTAAAAATTTTGCTAAGACCTCAAATTCTCTAAATTCTCTAAGCTTCCATTTCCTCGCCTAGAAATTGAAAACAGATTATAATTTCCAAAGAGGGGATGAGCTTTTATGTTTGTTTGTTTTTTTGGTAGTGTGTATTGAACCCAGCAGTGCTTAACTACTAAGCCACTTCCCAAACCCTTTTTTTCATTTTTGTTTTTTTAATTTTTTGAGATAGGTCTTACTGAAGGGCTTAGGGCCTTGTTAAGTTTCTGAGACTGTCTTTGAACTTGTGATTCTCCAGCCTCAGCCTCCCAAATTGCTGAGATTATAGGTGTGTGCCACCCTGCCTGGTGAGAGGAACATTTTACAAAGACAAAAAGTTATAGTAATTTTGTACAATGAAATTATGGTCGGAAATCAGAGGGTTAGTATCCAAATCAGACTGTCAAATTCCAAATCCCATTGTAATAATAACTATGCTATATTTTCTAGTGGTACCACTTAATAATTTAAGAAATTGAAGATTAAAAATTGAAGAGCTTTTTCCTTAGTTCACACACAGTGTACGTCCTTGGATTAGAATTAGGTTTAACTTTGGGAATGCTAGTAACCATGCTCTTTTCCATTATACCAGAGACTCCCAGGACTAAAAATGATTTTGTTTTGTGTTGTTTTGTTTTGTTTCTGGTGCACAAGAGAAAATAGAAATGAGGAAATTCTTCCTGTTAATCAGGAAGGTTTTCAGCATTGAAGTCATAGGATAGACATAAAAAAAAAATAAATTAGATGATGAGAGAGAAGACCAAGATCCTTATAATCTGATCTTCCCTGTATTGAAAGAGCTAGGCAGTGCGAGAGATCCCCCAAATTCATGCGTTGAAATCCCAATCCCAATCCCAAGAGTTATGGAATTACAAGGTAGAAATTTTGGAGAGGTGATTAGGGTATGAAGGCTTCTCCAATGCAGGGGTCTAATGCCCTTATAAAAGAGACCCCAGAGAGCCAGCTTGCTTCTTCTACCATGTGAGACACAGGAAGTTGCCTGTAGGGCAGGCCAAGTGGACTACACCTAGGCTCCCTCACCTAGACTTCCGGGGGGCTATGTTTTCAGTATGTAGTAAGGGTCATAAACACTCTGATTCAGCGTATGTACTCAAGATCACAAACATTTGTTTGTGAGCATGTGCCCACTATGTAAGCTGTTGGCAGAAGTGCCTTTGTCTGGCCTGCATTTTAAAAAGTCCTATGAAAGGATTGGGGCTGGAGCAAGAGGCTGGGGGCTGCTGCTATCTCCAAATAAAGCATGTCTTCTATCACAACTGTGTCTTGTGTCTTCCTCCACCTGCCAGGATCCCAAATCTATTTCTCTGGGTCTGAGCTTCCACCAAACACTGGCCCCAAACAGATACCAAATCTGGAAGACCTTTGATCTTGGATTTTGAAGCCTCTATTTATTTGAGAAATAAGTAGTTGTGGTCTATATGACAGCCAGTTGATGGCATTTTTGCTGAAGGGGTCTGAATGCCAAGGACCCCCACCTCCAGATGCTCAAGCCCTTTTATGTTCCCTTCTTCTAGAATGGGGCTGCACCACAGGGCTGTTTGTAATGAGAAGGGCCTAACTGAAGTCTGAGGTGGAACTTTCATGATGAGGCTGTAAAGACTGATGCACGGCTTGCCAGCTCCCTCTCTCCTTGGGAATCCTTCCTCTTTCTCACTTGCTAATTCTGTCACAGTATGTTTTCATTCTGTGAATTGCTCTGAGGAGCAGGTGAGGTAGCCAGAAGCTATGGGAGGCCTCTGGTCAGCAGCTCACAAACCATCACAGGATGACCACTTGCACGGATTCTGAAGGGGTCCTCCCCTGCTTGTGTCTTCAGATGAGACTGCACACTCCCACAACTCCTTGATCACAGACGTACGGAGACCCTCGGACAGACAACCAGCAAGTCACTCCTACAACCCTGTCACACACAATCTGAGATGATTGATTGTGCTGTTCAAAGCTGTTATATTTGGAGCCAGTTTGTGATCAACTACAGCCAGGACTCAGCTGCGACTGCAATCTTCGTCCTTCCTACTTCAGTTTGTCCAAGCCCTGGTGAGGAAGCAGAATGCTGTCCAGTGCTAGGATTTTTGTGGTTGAATGGCAAGGTACTGAATACTCAAAATCCATCAGTGTCTACAGAAGGAACCATCACCATGGGGAGTAGCTGTCTTGTGCCCTTTGGCACTGGGCTACTATTGAGGAACCAGGCTCTGCCTTCATCAGTCTTGCTTGGTGACATTCTTGGGCTTTCCAGTGTCAGCTGTTCATCAAGGGCTGCTTCTTACTGCTTACCCAAGGCACACTGTGGCTGGGGCTTCTCTGGGTTATCCACCAGCTCAGCTCCATGATTTACCTGTCAGGCACCATCCTAACAGCGTTTTAACCACACTTAATTTTGGACATGGATGGCCCACCTGAGAAAGGCTTTCATTGGGACAAGTGAGATTGTCACCCCAGATCCTCTGTCTAATTCAGGGCTGTCCTCCATGAGCTCCCAAGATTTGTGTTCCTACGCAGAAGCAGACAGAATCTGCTCCCAAGCTCTAGGAGGACACCCTCAGGATTTGGAGTCTAGAATTTTGTGCTTTTTTTCCTATTCCACAAGCAGTCTTCCTAAGGTTCACGGAGGTGTTTACATACTCAAGCTAAGGAAACCTGAAAATATCAAAACCTCACTCTCCAGTTTAGTCCCCGGCCATTATCTTATATATCAGTTTTGGATTCCCAATTTCTCAATCCAATTTATAATCACATACTAATGCGACTTGCAGTGAGTTTTTGTGACACAATTCATTTAAAATAAGTAGCACAGATTTTAAATAATATGTATTACTTATCATTTTTATCATTAATATATTAATTATTTATTAAGTATTTTTATTACTCAGTGTCACTCTGCAGAAATTCTCTATGCATAAAGTCTCATAACCATCTTCTTTTAATGAAGCAGGAGAAAGACTCAGAATGGTTTTGACTTGCTCCAGAGCATATGTCTAATTCAAGATAAAACTAAGGCTCAGTTCTGACCTTCAGTCAGTGTTCCTGTGCCCCAAGGCTATCAAAAAGGAAGAAAACATACTCTCATGCATGATTAACAGCATTCCAAAGCTCACTCTGAATTATTCTGCCTTATGGACACCTCATGACCTATTTTTTTTCTAGGTTTTCTTAGAGGAAGTCTTTCAGTGAACAATTGGTTCTTCCTTCTAATACTCCTCAGATAATGCCAATTGACTGCAAAAAGTTCCATCCAGCTGCAAAACTAGCACTCTGCAGTTCCCTAAGGACAGGAACCATCTTAAACATCTCTGAACTTCTAGTAGCGCCTGGCATATGACCTCTTTTTCAAGGTCACAAGGGCATTTAGTTTCTAAGCTGTTTTTTTTTAAGTCCTACCCTGAGTTATTTGCTACCAGGCTTGATGGCCTAGAAATTCTTCTGTCAATAAACCTGAGATATGAGCAAGTGATTCAATATTTCAGGAAAGCAAAACTTTCATCCACATACTTTCAAATGCATCATTCCATCCCATCCTGCTATCAGAATTTGGTTAGGAAAATCCAGACATGGGATAGAAGCTCCTATGTTCTTCCCAGTCTACTACCTTTTTCCAAGTTAGGTCTACCAAGTTATGGTCACTTGGGAAGAAGACAGGGAATAAATGAGGGGAACCAATATTCATTGAATATCTCACTGAGGATCTAGAACTCCAGTTTTGAAAAAAAAAACTTTTTTTTTCCATGGTAACACTGTAAAATCTATGTCATATATTTTATCCTAGGCCAGAGTTGAGGCTCAAAAACATTAGGGAATGGGCTAAAAGTCTCACAGATACTAAGTATCAGACTCAGAATTGCACCCAAATTTGAGACCACAAAATCTCTACCTTTATCCACGATTGCTTGCTTTTTTCCAAAATGGAGCTTAAAATTGGCCATTTATTCATGTGATTCATGAGTACATTTGAGTAAAAAGATCTACCATAACAGAGCCAAAAATAAACAGTAAAAATAAACCCTGGTGACTTTATTTGACTCACATTACAGGATGAGTCACCATAAAAGATAAAGGCAAACTGACCCAGGCCTCTCGTTCACCTGCGGCCTCCGGGCTCGGTCCCTGGTGGAATTCCCCTTTGGAGTGGAGATTTTCACAAGTTGTCCAACCACAAGGAGGGCACCTGTCTCTAAAGCCTTTCTCTCTTTCTTTCTTTTTTCTTTTTTTTTTTTGTAAGCTCCTGTTACATGGTTCAGTTATTTCAAGTTTTCTGATGGCTTTGGGACCAAAATAGGCTATTCTGAAAGACACAGTGAGAACGGTATCTAACCAGGACATACAGCAGACAGTGAAATCAGATGTGCCTCGGGGTTTGAATGTCACCTTCAACATTTCTGTTCCCGATCAGAGTTTGGAGGAGGGATGGTCTTCTTTTTCTGAAACTTGTTATATAGTCTCTTTATTAGAAATAAATATACATTAAAAAGAATATATTAACTTTATTTGGAGGTCACTTCACACCCGTGATCCAAACTTTTTGTGCTTTAAGGCCTAACCTGTGAAGTAGGATCAGTGATGGGAAGTCAGAGGCTGTTCTGGGCATTAATGAGCCAGTATCTGCACAGCACATGGTACTGATTTGGCACTTAATCAATGATGCTCCTTTGAGTCTTGTATTATCTTATGGATGAGTCCCATTGGTATATTCAATTCATCTTGGAAAGCACTTCTTATTGGTGCCTGCAATTAAAAAAAAATACTTAAATTGCAAATCCCACCCTCCATTTGCTGTTTGGACAGGTTTGCCATATTTTGTGGAAATGAATTATTGATCAACTAAAGTTCATGAAAGTAAGGATCTCATACTTAATTGCTTCAAAGTTTCTACTTAATTGAAGCAAAGTAAAGTAGAAACTCTGTCTTGGCATTAGGATTTGAGGTTCCATAGAAGTAACATCAGTAGTAATCATGTTATTGGGAATAATAATGATAATTTGTAATAAGAATAGAAAGTAAAGTGAGCATTATTATAGGCCAATTTTTAAAATAATCTTGGGATGGATATTTTAAACTTCAGATGGAAATTTTGAGTTTATCTCAGAGGATATTTGAAATAAGAAAAACAAACTAAGTCAAAGTAA
Organism: Ictidomys tridecemlineatus; assembly: GCF_052094955.1. Lineage (NCBI taxonomy): Eukaryota > Metazoa > Chordata > Mammalia > Rodentia > Sciuridae > Ictidomys > Ictidomys tridecemlineatus. The sequence goes on from NC_135485.1 coordinate 6,779,900, forward strand.
TGGGAGGATATAATAACTTCAGCATAAGAGTATTACTAGTAGCAATAATCATGACATCATGATGATGACAGTGTTAATCAAAATGATAATGATAACAACAATCACTGTCAATATCAGGCACCAGGCACTGGGCTCATTGATTTACCTAAATGTAATGTTTTAAACTTATGATCAGCTACACAAATGATACACTCAATTATGATCTGGGTGGGGAGACACTAAATATGGGGTTTCCAAGAATTTTAGATAGCAAGGAATGTGTCATTCCATCACATCTTGCCCTCTTTGGGCAAATTTGCTGCAGCTGAATGGTTCTTAGTGCTAGGCTCAGAAGCCCCACAACAAGACACACTGTATCTTGAGCATATCTTCCTGCTCCATTATGCAGCGAAAGTCTTCCTTTTCCATGAAGATCAGGGTCGGTTGCCCAAGCCGGTATGATGACCCTTTTGCATGACCGTTCACTGGTGCAGAGTCCAACATGAGCATGTTGCATGCAGAGCTGCTAGTTTGGTGGGGCCCGACCGACCTGTGATCCCTGGTCAGGTGGAGGTACAATGTTTGAAAGCAGGGCATTGGGAATCATAATGGGAGGACACATAGCTACTTTCACCTGTAGTTCCCTGACCTATGCATTTTATCTCTTGAAAACTTATTACCATATTTGAGACATTATTTCCACATTCTAAGGAGGACATCCCAATCTGTGTGGGATTGTCTACAAATCAGAATAATAGCTTAAACTTTTATAGACCTTTCCAACACTCTCCGGGGATGGCTGCTTCTACATGATGAGGATATGGGAGGACAAGTGGACCTCTGTTTTGTGTATATACTTACACTTTTGTTTTGATTAAATAGATCCCTTGGGTTGAACCAAATTAGTGAAGGAATTGAGTACTCTCTACACTCTTTAAAATGGCCTCTGGTAGAGATATGAAGTTGGAGGAGTGAAATACCTATCAGAGACAGATATCCACTCCCTTAAAGATAAATTGCTTCCTATCAACCATTGGCTCCCACATAACCAAGCTTCCAATGGGCAGAATGGAGCCATACTGAGGACTGGGAGTCTCTCATTGCTGCTGAGAGTTGGACACAGAGAGTAGAAGTTGGGTTAAGGATGGTAGGAATCCATGTTGTTAGAGCAAAAGCAAACCCTGCATCCTTGACACCATGACTACACTCACCATTGTGCAGGCCCTGGCAACGGAGGACACAGGGGCTGATGGATCATCATGCTTCTGTAGTTACTCAGTTTTCCTTCAGAGGTAGATGTTTTCTAACATGAGACACAAACATCCATGTCTCGTGTTGTGCTTTCTCTGTGTCCAGCCACACACATTTTAAAGAACTTTCTTCACTCTGATATTCAATTTTTCTCCTCTTAATTTTTCCCCCCTTTCTTCCTACCAACTAGCTGTTCTAGAATGCACACTTGACCATTTCTCTCTTCAATACATTTAAGAAATTCTACTTTCTGGTTCTTTCTACCTCTTTAGGACAATGTTCATCTCAAGACAGCAGTGAATTCAAGGCAATGTCCCCTTGCAACTCCTCTGTCCAGTTCCTCTCCTCACCTTGCCGTAAGCACACTTCTGACTTCACTGGGTGGGGACATCGCTGTGTCTCTTCTCTGTCATCTTCAACAAGGACAATTGTAGGAAATATTTATTTGGCTTTTTTTTCTCTTTTGCCACTGAGAAGCCACCTCCCGTTCCTATCGTGGGGTGAGTTGGCCACTGATAATTATATTTGGGGAGGTGATTTCCCACATCTGACTGGGATCTGAAACAAAATGAGACTCCTGTAGCTTGCCAGCAGTGACTCAGTCTCAACCAGTCATATGATGCCACCAGAGTCATTATGTAGAGAGGCATAGGCTATGCAGAAATTCTGCTGTTCTATTTATTTGTTCATTTTTTGCAGTGCCGTGGAACGGGATCACGTTCAGGACCTCTCGTATGCTAAACAGATAGACAAGTGCTTCACCATGGAGCTATAAATCCAGACCCAGGAATTATTTTCTGTGGCTCATCAAATGGACACAAGGTTTTCTAGAAGTTGAGGTAGTGGTCCCTGTGGTCACATGGTAACTTGACTATTCCTGAGGCTGGTTTTTGCTGCCAGTTCACCTCAGTTCCTTATCCAAGGGTTTTTCTCCATCACTCCCTGAGTCTAAGAATCCTTCTAAAAAGTTCCTTCTCTTCTACATTACAGTGTTTTATTTTTCTGTTCTTCACCACCAAAATCTTGACAAAATCAGTATCCGATATAAGTTTACTCAGACACAAATGATTTCACCAAACTGATGTGAAGGGAGATATGTGTGAGTTATAGAAATCACCACAAGTTAATGGAAAGAAACGGGGCTGGGCTTTGAGTCAAGAGGGTCAGCAAGAATAACAGACATAAGCCATTAGTAATCTTAATTTCTGCTAGTATAGGGCTCCAAAGATCTCTCAAATCAATTGTTTTAATTCTTCCTCTACCTCTACAGAACCTTTTATTTGGTGTACTGGTAAATATCTGAGAACCAGTATTTCAGTAAAGAAAAGACTCTGATTGGTAGCATTTCACCACTTTCCCTGATGTAAATACTCCCATGGTAGCCAATGTCAAGCTAACTACCTATCACTGCAGGTAGGATCAGGAGCAGATACCCACAACTATCCATCATGGCTTGACTTGAGTCAGCCTCAACATACCTGCCACATCTGACTTTGATAAAATAGGTTGATTTCTTCAGACTCAGTTTCTATGTTCCTTCAACACCACATTTGATTAGGTGACCTCTGGGATTGCTCATGGAATACAATCATGTGATTTTAAATGTGAATACAAGGGCTGTGCAAAGACCAATTAAGCAGAGAACACTCCTTTTGATCAAGATATTTGGTGAGATATGTGGATTTGCTGTAAATAGAATCTGCTGTAAATATTTTTGAATGGGTGTATCATGACAAGAAATGCACTGTGATTAAATTTCCATTTTTAAACAGGAAAATATAAAATATGTTTCCACTTCAGAAATTCCATTGCCAGCTTGTTGGAAGTTTATGGAAACAGTATTTTCAGTTGACAAAATGCACCAGTGTGGTGAGCAAGATACCAGAAGGGAGGCCTGAGAACTGGAGATGTTACACAAAGCGAAAGACTACAAATGTGAGCTAAAACCCCGTTCCCAACTCAGCTGACATCAGAAGGTTTGTCTCACACTGTAGCAAACATGTAAAACAGTGGGAGACTATCTAGAGGAACAAAAACGAGTTTATTTAAATGTCTGAAATGCACACTCTTATCCTAGTAAATAATCTGTGGAGGCTGCCTACCCACATTCTTCCTCCCTTCTAACATGACCACACTGTTGAAAACCTCAGGCAGCAAGTGCTTGGAAGAGGTGGGGAAGTTGACCTCCACAGAGCCCAGTGGTGAGGGGCAGGGTGGGATGAAAGGGAATATTGCTGACTTTAAGCCAATCTTGATAATTTCCACTCTCATTGCCATTGATTAATTTTGGAATTATCACCAATAATCGGTGGAGAAGATACGAGACAGGTCTGTCAAAAAGATTCTGGAATAGCTTTCTTTGCTTTTGGAGAGGGACAGAGAAAGGATCTTTGTTGACAATCTGAAAGCTGTCTTCACTTGTGCTTGGAATTGTGGTGTCTGTCATGGAGTCATACATTCAGGGACTCAAGCGAGGATGACAAAGTGCAAGATGGACTTGCATCATTGGTGATGTCACAGAGCCTCAGAATTGACTCATCTGGAAACTGCCTTAATTTGAGCCATTTTTTTGTCTGTAAGATAAACTAATTTCCTTTGTTCCTAAGCCACTCTATTTGTTTAAACTTCTGTGTGCACACTCAATGGACCTCCTTTTCAATAGTTCCTGCAATATATCCTGACCCCATTAACAAGTGCTTAGTGGACTCCTAGCTGTCAGGAGCTGCTCTGGGTTCTGTGATATAAAGGGGACAGCAGACAAGAGTGCTGCTTTCAGGGGCTCACGTGTCAGTAGTTACCAATTAAAATGCAAACAGTGAATGGAAAATTTAGAGATGGAGACAAGTGCTATGAAAGACCAAGCAGGGCCCTGGAACAGAGATGACTTGGAGGTGGGGTCTTTTACTGTATTAACGTAACTACACAGATAATTTGGGCATAAAAATAAATGTGACAACAAGTCTGTATAAAAGATACAAAAGACCTGAAAGAAATTTTAATAAATAAAAAGATCCACCTTGTTTAGGTAAAATGAGATAAAACTTTTAAGAAGTTGATGCTTTTCAACTTGTTCTATGGATCTGATGCCATTCTAATCAATGTAAAGCAGGTTTTAATTTATGTTTTAGAGATGGACAGACTGATTTGAAAATTTATATGGGAATGTGAATAATCTACAATAACAAAAACCTTTTAAAAATAACAAAGGTGAAAGGCAATTTTTATTTCAGAACTTATTTAATTCTCATTATAAAGATAGAGTGAGAAATGAGTGTGGAATTTTCACAAAGACTGACAAATAAAGAAGTGGAATTGACTAAAAGTCCAGAAATAAAGATCCTCATATACCATTGACAAGGTTACAGAAACAATTCAATGGATGAAGAAAAATCTTCAATCAATAGTGTTGAAAAAATTGAATATGAAAAAATGATTTCAATCAATGCACTATGCCATACACAAAAATAAAATCAAATATACTATCTGTAAGATATAAGATACACACACACACACACACACACACACATATATATATATAATTTCTGAAAGATAGTTTAAATCCTGTATAGCCTCAGGTTCTACAAAACTTCTTAGACACAGTACCAAAAGTATAATTCATGAAACATCATTTTGATAAACATTTCATTCATCAAAAGGAAAATATTCTCTTTCAAAGACAGTGTTAAGGCGATAAGACAAGCTACAGAATAGGAAAAATATTTGTAAAACTTGTATCTCAAAAAATAATATTTCTTGAGTATATAAAGAATTCCTAAAACTCAATAATAAGAAAACAAACAAACAAACATAAAAGCAATTAAAAAATGGGTCAAAGGTCTGGGCAGACACACTATTGTATAAGGCATATGAGTGACAACTGAGCAAATAATGATGCCCCTTATCATTTGTTCTAAAGAAAGGCAAATGAAAACCAGTATCAGATATCATGATACACATATCTAAGTTTCCAAAATTAAAAAGATTGGTGATCCTAAGTGTTGACAAAGGTACAAAAGATCTGAAACCCTCATGTACTTTTATTAAGAATGTAAAATATCAAAACTGCTCTGGAAATAGTTTTGTAGTTTTTGTAAAAAGTTAAACTTTGCTATTTATGTGACCCAGTCATTTCATTATATTTAATCCAAAAAAATGTAAGTATTCTATACAGACAGTTGCACATGAATGTACACAGCAGGTTTATTTTCAATAGTTAAAACATGAAAATAGCTCAAATGTTCATCAACACAAATTGTGGCATATCCATGGCATGGAATAATATCTAATAAAATGATGAAATACTGATATACTATAAATTACTTATGATAAGGATAACATGAACACAAATGTACCAAGTTAGAGAAACAAGACCAAAAATGATCACATACTATATGATTCTATAGACATAAAATTCTGGAAAATGTAAACCAATGCACAATGCATAAAACAAATTTGTGGCTGCCCAACCATTGAAGAGTGGCATGGCAGGAAAGGTGTAAGAACAGGGAATTTTGAGGAAGTACAGGGGAACTTGGGGTGTTTATCTTCTCCATCATGGTAACAGTTTCATAAGTCAAAACATATGATGAAATACAGCAACTTTTACATTTCAACATTTCACTTTACTGTATGTCAATTGTATTCCTAAAAAGCTATTAAAAAGAATGAATGAGGCCAAAGATGTGCAGCAATAATCAGTCTAACGCCCCACCTTACGTGCCCCTGTGGGGTTTGTATTTTGTTTGATGTGCAGTGAGGAGGAGAGACCACTCTTCGGAGTGTTGCCTGAGGCTGTTCCCTGTGCAGGTGCAGCACCAAACGCTTCCACTTGAATGACCTCATTTTGTCTCCCCACCATCCAACAGACTGAATGATAAGGAATTTGATATCCCGAAGATTCGGCGATTTCCTAAATGATTCTGTGGCAATAGTGGGTTTGGATTATGGCTTGGCTTGCTGCAGAACCCACTCATGCTCCGTGGCATAGCACATCCTATCCCAATGGGAAGGTGTTTGTGTTCCAGAGGAGGAAGTGGGACACATCGCCAATAGCCATAACATGAGGTGGAGAGTGTTCATGTGGTTCAGTGTGTCAGCCACGAGCTGCGTGAGCCCAGGGGGAGGGGTGAAGTATGTGATGAGGGAGGCCAGCTGGAAAAGTTTCATAAGTCAAACGGTTTTATAAGTTTGACTTATGAAAGGAGGGAAAATCGTGGGGCAGGACGTCTTTCCCTGGGCCTTCAGGGATAGGAAGGATATGAACAGGTGCAAGTGGAGGAGAAGTACTTCCTTGGCAGAAGAGACTGCATCACTTAAGCTGTGAGAATCAAAAAGCTGAGAAGGTTCTTGGCGAACCTTTGAATCCACATAGAACTTCAGCTCTTTCTGGGGTGCACTGTCTTATTCTGTTACTCGTGTTGCTGTTTGGGGAGGCTCAGAGGAAGAAAATAGGTCATGATTATTTGGTTCCTGCTTCTGGTGACTAGAAAGTCCAAACAGCAGGGCACAGTGTCCAGCAATGGCACCCTGCCTGTCAACATGTGGCAAATAAGCAGACACATGCAGAAGCAGCACCAGTGTATGACAGCAGGAGTGAGTTCAGAAAGCTAAACTCACTTTATACTCATCCCCTCTCCAGGAACAACCCAGTTCCAGGAGACCTGACTCACTGCTGGACAGGTCACTAATCCCTTCCAGGAGCTGCACCCCAGGACCTCATCCCCTTCCCCTAGTCCCTATCTCTTAAAGGTACCCCATTTCCCAATGCCTTTGCACGGGGACTATTCTTCCAGCATGGAGACCTCTGGGGGACAATCCATGTGTAAAGCATAGCAGACTCGAAATAAGACATCAAGAAATCAACCAGTGGAAAGGTTACTTCTACAGATAAACAATGGCTGGCTGGGGTGAAGTGGTAGGTCCAGGGTGGGTAGTTAGCAGAGGGACACCACAGGTCAAATTCATGTTTTCCAAACAAGGTGCCTTTCCACTGTGTGATGCGGCCAGCTATCTCAGCTCATGGTCTTATCTTTGCTGAGCTTTTACTTCACGATTTTAATAATACGAGTTAAAGATAGGAACATTTGATGGAGGTGAGATTATCACAGCAAACAACACTTTGCAGGAAACAGATTGGTGCTGTGCCTGTGGGCAGAAGCCTAAAAGCAGCCCAACTGGATTGCTGGATCGAGAACCTCTTGATATAAATACAAATCTCATGTTGGAAGCCAAACACGGTATGTTGTGAGCTTTAAGAATGTCTGAGTCTCGAGTAAAGAAATGACCCTATGATTTCAAAGCACACAGGGCTGAGCTCTTTCTATGAAATCATGCAAGTCATTGAAGGGATAAGAGAAAGAAAGGGATCCAAACCTATAGTTTTTACAAATCATGTAACAGGAAGGTAATTAGAATGAATAGCCACAGTTTCTGTGCATTGAAGATCCCTTCTCTGCTTCTTTCAGTCCCATTGAATACCTTTTCTCCTTGTCTTTGCCCCGGTCTTTGGGATTTGGCTGTGGCTGACAATTGCAGTCCCCTATGGCCATTGCATGAGCAGTTATCTACCCAGATCTGCTCCCAACCTTACTAGCCTGTTACCTTCAGCACTTGCCCCAGGGGTGAGCATGGAGCCCAAGCCTGGCCAACCAGAATCTTTCCTGGGAATTTGTTATGGCCACTAGAGAGACATGCCCTCTCTTATTTCAAGTCATAAAGTACAAAGATAAAATTCCAGAACATCAAGCCACCAGCACTAGGCAGAAGTCCATTTGAATTGTGTGTGAATGAATCCAGTTCTCAGGGAGAGGCAGAACAAGTCAAGAGACATGGGATGTTAACATTGTGTCTCTGGATGCTGCCGAACCTGAGGTCAGCATCAACCAGCTTCCCACTGGAGCAAACCAATACTCTCTTTGCTGTTTCGAAGACTGCTGTTCCCTGTGCCTGAGATATTGGAAGATACAGAACAGTTTAAGGAAGTTTCCAACATCTAGAGACACAAAAACATGGTCTTCAAGAAAGAATAACTCACTGCCCTGAAGCAAAACCTGGGAGCAATTGTTCAGATAAAGGATTCAGTAAAATAGAGGTTTTAAAGATGCTGGACACATCTGGGGAGCCTCTAACAAGGTCATAATGTTAGATGGGAATTAATGGAGGTGAAACCGGGGATGCAGAGAGTTACCAAAGAGCATAGTGCTTTGACAAATCATAGTCCTCAGTGGGTGAAGCTAATGTCGTCCCTTAGTTAGGAGAGTCGTTCACATGGAGGTTACAGCATTTGAGTACTTCTTGGAAATCTACTAGCAGACACAGAGAATTGGCCTGTGCCTAGCAAAGATGTCGGATGGAACATAAACAGACCAGCAGATCGAAGCTTTAGCTGCTCACCAATTAGAGGGCAAACAGCCAGGCCATCCAGGTTCCAGGAAAGCACCTCATTGCCCAGATACTAAGTGCTTTTGAAGAAAATCAAACCAAAAACCTTAGGAGCCTCCCATTACCAATCCCATGGTGTTCCGAGGGCAGTTTTTCCAGGTACATGTCTCCTGTAGACAGAGGCAGGCCTTCAGATGTCTAAAGTCTATTCCTACAACTTCCTCCCCTTCCATAGGAGATTTTTGCCCGAGATCTAGGGCAACTGCCAGCTCTGTTTCATGCTATTCGTGAGGCCTGAGTTGCTGAGGGACTGGCATTGGTTCCTCCTTACCTCTGTGCAGGGGCGCTCGGGGAACAGAAGCCTGGCCACATGCCTCCTTCTCCTAGAGAACTGAGGGAAGATTGAACTCCTCCTGTTCCCTGAAAGTTTTGATGCATTATTTTGCCATTAATTACCCAGCAATCAGAGGTTTGAGTTTAATATTTTAAGAAGCAGAATTTTAATGAGAAATGAAGAGTAAATATTTATGTCCAAAAACAGCATAGTAGCAATTAATCGGAGCTCCAGCTTCTGAGTGTTGGAGTTTCTAAGCACCATGTTTTCTAATTATCTTCTCTAGCCAGGGTCTGAAGTCACAGTGGGTCCCTCCTTCCCCCTTCACATAGCCTCATTTTCAAAGGTCCGAGAATAAATATAAGGTCCAAATCAGTTCCTCAAAACTAACCTAGGATAAGCTTGTTAAGTCTCTATAAAAATCCTATTTTATTATCTTTTTTTAAAAAAGAGATTAATTGTTTATGCAAACCTGCTATCAATTTCTGTGTATAATTGTCTGAGCAGGTATTCGTCTTCTCAAACATCTGCCAACACTGGCAGGCCCCAAAATAAACCTCCACATTAGCAACTTGCACTTTTTTTTAAAAAAAAAAACATTTATCCAGCAACATCTGCTGAGCTATTTTCTGTTTTCTCCCTCCTTCTCCCCCTCTCTCCCTCCCTCCCAGGTCTGTCGAAGCAGAGCGAGGTGAGCATTGCAGCTTGAGATTTGTTTCAAGTTGGAAGTTCCGAAGGGAAGCAGCTACTTGGCAGGGAGAATATAGGAACTGGAGAGATCACAAGGGAAGGAAATGGGAACAGGGTGAGATGACAGCAGAAGGGGAGTGGACATAGCCCTGCGTGTGCAGGGTAAAGAGCTAGGTCCAAGCCTCTGCAGTCTCTTCTTGCCTGGAAAGATTTGGACAAGCATCTTTTAAAGGATTATAATAATACCAGTTTCAAACATGGTATTATTACATTATTACAGTTACTAACATGGAGAGATACATAAAAGTACACAGCAGCATTCAATACAAACAGAAGCAATTCTCAACATATTCCTAGACATAATTCACGAGACTGTGAATTGAGATTCCCACCCGCTGAGCTCACTCTGATAGTTGGTATGCAGACCCTCAAAATATTCTTGGGTTCCGATCAGTGATATTACAGTTCATGGGAGAATGTTAAGTGAAAGGAGACTACTCAAGACCCCGATGTCTTTGCCTCCTTCAAAGCCAAGTCCATTCTTTTGCCTTAGATTGAAAATTTCTTGAGAGGGAAAAGGAAGACTGAATTTTACTTGCTTGTTCATTTGTTTTTCCATTGGCTTAAAAACAGAGTCCTGAGCAGGCAGTGGTTGCCCAGGAGAACCCAGCGAATCCAACCCAGTTGGACCAGAGCAGTAGCTGGGTGACTGCACCATCGTGTCTCACCTTTCCCTTGCACACCTGTCTTCAGGAGAGCCTGGGAAAGCTGAGCAGCTCAGAGTCCCTGCCCACTCACACCGCCCTATACCTTCAGCTCAGTTCTTCTTAAAAGGAAGCAAGTGTTGGGAAACACTTTCAGATTGTTTAATAGTTGTCTTTTTAAATTTTAGATGTCACTTCCACGAGGGAGATGTTCTCAGATGGCCAGCCTTTCCTCTACTTTGCGACTGCATTTTTAGTGTCTGAGTCTGACAGTCAGGGTGCTGGCTGCTTGTCTTTATTGTGGATTGACTTCGGACTCTCAGTGCTTTATCATGAGAGGAGTGTGTATCTCCCTTAAGTAATGTGGATATGTGGGCTGAGGTTGTAACTCTGTGGTAGAGCGCTCGCCTTGCAAGTGGAAGGCACTGGGTTCGAGCCTCAGCACCACAGAAAAATAAAATAAAGGTATTGTGTCCAACTACAACTAAATAAATTTTTTTAAAAAAGTAATGTGGATATGGGATTTTGAGAGAGGGGTCGTGCTCCACAAGGTCATCCAGGGACCCAGGCAGGTGGAGACTTTGGTGTCAATAATGTGGCTTCCAGGGTCAGGGCATTGGTACTCTGCAGGTAGATGAAAGGAAGACAGTGGGAATGACCATGGAGAAGATGGAAGGGTGAACTCTGGAGGTAGCACATAGCCCTCTGTCCAGTTCACCAAATAATAAGTGCAAGAGAGCATAGGAAACAGGATCACTGAATAAGTTTCTGTGTCCCCAGTTTCCAGTTCATATGGGATTTGCTGATCACTTAATAGAGGCAGAATCTTGGGCCGATTATGCAGGTGTGTGGAGTGAAGCCTGAAATCTCATTGCTTGGCTTGGCTGCCAATTCTAGGTCTCATTCACTGATGGTTTGCTTATCTTTAAAGTGGACATGTTAATAATTGTTTGGGGGAAAATAAGAAGTAACTACACATTAAAAAGCATAGGATAGCATTGAGAATACTGGAAGAACTCAATGAATGTGGCTATTAACTTGCTTATTTTGTGAAGTTGGGAACCAAACCCAGGGCTTTGTATGTACGAGGCAAGTGCTTTACCACGGAGGTACACCTCCGGATGCATGTTATTTTTATAGATTTGTAGGGTAAAGTTAACATCTAATAAGTGATATCCAGTGTTGAGGCAGATTACCTGGATCCCTCCAGAAGCCCTGGGTCTAGCTGATATATCAGCTATTCCTGCTCTAGGGGAGCCACTTTTACATACTGAATTCATTCTCTTTGTTCTCTGTTTAACCATAGTTGGTTCCCGTTGCCTACAATTAAAAACCCCTTACCTTGCATCTCTGGAGTACTATTTATACATCTGTGAAATTGTCCATGTGAATCAGGTGGACTCCAAGTCTTACCACTGCAGTTCCAGCATCTCCGTTCCATTGCTGATTTAATTTCTCGAGGCAATTGGCATCTTGTATACAGAGACAAAGAGATTTCTGTACTTATTACAAATAATTTATACATGCAGGATACTGCAGCTTAAACTAGCCAGATGGCTGCTGTTACCTTTTTTTTTTCTTAAGCTTTATAGAAAATGCAACTTTATACTCCATGTTCAAATGTTATGTTTCGTTGTTCTCTTGATTTTTTTTCTTTCAGTTCTATAATAATGTGCTGTAAGATTAATGTTTAAGCAAATAAATCAATTTAACAGTAATATATGGGACTGTTAAAGTTTTATGTGATGCGCTGAAGAACTATAAGCATGCCAGGTGCTCATGCCTGTAATCTCACTGACTTAGGAGGCTAAGGTAGGAAGATTGAAAGTTCAAGGCTTGTCTCAGCAACTTAGTGAGAACTTGTCTCAAAATTAAAAACAAAACCAAACAAAAAACCCCATATTAACAAGAAGTAGAAGTATGTAGCTTTATAACTTCTTTCCTTCCTTCCTTCCTTCCTTCCTTCCTTCCTTCCTTCCTTCCTTTCTTTCTTTTTCTTTCAATTATGCAACTTCTTTCCAGGCTTTTGCAACATGCTTAGCCCAGTTTCAAGTTCGTTCACATTCTGTAGACTAAATGAGATCCTTCCTCAACTTCTGGCCTCAGGCCCCTTCTCTCTCCACAGGTCATTACCACTGGCCTGCTAGGTGCAGAGCCTCTTATTTTTCCAGACTGGCTTTAAAAGCCTTTGTGCACCGAGCGTGGTTTTGCCTGTAGGAATTTTTGACCATGTTTCTATTTGTTACAATTGGAACCCTACTGCTTTTTCTCAATTAGCAATATGTCTCAGAGAATTTTATGTGTTAATATAAATCTACCTCGTTATTTAAGAGGCCACCTGGTATTCCATGCAATGTCCAGGACTATTAGCCATTCCTTTATTAACAGGCATTAATTTCCCAATTTGTGCTTCTGAGCAGTGCCACACGAGCATTCCTGATTCTCTAGGGCCTAATGAAGGTCTTTCAGGGTAGGGACCTAGAGTCATAAGTAATGCCAGTTTACCCTCCCAATGGCTTTGGAAATACACATTTCCACAGTGCGTAAGAATCTCTGCTCCTCGCCCCCTTGCTATTAATCCTTCCATTTGCCAAATCAGTGTGCAAGGGGTAGTATCTTATTGTGGTTTTAATTTGCATTTTGCTGGGTAGAACGGCTTTTCATACACTTATTGATCTTCTGCATCCCTCTTTCTGTACATTTCATTTTCAATTTTCTATTGGGCTGTTTGTCTTTACCTTATTGATTTGTGGGAGTTATTTATGTATTCCAGATACAGCCCCTTGCCTGCTGCATGCATTGCAAAGGTTTCTCTTCTGCAGCTTCTCCCACCCGTGGTGGTTCCTTCAGCTTCCTACTAGGAAACCTGTTTGTCATTAGGCACTCTGGTTACTTGGTCCTTCTGTTGAGATTTATGCTTGGCTGCATTTACCTCACATATTTGTGAGAAATTTACAATAGCCCAGCTATCAGGCTTGGAAGTGCCCTTTGTGTTCTCTAAGCAGTAGGTCATGTGTCTGCCGCCTGCCTTATATCCAGCCGGGTATTTTTGGTTGACTGGGTGACATCCTGAATTTAAGGCTTCATTTCCCCAGAGCTGTGCTGTCCGCTACTGAATGGAACAGGGTAGATCATACAGACAGGTCCCACTGTTTCTTTAGGACAGGTCCTCAGTGCTTTAGTCTGGGAGAGAGGAGGCTGATATTTATGAGCAAATCACAATTAAAATACACTCAGTCATTCTAACGACATAGTTACTGCTGCTCCCCAAACGGCCATCACCCTGTAGTCCTACTTGTTTATCTTTGCTTTTGTGCCGCCTTTTTTGTTATTATATACAAAACATTATTGCCAAGACCACTGGCAAGGAGTTTTTAAGCTAAGTTTTCTTCTAGGGAATTTATGGTTTCAGGTCTTCTGCTTACGTTTCTAACCCATTTTGATTTGGTGTTTGTGTCTGGCCCAAGAGAAGGCCCCGATTTTTCCTTTTGCATGTGGCTGTCCCATGTTCCCAGCACTGCACCCCAAGAAGACTGTCCTTTCCCCAGTGTGGCACCCTCGCGGAAATTAGTGCCTGTGTGTGAGGGGGCTTATTGCTGGACTCTCTGTTCTGTTCCCTTGGTCTCGGAGTCTCTCTTTGTGCCAGGACTATACTGTTTGGACCACTAGAGTCGTCTAACTTGAAATCGTTATATGTGATGCCTCTACCTTACCAGCTTAGTTCTGTTCCTACTATTCAAGATTAGTTGGGCAACAGGAGGCAAGAGCTTTGGGCAACATAACTAGATCAAGTTTGAAGGTGTATTCAGTGGGAAAAGGCGGTTAGGACGTTTTCAGTTTTGAATTTTTCCATTGGTGCATGGATCAGAAAAAACAACCATCAGTCGTCGTGTCAATGTGCCCTTATGGATCTTTAGTCTCTCTCTCTCTTTTTTTTTTTTTTTAAGAGAGAGAGAGAGAGAGAGAGAGAGAGAGAGAGAGAGAGAGAGAGAGAATTTAATATTTATTTTTTAGTTTTCGGCGGACACAACATCTTTGTTGGTATGTGGTGCTGAGGATTGAACCCGGGCCGCACGCATGCCAGGCGAGCGCGCTACCGCTTGAGCCACATCCCCAGCCCCTAGTCTCTCTTTTTTTCAGTCATCAGGCAGTACCTAAGGCTTTGTTCCTGAAGCTGTGTCCAGGAAGAATGGTATTTTCAAAACCAAGGAACAATAATTTATTTTTTAATTAAAACATCCTTTTAAGTTAAAAAAAAAACTATTTAGAATGACTCTCACAATTCTAATTAGTAATCACATCATCATTGATCATATCAACCTAGTAGAAATTCATGAATGAAGGACATTCTGGTTAATTCAGCCATTATCAAAAATGATGATGTTCTGTGTGCCCTATATAGTATTATAATTTAAATAATACGTTTTGATGAAATAAAATTGATTGAAACCAATGTTAGTTTTATGTAAATTTTCCATAAAATTTTATGTAAAATTTCCATAAAATTCCATGGTATTCTTTGAAATTTTCATTTTGCTAATAGATCTATTATAGATCTGATAATCACTAGATTAGTTTATTATTCTTTTGTAGATACACAATTCCCACTTTTTTTCCCTTTTTCTTTCTTTTTTTTTTTTTTTACAAATTAGTGGAATAACTTTAGATTTGGGGTTAAAGTGCACACACACATACATACATACACACTCATGCATGCATAATATGCTACTTGAGATCTGACATCATGCAAGTTTGTTTCTTTGTTTAAGCGTCATTTTCTTCATATTATTTTAAAAATTAAATTAATTATAACTTACCTTTTTCCATAGAATTTTGAGATGACCAAGTGAATTTCATGGATAGAAAATTATGAGTTATAATTATTGTTGTTATTATTATAATAATTATGCAACAAAACTGGATATAATTTGCATCATGGTATAAAAAAGGGCTTCACAATGGTGTTTCAAAAACACTACTTTGTGTTTTTGAAACATTTCCAAAATACATTCCCCAATAATCTGACATGACCATTGAACTTAACGTATTTCAAGTTATTCTTTAATTCAACAAATCTTGGCTGAATGAATAAATGATGTCACAAAATTGTGTCCATGTGGCTTGAAAAGTGTCCTTGATTCTCTCCAGCCCTTCCGTACTTGGCTCTCCATCTTCTGCTCTTCCTACCTCAGGGCGCCCCGCCAGCCTTCCCTGCACTATCTCACTCTGGCCTGCTCCCCTTCCCTGAAGATGCCCCTCGCATAGCTGCCCAGTCGTGTGCTGAAAGCACTTCTAGCCAAGTCACCCCTCTGCTTAGCTTAAGCCTTCCATGGTTCTCCTTCCCCAATGGTGAAGGTCTACATCCATGCTCTGACTTGCAAACCCTCTACTACTCCAACCAGTCTAAACAGACCAACTGCTGAAATTGTTTTAACCATCAAAGCAACTACTCCTGCTGCCTCTCCTAGCTTGGAATCTCCCTTCTCCCCATTTTGCCCACGTACTACTTATCTTTTACGATCCAGCTCTGGAATGACTTTCTGCATGATGTCCCTCATGGTCTCTTTCTCTCTCACCTTTTTTTCTACTTAGATTATTATGCACTTTGTTTAAGACTCTGTGATTGAATATATCACATTTTTGACCGGAGTCTCCAGGGAGAGCCTCAGACTTAGGGACTCAGCATCTATGTATTGCTCTTATTTTGGAACTTGGTCAGATTCATGGTAATGGACACTTAAAAATTTTGGTGAACTTATTTCCATTTGTTTGAATTTTATTTACAAACCCTTCCAAAAATTTGAATTTAGCTAGTGTTTATTGTGCAACTGCTATATGACACAGGGAAGACCTAAAATGTTAATTGTGAACAAAACAGATGGACCTCTGCGTTTGTAGATCTTTCACCTAGAGAGACCAGCATTACACACAAATACCATGCTGAAATATCTGCAAGAGCATGAACACATCTCTTTTCTTAACTGCTCTATATACAAGTTGGGCCCAGTGTCTGTAATCAATACATATTGACTAAATGATTGGGCTGGCTAGATCCACCCCTCACTACAACAGATCAGGTTAATGCTTTGCAATTATGTCTATTTGCATTTTTAAATCTAGACTCCATTTCGTGCAATGGATCACACCTGAGTGTCTGGCTCTAATTTTAGGAGACAGAATGTTACAGGGCTAACAGCCATCTGCTTCCTTTGAGCAAATCCGCAACTGTGAAGTGTGAATGCAGATTTTTATAGCATTTATTGCATCTTTAAATTTATAACATTTTGCTTTATTTATTGAAGGAAATTTAGAAAACAAAAAGATCAAGAAGAAAATTAAAATTATCTAGAAGTAATCTCTGCAAATCTCTGAACAAGTCTTTCCAGCTCTTATTCCATCTATGTAAAATACACATGCGTGTATTTGTGTTTTACTAACATTCACTCACCAGGTGATTAACAAACCTGTAAATATAGGCAAATGAATAATGGTTGATTTAAGTTGCATGATAATATTTGATAATATAATATCTGTATTTTCAAAAGTTATATGCATATATAGTATATATATAAAAGTTAAATGTATAAAAGTATACAGGTTAATGAGCATAAATCATGTGGATATGTATTGGTAGAGCTCTTCTCTCTGAACTTAGGGGAGACTGTAGGTACTATTCCCTTCAATTTTACTATCAGTGATTACTGTAATAAAGCAACTGCTTCAGAAAATTATGTCAGCACAGTGGTGCACACCTGTAATCCCAGTGGCTCAGGAGGCTGAGTCGAGGCTCAGAAATTGCAAGGTGCTTAGCAACTCAGTGAGACCCTGCACTCTCTCACTCTGACCTGCTTCTGACGAAAAAAAAAGAAAAGTCAAAATGTATGGAAATAATTGTACACAGGCACAAACAAAAGTGCGATCTCACTTTTTTTTTCTGTAACTCGAGGAGCTCCCCCTCCTACTAGCTCTGGTCCACAGCACTCAGACTAACACTGTGGTGGAAGGGGGACACAGAACTTGGATGCAGAGCCCAGGTCTTACAGCTGAGTTAGGTGGTACCCCTATAGGGCAGGCAGATCAGGAACCAGTGATGCCCTGGACCTTAAGAGCCATTCTAGTGCATGCCATGCATGTGAAGCAGCTGGATCCTAGGGCTAGTGCAACACTGGTACATCGGCAGAGTGAGCCCTTCATCTTCGACATTACTCCCTTCTTCTAGAGCATTAACTTCTATGAATCCTTATTGTAATCAAAACACTGGTGTAGATTTTAGCATAATATCTTAAGTATCATATAACTACTCCAAAGGGGATGATTCTTGAAAGGCTTACTTTAAATGCTAAATAGTAGTCTGGAGTTTAATTTAATCTTACTCAAAAATGTTTAGCTTTTACTCACAACCATGACATTATGCAGAAGTATTTTTCAAGTAAATTATCTTACAAAGAATAAAGACAATTAATAAATATTCTTGAATATATACACCTTTGTATATAAATGCTTATATTGGTTACTTAAGACTATGAGCTATAAACACAAGTATTCTTGAGAATAATATTAAGTTACTAAATTTCATCTTCAGTTTTTTTTTCTTTCCCCAAATGGTAATGCACAATTCACACAAATACCTACATTTTTGCATCCTGGTTTCTCTGATGAGTGTTGCTTCCTAGCCATGAATATTATTCAATCAAAGTTTTTTTTTTTTAACAACTATTCTTTAGATTTGTCTTTCCTAGATGTTGGGCAGTACATTTCTTAAAATCTGATGACTACCTACCTTGCATGTTTGACACATCGGTTCTCATGAAGAAGGGTTAAGGATTTTCAAACATTGTCTCATTTCTCACAAATGCTGCTCAAAAGATACATGTAATTTTCCTAAGTTCATTTGGTGATATTGTTCAAGTGTTTTCAAATATAGGATGCATTCTTATGCTAAACTGCCCTAAAAAGCTTTTTTAAAAAAATAATGTTTAAGCAGTAAATATTGAATGCTTGCTTTTTTCTTGGAAGTATGTAGGGTCATTTTAAAAAGATTACTTTTTAAATATTTATTCTCTCTATAGCTGAGAGCTTGTCAAAGCATTTTTACACTATCCTTTTATCCTTTAATCAACTGCTTGAGGTGGTCTCATAGGATCAAAAATTCCCAGGGTTCTAGGGGTCAGCTCTCCAAACGTTCTCTAGTGTTCCACCATCTCCAGGAGCAAGGAGCTTGCTGCACATGGAGGCAGTCATGTCCCCTGCCACCTGGCTCTGACTGCCACTATTCTTCATTATGCTTAGCAAAGGCAGTGATTGAGGGTTACCTGGAGACCAAGGTCTATCCTTACTGAAATCCAGACTTCCCAAGTTGCCTTTTGACTTCATTGTGCCCCAACTTGACCAAAATGCCTGCTCTGTTTAGACCACTTTCTATCCCAGAGTAGATGGAACTGGCTGCAATGGAGAGGGTGGGGCACAGGCTTTGGAGTAAGGCAAACTTGTTTCTCGTGCCACCTTCTGTTAACTAGAAGTTGGCAATTCCCCCTTTCCCCCGGGCTTTGGTCCTCTCAGAAATGCAATGAGTTAGAAACACTTTCATCACAATATTCTTGTCGATTGTAGAGAAATTATGTGTGATGCTCCTGCGGCTGTGCTTAGGAATTACTAGGAGCTCAGTCCCTAGTAGTGAATCCTTAGTTACTGACAGCAAAGTGCTTGGCCTACATTCAGTCCCTAAATGCTTATTGAATACCAGTTTAGTGCCAGGTTCTGTCGTAGTTGGCCCAGGGTCACCCTGTGGGCCTGGAATCTGCGTTAAGCACAGGAGTCAGTCTGAGGAAGAGGACGAATAGTTTTCCATAGAAAAGGGGCATCTACTTGGTGTCATAAAAGTTCTTGCATTCATTTCTTAGAGCTGCTTTAACAAATTATTATGAATTGGGTGGCTTAAAGCCACAGAAATTTATTTCTCTCAGAATTCTGCAGGTTAGAAATTTGAAATCAAGATGTCAGCAGAGCCCAGTCTCTGGGCAAGGAAAGGAGTCGTCTCTCCTTGCCTCATTTGGCTTCCGGGAGCTCCTGGTGTTCCTTGGCTCGTGACAACAAAATTACACCTCAATCTCCACATGACCTTCTTCTCTGACTTTTTCTCTGTCAACTCCTTTCCTGTCTCTTATAAGGACACCTATGATTGGATTCAGGACCTACTGTAACCCAGGATAATTTCATCTCAAGATCCCTACCCTAGCTATATCTGCAAAGACCCTTATTCCAAAAACAGTCACATTTCTGTGTCTCCAGGTGAACATGTCTTACTGCAGTCGCTATTTAAATCCTTAAACTGTGGATTCCCGATGACTACCCTGTGGAAAATGCTATAAAACTTTGCAACGTGCAGGCTTTTGGGTATAGAAGATGGAGAAAATAAGTGGCGTTCTTGCATCATGATACTGGAATCATGCTTGCTAGGCTAGTTTTCATTAAGTTGCTGTTGCCTTCTAGCTCTATCTCCTTGAATCCAGAAACCTACATTAAATCTACTTTTCCCTTAACCTGCCATGAGAGTTTAGAAAAGAGAATTAACCTCTGTGGGACTCAGATGGAGTAGATGTAAAGCAAGAATAATGAAACTGGATGTGCAGAGCTGTTAGTAAGATTAAAAGGACACCATTTTGCAGAACACTGAGTTGTCTGAAACCCACGTAACGAACCCTTGGTACCCGGATGGTGTTCGTGCTTGCTGCCTATTCCTGACTTATATTTCCAATTTGAGTTCTCATGCAGGCTGCAGACTAAAAATTACATCTACTAAGTGCAGATTTAGCTTTAAGTCTCAGAAAGCAATTCATTTCCTGTATTTCAAAGTTCATGTGAGACAGCTATCTCTTGTACCCATGTCCTGCCAAAAAATGTGAGGCTAAATGTGTCATCCTTAGAGTTTCCATCCATTTCTCCAAGGCCATTCTCTTAGTCTGTCTGGAATTCGTTAAATCCCTCTTTCACAAGAACAGTTCCAAGGAACCAGGAGACTCACTTTGGAGTCTTGCAGGCACCACTGCTTGCCTGAAACATAGTGGACCCAGTGTACATTACTGGAGACCTCTAATTTCAAAATGGCTAAAAGCTCGCAATCTTTCCTGCTCATAATTAAAAACTGGTATTTCCTTGTCTGTTTTTCACATATGTGTTTTCTTTATATTTTGTGGATGCATTATAATTGTACATGATAAGGTATTTAATGTTACATATTTGCACATTTGCCAGATTATTATATCTGTGTGGCTTTGTCTCTGTGTCTTTCATATTATAACAATAGCATGTGATCAATAGCATTCCTCAGTATTTTCCCTCCCCACCCAGTCCCTTTCCTCCATTTATTGATATCCCTTCAATTTTAATGATAGTCCCTCCTGAAATTTCTTCTCCTTTTTTCTCCCTAACTTCTACATATGAGAAAAAACACACAACTCTTGACTTTCTGAGTTTATTATTGTTTGTATTCTTGATGGCTGCCATTCTGACTGAAGTGAGATACAATCTGAGTGTAGTTTTGATTTGCATTTCTCTAATTGCTAAAGATTTTCAACATTTTTTTCATGTATTCGTTGGCCATTTGTGTTTCTTTTTGAGAAGTATCTGTTTAGTTCATTTTCCCATTTAATAATTGGGCTATTTGATTTTTTTGGTGTTAATACTTTTGAGTATATATATATATATATATATATATATGTATATATATATATATATACACACACATATATATGCATACATACACATACATATATATACATATATATTTATATTTTGTATATATATATTTACATAATATATATATATATTTTCCAGATATTAATCCCCAGTAAGAATAACAGCTAGCCAAAATTTTCTCCCATTCTTATTTCACATTCAGATTTTTCTCACTTCACATTTTTAACTTCTTTTCCTGTGCAGGAGGTCCTGAATTGTATGCCAGTCCTTTACTAACCCTAGACATCATTTCCTGAGCTTTAGGGGTCCTATTGAGAAAGTTGTCGTCTGCGACTTTATTTTGGAGTGTTGGCCCTATGTTTTCTTCTAGGAGTTGCATAGTTTCTGTTCTAATTCCTAGGTCTTTGATCCATTTTGAGGGTGACAGATGAGGACCTATTCTTATTCTTTAACATGTAGAGAACCAGTTTTCCCAGCACCAATTGTTTAGAAGCTGTCTTTCTCCTATGTATGCTTTTGGGGAGTTGGTCAGAATATTATATCTGTGTGGCTTTGTCTCTGTGTCTTCTATATTACATATTCACATTGATATATGTGTGTGCTTTTATATCAGTAGCATACTATAGCTCTGTCGTATAATTTGAAGTCAGATATTGTGATGCCTTCATCATATTTTTGTTTGTTTATTTATTTTTGTTTTGGCTTACAATTGCTTCAGTTATTCTGGGTCTTTTATTTTTCCAAAAGAATTTTAGAAGAGTTTTTTTTTTTTCCGAGTTTCCCAAAGAATGTCATTGGTATATTGATATGGATTCCATTGAGTCTGTATATTGCTTTTGGGAGTATGGTCATTATACAATATTAATTCTATCCATGTACATGGGAGAAGTTTTTATTTTCTTATGTCTTCAATTTCTTTTTTCTTTCTCCAGTGTTCTATAGTTTTCATTATAGATGTCTTTCATATTCTTGGTTAGATTTAGACCTATTTTTTTTTTGTTTCGTTTTTTGTTTTTGTTTGTTTTGAGACTATTGTGAAGGGGTTTGTTTTCCTGATTTCTTTCTCAGCATATTTATTATCAGTGTATAGGAAAGCTATTGATTGTCGTATGTAGGTGTTTTGGCCTGCTACTTTGCTACATTTGTTTAGTAGCTCTAGTCGTCTTCTGGTGAAGCTTTTTGTATCATCTATGTATGGATGACATCATCTACAAACAGTGATAAATTGACTTATTCCTTTCTTGTTTTCATCCCTTTTATTTCCTTCTCTTCCCTAATTTTCTGGCAAGAATAAGAATATCTAGTACTATGTTAACCAGGAGTGGTGAGAGGGGACATGCTTGTCTTCTCCTATTTTTTAAAGGAAATGTTTTCAATTTTTCCCATTCACTATGATATTGGCTGTGGGTTTGCTGTATGTAGCCTTTTTGATGTGGTGGTAGATTCTGTCTATCACCAGTTTCTTCAATGTTCTTATCATGAATGGGCACTGAATTTTGTCAAGAGCTTTCTGTGCATCTATTGAAATGACTATGATATTTTTGTACTTAATTTGATTCATGTGCTTAATCTCACTATTGATTTGCACATGTTAAACAATCCCTGCAGCCTTGGAATAAAACTAACTTAGTCACGATGTGCAATCTTTTTAATATGTTGTTGAATATGATTTGCTAATATTTGTAAAGAATTTTTGCAACTATGTTATTCAGAGATATTCGTCTGTAATTTTCTTTCCTTAATATGTTCTTATCTTGTTTTGATATTAGGGTGACATTGACTTCATAGAATAAATTTGGAAGTGTTCTATCCCTTTTGATTTTATGAAATAATTTAGAATGGTTGGCATTTTTTCTCTTTAAAAGTCTGGTAGAACTCAGTAAAGAATTCTTTTCTTTAAAAAGGAAGGCTATTTATAACTTTTTAATCTCATTTCCAGTTATTGGCCTGTTTAAGTTTTTACATGTACTCTTGAATAAATATTGGCAGGTCATAGGTGTCTAGAAATATATCCATTTCTTCTAAGTTTTCCAATTTGTTGGTGTGTAAGTTTTCAAACTAGTTTCTAAAGATCATCTGGATTTCTGGATATCTGTGATGGTTTCTCATTTTTCATCTCTAATGTATTAATTTGGTACTTCTTTGCATTTTTGATAGTTTGGCTAAGGGTTTCTAAATCTTGTTTGAAATTTCTTTTTAAAAAATTCTTTTTGGTTATACACAGCACCAGGGTAAAACCTGACATAATCACAAAAGCATGGAACATAACTCGTTCCATTTTAGTCCCCAGCACTTCCTCCCTGACCCTCTCCCCTTCTCCCCTCCATCCATGACACTGATCTTTCTTCAATCTACTTACAGTTTACTTCTTTTTGAAAATTAGTGTTCTGCAAATACATCCTGTATTGGGACCCACCACGCCACACCCACACATACACCGAGGAGTTCAGTCCAATTCCTTTCCTGTTCTCCCCATTTCCCAACCTTTCTTCCTTCTCCTCAATATCCTTTATCTACTCTACTTGTCTTTCTTCTATTTTGATAAAATTCACTCTTTTTTCCTATCTTTTCCTTTCTTTTATCCTTCCCTTGCCCCACTTAATTTTAGGTTAGCTTTTGAATATCAGAGAAAACGTTCAACCTTTAGTTTTTTGGGGGGACTGGCTCATTTCACATAGCATGAGAGTCTCCCCTACCATCCATATACTAGCAAATGCCATGATTTCATTCTTCTTTATGGCTGACTAGTATACTCTGTTGTTTCAAAAAACAATTTCCTAATTTCTTTGATCTTTTCTATTACTTTTTTAATTCTATAGCTCTTTATCTTGGTATCATCTTAATTATTTCTTTCCTTCTACTGGCTTTGGAATCCTTTTTCTTGTTTTTAAAGGGCATTGATATCTATTATAGGTTATTAATTTGGAATCTTGGTAATTTTTCTTATGTAGGCACTCAGAGTTACAAATATTCCTCTGATATGCAGCTTCAAAGTGTTTTCCAAAGTTTCTGGTATGTTGTATTATTACTCTTCTTGTTTTGGTCTAAGACTTTTAAAAATTTCTTCTATCATTCATTCATTATTAAAAAGTGTATCATTTAATGTCAATGTGTTTATATAGTTTCTGCAGGGTTTTTTTTTTTTTTGCATGTGTGTGTTGATTTCTAGTTTGATTTCATTATGATTGGTTGAGATACAAGGAGTTATATCAGTTTCACTGCACTTTCTGGGTGTTGTTTTGTGGCTGAATATATTTTTTTTATTTTAAAGGTTTCAGGAGTCGATGAGAAAAAGCTGGATTTGTCTGTTACAGGATGAAATATTCTATAGATGTCACTGTTTTTAATTTACACTATTTTTTAGGTCTGAAAAGTCTTCAATGAATTATGTCTGAATGACTTACATGTTGGTGAAAGAAGTGTGCTGAAATCACCCAGTATTAATGTACTGGGGGCTACTTGAGTCTTTAATTTGGGTAATGTGTGTGTGTGTGTGTGTGTGTGTGTGTGTGTGCGCGCGCGTGTGTGTGTATAATGCATCATGTTGGATTTTTCCTTTTATCATTATGAAGTTACTTTTTTGATCTATTCTGATTAATCTTGGCTTTAAGTCTACTTTGCCAGATATAAGAGTATCTACTTTTGCTTGTTTGGGTCTACATTTGCATGGTATGTTCATTTCCATATTTTCACTTTCAGCCTGTAGCTTTGTTTGCTTGTAAGGTGAGTCTCTTGAAAACAACTTTTAATGGGGTCTTGTTGGGCTGGGGATGTGGCTCAAGCGGTAGCGCGCTCACCTGGCATGCGTGCGGCCCGGGTTCAATCCTCAGCACCACATACCAACAAAGATGTTGTGTCCACCAAGAACTAAAAAATAAATATTAAAAAATCTCTCTCTCTCTCTCTCTCTCTCTCTCTCTCTCTCTCTCTCTCTCTCTCTCTCTCTCCTCTCTCACTCTCTCAAAAAAAATTGGGTCTTGTTATTTAATTCATTCTGTCATATTACATGCTTTAATTAGAGACATGAGACCACATACATTCAACGCTATGACAGAGAGATCCTTACTAATTCCTGCCATTTTGATTTATTTCTAGTGTTTAATTTGGTTCTTTTTCTCAGTGCGTAGCTACACTTCATATAAGATTTGTCCTTTTCTGAGTTTTGAAGTTTGTTTATGAATTGTTCCCTGTGTAGTATTTCTTTAAGTATTTTCTGTAGCACCAGCTTAGTGCTCATGAATTCTTTTAGTGTCTGCTTCTAAGTCTTCATTTCTTTTTCAGTTCTGTAGGATAGCATTTTGGATTTAGCAATCTTGGTTGACAGTTTTCTTTTAGGGCTTGAAACGTATTAAAAAGCCTTCTTGGATTTTATAGTTTCTACTAAGAAATCAGAAGTAATTTTGATTGGGTGCCTATAATTATAACCTGAATTCCGCTCTTGGCTTTTAAAATATAGTTGTGTATATTAGGCATTTTATTTATACCTATATCATGGAGTGGTTCTTTTTAGATCTCTATTTGGGTTCTGAATGCATCTTGTGTATGGAAACTGAACTCATTCTCAAAAGTTTGAAAATGTTTTTGTTATTGTTTCCCCTCAGAGAGTATGCCTGCCATTATTCTTCATCACACAACCCTCTTTAAATTTAATGTTTCTTACCTTAGTCTCCTAATGTTGTCCCCAATTTCTTGTATATTCGTGTCTCCTATCTTCTTTAACCTTGTCTGAGTGTTCTTATCTGGCCACTTTGTCTTCTAGCTGAGATTCTGTCTTCACCATAATCTACTAGAGAGTCTTTCAGTGGAACTTTTCATTTGACTTATTTCCAAGATTGGTTCTTTGTCAATATCTCCTTACTGAATTTTCTCATTCTTATCATGTACTGACTTCTTTAATTTATTGTTATTTTTTCTAAGTTCTCTTGGAAATTACTGATCATTTTTAAAATACCATTGCTTCAAATTTTTACATGGAATTTCATCCACATCATATCTTTGGAGTCAGTTGCTCTAAATTATGAATTTTAAGAGGCATCAGGCTACCTTGTTTTTCATGTTTTTTTTTTTTGTGTGTGTGTGTGTTCTTTTATTGGGGTTTATTCATCTATTGGGATGGATTTCTTTTCCACTCTTCAGTGTGTGCGTTTTCATGGCACAGACTTCTCTTGCCATAGTATTCTGGGATGTCAGGTTGTGAATTTTTCAGCATGTTTCCAAATGGGTTTTGTAGTCTTGTTTTCCTGGTAGTCCTTTGGTAATGATTAATGAATTTTGACAGGGTGTATATTGTGTCAGAGCTCCCTATAGGTTTCAGAAGATGGGAGTCCTTCTTATAGATGTGACAGTTGTACACAGAAGGGTATGTGGTGTACACACTATGTAGTTGCTTTTCTTTAATTCAAAATCTGTATATTTTAAAAGATATGGGAGTAAACTAGATTAAGACTCCTCAATGTCTGTCTTCTATAGCCTTTTTCTTAATTCTCTGTTTTTTGGTTCTAGGAGTGGATCTCCATGAGTAGGACTTCATGGCCCCTACCCAGATGTTCCTTCTTGGAATCTGATCATTACTTTGGAGGTTTTGTCTCTTTTATTCTTTGTATTAAAGTGTCATTGAAGTTTGAGCATGGCTAGTTTTTGTGTGAACCAACATGCAGTGTCATTTTTCTGGATTTAGATCAGCTATAGAGACTCCACCTTGTGATCTTTTAGAATCCCAGAAACAAACAGAAACAAAATACAATGAAAATAAACCCCCCAACCTTCAAAAGACAAGAAAAACAGTAACAATTGTAAAATAATAAATGCTAAACTCTCCATAGGTCATCCACACCGCCCATGAATATGGCCTTCCCAGATTCCAGTCCAGAGTCCATGCTTGCCTATTCAAGTTTCCCAACCATTTTCATCCAGTCATAAAGGGAAAGTGAATTGCCATCTCCTCCATGTCTCTGACTTGAATCTCTGACCCCTTGAGTACAGTCTTCTGTGCCTGTTTCAATCAGGTTCTGCTCTGTACACCCTAAGGCACATGACAGACATTCGTTGGGATGGTATGACAATATTTGCTATGTTATCCTGGGTTTCTGCAGCAGCAAGCTTCAGCCTGCCCTCCTCAAGATGACTCTCTGCTTGCCAAAACACTTTTGAAAGGCCAGTTCCCTGTACAGCCTCTGGATCAGCTCAGTTCAGGCTCCTTTTCTATTCTTCAGGTTTTCTGTGTGAAATTTTTCTGTTTTGTTTCTCCCACATCCTCTCTGCTATCCCTTCCTTCTATGGTGAACTGGTGCCACTGCCACTGCCACAATTAGCTTAGCTTCAATGGACTCTTTCTTGTCCTTTGTTCAGGGCACCCAAATTTCTGGGTCTTTGACTGTCCAACATGGAATTTCAGTGAATTCCCTTTTTCACCCACCTTACTGAGAAGCAGTACTCCCACTACGTGAATCCACAGAGCAACTGAAAAAAATATAGACATAATATGTCTTTAAATCTTAGAAGACCCTCTCCCTCCACCTTGCACATGCAGCCTGTGTCTACCTTATGTATCTCTGAGCAAAGCCCAGAATTGCAATGGGACTGAGCTGAGCACCAGCTGCTACCCTGCTTTCTGCACCTTCCCAGTGTGCTGGGTGAGTACTCAGGGTGGGCTTTCTCAACCATACCCTTGGGTCTTCAGTTGTATATGGAAATGTTGTGAGAAAGGGGTAAAGGAGTGAACAGTACTGGTAAGAAATTGAGTCCACTATGAGAGTGAGGTTGGAGGATTTACTTTCCTGGCTCCTTGGGACTGGGTAGCTCAAGTTGACTGAGACCTGGTCCCAAAGCCCTGCTCCTTTAAAAGTAACTTTCTCTTTGGATGTAGATGTTGGTTCCCTTTTCTCTTCTGACCCCTGGGTGATAATAACTCCCTGGTGTTTCCAGCACCAGGATTTGGAACTTCCCTAGTTGTTTTCCTTAAACCCTAACCATATCATTGAAATAAGCACCTTTTCTAATCTCTTCAGATTTCTCAACACGAGTATTCCATCCTTATCTGAGTACACTGGGGAGGAGCAATCCGTACCTGAGATGGCAGCAAAAAGACATTCTGAAAATGCGATCCTGGGGTTAGGATGCCCACATATTTTGGAACACACACAAGCTGCAGTCCCAGGGTTGGTGGGACTTGTGGGGACTTGAGTTTTCTAGACATTGAGATGATGGATCATCACCAATACAGGCAGGGGGTGAAATGGAGGTGCAGAGGAAACTGCTAAAAGTACCAAGAACTGAAATCACAGGCCATGGCTCTGCAGCTGTCTCTTCAGGACCTTGGAAGCTCACCTTGCATACTTTGGCACACACATGGTCCAAATCAAGTGGTTCCTTGCATTAATCACTGGGTTTCATAGTATCTGTGTCGTACATACACAGAAGATCTACAAATAATAGCACAGGACCAGAGAAATGGAAAATAAGAAAAAAAAAGTTGTAAAAGATGATTAAAACTCCTGTCTGAGATCCCAATGCCAATAAGTGGCAGCAGTTAAACTTGATTTCTTACCCTGCAGCTGCCATACTTACCACTGTCCACACCAGCCCTTCTCAAGTGAGTACAGATTGCCTCTGCACACACTATCAATTCAGTCTTGACTGAAATTTCCTTAGGATTCTCATATCCCCCAAAAAAGCTGGACTGGAAAGATTAAACCCAAACCGTTTTTTTTTTTTTTTTCTATTTGCAACTTTCAAAGAGCAGGCTGGGCTCACTGCATCTTCTCCATGTGGGCAGCATCCTCCCTAATGAAGTGTATCAAACATTTAATCTCTATATGCAGCTCCTTATCTCTGCCGCTCTCTGTAAATATCATCACTACCTTTGAAGGAGCACTGCAAGTCCTTAAGACACTTTGATGAAAGGCCCTAATTGAGTCCTTTAAATAAATGAGTAATTATTATCCTTTCATCTGGAATATTCTGGGCAGTCCCCCATAATGGGAATTGACAAGATCAGAGAAAAAGCTAAAGTTGGGTCTTCTAAGCCTTCGTTGCTCATAATTAGTAGAGCTGTGATCATCATCAAGCCCTGTGTCCCCTACTGATAAGGAATGCGCAAGTCGAATCCTCTCAGCAAATGGAGTGCATGAGTCATGCAGAGAAACTCTGAGCCAGCCGGGGATAACTGGGTATAGGTACACAGAAGGATTCCCTCAGTAGGCAGAAGACCCTCCTGCAAATCTCAGCAGTGCCTGTGACCTTGGGCAGTCTTTGGAACTTCTGTTTCCTTCTCTGTAAAGTGTGGATCAATGATCTTTTGACAGAGCATGAGGAGACTTTTCCTTTTGAACACACTCTATGATTGCAGGTTGCCCTCCTGATCAGCCTCTGGGTTGCCACCTGATAATCGTGTGCAGGAACAGGACTCTAGTTTCTCTTTTATTCCTTCAATTGACTGTTGGGTTTTGATATTTGCTTCTTTCATCCTAATTACAATTATTTTAGGCAATGCTACCCAGGAAAAGTAATTCACCTTAGTTTTCTTTTTCTTTCTCTTCCCCACCCCTTTGTATATTCTTTCTTCTCTCTTCCCTTGTTTCTTCCCTCCCTCCAACTTACTCTTCTCTTCCTTGCTTCCCTCCATGTTTCTCAATTCTTCTATTGGAATGGCCAAAATATTTCTTAACATTTTTCACCAATATCAAATGTTGTTTCATTTAGCATTTCTTATAAAAATCTTGTGCAACAAATCACTTTTAACTCAGTGACATACATTAAAATAATGAAAGAAGTTTCTTGTTCCCTTGTCTATGTGTTGGCTGGAGTTGAGCTGAGCTGGGCTGGGCTTAATTCCAAAACATAGGTCTGCTCGGCTTGTCTTCCATCTCTCTGAACAACAGAACACCTACAAGATGCTATTCCTGTGATAAAAGGTAGGTATGCAGGAGAGAAATCCATATGAACACATGCCATGCTGTTGCACAGTGTTTAACATGCCACTGACTAAAGCAAATCATGTGGATTGGCCCCAAGTCAGAGGATGGGGAACATAATCCACCCACCATGAGGCCAAGATTTATCATGGTAAATCCAAAGTCAATGGGGGTGGCAGGTTAATGAATAATTGCTGAATAACAATCTAATCTACCACAATATTATTCAAGAAATCTTTTCCACATAGTAGGAAAATGACAAATTTTGACTTCTGAGAAAAAAAAATTACAATGTGATCTTTTAAAACATTGATTACATATCTTATTTTGTGAAGAACTCTTTCCTGTTGTTTTTGTGGGGGTGTTTTTCTTAACGAGTTGTCAGAGAACTTTATCAACCAACCATATTCATCATTTCATGAATCAAGGAAAGTTATAGGTTATCCTGTACTTTTTTTGACTCATAGTTTCAGAGATTTCTGTTCATGATCATTGGCTCCAAGGCAGGAATCTCATGGTGGAAGGGCATCGAGGAAGAAAGCTACTCAGTTTAAGCCAACCAAGAAGGAAAGAAAAAAGTGGGGGGTGGGGAGAGACAGAGAAGAGAGAGAGAGAGAGAGAGAGAGAGAGAGAGAGAGAGAGAGAGAGAGAGAGAGAGAGAGATTGGGACAGCCTTCCTGGAAACAGGTATATGGGGGGCCCTGATTCATTCTCAAGATGGAAGATTAATAATAGCAACAGTCAGAGTTGACTAATGATAGCAACAGCTACATAATTTGCAGGACTCAGTGTCAAATGTAAATATGGGTTCCCCTCTTCTAAAAGCAGGAAAAGAAGTACAAATAATGATACTAAAATTAAAGGTTTTTTTCCTTTCTTCTATGGTCTTTATCTTCCAACTTGTTTTTTAAAAAATGTTGCTATTTAATATCATTCTCAATTAAAAAAAATAAAATTTTAAATTATTGGCATGGGTTTTTCCATTCATGTTCTGGTGCAGTGCCACTTTTGAATGTATATATAACAGCACTCATTTTATCTTCTTAATCGCTGCCGTTGCACAATTTGCATTTCATAATTCATCTGCACATTTGCAGCTCTGCTGTGCCACTGGTCCTCACTTACAAAACATGTGTTCAAAGATAGAGTTACTAAGAATTTCAAGAAGGAGACAGTCCTGTGTTAAACCAAGAAAGGGGCTCCTCTGAGCACCAGCCTTTGTGTGTTCCCATGGGTTACTCATTCATGAAGCTGACCCTAACAACAGCTATCATTTTTTAGATATGAACTTAGACTCACACTGTGCTTAGAACTTTATGTACATCGTGTCATTTAATTCTCCTAGTAACCTTATAATATCCCCATTACATGGAAGAGAGATCTAAGGATGAGGAGGACAATTATCTTGACCAAGATTCCACAGCTAGAAAATGTCAGAACTAGACTCAAACACCTGCTTTCTGACCCCAGAGCCCAAGTCCCAGAGCGCTGCTCTCTGCTCAGATAGATGGAACAGGTTGCAGAAGAGCCTTCCAGAGTGGGAGCACGTGAGCTGGATTGTGTATGTACGCTCTTTCATTAATCGGTCCCAAAGGGATTCACATTTCTCATTTGATCAGGATCTTGTAAAATGTTTAGATTAAAGTAGCACTCAATGATTTCTTGGGATAAAGTTTAACTTTTTCTTTTCTTCACAGAATCCCTTCCTTTAGAAATCATTCACTTTTGAGTCTGAAAAAATCCCACTACTTCTGGGAGACTCAGATGCAGTAGTCCTTGGCCTATGAAGCCACTGCAAAAATCACAGGCATGAAGCTATGCAGAGGTCTTAGGGCATTTCTGGGCACAAAGTACAAACTGCATAAATATCATGAAATGTTTTCTTATTACTGTTTCCAGAACAAACTAATAATCCAAGCCAAGCAAATCAAAGTCCTCCTTGAAAGTATCTGAAATTCTTCATAAAGGCATTCTTTTTATGAGCTCATAAGCTGTAACCATCATGGTAGTTTAGAACTTCTATGAAGCGTCTTGTCTCTAAATGGAGAAATTTTATTTAAGAACAAGGCCAAGAATGAAGAAGCATAACTGAAAATGGATGCATGGTGGGGGAGAGAGAGAGAGAGAGAGAGAGAGAGAGAGAGAGAGAGGAAAGAAAAAGGGAACCATCTTATTTGATGGTTTAGCCATACCTGAAGTTAATCTTGGATTTCCAGTGACATTCTTTTGTGTCCCTTAATTTAGTAGTATTTATAATTTTTTCACTTATAACCTAAAAATGATTCTTATGAATATTAGAGGATTTATTGTAAGAACACATTATTGTTCACTCATGTGAGGTTAAATAGAAAGCTATGAAATTTTGTCCACTTGTTAAATCAACCAATATAGTTTTGCTTGCCAACCATGTCTGTGGTATGTGCTAGGAGTTGCGATGCATGGAAATTTCTTGGAAGAGTCTAACAAATATTGACACATTATGTAGTTGGGGTAGTCAAATTTCCAGTGTGACAGGACTGTTGCTAGTTTATAGCTAATAATCTTATTCATAACTGTTTTTTCTGTTCATAAGGGTTATCTACAAAGTTTGGTAGGCAAGTCATATGATCTGCTACTATGGTAAGATGGCCTCCTACATAAGGTTCAGCAGCAGCTTAGTGTAAAGAACATTTAAGAATGCATGCTTCATAAATGAGAGGGTTTTAGCTATTTGTTTTTCTCTCTCTCTCCTGTACCCTATGTACAATAGACATTCAATAATCATTTGTTTGAATGCACCAGTAAAAATGGAGTCTGAGGAGTCAACACAGAGGTTGCACTAGATTTGTGATGTGAAAGCTAGGAAAGGGTTTTTTATGGTAAGTATTATGATTTGGATGTGAGGAGTCCCCCAAAAGCTCATGTGTGAGACAATGAAAGAAGGTTTGGAGGAGAAATAATTGGGTTGTGAGAGCTTTAACCCAATTAGTGAATGAATTCCTTGGTGGGGATTACTTGGGTGGTAACTGAAGACAAGTTGGGTGTGGCTGGAGGAGATGGGGCATTGGGGCATGGCTTTGGGGTATATATTTGTATCTGGCCCCTGGAGTCTCTCTCTGCTTCCTGATGGTCATGCGCAGGGCTTTTCTCCACCACACTGTTACTCCATGATGTCCTGCCTCACCTTCAACCCCAAGGAATGGGGTCTGCTGTGTGTGGACTGAGACCTCTGAAACTGTGAGCCCTCAAATAAACGTGTCCAAAAAAGCTGACTAAAACAGTAAGACAAATGGATCAGCATTTGCACAGGAAAAGTAGCCTTTTCAGGGGCTGAGGCGTCTGAGGTTACAGAACCACTTAAAGTGCAAGCTCAGGAAGAACAGCATAAGACCGTCAGAGGATGGAACCCCAGAGCCTAGAGAGTCAGTCTCTCCCAGGAAAGAGTACAATAGCTATTCTGAGGGTATCAAGGAGCTGTAGGAGATGTCACTCAGGACTACTGTGCTTATTTGGGAAGGTCATTTTAGCTGAAGTAGTAAGAAGGACTCAGGTGGAAAACAATGGCATTTGGGAGACCAGATAGATGACTATGTGAGGATCAGGAAGAAAACTGAACATCTAAGGCTCTGTGAGACGCTGCCCCTCCTGAAGAAAATGTTCACAACTCTCTGGTAAGAACGGTAAAGATAAGGCAGATTTATATTATTTTAAACCCAATGCATTCAACTGAAGAGGATGAATTTTGAACTGGTTATTTTAAAAGTTTTCCATTATTAAATATATCATTTATTGTATAAACTGCTAGTGCTCATGGTGGTGTACTTTTAAAATATTCTCATTTTGATAAGACAGGGCTATATGAATAGTGGCCCCAATAATGCCACAATCTTTACCATTTGAGAGAAATTTCTTACAACTGTTAAACCATTAGGTTACTCCCCCAAATCCAAAGAAAAGTGAACTCAGAAATTGGCAGTGGGTTGCAATAGGGGATGATGGGTCTGAGAAATATTTAAGAAATAAAATGAATATACATTGGAATGGTAGGGCATCAGAATCAGGGCACTTTCTAATTCAAGTACCTGGATGTTTCCTATGTGGGTATGAATTTTTGTTCCTAGTCCAAACACTGTGAACAATTCACTCAGTGATCCAATTTTGTTTTCAGATGTATTTGCTTCCTGCATTGAAACTATCATATTCCTTTTCCTTGTTGAGTATAAATGTTTCTATCTCTTGGAGGAGTAAGCAAAAAAAGTGATATGTAAAGCCATGCTCAGACTCATAGTCTGGCTCTATATTTTCCAGAAATAAGACACATTCCTTTTTCATGTAATAGCATGCCATTTGGTATATATTGATTTATGCACAGGCTTGGGAAACCAGAATTAGGTTTACATTTTTGAATGATTTCCTCACTCATTAAAGAAGGTGTCTTCCAAAGGTGCATGGCCCAGGAGCCCGTATTCTCTTTCAGATTTCAGTTTTTCTCAGCAGAGAGAAAGGTTGCTGCTACTAAATCTTATTCTCTTAGGAGCTCTGTTTGGGGCTCATGAAGCTTTATTGGAGCCAGTGGATTGGTTTCTTATCAGGGCTCCCCTCACCCTCACTTTTTAATCTTCCATCTGCAGTTTCTGATGTAAGACAAAGAAGGAATCAAATGCGTTAACCAACTGGGAGACCACGTTGACGTGAATTAATTCTTTACCTGCAAAACCCTTCATGCCTTGAGAATGGCATATGATCCCAGGTGTTTTACTGGTTTTCTTCTTGTTGTTCATTTGCTTGTTTGATTGTATTGTTATTATTTGTTTTTTTTTTCTGATGAGTACAGGAAAGTCTGTCAAAATTTTAAAAATGAGACTTTTACCCCAAAGATTCTGGGAAAAAAAGGGCAAGGGCGGGGGGAGACAATCTGGGGAATGGAATGGTAGAAGAAAAACTTAAAGGGACTTTTCTAAGTCAAAGGGGCAGGGCCAAAAGTACATGTCTGTTGTCATTAAAACAATGGGAAGGGGGAGTCTATGTTGTTTGGGGTTAGATCTGTGATCTGGAACAAGAGTTAGGGCCAAGATTCTAAAAGCACCTTGGAGGAAGGGAGGTAAGCACTTGGAAGAAGACGCCAAGAAAAGACGTTTAAGTTCCCCATCAGAAGGTAGAACCTGTGAACTGGGAAAGGTGGCAACCTCAACGTTGTAACCTGAGGTTAAGAGATGCAGTGGGCTTGGAAGGATCAGCCCAGAGGCCAAGAAGGATACTGCTTCAAAGATCAAGGACTCAGAACACAGTCATCAGTCAGAGGAAGAGGCACAAGAGGGAAGTTGGAAGAGAAATCCCAGGTCATCGGTGGGCAGAAAAAGTTCAGCAGGGTCTCTGGTGGTGAATGACTAGGAAGTACAAGATTGTTCCCAAGATGGGAGTCTGGACTCACTCCAGACTTTCTTAAGCAGATTTCCAACAAAGTTTCTGTGACCTGGGGCCCATTCTTGCCCTTTGCTGCCTCAGAACTTCTTTTTAGGAAGTTCCTCTGTCTCTCCTTCACAACAAATCCCTCTCCTTGTTCTGCGATTTAAATATTTCACATTAGACATATTATAACTTCTTTGCCTGGCCTCTCTGATTTCATTCTTCCCTTTTGTACTTTGCCTGCTTCCCATCATCATCTCCTGCCACTGAGTCAATCTCTGTGAGATGAGGAATCGCCTCCGTTTTCTGTTTCCCAGCACTTGGCATGGTCCCTAGCAGAGCTCTTAGTGCACAGCCATATCTGAGTTACATTCGATGATTGGAAGAGTGGAGAAATGATCACACATTTTGGCTTTATTCTTTATACTAGTTTTGATGTCCCAGATAGAATACAAATGATCATTTCTGCTGCCCCTTTACTTGGAACACAGTGATGCCTGTTCTTCACTTCAGAGACCTCCATCTATAACAAGAATTTAGAAATAGGGCCAAGGTAACAGCCAATAAGGTAGGAATACCATGTGTGAATCAGAGGCCAGCGATGAGACAGAATGCCATGTTAGAGAAGGAGGATTAGAGGATTCCACCCTGAGATGAAAATGTTCTAAATCTGTTCGGATTTACTTAAGATCCAGGGGCAATAGCAGGGCAGATGTTTTTGATGGTTGTTAATTGAATGTTGATCTTAGGAGAGGAGCAGGAGGTAGACATTACCTATAATTAAATGGATGCGATTTTCCCATGAACCACACTCCTCCAGCAATGGGAGTAGAGGGTAAATGCAGGAGAGTCACTGCTACATGCTCTATATGTGGCCACCTCTTCCTGTGCCCCAGCAGCTCCAAGTGATCAGAGACCTTCAAAATCATGGGAAAACTGAATTCAGCATCCCAATGAGTGAAGCCAACAAGATGTACTGGAGGCTTCTCCAGTACAAATGCCCAATTCTAGCATGGTAAGAATTCTCAAGGATGTTCAGAGAGGTTCTTTCCTTACTGTACCTATCCAGGAACCCTTAACAATGCACATCTGACCACACCATCCCCTTCTAGTAATCCCTGAGTGCTCCCCATTGGTTTCACCATCACCTTCAGACTCCTGGCCAGAGTCGCCCTTGGATATCTCCTCCCTCTGTGACCTTGCCTCCTGTCATGCCTGTCTTCCACGACATGCTGGCTGCACTGGCTTTCCTCCTATTTCTTGAAAATGCCACTCTTGCTTTTCTCTAAGGGCATTGCACCTGCTCTTTTCTATATCTAGGATGATCTTGTGCCAAATCTCAGCAAAAATAGTTCAGTTTCATCCTTCAGATCTCAACTCAAATGTCACCTCTCCAGAGAGGCCGTTTCTAGCTACCCTACCACAGTAGCATCTCCTATTCATCGTTGCGCTTCACCCCAGCACTGTGCTGTGACTGTCTCCTTCCAGCTATGCACCAATCAAATTATTACACCGCAGCTTTTGCATACTTGATCATTTGCTCTCTCTCAAGACGATAAGCACCAAAACATTGGACTTCTTGGGTGCTTTTCCTTGCTCACTCTCCATCATAAGGAGGAAGGTATGACACTGAGTGAATACCCAATAAGAGTGTTCGGTTAGAGGAATGAAGAGTGAATAAATGACTCAGGCCTAGGTGACAATAGACACAACCTGGGAGACAAGACCTGAGAGACTGCAATAAACTGAAAACAGCAAAAGTACAGACACCGTTCAAACCCAGGTATAAAAAATTGAAAATCTGTCCTCCTTTTTCTGTGCCATGTTTCAATCCTGACCCTTCCGTTCCCCTCTGGAGGAACTCCTGCTACCATGAGATGAAACCCAAATGGTTACCGTCTTACTACCTGCGATTTCAGACTTATAGAATGGTAGCTAAGGAAGCACATTCGCCTTTCCTTGCCAGTATCAAACACATCTAGCTTGGTCTGTTTTCCTCTCCTAGATAACCTAACCCTCCTCTCATTCATCACCTCCCTCAAGAAATCTTCCATAACCCCAATCATTCCATGTCTTTCTTCAGTTTGCATCAAAATACCATATTTACTTCTGTTTCTATCCTCAAAACTTCTAAATTTTAAGTACTTATACATTTTGTTCTCCTGCTAGCAGTCTCTATTCTTTAACAATTTTATTTCGTGAGAATCAAGGCTACTCTGAGATCTGCAAAAACAAACTAGACATGTTGCATGAAGAATGGGTGTTTCCTGTAAAACAGAAAGACACACCTTGGACTATTAACAGAGTATAATAAAAAGCATATCTTTTCTTCCCACCAGTATACTGGAAATTTATTGAATGAAATCTATTACAGTGAACAGAGCATAATCAGCCTTAACTTCATTTTTAAATAACAATGTCTATTTTTTTTTCTTTTTGGAGTATTTCAAATGGCTCTTCTATATTTAAAGTAATATCCAATCATCTATGAAATCAACTATGAATTCTCAGGGCCTAATAAACAAAAGAAAATTGCTGAGAATATTCATCATTTCAAGTGTCTGTATTATATAATTTATATCTGGATGTGCCATAGTTTTTCTATTTTTCATTTTTTG
Source organism: Ictidomys tridecemlineatus (assembly GCF_052094955.1). Classification (NCBI taxonomy): domain Eukaryota; kingdom Metazoa; phylum Chordata; class Mammalia; order Rodentia; family Sciuridae; genus Ictidomys; species Ictidomys tridecemlineatus. Next base: position 6,817,848 of record NC_135485.1, read on the forward strand.
CTATCAGATGTAGTTAGCCTTAAGCATAATTCTGCCTTGGATGTTATAGTCTATTATGAAAAATTATTATTTTTTATTTTTAGTATGATTTAGCATTAGAATCATCATATTGAACCTATATTTTAAACTGATTGTATTTTATTTCTGGGATTAGAGGTTGGCCTTTTACTCTGCTCAAAAATATGTTCCTTAAGTACCTGGCTCTACAAAATAATGGAAAATGTAATATACTTGCAACAGATTCTATGATTTAAAATACACACACACACACACACACACACACACACACACACACACGGAACAGAATGAAAAGAGCAATTGGATTGGTTGCATTTCCTGAATTTTATATCTGGAAGTAACCTCAGACTTCTTTGGTTTGAAGGTAATGTTTTATTGAAGAGTTGACAGGCACAGTTTGGTTAAGATGCTTTGGGCTGCATGGGTTGTCAATGACCATGTGACTTGGATGCTTCCAGATGAACTGAGTGACATGCAAACATACTCATCTAAGATAAATAACATACCCCTAGAACTGTGTCCCCTCCTTGACCCTGATCAGAATTTCATCCATCAGGTTATTGCCCTAATAACCTTGAACATTACTGATGATGTGATTCTCATATTCTGTAAACCACACATGCTCCAAATTCTGATCCTTGGAGAAGTACAGAGATAGTCTCTTCCAGTGTCAGTGGATACTGATCACATATTTAATTAAAGATCCCATTTCCCATATATTTACAGGAACCACTTCTTCACTGTTTTGTGATTATTTTCAGTAGAAATTAACTTTAACACAGCTTGCTCCTGAGCTCATGCCAAACTCTACCTGCCAAGTTTCACGTGGCTTTCCTAAGGATGAGGAGGATAATAGGTCACATCATTCCCCCCATCTTTTTTAGACATGCTTGACTTAGAAGATGTTTGATCCAGAATTTTCTCCATCAGGCATGAACTTAGGGGAAAAAATCCCATATCATCATGGATTTACTTCTGTGTTTTCTCAGAGCTACCTATTGGGGAGGCAGAGAGGAGTGATGTCATGCAGTAAGGTGAAGCCTAGTGTTCCTTTCAAAACATCCTTCAATCAACTTTATTTCCATATTCTGTCATCATGGTACCCGAGAACTTTGTTCTTGATTCTTATGAAATCCTCACAGTGTTATTATTTTAGTTTAGATATTATTTTGGTTTAGATATTAAGTATCCCCCAAAAGCTCATGTGTGAGACAAGGTAAGAATGTTAGGAGGTCAAATGATTAGATTATGACAACTTTAACTTGGTCAATGGATAGATCAATTCATATTGGTTAACTAGGTGGTAACTGTAGGTGGGTAGTGTGAGGCTGAAGAGAATAGGTCAGTGGAGGTGTGACTTTGAGGTTTATGTTTTGTTCCTGATGAGTGGAGCTCTCTCTCTCTCTTCCTGGTTGCCACGTACCGAGTTGCTTTCCTCCACCAGGCAGGCCCTTCCACCATGATGTTCTGCCTTACTTCAGGCTATGAAGTCTCTGATTATGGACTGAATCTGTGAAACCATGAGCCAAAATAAACTTTTTCTTCTCTAAGTTGTTCTTCCCAGGTATTTTGTCACAGCAACAAAATGGAACTAAAATAGTTCTCATCTTTTAACCAGTTCATAAATTAGAAGTGCTTTGGCCACCTGGAACAGACAAGCTTTTACCTCTAGACAGCCACCACTACCAGCACCTTAGTGGAGGACGTGATTACAAGCTGCCATTTGTAATGGAGTTTATGAAGATCATCTCCTTTGATCTTCACAACAAACTACATTTGTTAAATAAGTTTCAAGGGCTGGAGTAGCTCACTGAAAATAGTATTGATTCCAGTAGTATTTGTGATGCCAGATCACATGTTTTTTTCAGAACTAGAGAAAAGAAATATCCAGTTAAAAAAAGTCCCAGGCTGGGAAAGGAGAATTGAGTCAGTGGCAGATGGACTTCCAAGAGAGCTTGAAGAAGCCCTGAGCAGCAAGGGAGGCCACTAGAAGAGTGTCTATGACGAGTGTCCAGGTGATGGTTCCCAGCTTCCTCCAGTGGAGCTTTGTGGGCCTAGGTAGGAGTTGAATGGTCAAGTGTCTTTGGAGTCCTCACTTGGTTCCATCCCTTAGTGGACGAAGAATCTGGGAAAAGTTGTTGACAGTTTCTGTAGCTTGGAGTCCTGGGAAGTCTGGAGCACAGAATTATCATGACTAATGAAGTAATTGAAGTGAAGTTTGTGATCCACGACTGGGATAATGTAGCGACAGGCAATCTTTCCTTGATGGTTCACCAGACACTACTCTCCTGGGCATAAAATAAAACTTACTTTTTCTCCTTTATCTGCTCCTTCTCTCTCAAAAACTCTTCCTTCTTTCTTCCCTCCTTTCATTTCTTCTCCTGACTCATGGTATCAATCACAGACCTTTTACTGAATTAAGTACTGGGGATATTGTAGGCTCTAAATGCAGGCCTTGGAGGTAAGGAAGCATTCATTTTCGTTGAGAAATATATGCTGGAATTGGGTTTGGAAGAAGGTATAGGAGTTTTCCATACAGAGAAAACTGTTGACAACGAATGCAGGGCTTTGTTCAAAGTCACGTTATCCTGGAGCATCCTGGCAGGTTTCAGCAGATCTGAGAATGACTGGATAAAGCAGAAGCCTGGAGCACAAGTGGGGTAGCTGCAGGGGTGAAGCCAGCTCAGGATTAAGCCAGAGAATGGTGATGAATTGAGACATTAATGAAGTTTCCCCACTCCTGAGTTCCCTGTACTCCTGGGCATCAGTGCCCCACATCAGGAGGTTATTTTAAGAGAAATACACACACACAACACACACACAACACACAGACACACAAGTCAATATTCAATTTTTGATTTTTTTCCAAGTAATCTTTTGAAACTTGGGACATAAATATTAATTTTGGTAGTGAATGTTTTATTTCAAATTTAAAACAAAATTATTTTGGGTTTTCATAAATACTGAAAACCCAGAACATAAAGTATACACTGTATCTACTAGATTATGAAGACTTGATAAAAAGAGCTACTTTTCTGACCTTAAATTTGATAGTGTTCTCATATCAGTTGAGAGGCAGGGGAGACTCTATGAAAATAAAAGATCAGTATAGCAGAAGAAGGGTATTGAGAGGGAGGGAGGAAGGAGAGAAAAAGGGTGGAAGGGCAGAATCAAAAATCAAATTACCAAATTATGCTGTGCACATGTCTGAATGCATCATAGTCAACTACATCATAGTCATTGTGGACCAGTGACTAGGACAAGAAGGAACATATTATCTATAAAGCATTAATTAAAAAAACTATAAATACATAGAGGGAAACCCGATATAGTAGAGGAAGGGGATCAGGGAGGGGAAGATGGAAAGAGACAGAGGAAGAGCTGGGGACTGACGTGGAGCAAATTTTATTTCATGCATGTATGTCAAAATGAACCCTAATATTATATAAAATCATAGCACATTAATAAAAAAAATAAAGAGTAGGGAAAAAAGTTGAAAATGAGTAAATAGCAAAAACAGTATAAAAAAGGAAAGAAAAATGCATGAAGGCAGGCAAAATCTTGGACATGGAGGTAATTAAATAAGACCAAGGTCTTGGATTCGCTCCCCATCTTGGGCCTTTAGAGGAGGCACAATTGCAAAATACCAACAGAGGGAATGTGGGGACACACCTGAAAGTCCAACAACCCAAAGCCAAGTGGATGATTGTCATGACCAACTCAAGTCTTGGGGATTGGCCATCAGTCTAGCAAATTCCCTTGCACGCCTGTCAGTGATTGAGTCAATACGGGGTGCATAAAGGGAGGAAGAGGCGCTGATCTGGGCTCTTGAATTTCCCCAGCTACAGGACATCAGGGAGAGGGTGAAGCATGCCCGTGTCTTTGGTAAGGGTCAGAGCGGGCTGAGGAAGCAGGTGGGCCAAACTCCTCAGATCCCACAATGGATCATTGTGGACCAGTGACTAGGGCGAGGAGGAACATGGGCAAAATCAGCAGATGCCAGAAAGGATAGATGCCAACATGACTGGCATGGCCCACTGCCCTGAGGTTTGAAGTTAAAATCAACCTGGAGACATGATTAAGATCAGACGAAACTCCCAGTGTGTGACTGAGAAAAATTTGAAATCCTATGTTTATTCTTGAAATGATTAAAATTAAGTTTCCTTGCTGGAGGAAGAAATAGATTCTCAAAACCAATGTGTTATTAAAAGCAACACATTGAAGCCAGTGTGTGATTAAAACCAGTTTTAGTATATTTTGACCAATCTCATCCCTTCTTATATCTGCAAATATCTAACAATAACTTCAGAGGAACATATAGACTATGGTGAAGAAGACAGCTTAGGAAAGGACACACAGTGAGGATGGGTGGGTGGGAGGGTGGATGGATGGATAGGTGGCTGTGGGGGTGGGTGGATGCATAGATGGATGGATGGGTGGATTTGGGTGGATGGACTAATGGGTGGACCAGTGGACAAATGGGTGGATGGATGGATGGATGGATGGCTGAATGGATGACAGAATGGATGGATGTAGATGGATGGGTGATGGGGGACTGTGTGGGTGATGAGTGGGTGGATGGATGGATAAAAACCAGAAAAACGACTTCACACTAATTTTAAAGGAGTTATTTTTGCTGTACTTTTTTCTGAGTGGTTATACAAACATACCTGATATATATGAAACATATTTGCCTGAAATGTTTTTTATTACATGCACACAATCAAACCTTGCCATCTCTCCTCATAGAACCTGAGCTTCTGACAGCAGGAGATTTACTCTGTGTAAATGTACATCTTCCTCCTTTGGCATTTTTGCCTTTTCCTTATTGTCTTCTTGGTGTGATCCTCTGCTTTGGGTGAATGGATGCTGAGGCTATTTTAGAATATAAGATCCACAGGGTCTTTACAACCCATCATGTGTAACTGGGCACAGTCCATCTTAAAAACCATCAGCAGCCTACATTTGACTCATATCGAGGACAATTCTTCCTCAGACTTTGCTTGATAGTCACAAAACCATTAGCTTAGCAACAGCAACAGTCCTCACACAGACACACAGAACGAGGAGCCAGAGGCAGGCAACCGCACCGTCCCCTGGACTGCACTAAAATGGAAAACAGGGTCCTGGAGCACAGTTGCCAGATGTGATCTGTGGAGTGTGTTCCCCTAAGAGGGTCAATGCCTAGAGGAGCACAGAGAGGACCCTGTGGCAGACACTGCTTGACCCCTGGGGACATTCTTCTCCATGAGGTCCTCCTGGATTCCAGTCTCCTCCCAGGGGGACCCTCCACTGAAGTCACCCACTTATCTGAGTGTTCTCTTTGGCAACTGACCACTTCCTGGAATTCATGCCCGTTTAGCCTCATGTCCTGGTCGTCACTCTTGCTGCCGTCCTTCTCAAACCTGCTCAGGCCCTGTTCTGGGCCATGGTCTGCCCTCCCAGTGGGATTTTCATCAGTGCCGATTCTGCTCCAGTTCCCTCTGATAAAACACAAAACAAACAACACACAAACAAGAGGCAACAACAGGACGGGCCAGCCCTGTGCAAGACTTGCTAGGTGGGCGGCCACGGAAAGAGGCTAAACCGCGCTGAGCGCTGTGGGCTGGAAGGGAGAAACTTGAAGATACTGAAGGACAGAGAGATCCGAGTCGGGTGGAAAAGCAAGTCACTGGCCTGCAGACCCCACCCCCCACCCACCCATGGTGCTGCTCTTTTCCTACATACACCACGGCGAGCCTGCCCACAGCGTTTGGAAGGCGGCACACACCATCTGTTGCACAATACCCACATCCACACAGCTCCAGTCCGGGAAAGCTCAGGAAAAGAGGAGTTTTCAAATATTGAGAAGGAAACACATTTTGTGGTTGTCTAATATTTAAGAGTCTCTTAGAATAAGGGATTGGATGTGCTACACAGCAGCATCTCTTAAACTGTCTGGAGAGGGCAGGTTTTGATTTGCCTTTTATCCCAATTTGTTTTTATAAAATACAAAAGAAAATGATTTAAGTCCTCTGATCATGTGCTTGATGCTCTGAATGATTCTAATTTTCTGTACTTAACCACAGACCAGCAACATAGGTCCAGGGACTGGCACATGGACCCCCCTCTGCTCCTCTTTGCTCTCTAGCTCCACATTCCCATCTGCCAAGGAGAGCTGAGGCTGCCTCTCCTTCATGATGGAAACATATGCAACCTTTCTGTGTGTACAACAAGCAGTACTTTGTATATTCATTTTATAAGTGAGACTATGGAAAGTCAGAAGAATCCTGCAGCAGTGAATAGAAGATGAAGGAATCCTGGCACATGCTCTGAGGGTTCATTGCTAAGTGATGCCCATCCAAGAATTGAGGTCATTGAGAAATATATTTACCTATTCCTGCTTACTGTCTTATCATCTTGAGTTTTACAACAAACAAAAGGCCCAGATAAGTCCTGCAGAAAAGATAGCTTCTTGAATGTTATTCACCAGATATTTCACCAGGAAACAGTTAATAATATTCAAACTATGGGGAAAACCCTGCTACCTAATTGACTGGTTCATGAATGGGTTAATTGGACACTAATAAATGAGAGTGCTTACTAACTAGATTTAGAAGGCACCTTTAACTAGACCACAGCACAGTGCTTTTCGTGGATCTGGTTTATTAATAACATATTTACAAATTCTGAGATTCATCATGACTCTGAGTCTGCCACCACACACTAGTCACTGGAGGAGGGGCTGTGAGATATTGATAAAGCTGTACATCTGTGTCTTTCTTAGTGATCCAAGTCATGCACACACATGTGATGAGGCTGACACATGTGGTCCCAAGGGTCCATTGCAGATCTATCAATGAAACTTCTGTCTCTGTTCTGCAGGGCCAACAGGAGTCTACCGTCATCTACCAGGTGTAAAAATCAGGAGAGGTCAAAGAAGGTAAGGAAGACCATGAGTGTCCAGGGAAGCTTCCGGTGTGAGAGGAGAAGAAGACACCCAGAATGAAGACCATGCAAGATGGAATAACCTGCCAGGCCACGTGGCCCAGACTCCTTGCCACCCAGTTAGTTGTCTCTGAAGAACTGACAGAGGAGGCTCTTTGCCACCGTGTGGAAGAGAGGATATGATTGGAGCAGAGGGCATGGGAGCGGTCCTCTTTGTATTACTTGCCTGATCACGACTGAGTGGACATGTACAGTGATCCTGGCCTGAAGGGGTGGGTGGTGACCAAGGGCCCACCCACCAGAGCACCCTCTCCCAGCTAACAGATGGCATCAGAGGCCTGAGTCCCTCTCCATCAACTCCTCTTCGTTGCCTTTTGTATTTTTCAATGAATCTCTTGCTTTGATTGAATATTATGAACTGCTTTTTAGAAATGTCACTAGAGATCTCTAAGAGCTATTTTTGTAGAAGAAGAAATTCAGTATCACAGAAATCGTGGGGTCCAAATATAAGCCTATGTCCTGGACACCCAGAGGCATTCCTTCAAGGTAACAGTACCAGGACATTGAGCGCAGCCACCACTGCTGTGGTCAGACAAGGAGTTCAGATGGGTTCCTAGAAGAAGTGAAGCCTTGGATTCGGATATAAACTAGTGCATTTTGCAACTACAAGCATTTGGCTGAACATCTTGGCATATCTTGGGAGCAGAAGCAGTTCTGGTCATTTGGTGAGTTGCGTGCCTTGGAGCATGCTCCACTCAGAAAGCATTTGTCCTGTGTGTTCCTATCATGTCCTGCACATCTACTGCCACAACCCAGGAAGCAACAGTAGACCTGCTTGCTCTGCTGCTTGCTGGCCTGTTCCTATCAATCAAAAGGAAGAGATAAACCTACTTACTTCATCTGCATTTTGCAACACATTTCTAAAAATGTTCCTCGTATCCTTTCCCATAAAGAAACGCTATGTCATCTTCAAAGCTAACTTTCGTCCTACGAAAAATGTGAATGAATTCAGTCTCTCAACACTGTGTCCTCAGTGTTCAAAGCAATACAGAAATTTGACAGATTTTTATTTTCATTTATTTTTTTGGTACTGGAAATTGAACCCAGGGGAGCTTTATCCCTGAGCTACTTCCACAGCTCTTATTTATTTATTTTTAGAGACAGGTTCTTACTAAGTTGCTGTGGGTCTTTCTCAGTTGCAGAGGCTGGCCTTGAACTATTGATCCTCCTGCCTCAGCCTCTGGAATTGCTGGGATAACAGATGTGTCCCACCCAGCCAGACTGATATCTGACAGTTCTTATCAATGATTTTGAGAACCAACTGATCCAAACTGCCCCACCCCCACTCTGCAACCCTGTTCCTCCAGTCACTAACAGGGGATTCTCCAATGTTTATGCAAATGGAAGAATAATTTTCATTGTCTCTTCACTTTCCTCTCTGTGGTGCCCTGGCACCACCTAGGAACAAATTACAGAGGAAAGGTCTCACATTTTGTGACCTCCGGTCATATTTCCTGTGCAATACTAGGTTCTTTCCAAATAATGCCATTGGATAAGTAGTATTTCCTCATTTTTATGAATAAGACTCTGTTGAGTTGAAGGATTTCCGGGTAGATCCAGGAAGGGTCATCCCAGGAGGGGCACCAACAGCTCTTTGTTGGTTGTTCTTGGACAGAGCCTTTCTAGACTAGGGTGCAGAGCCACCACCAGAAAAGAAACGAGTCAAGGGACCCTCTGGGAGGACAGAAAGTCATAGAGGGAGTTTACCTGTCCAAGTGGCGCTCCTTGTCTCTCAGAAGCAGGTGAAGACTCTGGGTCTGGAAGCTCCCAGTGGATGGTCAAGCTACAAGCTCTGGCTTATCTCTAGTTAGCAGATGTTGAGTGGGGGTTTCAGGGCACTAAAGGGAGGCAAGCTCTAAGTGGCTAAAAATTATTTATTTGGTTATATTTAAAGAAATTGAATATGTAGAATTTGAGTTTGACACCAGCAGGTTTTAGGTTAATCATCCTACCTTGCTGGGAAGAAGTAAACCACATGGAGACCATTTGGGGTCAATACCCTGGGGCCATGTCTGGCCCATTTATATGACAGACTCAAAGTGGCTTGCCCCAGATGATATAGCACGGAAAAGGTGAAATTGGAATTGGACCCAGATTAACATTTACCGTTTCATCTGACAAATGTTATATGTGCCACCCCTTCTGAGAATACATTGTTCTGGTGTACAAATCCTGCATTTTCAAGAGTTAAAGAGACACTTCACTTCCAACATGACATAAAGAAAGACAGCAAAATAAAGGTTTCAAAGAGTAGATGTTCACTCTGCTCTCGGAAATGACATTTTTAGAACATTGGATTGATACCCGAGAGAGTAAGCGAGACAGAGATATGGTAGGGAGGGAAGAAGGAAAGAAGGAAGAGGAGTAAAGGAGAGGAGGAAGGGAGAGATGAAGGGGGGGAGAAAAGAAAAATGGCCCCCACGGAATTTGCCCCTCTGAAACAGTGTGCCCCTTGAAATCAGAGCTGTGTTTTCAAGTGGAATTCTTTAATGATTCAAAAACCTTTTGAGCAAAATGGATTCATTTTGTCTCAACTAGACATTCACTTTTCCCCTCTTTCATTTTTACTTATATCACTTTGGCCTTTGTTGGGATTTGAGGATAAAAACAGACAAAGCCCATTTTTTCCTACCCCAGCACAATGGGAGGAATATGAAGGTCGCCCCCTGGGTAACTCACAAAGGTGCGGGGTGAGCACTTGGTGGTGCCAAGTGGAGCTGGAAGATCAGGCCCAGGTTTCCCTGAGCTCTGGATTTTGATCCCCTAGGGAGCTCTGTGCTTTGACTGCCCACGTCCTATTTTCTTTTTAAACATCTGACCTTTTTTTCTTTTTTCTTGCCTCCCTGCCCCACAGGTATCACCTGGATACAAGAATGCTCACCTGTCATAGCATGGGATGCTCTTTGAAGAACAGCAAAATGTGTCACCCATGATTATCAGCCCACTTGAGGGTACAATAAGTCCACAAAGGGAGCCTGGGAAAGGTAATTGGAATTTTGGGTCAATAAAGGGGGGTTTTCTTTATCTCTTCCCTGCTGTGAGCTCCCCTCTGGTGACGTCCTTCCTCTTTCAAGCTTTAGTTTTCTCATTGTAAACACTGGAAGGGAAAAAGTCATTGTAATTTTAAGTACCTACCATGTGCCAGAAGCATAAAATACACCATCACATTTCATCTTCACATTAACTTTTGCAGATGGGGTAGGGAGGCTGGAGAGGAAGGGGTTGTGCCCAAGGTCACATAGCCCAAAGTCTGCTTTCACATTTGCGTCCAGCTGACCCAGTGTTTGTAATCCCTAGGATGTCACAGGCTAACTTCCTTGCCCAGTGTCCACTTGCAGAAGTAGCCCTGATGGTTATTTCAAACCAAACAAGTACAAAAGAGAACTCTGGCTTTCCCTCTCCAACCATTTCAGCATATGGCTTCTCCATACTCCTGTGTCACCCAGATTCTAGGACCGATCTTTGTTCCTTCTTGGGCCTTACCCCCAACATGCCCCATTTAATTGGTCAGTTGACCAGTGAGGCTCAGACATATAAGAAAATTGTGAAAACAGAGCACCACAAATGATCCCATACTCTTCTTCACTCAGATTTACCTTGGTATTGTACCACATTATTATGATGACTTTTGCTCTTTTACTGCTGATTAATGATCAGAGAGGATTATTTACTTATTAATGTTTGCAGAGAACTGACTTTCCTTCCAACTTAGGTGTTCTTTTTGTTCTGAATATTTTGGGGGTGCTGTTTGCTTTAATGCCAACCATTAGGCACGGTAGGTAGCTCCTGCTGTATAACGTTCATGTTTACCTTCCATCACCAGCTTATTTTTTACATATCTGCTCACCACCCCTTTTTTTGTGACACAAATCTTCCATGTTACATCACTTTTCCTATCTATGAAACACAAACTGCAAAACATAGTTGGCTAAAGGTTGTTTGAGGTAAATTGTTTCAGTTATAAGTTTTTGAAAATTGTCTCATTTTACCTAGGCTCAAGAAAATATTTCACTCCCAGTGGAAGTTGAGGTCTACAGTTGAATTCTTTGGGATCTTGAATGTCTCCTGTCCTGTTCATTGATGGCCGCCTTCTGAGGTGCCTGATAAGAAGCCAGCTATGAGACTAGTCCTTTCTCAAGGTGACATCTCTTTATAATGTTGGCCATGTTTAAAACCTCACTTGCAGTGGTGTGCTGCAGTCTTCCTGGGTGCCTCTGGGGGTGTGTTTGCTTTTGTTCATTTTACTTGAGTTCTTTGGACTGTGACATCTGAAGATGTGTTTTGCTGTTCAATGATTCTCCACTGTTTCCAACATCTCAGTTCCTCTCTACCATCTTCTGATGATGACTAGAGCATGCCTGGTCTTCACACTTTCTTTTCTCTTTCATATCTTTCTTTGCTGAATTCCTTGCTGAATCCTTCAGTTCCTTAGTAAATCTTTCACTTAACACAACTATTTTGTTTACAAACTTTAATTACTGCAGATAACTGTTCTATTTAAATATTTTTTTAAATCTGCTTTTTCATGTATAGTTACTTGTTCTTTATTTAGTAAAATGTATTTTTCAGTAAATTGTATTTCATAGTTCTGAAATATTAAAATATTTTGTTAAGAAAATCTTTGAAAATCTGATTATTTATTCTATTTGATTTTTCTAGTCTTTCATGGTATGCTGAGAGCCATAGCCAAGTAGGAATGATGCATGGCAATTTCCTTGTCAGCCTGCCCAATGTTGCTTATAGGGAGGACTCTCCACTGTGGAAATGGGCTTGCCTTGGACCCAGGTCATTTGCAGTGACATTGCATGAATGTTTGGGAGTTTTGGTTTGAAAGGTGACCCTGCTCAGGGATTAGGTGGCTCCAGGTTTAGGGTGGATCCTGCTGGGAATAGGGCGTATCCTGCTGCCTCAGGCGCCTGCTCCTTGAGTTCCCGTTGAGTTCTCGTGGGATTCAGAGGGTATTTGGTATGCAGAGCCTGGTGGAGGATGTGTATTTTTCCCAGAACGTGCGTGTAGAGTGCCGGTGAGAGTTCGGGAATAAAGAGTTGTTGTTTGAATCTATAAGGCTTTTGTGGTGGCTCGGTTATTTTGTGCCCAGCCAGACTGCGGCAATTTGTATTCTGTTATTATTTTCTTTTAGTTTAATTTAGTTTTCCAGCATTTTCAAGGTATTTATATGTATTTGGGGAAGGTTGAGGTAAAAAGAGATGGAAAGTAAGAGACAGAGAGGAAGACACAAAAACAGCAGAGTATCTATGTTCTTGGAACTTGAGCTACTTTGAGATTCCTTTTCCCCATTTTCTAACCTTTTTGAAGTATGACTGACAAATAAAAATTGTACATGTATAACTTGTGCAACACAATGATTAGATACATGCACACATTGTGAAATGATCATCATTATTAATTAACATATCCATCACCTCATTGGTGATTATTTTTAATTGAGAATGCTTAAGTTTGATTTGATTGGAACATTCACAGGTAACAGAGTACATTATTATTAACTAAATTCACTATTAGTCCCTAATATTTTATATTTGGCTTTCCATTATGGTTTAGCTCCTTGGGATCTCTTACTTAGAAAGGGGTCCTGTTAGGATCCCCATTGTGTACAAGCCTTGGGGAGGTTTATTGTGTCCCTGGCAGGTGTCAAGATGCAAGTTCAAGGTTAACATAGTGCCTCAGACATTCTCAGATATACCTGGTGAACTTGGCACTCCTGTATCCTTAGGGTGACTGACTAAATCTGGACAGGGGCCTCCAGGTATTTAACTCCTCAGCTCAGAACTTTTGCTTTCAGTTCATTCTGTAAAGTCTCTTTTATACATGTTGTTAATAAATAGAAATATTGTGTTAAAATATTTTGTTGTTAAGAAAATGAGGCACGAAGAAGGAGGGGCAAGAAAGAAAAAACTCAGTTATATCATAATTCATACGTATATTTATATTCTGAAATCTAAAGTTTGCATTACTAACACAACTATTTTCATCTTTTAAAATATGAGCATTGTGGTCAATAACTAGGTAATATTCATCTCTAGGACAGACCGGTGTACTTAGTCATCTAATTATCCAGTGTTTTGTTATTTTCTATCTCTTAATATTATAACTGCTGCAATAAATAAATATATATATATATACATATATATACATACACATATATATCCATAAACCACACATTTCTACTTAAACAATAGATTCTGGAAGGTAACAAGTTTTGCAGGATTTTTTTTAATTGTGCACTCTTATGTGCCTTATTACTGATGTCAATTAAATATATTAATTTAGTAGAAGAATATTAAAAGTCTAGCCACTCAGAGTGGATGAATTGTTGAACAAATGGAGAAGGATCGTCACACGCACAGTTTCCATATACTCCCATGTAGACTAACATATATGACAGAGTGTTTCCTGGTTGGTCATGTCCTGTCAGTGTGGAGGGAGTGTGAGGGTTTGTGGAGTGAGGGTGGGTGTGAGTGTGCCATTGCTCATCTCCGGGTGTGCCAAGATCCAGAATAATAGCGTCCAAGCTAAGGCTATTCCAAACCGGAAACCAGTGTTCAGCTGGGAAGGCTTTGTATAACCAACTGTGGAAAATGCACATTATTTTCTCTTAGAATGATGAGGAAGTTAAAAATCCTCTGGAAAGTTAAAACGCAGACAAATGAAGAAAATATAAAAATAAAAAGCACTATGGTATCTCTCTCCTCTATTTCCAAAGATTCAGATTCTATACTAGTGGCTCGGGCTTAGAAATACATTTTAAAGAGCTCTTCAGGTGATCTGGGGACTCAGCTGGGTTTGGATGGGCAGAATGATTCCAGATGTCTTTTCATTTTGTTCAAGATGAGCTCAAAGGAAGGAAGTGCCTCATCTGAAGTCACAACAGAGTTGGGGAGTGACAAGTGCTGGATTAGAACTGGACTCCAGCCTTCTGGAGCAGCCTTAGACATCAGTGACAGCAAACTGTAGAGTTCACTTATTCTCTGTATAGTCAACCTAATCACTGCTCATTAGACCAAAGATACATATTTTAAACAGTGTCTTGCTTCACTGCCAAAGAATTGAAAAAAAGAAGGATGACAGATTTCCCAAGCCCTGTGCAACAATAAAAAATACATTTGAAAGGGGAGTTAGTTCCCAGGTCTGCTAAACACATGCCCCGCATCCTCCACCCCAGAGAAAAAATAATTTCCATTTAAAAGGTGTTTTGACATTGATTAGTTGAGACGAAAGTCCCACATAACTCAACTGCTTGAAAATAAAGTCATAGCTAATGGCTCTTCCTGGATTCAGCCACAGAAATGTTGAACAGCATCTAGAGAAACATCTGTCTTTTCATATGTATGAACAGTTTTTATTATAAATCCTATAGGATTCTTGAGCTTCATTATGAAAGAAAATCTGTATGATCATTTTAAAGACCATCTGCTCTGGGTTAGGATCATCACCTAGCTGGGCTTCCTGGTGCTCTGTGTCTAAAAGGAAATAAATATGCTGTGAAATTCATACCCTGGCTTGCCCTGCCCCCCATCTTGATTAATAATGTAGATGACTTTCTTTTCCCTCCATTGAAATGAGGTGCAGGAAGAGCTGAAATTTTCCCACTTCATTTGGATGATTCTCATCACTTTGAAGTTACGATACCTTGGAGCTAGGAACAATTTTTGGAGATCTAAAGCTCTGGCTATCAACACTGGGAAATTTATTTTTATCAGCTTTTTTATTCCTATTTGATATATTATTGGGCTCTTAAAAATATCATTTGAATACCAGGCAAAGGAATATTTATCGAGCTGTCAGCACCTTGTGATTAATACAAATGTGGCTCAGGAAAAAAAAAAACAACACAGAAAACACAGTTGGTATTATTTGAGTTTTGAAACCAAAGGGACATCAAAGTCTTTCTTGATGTTGCTACAAAATGTTACCAAAGCAATTACATTTTACATTCTGTCTTCTAAGAGTAACATGATATGGAAAATTCTGCAACTTTATAAGATAAAAAGATGCCACTGGAGAAACTTTTATTATTGAAAACTTAGGACTATCAAAGTGGATTTGAAGTGACCTCTTCATCTATATAGAAAAAGTTTCAGATAAAGTAATCCAGGGAGAAACTAGTTCCCCCATACATCCTAATTAAGATCTTGTCTCCAATTAATTCATCAATGCTACAAATGCCATTTTTCTGCCAAATTTTTATAAGCATTTAAACACCTTTTCAAGGCGAAAAGAGAAACCGAGCACTTTCTTATGGCTCAGAGACCCACTCCACTTATCTCTCGTGTACTATCTTCTATTTTTTTTTTCCTTCAGTGGGACTAACCTCAATTCCTTTAAGATGTAAACTCATGATAGGACAAATAGAATATATCCTAACTGGAATTATAATTCTGGGTCTGGCTAGGGATTTATAGGTTGCAAAATACAGTAAAATGGTCATCTATTCTGATTCTTAGTCTTAAAATTAGGAGACATGGCCCATAACATACTCATGGTACCCAAATGAACCAAAGTAGATCCCAAATTTTGATTATGTACATCCTAGAATACTCATTCTAATAAACTTTTTTTTCCTAGTACTGCTTTACCACTGAGCTACATCTCCATTACTTTTTATATTTTATTAAATTGCTGAGTGTCTCAATAAATTGCCCAGGCTGGCCTCAAACTTGTAATCCTCCGGCATTGGCCTCCTAAGTAGCTGGAATTATAGTACCTGTGCCATCATACCTGTTTTGAGAGCCAAAGTTCTTATAATAAATTACTTTGCTTATGTAAGACCATTTATATTACAATAAAAAGTTTTAAATATAATTTTTTGTAGTTGTAGATGGATGGCATGGCTTTATTTTATTTCTTTATTTTTTGTGGTGCTAAACCTCAAACCCAGTGCCTCACACATGCTAGGTAAGTGCTCTGCCACTGAGCTATAGCTATAGCCCCACAATACAAGATTTTTAAGCTACTTAAGGGAAGAGATAAAGTTTATATATTCTTTGTACTTTATTAGGGCCCAGTTTTCAGGTAGAAAGGTATTATTAGTAGACAAACAGCATCCATTAATTGCTATGTTCACTTAATTGATTCTGTAGCTGGACTAGTAATACTTTGTCTTGGCTTCTCTTGTTGCATATTAATTTGACTTTCAACAGTGACTATATATAAGAAAAGGCGGAGAAAAAGGAAGAGGAGGAGGAGGAATTTCAATCAATCAAAGTTAAGACATGTCAGACATGGACAGATCCTCTCGTTCAAATTCTGTAAGCCTTCACAATGGCTGAAATAACCACATCTTTAATCGTGGTGGAGAGAACACAGCAATCATTGCGTGTAGAGAACTCTGGCAATAGTGACCAGGCTTCTATATATGACCTATGGGACTGGGGTGAATTCTAAATTTCATCAGCTCTGTAAGCTTGTCAAGCCCCTTTCCCTCGTCTGAGCATAAATTATGCTTTTGCCAAATTCATGTTCTACTTATCCCATAGATGTGTTAAGAAGTAATATTTGTCAAAAGATGAAATGGTAAATGCTAAATGAGTGAGGGGCAGACTCTTTGGTGTTGCGTAGCCGGTCGTGGAAGATTGGATCCTAACTCCTTGAATGGATGCATTTTTCTTCAGCAACTTATTGGAAGTTAGGAAAGGTTGGGTTCTAGCCTTTCCTAGATCACAGCTCAGATCTGGAATCTTTTATTTCCCCTGGTTCAGACAGACAGAATGAGTATGGTCTGAATTTTCTTCTCCTATTTTCTTGAAATGTACCAGGAAGTAATATTTCAGCAAGAAGAACTCCAGGTGTGTCCTTAGAAATTAAAAACCCGGATGGCAGTTCCAAGCCTGCCATTTCGAGTCATGACATGACTTCTCCTTGCCTTCTGAGTTTCCTCATCCAATGGACAATTGTCCCTCCTGTGCCTGTTCTATAGTGATGGTTCTAAAAGAATTAAATAGTGACAGGATTGCTGTCATATTCCACATAATTTGGTTAAATTTCAAAGGTTCATTATGGGAAACTTGAAATAACTTAAAATGGTTCTATATTCTATACTTTGCCTCTGGTATTTTGGCTAGCTGACTTCCTTGGGACTTCCATTCCTGTCCCCTGTGAATAGATATGAGGCTGAGGCTCCATCATGTCCAATGAGTACAAATCCCTTAAAATATGGGTTGCTTTGTGGACGAGTGATTGCCTCCAGGAGAAGTACACTTTACTGAGAACATGAGTTTGATACATCAGTTGAGCTTCTTGGGAGGAGAAGAGCATCTAGATAAAAGTGTTTCACAGGAGCACCTGGGTGGACGAAGACTTGAAGATCAGAGACCAAACATTGGGCTGTTCTGGGACAATGGACACTCATTTCATGGAAAGAGTCAGAATAATGGTGACTTCTGGGGAAAAAGAAAAATGGAATTGGGGAAACACTCAAGGAGTCCTCTGAAGAATTTACCCACTGTTTCTTGAAACAGGCAATACTACTGCCCGTGATACTGGTGTTCAGATTATAATAATTTGTAATCTGCCTGTGCATGGATTACATATTTTTGA
This sequence comes from Ictidomys tridecemlineatus, assembly GCF_052094955.1. Lineage (NCBI taxonomy): Eukaryota > Metazoa > Chordata > Mammalia > Rodentia > Sciuridae > Ictidomys > Ictidomys tridecemlineatus. The sequence continues at coordinate 6,835,410 of NC_135485.1, forward strand.
ATGCACAATTCACAATATTTAGTAATTAAATTTATAAATGATTTTAAAAAGGATAGGGAGAAATATTTTTAATTTAGGATATAAAGTAGGGTTCCTGGGAACCAGTTACCTACTAAAGCTATAATCTGATTCTAATAATGTTCGAAGCTGCCTAAAAATGCAACACAGACCACTTTCAGGTCGATTTAATTGATTATCATATTTATGTTGGCAGAAACAGGCACATAAAACAGACGAGTTAATTGGATAACGATTTATAAACCCCAACTAAATAACAATTCCTAATAAATTTGTTTCAGTAAATAGCTGCTAATGTGAGAACATAAAATTTATTAATCCTGCTTTAGTTTACTACAGTGACATTGGGTTGACATTTAGGGTTCACTCACACCAGATCGGGAGACAGCTTCTGAGTTTCGTGCTGGCAGTGGACAATCTGGCCATCTTTTATCCAGTGAGCTACCGACAACACAGATGTCCCACGGCCCGACTATATTAAGCCGTAGAACACTGATCCATAACCCCTGCAGCAACCAGCCTTGGAAGCCAAACTAAAAACTCTATAGTCATTCCCTCCCTGATGCCCCACCAAATAAAACAAAACAAACAATCAAGGTAAGGGTGTGAGTGACGGGCAGTTTTCCTAATTTTTGTTTCTACTTCTTACTTCCTACATCGGACCAGTCAGAGAAAGGCAAATATATTTCCCAAATCAATCTCCCTGGTCAGTCTGCTTCTAGAGGATAGCAGGCTCCTCCTCCCCAGGCAGAGCCTACCTGAAGTCATCCAGTTTATTCACGATAGAGCTTCCTATATCTGTCAGCCTGCACACCTGTGCCACACACAAGGGACACTGGGTGACTCCTTGTGATAGTGAATTCTGAGAAAATTACCTCTGTTTGCTCTCATTTGGGAGGTCTTTATTTATTTCCTCACTAGCTATTGTTCCACCCAATATTCATGAAAAACAACAGCTATAATTACATTTGTAAGCTTCTCTCTGTCAGTACTAGTTGTAAAACTGTAACATTGATGAGAAAATTATGTTTAATTATGTTACACTCCTATACTTGGCTACTGAGCAAGCATTATCCAAGATTACTACACATGCAGCGTGTCAAGAGGGAAAATAATATGGAGTTAAGGGGGAAGAAAAGTAAACTTGAATGCATAAATATGTATGTGCACACACATGGTATAAATGAAACAATTCAAAAATAAACATGGAAAAATAAGTAATGGTAGGTTTTCATGGCAGCTGAACTGTGGATGGCATTTTGTGTTTTTCATTCCTGCTCTATTTGAAAAATTGATTTGAAGAATCAAGGAACTACTTTTGCCTAAAGAGATGAAACAGTCCTTCTGGGTTAAGTACTCTGAAGAGCCCACAAGTCTTTCCTGATGGTGACTTTCCAATCATCCTCCAAAAATGCGTTGCACCCTGTAAAATGTTATGCAGATGGGTGATATTTATCATAAATAAACTTTTTGAAACAAATAATTTTGGCTTTGTATATGCAAAACATACACTAGCTGAAATCTCCTGATTTTGGAATTGAAAGTGCAGATATGTTTCGTAATGTGACCAAGTGCATCCTATGACCTGCCACTTCTATGAAATAGATGATCCAAAAAAGAGCAAAGAAATAAAACTGATATGCAGGAACACATCTCCTCTGATAGAAACAGATTATGTTGACATGAGTTGTGAAGATGATAAGAAATCAGGTAAAACGACTGTGAAGTCCATCACATTCAATCCACATGGTCACATCTTCCGATGGGGTCAGGGTTCAGGAAATGGACCTGAAGGGCTGTGTGATGCTGAACCTAACAAAGGGTGGCCCCTCTCCTCTGGGGTTTTTGCTTCTTTCTCTAAAGTAGAGTTTGAGATGCGATGGGCTCTCTTCCAGAACAGCTCTAGATATTGCTCTAGAAGGCACATACTTTCTCTCTGGCCATGTAGCATGCATTTAATCCTCAATTGTATTGTTATATTAATAGGAGAAGAGAATCATCAAATCAGGGGAAAAATCTTAGAAATTTAGGAGCTGAGAAAAGAGAAAAAAAAAGCTAATTTGTCTGTTACAGTTCATTTCACATGTAGAGGGAGCTAAGAGGGAAAAAATGTATCTCAGAAGGTAATTACATATTGTCTGCAATCAGTCCAACACGCTGGGGAGAGAAAAGCTACTTGTATTACACTTAGAATTAGGGGCTTCACATTGTAGCTTGAATTATCCTCTGTCACAGCAGATGGAGAAACATTTACAAAGCTCTAGCTTTCTGCAGAAGTTTCAAACTCAAGCTCTGTCCTCCCTCCAAACCTCTATGTCCCCATCACCCAGAGTGTCTGTTCTCAACCACAATTTAGACTGTTGTCAGATATTTCTATCAATCAGTCAGGAAGCATGATTGGATTCATTCATCACTACTGATATTCGATTAGCCAAAGGAATCAAGCAATTAATTGGAAATACATAACTCAGTGAGGGTGTAGGTGGTGACTGCACTCCCATCTGCTGACATGGTGCAGTTCTTGAATTGGCAAGGTTGTGACAGAGTTAAATTCAGTGTGTTAATACATGGAGCTTAACAAGGGGGATATTCTGATGGTCGTGTGACCTGCGTGGGTGTCAGCATATACTGCACTGAAAATCACCTGCTATCGGCCTTTTGACTTACGCCCTCACCCAGGCCTCTCCTGTCCTTGTGATCCTCATGAGAGCAGTAGTATTTCATTGCTGCTTCCCAAATGCTCATGTTGGGGCTTCAGGGTTTTCTTTGACTTCCCCATTGTATAGGTGAGGACTCCCAATTTTGATGATGGAAATACAGCTCAAACATATTTTTGAAAAGAATGAATATCTTAGTGTCTAACTTGAACTGTGGCTCTGAATTAGCAGGCTCCATGGGTTCCAATAATGTCATCTAGTATTTGTGCTGCTTTTCCCCTCTCTTGACTCTGATTTTCACTGGGCTGACTTTATTCTGAGGCTGCTCTCCTTTTGGAAAATATGACTGGTGGTGGTTCTGAAGTTAATTCATTTCTTACATTTTGCATAGAAAAGAGCAGATCATCATTCTAGTAGTTTCAGAAATTCTATGGCAGTCTCCACTGGCTGTGCCAGGGCACATCCTACCACTCAGCCTCACTCAACACAATGGGGTGCTCTGATTGGTCAACCTGAAGGCTGTCCCTTGCACACTCTGTTCAGATCATTAGAGGACTTAGTTCTGTGCAAAAGATGATGATCAAAGGGATAGTGACATTAGGGATATCCATATTCCTCCCACTCAACAGCAAATGAATTGACAAGTCACGTGGGTTTTGCACTTTAATTATTTCTTGCAACATTTCCTCCTTCAAATTCCAGTGCCATTACCTCACTTCAGACTGCTCTTGTGTCTTAACTGATCCGTCTTCATAGCTTTTTACCTGGTTCTAGCAACAATCCCCTGGGCAACTCCCTCTCAGTTCCCCTCCACACAATTACCTTTGAGATACACCAATCCTGCATGATTTCCCATGATCACCATGGTCCTTGATGTTTCGTATCTTTTACAGACCATTCAGCACTTTTCTTCCTTGTGCATGTGTAAAAGCTACTCCTTATACATCAACAGAGATGAGCACAGCACTCTCTTAGATCCCTTCCCATGGACTCTTCTTGGTCCTTGCAACTATAACATCAACACAAAACCCAAGTCCTTCACTTAGAATCTGTATGGATTTGTGACTCACTTATAATTAACAGGATGGACAAAGGAGGTGCTCTAATATTCCCAAATCTAGGAAATAATAGATGCTGCAGCTTTCTTCTTGTTAGCTGTAACCCTTACCGTTGGAGCCCTGTGCTGCCTGTGTAGGTAGTTTAACCATCTTGAGGGGGCTGGCAGGAGGCCCAGGCTACTACATGAAAGGCCCACATGTAAATCCCAGCTGACCTTCAGTATCAGCTGCCTGCCATTTGCCCCAGAAGATGATTCCATGGGATTTCTGGCTCCATTCCCCAACTTACACCCAACTCAGCTGGCAAGTCTTGTCAGCTGAGGCCGCAGATAGGAGGGAGCAGGATGAAACTTCTTCTTTCTCCCTGACAACACTGCTTCTTTATCCGTAGGATCTGCGAACATAATGAAATGGTCATTTGACGCTAAGTTTTTTGGGTGGTTTGTTTTGCAACAATAATATATGGTTCTTATTTTTGTCACTCTCTTCCTCATCCCTGTGCTTGGAAACATCAATATTTCTATGAAAAATTCTATATAATTAGTCCATGTGTTTTGCTAGTTTATGGATACCTCAAAGTCCTGAGCTCTGTGTGAGTTACAAGAAGGCAGAGATCATGTCTAACTCAAGTCTGCTGTCCTGATGACCAGTTCATAGGTAGCAAGTGCTCATTTGTTGAATTAATAAATGAACAATTGATTGAATGAATGAGTAATGTAGCAGGGGAGAGACCTTTCTATGAGGTGCACAGGACATTGTAGTTGGGCATCCAAAAATAGATGAACTATGACTATCTGGGGAAAATAAAACTGTGGTCATCAAACAGTTATTGATTGCTAAATATAAATTATGAATCTATAGTTTCAGGATTGGAAATCAATGACAAAATTATTTATCAGAACAAATATCTGTGATCTGAATGCAGAAACTAGAGAAGTAAATATGGAAGGAAGGGAAGATTATGTAGCATAGAGGAATTAGAACGGAACTGGGGATCAAGGTATGAGCGCTGCATTCAAGGGGGACATTGAGAACTGGGGCAAATTGGATGCCCATCAGGGTGACTCCCAGCTGAGCTAGGAATTTCTTATTCTATGACTCCAAGACTTCCTCAGCATTCCCACCCAAGGCCCCAATCCTGGACCTTGGGCTGGAGCCAAGCCTACACATCAAAGCCATGTTGTTCCAGCTGGGCTTAGAGAATAAACAAAGGGCAAGAAACAAAGGAGGTGGTCTACCTTATTCAGCTTTCTCACTTGCTCAGATTTCATTCTCCACTGGGACTGAGACTATTTTCCTTCTTTATTTTATTTCCTCCTTGGCTCATGGCCCTGGGAAATGTTAAAGTTTCTTTATATAATTGTACTTTATTCCATTGTTGTATTTCTGCTAGGAAGAGAAATGCGAGGTGGCATCCAAGAAATGGCTAAAAGAAGAAGAGGATCTGCAGCATGGAGTGGCCGTTTCCTGTATCACCCTGAACTGGCAAGGACTTTAGGGCCACCCAATCTAAGGTCCAAAGGTGAAGGCAAGACCAATAAGAAGGGCAAATCTGTGGCTCCATCAGAGGGCATCCATATCCACTACACAGATGAGTCAACATGCATTTGGGTCCCTGAAGTCCAGACATTATTTTTTTTTAAATTAATTCAGAAATTTTGAAAGTGGGCCATTTGACCCTGTTAGCTACAATGGCCATACAGCATAGCTGGTATGTTCCTGCATGTTGGCATCTGCCCATTGATTGTGACCCTAGTTCTCATGGTTAAAGAGTTCAGATTACCTCCACTGTTGTACTTCTCTTTCCCCACCTCTCTCTCCTTCTCATTAAGCACACTTCCAGTTTCTCTCATTGGGAATACTTTCCAGACTCCTGTTTTATTGTTCATCCTCTTTTGCCACACTTAGATTTGGCTAATGTTTCTCATCATTTCCGGCTCAAGGGCTTCTTCTTCCAGACAGTCTTTTCTGATTAGGAAAGAGGGTATATTAATTCAAGTCCACCATTGCACTTGACAACTCACTCAGGCTGTGTGTTCATTGCCCTGTCCCCTCCATGTCCTGAGGAAGAACTAAGCTAGGACCAAATATCTTGATTATCATACGTGTTTGATGCTTGGGCTTATGGTAACATCCATTCAGATGAGAAGAACCACCATGTTTCCATTTCTTCAAGAGCAAAGTTCACTTAATTCTTCAGAAGCATCCTGTGAGACCAGTTATTAGTAGCCAAAGCTCAGGGAATTTAAATAATAAGCTGAGCATCAATCCCTCTGTCTTCAAGTCCACCACATACTGGTTTAGAAACAAAATAAAGAACAAAGCCTGCTGGAATCCTAATTTTGGCTTTTTATTGAAAGACTCAGATGTGTTGTGGTTTTCTCTTCAGGTCTTTTATCTACTTTTGGCAACCCTTGACTGACAATTGGATTCAACCTACAAATTTACCTGATTTATTCTTAACTAACCTGCTGATGATATATCATTGACAACAATGATTGAAAGCACTGAATCAAAAAGTCAACCAAGACACTCAGAGGTTTGTGTATGTTGAAATCACATACTTCTTGTATGAGGCCTAAGAGCCCATAAAAAAATAGAATTTTATATTCATTTCCCTGACTGAGGAGACATTTTGTCTAAAATATCATCATCATCCTCATCTCAACGTTTTCCCTGATTTTCATTAAGGCCTAATTCTATACCAGGCAGTGGGCTAAGCTGTGTGCATTTGCTTCATCATTTGGTTCATTTGCATAGATATTTCTGGCAAGCCTGCTTCATGGCAGAGAGAGACCATTCTTAGAACAATTCAAAACAATGCAAGGATAAGCACTATAAAGTGTCTAGGTTAGGATTTTCATAGAGGTGGTTCAGTCTCCAGAAGGTACAGTCAAAACAAGTAAGCCTCTTAAATTTGATCCATTTAACTACTTTGTTATAATTTAATACATTTTAAAAATTATGCTTGCTTTCCCTATTTTCTAAGGAATTTTGTATTCATTATCCCAATGGATTCTCATCGCAGGTGTTGAGCTGGGCAGGGTAAGCAGGGAGAAAAGATGGAGACCAAAGAGGGTCATTTGGAGACTAAGAGGCAGAACTATCACTCACAGCTGGCTTTCCATAGTCTGACTCATCCCGAGGCTCATTCGCTGGACAGCATGGCTTGAATAGGAAGCATCTGCTCCTAAGTACCCTGGTGGTCACTCCAAAGGCATGCTTCCTTACTCTCCAGAGCCATCCTGTACTTTCCCTGTTTTATTTTCTTTAGAAACAATGTATGTCATTTTAATGCCCACTTTTGGATAAAAGCAGATTTACTCTGAAAAGAAACAGCACAGAACTGCTGCCTGGGAGAGTTTCAGGTGTCGACATCTCAGCCACCACAGTCTCACTAACAGAGGGCTCAAGCTTCCAGGACCTCAGTACACCCACTTGTGGATGCTGAGAGCTCAGTGGGCAGCCTTTGACTCTCCTACTAAATGGAAAGGCCGTAGGTATTTGATTGACCTCTTAAGTCATCAACATCAAATTGTAAAGTGATAGATGCCGTTAAGTGTATATTGTATGTGAATAGAAGTTATGAGTGAAACTCTGAAATGGTGTCCTTAATAATCATAAATTGCAGAGCACAAGCAAAGTACCCTAATTATATATTAGTTTTCCAAAAGCAATATATATGTCTATTTAAATTTAAGACATATATTGGATTATAAATATATGTGCGTATATATATATATATATATATATACCTATACATATATGCATAGGTATATATATGTATATATAGAGTCCTGAAAATGTTGAAATTAGATCATGTTTTTATAAAGAAAAACAGATAGAAAGTAGAATAATTTCTCATAAGTTGGAAAAAATACAAAACCATGGTTAAATTTTGAGGCTCAGAGAACAAAGTCCTGAGGGTATTTCTGTTCCCTGAGAGGATGTAAAAATACATTTATGTGTATTTGACATAGCTATAGGACAAGACATCTCTTCAAAAAGATGATCACATTTAAGTGTCATTACAAATCTATGAAATAGATTGTATTAGCCCGCTGTATGGGTGAAGAAGTTCAAACTCAGGGGTTAAATGCATACGGGTCACAGAGGTGGCAAGCCATTTAAGATCTGCTGACACTGCTGTTTTATGTGGCATGGTAGTCACTTGATTTTCTTAAAATTAAGACAATGGATCAAAAGCACATATAATACATTTTAAAAATTTAAAAATTTGCAGAAATAATAGCTATGTTTAATATAGCTATGTTTAAAATAGATATTTTTTAAACACACACTGTTGTGTACGCCACTGCAGGTGTATTTAGCACATATGAGTGGCCATCACACCTGAAGAAGGGTTGATCCTGTCCCCTCCAGATCTTCAATGGGAGGCTCCCAAAGAACATGTTTGAAATCCTTGGGATACATTTCATACAATTTGGAAGTCACTAAATGTATCTAAGAGTCTTGTGTTTTCAAGGGGTTAGCATGTGATCCAGAAACCCTAAATGTCTTATCCAAGTCTGGACCACATCCTGAGCCTGCTGAACTTCATCCATTTCATGTAAACCAGATTCACTTAGGATGGGGATTTTCTGGGCCAGTGCCCAGCACACAGTGGGAACTTGATACGGACTCACTGGACAAATGAAGCTCTGTGAAGTACCTCATGCCTGACAGCACTCAATCAATACTAATTTAATTCGTTTCTCACCCTGTGAGAGTCAGTCACTTCATCTTCTAGAGGAGAGTCTTGACTCCGGTGATGTTCAGGCCTTACTTAAGACCTCTGAGCCCTGAAGTGGCCAAACCGGAATACAAAAAGTTCTAAATGTAAATCGAGTAAACTTCAGAAATCAACTGTCTCTTCTCCAAAGCTATGGGGAGGAAGAAACAAACTGTGTAGAAAATTTGATATGAGCGTCTCCTCTATAAAAGAATCATAATCTGCCAAGCACGCTGGGTGGGCTGGTGCAGGCCCCAAACCCCGCTATTTGGCCATCTGAGCCTGGAGTCTCATAAATTTGTGACCAGTCTGGGCAACTGAGATGCTATCTCATAAATAAATGAATAAACAAATAAATAAATAGGTTCTGGATATGAACTAAGAGGGAAGAAAAAGTGTGGGGAGAATCCTATGAAAATAGAAAAGAAATAAGTAGAAGGGAGGGAAGAGATTGAGGGGGAGAGAGGAGGGATGGGAAATGAGACAGTGGAATGAAGCTGGCTAAACTAACCTACGTGCATATGGAAATACATCACAGTGAATTTCACCTTTACCCATATATACCTAATGCACTATTAAGATTACAGGGAGGGAGAAGAGGAGGGAAAGGGCCAGTATTGGGGATTGAATTGGAGCAAGCTATATTCCATGTTTGTATTATTATGTCAAAATGAATCTCAAAGCCAGGCACGGGGTCGCCTGCCTGTAATCCCAGCAGCTCAGGAGGTTGAGGCAGGAGGATTGCAAGCTCAAAGCCAGCCTCAGCAACTTGGCAAGTCACTTAGCAACTCTGAGAGCCTGTCTCTAGATAAAAAATATTAAAAAAAGGTCTGGGGATGTGATTCAGAGGTTAAGTACCCCTGAGTTTAATCCCTGGTAAAAAAAAAAAAAAAAGAAGCTTAATATTATGTGTATCTATAATGTACTAATAAGAATATGATGATGATGATGATAACCATAACAAAAAGGCTTGAGGTATTGTACAGAGAGAGCCCTGGTTCTATCGGCAGTACTACCAAAAAAAGAAAGAAAGAAAAACCATAATTTACCACTAAAATTTGAGTATTTCCTGCTTATACAGTTGCTGTTAATGAGTGTGAAGCAAGCCACCCAAAGTGGCAGGGGATTATCTCCAAACATCAAACCTGTGCACTACCACTCTGAGATGAGGGTTTGGTGAGGTTGCTGCATTTGTCTCCTCAGTCTTTTGACTAGAGGCCTCTTTCTCTCAAGGAAAGAATGCCGGAGCGTTGGTTCAATACCTGCATCTGCTTCTAACAGGAGGTACGTCTTTAGGAGGTACAAACAGGTACTCGAGGAGATTTAATTTCCTCATTCTGAAACTGAGAATAAAAGTATGTCCCCTCACGGGCTTATTTTGTGATAAGCAACAAGGATGAGAGCTGTGAAAACAGTCAGATGGTTTGCAATGTATATCAGTCCATTTTGGTTAGTATAAGAAAATATTTGAGGTAGACTGTTTTGTAAAGAAATGAGGTTCATTTGGTTCATAGTTTTGAGTATGAAAGTTTTAAGATTGGACTGTCTATTGGTTGAACCCTTGGTGAGGGTTCCCAAACTTACAGGAATCATAATTTCCTATTTTTCTGGCATATGGTGAGGTGATGAGTGGAAGAAAATCACATGGGCAGACAAGAGAACTGAGAGACTGAGGTCCCACAATCTCTCTTGAGTGCACCCCGCCATTGACTAAGGATCTTCCACTGGGCCTCACCTCCTGAAGGTTTCACCACCCTTTACATTGCCATCTTGGGGACCAAGCTTCCAACTCACATAGCTTTGTAGGACCCTTTCCACCAGATCCAAGCTATTTCAGAGCGGAACCCATTTCTCCTACTCATGAACCATCGATCTTGTTTGGGTGCAGGACTAAGCAGGGGTATAATGTTCCATGATAGCATAAGTGATAGAGTTAATCCAGGGTGAGTGTACACAACCAAGTCATCTCCAAAAGTCTTGGCTGTGGATATTTTTTTGAAAGATCTCATGAACCCTTATTACCAGAATATGTTTGAAGCCACATCTAGGACACACAGAGTGAACATTTATAGTTCAAAAACTGTGGTTATAAGTTATTATAGTTTGGATCTGAGGTGTCCCCCAAAAACTCACATGTGGGACAATGTAAGAAAGTTCGGAGGAGAAATGATTGGGTTGTAAGAGTCTTAACCCAATCGGTGATTTAATCCCCTGATAGGGATTAATTGAAGTGGTAGTGTGGCTGGAGGAGGCGGGAATTGGGGCATGGCTATCGGGTATATATTTTGTATCTCAAGAGTGGAGAGTGTCTCTCTCTCTCTCTCTCTCTCTCTCTCTCTCTCTCTCTCTCTCTCTCTCTCTCTTTCTCTCTCTCTCTCCTTTCTTATGAGGTGAGCTGCTCCCCTCTGCCACACTCTCCCACCATGATGTTCAGCTTCAGGGAACGGAGCCAGCCTTCTATGGACTAAGACCTCTGAAACTGTGAGCCCTCAAATAAACTTTCCTTCTCTATAGTTATGCAGGTCAGGTGCTTGAGTCACAGCATTTAAAAAGCTGACTAAAACATAAGCCCTCGTCCATTCCATCTTTGCTTATTGGGACTAGGTCTAATCTTGTTGCTTTTGCAAGATGTCAGGGGACACCCAGCTCACTTGAACCACTGTCCTGCCTGTTGCCCTACTGTGTTCCCAAGAGAGTGCAACAAAGAATGCTCATTGGACTGTACATCTGAGCTCATCAGACTGTACATCCCGAGCCCACCTCAGCTCTGAGTCCCAGAGCTTCCCTGGCGTGGGGTGCTGACTTACTCAATGCAAACACTACAGGTATCCCTTTCTGTCTTCATCGAAGGGTCTTATTTTCATTCTAAAATGGGTAACTCTGAACCTTTCACTAAGGACAAACTCTGCATTTTATTTTGATTTTTCTTGTTTGTTTATTTCATAGTCAAATGAGATTGGAAAATATGAATGAGAATTTTCCTTTGAAATATGAATTCATAATAATTTTTAAGGTCCTGAGAAATCCTGCAATATTTCCCAAACTGATATGAATCGTATTTTCCTGGCACAATTTTTGCAAATTTTAAAGACACATAAAGTAATGTATATTTTTGATGTATGCATAATTGGGAAAAGAATAATTCATGTTGTGGAGAATTTGGAAAGGACTTGACTAGGGACAGAAGGGCTTTAGCTTCCTTTGCAGATTACAATGGTTGTTTCCTGACATTGGATGCTTGCACTTCAAGAGTGTCCTGCACTTTCGTTTTTAATTTTAACAAGTGTCCTGTGAAAATCCTCTTTATGGCCCAGGTACTTCTCCTGGTTCTGACTTGGGGTTCCTACAAGTTTGTCTGGGGGTAATCCAGTGAGAACAGGTGCCTACATCTCACCATCAAATCACCTCTGTGCAAGTTCTGGGAAGAGAGGGCCAGCGGAATCCACTGTCTTGGGTTAAGACACAGCCAGGTGCTGAATGTCACTGATGCTTGCAGCAGGCAGTGCTCCAGGAGTCTAGTCAGCTGCTCCTCCTCCTCCTCCTCCTCTTCTTTGCTCTCTTCCAGGAAATGGGCAGGATCCTGAGGAGATGGACCAGGCACAGCTTCTCACCACACCACGAGCAGCTGCGGGGCAGAAAACCTAGGATTAAATTGGGTCTGTTCTTTTATGGATTTGACTTTTTAGGAAAATCATGGAGAATATTATATTATCCCTACCTCTCCATAGAACTCTCTCTCTGAGAAATGTTGCCCTGGCGACCAAACACAGTTTGAACAAACAGCTGATTATATCCCCTTCCTCTGACACCACCACAGCCTCCTGCACTTACCACATGAAATGCACACCAGTGCTCCACGGCACTCTGGTGTCAGGACCACAAGGACCAAGCAACATCCAGCAAAAGGAAATCTGTCCCTGTGCTCCACCCCAATCTCAATGTCACATTCCCTTTACAGAAACTGACTTTAATGCCTCTGACCTCTCCAGTTTCCACTTACTGTATATCAGTGTTTCAGGACCAGTTCTCCGAAGGGCCAATAACACCTTCAACTTATGTCTGGAGGATGTGCAGCTCTAAGATCTTCATCAGTTTCAGCAAATTCCTACCTGAGCAAATGACAGAAGCAAGCATGAGGATTTGATGCCAGGTGAACACTCTCCCTATTCTCACTACAAGTCTCAAAGTTAGGGATGAGTTAAGGACAGTGAAGGAAAGGGACAAAAAGTGAATCACATCCCATAATAATCCACTTGATGTCAAGAGCTATACTGGGCAGCAACTGTGTTCTTCAACCTGTGGGCCTTGCCCAGAGGATAACTGTAACACAGAACACACTTCTGTGGCTGCAGGTGAAGAACTTGAATTTTCTTCACTTCTCCTCCATTTCTTCATCCAAAACTTGATTGATAGATGGTTTATGAGGATAACAGTTTATGAAAAGAGAAAGGCACATGGTGGGAGGCCTCCATAGGTAAGTGGAGATGAAGTTCCCAACAGAAGTGAAGAGACTGACCAGGAGTCAGAAGGAGGAGGCAGCACAGACTGTCCATCCATTGGCTCAGGGAGCGTACACCCGTGTGTATCTCTTGTCACATTCCCAGCCCTGCGAATGCAAGTCCAGAGTCAGGAAGGGTTTAATTCAAAGCGGATTCACAATTGTTACATTTTCTAATTTTATTTTTCTCAGTCTTTTATTTGCTCTAGTGCCCTCCAAGTGTCTTCATATCCATTATTCTATTTAGTTATCCAAAGTGCTGTGGACTAAGCGATTCTGTTAATGTCATGGAGGATATGGAAAAGGGAGGGAGACCTGCTCAAGGTCATTCCTAAGTGGCACAGTCAGAACAAAATCAAAATAATCATCTTGTTTTCTTTTCTCGACACTGGTTCTTTACTAAGTTGGTGATATAGATTTGAAGGCCAATAGTCAGACCCAGGGCCTCACTCCAACCAAATGCAGGTAAAAGGAGACATCTGCATAGACTGAATTACTCTGGGGAGCCAAGGTTTCCTCCTTGGATTGCGCCCTTCCTCCCCTCTATGCAGAGGTAGCAATGACAGCCTGCTAACTTTCCCATCAGAACATGACTTTGTTGTTTGTTTGATCCCAAAGCCACACAACAGTGATTTTTCCATTATCTTTTACTTTTCTTTTTTTTTTTTTTCCATAGTGGGAAAATCCTCCTGTGAAATGCCCTGGAAAATAGGAATTGAAACTTTGATTAGCAGCAGGTTGATCTTATTTTGCAGTGGTGTAAATTAATCTCTCCATGTTCTGAAAGTCCTGTCCCCATAGGATCTTATCTTGTGTGTACTTCAAAGCACCCCCCTCCCCATGCCCGGGAAGCTGTGAAGACACAGTGTTAAACACTGGAAAGTAATAGCTCTAGTTACATGCAACCAAGGGCAGGTTTGAGGACCAAATTGGCTTTTTGTTGTAGTTTTGTTTAGAACCAAAAAGATCAAACACACTCAGTAGCATTTCAAATTTTGTCCCAGGTATGCACTGGGGAAAAAAAAAAAAGGAGAAAGAAAAAAAAGGAAAAAAGTACAAAACAAAACAAACAAACAAACAAAAAACCAGTACATCTTTCTTTCACCCAAAACTCCTTCAAACAGATTACTCATCAATTCATTGATTAATTTTCTCTTCCTCAGGAAAAAAAAAATAGTATTTTGATTTCTTTATGCACTTTCCACCATTGTACCAGCGTGAAATGTGCCTCTCGTTCCTGCAGCATCTGAACATACATTATATTAGCAGTCACCATACCGACTCTTAATTATGCATTTAACTCTCTCCCAATAGATAGTGCACTTTCAGAGAATAGGAATGAGAGGACTGTAACCTCCATCATTTACAGTGATTGGCAGTACACTCAGAATTTAGAAATTTCTCTGAAAATGTTTATTGAATGGATGATGAATGAGTGATGGAATGAATGAACAAATCATCGCTCTTAATCTTCAAAATGACTCTTCATGACAGATAATAGACCTGAAAGTTTTGAGATGGGAAAGATAAGATCAGAATGCTTCGTTCATAACAATGCTCATACAAAAAATCAATTGCAAAGGTAAAATTAAAATTCAAGGATTTATTTTTTTAAACTTGTCTTTACTAGAAGCTAAAGATGAAAGTTTGTACAAAAATATAGTCCTGATTGTTATTTTTTTTGTCCAATTAGTTTAGCAAGCAAGAATAGCTTCTAGGATAATGTTTTGGTGTGTGTGTATATGTGTGTGTGTGTGTATGTGTGTGTGTGTGTGTGTGTGTGTGTGTTTTCCTAAATGACATCCGTTTGATAACTAAGGCAACTCTGAAAGATGTGTCTTGGGAATAGTATTTTAACTGAAAAAATTTCTTTCCTGAAATAGTACCTTTGCTGAGCTCTGTCAAATTTATTGTCTAAGAGCCGCAGAAAACAAGGGTGCAAAGCTCAGAGGACTGTGGCCCGGTGCTAAAATAATTAGAAAGGGTTATGGATGGCGATGCACAAGGACTTCTGGGACAGGGTGATTTCAAGGAGTTTCCATGTTCACAGGTGAAGTAGGTTGTATTCAGCCCTGCTGCTGGACTGGGCAGGTCCTTGATGCTAGGATGAAGGGATCCTATGGAAAGTCTTGTGGCCCATGCACCTGTGACATTTGCTGCCCCTGAGTTGCCCTGGAATAGCTGCTCATCGGCTTCCAAGACAGCACTTGAGGGAAATTAAGTCCCCTTACAATGGGTTTCTTACTAATTAGAGAATGACACCATAATTTTAAAAAAACAGAAATGGTAATAATGGTAAATTTTATACACATCCTAACTGCCTAATATGAGTCTCAGAATATAAATGATTATTGTTTAGTATTTAAAAAATGACATGATAGTAATTTGTCTTCTTTGCCAGAATCCCTAGAATAGTAAAAGGATACAAGCTATGAGGAAAGAGCAGACCCACCTCTGCTGTTTCCTAGCTGTGTGGGTTTGCTCATTTCTCTTTGTTTCTCTGGGCCTCAGACTCTTAGCATGGAATCCTGATACCTGTATTCCAGGGTGAGCAGCAGGATGCATGGGGCAGCGTATGAGGAGAAGGCCTGGTGGGACCTGCTGTAGGAGACATTGCTTCATGTCTGTCAGCTCTGGGACTCTGGCAAGCTGTGTGATCTGTCTGACCCTTGGTGATGCTCATCTGTCAAACAGAAAAGTAATAATGACCCTACAGGGTCACTGGGCAAAGTAAACAAATTAATCTACATAAAACTCAGAATGCATAACATAGCAAGTGCTCTAAAATACTATTTTATTTATTTTTGTCTTCCTTTTCCTCTGGCAGTTTCTTCTATGATGAAGTGGAGACTCAAGATGCCTATGAAGAAGGATGGCAAATGTGAGAATCAGAGGTACTTATTGATCCTGTTCTGAGGCTGGACAGAGCCCAAGCTGTTAGTGTTGAGATAGGACCTTACCGTGTGGCATTGTCAGTTGATTCTTTATTGCATGCTTTTCTTGAAGAATGAAGGCACAAAAGGACTCACAGCCAGTAACTTCAGGGCCAGTGTTTTATTCATTCGGCTTGATGGGCACAGCATTACAGTGCACATGGATTTAAGTGGCCAGAGCCCAAGAGCCAACTTTGTATCCATGCTCACTGGAGAGTGTTGTGTTGCCTACGTCCAGAGCAGAAGCTCTCTGAAGTGGACGTAGGAACCTCTTAGACGCTGACAGCCTCTCTCAGGTTTCTTAGGCCCTTTCTACAACAATCTGATGATTGCAATGTGAATGGATTAGAAATGTTAGAAATGGACAATGGATGTATGGGTAGTGGTGATATCATTGTTGGTCAAAGGAGAATAGGTGGCTTTAAGTTATGTCTCTGACCACTGCCCCAAAATAGTCTTTCTGGGGAAAGCAATTGTTAAGTGTTAAAGGAATGTAATTTAGCTTGGAGAGGAAGATCTGGATTCCAGCCCTCCTCTATTGATTGACATTCCCATGATGGGGGCAGCCCATGTGACCCTTTGGACCACCATCTGCTCTCTTACTTTGTATATTGAGAAAAGTGGTGAATATTGTACATGATATTGCTTTGCATGTTCTATCAAGCCACACAAGTTATTACTATGATACTCAACATGGTTGCTACTACCTTTGTGAGGGATAGGGAAATAGCTAGTTCTTGTTCTCAAGGAATTAATACCTTGAACTGAAGAAAAGATTCCTTGTTCTATAAAGAGATGCCCTTTAAATCCACACCAAGAAGCATAATTAGAATCTTTAGTCTCCAAAACAAAGAGAATGATGGTTTTGTTTTGTACAGTCCTGCTCACCTGGATGCCTGAGTGCTACTTAATGAAATAAAATTATCTCTCTACCTGGTCTCCAGCATGATTTCTGGACTAACTTTGGGCATACTAAGCTTCAGTTCTTTTTTTTTTTTTTTTTTTGAATTTTAATATTTATTTTTTAGTTCTCGGCGGACACAACATCTTTGTTGGTATGTGGTGCTGAGGATCGAACCTGGGCCGCACGCATGCCAGACGAGCGCTCTGCCACTTGAGCCACATCCCCAGCCCCTAAGCTTCAGTTCTAATGGGAACTTCCTTGTATCTTCACATGAGTGACTTGATCATGTGACTCTTCTCCCATTTGAAGTGCCCTGTCCTGGTCACATCCTGGCCAGCTCTGACTTCCTTTGCTATGGATTTTCACTTAGTGCTGGAGTTCCTTGTCCTATTTCTACTAAAATAACACTTCTCATATTGTGATGGATTTGTTCTTATAACTTCTCTGTCCTTATAAATGGCAAATCTTCAGATCGAAGGCATTGTCTATCATCTTGACATTTCAGTTCCTTCTGAAGCCTGGCCTAACATCAGACCTTCAACACGTTTCAGAAAGAGAAAAAGCAAATGAAAAAGAAAAGAAAGCTTTCAAGGTCGAGGGGCAGAGTAATGCCTAGGAAGGAGAGGAGAACGTGAAGCTACCCTGTTGCCAGTGTTCCTGAGGAACACTTGGACATGGGAGTCTGCAGGGCTGACAGTGGGTGAGTAAGGACAGCAACTGTCCACTGTGACAGCAGAGACCAGACCTAGGATGGTTGACAGGCTTTGGCCAGCATAGTCCTTCTGGGCAAAGAGATCCAACATGGGTTAGACAATTACAGTGTGGAGATGTTGCTAAGAGTTCATTGTTATTTATGAATAGGGGGAAAGACGCCTTCCCCAGAAAACTCCTTCTGCTCCTCCTGTCTCCTTTTGCTACAATTGTCATTTTGTGATTCTGGGTAAACAATAACTGGGGGAGAGGGAACACAGGGAACAGGGAGGGAGTGAGGGCAGGAAGGGATGGAATTCTGTTTGAAAAGGACGAGGAAGAGCATTGTGTGTGGGCTACTGGGATCTATTCTGTTTCCTAATTTATTGCTCTTATTTCTAGGATCTACCATCAGGCTTTGTGCACGGGGGATTTAGTAAAGTTTGAAGTGACTCAACTCAGCGCTTTGTTCACATCTCTTCCTGGTGCCCCTGAACTTGTCCCCACTGGACCTTCTCCATCACTCTCTGACCCTCCACCCATCTGTTTCCTCAATTAGTCTAAAACTTTATCATATAGCTATTTACTCGGTGCGTGTCAGACTTTCCCAGTATGATAGCTCCAGAGAGCAGGAACTTTATGTGATTTGTTCAGCTCTTTATTCCCAGTACCTACAATGGTATCTGATACACACTCGAGCCACATCCCCAGCCCCTACACGAGCAATATTCATTGAATATTGTTGGATAAATGAGTCAGTGCCAAAGGCGATTTTGCCATACTGAAAGAAGCTAGTGCACTAAAACAGATTCTGCAAACTTTCAACAGGGCCAAATAAAATGTGACTGCCACTAAGTTCCCATGTGATGAAAGGATCACAAAGAGTGTCCATGCCTCAGAATGTACCTGTTGTGTCTCCAACATTACCTGCCTCTGCTCTACTCACATCTGCAAAGGATTAGATTTCACCACTGTACTTCTGAATCGTGTTTCACGTGGCCCCTGGACCTCCCGAATCACCGTGCTCTCACTAGGTCCTCCACCCATTAGGCAGTAAGTCCCCTGAGAGCAGGGACTGGACTACCCCATTTATCACTGCATCTTCTACAGTTGGTGGGCTGCCTGCTAAAATGACCATTCTTCTAAAAATCTCTGAGAATGAATGGGGGGGAAAGAAGTGAACAAATCACTTACTGTGTTTTCCCTCAACTCAAATTATCCTAAAATCTCAAGCTACATTGGTATTTCTGCAACAAGACTATACACATGTCATTTTCAGGCATAAAGATGTTCAATAACTTTCCATTACTTATATAATTAATCACCTACTTGCGTCCCTGACCCTCCCACCAAGCTGAGGTGGCAGGATTCATAGGATGGGGTTGCTGCACTGCAGGTCCAGAGTTTCAGGGGTACTGTCCCAGTGGGTAGAAAATGCAAAGCATCAAACCAAAGAGGATTCTTCTTGAGCCTTAAGATTTAATGACAATTTTTTGGACTCTCTTGAGACCTATCCCAGTTTCTGATTTCTGTTTCTCCCTTTGTGTTTGTATTTTGGAAACTCAGAGTGCCTCTGGCTCCACAGGTTCACAGCCTTGAGATGAAAGGTTGAGTGTCAGTCATGTATGATTAAGGTGATTTCCAGATGAAACCTCATACTTTAGATCTGAGATCTATTGCTGAAATGAGTTTAGAGCTTTGTGGCTGATAGGATGAAACAAGTGTCTTTTACATGCAAGGAAGACGAGAATCGAGCATCGCTGGGCTGGAATGCCAAGGGCCTGCGTGTTTATATGTCCACAAAATGAACATGTCAAAACCCCAATCTCCCTGTGGCTGTCCTTGAAGACGGGCCTTGTAATCAACAGTAGCTGCATGAAGTCACAGGGTGAGTCTCTGACTCAACAATTGGTGCCCTTAGCAGAAGGAACATCAGAAAGATTGTCTTCTCTCTGTCTCTCTCTCCATGCACCCCTTCAGGGAAAAGGCCATGTGAGGAACAGGCAGAAGTCCGCTCTCTGCAAGCCAGAGCAGGTACCCCCATTAATAATCAACCCTGCCAGACCTTGATCTGGAACTTAGGGCCTTCACAACTGTAGGAAGATAGATTTCTGTTTGTTAAACCACTCAGCTTACAGCAGAACAGACAGATCCATACTCCACGAATCACAAAGCCTGCAGTGACCTCAATACACATTCTTCTGTTCTTAGAATCTCAAATCCTTAGGCACCCTGTGCTCTGCCTACATAGATGGCCAGTGTATCCCACTTTCTTTGCTGTTTTGCTCACACATGAAGTGGATACTCCATGAAACTCTATTATATTAAATGAAAGTAAATTGAGTCGAGACAAAGCATTGGGTAATTTTAACTTTATAGCTGGAGAATAGGCCTGAATTGGCCAATTTAGGAAATGGATTTTAGCGGTAACCAAATGCACTGATCTAGTTAATGACAATAGACCAAGCTACTGCGGCTGCATGCTTACAAGCACTTTTGAGAAAAGTGTGTTTGGATGGACTGTAGTGCCCTGTGGAACAAAGAAAGGCTGATTCACATGGATGGGAATCTTTGCTCTATATCTTGCCAGATGTTGTTCAGGAAAATGTCATCGATCCTCTCTATGCCTTGGTTTTCATATTTATTAAATGGGAAGAGTGGTTCCTACTTGCCATCTGATAACCAAAAGAGAATGATGAGAGAGTGAATGGGACAGGGTTTGCACACCAGAGCTTTGCAAACCATAGACTGGCAGTGTGGGAGTTTGGTATTGTGCCAAGGAGCACAATGCCTGACACATGCTTGACGTTTCATGAATGTCTGTGGAACAAGTGCTCTTTTGAGATGAGTACTCGGTTTGGCTCCAATACATCCCCCTGAGCTTTACCAGCCCTTGCTCAGCCAGCACTGTGTAATCCTGGCAGTAGCATAAGGACAAATACTTGCTCATTCTGTTTTAGTTTCCTGTACTGTGTGTGTACGAGGTAGAAGTTTACTAATTTCTAGTGATGCGATAAATGTAATCATGATTCTTGGCCATAATCTAGGTTTTTCTTAAGTTATTATTTAAGAAGAAAGTATTCCTAAATAATTTAGTCCCTTACAGTGAAACTAGATGGTGACTGGTGCTATTTATGAATGGAGTTTGCTCCATGATGTCCTGGAGGAAAACTTTGGATTTCTCCAACAAAGCATTTAAAAATTGTCATGAAATAATTTATGGTTTTATTCTATTCAATATCTTCCTTGACTCCATCTTGTGAGTCAAGTTTGTATAGTCTCTGAAATATAGGCTGCGTGAAGGCAAGTTCTGTGTCTGATTTTTTCATTCTTTGTGGAGTGAGTAAATGAATTTAAGTGTGTACTAATATTTCAAGTTTTCACCAGCCTTTCTTGGCATGCCACTAATAAGTACCTTGTTTCAAAACTTTGAAACAAACTTCAAAAGCCATTTATTTTTAAAATAACTTTTAGTTATACATGGACACAATATCATTATTTTGTTTATTTATTTTTATGGGATGCTGAGGATGTAACCCAGTGCCTCACATGTGTGAGGCAAGCATTCTGTCACTGAGCTACAATCCCTGCCTTCAGAAGCCATTTATTGATAAATTTCCTTGCAACTAATAACCGTAATTAATATCACATGCAACCTCACAGTTTTCAGATTTACTTCGTTTAGTTATTTTAGCACTCTTGAACCATAAAGAAAAACATTACCTCTTCGTGAACCATAAGAAAAACCATTACCCCTGATAATTTAATTCAGTGTTTTAAGAAATTACATATAATTTATTTTAAATAAATTAATTTTATTTTCTCACAATTTGGAGGCCAGGAGCACAAGATCAAAGTAGCAGCATGGTCAGATCTTGGTAAGAAACCCTTCCTGGCTTGCCGACGGATGTCACCTTGCTGGCTCCTCACACAGCAGGGAAAGAGAAGGAAGACAGAGGTGTCTGGTGTCTCTTCCTACACGGGCACTGATCACACCATGAGGAGCCCACCCTCATGGCCTCATTACTTAATCACCCACATTGTCATCAGGATTCCACACAGGAGGTTTCCTTGGGGCACATAAGTACCTGTACTCTAGGTAGTGCTGATCATGTGTGGCCAGGCTAGAATCCCCCCAAATTCTGTCAATTCTGGATAATACAATATTTCCAAGAAAGTAAGCTTTCTGTACTTCTCCCTCCAAAGAATTTATGATCCCAAATCATATTTTATAGGTTCCTCTTGATTTTCTTCTAATTAACCTAGCCAGTCCTCCATGGCTGAGGAATTTTCTCCACAGGAGAAATTTGGTAATATCTGGTGATTTCTTTGCGACTATTGGGAAGTGTTACTGTCATCTAGTGGGTTCAGGGCTGTGAATGAATACCCTATGATGCACAAGACAGTTCCCCACCACAAGGAATACTGTAAGCCCAATCCTGCCAACACTGAGAACCCTTCACCTAGATAAGTGAAGACTCGCCGTACTTTTTGTTTTTGGAGCTGGAATTTTTTTGTGTGACAGGTGGTATCCCAGGGCTTCTGACCAGCTCCAGTGGCCTGGAAACCCAGTCCTTCATTATTACTCAGAGGGGACTCAGATCCAAGTTCTGATTTCAACCCTGGCATTCCATGATTTAACCCAATGCAAAAATTTGCATCTGCCAAGTCCTAACTATCAATGTCAAGTGCAAGAGGAACTGTCTCCGAATTCCAGATCCTTTTCATAAAGGGGTGGGGGGAGGTTTTATGGAAAGGAAGGATGTCATATCAAAATGGAGAATAAGAGAATGAGAAACAATGTGGATTTGGAAGCCAGCACTTCTTAATACTAGGGATGTCATTTTGGAAAAAATTACTAACTCTTTCTGAACTTCTGTTTCCTCATTTGCAAAGGGAGGATAATTATATATACCTTATAGTATTGAGCTTGTACATATGATAATATGGATGTGGATATGGTGTCAAGATGAAGTAGTAACGGTAGTTATTAACAGTAATGACAGCCACAAATGATAACTAGCATATTATTAAAATCAAATATTTAACATTTCTGCCTACCTTTATGTTAGTGTTTCCATTTCAGCCCTGAATCAGTTGAGGCTTAGGAAGGTCAAATGACTTGCTGAGGACCCCAGGGCTGGACCAGGTTGGCCTGGGATTCGAGTCTGGTAACTCACGAGTTCCTTTTCTCAGCTCCTGCCTGTATTTAGCATTTTATTCAGTAACCAGTGTGCTTTATAAATGGTGCAGGCAAAAGGTGATGGTCCACAGGTGGGCTGGGTGAAGGGTCAGGGTCAGCCAGGGCATCGTGACTGTAGCCATGTGGTGCCCGCTGCCTCATCAGAGCCTGGGAGAAGGTGACCTGCTTGGATAAAGGACCCTGTGGAGCCTGAAACTTTCAGAAGCTCTGGATTGAAGGCCCTGCTGGATTAAACAACCCCTGCCCAAAAGGCCCACAGCAGTGAGGGAGTGCAGCTCTGTGGACAGTACAGATGCTAAAACAGTCCTTCTCCATGGAGCATTCGTGTGACCTGCTCTTTACAGGAGGTCCAAGCTGCCCCCCACAGCTTGCATTCAGTACCAGCGCTGCTCTCTCATCTTCAGAGCCTGCTCGGGGAGTGGGCCCGGTGCTGGTTAATTAGCCATCTAAGGGATGGCAACTCCTAATAGGGCATTGCATTCCCTTTTAACCACAAGGCCATTGTTCCCTCCCCACCAGGTGCAGCTGACCTAGAAACAGGCCGCATTGTACCTACGCTGGGACTATTTAGCAAGCAGCCTATTTTCTGCTCCAGCTCAGCCAACAATGGAAGAGGCGGCACAGAGAGGGGTAATACCTGCGTATGGAGGGGAGTTAAGTCCTCACTGAAGCCATTATGACACAAAGGAGAAGAGGCAGCTCTGTGAAATTGGTGGCATGCAAGCACAGAGGCACTCTCTTGCTGACAGCAGACAGGTTGTAATACCATTGCCCTGTTTACCCAAGCCTGGGGAGGCGACCACCAGTGACTTCCCCACCTGCCAGCCTGTGCTCTAGCACCCAACTCATAGTTAGCACTCAGACATTGGTGGCTTTTCCAAAGCCACACACATTGGCCATGCTGAAAAGTAAGCAGCAGACACTGCCCCTGTGTGGCACCTCCTTACTATTCCCCAGCTTTCTCCCGGTCCAGAGCCTGGCTGTCTGTGCTCATGTCTCAGCTCCACCTTGCCATGATGTCCCCACTCCTGAGCTCTTGGGTCAGACATAGGCACTGATCACAGACCCCCTTTACCAACTTTCAGCTCCCTCTTGTGGTCTCTGACTCACCTGCTACTTATCATGATAGTTCTGTCTAAATCAGACTCTGCTTGGAGGGCACCTCCCTCCTAGGCAAGAAGGCAAGGCAGTTGCAATAGGGAATGAGTTGTACTCATTTCCAGCTTAATAATGAGAAAATAACTTGGAGTATCTTTCATACCATGCTGTATAGTAACCAATCATTTTCTCATATACTAATAGATAACTTAAAGTTGTTTTAAATTTTTCAATGAATGCCAAACGTTACTACCAGCACACCAAGTAGACTACATGCCTGAATCTGGGCATTTCTAGGTGGGAGAAAATGCAGAGAAGGAGACATTTTTTAATTCAACACCTCACACGGTACGAGGCCCCAAGTTATTTTCTCATTATTAAATTGGCAATCTGTACAAACATCCGCTTACTGTATGCTCTCAGGCTGCCTTGGGGGTACAGAGGGAAGGAAGAAGATAAAGGGTATGTGAGCAGGCTGCAGGAGCTCAGAGCTGCTGGAAGAACTGGGAGCCAGTGAAGAGTGAACCCTCAGAGTTACCTAAGCAAGAGTCGAGGTGCTGGAGAATCTGCACACCCACTCTGCTCACTGGTTAAAGGCTCCTGCCCAGGGATGCTAGACCCTTGGTTCTCTGCCACCTGGCTCTTGGGAAGTCAAACAAGCTGTCTTGGAGTGGGAAGCACTTAGGCACACAGTGGCAGGTGGCAGCTGCTGGGATCTGGGTGGGCATGCATTGAGAAGTTGAGGCAAGGGGAGCAATGTGGGCACAGTAGCCTCAACCTGGATCCTCACTAAATTGTTGAGAAAAAAAACAACAACAAAGAAGGAACTTTTATTGAATGTCTGGTAGAAAAGACATCTTGTGTTCAGGGTTTTATATACTATCTCACACAATTTAATCTTCACAATAATTTCTCAAAGGTGGTATCAGTATTGCCGGTTTCATTTTTAAGAACTAGGACCCAGAGACCATAAAATCCCTTCCACACGTGCCATCACGCAGGGGCACACAGCGTTCATTCGACCCTGTCTTTTCACTTTCTGGAGCATAGTTATCGGAATTCAAGCACTAGTTTCTTTTCTCACCTGTATAGAAATTGTTTCTGAACCTTGAGATTGAAAAGTGACTGAGGAAATAGGAATCAAAACAGTGAAGCTTACAGTTGTGAGGAGACTTTGAAACGTGGCCCTTCCTGGGCTGCCTCATCTCACCGTTAGTGACCTAGAAAAGGGAGGAAATAACACTTTAATGAAATCAGCACATGGTCTCAGAATGGAGGGTGCTCTCAACATCCACTCTGTAGGATAAAGGGACCAGGGTGTGTAAATCCAGTGTACAGAGAGAGAGATCAGCCCCTCAGAAGTCTCTAAAGAATAACAGGGCAAGGAGCTTGGGAAGCCTGCTAGCTCAGTCCTGGAGCAAATTAACCAAAGGTCCAAGGAAGGAGGAGGAGGAGGAGAAGGAGAAGGAGGAGGGGGAGGAGGAGGAGGAGGAGGAAGGGGAGGAGGAGGAGGAGGGGGAGGAGGAGGAGGAGGAGGAAGGGGAGGAGGAGGAGGAGGGGGGGGAGGAGGAGGAGGAGGAGGAGGAGGAGGGGGAGGAGGAGGAGGAGGAGGGGAGGAGGAGGAGGAGGAGGAGGAGGGGGAGGAGGAGGAGGAGGAGGGGGAGGAGGAGAAGGAGAAGACTGAAGCAGAACACCCCTGACAGGCGTTCAGAGCTACTGAGGCTATTTCCAGAAGTAGGATAAATGTGGTGACACTTGATCAATGAGGGAGAAGCGAGATCCTGCCTTCAAGGAGGCTGGAGAGACCACGCCCCGACACAGGGTTTATTTCCAAACCCTGACACTTCAAGGGAGAGCATCTGAGCAAAGAGCCAAGGTCCTATGAAGACACAGAGCGTGTGCATGATTGTGTTGCCTGCAAGGCAGGCGGTGCCCGCCCGGAGCTTACTCTAGTAATGAATCCCCTGCACTTTCAGATGGACCTGCACATGTTTCCTGGTGCTTCCAGGAAGAATTGCAGAGTAGAACATTACTCTTTCTTTTTCAGCTGAGTGGGCTAAAAGCCAGAAGTGGAGAGAGAGTGGGGGGCTTACAGAGCCACACAAACCCTGTCTCTCTGGACTCTCTCAACCCCTTTTTCCTTTTGGGGTAACTCTCCTTTACTATAAAATAGGAAGTTTCTGTTTTTCCTCATTTTTTTTAGATGAAGCACATTACCAAAAGTAATAAAATATTGCACAGAAGTTTATTATACTCATCAAATTAAACCAAAGCTATTGGAAGTGAAATGAAAATGGGAGTTCAAGAGTCCTACCTGCTCTGCCCCTTCCTCATCCCCAGAACCGGTCTTCAGAGCAGAACTTTGTTTTCTAGGATATGTTGAAAAACTTATCTATCTTCTGATTTTTCCACAGATATTCTACCAGTTGTAAAATTGTTTCCAGTTTTATTGAGGGAAGATTGCTAAAGGAAAATTAGATATATTTATTTTATTGATCCATTATAATTATACCTAATTGTGAGATTCATTATGCCATATTTGTAGATGCACCTAATTTGATTTTTATCAATTGGATATATTTATGGTATACATGTAAACGTTGTGAAAGATTTTCCACAACCAAGCTAATTATAATATCCATTAACTCACAGAGTTATTTTTTCTTCTGTCTATTGAAAGCACATAACCTTACCAATTAGTAAGGTTTAATTTGAAATATGATATTGCCAACTGTAGTCATTACATCATGTTACATCTCCAGAACTTATTCTGCTTGTGTAATGGAATCTATGTACTGGACCAACATTTTCTCATTATCCCTCCCCATAGCACAGCGCTCTACTTTCCACATCTAAGTGAGTACTTTAGATTCCATACATAATTGAAAAAACAGCATTTGTGTTCCAAGTCTGGCTTTTCTTCACTTGACATGATGTCTTCAACATTTATCTGCATTTCCCCAATGGCTGGATTTCCATCTTTTCTGGCTGAATAATCCTCCATTGGGTGAGCATACCATTCCATATAGGTACTTCCACTTCTGAGCTATCACAAATAATGATGCCCTGAACAAGTATCTTTCAAATATCCTGATTTTAATTCTTTTGGATAAATGCCCAGAAGTGGGATTATTGGATCATATGGTAGCTCTATTTGCAATTTTTTTCAGGAAACTTAATCTACTTTTCCATAATGGCCTTAGCAATTCACAATCCATTAACAGTGTATAAATCTTTTTTTTTCTTTATAAATTTATCAGTTTCAAAATATTGTAGCTTAATATTCCCTACCATTAAATATTACATAAATATAGATTCTGGTTTGAACTGCAGAAAAATCATTATGGAAAACAACTCACTTGAGCAACTGTGATCCTGATACTTCCTTCAGGTTCACAGCCATTAGTCCCTGAAGCACCTGGGTTGCTTACTTAAATCGATCATTGCCCAGTAGTCGAAACCCTCATATCACACATCAGAGGCTGATGCTGAAATAACTGGAGAAATGAAAGGGTCAGAGCTAATGGGTTGTCTTTTTTTTTTTTTTTTTTCAGCTGAAGGGGTCAAGCAATTACTCAACAGCCCTTAAATCATCCCCAAAACTTAGCACTGAAATGGGGGGGAAAAAAAACAGAAGGAAGAAAAGGAGGAAAAAAAAGAAGGGAGATGGGAGAGAAGAAAGAAGGGGAGGAGGAAGAAAGGAAGGAAGGAAAGGAGAGAAGGAGTAAAAGGAAAAGGAAAGAGAAGAGTAAGAAATGGGGAAAAGAGAAGGGAAGAAAAGAGGGAGAGAGAGGGTAAGGAAAGGGAGGAAATCTGGAAGGCATTTTAGTAGAATGACCACCTCACTCTGGGAACCAATCTACACTCTCCAAGCTTTAACCCTGCAAGTCCTGGGCCTTAGGCCTGGGTCTTCCCAATTTTCGGCTCCATGTTCCCCTGTAATACCATACCATTCCCAATCAGGATGACATCAGGAGGAGACAGAAAACATATTCAAGAACTTTGCCAGAAAGCTCCTGGATATTCCAAGCCAAGAAATGGGGGCAGATTGGCCGGTGTCCATCCAGAGCCTATTCTTGGCGTAGATGGGGATGTGTGGGTGAAAGCAAAGCAGGTTTTCAGCTTGGCCAGGGCCATGTGGTACAAGGCGCAGATTGAGGACCAGATCCAGATTCCCTTCCCACCCCCGCCATTTCTGACATTGTTCTGGTGTTTCTGCAGTGACATGAGGTTTAGCTTCCTTGCAAGATTCAAGATTCAAATTACATTAATTTGTGGGTGCACCAATAATGTGCAAGTGTACCTTTGCCCTCAGATCCTCACTAGCATTTATTATTGAATTCCTCATGATTGGCATTCTAACTGGTGGAGATGAAATCTCAGATAGTTTTGATTTGAATTTCCCTGAATGCTAAGGATGCTAAACATTTTTGCACATATTTGTTGGCCATTTGTAAATCTTCTCTCTTCTGTTGAGAAATGTCTGTCTTTATCATTTGGCCATCTATTGATTGGGTTACTTGTTTTGTAACTTTAGTTGTTTGTTGCTTTTCTGGTGTTACATTTTTTGAATTGTTTGCTGGCAAAGATTTCCCCCCATTCCATAGTCTTTCTCCTCATGCTTTTATAATTGTTTGCTTTGCTGTGCAGAAGCTTTTAATTTGAATCTATCCTACTTACTGATTCTTGGGTGACATCTATTAATTTTAAAATTATACTTTTTGCAAGAACTTAACCTACAATTGTTCTGTATCAAAAAAAAAGTATAATAGAGATTTCTATTTCAGCCATAAAGAAGAACTAAATCATGTCATTTACTTACAAATGGATGGAACTGGAGAACATGCTAAGTGAAATAAGCCAGAATCATAAAGTCAAGGGTCAAATGTTTCTCTTGTGTGTGGAAGCTAGAGAGAAATTAGGAATTTCTTTTAAAAGGAGGATCTCATAAAAATAGAAAGGAGGAAAGTGGAGTAGAGGAATGGATTGAAGTAGAGGGAGAAGGGTTAAGAAAGGGGAGAAACCGCAGAGTGAAATGGACCCAATTATGCTATGCATTCGTGCAAACATATCACAATGGATTCCACTTTTATGTGTAACTAAAATGTGCGCCAAGTTTAAAAAAATGTATATAGAGAAAAAAGTCCAATAGTGTAGAAAAAGGGGATTGGAGGGAAGGGAAAGAAGAGGAAATACTGGGAATTGAAATGAGCAAATTGTCTGTATTAATAAATCTGTCACAAATAACTTTAATTCATTCATTTATCCATTGCCATTCAGCCAATGGCAAATCCTCCTTCAGAGTTTAAACTTGGTTAAATTATTTCTTGTTTTCTGTGAGTTCTTCCCTTGGCCCCTCTAAACACATAGTGAGAATGTGAACTTCATAATAAAGGAAATTCGATTTTTGTTAAACTGAAACTCATAATCACAAATATTAGTAATTCAATTCTCCTAATTCTTCAAAAACAGATTTTGGATATTTAATTGCCTAACACTCTATAAAAAGTTTACATTTTAATTCAATTTCATATTTTATCATTTAATTTCCCCTAAAATATCTGGGTTAATTTAAAAAATATTCGTTTTTGCAAGAACTAAATCTATGATAGTTCTGTATCAAAAATGTATAATACAGAAGACAAAACACATGCTAGTCTTTAGCAGAAACTATGAAATGAGCAATTGCAGCAAGTATTTTGAAAGATCAAAAATCCCCAAATGGAGCTTCCTAATGAGCACACACAAGCGAGGTCAGAGACCAGTGAGACTTGGTTTTACCCTTGTCACTTGTCTTTCTCATGAGCACCCACCCATCTGGCAAGCAATGTAAGGAGAGGATACTTAGAGCTCCACCCAGTGTGACCTGAGAAATCTAAGGATTCCTGCAGCAAGGCAGCTCTTCAGAGGGCCTCCAAGTAGTGTCCAAAAGCCCACCCTTAGATATCCACAGCTTAAACTCTCCCACATGCTCAGGATGCCACCCACCAAGAGACTCAGATTTTACTGGACCACAGTAATCTAGTAAATTGCTAGATTACACAATCCCTGTCTGCCAAGGGCTGGAATGCAGCTGAGACCACAGCATTCTCATGCAGAGAGAAGGAACCCTGCTGAGGGATTACAACGCTGGATCTGCAGGTGGGTGAGCAGAGGCTCCCCTCCTAGCCTGCACTGCCAGTCAGAGTGAGCTCATGTGGAGGCACCATACTCAAGTGAGGCATTGGACCGGGCAGTGGATGAGTGGTAGAGCACCAGTCTAGCATGTGTGAGTCCTGGGTCTGCTCTTCAGCATCACCCAAAATAAAACTAATAAATAAAAAGGGAGCTTGACAACCAGGAGTTGCCAGAAGAGGAGCCTGTGGCAAATGAATAACTTCAGCCACCTCTCTTCCATAGATGCACTTTTGAAAGTCAGCCGGTCAATGGGAATACTGTGCTTCTGAGTCAGCCCATCAGCAATAGCCACTCCCTAATAGCTCACTTCCACAGCTGAACCACCAATGAGTCCTTGGATACTTCCTATTCTTAACCTCCTCTAAGCCTTAATCCCATGTTTCCCCCAAACCTGTCAGAAGTTCAACTTTTTTTTTGTTGTTGTTCAGAGAGACTGTTTTATCAGGACAGATCTCCCCTGCTTAGCAAGCATCACCACCAATCTTGGCGTCTTATCCTCCTCCTTTGTATTTACACTCATGAACCAATGAAACGGAACCACTATTCAAAAAAGTAATGGAAGAAAAATTTTGTGAATTAAAGAAAATAAATGAAGTTTAGAAAATGTATATGGTATCATGAAATAAATACTAAGAAGTCCACATCTGATGATAGCCTTGCATTCCAATTTAAAGAAAATCTACAAAGAGATGTATAAAAAATAAATAAATGTTATCTATGATAGACAGAGAAGGAAAGAGAGAGTAGAAATAAAAATTTAAGCAGTTTCATACTTCTCCAAAAAGAAGATACAAAGAAAAAGGAAAAAAAAAAAGAGGAAATATTTGAGTTTAAGAATATCTAATATTAGAGAAGAAAAAAGTAAAAAAGACAAAAGGAACATTATGCCAGAGGGCCCAATAAATATTAAAATCATTTCACCAGGACCATTGTATTACACAGTCCCAAGGCTGCTAGTCACAAAATAATGAGGTGCATGGCCAAAGGGTACTTCAATAAAATCTAAGCCAAACTGCATTTGTTTATGCATTTATTTATTTATTCTTAACTTGATTTAAGTAGAGGACACAGTTTTGCTCCAGGAGGAATATAATTATAGCTCCTTTAGTTCCTACATATTCCTGTGTCTGCTTCTGATGAAACCTCAGTGGTTCCAAGATCTGGGTATTGGCAAAACTAGCCAGGTTCCAAGTTTTAGTGAATCTTAAATCTGTTATCATGGTTTGCTAAACTTTATCAACTAACTGTTAAAAGTAGTATAAGGAAAACATGTGACTAGGTCCCAAAGAAGTAAAACAAATTCTGAAAACACTATCATTTTATAAGATTACCATAAGGAAGAAGTGAGACAAAAACTCCAGACAAGAAAGGGAATGACAAAGGAATTATTACTTGAGCTATCATATTTGCTCCAGAAAATGCTCAGAGGCTTGGATGCAAAGACTTTGGGAACATTCTTTGTCCTGAAGTTTGGGGGACTAGAAGAGGAAGGGAGCAGGCATTTCTGAGAAGTAGAATATGATGCTGTGGAACTTCCAAAGTGCTCACCCAAGGACACATCCTTGCCCAGCTCTCACTTCATATGCACATATCCCTTTGTGGACTCTAATGCTACTCTTCCCTGATCAGTAAAATCAAACAGAGGCTCAGGGTGTAATCTGCTGGCTCAGCAGTGGCCAGTGAGTTGTGTGATCTTAGTTCAGAACCAGCATCATCTACCTAAAAGGTCTATGCTCCAACCAATAAGGTCTATGAACTTGGGTGAGCATTTGAAAGTGTGGAGGAGTGGGTGTAGGCTTTAAGAACAAGAATGATTTGAAGAATGAAAACAGTGAGAAAATTTCCTACAAAATATCTGCATTGAGCTGGACATATTCGTGATGTTTCTATTAATCATTTTGTTTGAAAAATTACAAAGAGAAAATTATTTTTGTTTAAATGGTCGTGTATTGTCAGGGAATAAAAGAACATTTTTTAAAGTTATAAATCTACATCAAGAAAATGCACGTAGGCTCATGTTACAGATTAATATCTCCTCTATGCTAATTGACTTACTCTCTGGTGGGTCCCAAGAACACGCAGATTATTCTTTCTCATATGGAAGCATGTGTGATTATCTGCAAAGTGTTCCCAGGTGCCCAGTAAGGGTGGTTCATGAGGCACAGAGTGAATGGAGCGTGGTGCTGAGAAATGGTGTGTGTCTGCCTCCCAGGTTAACAAGGCTGCGAGGAGTTGTTCTCCGGGACAGACTCTATTTTCCTTTCTTTTAATTCTCCTTTTATTATTAGAATGATAATAGTAACATGAAGAGTTTCAAAATATGGCCCTAGAGACACAGATTGCCTGAAAGAGTGTGCAACATTTTGCCTATTGTGCAGGCTGCTCCCTCCCTAGCAGGGAAACTTGCTAAAAGAAACAAAGCTGTTATAGAAGTTTTGAAAGCAATGCATGAGCTTACAGAAACCCTGTGAAGACCTGCTAAGAGACGATCTTAGCAAAGAAAAAGAAAAATACCCTACAAAACATCACAAAGCTTCCAGAACTTTCTAATCGCTCCTGCTTCTATTCTGAATTTCTCTTAGTCACTCTCCTCCGTCTCTGCCTCTCCCTCCCCCTCTCTCTCTCTCTCTCACACACACACACACACACACACACATACACACTATTCTCCTTTAGAATTCCTTCCTCCACCTGGATTCATACCTGGACACTGAACAGAGAGCAGAGAAGTTGGGAAGATCTTGGAGGCTGACCATCTGCATTCCAGTGGGATCAAACATAAGGCAGTTAAAATGTCAGTGCCTCAGTGCCATCATCTGTGAAATAGGAATAATCAAAGCGCCTACTTTGCTGGTGATGTTACAGGACTTATTGCAGGTGACACACCCAGAGCAGTGCCTGGTGCATCTGGTGAACATGTCTGTGAACCACCACCACGATGCTGCCCGAGGAGTCCTCACCAGCAGAACACAGTGTTGAAAGTGCAGATGAGAGAACTTCTTCTATGAGAAATGCTCAGGTACTGTTATGGACTGAACCATGTGTCCCCCAAATTCATCTGCTCAAGTCCTAATCCTCAGAAACTCAGAATGTGAGTGCCTTTGGAGACAAGTCCTTCAAAGAGGTGATTAAGGTAAAGTGAAGTCCTCAGGGTGAGATAACAGATGTCTTTATATGATGAGATTGAGACACAGATAAAGATAGCACGCATGGAACATGGTGATGACCTGGTGCAGACATGGGTAGAAAACATGCCCAGGGGCAGGCTTCAGCAAAAGCCCACTCTGAGGACCCCTTGATTTGCACTTCCAGTCTCCAGAGATGTAGGAAAACAGATTTCCTTGTTTAGTTTAGGCCAGCTAGTATTAGGTATCTGTGGCAGCTCCCCCCGCCCAAAAAAAATAGCATAGTCATCAATATTATACTTTTCAAAAATTATTTCACTGAGAAAGATAATATTCATACAGTAAAAAAGTCTAAAACATAAATGCAGGATTTTCTGAACATAATGCCAATGCAGCTGCTTCCAGAGATGCTTCCCCCCTCTTCTTTTAAGTGAGCAGGCCATTTTCATTTGTCTTTTATTTATTTATTTTTTTTGGCCACTGTGGGTGTCAGGGGCACTTGACCATTGACCACATCCCCAGCCCTATTTTGTATTTTATTTAAAGACAGGTCTCATTAAATTGCTTAGCATCTCACTATTGCTGAGGCTGGCTTTGAACTTGTAATCCTCCTGCCTCAGACTCCCAAGCTGCTGGGATTACAGGCATGTGTCATCTCGCTGGTTTATTTTTGTCTTTTTAAATTAAACAACAACAAAAAAAAATCTATGAAAGGGCTCAGAAACACGCATCATTTTATACCTAGCTTTTATTACATTTACAGAATTCCCAAGCTTTATAGCGTGGAACTGTACTTTTATCAGATTTTGCTGCTGTACAGAGTGCCATTTCATGAGCATAGTTTGTGTGTACGTTCAACTATTAATGGAGATTTGGGCTATTCATGGTTTACATCATTAACAATCAAGTTTTAGTAAATTTTCCCAAGCATGCTTTCTTAGAAACAGATGCTCAATTCTCCAGGTTATGAACTTAGAAGTGGGTTTGGAAAGTCACTATGTAAGTCATTATTTAAGAGATTGTTCCTTTATCCTCTCCCTCCTTCAGTGAGTGACACTTTCTCTATCTGCACTTGATATTGTCATTTATTTTTTCTTTTAGCCATTTAGATGAGTATATAATGATATCTTTCTGGTTTTAATTTGCAAATCCCTGAGTAATAATGAGATTCAAAGTCCTATCATGTGGTTATTTTATTGACCATTTGAACTTTCTCTTTAATCAAATATATGTCCACATTTTAATTATTCTATTGTGCTATCTTTTTATTGACTGGTAAAAGACCTTTATAGATGGTGATGAAAAATTCTTCATTTGCTTTATGGGTGGAAAATGTTCTGTCTTTGTAAGACTTAACTTTTTCATCTTTACTGGGATCTTTTAGTAATAGAAATTTTTAATTGAATGCATTTTGTCTTATCACTCTCTGTTCTTTGTATA
Source organism: Ictidomys tridecemlineatus (assembly GCF_052094955.1). NCBI lineage: Eukaryota > Metazoa > Chordata > Mammalia > Rodentia > Sciuridae > Ictidomys > Ictidomys tridecemlineatus. The sequence continues at coordinate 6,869,943 of NC_135485.1, forward strand.
TACTTAAGAAATCATTCTCTTTCCTGAATTCATTAAGAGTCTCCAAGATTATTTTCTGAAACCCTTATTTTTATGTCCTTTGCATTTGGGTTTTAGGAGAAGGGGTGGTGGTTCAGGGAAGTCTCAGGCCCCTGCCTGCCCCTGAAGTGAGTGGACACCTGGGCTGGCCTGCAGCTTGCTCTTGCCACTGCAGGATGCAGGGTGACAGCAACAAAGTTTCATATGCTGCCTTTCCCCAGGAAAGAAGAGAGCCCTGGGAGGCAGCTGACTGAAGGATGGCAGGCATTTGAAGAGCAGCTCAAACTGGCCCATCCCCAGGGGACAGACTCAATGCCCACAGCCAGACACAGGGCACTCCCCACCCACCTGTTTAACTCAGTTAAAAGGCACTGGATTTTGTGCCTTTTCTCTGCTACATTGTCAGATGAAAGCCTGAGGCCAGTTACAATGTAGAGGGTGACCAGCCAGCACCCCTGCCTTTGGTGTCTGCTTACACCCCGACCCCCACCCCCACCCCCGCCCCAGTCACCAAAATTGCCAGGGCAGAAGTGTGGAGCAGGATAGAGGCAACTCCATCACTGACTGGATTCCAGGGCTTCACTTGAACTTGACTTGGTCATTTCCTACTGACCTGTTTACTCTGACCCCTAAGATGAGGTTTCACATCAGTTTTAGGTTCAAAACAAGATTGAGAGGAGATTAGAAAGAGTTCCCATCTGTCCTTTGCTCCTAGCCTCTGCTTTATCAGTTTCCCCTACCGGAGTAATATATTTGTATAATTGATGAGCTTATATTGACATATCATTTTCATTGAAGCACCATTGTTGATATTGGGATTCACTCTTGGCATTGTCCATTCTGTGGATTGAAACAAATGTAAAATGACATGTGCTCACCACTGTGATATCATGGGGTACTTTCACTCCCATAAAGTATCTTATCCTGGCCATCTACCCTCCCTCAACCTCTGGCAATCACTCACCTTTATCCTCTCTTCCTAGTTTTGACATTTCCAGAAGGTCATACAGTTGTAATTATGTCTCTGTAACTTTTTCAGATTGGCTTCTTTCACTTGTTCATGTGCATTTAAATTTGTTCTGTGTCTTCATACCTAGAAAACCATTTCTTTTTAATGCAGAACACTATTGCACTGTCTGGATGTACCTCTGCTTATCTCTCCATTTACCTACTGATGGATATGTTGGCTACTTCCATGTTTGGAGGTTATAAAAAAGCTGCAATTCAATAAACATTTGTGAATTTTTTTTAATGGACCCAAGTTTTTAACTTCTTTGGGTAAATACCAAGAAGTGTGATTGCTGTGTCTTATACTTTAATTTGTTTACTTGTTTGTTTTTGTATTGAGGACTGAACCCAGAGGTGCCTAACTGCTGAGGTATGTTCTTTTTATTATTTTGTTTTGAGACAGGGTCTTGCTAAGCCTTGCTAGCTTGCTGAGGCTGGCTTTGGACTGATTTTTTTGTGCCTTAACCTCCAGAGTTGCTGGGATTATAGGCATACACCACAGTACCCAGCTGTATTTAGTTTTGTAACTAAATACCAAGCTCCCTTCCAAAGTGGCTGAAGCATTTTGCATTCCCACCAGCAATGACTGAGAGTTCCTGCTGTTCCACATTCTTGGCTGCTTGCTGTTGTCATGGTTCTAGATTTTCCATTCTCCTGCAAGTGTAATGGTGTCTCCTGGTTTCTTAATTTGCATTTCCCTAATGACATCCGATGTGAAGCATCTTTTCATATGCTTATTTGCCATCTGTTTATCTTCTTTATTGAGATGTCTGTTAAGGTCTTTGGCCCATTTTAAAATTGGGTTGTTTGTTGTTTTTTTTTTCTTCTTGATAAGATCTGTTTTTACATTCTAATTTCAAGCTTTCTTGGTTCTTTTCAATGAGAGCTTTGGCTCCAATTACTTAGACCATTGCTACTAGATGAGCAAGCAAAGCAGAAGAAGTTTCTCACTTATCCTGAGAGGACACTTTAGAACAGATCGCTCAAAAAACTACGTGGTAATGTATTGGTTTGATGGGATTCGAGTCCCTGAATCTTTCTTCTGAGGAGGCAGAAGAAAGATTGGCAAGTTATTGAGTAACCATGTCCAATAGTTTTTTATTAGCAGCCTCTCTCTGAATAACCACACCCCTCAACAGACACACACACAACACACAACACACACACACACACACACACACACACACACACACACACACACACTATAACCTTGACTCAGATTCAGGACCTCGCTCGTCTTCCTGCCTGGACATTTGTTCTCTGATCAAAAAGTTTTCCTCCAGGGATGCCAGAGAAATGCTCTGTCATAGAAATATGACATGGTCCCCTTCTTACAACTATGGCACCCCCTTTGCCTACTGCCAAAATAACTGTGGAGGTGTGCTGTTGAGTGTCTACACGTTGCCCCTCAGCTTCGTGTCTAGGTCATCCCTCATCATCTTTCCTGCATTCTTCATTTATCCAGACTCTTATTTCTACAATCCAGTTTTTCAAAGGTCAAGGAATGGATTAGAGGCAAAGAAGACCACAGCAAGTATGTTCTGTCCATTTTATGGTCTATCTTCCAGGAATTCTCTGATTTCCATTATGATTTTGTTGCTATTGTTTAAATCGAGATATAATGCACATTCAATAAGATAAAGATGTCATAAAATATGCAGATTGATGAATGTTACTTGAATATACAGCCCTGTGACCACCACCAGAATCAAGCAAGGAAGGTTTTGTGGTCACAGAAGGCCCCCCCCTCACTTTTAGCAGTCTTCTGAAGTCTATGTCCTTAAACTCTTCTGGTTTATTCTACAATATTATCTAAATGGTATGAAACGCCATGTGTCCTTCTGTCTCGGGATCAGCATATGGATTTCGAGGTTCGTCAGGGTAGTCACACACATCAGTAGTTCTTTATCGCTGCTGTGCCATATCCTAGTGATGGTAGTGCCATATCCTAGTGATGGTAGAGCACTATGCCTTCACTCTCCTTCCGATAGAACTTTGGACTGATTCTAGGTCTTATCTGCCATGAAGAAAGCTACTGTGAAAACTCTCCTGCAGTTTATTTTGGTGGCAGTTTCAGATTGGATTCTCCAGAAGCAAATGCTGAGATGGAGATGAACATGGAAAAATGTTTATTAGAAAAATAAAGTGGAAAAAAAGGGCAAAAACAGAACATGGAATGGGGGACACTTGATATTAAATCCCCCAAATGCTTGATAGAATCTACTAATAAAGTCACTTGTCTTGAATTTTCTTTATGGGAGGGTCTTAATTAAATCTTCAATTCCTTAATAGATAAAGTACCATTGCTATTTACTATTCCTTTTTAAAAATAGATTATGGTTTTCAGTAGATACTTCCTATTTCTCTAAATATCCAAATACATTACCATATAACCACACACATTGTTTCAGTAAACTGTGTGGAATATGTATGATGATCCCCTTTTTATTCCTGATTTTAGAAACTTATGTTCTCTCTCTTTTTCCTCATGGGTTTAGCAAAGGGTTTATCAATTTAACCCAACTCTTCAAATAATCACTGTGAAACAATGTCTATATTCTTATTTCTATATTAGAAATACATATCTAAAGCCGAAAACTTTAAATGGCTAATGTTTTCATGTGAATTATGGGTGATTCATAATAAAAAATTGCTAAAATATTAAAAAGAGCTGGAAGGGCAAGGGCAGGGTGTTACTTTTATTCTTGATAAACGTAATTATAATGTTTGCTCTTTCAAAGTATCTATGTGTATTCATTTGAAAATAAAAATTAAAATTTAATTAAAAGATGGATCTTAGCATACCGCCCTCATAGGATGTTGTAAGAATTAAAGAAGATAAACCATGAACAATGCTTAGCATAATGTGGGAATTCAATAAATGATAGCCTTTTATATGCTAGTTTTTCACACAAACATCATTATAAAAACATTAATGCATCTCTAAATATAATGAGAAAATTCTACTTCCCAAACATATTATATAAAGTTCATTTGTCTTTGTTCTCTTTCAATTTTTATTCAACCACACACATAATTTTTACTTAGTAGAATGATGTAGAAATATGATTGTATTCATAAGCAGCCTATCAACTAAATATTTTTTCATGTTTTCTTAGTTATGCTAGTCAATACTTTATATCCCATGTGACCGACGTGAGAGAATCTTAAGATATATTTTCATTTTTAATTGACTCAGAGCACTCGTACATATTTATGGGGCACAGTACAACATTTCAATACATGTATATAATGTGTGATGATCATATCAGGGCAATTGTCATATTTGTAACCTTGAACATTTATCATTTTCTTGCGTTGGGAACATTAGAGATCCTCTCTAGAAGCTGTTTGAATACTCAGCTGATTGTTATGAACCATATTTACCCTGCTTATTGTGACAAAATTTACTTACAATTTTCCTATTGTTGGACATTTCTGCACTTCCTGTTTTGTTTTTGTGGATTTTTTTCTTTGCTATTAATTAATGATACTCTAAGAATCATTTTTAAATATATAGAACTTTCAACTTTGGAATAATTTTCTTCAATTCTCAGGAGCAGTACTGCTACTTCAAAGGCTATTATTTTATACATTTTTTTTAAGAAAACACACTTCCATATTTCTTTCCAAAACAGCTGTGACAACTTATATTATCAGTAATATCAGAATGCCTTGATTTCAGCAAAACTTTGACAGCCTTGTCTCTCCTTGGCATTTTAATTCCATGCTAAATTTAGAAATTTGGTAAAAAATAATATGCTGTTTTCAATATGGAAAATTGAATATCACAGTTCAATGGACCACATTAGTTATTATTATCATTATCATTGGTATTCAGATCTGCCTTCCACTTGGAACTTATTATCTTAAAAACATTTGTTTCTGTCACTTTGATTGATTTATTTATTTGCAGCACTGAGGAACGAACTCAAGTCCTCATGCATGATAGGCCAGCTCTCTGCCACTGAGCTACTCCAGCCCAGCCCTTGAATCTTCCCCTTAGGTACAGATTAAAAGCCTCTTTCCTGCTTGGAATTCCTGGCCTTCTCTATGGGAAGCTTCAAGGTTCCTAGTAACTCGAAGAAAATAGAGATATTTTTTGCATTGTTCTTTTTCTTCCCTTTGTTTTCTAGCAAGCTTACTTTTTCTTGAATATGAACTTTAATTCTGATTTCTTCCAGGACATCCTTGTATCATATCATGTTATGTATCACATCACAGCATACCATATTTATCATCAGTCTTTAGGTCTGTCTTTTTAAAATTTCTTTCTAGTTTTAATGACAAACTATCTTTCGGATATATCATAAGTCAGTACCACCCAAAAAAGTGTTTTTTAAAAAGTAAGAGCAAAAGAAAAAATGAATCCTTCAAGTCATATTGTGAGGACAATAAAATCTTGATATCAAAACTGGATGAGAACAGTATAAGAAAGGAAAATTACTAGCAATTTGAAATTATTAGCAATTTAGATTTCACAAATGTAAAAAGATGACATGATGATAAAGGGAAGATTATTCAAAAAATGCAACATTTAAATATCAAAAAATATTAAACAAAAACAAAGCAGAAAATACAAAAGTCATATTATTATCTTAATAAGTAAGAACAATGTGTTTAATAAAAGTTTATTTGATTCAAAATTAAAACACCTAGCAAACAGGAATGAAGGAACATTTCCACATCTGATAAAGAATATATTTAAATAAAAAAATGAATCCAGAGCTAACATACTTAACACAATTAATAGTGAATTTGGAAAATTTCTCCTTGAGATCAGAGATGAGATAAGATGAAGATGCATCCAATCACAAATTTTATTCAATATTTTACACTAAGTCCTAGCCAGTGTAATAGGAAAAGTAAACATGTTGTATTTGAATAAAAATGAAGAAATATAATTGTCATTATTTGTAGAAAGTATCATTTTATAAATATATAGAATATTCAAAAGAACCTATGAATTAATGATTACACAATTAAAAAAATTTAACAAATTCTGGAAATAAGTTTATAAAAGGTATAGAAAATCGTAATTTTAAAGGTATCATTCATAGTGATGTCACAAATCATCCAGGACTTAGCCACCAGTTTTTTGCTGTTGACTCTGAGCTTCAAATCCATCTCGTTGCAGCCTGTGCCCTATCACTGCCTGTCCTGTTTCTGATTTGCCTTTTGACTCTTCTTGGTGCATGTATTTGTGGGTGGGCCTTTGTCTATTTGAGTAATCACCTTTCCTTTCTCAGGAGTTTTATAACTGTTGAGATTTAAATTCTAGTTGTACTTCGTATCATTTAAAATATGCTAGCTATATTAGCTGCCCTAGGAAATTAACCTAAAACCTCAGTTGCCTAGCTCAGGAGAGCTTTATTCCCATCCTCACCATAGGCCACTGGAGAAGGTTCTGGTTGCTTGGCCTTCTACACTGATGCCCAGGACTTGGGTTTCTTCCACCTTGTAGGTCTGCCTCCTCTCTGCCTAGTACTTATCTATTCCACCATTCCCTTGGTAGATGATTAGAGAGAGCATAAGTGATTTCATATTGCAGGTTTATATGATGAAGAGCCTTAATTCCACTGGTCATGTCCAATTAGATGACCACGTGACCCATAAGCAGGTAGGGTGAACAGGTATAGTGAGCCTGTGTCCAGCTCTCTTTCCTCCACCTTCCATCTTTGATTGTGCTTGCTAGCTTTTTAAAGAGTGCAGAAAATTCACAGAACTTCATGTTTTTTTTTTCTTATGGGAAGTGTATATTTTATTATCATAAGTAGGATTGTATTTTATCACCCTGGCTGACATGTATTCAGGCGTGACTGTGCACCAACCTTCTGAATGTTTTCTATGCATTAACTATCGCCATCTCCTTGATTAGTTTATTCCTTTAACTAAAGTTGAAAGAGAGCATGTAAGCGAGAGGTTCAATAGGTTTCTCAAATCTCCCCTCTTGGTGAAAGGTGAAGTGGTATTTGACTGGAGAGCCAGGACATCCGACCATAGTGGACTGGATGGCTGAACCTGCACAGCCTTCTGAAACTGGATATGTAAAATGTGCAGCCGTGGGACTCTGGAAGCATCCAGACACACAGACTTCTGTCATTCATTCTTTCATTCATTCACTCACAACTTGGCCAACAAAACCCTCCCATACACCACACCTGTGTTCTGTTCTGGGATAACAGAGGTGATGGATTGCCATTGTCTCTGCCACGATGGAGCCACAGTTCCTATTCCTCTTAAGTCTTGGGGGTGTAAAGCCACGTCCTCTAGGCTCTCTTCTCCTAGAAGCACCTTCCTCTGTGTTACAGGTTGGTGAGTCTCCTGGGACATACATATTGACATGTCAGTCCCCTGCTGAGTGGCATCTGAGAGACTTTGAGTGACTCCTCCAGGCCCCATAGCCTCTCACTGTACAATGCCAACCGACCCTCCTGCCTAATGCACCTTGCCTTTGTCCCCTCCTGCCTGGGTTGTGTGACAGTCACTTTCACGGAGGAGGTCCTGCCAGTCCAGGCTTCCACCAGGTTCTGCTCTTCCCCATCTTCTCTCTGGAGAGCCATCCTGTATCTTCCCAGGCCAACAGGTCTTGCTGGAGCTGCTTCCCTGGCCAGATGAATTTGCTCCCCAGCCTCACAAACGTTTTCAAGTAATTTTTTTTATAACCCTTCCTTTAGTGGGTTTTGATTCCTTACTTCCCTATTTTCCCAGCTGGATTCAGAGTTCCTCCAAGGCAGGGCACTGTGCCTTCTTAATCTTGCTATACACATCCTCGTGGCTCACAAAAAATACATATGATTTACTGATTGGAAAGAAAAATGAAGCCATTTATTTATCCTGCTGGTCTGTTTTAAACATATGAACATAAAGATATGTGTGTGAGACCTTTTATTAGTTCTTCTTTTTAGTAAAGTTGGTGGACACAAAACTTTGTGGAACTTTTTGTTTCCATTCAGTTCATTTCTAAGGAGGATGGATGTCAAAACGAATCGATTTCAACCCAACAAGGATCAATGCTCCACGGATCTAAATTCAGTAGTCCCAGAGTTTTGCACGTTGCAGGTAAATCTGCATTTTGGGTTCTGGACATGTCTTAGCTTTCTTGGTCCCTGTAGTTAGAGCTTTCAAACTTGCATGGTTTGGATGCACCTTGACTTTGTTGTGGGAAAGGATGTATTCAGATTATGCTTTTACTCTCATGCCAATTTTTTTAAGATTGGGAAATGCAAGCCACTTCTTTACAAATAAAACCAGGCTGAATTCAGACTCTCCCCTTCCTGTTTCCAATGACACTACTCCATTCTCTCAGCTCTCACAGGGAATCTTCCTATTTCAGCAGCAATTGCTACATCCCACTGCCTCAGAAAAAATCAAAATGGCACAATGAAAAGCACTTTGATTAGAAAAGGAAACCTAAGAAAACCCATGATATTCCCAATTCAAATGCAAGATAAAGTGCACTGGACCTGTTAGCCCCCTTAGGTTCTAGGTCTAGATCTGTCACAATTATACTGTGTTGGACATCACAACAAGCTCCAGTTCTTCTTAAGTGCATTAAGTGTTAGAGTATCGCTCCAAGGTGACTCTGTGATTTGAAATCCTACCATTCTGTCATTTGCATAAAAATGGGGAAGGTACTTGTTTGGGATGCAAGAAGCAGAGATAGAATATTCCAGGGATCTACATTAGAATCCTGAAATCAACTACTCACAAACTATGGACCTGAGCCAGTGTGCACATTAAATTGCATGTAAATTTGGGTAGCATCTCTTGCCCTGCTTATCACGTGGGTTGCACTCAGATTGGAAGGAAGAGTGTGCACTTTGTAAGTCACAGTGTTATCCGTGCCCACTGTGACACACCTGGAGTCTCAGCCTCTGTTGATCTGAGCTTGAAAGCCAGGCTGCTCCTGTTTCTGGCTGTTTGCATAGCATCTGTGAAGAAGCCAGGACAGCTGGGCCCTTAATAAATGCTTTGGTTGGAGCTGCCATGCCTGTGCCAGGAGCCCAAATGGGTGATGTGCAAGTTCAGAGGCTTCCATATCACTTGGCAGCTATGGACAAGTCCGCCCCCTCCCATTTCAGGACTCGGGACACTTTTATAGCAATTCCTGGCAGGGTGGCAATATTGGAAATAATGAAATATGCAGCATCTCATTTCTCAAAAAGCCACTTTGCCGTCACACCCTGTAATCCCTGCAACGCGTGGGCAGGGCAATCAGCTGTGACTTCGTGTTGCCATGAGACTGGAAGCTTGGAGAAACAGCCTCATGTTCTTTGTTTTTTGTGTCCTTCCCTTTGTCAACCTGGATAAAAATCAGAGTAGGATTAGAGCTGGCCAAATCATATTCTCAATTAATATCAATAAAGGAGTTGCAAATAAATTAAATAGGCTTTTCCTCTCTCAAGTCAAACTGGTGTCATTCTGAAGCCTAAGTCATTGCCAATCACTCTACTCCCTGCAAACATGTTCAGTGCCACCTGAGCCCTAAGAAACACAGGGGCAGAGCAACCCAGGGTGCTAGGGAAAGAATCTCCCACAGTTTCCTTGAACATAAAAGACCTGAACAAAATTCATTGTATGCAGATTCTGAAAAATAGTGGATGAAGACTGCACATTCTAAATACACCAAGAAGCCACATTCTCTGATACTTTCCAGCTCTGTCACCTTAATAGAGTCAAAGCATCAGAGAACCCTTCCTTTTAACATATCCATGTCTTAGTGTGTGCTCAATACTCATTGGTTTTCTTCTTCATGAATAGAATTAACCTTGAAAATGAGATTATTGAATCCATGGGGAGGTCATGTGAGAACACAGAGAATGGTCTGAAGGCACTGATATGAGAGGATAAAGCCCCTGTTAGCAAAAGAGCTGTGTGTGTGTGTGTGTGTGTGTGTATGTGTGTGCATGCATGCATGTATGATGAACTGAGGCACAGTTTGGATATGCCTTCAGCATGATCCTGAGGATTAATGTGCTCAAATTCAATCCTCACTGTGAGATACTAAAAGTGGAAAAAACTTAATCCAGCTATGGTTTTTACAGTTGGGCCTCTTTTCCTCATAAAGTCACCCAGGCTCAGGTATGTCATTACAGGAATGTAAAACAGACTGTGAATGATGTAGAAGAAAATATATGGACTTCCAGACCTTCAGTTACTGTACGTGAAAAGTAACTCAATGATAGAAAAGAGTTTTAGGCCAAATAAATAAATGTTTTTAAACATGTAGAGATGATTACTCCAGATGGATTCTTGAATAATTATTTCTAATAAAATAGCTTCCACCTTTGGCAGAGCTAGGGGGTGAAACAGATCAAGGATGTGCTGCTGATAAGGGTCAGAGCTGGTTGAATCCAGGTCATCCAAATCCATGACTTATGCAATGCTCCTCTGCAAACTGTGCCTCTCAAACATCCCCAAGTTTATGGTTAAATGGTCCATGTTAGACTGGTGACTGTGCTATGGGCTGAATTGCAGGCCCTCAAAGCTTAGATGTTGAATTCTGAACCCCAATACCTCAGAGTATGACCCAGGGAGATGGGGTTTTACAGAGGTAGTCAATTTAAAATAAGGTCACCAATATGGTCCCTAATCCAACATAACTGTTGTCTTCAGGCAAAGGAGACATTTGAACACAGATCCACACTCAGGGAGAATCCTATATGAATATGAAGGCAGAGATTTGGGGGATCCCTTTCTAAACCAAGGAACACCAAAGATTTCCAGCAAACTCTTAGAAGCTAGGTGAGAGGCCCAGTTCATATTCTCCCCATCTGTAGGATGGGACTTGGCCACATTCTGCATTAAAACTACGTAACGTCTGCTCTGTGAAACAGCAGAAGATGAGTGCAAAGGGAACTCTGGGGATATTGTTGGTTTTACTCAGAGATGAACCACATCAGGACGGAGCAGGTGACAATCCTACCTGACATGTGGCTGGTAGGCCCCCATCTGCAGTGCTTGTTCCCTTCCAGTGCCCCTTTCCAAGGTGGGTGTAGACAGGATAATTTGAAAGTTCATAAAGGAATAAAACCCGACGGCTTTGTTCACTCGTTACTCTTTACCTATTCAAGTTGATCTCTCCTTTCAGTTGGCAAAACTGTACCAGGTTCTGTCTTGGAACTGGGGATACTAAAGAGAATGAGGGTCTTTCTGCATATGAACACTCATACTCCAATGTGCAGCAGGCATGGTGTGTCACCTTGACAGCAGCCAATCCACCTTCTTTGCTGATCAGCCAGGTTCTTTGTCAGCAACATTCCCAGTCCGAGCTAGAAAATCACTTTTCCTTTCCTCCCTCTGCAAGGAGTGGCCATGGGGAAATTCAAATAGCTCCAGTTAGACTTGAGATTCCTGGTACAATGGATGGAATAAGAAGGCAAGAACCCGGGTCCCATCCCTTTTCTCTTCCTTCTATTTTGGCTGTGGACATATGGTGGAACTATCTGGGTCCATCTTGCAGTAATGATGTGAATATAAATCAAATCAATCCACAAGTTATGAGAAAGAGAAGGAAGCCTGGGAGATCTTGGGAATGGACGGCACAGCTGTTGCCAGACTGACCCTGAGCCTGCTGACCTCCGTGGCTTTTAAGTGAATAGACAGGCACAAGGTTTACAGCAGTACTCTTGATTTCTTGTCGCCTGCAGCTGGAGATACTCTTAACGGATGCAGGCTGTGACTGACAGGCACATAAGAAGAGTTGCTAGAGGTACAGTCAGAATTCTGGGGATATTGCAGAAAGAGCTCTGGGCTGGTTCTTGAAAAAATATTCGAAAACAGTTGAATAAAGTAGACATGTCTATACCAGGCAAGTGAAGACTCAGGTAAACTGCAAGAACTCTCCTCTAATAGGAGAAAGCCTCTCACATGCAGGTGGAGTTTGACCCATTTTTCAGGGTCTCAAGGAATAAGCGTGGATGATTGGGTGAATGGATGGATGGATGGATGGATGGATGGATGGATGGATGGATGGATGGATGGATGGATTAGTGGACTGGTGGCTGCCTGGCTGGCTGGCTGGGTGGTGAATGTAATATGAAGCAGCAAAATTCACTCAGAATGAGGAAGAGGTGTCTAGCAAGAGGGCATCCTTAAAACACAGTGCCTCTGCATCCCAGGCTGGCCAGATACTACATGTTAGGGAAATTGATAGAAGTGATTCAAGTGACTAATGTAGATATAACTACATTTATTTTAAGGACATTTTCATAGTGGAACTGAAGGTTTGGACTTTGACGGTTTCTGAGAAATACCCACTTATTTCTACAAAGGATTGCACTTATTTCATTACATATAAAATTTGCACCTACTAGAGCCACAGTTTGAGGGAGAAAGCTTTAAAAAAAAAAAAAGCATTTGATGTTCTGAGGTTGAAGCAGCATACCATTTTGCTTCTAGATAATTCAGTTCTTTGCAATATATTCTGATGTATCTACATGCAACTGTATATATGGGGGTTGGAGGTGATTCAGGCTTATGATCTTGATGTGAAATACAATTTTCATAAAGCTGTTAAGTGGTATTATTTAGACTAATGGAAACACTGGGCTAAAATACATTCCTTTATATTCGTTTATGGTGTAGGACCATCCCTCTGAAGACTTCTCATGCAGAGCATTTTATATAAAGAGCTAAGATGTGACAGGTGCATACAAATTACTTTATAAAAAAAGAAAATGAAACAAAAATGAACTTCCAAAAGTCAATGGAAGTGTGTTTCAAAGGAATGTTTGCACTTCATTTCTTGTTGTTGATGATGATGTAATACGTTTGCTGTTGGTGTGATTTTTAAGGCAGGATTCAACAGGGAACCAGCAGCACTTTCTATAGGCACCTAGTTGCTAGAAACTGGCCTTTCAAACTGTGAAATCCTGAACTGGGAGCATTTACAACTGCCATAGTGTTCATCAAAAGCTCCTGGAAACCTCTTTCTGTTTACCTATAAATTATACATATATTGAATCTGTGCAACATTGAATTTCCTGGAGTTTAGCACCCCTGGAAATACTTTGACACTTGAATAAAGCACCTTTGATCAGCTCAGAATGCCTATCGGTAAGGAAGGAAGATGGGAAAAGATGAAGAGATGCTTCTCTGATTATTCTAAACCAAGGTAAGAGAGGGAGGCCGTCTGCGCGATTATCAGCTAAGCAGGGCAGAAGGACTGATCACAAAGGAGCAGGCCGCGCATGCAGTGAATGTGGGCTTTTCAGCAACTTAGGATGGGAGAAAATTATACGGCACCTTTGTTGCAAACCACAGCTGTCTCTCAGCAAAATGCAAAGGGAGAGTGAAAATCAGGGGATTTAATAGGGAGTTCAAAATTGTCCTTGGGGCACTGCAAAGCATCAGACTCTAATGTGAGCCACAGTAAACTGGCGAAATGGCATTAAAAATGGGAAAACCATTCAACACCAAATCATCTTAGATTGATTCAGCTGCTTTTGTAATGATATCACCTGATACTATGCAACCAATGACCACATTGACTGTTTGTAGAAAGAACAATGAAAACTCTGGCTTCAGAAACCATGGATTATTGTAGAGGATACAATTCACTGAGATGCTACATGTGATGCCCTTCACTCAGATGAAGACAGGTTCTCGTCACAGTTCTGCATCTAGCGGAATGGGGGGGGGGCCACTGACACATCATCTAATCTCTGTAGACCTTGTTCCCTCAGCTGCAATATGAAGACAATAATTTCTTTGCTGCGGATGGCAGCATATTAACTTCAATCTCTAGGTATAAAGTACATGTTCAATAAACATTCTGTTCTTTCTTTTCCATTGAAAACTCTGTGAGCTTGGTATCATATGATCAATTTGAGTTTGCAGAGTGTAATAATGAAAAATATTTTTTTCAAGCTTATCTGTTACCCATAATTCTCCAATGTGGGTTAAGAGCAGATGACAGTTTCAACATGAATAAGATATGCTCTGTGGCTTTGGACAAGCTACCTAAACTTTCTCTGCCTCCATTTTCTCACCTATGGAATGTGAGTAGTATTTTCTTCATGGACTGTAAGGAAAATTAAATGACTTAATATTTGCAAAATTTGTAGAGTAGAAACTAGCACAGAGTAGACCACGAGTGCTTTTTAAATAAGTGCATATTGCAGCTTAAATGAGAAGCATTTATTTAACCTTATTGAAGGAGATATTTACTTACTCCCCCAAAGTTCTATCTCATTGTTACTAGGGGCGCTTTTCCTTTTGAAAACAAAAGCAGCCAAATGTGTGGTGCCCCAGATCTTTTGTATTGCCTGGGTGTGATGTGGTTTTAAAGGACTCAGAATCTATGCTTCGAACCAAAATGCCACCTCTGACTTCCTGGTAGGGAAGAAGGGTCAAATCTACTCATCCTTTTTAATTGAATTCACTGCCTCAGTCAGATTGAATGTGAAACATTTTGTGGATCTTCCAAGAAAGAGAAATTGATTTCAAACTGGAAGAATCATTCATCCCTGGAAGAGGATGAATGCATAAGGGAAAATTAACTTCCAGAACCCACCTGCTTGGTGCAGACAAATCAGTCTGGGCTGATAGGATATCCCCAGATGGATTCCTGGAGGAGGGGTCCTATCTGCTGAGTGAAGGATTTGGAATGGCAGAGATAGAGAACAGTACGGCACTGGACATTTGAGAGACTCAATGCCAATCAGACAGGGTTCTTTGCCACCCTGCCCGACTCCTTCCAATAGCCTTGGGTGAGTCCCTCCAGCCCTGCAGAGCCTCCTCCCACCTGCAAATCCTGCCCACTGGGCTGTGGGCAGAGCTTCTGGGAGCTCTAAAGGACATAACATGTGCACCCTGCCTGGCTAGTCCAGACTTCCTCCAAGACACCAATTCCAAAGCTGCATCCTGGCTGGGACACAGTTCTCTCCAGCTTGTAGCTGTCAGCCTCATAGAGCCCTTGGATCACATCAAACTCTTTATGTGGTCAATAAACAATAAGAAATTGCCCATTATCCTGCATATGCCAGGAGAACAAAGAATGCTTTATTAAGTTTACCTTGTTCTCCTGTCATTATGCTCTTCTTCTGCAATGGCCACTGGGCTGTGTTACTGCCAGTGGTTATGGAGC
This sequence comes from Ictidomys tridecemlineatus, assembly GCF_052094955.1. NCBI lineage: Eukaryota > Metazoa > Chordata > Mammalia > Rodentia > Sciuridae > Ictidomys > Ictidomys tridecemlineatus. The sequence goes on from NC_135485.1 coordinate 6,885,061, forward strand.
AGATAATAAAGCTTATTAGCGTAATAGCCTGTGAGGAACAGCAGGAGAGAAGGTCGACGCTAAGAGCTCTAACAGGGTCCCTGGGATTTCAATTTAAAAATTAGGCCACTGAAGGTGGGAAAGACTTTGTTTTGTTTTGATTGGCACAGTGTTTAGCGCCAGGCCCAGAAGAAACGTGATAAATGACTGATTCCAATATGTAGCAAGGTTGGTTGGGAAATGTCTGGAATGCCGAGGGGAAGACATCAAGATGATGTTCTGAAATACCACGGTTGGCCTGGTGCCGAAGTAGGGGGCCCATGAACGTCAGTCCTGCCAAAGGCAGTCCTTGAAATCGCCAGGCTAAACTCTGAGGATAGGGAAATAGAATATCAACCATTGCACGTGGTTTGATCTTTGGTCCAACAGAGGGAGTGCAAGGAAGAAATGCCCAACACCTGGTTTTTAGCGCACACTCCCCTGGAGTTTTGTGGATGAGCTTCATCTATGTGGGGCTGTCTGTGACTAGTGGACATAATGCCCCTGGTGGGGTTTGGATATGGACTATCTCCAAGCCCTCCTATGTGGACATTTAATCCCCATTGTGAAGATTTAAGGGGGTGACAACCTAATCCAACCTTGGTGCTCAGAGGTGGGGCCTTTGGAGGTGATTAAGGTTAGATGAGATCATCAGTGTGGATCCCCATGATTGAATCCTGGTGGCTTTAGAGAAGAGAGACCAGACCCACATACACATTTCCCTACCATTGCCATGTGCTGCCAAACACTGCCCTGGGACTCTCACCAGATGTGGGGCTTTTAACTCAGGCCCCCAGAACATTCACCAAAATAAACCTCTTTTCTTTATGACTTACCAACTCTATAATTTTGTGTTACTGGCAATTAAAAAAAGAGAGCGCTATATCCTCCAATCTCAGGTTTGTAAATTTAGGTCCAATCCTTACTTCTCCCTGAACAGAATCGAATGGCATCCCATAGAACAAAGTTGCTAGCAAATGCTGGTAGTCATCTGGTTGACCCATCAAGGGGGACATGAAATTTCCTGCTAGTCTTTTAAGGACCTGGATCATTGAAAAGATCCATGTCCTCAGGTCTTTGTTCTACCCAGGTCACTGCAATCATGCTTCTTGTTTCCAAAGCCTCACCTGTTTTTCAAAGTCGTATCTGGGCTGGGGCTGTAGCTCAGTGGCACATTCTTTTCTTACCCTCAAGAGGCCGCACGACCAAGTTGTGATTCTGCTTCTTAATTGCAGTTCTGAGTTCTGGTATTTTTCTTTTTCTTTTTTCCTTGAGCTTAGGAACTGCACAGGACTTAGCCTCCGCTACAACCAGGTCCCCAGTGCCTTCCATGGTCCCCTCCTCCCCACAGCCCCAATCTCTACAGCATCACAGACCAGCATAGGATTTTCCCATCCTTTAACACTCTCCACAGTCCTGGCATCATGGAAATTTACAAATTTTCTGTCAGACTGATTGGTATGTGAATTGGCTGTCTTGCTGCGGGTTTGAGACCCAAGACATCAAGACCCACTTTCCTGATTAGCAGAAAGCTTGAAGGTTTCTTCCTGTTTTCTTCCTGATCATTCAGGTGTCTCCTCTGTTACTATATTTATATCCTGAACTAGTTAGTTTTTCTATTAACAGTTTGAAACAATTTCCGAGGGATCTTTATTAATTCAGGAAACCAACCGTTGGATAGTTTTATGAATTGTCAATTCCTTCTCTCAGTCATTTTTAACTGAAATTTTGATTTTAAAGTAGAAAAATACCTTTGTGGTTTGCATTCCTGGAGTCTTTTAAAATAGATCTTTTTTTTTTTTTTTTTTTTTTTAACATTGAGGTCTTAAAGATTTCCTCTTGCATTTTCTCCTAAAATCATTAGTGTATAGGACCTTTAAAAATGTCTGGTATTGATTTTTATTTGTTCTTTGAGATAGGGAAGTAATAATCTTTCTTTTTCTGCCAGCACAATCTATTAACTATGACATTTTTTATCATATAGCACCTTAACATGTGCACAATAGAGGTACATTTGGACATTTGAGAGATGGAGACATTTCTCTCCATCCACTTTTCTGAAAATATTAATTTGCTTGAAATACCATGATTTAAAAATTCTTATATCTCATAGGGCATTTCTTCCCATCTTTTTCTTTGCTTCAAATTTACTATTGATTTTTTTGATCCTGTGCTGTTTTGTACACATGATAGTAATGACTTGAATATTTCCATTTAAAACTCTGTGAAAATTATACTGGATTTATAGTTAATTTGGAAGACTTGACATTATATCAATTTTTACATTTATGAACATTTTATGTCTCCATTTACTAATATATTCTTAAATTTATTCTTAATGTTTTAAAATTTTCCCTCCAAAGGTAGTTTATTTTATTTTATTTTTAGTTGTTGATAGACCTTTATTTACTTTATTTATATGTGGTAATGAGAATTGAACCCAGTGCCTCACACATGCCAGACAAGTGTGCACCACTGAGCCATAGCCCCAGCCCTCGGGTAATACATTTTTTTTTTGGTTAAATTTATTACTGAGAATCTTGTAATTTGCAATTCTACTAAATGGGTTCTTTTCATTTTAATTTCTAATAAGCTATTACTGATTTTCATTTGCTAATCTTATTACAAAGCTTAGCAATCTCTTTGATTGTATAGTTTATCTTTACCTTTGCCTAAATTTTCTTTGTATGTAATTATCATGATTTAGATACAAGGTGTGAGATAATGCAAGAAAGTTTAGAGGTGAAATGATTGGGTTTTGAGAGTTGTTACCTCATTGGTGCATAATCCACTGATTAAGTGGGTGGTAACTGGAGGCAGGTAAGGTGTGGCTGAAGGAGATGGGTCACTGGGAATGTGACTTTGGGGTTTGTATTTTGTCCCTAGTGAACAGAGCTCTCTCTGCTTCCTGATGGTCATGTCCTGAGCTGCTTTCCTCTGTCACACCCTTCTGCCATGATATATTCTGTCTTATATCAGCCATGGAGGAATTCAGTTGGCTGACCATGGATTAAACTTCCGAAACTCTGAGCCAAATAACATTTTCCTCCTCTAAATGGTTGTTGACTACTTTTTTGGTCACATGACACAAAACTGACTAAAACAGAAATCTTATCATTTCCAATGCTTATAATTCATAATTCATGCAGCTTTTCCCTTTTTCTTTTTTAGATAAGAGTTTTGATACTAAATAAAACTGGTGGTTGGGAATATTCTTGTTTTATTAATTTAAATCATTCTAAATTTTATCATTATGCTGATCTTTGTTAAAGGCTTTTAATGATGTCAGTTTAAAAATTCCTTTATATTCTTAACATTATAAAACTTTACTTTTCAAAATGAATTTTTTTTCAAATGTTTGTCTGCATCTATTTAAATTATATAATGCTTCCCTAACATTTCTTGACATTGAACCATCCTTGAATTTCTGAGGCAAACTCTACTTGTTCAAGTTTTAATTTATAATTGCTGGATTTGGTGTACCATGTATTTTTAAAGGTTGCACATCATAATTTATTATGTAGATAGATTTATAATTTCCTTTTTGAAATGCCCTCATATGATTCATTGACCCATATTATACTGATCTAACAGAGTGAGCCAGGGATTCCTGGTAATATTTTCCTGTAACACTTTGCTATGTTTTCATTTGGATGGGGAATAGGAGATACAGGGGTGGATTTTGTTACTGTTTTAATTTGTAGAATATCATTTCAATTACTCACATTTTTTTATTCTTCAAAAAGGAGTTTCTCAACCTTGACAACATTCACATTTGTTTTTAAGTATTGAACTGTGCTTTGTAGTATGTTTACACATAGAATGTTTATCTAAATTTTACCCACTGAATGCTCACAAACCTTCTCATTTCTACCTTCTTTGTAACAATTAAAAATGTCTCTAGATATTGCCAAATGTTTTGGGGGTAAAATTGCTCCTGGTTGAGGACCAAAAATATGATCTGTATAAAAACAGTTTTTATCTGACAGCATTTATGTGAGGAATCAAAGGAAGACCTACATGTGAATTGCTCAGATAATTTTCTGATGCATTTAAGTGCACAATAGATGGTAGTATTTACTAGCATAGTTTCTGTTCTGAGTCTGAGTCACCCAGGCCTCCTGGATGAAGAAGCTGTTCATTTCCCCTCTGTTGGAAAGTGATTAGATACACAAATCATTGGCACTTTCTGCCTGGGCAGATGACAGAAAGGAGAATCTGGTTTCTGTCTGATGGATGTTGTCTTTCATATCTACATACGGAGTGTATAAAGCTTTTCATTGAAAATGGTTAGAGCTACAAACATGTAAGGTATAGCTAGTTCATTGACCTGGAATTCTCCCAAAGGCTGACTCTTAAAAGAGAAAACGAGGCCTTTCAGACCTGTAAATTCTTCTAAGGTAGCTAGAGAATGTGATCATTTTCTCAGAAGGGCAAGGGCAAAACATGGGTGTTATGACATGAATCCTGAGGCCACCCCAGCTGAGCAGTAATTGCTTACTTTCTCAATGTGCTGTATTTCCATAAACCTCTGTGAAAAACAGTCTCTTCCCACAACTTTTTGCTATGGGCAGGACCTCATCGGATGCAAAGTGTTCATTCAGCCTTAATATTATCATCCTGGAACCAGGCTTTGATTTCCTGCACTGTCACTTTTCTCAGGAACTCTGGAAGAGTCCTGAAACTTTGTGAGCTTCAATTTATTCAACAATGGAAAGGGAAAAGATTGGAAATACTTTTACTTCTGAAAATTCTGCTTGAAAACACAATGAATGTAACAGTTTGGGTAGAGTTTGTCCCCCAAAGGGTGGTGAAACTTGGTCCCCAGTATGTTGGTGAAACTTGGTCCCCAGTATGTTGGTGTTGGAAGGGGGTGGAACCTTTTAAGATACGGGTCCTAGCTGAAGGTGATTAGGTCCTCCAAGAGGGTTTAATGCTTTTATCTCAGAATTGCTCTTTCTCTTGCTTTTGTGGGAAGCCCAGTGCCAAGTGGATCTGGCACTTCTCCTGAATCCCTCTTTTGTAATGGCCACTTCTCTTTCTGCTTCTGTGCCATGTTGTAACACAGCTGGGAGGTGCTTTCTAGAAGCCCAGTGGCATGTTGCTGAACCCCTTCCAGTCACCAAAATCATGAACCAGAATCACCATGAACCTTCCTTACTCATAAAGTGCCAGCCTCAGGTATTGAGATGTGGTGACTAAAAATGGACTAAGACAGTGGAAAAGAATCATATACTGCTTGAGAGACCAGAATACAATCTTTGAAGGGTGCTCCTTGGTACTGGTGTTTTGTCTTTTTTGCCTTGTGACTAAAACAGGGGGATGCAAGCCAGTGATCTTGCTTCTTCTGGCTTTGCTGAATCCTGGCTGCGTGCCTGGGTCAGTTTGACCTTTCTGTGCTACTTGGTGCTGTGTCTGGAGGAGGAACTCTTAGTACCTAACTTCTAATGATGTGGGGAAGATCCAACAGTGTCAGCTATAGACATCATCAGGCAGTGCCCAGGAATGTAATTGTCCCACAGTTCAGCTTTTGTCATTATAATTACTATATTGTCATTATTGTTTCTAGCTGCAAGCCACCTTTGCTTTTGTTCCAACGCCCATGATGTGAAGTGTGCATCTTAATCACTACAAATTGCCTTTGCTCTTTGAAGGCATTTCACAAGAGTCAAAAGTTTTACTTTGGTTTAAAATTGGAACAACTTGTTTTCCCAATGTGTTTCCTTTGGAAGCCAAATAGCAAACTTCATCAGCCTGGAAGACTGGGGAAAACAGTAGCACTTTGTGGTACCATTTCCATGAGATTCCATCAGTGCAAAGAGTAGCTCCCAGATTTTCATTCTGTTCTCTGTACCCTTCCTCCCCAGGGGTTGGGACAACTGCAGGAGCAGGGAGTCAGTGTGGCTGTGCACTGTCGCCCTGGGAAGATGGATGGTTTCTTTTCACGTTCCTATATCTCAGGCCTTCTCCCTCCTGTCCGGTAAGCAGCTGGCTTCAGCTTCCATTGGTTTGGGACAAGGCCTTGGCATCACACAGCAGGAGTCGTGGAGATCCACTAATGTGCAAACCTGAGATCACAGCTTTCCAACAGGAATTCAGCATGGAACCCTGCAGCATCCTAGAAGGGGGAGATGGAGCCCAGCTGAGCCCAGCTGGAGTTCTTGAAGCAGTGGGCTTGAGCGCCCCACCTGGTGCTGGCAGCTGGCGGAGCGCAGGGGCTCAGAGGAAACAGAGCAGTCCTGAATCAGCTTCCACGAGACAGGAGGTAATAGCACCCTCTTCAGATTGCAGGGGCTTTGGTCATATTTCTGTAGCACCTTTTGTGTCAACACGTAACAGGAATCATACTTTTTGCCTGCTAAGGGGTATTGCTTAAAATAAGAATCACCAGTTAATTCACAGAGGACACTTCTAAGTTATTAAACTAGTTCATGTAATAAAAATAGATCTTTACACCCATAACAGAAAGTTCCTTCTCTTTCTGCTGATCAGCGTGGGGAATCATGACTAAAGTCATCAAAATAGTGAGTATAAATATAAACTATTGGGGCTTTTCCTGGGGACAATATACACTTGTGGTGTGGGGTGCAAAGAAGGTCCAGGAGGGCATGGCTGGGCCTCATTGTCTCTTCTTCCCCTAATGATGTGCCTTTGCTTCCGTGTTCTTCACTCACTGGGCCCTCTGTGTCTAAACCAGGCGTGGTGCCTGTGAACCCCTCTCTCACAGTGGATTGAGGCCTGGGCACAGGGGTAGGTGTGAGATGCTAAAAGCACATGAGCCCTTCACCAGTGCTGTTCTCTGTGATTATCCCAGAGAGTCGTCTGCCGGTAACTCAGTACTTACGCTGGAAACCTGTGAGGAAACCAACAACCCGCTCCAGCTCTAGACTTGTTATTTTATTATTTATTCCTTTTAATTATATACAGAACTTTCACATAGGATAGACCTTCACATGGTTGTCCAGTCATGAAACACAAGCTGCTTTGGTTCAGTCCCCAGAGCTTTCTCCTTGCCCCCCTGCACCCCTCCCGCCATTTTACCAATCTCTCTTCAATCCATTCACAGTTTGCTTTTTTTTATTTTTTAACTAGTGTCTCGTGGATACCCCTGGTGGTGAGACACACTGGGACACACCTTGCCACATTCATGGATGCATATATGAACGTTCGGTCAGGTTCATTTCATGTTCTTCCCTTTTCTCATCCCTTTTTGCTCCTCCTGAGTCCCCTTTCATCTACTCTCCTGCCCTTTCCTCTATTTTTATGAAATTCCCTCTCTCTTTTTCTATTCTTTCTGCTCCCCTCTTATTTTGCATTAGCTCTCCCATATCAGAGAAAGCGTGTTTTTCAGAATCTTTGTTTTTCGGAATTGGCTTATTTCACTTAGCATGATAGACTCCAGTTTCACCTATTTATAGGCAAATGGCATAGTTTTATTCTTCTTTATAGTGGAATACTATTCCATTGTGTTTATAAACCACCTTTTCTTTATCTGTTCATCTATTGAAGAGCACCTAGGTAGATCCTACAGCTTGGCTATTGCAAGTTGTGCTGCTATAAACGTTGATGTGGCTGCAGTATGCTGATTTTAAATGTGCTGGATATATACTGAGGAGTGGGATAGCTGGTTCATATGGTGGTCCCATTCCTGGTTTCTTGAGGAAACTTGAAACTATTTTCCAGAGCATTTGCACTAATATGCAGTTCCAACAACCATATATGCGTGTGCCTTTCCCCACATCTTTGTGTGTGTGTGTGTGTGTGTGTGTGCTTTCCTAATTGCTAGAGATGTGACACACTTTTTTGTAATATTTTCAGTTGTGGATGGAACATTACCTTTATTTCCTTTTTTAAGTGGTGCTGGGGATTGAACCCAGTGACTAATGCACGCTAGGCAAGTGCTCTATCACTGAGTCACAACCCCAGCCCCACATTTTTCATATATTTGTTGACCATTCATATTTCTTCTTTTGAAAAAATATCTGCTTTGTTCTTTTGCCCATTTATTGATTAGATTATTTTCAAATTAAGTATTTTGAGTTTTTTGTACATCCTGGAGATTAATGTCCTAAGTGAGGAGCAAGTGGCAAAAATTTACCATTCTGTAGGCTCTCTTCATGCTCTTAATTGTTTTCTTTGCTGTGAGGACATCTCACTTATTGATTTTTAAAATTTTACTTCTTATGCTTTAGAAGTCTTATGAAGGAGGTTGTTTTCTGCACATACACGCATGTTGGAGAGTTGGGTCTACAATTTCTTCTAGCAGCTGCGGGATTTCTGTTCTAATTCCTAGGTCTTCCATCTACTTTGAGTTGACTTGTGTGCAGAGAGAGAGAGAGGGCTAAATTTCATTCTTCTACATATAGATTTCCAGTTTTCCCAGAAACACTTTTTTAAAAGGCTGTCTTTTCTCCAACATATATTTTCAAAAACTTTGCCTAGTATCCAATGACTGCATTTATGTGGGTTTGTCTCTCTGTGTCTTCTGGTCTATTCCACTGGTCTTCATGTCTGTTTTGTTGACAGTACTATGCTCTTTAGTTACTAGAACTCTGTAGTATAATTTGTGGTCTGATATTTAGATGCCTCCTGCTTTCTTTTCTTCATTAAGGATCGCTTTGGCTATTCTATGTCTCCTATTTTTTTCAAATAAATTTTAGAACTACTTTTTCTAGTTCTGTGAAGAATGTCATTGGAATTTTCATGGGGATTGAGTTTAATCTGTAAAGCACTATTAGTAATATGACCATTTTGGCAATATTAATTCTTCCTATCTAAGAACACTTGAGGTCTTCAATCTTCTAAGATCTTCTTCAATTACTTTATTTAGTCTTCTATAATATTTATGGTAGAAGTCCTTCACCTCTTTTGTAAAATTGATTCCAAGCATTTTATTTACCTTTTTATTTTTCTTTTGTTTCATTTCCTTTTTTTTTTTTAAGGCTCTTGTGAGTTTAATAGTTTTCCTAATTTCTTTTTCAGCAGATTCATCTTTGGAGTATAGGAATGTGATTGATTTATGAGTGTTAATTTCATATCCTGCTACTTTGCTGAATTTGTTTATGAGCTCTAGAAGTATACTGGTGGCATTTTTTTGGGGGAGGAGGGATCATCTATAGGATCATGTCATCAGCAAACAGAGACAATTGGAGCTCTTCTTTTCCTATTTGTATTTCTTATTTTCCTTCTCTGGTTTGATTGCTCCGGCTCGTTTCAAGGACTTTGTTAAATATGAATGGTGAAAGTGGGCATCCTCGTCTTGTTCCTGTTTTCAAAAGAAATGCTTCAAAATCTAAACAGCTCAATATCAAGTAATAAAATTGAAGCAGCTGTGCAAAACCTTCCAACAAAGGAAAGCCCAGGAATGATGGATTCTCAGCTGAGTTCTATCAGACCCTTAAAGAAGAATTAATACCAGTCCTCCTCAGATTATTCCCATGAAATAGAAAAGGTTTTTCTCCATTCAGTATGATCCTGGCTTTGGGTGAGTCACATACAGTCTTTACAATGTTCAGGTAAGTTCCTTCTATCCCTAGTTTTTCTAGTGTCTTAAACATGAGTGGGTGCTGTACTTTGTTAAATGCTTTTTAAGCATCTCTTGAGAGAATCATGTTATTTTTGTCCTTAAGTCTATGTGGTGAATTGCATTTATTGATTTTTATATGTTAACCAACCTTGCATACCTGGGATGAAACCCGCCTAATCATGGTGCACTATCTTTATAATATGTTTTGCATGTGGTTTGCCAACATTTTATTAAGAATTTTTCGATCTATGCTTTTTAGGGATCTAGGTCTGAAGTTTTCTTTCCTCGATATGTCTTTGGTTTTGGTGTCAGGATGATACTGGCTTTGGAGAATGAGTTTGGCTGTATTTCCTCCTTTTCTATTTCATTGGATTAATTTGAGGAGGATTGGTATTAATTCTTTTTTAAAGGTCTCATAGAACTCAGCTGAGAATCCATCAGTCCTGGGTTTTCCTTTGTTGGAAGGTTTTGCACAGAAAAATTGCATTACTTGATATTGAGCTGTTTAAACTTTGTGTAACCTCATAGTTCAATTTGTGCAGGTCATATGTCTCTAGGAATTTTTTAATATCTTCAATATTTTTTAGTTTATGGATGTATATATTTTTTTCTACTGGGGAATTAAACCCAAGGGCACTTAACCACTGAGTCACATCCCCAGTGCTTTTTTAAAGTATATTTTATTTAGATGCAGGGTCTTGCTGAGTTGCTTAGGGCCATGGTAAGTTGCTGAGGCTGGCTTTGAACTCACAATTCTCAGCCTTCTGGCTTGTATATAGATTTTTAAAAATAAATAGATTCTGATTATCCTGTTAATTTCACTAATGTCTGTGCTGATCTTTTTTTTTTTTTTCATCTCATATTTTGTTAGTTTGGGCGTTTCTCTATTCTGGTTAGTGCGACTAAGGGTTTATTAGTATTATTTATCCTTTCAAAAAACAACTTTAGTTTTATTGATATTTCATATTTTTATTCTCAATTTCATTGACTTCAGCTCTCACTTATTGATGTGTCCTGTTGTACTGATTTTAGTGTTGGTTTATTCTTCTTTTTCTAGGCCCTTGAGATACAACTTTAGATTATTTATTTGGTATATTTCTATTATTTTAATATATGAGCTTAATGCTATGAACTTTCCTCTTAGAACTGAATTTATAATATCCCAGAGATTTTGATATGTTGCATCACTTATATTGTTCAACAATTGTATTTTGTGCGTGTCAAGGTGATATATGATAAAAAAATGTCATGGTTAATAGATTGTGTTGGCATCAAGAGGAAGATTATTACTTCCCTATCTCAAAGAACAAATAAAAATCAATATCAGACATGTTTAAAGGTCCTAAACACTAGTGGTTTTAGGAGAAAACACAAGAGGAAAACTTTAAGACCTCAATGTAAAACAAAGATCTATTTTAAAGAACTCCAGGAATGCAAACCACAAATGAATTTTTCTACTTTAAAATCAAAATTTCAGTTTAAAAAGGACTGGGAGAGGAAATTGACAACTATCCAATGGTTGGTTTCCTGAAATTATAAAGATCTCTTACAAATTCACAAGAAATTGTTTCAAAAAGTTAATAGAAAAACTAACAGAGGAGACAAATGAATTATCAGTAGGAAAACAGAAAGAAATATTCAAGCTTTCTGCTAATCAGGGAAGTGGATCTCAAACCTGCAGCAAGACAGCCAATCTACACACCAATCAGTCTGATAGAAAAATTTTAAATTTCCAGGATTCCAGTGTTGTCAAGAATACTGTTTTTTCCAAGGATGGGGAAATCATATACTGGTCTATGATGATGTAGAGATTGGGACTGTGAGAAGAAAGGATCATGGAGGGCACCGGGGACCTGGGTACTAGGGAGGCTGAGTCCTGGAAGCAGTTCCCAAGCTATTTACCTCTAAGTATTTTTTTTTAATTTCTCCCCTAATTTCTTCTGCTTTTTTTTTTTTGGTTTTTAAAAAATTTATTGGATATATTAGAAAGTTTTTTCAAAGACCACTATTATAAACTTTGTAACAAGTATTAAATTCAGCAAATCACAAATGATCATAAAATGGTCACTTCCAAACTGCACCCCCATGTCCTCTTTCCACATCTTTTTTTATTGGTTGCTCAAAACATTACAAAGCTCTTGACATATCATATTTCACACTTTGATTCAAGTGGGTTATGAACTCCCATTTTTATCCCAAATACAGATTGCAGAATCACATCAGTTACACATCCACATTTTTACATAATGCCCTATTAGTGACTGTTGTATTCTGCTGCCTTTCCTATCCCCTACTATCCCCCCCTCCCCTCCCCTCCCATCTTCTCTCTCTACCCCATCTACTGTAATTCATTTCCCTCCTTGTTTATTATCCCATTCCCCTCACAACCTCTTATATGTAATTTTGTATAACAATGAAGGTCTCCCTCCATTTCCATGCAATTTCCCTTTTCTCTCCCTTTCCCTCCCACCTCATGTCTCTGTTTAATGTTAATCTTTTCCTCCTGCTCTTCCTCCCTGCTCTGTTCTTAGTTGCTCTCATTATATCAAAGAAGACATTTGGTATTTGTTTTTTAGGGATTGGCTAGCTTCACTAAGCATAATCTGCTCTAGTGCCATCCATTTCCCTGAAAATTCCATGATTTTGTCATTTTTTAGTGCTGCGTAATACTCCATGGTGTATAAATGCCACATTTTTTAATCCATTCATCTATTGAAGGGCATCTGGGTTGGTTCCACAGTCTAGCAATTGTGAATTGTGCTGCTATGAACATCAATGTGGCAGTATCCCTGTAGTATGCTCTTTTAAGGTCTTCAGGGAATAGTCTTAGAAGGGCAATAGCTGGGTCAAATGGTGGTTCCATTCCCATCCTTCCCAGGAACCTCCATACTGCTTTCCAAATTGGCCGCACCAGTTTGCAGTCCCATCAACAATGTACAAGAGTACCCCTTTCCCCACATCCTCGCCAGCACTTGTTGTTGTTTGACTTCATAATGGCTGCCAATCTTACTGGAGTGAGATGGTATCTTAGGGTGGTTTTGATTTGCATTTCTCTGACTGCTAGAGATGGAGAGCATTTTTTCATGTACTTGTTGATTGATTGTATGTCCTCCTCTGAGAAGTGTCTGTTCAGGTCCTTGGCCCATTTGTTGATTGGGTTATTTGTTATCTTATTGTCTATTTTTTGAGTTCTTTGTATACTCTGGATATTAGGGCTCTATCTGAAGTGTGAGGAGTAAAAATTTGTTCCCAGGATGTAGGCTCCCTATTTACCTCTCTTATTGTTTCTCTTGCTAAGAAAAAACTTTTCAGTTTAAGAAAGTCCCATTTGTTGATTCTTGTTATTAACTCTTGTGCTATGGGTGTCCTATTAAGGTTCTTCTGCTATTGAGTTATTATTCAAAAATATATTACTTCATCTCCAGGTTTTAGAATGGTTTCTATTTTTTATCATTTATTTCTAATTTCATTCCATTATGAGCTGATGGAATGCAACGTATTATTTCATTTTTTTTTAGTATTTACTAATTTTTGCTTTGTGAACTAAAGCATGGTTATTTTAGAAAATGTGCTGCTGAGAAAAAAGTGAATTCAGTCATTGATGAATTAAATATTCTATAAATGTTTGTTAGGTCCACATTACTACTTGTGTGTATGTATATATATTTTAATTCTCTAGAATCTTTACTTAGTTTATGTCTGGATAAACTATCTAGTGGTGACAGCAGTGGTTTAATGTCCCCAGTATTCTTGCATTGCAATTTACTTGATTCTTAATATTGAGAGGTTTTGTTTTATGTATATTGATACACCATTTTGAGGGTCATAAATATTTACAATTATTATATCTTGTTGTTGTATGATGCCCTTAAGCATTTCAAAGTGAACTTCTTTGCTTTCTCTGATTAATATTTGTATGAAGTTCACTTCCTCCAATATAAGAACAGCCGCCCCTCCCTGCTTCTTTGAAAGTTCCATTTGAATGATATATATATTTTTCCCATCCCTTCACCCTCAGTCTGTGGATGCTTTTGTATGTGACATGAGTCTCTTACAGACTGCATATTGTTGGATCTTGTTTTTAAATTCTATCTTCCAACCTATATCTTTTCATTGAAGAGTTTAGACCATTTACATTCAATGTTATTCTTGAGATTTATTATATTTTGATTCATTTCTAGTATTTTAATCTGACTTGATTCTACTTTCATTGACTATTCTTCTACTGTAATTCATTTCTAAGATGACTTTTATTTTTATTTTTCATTTCTTCTTCATGAAATAGTTCACTGAGTACGTTCTATAGTGCAGGCTTTCTGGTTACGCATTCTTTTAACTTCTATCTATCATAGAAGGCTTTTATTTGTCTTCAACTTGGAGGCTTAATAGTGCTGGGTAAGTATTCTCTCTGATGTCACTCCTTATATTTTTTAGCTCATAGAACATTCTGACTCCGAACTTTCCAAATTCCTTCTCTAACCTTTCCTTGACTGTGGTGTTGATGAAGACAGGTGTTGAAGGCTTATGGGCTTTGGGGGATAGTTTCTTCCCTTGCTTTTTCCTGTTGTTTTTATTTCTACCCATCTATTGGTATTCTCACTTCTTCTTTTATGTAAGGGACTACTCTCTCTTAGGAGCTCTGTGTTGAACAAATATCCAGATACAGATACCTTAAGTCAATGTATGACCTCTACTGATCCCAACACCTCTTTGAGAGTTATCACTGAACCCTGTTTGTTATAATTACTTCAGAACAAATCCTCGTACCATTCAACCTTATTAGAAATAAAACCTCTTATACCGTTCTCCACAGCTCCTCACATCATGGTATAAACTTGTGCTGATTTAAGGGGATTACTTTTTGGCTGAGGGCTCCACGTCCCCAGGTTTTGAACAGCAGGTGTTGATTCTCTCTGTTGACATGACTGATGCAAGGTCCACTTAGTGCAAACAAAGCCTTTCACTTGCCAGTTGTGCTCACCATTGAGGTTGGGAGCCAGTCAAGGCTGGGAGTAGCCAGTTCCTGTTTCATTGGATCAGGGAATTTTTCACCTTAACCAACCTCCCTGGGCTTTGTTTGCAGATATCTTCTGTTAAGCTGCTGAGGTATTCAGGAAAAGTCTCCTAGCAGCCTTTTCCTGCAGCTGCCCCTATCCAGGGACTGGATCATTAGGTCACTGGATATCCAGGCGGCTTCTCTCTGGTGCAGTCCTGGGATGGAAAGAGGACAGTTCCCAGGTTTTCCATGATACCTCCTGCTGATGTCAGCTGGTGTAGCCCAATGGATCTGCTTTCCTCTGCTTGGGGTAAAAGTTGCTTGGCTGACCCATCACTATCTGGGTCCGTGGACGCTGTGCAGAACTTTCTGGCCTTACCTGGGTTGTAGAGGCTACATGGGGCTAGGCACACTTTCCCTCCCAGATCCACATCACCTAGTCGTGGTCCCACTAGAAATTACTTCTGTGAGGATTCTTAAGAGGTCTTATTTCAAGACACTTCCTTCTGGTCTTATTTGCAGCTCTTGTGGCATGAGAAGACACGGTGCTGATCTAAGGGGACAAATGGTTGGCTGAGGGGTCCACAAGATGGCTGTGGACCCCCAGCTCAGGTTTATTTTCACAATTTAGTCTTAAGCTGCTTGATCTGTTTTAAGGACTCTTTTGTTTCCATCCCATTTTGAATTTTATCTGCCTTTCCAAAAGTTTTTAAGTGGAGGAACTTATAAGGTTTTCCACTCACCCTCCTTTGTTCTCTCTATTGTCCCTCTGCCTTCCCCCTCCTGGTCTGGGTTCAGGTTTGAGGGACTCTGTGCTGATTTTCTACTCTGGTAATTTATCTTCAAATCTGTCAGGTCTCACCCTTTGTAATATTGAGTCTCAGAGCATTTATTGTATTCTGCACCCACCTGTCTTTTACGCTTTCCCTTCACTGCTTTCTTTCTGTGCCGTGAGCAGATGGGGAGTCACTGCCCAGCTCCCTTTCACCATCTTCCAAGTCTCCTATAGACTTCTTTTTGACCCTTGAACCTTCCTTGCCATGAGCTTTGCATAATGGTCTTCTCATGAAATGGACTTATTTTCATGAAGTTTGTAACTTTGTGTGTAGGTGTGTGTGTAGGGGGGTGTGTGTGTGTGGTGGGAATTGAACCCAGGGCCTTGTGCATGTGAGGCAGGCACTCTACCAACTGAGCTATATCCTCATCCCTTGTAACATTTTTAATACATTTATGTGTTCACTTTGCTGTGATGAGGAGTTCTCACGCACAATCATAATTACTTCTTGGCAAATTCTTTACAAATCATTTCTCTCTTCACATCTCAGCTGGACAACTCCATGTTTATGTTCGGTTATTTGGGTGATGGTCACAAATCTTTAATAGACTTGTTACACAGTTTTTTTTTTTCACAGTTAAAATCCTTAGCTTATCATGAAAATCTCTAGAGACCAGAGGCAATTTACCCAACAAATCTTTGTTAATTCAACCCATTTCTTAATGTGGTTAAATTCAGTTTGAATATTTGCATTTAGAATATTGCCAAGTCCCTAAATTTGTGATTTGTCTTCTTAATACTCCTTCAGGAAATGTCCAGCTTCAACTTATTCAGGACAAATACACACCAGGCTACGTCTCCACATTCTGAAGAGTGTGGAGTGTGTGTGCCAAGTCTCTGCTAGTGTGAGGATACGTGCACCTCACTCAAAATACATCAGACAGTACTTTCTTAGTTAACTTTATTCCTGAAAGGACTAGGACACTAACTTACCTGACTTTGTAGCCTTAGCCTAGTACTTGTGCTATTGAATATTTGTTGAATCAATGGCAATAAAGGATAGCAGTCTCCATTCATTTTCTGGTTCAGTGTGACAGTGTGAGTCCCAGGAAACACAGACGACAAGGCAGAGTTGAATGTGCAAGGGATTTGTTGAGGGAATCTGTAGAGGGGTGGGGAGGGCTCAGGGGTAGGTAGAATGCTAGACCACAGTGATGCCTATGTCTGGGAGAGGAGTGGGGAGCAAGGACTGAGTAGGGCGAGCCTCAGGTCACAGGGCTGTGGTGTGAGAGAGTCTCCTTGCTGTGGGGCTCCCTGAGCTGAAGGTCTTTGTGATCAGAGTCCCACAGGAGGGGCACAGTGAGGATCCTGTCCGCATCAGGCTCTTGTTGACTGGGATCAGCCTACAGGAAACATGTTCTCAGCGTCCACAGTGGCTGCACCTAGGTGGCTGATCCGTCACCTGTACTTCCTGAAGCTGGAGTTTCTGGAGGCAGACATGGGCAGGGGACTCCAGGGCCACCAAAGCTCATCCCAGAGATACATGGATCTGCTGGTCTGCATTGCTCCCAAGTCCTCACTCTGACTGGGGCCATTCAGACCTGTGTACAACAGTCCTGGCACTGTCTATTGTCCCCCTGCCCCAGTACACAAGCTCTGTATAAGGGACCAGGTCCCTTGTATGGAGGGCTGGAGCGTTTGTTAGAGTGTAAACCTGCTGCAGCCTGGGAGTGTCCTTCCTCTTAGGGACTCAGCTGCCTCTTTACTCCATGCACCTAAAAGGGCACAAGCCTGGCCTGAGCAAAGGGTCAGGGTTTCTTTCTTTCTTCCTTCCTCCCTTCCTCTCTCTCTCTCTTTCTTTTTTTCCAGTACTGGGGATCAAACTCAGGGATTCTCTATAACTGAGCTACTTCCCCAATTTTTTCTATATTTCTTCTTTTGGGACAGGGTCTCAGGAAGTTGCTGAGGCTGGCCTGCAACTTGCCATCCTCTTGCCTCAACCTGTGGAGTAACTGGGATTAGAGGTGTGTACCACCTCACCCTCCAGGATCCTGGCTTCCTATTCACACAGCTTCCTCCATCTCCTGCTGTTCAGTCTTGTTTTTCTTTTGCTGGTATTTGCTTCTGGGCGTCAATATCATGCTTGTTGGCTGCCAACCTACTTTTACCCCATGGCTGTCATATTCTATTGAGTTTCCCCATGACTGCAGACTAAATCCCCTTGATTGCCCCTTTACAATAACGTAGTCATTATGCTAATCACATCCTTCTGGCTTCTGGGGGGGGGGGAAATGTTATCCCTTGCCTCATTTCAAGGCCTCCTAATCCCCATGATATTAGCACACCCAGCTCAGAGGTCACCTCCCCTCCTAGGAGGAGGGCATCCAAGGGACATCTTTGTGAAGCTCCTAGCAGTGCACCCCTGGGGCATGGTGAATGGTGGGCTCCTGACCCCTCTGTGAAATACAATTCTCTGGAGGATCTTGTGGCCCTGCACCCTGTGTTGAATCAGCATGTCCACTTACCCCTGCCTGTTTGTTTTTTTCTTGCACCATCTGCTAAGACAATGCAGGCAGTTCTGCTCATTTAGTTTAGGCCAGCTTGGCAGTGTTTGTGTTAACCCCTGGGTTTCTTGCCTGGAGATTATGCCCTCTGAAAATCTTACCTCTTTAGCCACAGGTTGTTACCCTCTGATGATACTTGCTTCAAATCCAATCCTGGGAGTGTCCAGCTGACTCCTGTTGATCTTTGTTGGTAACTTCTAAGGTCTCTTTGGTATACCCTCTTTTCCTTCCCATATCAGACTCAACATCCCAGTTGTTTTGCATCTGCATTGGTCTGACAGCAGGGGCAGGCAGGCGATGGGGCCACCTGCTTTGTGAAGAGATGGTCTCTGCAACAGCAGCCAGCCTAATAGAAGTGACAGCACTTGCCAGGAAATGGCAGGCACCAGAGCTCTGAGAGGGTACACTTCCGAACCTCCCAGAGTCCACCTACATGTCACAGTTTAGGAGCTAAGGCTTTTGCATCCAGGGTTCTGAGCTCAGCTTAGTAAACCTCTTTCGGCAGAGCTTTGAGTGTTAATGGAGTCTAGACTGGGACTCTAAAGTGCTGGCTCTGGTCTTGCTTGTGCAGGAATTAGGAGCCTCTTCAAAAGCAACCGCAGAGCTCCTCTGGCTCTGCCTTTACCTGTTAATGGCTTGTTAGTAGTTTTTATGATCCTTTAGTAGGACATCCACACAACTTAGTCAAAACCAGCATTTTGGTTGTGTACTCTTTCTCATTCTGATACCCCAAACATCATATTTGTTAATGGTCCTCCTCTACCAGGACATGGTCCTAAGCCACTAGAAATGAACTATTCAGCAATAAGCTGCCATCTGGAGCCAGGGACTGCCTGGGCACACATACCACTCTTAGCAAACAGCCAGTGTCCTGGGCAGTCACCACTATCCACCTTGCCACTTGTTTTCTCAGCCCATTGATTGGTTAGTTCGGGTCACCTGAACACCATGTATCAAGCCAGTATCAAGAGATTTACTGGTGGAAACACTTACAAAGGGTAAAGGAAAGCAAGCAAGGTGGACCTGAAGCCTTTGGTCTGTGGTGCAGGCTTGGCACCTCTGAAGAGAGGGACCAAGAAGACTGGACAGTCTCAGATGGCAGCGCTGGTCTGTGAGCATTTCGCCAAGCCCAGTGGGGAGTCTTATCAGAGCACTCCACATCCCAGAAGTCGGAACTAGAGTCCCTACTGCACGCACACATTGGCTGTGAGCAGTGCTGGGGAAGCCCAGCCTCAGCCTACCACGGTGGAGGATCCTGAGATGTACCAGCCGTGGCCCTCATTCAACAACTTCTCTCACCCCTCAGAGAGCCCTTAGTTATTGAGTTTTTCTACTTCCTGCTTGGAAAGATAGAGCAATCAAAAGGGAGGAGGGAGGACAGATGCAAAGATGTGAAATGTGTTTAGGTAGATGTCAAAGCTAAGATTGACCATGGAATATTCATGAAGCAGTGGAAGTTCATTTCAAGACCTGTTAACTTAGGAAGACATTGTGTCTCTTCTCTACATAGAGATTGCAATTAGACCACCAAGGAAGGACATAGGACATTGAATGAATACCTGCAAGGTGATGAGGATAAGGTTAGATGGTTTTGCTAGTATTTTGCTTATAAACCACAGAACAATTCCCAAAACAGGTGCCAGAAGCATTGGTAAAAACAAAGAAGCAGACTCAAAAAGAAGTGACCACCTAACACCCTTAGAACATAAGTGGTGATGCACAAGGATTAAAGAGTTGAATTTCCCTCTGGAGTTTGTATATATAGGAATTTTTAAAATATTGCAAGCATAGTTACCATCATGAAATGGTAGGGCTTATAGAAATATTGGGAATCATTCTGTAGATCAGGAATTGGAAAACTTTTTTGGCCAAAGCCAGATAATCACTATTTTAGATTGTGTGGGACAGAAACTCCCCATCACAGCTACTCAGCCCTGCTGTCAAGCGTGAAAGCAGCCACAGATGATGTGTATAGGCGTGCATGTGGCTATGTTTTGATAAAGCTGCCCCAGCAAACCTGCAGCAGGTGGAGTGGCTCATGGACCTTGGTTTGATGTTTTATATTTTAAAAACACCATGGTTCAGTGAGTTTAAGTAACTTGTTCATGATCACACAGGAGTTACTGGCAAGGCCAAGGCTACAAGCCAGTTTCTTTCCTGCCAGTGTCTAACAATTCCTCTCTACCGACGCCCTCTTCAATTCTGTGACAAGAAAGCAAAGTAGTTACTTAAGAAGAAAGTGGGGAAGGGGGCAAGAATCCTTGAATGCCACCGTGAGCAAGTGTTGGGGGAGCTCTGCAGCTTTCCAGAGTTTGGCAGCAGCAGACTGGGGATGCTACATGCTGGGCAGGGGAGGGTGCTTTTTGTCAGGGACTTTAATGGTCCATGAGTGACTCTGAATAGTGAGGGATTGAGATGGGCTGCTGGAGGGGGATTAATGCCTAGCAGAGGGAGAAAACAGGAGAGCTGCTGACTAGGAGGAGGGAGCTCTGGCTGCTGTGGCAGGGCAGGAGCAGAGCAGCGGACGGCACTATGGAATCAGAGATCCAGGCCGCTTGCTTGCACAACTCATACCATGATGGCTCCATGAACAAGAGAGGAAATTAAAAATTGCTGAGCTGTAGGAAAACTATGTCACACCGTTGGGTTATCTTAAGGGATCAAAGAAATCTTGCTTTCAATGCCCCACAAAGTTGAATTGGTAGCTGCCTTTGAGACAAGTTTGGAGTTGCAGAAATGGCTAAGGAAGCTGGAGTACAGTCCAGAGGAGAGGGTCAGGGTGTCCCCAAGACAGGACCACGGACATCGCTGTGGGGGGAGGAGAATTAAAAGAAGACAAAGACAGGAGCTAGGCTGGAATACCCGGAGAGCCTGCGGTAGAGAAGCTAAAGGAAGATCAGTCTACTCCCTCTGCGCCTGCAGGAGTGCTGCTCCTCGTCGTTTCCCAGCTGATTCATGCTCATTCTGTGGGAACAGCCTCTGGGAGAAAGTGTCCCCCACTCACCAAGAGGCTTCCTGCTCCTGCTCCCATTCTACTGAGCTCAAGTCTCTTCTCTGTGTCCCCCAGCATCCTGGAACCTCCCCACACAGCATCCACCTCTCTGTCATGTCTGTATTTCTCCTCTTCCATTATGAAACTCTGGGTTCCTGGAGCTCAGGAGCTGGTCTGTAGCTCCTAGATCCTAAGCACTAAGACTGTGCCTTGTGTTTCACAATACAGTAGGTGCTCAAAGCATATTTGTGGTTGAGCTACTGTTGATAAGGATTAAGAATGTGAGCCTAAAGAAATCCCTGATGATCTCTTTGAAAGGTCAGATCTGAAGTCCAGCTTAAGGGGATCTCAGGAGTGAGCAGAAGAGGAGGATGTGGAGGGAAGGGAACCTAAATTACCCTCTTATTCTGATATAGTGTTGCTGTGTAAACCACCTCAAAGCAAAGTGGCTTGAACAACTTCTTGACTATGCGTTTGGGGCAGGGGTGGTTGGGGATGGAAAGCTCTTCCCTGCCCCACATGGTGTCAGCTAGGAAGGCTCTGCTGGTACTCGAGGGTCAGCTTCCAAGAGTCTCAGCCCTTGTTGAAGAGTTTACCCCTTGGCTGGGATCTTAGCGGGGGTCTCCATTCCTCTTCCCAGGGCTGCCTGCATTTTCCACGCAGGAGGGCTGAGTTCCAAGAGGCCCACCCCAAAGCTGCAAGGCCTTTTGCGATGGAGTCTCAGAAGTCCCAGTGTGTCACTTCAGGGCACTCCAATGGCTCAACAGTGGCTGGGGACAGCTCAGATGGAAGATCAGAAGAGATGGATCCCACTTCAGAATTGGAAGTAACAAAGGAGGTTTACAATCCCCTGTTTTCCGCCTCACCTGCCCAAGTTCTGATCTGTCACTGAACATACTGAAGCCTTAAGAGGTGGAGTGAGGTGGACGACTTCACATAGGGAGATAGCGCCCAAGGAAAAAAACCAAGACTTCTTTCTTTCCTTCCAGGCTTTCTTTCTGCTGGAGTCTGGTACCTGCTTTGGGGTGATTGTGTGGAGGCTTGTGGCAAGGTCAAAAGAAGCATGCTCTTTAGGGAGAAGGACTTTGTATGTTTCTGTATTCGGAGAGGAAAAATACAGCTGAGGGTGTAGCTCAGTGTTAGAGCACTGTCCAACACAGATTAGCCGGGCTTAGCAGTGCGGTGATTTTTGCATTTATGAAAAGCTTACAGATTTTATGAGTAGCTGAATTTTTGAGCACTTGCTCAGCATAAGACATTGCATTAAGGAATTTGCCTCCTTTTGAGGGAGGTGCCATAATTAGACTCAGGTTGTACATGAGTAAAGAAATCCAGGGAAATTAAACAATGTGCCCCAGGTCACAGATCCTGCGTCCATCAGTTATAAGTGGTGGGGTGGGCATCTTAGATATGACTGCTATAATGGGATATCTTATTGTAGAAAAAAATAACAAACACGTATTTTGCACAGTTCTGGAAAATGGAAATGGCACGATCAGGTCATAGGCAGATCTAGGGTCTGGAAAGAGTCCTCTTCCTGTCTTGCAGAGAGCCTTCTTAGTGCAGCCTCTTATGGCCAAGACAAACATACCCCTCCCTCACACTTCTTCTGTGAGGGCACAAATCTCATTCGTGAGGGCCCCACCCTGGTAACCTAATCATAAACCCAGGGAATCATATTTGTAGATCATCACGCTGGGGGTACGATTTCTATGCATGGATATGGAGAGGAGGATATTCAGCCCATAACTGTTGGGACCCACATCTATATAGTTCAGTTGAAGAGACTGAAGGCTCTTTTATTCCACTGTTTGGATTATTTATTCTGAGTTTTATTCAGTTTATTTATTTATGTATGTAATTAGTTAGTTAGTTAGTCAGTCAGTTAGTTAGTTATTGAGGAGGAGGAGGCAGCTATAGCACATTCCCAACAGTTTGTTTTGTACTTTTCTTATCTGGGGAGAGGCAGTCATATTTCCTTGTACCTTTTGAGTCTCCTGCCATCTGACACCTGCGTCCTCTCCTTTTGCACCCTCATCCACAAACACGAAGGAGGGGAGCCTGCAACATTCACTGATAGAGTGGAGGGGGACAGATGCAGGCCTTGATTCACAAGGACACTCCTCTGGGCCTCTAGTGTGGTATAACAGCACCGTCGCCTGTGAATCTTCAGATGTGTTCGATCCAGGCATCGTGTTGAACAATTGCTACAAAAATTCATGAGTTCTTTTCAGATCCACAGGGAGAAATAGATTGTTGCTGCATTAGATTAGGAGCATCTTATTCTGATGGTATCCCTGGCACTTAGTAGAGTCTTTGGTCCTGGAATATAAGTGGCTTAATAAATAAAGGATTTTATGAATGGTAGTGATTAGGAAGCATAAAGAGTACTATATATAAGAGATACAAGGTGCAATCGAAGCATAGGATAAGCAGTGTTGGCTTCCCAGGGAGAAGAAGGAAAGAAATACTGAAGTAAGTGACTTTTAAGTTGGATATTGAAGAATATGTGTGAATTAATGAGATGAGAATTGTAGAATCTCATTATATTTTTTCTTATAGACACATACATCTTGGGGGGAGAAGACAAAGGAAGCAGAAACCAAGGAATGACAGGCCTCTACTCTGTAGTGAATCTTCTAATGATGATCTCCTTTAGTCCTCAACAACTCTTTATGTTGGCTATTATAATCATTTCAGTTTGACATCTGGGAAACCGAGGCTCAGAGAAATAAAGCCATTTTCCCAAGGTTGTACCATTAGCATGGATCAGAATTGACATTCAAAGCTCGCTGGTTCAGACTGATTTCAAAAGGAAGATCCAGAGAGGAGGACAGGCCAACTGACTGTAGCTTGTGCTGGGACCTAATGGGAGAGAAAAGGAGAAAAATAAATCATTGTAAATCTCTAAAAGATTTCAAATGTGAAATTCCTTGGGGGATTTGTTAAGATAAAGCCACAGGCTAGGAGATTCTGCATCGAAAACTAGCTGTGAGAATAGGAATCCAATGCTCTACGAAAGCTGTAACATGACAGAAGCCATTTGCATCATGCTTCAGCAAGTTGATCAGCCTTTAAGCCCCCAGAAACTACCAGAATTTCCATATCAATAGCTAGTGTCTGGTTTGCAAAAAGTTTATGGTGCCCTGGCCACACTTTCCCCTTAAAGACCAGTGGCTGGGAGAAGATTAGAGACTGCCAAAGCAAAGCTGCCTCTCTGATAAGCAGGGATCAAGCAAGAAGACCTTAATCTGCTTTGAAAAACATTTGG
Organism: Ictidomys tridecemlineatus; assembly: GCF_052094955.1. Classification (NCBI taxonomy): domain Eukaryota; kingdom Metazoa; phylum Chordata; class Mammalia; order Rodentia; family Sciuridae; genus Ictidomys; species Ictidomys tridecemlineatus. The sequence continues at coordinate 6,909,203 of NC_135485.1, forward strand.
CTTTGCCAGACATGGTAGACTGGCATTTGCCCTCCAAGAACATTAGGATGGAATGGTCCTGCTTTCCTACCCTTCAGAACCAAGGGACTGACTGAGAATGCAATGCGTTTGCATCTGTGTAGGTCTCCACTTCCAGTGGCTAATGTGGGAACTGCCTGATCAGCCAGCCCCATCCCTGTGGGGAGGCTCTCGCAAGCCCCTGACTAAGTGAGGGTCTCCATCAATGCTCTCTGACTTGGGGACTCTACACTCTTACCTGGCTGCCATTTGCCAAGATTCTCACATTCATCTTTGCTGAGGAATCAATGTTAAGAGCCTGGCATCCCGCGACTCCTGAGTCCTGGCTTTCATTCCCACCATGCTGCCGACATCTGGGAACAGAGCCTGTTTTTTTCCCAACAGCTCTTGGAGGCGAGCTGAAAATTGTGGATTTGGGATTTTAGAAGAATTAGATGGACAAGTTTATTCTTCTTGCTTTTTTTCCTAAAACAAACAACTCCTGTATCCCAGGAGATTAGGGAGTCACAATTTTCTCCTGTGTATGTTGGTGATTGGCTTAGCCTGATTCAAGAATCTGATCCTCTCCATTTATTTGTTGTTGAGAGCCACAGCCGAAGGGGCCCCAGCAAACTTCCAGCTGCCAGCAAACTTTCAGACTGCCAGCTGATGATTGGCTCACAGCAGCCCCAGCAACTTCTAGCTGATTGGCTCCTCTGCGGTGATGCTCATTGGGCTGTTCCCCCCCCCTTCAGACCATGGAGCTGCTCATTGGGGCACTTTTTTTGGCTCCACCCATGCGACCCAGCCAATCGGCCTCAAGAGCAGGAGGATTGTGGGAGGTGGAGAGGCTTGTGGGAAGCTGGTGGTGGCAGTTGGGCTCTGAAGGTTTTCCTAAGGAGCTGTTTTGTTTGGCCTGTGTGGTTCAAAAAATAAAGTTAGTTTCTTTTGACAAATGGCTCCTGAATTGTGCCCAGCCAGACTGTGGCAATTTGTTTATTTATTTAGTATCTGATTTCTGTCCACATCAGTGTGGCGGTGCATATCTTCAAAGGTCTCAGACTCCATATCGATGGTGTAATACAAGAGCTAATCCTCTATGTTCTTCCCCTTATCACCTTCCTCCGAAAGCCTTGAAAGTGGAACAGGATAACTTGTTGAGCGTGTAGCCTGAGTGTTGTGATGTGCGTAGAAGGATGGCATCTATTTTGACAAGGTTCATTTGTGACCTCACCTTGTAGGTAACCACAAGGACAAACTTAAATTCTCTTGCTAGCAACTGAGAATCTTCACTAATGGAAACTTCCAAACTCTGCTTGTGATTTTTTTCCATTCCATTCTATTGATAAGCCCACCCCTGCACCCAAATAGCCATGTAAATCCAATTATCCATTCCTTCTTCCATATTTTTCCAGCTCACAGTCGCCTATTCTGTGAACTTCAAAAATTTTAGGCATGGTAAAGGCAAAATAAACTGAAATAACCCTTAACTGTTAGAATAAAGCATCCATGAATGTGATTCACAACTCTGATATTTGCTTGCTGTGTGGCCTTGGAAAAGTTACCCTACTACCCTGAGCTACTTTTTTCTCATATGAGAACGATCATATTAAGCCCCATGAAATAATGTATGTTAAGTGCTTGACATAACATACAACATGTAGAGAGTGTTCAGCATGGTTCATGAACTTCTTTCTCTGCATTTTAAAGAGAAAAAAAATGGGTAGCAATCCATCTTCTGAAAGTGTGTTCATGCTTGCACACATCCACTCAACCCATGTTTATACGCACCCACACCAGACTCTCTGCACCTGGTAAGGCTCCAGGTACAGTGACACATTTGGTGGATCTGATCCTTGTCCTCCTGGAGACCAAAGACGACACTCAGATACGCACTGAAAAACTGAGATCCAAGAGCCTTGGGGGCAGGAGCTGGGAGGGCACAGGCCTTCACAGCAATTCCCTCCTCCGAGGACTCACAGCCTAATGAGGAGTCGAGTTCAGACAAACCAGCAGCACACTGTTCATCAAAGTCACTTCATCAAAACCCCTGGAATGTGCTGGATCAAGGAACCTGAGCAAAGTAGCCTCCCTGCCTGCAGCGGACATTGAAACCTCTTCCTTAGAGGAAGGGGTCGGTGAGTGCCAAAAGGACAGTGTCTTGATCCTCAACCAATGTCAACATTATCCTGCTGCTGCCATGAGGGTGATGTTCTCTGCTTTCAATCCCCTTCCTCCCGAGGATAAACAACGGTGCCTGAGTCCCAGTGTGTGCATGGGTCACAGAGACAAGGAGGTACGTTCAATATTGGAAGAGAGGCTGGTGAAATAGCTGCTCTGCCAAAAAATAATTTTCCTGCATTTACTAGGAAAGGTCTGGCTTTTGTTTGTGCATTTTGGGGAAGAACTCGGAGGTTATCTACCTTGATTCCTCATCCAACAGGATGCTCTCTTTAGACTGCTGCAATTTGCCCAAGAGAGGCAAAGATGGATGGGACCAGGAAAGTCCACAAGACAGGCCTACCCACCCACAAGGTTTATGTCCTTCACCGCTCTGTCTTTCTGTCCTCTAACCAGAATGCCCTCCACTCCAATATTTTCTTCTTGTGCTTTTACAGTTTGAAGTCTGTATAACAAGTGCATCTGAATTAAGTATTAATACTTTAGGCCCCATCTCTAAATGAACGCTGGTCTGTAAACCTGAGTCAGGGGATGATTAATGTCTGAGTAGAACACAGACAAGGTAGATCTATGTAAAGAGAAAGAGAGAGCTAGCCTTTGGTACATCTCAGTGGGAAATGAGGTGAAGGGAGTAGGGGCTTCCAGGCTGGACAACCTGGAGTAGATTCCTGTCTTCCTATGGTGTTGATCAAGCCATTTGTTTCCATCTCTAAATCTTGGAGGTTAATTTGTAAGATGAGCATAATATGCTCAAATCCTGAAGTGGTTGGGATATTTCAGTGAAATAATATAAAGCACTTAAACCATAAGAGTGGCTTATAAACGTGATGTCTTTCCTCCCTTCCCTCAACAGGCTGTTTCTTTGACTCTGCCACCGAGTGTGTGCCTACACAAGCTTTGCCATTCCCTCAGAAAGCCAGCAAGAAAGGGTGCTCCCTCAGGCACAAGCCATTTTACTTTGTGCACAGAAGTCCCCGTGATGTAGCCCCTGTGGAGTAAATCATCCCGTGAGCTTGAGAATAGCTTTATGTGACAGGTGTGTGTGAGGTGGCTTTTAGCAATCTGGTGGCTGCAGGGTGGAAAATGGCCAGCTTCATCACCCCTGCTTCCTGTCTCCTGTCACTGGGGCTTGTGGATTCCCCACACCTGCAATTAGCAGCTGGCGGCCTCTGAGAGCACCTTGCCCCACTCCGCCTTTTACCTGTCTCTCAAAGGAGCCCTAAATGTGCCTTGACACTAATAAACCTGGAATTATTCCATTTTATCAAGTTTGAGGCTGACAGTGAAGATGAGAAATCATGAAAAACCAACCACCACATTATCCCTTATCTTTGGGACCAGCTTGAAGTGTCTGACAGACTTCGGGAGGTACTTTGCATTCCTAACGTGAGCATCACATGGAGTTTAGTTTTTCTCTGTGTGTGTGTGTGTGTGTGTGTGTGTGTTTCCTGCTGCATTTTATTATTCAGTTTAATAGTTGTGTCAGCCACTGTGAACGTGCTTGTCTTTGAGGGTGTGCCAGTCTCTGACGGTGTTATCGTGGTTCTTCACCAAGTCCACTGCAACCCTGCAGAATCCCACCGTCTGAAATCAAATGTGGGTTTTGCACATATCTGTATTATTCTGGTGCATCCCTCAGCTATCAACATCAGCAATATGATGGCATGTTAAATAATGCCATCTACCATAGTGCGATTATGCACAAGAACAGGGATTCGTAACTGTGCAAATTCTGTTCCTTTCCTGCTCAGCTGGCCTCCATTTCCCCACAGGCTGCTTTCCACCATCAGCATCAGGACAACACTGAGTGCCAGATCGGAAAGGATCTTCAGAGAACATTCCTACAGTTTGTTAATGACATGGTCAGGAATAACAGTTCTGTTGCTACACTGCCTGGGTTTACCCAGACTGCCACCACTTACTGGCTGGATGACAATGCATAAGTTAATGAGCAGTTCTTTGTCTTTATTCATTATTTTCTATTATGAAGGAAAAACAATTGTATTTATTTCCAAATATCGCTGAGGGAATTTTTGGTATTACCGTGCCTAGATCAAATAAATCACTCAATTCTTATTAATGTTTATTTATTTTTACATTTAAGTAATCTGAGGAGGTTCAGCACAGGAAAGATTTTATCCTCAAGATCACACCAAAAATCGGGGAGAACCCAGATTAAGAAAGAGGTTTCTAAATAATTGCTCTCTCCACCACTCTGCACCATTTCTGTGAAACTTCACTCACAGGCTGAAATACCCTCTGCCTCATGAGTGTCACAGAAGAACCCTTCATCAAGAATATTAACACATCTGTGTCTGAGCCGTGTTTGGGAATGTGGTCCTTGACTTCATGGAGGGCAAAGTTTAATGGTAGGCACAGGATGAAGGCAAGGACAGGTACTGTCTCCAGAGTGAGAAGGCTGTGGTTCCTTCTGCCTGGGCAGGTCAGTGTGGGGTCAGCACTGGAAGAGACACCAACGAGATGCACAGGTGAGCTGGGGTCTGCCAGAAGGACACTCACTGGTCAGGGTGGGCACAGAGTCTGCTCATTGTGCATGCATGCATGTGACACATATTGGTTGAGCATTACAGTGTTATTGCACCTGCTCCTTAACTGGTCATCCTCATACAAATGTTACTCCTGGCTTATGATCAGAGGATATCTTTTAAGTGAAAACTTGATCATGACCCCTCCAATCCCCAGATGATTTAAATGCTCTTCACTGTCTGGCTGCTGTTTATCTTGTAGATTTTTCACATTGCATCTTCCTATTGCTGTCTGAGATCCAGCCAGAGTTTTTTTTTAGATCTTACTAGAATCCCAACTTCTTTAGCACACTGGCTTCAGAGCCCAAGTCAGATTCTAGTATTACAAACCACAGGAGCACCACAGCCTTTCATTTCAGAGACCACTTCTGGTTTCGACAAGACTTTAATTCACATAATTATTTTTGCTAGAATTCCTTAGCACATAGCCTACAGTTTTTATTTGGCATTTGCTTCCTAAATTTCTCCATATAGAAAGCACATGGTAAGAGCTTTTGACAAGTGAGGGCTGTTGCCACAAAATCAGTTACATAGATGCTATGGTTTGAATATGGTTTGTCCCCTCTGAAATACATGTTGGAATTTAATTCCCGTAGGAGGTATTATGATGTTTCAAGGTGAGGCCTTTGGGAGACGATTAGATCAGGTCATTGGGGTGGATCCCCATAATTGAATACTGGTAGTTTTATAAGAAGAGAGAGACTATAATGCTCACTCACAGGTTCCTTAACTCTTGCCATACAAGGCCTTGCACTATTCGGACTCTGCTGAAATAAGGCATCACCTGATGTAGTCCCTTGGTATTGGACTTCAGAAATATGAGCCAAAATAAACCTCTTTTCTTTACAACTAGCCCAATTTGTGGTTTTGTCTTATTAGCATTCAAAAAATGAATATATAAAGATTCATAAGTTAATTTGTGTTTGATTACAGCAGCTAAAGGAAAGTACCAAGAGAAAATCAAATATTAGGTTATTTGCTTTTGCTGAGGATGTGGATGGAAGAGTTGAGAATATTTGGAGCAACATCAACAGTCAGTTACAAAATATAAAAACAAGTCAGAAAGTACTTAAGGTGGTTTCCTTGGCTTTGATTTGTGTATAAATGTTACTCAGGCTGCTTGTGAGTCCATTATTTGTGCATGCTGGGTTTTAAGTGTTGAAATAGGGATCTATCTTTAGTGCATATGGAAAAGCACAGGGGAGAATATTTTCAAAGAAGTAATAAAAAAAACTATTTCAGTAAGACCTGAAGTGGAAACTACTAAGATTTGTTGTTACTAATGTTACCAATGAAGCACAGAAAGGTCTATTGGGACAAATTTTTGAAACTTGTTGAAGTGTAAGATATTTGAAAGCTACCTCTATTTATTATGTTATTCACAAATAGTTACTTTGTGAAAAATGTCTGAGCCTTTCATATGTTACTAAACTAATAATGTCAACAGAGAGCTTCACTTGCACTTGTGGACTTAACTATTATATTTTCAGGTCTGTGATTTTTTTTTTAAGTAATAAAAGCTGAATATCCTGAATTGTCCTATCACATAACCATTCAGTGGCTCAATGCTTTATGGCAATTGTTTGGAAAGTCAAGATTAATTTTTTTCTGAACATGAAAATTTGCCCTCAACCACAAGTATATAATATTTAATGAATTTAGAAATAAATTTTTTTTAGTGTTCTTGATAATGTTTAAAAATTTTCAACATAAAAGTCTAAGGTGTGCCAGCTATGGTGGCACATACCTGTAATCCAGTAGCGTGGGAGGCTGATGCAGGAGTATCACAAGTTCAAAGCCAGCCTCAGCAACTTAGCCATGCCCTAAGCAACTTAACAACACCCTGTCTCAAAATGAAAAATAAAACAGGGGGTAGGGAGTATAATTTGGGTTTTAGCACTCCTTGGTTCAATCCTGTTACCAAAAAAAAAAATGTTTAGGGTGCATTAGGGAGTTCCAAAAGTTATACTGTGGTTAAAGTTATTTTAATGATGACTAATGCTGTTTGAATCACTAGTAACCCACTCTATAACTTCTCAGCTAACCCAAATTAAAGGAAGATATAATCTTTCTATTCCTACAGAAACTGAGAATATATTTTCTGAACTCAAACTGCAGTTCAAGCAATGTTTTTCAGACCTCGATGTATATGCAAAGGAAATTTCTATATTTCAAAACCTGTTCAAATGTACAATTGAGGAGCCTCCACCTAAGCTCCACTTGAAAGTGATTAATGTGTAATGACATATTAAAAGGCAAATGTAGAAAAGAATCTAATGAAATTCTTTAAATGTCTTCCAAATGATGAATATGCTCAATCATGTGCTCTTGAGTTGATGCTCTTGAGTTGATATCAATATTTGGCGTACCTAGCTCTAAAAAGACATTTTCAAATATGAAATATGTAAGACCTCCCTGCAGATTGGCTTTAACAGATGAATATTTGCAATTGACTTGACGATGGTGAACATAAACTTTGAATCGTAATTAAGTGAAATGTTATCACTTACCCCCTAAATTCTATCATTCTCATTTGTAGATACATATTACAAAAATGTGCTCAATTTCTATTAATCAATATAAATTTTTGGTGACTTTTTTTAAGTAATAAAAGCTGAATATCCTGAATTGTCCTATCACATAGCCATTATAAGTACCTATAATATTCTCAATTTTTAATTCAGTCTAACAGATTCTAAAATATTGACTATTTGGCCCAGAAAGCCATTATCTGATATGATGGAATCAATGCTACATTTTGGTTGTGATAATGGCACTGAGATGCACAGAAAGTGCATTTTGCTCTTATGAACTCAGTACTACCATATTTTGGGATGAGCTATCATGAAGCCTACAACTTTGTTTGGCTTGGTTCAAGTTGATCATACATGTGTTCTATTCTTTTATTCTCTACAACATTTGAAAAATTCAAAACAAAACCCAGGAAGAAAAAGAACTATTCGGACCACTGTATCTAAAGTAACCACTACTTACTTCCTAAGCACTTTCCCATTTATTTTCATGTTACTTAAATAATAATATATATATTTTTCAAAACTAGTTTAATAGTGTGCTCATCATCTATTTCCCTAGAAAACACGAGGTCACTGTGAGTAGGAACCCTGCCTACTTTTCTCGTTGCTCTACCTCAGTAGCTGGAACAGCACTGACATACTGTAGATGCTCAGTGACTTTGGAAAAATAACTGGAAAAAAAAAGAAAATAATAAAAATCAAAACCCCATGAATCCAATGGACTTCTATTCTTCCCGCTTCCCACCCTCCCTTGTTGTGAGTCAGCATCCACATGTGAGAGAAAACATTTGGTCTTAATGATAGTCTTCAGTTCCATCCATTTACCTGCAAATACCATAATTTAATTCTTCTTTATGGCTGAGTAAAGACAAAAGGAAATGAAGGAAAGGAGCATGGAGAAGAATATGAAAGACAGTAGAATAAACTGGACATAACTTTTCTATGTTCATATGTGAATATACAACCACTGTAACTCCACATCATGTACGACCACACGATGGGATCCTAATTAGAATAAGCTCTACTCCATATAATTAAAATATGTACAAATACACTCAATGTCATGTATATCTAAAAAGAACAAAGAAAAAAAGAGAAAACATATGAATCAGTGAATGGCAGTGAGGCATTCACAGAGTCTTAGAAGTCAGCCCAGGGCCCTCATCTCTCATCCCTGGGGGTCTATGTTCTTGCCCAGGTCTGAGCTGCCCTCCGCCCCAATCTCAGCTCACTTTGATGCTCTTGTTCTGGTTCCTGACTCTCATCTCAATCTTGTCGAGGCCACTGACCCTGACAATTAGAATCTCTGATGTTAGAACCTATAATCTAGGTTCTTGTTGTTGGTTTCCTAAACTTATAATATCAGTACTTCTTAGTTCTAGGTGCTCAGAATATATCCCCAGTCTTAGGTCACTTCTGTCCTACTCCTACTTCTGGGAGAGATGAGAATATCATCTTTCAGGTCCTGCAGTAGTCTTTGTACTGACCATCTTTACATTCCTCCAAATCCCTCAAAATAGGTCTTACCATCTCCATTTTGTTGGTGAGAGAACTGAAGCAACTGAAGATTTCATAACTTCTCTGAAAACCATATTAATAATAAATGACAGAAACAACTAAAACCCAAGATCCCATAAGGCAAAGTTTCTGGGTGTGATTTTTTTTCTCTACCATATTTGTGGTCCATACTTTATTCCAGCCTGCAGAGGAAGCGACGGGCAGGAATATCCACTATCTACATTATGTTAATATTTCTAACAACAGGTCTCTCTGGAACTAGTACCGAATCCTGCTGGGAAGCTGATTCTGACATTCCCCCTTTACCCCTGACCCTTCCATTAAAGACTTGTTGAGTTAATGTCACTCAATAGCTTAAACCTTAAACAATGCATTTTCTAAAAAATGTCTTCATTGATTTGCACTGGTGCTATAATTAGTAAATTAATCTCCTCGCTGCTTGAAGGGCTTGAGGATTGATGAAGTACGCCTTTTGCAGGCTTAAAAAAATCCAAGCCCTGCAGAATGAGGCAGTTGCTCTGTTCCTCACTTTCCTGGGACCCTGTTTATGGCTCTAGGTGTTGTTTGAGCAGCATTGTCACACAGTTCTTAGGGGAACAAATGTATAAAAATGGACCTCCTGCCTCTCTTCAGCTTCAGGTCCCTCTCTTTGCCAACAGAAAGACCTTGAGCCAGTTCTGTCTCCACATCCATGAAGAGGAATTATTGGGAGAATCCCATGAGCTTTTCCCTTGAAGAGTATTTAGGGCTGGCAGGAAAGTGTTGGCCATTACTCTTATGTATTGAGTGGTTTATTATTCAATGAATTCAAAAATCTTACCAGGATCCATGGGCCCTTAGTGTGGTTTCTGTTGCTCCTCCTCTGACTCTTCCACCAGCAGCCGCACTGGGCCCTGGGTGCACCTGGCATGTCTTCCCTCAGGGCCTTACTCTGTAGAACCTCATTTGGGTCATGGTTCAAATGTCACTTTTGCAAGCATCTACTATGTCCAGTTTTTTTCAGTCCTCCATCCACTCGAGAGAACCCCCTGCCCTCAACTGTTTTGATAATCTTGAACATCATGGGGCCCTCATCTCTTGAACATCTTCTGGAACTTTAGTCACACAAAGGTACTCTGTGTACCTGAAAAATCTGAGTCACCCAACACAGGATTTGTCGTCTACCAGCCTTGCAGGGTGGGAAGATCGAGACCTATTTCAATTACTTCTATTTGTGTAGAAACAATTTTTTTTTTGGATTTTCAAAACACCATTTTACATTACACTAGTGACTATATCTTTCTCCAATCTGCATGTACTTCCCCAGAAAATCTAAAATGTTTCTCTTTCTTTCCTGACTGCCTACCAAAATAAGTTTCTACTAGTCTTTCTGAGTCTTTGTGTTTTCAAGTGTATAATGAGGACAATAGACCCACTGGCAGGATTATTGTGGGGATCAGGAACAATATTCATTAAGTGCTTGGCAGACAACAAACTTCAACAAACAGCTCCTGGCTGTCTCTTTTACCAAATGATTAGCATTGCCCTTGGAATTATATTTGCCACACAACCTGCTCTGGTAGCACAGCATTGCTCTCCTAAGAAAATGTTTCAACAGTAAAGCAAAGAGAGCCGTGACAAAGAGCTGCCCTGTAAGATTTCCAAGGTTGCTTGGCCAGATTGCCTTCATTAGCGGCTCCAACAGACCTCGGGTCAATGTGCGTGTAGTCCCACCTGCTGATGCCCATCTCTGTGGGCTGCAAAAGAAACAAGTCAGCCCTAATTTGTTTGATTTTGTATTGCATTCAGGTACTCCTTAAATATTGGGACTGCTCATAATTGAATGTTTTGCCACCTAGGCTAGAGTTATCAAACAATGAAGGGGATGCAGGACCCAGGCAAAATTGCAGCAAATTATAGGAGGCTTCTTCCTGGGTTGATTGCTTTTGTATTTAATTGTATGCTAATTATTAGTTCTGTGAGACAGTTACCCTAAGAAGTAGCAAAGCAGCAGAAAAATAAAAAGACACCACACAAGAATATGTCAGTCTCACAGGGCAATTTCTAAATTAAAAGATATAAAAACAAGCTGTATGTGAATACCCTCAGAAGACAGGGTTGGCATGGCTGCCCAGAAATTGTAGGCATATGGAAATACCTTTGTCTTATCAGAACTAGACACACACTGTGGGGTCCCAGCCCAGTTGAGATAATGCAAGGAGGAAGCTCACTCGGTGCCAGTGGAACAGGGCCACCTTGCTACTGCTGTTGTCAGTCACCTACTTAAGATGCCGAGGGGATCTGAGTACCATTCTCTTCTAACAGTGTATTGTGTATTTCAATCTAGGTAGAAGAGACAATTTTAAATGTTATCACCACAAAGAAATGTCAAATTTTGGAAGTGATGGATGTGCTAATTGCTCTGATTTGATCATTGCACAATGTATACATGTACTAAAGCATCAAAGGACCATATCTATCTATATGCATATATACATATACATATATACATATAATTGTATATGTGTGTGTGTGTGTATGTATATATATATATAACTAATATGTCATAATTAAAATACATCTTTTAAAAAGTCACTCACCCACTATCCTAATAATAATTAAAGTTCCAACCCATTATCATGAACATAAATACAACTTGTTATCTCTTTGACCACTCTTTGCCCATGCTCAGTGTTTGATACCATTCTGGACCCACAGGGTCTTGCCTAGTCTTGGGCTGCAGTCTATGACCCCCACCCTGGAGCAGCCCTCCTGCCATCCCTAAGGGAGGGCAGGAGATTCTGAGTCCTCAGGCACTCAGCTACCTTTCCTTCAAAATTTAGAGTGCCAAGGTCTCAAGGAGGGTGCATGATTAGATAAAGTGTTCAGGCATTTGGAATATACAAGCTGTGCTGCCCTACTGCAGATGAGGACGACAGCACACAACAAGCACTTAATAGGTGCTCAGCACAAGGCTCTGGATGGCAGACCCATACCTGTCCAGTGGAGCTGGAGGACAAAGGTACATTAGAAGAAACTGTGCATCTACTTTTCAGATCCAATCCTGCTGCCTGCTCATTTCAAAAAGAAAAGATGAAGGACATTTGGGGACTTAGTCCCTCACTGCCATCTCTGTCTTCTTCAACCAGATGGGGACTCCTCCAGTCCTTCCTTCCATCCTCACCCTTAGGCCTGTGGCCTCATCATCCTTTCTTCTGGGTGCTTTGCCATCTCTGACCCCAAGATTGTGCTGATTACTCAACCAAAATCATCTTTCCAAACTCTTGTTTGGAGTTAGTCATTTAAGGTCCTTCTCAAAAGCATCTCTTTTAAGTGAAGTTCCCAAGAGTCAATGCTGAAGTAAGGATTTATGTGTAACTGAATTATTAAGGAAGAAGTCTTCTGTAGGCAGAGGTGGTTGCAGAGGGTGGGGAGCAAAACAGGAAGGAAGAGAAGGGAAGAGACCCAGGGCTCAGGCAAAGCCTCCTGGAGAACTGGCTTCCACTCTCACTCAGAGGGAGACTCTTCACTGTGAGGGGTTCCTCTCAAAGCAAGAGAATGGGCTTGCAGACCTCTGCACTGTGTGTCATTGGTCAAGGGCTGCCACCGAGGAATAAATGCTTTCCACTTCCTGTTACCTGTGCCTGCAGATAGCCTGTGGGTACTCCTGCCAAGGAAAGGGACAGGGGCTGGCGTTGGAAGCCAAGAAGGTTTGGGGCTCTTGAGGGTTCACTGAATAATTAAGCAAACCAGCGAATACATAAATATAAAAGGAATTCAAGGGGTCTGGGTAAAGTGCCAAAGCTGCCTGCCACAGGCCTCATGTGTTCTTCCCCTGACATCTGCTGAATCACAAGAGATATTAGACTCATGAATTAGGGGTTGGTCACCTCCATGGAGCCAGTGCTGCCTTGTTGAGGGTCAGTTATCTGCTGATAAATCCCATGGAGACGTTCCTAACCTCTGCTGCAGGTGATGTGAGCTCGCAGCCTCCACTCCTTTCTTAAAGCTTCTTTGGGTCTTATTTTCCTGATCCCTCAGATTCTGCTTTCTTCTTCCACTCTGGCCTGAATTCCTCTTTGTGCTAAAGATAAGTTTGGGAGCTAAGCAAAATTTCCAGAAGGAGGAAGAGAGTGTTCAACGAGCATTCCTTGACTCTTTAAAATGATCCATTTGGGCATTGCACATCCTCGTGCAATGTGTAGAGTCCCTGAGATGGTTCTTGCTGCAGCATCTCAAAGCCCAGCAGGAGATAGAGTAGCAGATGTGGTCGCGGAGCTCTTAGGCATCTCTAGGCAGGAGGAAGGCCCCGGCTTTACCCACACTGACAGCCCAGATGTTGAGGAGGTCTGGCCTCTCCTCGCAGTCAGGCCATCTCCACCCTTTGGCCCTACAGTTTTTGCCATTCACAGCTCTGCACCAGTAGCTGAGAGCCACTTAATGAGCATTCAGATTCTGCAGCTGAGCCTGCAGAGATGGGGAACCATCATGATGAATGCTCTTTGAAAGCATAAATTTTCAAACGCTGTGTCTCTCCTTGTTTTGTTTTCTGCATGAAAATAATTTTGTATGTTTGTTCACTGTTAGCCCTTTAATTACACAAATGCTGTATTATAGTGGTCAGATATCTCCAAAGAAACAGAACCAATAGGCCTATGCATCTCAAGATGGTATATCCTAAGGGAGAGAGAGAGAAAGGACTTTAAAAACTGGCTCATGTGATTGTCAGAGGATTGGTAAGTTTTAAATCTGCAGCACAGGTCAAGGACAGGAAAAAGATGCAGGTTGAGTCCAGGGGTGATCTGTCAGCAGAATCCCTTCATGCTCAGTCTTTTCTTCTAAGTCAATCTTCTGTTCTACTCAGGCCTTCTACTGATTGGATGAGGCCCAACCACTTTTTGGAGGACAATTTACTTTATTCAAACTTTACTGATTCTTAATGCTACTCTCATCCAATACACCCTCATAGAAATATTCATGATAATGTTCAATCAAATTTTGAGGCATCATGGCCCAGCCAAGTGGGCACATATAATGAACTTGCAAAGTCTCATGCACTTGGATCCCATCATGTTCCTGAAGGATCTGGAGACCATGGTGCCCCACAGTTATCACACAGCAGGCCCACTGGGCCTAGACCTGTGCTGTGGACATGTATAATTACATAAATAGTTTTTGGGAGAATGGCCAGGCAGATGAATTGGACACATGCAGAAGGAGTGATAGTCAGGAGCGACAAGAGCCCAGGAAAGCAGCATGGCCTTGTGGGCAATGTCAAGAGTTCTAGGGAGGAACCGTCAACATGGCACAACTTCTAGCTCCACCACTGACAGTCTGTACCACCTGGGGCAAATCTCTTAGCTCTGCAATGGCTCAGTTTCTTGTTCTGCCAAACTGGGATGATGAGAGAACCTGGCATGCAGAGTTTGTATGGGGTTGGATGAGTTAAGATCTGTAAGATTTGAGGATATATTTTGCACAATAGCAATTGTTGTATGAATACTGAAGACAAATCACCATCTTCAACCATTTGTAAATGGGACACTACCCACTAATAGCTATGCCTTGCAGTTGGTACATGGCCTGTTTGTACCAGGTTTCCTCTGATTGTCTTAAGGAGTTAGCAAGCTACGTATTACTGTTAAGTGCTGGGGCAACCCAAGGGCCAGGGTTGACTCAGGACCTCAGCTCTGGGTTCTCAGCCTTTCCCCCCACAATGCCACCTGCCTTTCCACTGCTCTCCAGTGAGTAGCAGGGGTATCCCAGCAGCCCATTGACTTGACACCCTGGACTTGAGGATTGTGCTGGGCAGATCCATGTGGCCAGGAGTTTCACTCATCACATTTGGCAGTTTGACTTCTGGTTACTAGGGTCAAATCTGAATATTCATGTCCCCAAATGTCATAAGTTAAAATCTTAATCCCCCAATATGAGGGAATATGGAGGTGATTATGTCATATGGGAAGAGCTGTCGTCATGGGCTAGGAATGGCCTTACACAAGACCCAGGGCAGCTCCCTAAGTCTTTTCGAGGATTTGGCATGTGTAAGGAGCCACCCCTAAGCCAAGAAGCAGCCCTCGCCACACGTCTACTCTGATGACACCTTGATCTTGGACTTCAACCTCCAGAATTGGTAGAAATTGATTTCTCTTGTTTATAAGTCTCCTGGTTTATCAAGTTGTGATATAGCAATCCAAGCAGAGGGCCTGAGTGGAGTAAACCGGGGAGAGGAAACACGGATTGAGACCCCACAGAGTCTCATCCTGCACTCACTTTTATATTTCTATGACTCACATTTCCTCCCACCTCAACTAGAATGCCCTTCTTACTTGTTAAAAAAAATCTTACCATCGTTGGTTGAGTCCCCTCAGAAGTTTGACTTGAGACAAAGATGTGAGTTCAGATAGTTCAACTGGGAGGTGATCTGGGAAGCCAGGGAGAGGTGAGATGGTACATGGAAGATTACCATGTGGGACCTAGGCTCATTTCCACGGGGAGGGTTTGAAAAGCAGCAGGGAACAGTCTTCCCAGTCTCCTTGCCTGAGGGCAGGGCTACTGGGTTATTTGTCCAAGAACCCCTGTCTGTCATTGGCAGAAGACTGCTCCTACAGAGGCTGCCTCCAGGGCCTCTCAGCCCTCCCCAAGTGTGACCTGAACACTCTCCATGGACAAGAAAGCCACAGAAAAGGAGCCATGGGCACTGTGGTAGGAAACCAGCTACCAGTGCATAGGGTAAGCAAGTGCAAGCCAACTCAGTGAGGCCGGACAACATGGCCAACTGCTGCTCTGTGAACGGGCCTTGCAACTCCTTGACCATTCCAACCAGTGGTTTCCCCTGACTGAGCGCTAATGATAATCATCATCCAGATTTACAGAGTGCTCAACCCACACCAGGAAGGATGCTCAGCACTTCCTGTGCAACACTTTGTTTAATTACCACAATAATTACATGTGGCTAAGGCCATTGCTATCTGCATTTTAGACGTGAAAGAACAAGGCTTATGGAATTTAAATTACTTGTCTTTATCCATAGTTTATAATTTGCAGCCCTTGGCCCACGATCTGACTCTGAAGAGTCCCTGGGTTCCATATTCTCACTTTTCTCTCTGTGTCTAGCTGTGAACATCATCTGGGGTCTTTTCTCTATATGGACCAGGTGTCCTTTTGAATGACCTTGACTCATGAAGGTGGAATGTGAGGGTGCAGCTGGGTTGATCACTGGCTATTTTCCTGCCAGTGCATTGGTTTATTCCTCTTCATTTCTTCTTCTATGGAAGATAAGTTCATTCCTTTGATTTGCCCAAGGTATTTCAGATGGCTTGATTGACTTAAAGAATCGTTTCATCTCTAACACCTGAAATAGTACCTGGCATGTGGAAAGCAGCAGATGAATGAGAGAAATTGATAGTTGATAGCGTGAAGATATATAGGAGTGCTATTTTATCTCCATGCCAGCAGTGAAGCATCCCTCCACAAGCAGGCTAGGCAGAATCCCCTGGGTCAGACACAGCTGGTGAGATGTAGCCAAGGGTTGAACCAATATGTTCTGATCACAGTGCTCCTGCAACTAAGGTGAACCACCTACTTACTGAGTCCAACCGACAAAGCAAGAACCATAAACAATGACTAGATGCTCTATTTAAAAATATATATATATCAATGGAGGTGAGCAGAGACTGGAGATTGGAAGGTAAGAAATACCTATTAAGAAGGTAGTCCACTAGTTTGGGAGAAGGATGACGAGACCCTGAATTAAAGTGGAGACAAAGGGGAAAGAAACAAGTCCGGGCTACCTGATTATAGCTGTATTTCAGTTATAGTCCCCTGTAAGTTACAGGAACCCTATTGAGGTAAATGTGGGGGAAAGAGAAGCTTCCTCTAGTCCAATGGTGGGCTCAGTCCTGAGCCTGTGAGCCTGAACCCTTTCTCACATGCATCTTGCCCCCCACCCCATCCTTAGGCGAAAGAGCAGGGCTAAAGGGGACTGGGATTAGGTATTTCTCTGCTGCTAGAAAGATGTTAAGGTTCTGACCTTAACAATGAGAATCTAATAGGGCTCCTGAGGGTGAAATTCAGGAGCGTGCAGAGCTCCCGCTACCACCAGGACCCGGGAGTTTTTCTCTCGATTTCAGCAGTATGTCGGTTATCATTTAAATTTTCCTACCTGGTTTCAGCAGTGTCTTCTGCTCCTGGTAAGCTGTGACTCCTCCCTTCAGAGTGGTGGTTCTCCCTGCCGCCTCCATCACCCTGTGGATCCAAGGACAGTTGTTGATTTTTAGCTCCCTCACCTTTTACTCTTTGCCAGGGGAGCAGTGGTGACTTCACGTGTGCAACGTGTCATACCAGAACATGGATGTCTGAACTTACATTTTGTGAATGCTCTTTTAATGTTTGCCTCCCCATGCACAGTTGGGATTTTCTTAAAGCTCTCTCTTCAGAGCTTGTAGAATATACAACAGTGCATAGTAAGAGCTTCATATGTGTTCACATAGCCACACATTCAACGACTGTGTGGAGCACCCCAAAGCACTGAACTGTGGAGTCAGAAATCAGGCCCAACCTGCCCAGGGTTCTCATATAGCCTGGTTTCTAATTCCACAACTGGGTGCTTTGGATTAGTTGCTTAACTTTTGCAAATGATCCTTTCTTCATCTAAATAGTGCAGATTCTAGCCTTTGCCTCACAGGGTGGCTATATGCATCTAAAAGGATAACATAAATCAGTTATTTGTGTTTTGGCTATTAAGTTGGAGCAATCCTGTATGTATTTTGGAGATTAATCCCTTGTCAGACACAATAGTTGCAAATATTTTCTGCATTTCATAGGCTGTATTTTTATTCTGTTAAATGTTTCCTTTTCCATGTTTTTAATTTGATTCCATCTCGCTTGTCAATTTTTGCTTTTGATGTCTGAGAGTTTGTTGTAGTAAAAAAAAAATATTGAGATTAATGTCATGATAGGTTTCCCCTATGTTTGCTTTTAGGAATTCTAGTTTCAGAGGACTTAACTACTCATTTCTCCAAAGTACACATAAAAAGGGACTGGGGGTTGTGGCTTAGTGATAGAGCACTTGCCTTGCCTGTGTGAGGCACGGGGTTTGTTTCTCAGTAACATATATAAATAAATGAATAAAATAAATGTTCACCAACAACTAAATTTTTTTAAAAGTAAACATAAAAATGGCTGAGGGATATCTGAGAAGATGCTCAATATCACTAATCAGGAAAATGTAAATCAAAACTGCAATGAGATATTGCAACACATCTGTCCAAATGGCTATCATAGCTATGTGCCTATCTATCTATCTATCTATCTATCTATCTATCTATCTGATAATGAATGTTAACATAGCTGCCCTGTTGGTGGAAAATGGTGCAGCTATTATGGAAAAGGGTGTGGAGATTCCCTAAAAGATTAAAAAACAGAATTACCTTATGTTCTAGCAAATCCATTTCTGGATATTATCCCAAAGAATTAAAAGCAGGTGAATGTATCAATAAAATGTGCTATGTATGCATGATGGAATACTATTCACCCTTTAATAAGAAAGAAATCCTGCCTTATTTAATAACATGGATGAACCTAGAGGACCTTATGCTAAGTATATTAAGCAAAATACAGGAAGACAAATATTGCATGATCTCATTATATATAGAACCACAAAAAGTCCAACTCAGAAACAGAATAAGTAGAATGATGGTTGACAGAGTCTTAGGTGGGGAAAATGAGTTGTTATTCAATAGCATAAACTCTGTTGAGAAAGGTAAATATGTTCCAGAAATCAGCTATGGCATAGTTCTTATAGGCAACAACACAATGTGTACACTTAAACATGTGTTAACCAAATAAACTTCAGTGTTACAAATAGCAAAAATGTCTAGTTTAATCATTGAGAAATCTGATGTGCGGTCTGGTTTTTACACCAAATTTTATTGGGACACATGCATGGGATAACCAAAAGCAGGCATACTAGAAAAATGATTAATATCTAATAAGCTTCCAATAAATGCCAGTTCCCTCACCCTGATACTTTCCCAATTATTTCTCTCGCCCTGAAAACTGGCCTTAGACTGAAGTTTGTTCTGGAGAGATATAAAAAGTGACTTAATTACTTCATAACATGTTTTCTCAGTTTGGGGAAGAAAGGGCCATAATTGGATTTATAATGATTAATAAGGTCATTGGAAGGTTTGCAATTACCTTCTATTTTTTATTTCAATAAGGGTATCTGAATTGAGCCCAGAAAGACAAATCTCTTTATATTGCTAACTAACCTGACATTACTGGTCCGTGGAAAAGTTAATTTGGGTTGCAAATAATGAGCCTTTGTAGCAGTTTTTTTGGTCAACCTGTTCCTTTCGTTATTTCACCCAACGCCCTATTTGGGAAACAGTGAATAATTGAGAAACCGTGTCCACAGTCTATGATTTACAATCCACTCACCACGTGGGGTTGATGTGTGAGTGGCCTGCTGATAGGGACAGAAGGCCAGTGACATCGGAGTAATCGGGGCCCCGATCAAATGCCTCCTGAAGGGCCCAGAGAGCTGATGAAGTCATCTCCCTGGCACCAGAAGGAACCTCGGTACCATCAGCACCAGAGCTGGAAAACTGAAAGGCATGGATCCCGACCCAATACCAGGAGCCAACTTAGAAACCCTGACAGGTAATGAGACACTCACATCCGCCAAGGTGGACAGATGGCCTCCTTCAGAGGACACAGCACAATTGTCACTAAAACAGGGCCTCAGATTGTGTGAAAAGAAGGTGACTTTCCAACCTCCGTACCTCGGGAGAACAATCTGGGCCATGCTGGAGATGAGAGGAAGGGAGGGGAAAGTTGAGAACGAGAGATTGTTTTCAGAAACAGAGAGCTGGGGAGACCTCTCCCTCTTGGGTCTAGGATTTCTAAGAAGTGGTGTCATTGCACATTCATTGCTGAAATAAAAAGCACCATCATACCTGGCAGAAATACAGGGATTTGGGGATTTGAATAAAGAACACCAGAATAATATGTGCTTGTTTTGTTTCTAACATGAAGTATTCCAACTCTTTCTGGCTACTGACACAAAATGAAACATAAGTATTTTTTTTCCTGTTAAATGACTGAAAGTGCAATTAAGTCTACATTTTTAAAAAATCCCCCTAGAGTTGGACTTCATATCAATGGACTCCTTTATGCATAATATGTGAAAATTTCTGAAAATGATATTGAATGGACTATCCATCTGACCTCGGCTAAAACAGTGCTGCAGGGAACCACAATTCCCATTTGCTAGAATCCCAGGCTCAGGAATGAGTAAGAAGCAACATCTTTATCCTTCATGGGAACCCCTCATGTCCCACCTCTTGGGAAGGCAGAATGGCCTTGTCTTCCTGACCAGCCACAACATGTATGAGATTCACTCCTGCAAACCTCAGAGGAATGACAGAATACACCCGCCCAACACACGCACACCCTTAGTTGTTTTTATTAATATTATTTTGGGTTCAAAATCCTAGTTGTATATATCTATGGGGTACAATGTTATGTTTTGATATAACATATTGTGGCATGATTAACTCGAGCTAATTAACATATCCACCCCTCATTTACCCACAATGGTAATTGTCTTAATGTACTTATGGGCCACTGTGGAGTGTGACAAGCTGCCTCCCCTCTTTTCCTGGACAGTCATAAACGGCAGACCTCCAGCTTGGTATTTGCCCTCTACTTTCTTTGTGGGATGGTGAGGTAGGTGCACTAAAGTACCTAATTTGCTAATTTGGGAAGAATTGCCTGGTATCCTTTGATCCAGCCTCTGCTTCCTCTTTTTTTTTTTTTGAATTTATTTTTATTTTTTTAATTTGTTTTAAT
The DNA here is from genome assembly GCF_052094955.1 of Ictidomys tridecemlineatus. Lineage (NCBI taxonomy): Eukaryota > Metazoa > Chordata > Mammalia > Rodentia > Sciuridae > Ictidomys > Ictidomys tridecemlineatus. The sequence goes on from NC_135485.1 coordinate 6,929,814, forward strand.
TAGTTACATATGACAGTACAATGACCTTGACATATCATACTTTTGAATCAGATGGGATATACTTTCTCATTTTCCTGAGTATACAGGTTGCAGAATCACATTGGGCATGCATTCACATATATACACACAGTAATAATCATGTCTGTTTCATTCTACTATCCTTCCTATCTCCCCAACCTCTCCCCTCCCCTCCCATCACTTCTCTCTACCTAATCTAGGGTAACACTATTCTTTTTTTCCTCACATCTTTATACATGTATTTTGTATAACAACGAGGGTCTCCTTCCAGCATCCATGCAATTTCCTTTCTCCCTCCCTTTCCCTCCCACCCCTCTTCCCTATGTAGAGGTAATCTTCTTCCCATGTTCTTCCTCTCTTCCCCATTTTGAGTCACCCCCCTTATATCAGAGAAGACGTTCAGCATTTGTTTTCTGGGGATTGGCTAACTTCACTTAGCATAAGCTGCTCTGCTTCCCCTTAGAAGCCAGCTGTCCACAGGGGTTCAATCTTCCTTCTGCTCCTCATGCTGCAAGTTGAGCCTGGCGGCCTGCTTCCGAGTCCTGCAAGGGCTGGATGGGGGGACCAGTTGTTGAATCTTGGAGTTCAGGACAGAGGTGCTGTTAACTTGTGCTTAGAACTACATGCTTTGTTTGGCTTCAATGGTTAATAAAGGTAAGAGTCAGTCTCTATATTTCTCAAATAGTATTTCTCAAATTGTTCAAACTCTGTAAGGAAGACATATGAGGTCCTCTTCCAAAACATCTCCAAAAGCACCTACAGTAACATAAGTGTCACCTGAGGGTAAAATCACGGGAAGGAGCTGACATTTATAGAGACCCTGCAACTTACCTGGCCATCCCAACTAGCTCCCACCACAGTATGTAACGTAGGCTAGGGCTTGTACTTGGTCTGTCTCCTTCACTTGAACATAAATTCCTCTGGAGGCATTTTTCTTCTTTATACTTACCCCAGATTAGTGCCTGGTACAGAACTAGTCTTGATAAATACTTGTTGAAATGCTAAACAATGTGTCCTTTGTAGACTTTGTAATTTTGTTCTGTGAATTTTATAATGTGGCTCCCTAGTCCGGCCTCAATTAGGATATGCTTTGTCTTTGATTTTGGACCCCAAGTTATAACCAACCTGGGACCATATTTTGATTTAATTCATTAGCTTAAGGGAACAATGTGAAAAATAACACTCAAACAGGCATGAGAGCAAAACCATGGCCAAGTAAATAATGGCTCTCAGGAGAGCTATCTTTGTTCTTTTATATCGTCAAGACAGAGAAGCTTGGACAGGGCCATCTGAGGGTCTTGACTTCATGTTTACTTCCCAAAGCCAAAGAGTCCACTTCCTAAATAACTCTCTGACTTTTCTTTCCTCTTCTATCATGACTGAGAACTTACGCCTAGCACTTTGGATTTTTTTAATTTTTATTTATTTATTGTTGGTCGTTCAAAACATTACATCTAATTTGATATATTTCACAGTTTGATTCAAAAGGGTTATGAACTCCCATTTTTACCCCGTATACAGATTGCTGAATCACATCAGTTACATCAATTACATTTCCATTGATTTACATATTGCCATTCTAGTGTCTGATGAATTCTGCTCTCTATCCTATTCTCTACTATCCCCCCTCCCCTCCCCTCCCCTCCCCTCTTCTCTCTCAACCCCCTCTACTGTAAAACACTTCTTCCACTTGTATTATTCTTTCCTTACCCCTCACTTCCTCTTGTATGTAATTTTGTATAACCCTGAGGATCACCATCCCTTTCCATGCAATTTCCCTTCTCTCTCCCTTTCCCTCCCACCTCTCATCCCTATTAATGTTGATCTTCTTCTCCTACTCTTCGTCCCTACTCTGTCCTTAGTTACTCCCCTTATATCAAAGAAGTCATTTGGCATTTGTTTTTTAAGGATTGGCTAGCTTCACTTAGCATCATCTGCTCTAATGCCATCCATTTCCCTCCGAATTCTATGATTTTGTCGTTTCTTAATGCAGAGTAATACTCCATTGTGTATAAATGCCACATTTTTTTTATCCATTCATCTATAGAAGGGCATCTAGGTTGGTTCCACAATCTTGCTATCGTGAATTGTGCTGCTATGAACATTGATGTAGCAGTGTCCCTGTAGCATGCTCTTATTAGGTCTTTGGGGAATAGACCGAGAAGGGGAATAGCTGGGTCAAATGGTGGTTCCATTCCCAGCTTTCCAAGAAATCTCCATACTGCTTTCCAAATTGGCTGCACCAATTTGCAGTCCCACCAACAATGAACCAGTGTACCCTTTTCCCCACATCCTCGCCAACACTTGTTGTTATTTGACTTCATAATGGCTGCCATTCTTACTGGAGTGAGATGGTATCTTAGGGTGGTTTTGATTTGCATTTCTCTGACTGCTAGCGATGTTGAGCATTTTTTCATGTACTTATTGATTGATTGTATGTCCTCCTCTGAGAAATGTCTGTTCAGGTCCTTGGCCCATTTGTTGATTGGGTTATTTGTTGTCTTTTTGTCTAATTTTTTGAGTTCCTTGTATACTCTGGATATTAGGGCTCTATCTGAAGTGTGAGGAGTAAAGATTTGTTCCCAGGATGTAGGCTCCCTATTTACCTCTCTTATTGTTTCTTTTGCTGAGAAAAAACTTTTTAGTTTGAGTAAGTCCCATTTGTTAATTCTAGTTGTTAACTCTTGCGCTATGGGTGTCCTAGCACTTTGGATTTTAATCCCTTCTCTAGTTTTGTTTCTAGTTAACATCCTGCAGTTCACTCACCTGGTTTCAGGCTATTTGCTATGATGCCTTCCACATTTGCAAGTGTCGTGTATTAAGAAGGGTGTCAGTTTATCTGCTTTGCTCTATTGTTAGGCAGATAACTTTCTCTGCTCAGATCCTTTTTGTTGGAAATTATTATTGTGTTTAAAGTCTATTTTTTTATCAAAATTACACATAGTGAGCTTAAAAAGAAGAGTCTCCCACCCCATATCTCTCTACCCTCAATTGCTGCTTTCTAAGAATAATAATTTTATCTATTTTTTGCTGTCAATTTTGGCATTTCTCTATTTCTAAGAACAGATATTTCTGCTATAATGTCAAATGTGTTATCAAAAAAGAAACAAACAAGCAAACAATAACAACAGAAAAACCCCTAGAGTTCTGTAAATTGATGCCTAAAAATAACAGATTTATGAGAAAACCAAGGTTGAGTGTAGACTGCTTGAAAGTTTTGGAACTTGGAAATATGGAGCATCAACTATATGATAACAAGCCTAGTAGCAGGAGTCTCAAATAGATCTCCAGTGTCATGTTCACCCAGCAGTGCAGTGTGTGGAATTTTTTGCAGCCTAGTTCCCCGAAGAAGCTCACACTCCTGCCTTCAAAATGTTAGTGCTCGAGGGCATCAGCTAATGGAGACCACTTTCATCAAAATTAAAAATCTTTCTCAAGACTTCTCCATCAGTCCTTTCCTGACACCGAAAGAGATGTCTTTACAACCTCATCAGTTCTTCCCCAGCCTCCACTACCCCTGAAATTGCTGGAATTGTAATGATTCTTAGAGCTACTAGAATGTCACAATTTCCTCCAAAGAAAAACATTCTATAAAAATTTCCAGACTTTTTGCCTTTCAGTATTCAGATGTTACTAAAACTTTCTCTCTAAAATTTTGAGAAAGTTTGCTTTCGATAGCTTCAAAATAGCTACTGAGAGAGCTCATTCCTGAGCCAACCAGACCTCCACATAAATGCACAGAAAACATGCTCACAGTGATTCACACTTCAACAACACATGCAGCTAAACAAACTGCCCATTTTTGTTTTTTGGCGTTAGCTAATGATGTTCTACTGCGGAAGATGAAATTCTACATCTCATCCCACACCTCAACACGAACCTCCATGATATCCAGCACCATTGTCCACCCAGTATAGTTTTACTATTTTTTTGGATAAACCAGTATTCAACTTTTATCTCTTAGGTGAATTCTACCAATAATTGGTCTGTGTATTGCTTTGGTTAATTTTCCTCTTCATATAGCTCACTTCCCCAGGACTTAAAATTTTCATTTTCTTTTTGGGGGGTAAAAATGATTGATTCAACATCCAACTGTATTACACACTACAAAGCACTTCAGAGCGAAGCCAAGCCAGGTGAATGCCAAATTATGAAATCTCCATGGTAGATCATCTGCTAGACTAACACTTGCTTAACTTTTGGTTGTCCTGGGATCTCTCTCCTTGGAATCTCAGTTTATCTGTGTTGTGGTTTAGATGTGAGGTGTCCTCCAAAAGCTCTTGTGTTCACACAGGAAGGTCAGTCCATCCTAGTTTGAATGGACTGAAGGAGAAGTAACTGTAGGCAAGCAACTGCGGCTGGAGGAGCTGAGTCACCTGGGGCTGCCCTGGAAGGGTTCATCCTTGCTAGGACCCCTTGCTCACCCTGTGCTTCCTGGCTGCCACGAGAGGAGCCTCCCCCTTCCTTCCACACTTCCCCTATCATGTCGTACCTCACAGCAGACCCAGAGCTGACCATAGACTAAACCTCTGAAGTCATAAGCCAAAATCAACTTTCCCCCCTCTAAGGTGTTATTGTAAGGTCTTTTGGTCACAGTGGCAAAAAGCTAATCCACTGTTCTTTCCCTCATTGTTCCTCAGCTCTCTTCCATGTAGCAATCTCATTTTGGGGGAAATGTTGACTCCATTTTTGGTTCATTAGAGTCGTAAAACAATCTTGGAGAGAACCTTTGAGGCCTTGGATACTTTAAATGTCTTTTACCATCCCAAATAATAGTTTAGCTAGGTATAGAATTCACATTGTCAGAACTTTGAAGTCATTTGGATGTTGCTTCTAATATTGACTTGGAGAAGTCTTAGGCCATTCTGATTCCTAGTCCTGTATGTGTATCCTCTATGTTATTTGTAAAATACATTGGGACATTGTCTAAGTCCCTTGTCCTCTGGACATTTCACAATAATGTGACTTACTGCATTTTTCAGTAGTAGAATACACACCATTTAATATTATAGCAAATTTCCAATTTTTGCCCTTAGAAAACTCCTTTTCTTTTTCTCTGCTTCCTCCCTCCTAGAACTTCACTAATCAATTGTGAAATTCCTGTGATCATCTAAAATTCGAATCTTTAATTGCAGTTATAATGTTTTAATTTCCTATAGATGCTTTTCTGCACATGTTCATACTTTTACAATTTCCCAATCTTGTTATAAATTCAAAAACTGTGTTTTTAATTATGACATTATTCTCTGATGTTAGAGTCTTTCCTTAAACATCTGCTGCCTCTTGTTCAAGTTCAGGGTTGCCTGTAAAAGCCTAGAGCACAACTCTGCAAGACTGTGGCTTCTGTAGCCTGGAGTATTCTCCTGTTAGGTGGTCAGGGTGATCACGGCTGTTTCTCAGCTGCCCTTTCACTTGATTCTGTCTTAGGAATTTTGTCTCCTGTTGGCCTCTTTCTTCAGCCAAGGAATCCTCCCATCCACTGCCGGTGGATCTCCGGATGCTAGCTCCTATGGGAGGGATGGGCTGTTGCAGCTGTTTGTTGACTTTCCATATCACCTCCTCTTCCCCACAGCACTTCCCTCCTGCCCTTTGTTGGACCCACTGTCATCTACTCTGGTGAGAAGCCTCTGTTTTCTTGTCATTGCCTCACTATATTTCTCAGCAAGTGGAGCTTCCCAGTTTTATGCCCCCAAAGTCCCAAGACAAAGGCACCTGATCCCTTTAATTTGTGACATGTTTCTGGGCTCAACTGGCTTCTTCTTAGGTCTCCTCTGCTTTTCCCCCTGCCTGAGTTCTATTGTGTTATGTGTCATTGTCCCTCCTGTGTTAACCAGCAATCCCTAACCCAGCTGTGTCGCCAATTGCAAAAGTCTATTGACCCCTTCCACTGATGCTGTCTCCTGCTGAAAGGTCTTTCAATGGGGCTTTAGATTCTGTTACCCTGAGTCCCAGGGGCTTCTGGAAGGAGTACATCTGACTCTGTAGTTTGAGTTTACCCTGTTCCTCTTGCAGTTTTGTTTTAAGTTTTGAATGATGAGCAGAAGGAAAGCAGAAAAACTAGAACTGATCATGGAAACGATTGAGACAGGGGCAAGGGACAGATGAATGCCAGTAGCATGAGACATCAGGACTGAATATGGTAATAGGAGGTGGAAACTTCTTGTGACTTATTTGACATTTGGGTTGAATTAATATTTATGCAGTAGTCTCAGTATTTGTCTTCAGGTTTTCATATAAAATCTTTTCAGGACTTTATGTCTCAAAAGCCTTTATACTCCCTGTCAGTTCCTTGGACATATACAGATCTGATCTTTTCCTTTAAGCTCAGACATATATCTCTGCTCCTATACAAGGGTGAATTTTGCATAAATTTGCCATTTTGTACATGAATAATTAACTGATGCGCCACCCCCTACACCTCCTAGTCTATCTTGTTTCTAATCCCCTGGTGCCGTCATCAAATGTTCCATTTTGTACCCACCCATTGGACTTAACTAGATGAAACAGTTTTTCACTCTCTGTCACATTTCTCTTGACAAATGTCAGATTTCCTTTACTGGAGGCCCCTCTGGCCTTGAGAATTTTAAACACAGCACCATTTTTTTTTCAGAGGCTTCAGGAGAAGTAGCACCTTCTCCAGACAGTTCTGGCACTGTGAATGCCAGTGCCCGAAGACCCTTGGTCATGACTTTCTTTTTCACTTTTAATAATGTTTTATTTTTAAATTAATTAATTAATTTTAATTACGTATGTATGACAGCAGAATGCATTTTGATTCATTGTACAGAATTGCAGCACAACTTTACATTTCTATGGTTGTACATGATGTAGTGTCACACCATCTGGTACATGTACCTAGGGTAATGATGTCCCTCTCATTCCACCATCATTCCTGCCCACATGAACCCTTCCTACCCTCCCTCCCCTTTGCTCAATCAAAGTTCCTTGCATTACAATTACAAAGGAGTGAGATTCATGTGATATAATCATATAGGTGCACTCCTAATTTATTTGAATTCATTCTCTAATACTTTCCCTTTCTCTTTCTCTCCTCTCTCCCCATGCTCTCCTTCCTCTGTACTTCTGGTCATCTTTACATTTATTTGCATGCATATTTTTTTCACTGGTGCAGTATAATTATACATAAAGTGAGATTTTCATATATGCATATAAGTTAACTTGGTCAATTTTATTCCCCAATTCTTCCCCTTTCTCTCCTTCCCTCTCTCATCCTTCTTCTCCTATGTCTCCTCTACTGAACTCCCTTCTATTTGTATGAGATCACCTTTTGTTAAATTCCATTTTTCTTTCTAGCCACTTCATAGGGGAGAAAACATCCAACCCTCGGCTTTCTGAGAATGGTAATTTCATTTAGCAAGATGGTCTTCAATTCTATATATTTTTCTGCAAATGATATAATTTAAATTTTATTTATGGCTGAGTAGAACTCCACTGTGTCTATATGGCACATTTTCTTTAGCCATTTATTTCTTGAGGAATACCTAGGTTGATCCACAACTTGGCTGTTGTGAGTTGTACTACTATAAATATTGGAATGCATATATCACTGCAACATGCTGATTTAATTCTTTTGGATTTCATATCTCTTGACAAATTAAGAATATTTTCTCCCTATCCAGCCCCATAATAGCCAGTATGGCAACTTTGGGCCAATTAAATGAAGACACTTCCTCATGTTATTTGTTCCAGTTTGCCTAAAACTTGCATTACAACTCTGTGTATCAATTATTATAAAGTGAATTATTGTTCCAAAAGTTTTGAAATGCATAATTTCTATCACGTAGGTGAATAGCTGTTTTGTTCTTTTTTGGCCCTGGGAATTGAACCCAGAGGTCCTTAATTACTAAGCCACATCCCCAGCCCTTTTTATGTATTTTTTTTTATATTTTATTTTGAAACATATTCTCACTAAGTTGCTGAGGCTGGCCTCAAGCCTAAGATCCTACTACCTCAGCTTCCTGAGTCTTTGGGATTACAAGCATGTGCCACCTTGCCTGGCTAGGTAAATAGCTCTTATTAGATTTCACAAAACAGAATGTGTCTTTTCTATCTTCTAGTTTCCTTCTCCAGAGGAGTTTAGGACATTGGAGCAGATTTTCTATTTGTTTCTGCTGCTATAGCTAGGGATTTGGCATGGGCACAAGCCACTTCATCTTCTTTTTCTTAATAATGAGTTGGTATTTAGCTTGCAAGGACTGGATTAATGCTTTAGAAGTCCTGAACACTATAAAATGTGGTGTCCACCTTTCTTGTGTTTAATTTCAGCAAAGACTCGTGAAACTGTAGAAAATGTAAATAAATATAAGAAAATCCAATTTATTTTGCTTTATATCATGAAGACTGCTTTTATTTAAATAAGAAATATCAATTATTAGATTCTTTAGCCTGCCACCCCTCCTCAGCCCACTACTGAAAATCCTGACCATTCAGAACAGTCAAGGTTGGCTTGTGTCTTTGAGTTAAGTCTTCTCCCTAAAGAGACTCTCCATTTTCTCCCAACTCCTAGGACTTCATACCATTTAATAAAATGTTTATATGTTTTTTTTCTTAATGTGACTAAAGCTCAGGCCTTCATAGTGAACTCCCTATTTTCCAGTAGCCACGAAGGCCCAAGAGAGACAATTTCATCCTTCTTGAACCTATTTATCTTGCAATTAGTTTATTTATTTATTGCTTTTCTAATATTTACTAAGAGTCTGAAATATACCAGTTTCCACACAGGTTGTGTTGCATTTGTTATGTTATGTAGTCTTCAAATGTACTGCACAAGACAGATGGGGTTGCTGTAGCTTCACAAAAGCAAAAAAGAAAGCTCTGGTACCTTTTGCAGTATCCATGGAGCTAGCAAGTTGTTTTAATTTTTACTTTTTATTAGTTCTTTTTAGTTACACAAAACATTAGGATTTAGTTGAAATAATTATAAAGGCTTGGAATTTAATTTGCTCTAATTCAATCCCCATTATTTTCCTCCCCACCTCCTTCCCTTCCCTCTGCTCTACCGATCTTTCTGCCAATTACTCAGAGTTTTATTTTTTTACTTACTGTCTTTTGAATATGCATGATGGTGAGATTCACTGTGGTATAGTCATCGATGTACGTGGGAAAGTTGGGTCAGGTTCATTCCACTGTTAGTAAGTTGTTTTCTTGAACACCTGTTATAAATTTGGTCCTGCTAACTCTGTGCCAAATGAGGTATTTTATAAACCTCAGTCCATTCAATAATAAAATGAGAATTATGAATTAGACTATGATAAGTTTTAATGATAATAACAAAAATAATAATTAAAAAGGCAGTATAAATGACTTGCTAGTGGTTTTTGTGCATTCCCTCTAATTTCACAAGAATACTTCATGGAAGCTAATAAAATCTCCATGCCATAGATGAGAAAGCCGAGTTTAGTGTTGAGGCCATTCTACTTCAAAGGTTATTTATTTATTTATTTATTTTTGTGGAGGGAGTACCAGGGATTAAACTCAGGGCCACGCAACCACTGAGCCACATTCCCAGCCCTATTTTGTATTTTGTCTAGAGACACCTTTGCTGAGGCTGGCTTTGAAGTCATGATTTTCTTGCCTCAGCCTCCCGAACCTTTGGGATCATAGTCATGCACCACTACACTTGGCTTAATTTATCTTTAATAACTCTAAAAATTAATATTATGGAACCTTATGGAATAGATAGGATACTATACAAGATAGAATGTAAGGCCTACAGATGACTAAGAAGGGTAGAGATTAATGCTTGCTGTGAGAGCTTTGATAAGGAGCGGAAATTGGAAATGGGAAGAAGCAGGAAGACTTATATATATAAGTATGTTTTGAATGAGGCACAGAAACAGGATTCCTGAACACCAATGTCTATATAGAGCTAATTAATGTATATTCAGGGATAAGAGTCCTGAAACATTAGCATAATTTTAAAATTATCTCACTATTGAGCTATGCTCTTCAAGATGGGAACTCTCAATGTTCAAGTTTGCTCTAAAGAAATTCAGCGCATGCAATTTTCAATGCCAAATCCTCCCTAGAAACTTCCTGCTAGTCTGTATTCATTCCTATCTTGTGATCCATTTCATGATTAGTCTGGTAGTTAATGGTACCATCTGAAAGTGCTGATAGGAAACATGAAATTTCTCTTTGTAACACCTCATCAGTGTTGAGGACAAGTCTTCAGGGAAGAAATTAATTATCTCTGCAGCCCATGCTACTTTTTTTTAAACACTTCAGGGAGAGTACTTAATTCTTCCTCTTGGTAAATTATGGGAAACCTTTAAAGAGTAGTGGATCAACTGGGTAGGAAGGCAGAAAGCTCTTTAATTCTTCTCAAGCAGCACCTTTATCAGCGTACCCTTTGCAAGGTCTCCTATGGATGGTTTTTCATGAAGTGCAGCCCTTGATGGTGTCCCGGTCACCACCAACACTCCCACATATGCACACCTTTTGAGAACTTGCCAGCGGGATTATCTCGAGAAAGCATCAAAACCAAATGCCAATAAGAGAGCAGAGTGCCTCCCAAGCATCTCAAGTGCTAGGTTAATGAATAATAATGGATTCGAAATTATCCCTTCTTTCCATTCCCTGCCCTTCCTGCTCATCCCAGCAGCTGTCTGCTGGATGAGGGCCAAGCATCGCCTTTGGTTCCCTGAGAGTCCACGATGCACCCTCAGCTGGGTGTCCTGATTTTCATCATCTTTCTTGTCCTCAGAGTAAACAAAAAATGCCCCGGTGTGCACTTGATGGGAAGCCCGATTTTCTTGCCTTTGATATGTTTTCTCTTTCTGTTTCTTGATGGCTTTTTAACGTGGTCACTGGAAAGTCACTTCTGCTGTTTTCTAGGAACATTCTCGGTGATCGCTCACCTGCCTAGTGCCTCTCATATTTCCTGAGTGGTCTTGATCTGCTATTAGTGCCAAGGCATAGAGCCGAACTCCCCTCGGCAAGATCTAGTGAAATGGAGACATGTTCTATATTGGTTTACCTGGGCTTCCACGACAAAATAAATACCAGAGACGGAGTTACTGCAAAAGCAGACATTCATCTTCTCACAGTTTGGGGGCTAGAAGTCCAAGATCAAGATGTTGACAGGTTCTTCTGCGGCCTGTCTCCTTGACTAGGTGACAGCGACTTTCCCACCTGTCCTTGCACAGTTTTTCCTGTGCATGTCTGGATCTCAGTCCCCTCTTCTTACAAGGATGTCAGTCAGCCTAGATTAGAGTCTATAGATCTGACACCACCTCACCTTGATCACCTCTTAAAGGTCCTATCTCCAATAGCAGCCACATTCTGAGGAGCTGAGTGTTAGGACTTCTGCACATGTATTCTGGGAGAATAGCTCAGTCCCTAATACCCCAGTAGTCCTATATCTTGAAGACTCACAATGTGCAGAAACATATTAATGGATCTGGTTGGTCTCATAAATATATTGCTTCACTTTGCCCTTAACCAATTTATTTGAATTGTTTTCCTTATCAAAAATTCCATTGAAGTTTCATGGGGAAAATATTGCCAGGAGCAGACTTCGGGAAACACTGCTATCCTGTCTAGATGGGTCAGGTGAAGGTCACTTGAGGACATGGATGCTCATTCTGACTCACTCTTGGAAAAGTATTTCCACAAATTTTAAAACAACCCAAATCCAAAGACATGGACATAGCACCAAATAAGAGTTAATGAAAAAGACCATAAAACTAAATGCGGATTTTTATCCCTGCAACTTCTAGGACATTTCTCCTTTGTTTCACACTCAGTTCACTGGCCCGCAACTTCTGAATCTGACCACTTTTTGACCCCAGCCTTTGTTCCCATTACTGATTCATGTGATCCCAACCGGAGTCTCTGCTTGCACACTTCTGCCACGTCAGCCGGTCGCAGCCAAGCAATGGCAGCCTGTCCTGTTGTCAGTCAAATCCTACTGCTCCATTGCTTAATTGCTACATGAATTCATTTGCTTACGGTGTCCTTCTGGTCTCTGATGGTTTGATACAAGGTGCCCCCAAAAGCTCGTGGATGAGACAATGCAAGAATGTTCAGAGGTGAAGTGATTGGATAATGGTAGGTGTTACCTATCAAGTGGATTCATCCACTGATGTGAATTCACTGGGTGGTAACTGTAGAGAGGATGTGGCTGGAGGAAGTAGGTCACTGGGGGGTAGCTTTGGGGTTTATATTTTCTCCTTGGTGAGTGGAGCTCAGTCTCGCTGCTTCCCGTTGCCTTAGCCTGAGCTGCTCTTCTCCTCCACGCCCGTTCACTGGTGCTCTACCTCACCTCGGAACTGGGCAGTTGGCTGACCATGGACTGAACCTCTGAAACCATGAGCCAAAATAAACTTTTTCTCCTCTAAGTTGTTCTTGTCAGAACTCTTGGTCAAAGTGACACAAAGCTGACTGAAACATGTGCTATGCTTTCTGGCCACTGTGACATCTCTGCCCCCCACCTACACTACTGTACTGTCTGCTTTTCCATATCAGCAAGCTGGCTTCTCATCTGCCCTTGAACATCAGGGACACTGTCACCTCAGGGCCTTTGTACCTGCTTTCTTGGATCTCGATCATTGTTCTCCAGATAACTGCCTGTCCTACTTCTTCATTTCCTATTCCTCTTTCCCTAAAGAGTCACTTTCTCAATGAGGCCATTTGTGAGATGTCTATTTAAAATCACAATCCTCCAGCATGCCCTATTTTCTTTCCCTGATTTATTTTTCTTAATATAAGCTTCATATGGGCATGTTTGTTTTATTCATTGCTGCCTTCCCATTGCCTAGAACATGACTGGCACACAGATAGCACTCAGTAAATGTCTTCATGAGCAAAGAGATTAATTTGATTTGGATTGCAAACCTTTACATTTGATTACATTGCTGATCATCTACTCATTCATTAATTTGCACAGAGCAAGTGTCTACTCTATATCTGAGACGTTGGCTCTACAGGGGAAAATGAAACTGTTCCAGTTCCAAATGGAGTAAGTGAAGTGAAACACCTAGGGCATTCTTAGTGGCTCTGCATAAATGCTTTGGTTCCCTACCCTAACACCACCCATAATTTTATTTCCTATAAAATTACAATTTTAATATTTGTAAGGTATAACCTCCTTGCTTTGCAATTTGCTGAGTGTATTATATGCATTTTCTAATTTAATCCTCTCGAATCCTATGAAATGTGTAGCATTATAATCATTTAATAGATAAAAAAGCAGAGGCATAGAAACATGATAATTTTCCCCATAGTCTTTCAGAGTTTATAAGTAATAGAGTTCTGATTTAAATTCATTTAATGTCTATCCAAATATAAAAATGTGTCATTTATCCTTTCTTCTCTTGTATTAGGGTTATTTAAATATATATGTGTATATATGCATAATATGAATATGCACATGTGCACATTTCTATTACATATAAATGTTAATTATATATAAAGTATAAGTTACATATACAAATCATATATAAATGTTAATTACATATGTATGTGTATATCTATACACATATATGTACATGTGTGTATGTGTGTGTGTGTGTATATATATATATATATATATATTAACTACTTCAAATATTCCATCAGAAATATCTGATCCCCAGTTGTTTTTTGCATAAATAAAACAAGGCTATTGACCTCTTAGGCTCTGGATTTCAGTGAAAGTTGAACTAAAACCAAAACAAAACCCAAAAGAATGACCTAAAACAAGGTGAGATGACAAAGAGTGACCCAGTGCCCACTTTAGACTAGGTGGTCTGGAAAGCGTCACTGAGAGGGTGACGTGTAACTTCATATATAAAAATGGAAAGGGTGCCTTTTGGGTCCAGCAAGTTATATCTGGTGCAAAGATCCCAATTCAGGGATGAATTTGGTTTACTTAAAGGGTAGGACGAGGCCCATATGGCTGGACATGGGTGGCTAAGGCAGTTAGTAGTAAGAAATAATGGCAGGGACCCATGCATGACATGCATCTTTGGAAAAAAAAATGAAGAACCTGGATTTTATTCTAAGTCTGAGTGATGAATTTCAGAGGAGAAATAGAAGGAGGAGACCAACTTGGAGACCACTGTGATCATCTGTACAACAGGGTATAAGTTATCTTGCTTTGGTTCCCTACCCTAACACCACCCATAATTTTATTTCCTATAAAATTACAATTTTAATATTTGTAAGGTAAAACCTCCTTGCTTTGCAATTTTCTGAGTATATTATATGCATTTTCTAATTTAATCCTCTCAAATTCTAGGAAATGTGTAGCATTATAATCATTTAATAGATAAAAAAGCAGAGGTATAGTAACATGGTAATTTCCCCCATGTGTGTCTTAGTTCAAAATGGAGACAGTAGAGATGGGGGCAGGATGGGGGCAAGATGGGGGCAGGATGTTTAGTAAGTTGATCTCCAGGAGTTGCTGAGGATTTAAGTTGGGGCTGAAGGAAAGGGCGGGGTGTGGGGGAGACTGAGGAACAGCACATAGCATTGCTTTGGACACTGTGGGCAGCAGATGGCATCCTTCTCCTGATGAGGAGGACTGGGGTAGGTGGAGGTTTGGGGTGGGCTTGGTTGCTTTGAGGTATGCACTAGCCTATGCATAGGTATGCACTTCTGTGGCTTCTGCAGGCACAACAATCTGTAGGCTCTCGATGCCCTTGTAGCAAGGGTGTAGTATTTGCATAAAAATGACACAAATCCTTCTGTATATTTATATCATCTCTAGATTACTTGGAATGCCTAACACAATGTGAATGCTATGTAATTCGTTGTTATACTGTGCTGTTTAGGGAGTGACAACAAGGGGAAAATGTCTTTATATGCTGGTTCAGACATAATCCATGGTTGTAGGAGCCACAGATTTGGAGGGTGACTGCAAACTATTGGACTTCTGAGTGACTCACCTCTTTTTCCATCCTTCATCCTGGGAGGTGAGCCCTGGTATAACTGGGGATCCTCACCTTCTGACATCCAGGTGGAAAACCAACAGAAAGTGCAGAATCACCAGGAAGTGGACGGTGAGAGAAAGCAGGCATGCAGCTCCCTGGCTCCTTCCTGAGTGGCCGCGGCATCCCTCCGTCACAGGCCCTGTGTCCTGGCTGGGGGTCCTCTCCATGGCTGCCCTTTCCAGATGCTGTGGCCCCTTCTCATCCTTTGCCCTTTCAGGCCTAAGGATGTCCATGCCCCTTTACTCCCAGTTTGGGGCACTGCTTCCCTTGTTGGTTTCCTGAACTTTGTCTACAACTTTGTTAGTTGTCCTTTTATTTAAAAAAAAAAAAAAAAAAAAGTGTTCCAATCACGTACGTTGTCAGCCGTCTGATGGCCATTTGTATCTGTCTGCTGCCAGGCTCCTGAGCCAGACAAGATGGAGACACACTGGGTGTTCTGATGGAGCACAGGGAGCTACAGTGACGGCCAAGGCTGGAGGTCAAGGTTTGAAGGTCATGG
The DNA here is from genome assembly GCF_052094955.1 of Ictidomys tridecemlineatus. NCBI lineage: Eukaryota > Metazoa > Chordata > Mammalia > Rodentia > Sciuridae > Ictidomys > Ictidomys tridecemlineatus. The sequence continues at coordinate 6,945,267 of NC_135485.1, forward strand.
GTTTATAATTGCTGATGCAGGTTGTGATCCTCGGTTAAGGAATCCAGGAGAAGTCCCCTGAGCCCTCCAGAGCCATGCTTCACAAAGAGCAGGGCTTTTCCCTGCGAGGCAATGAGCAGGCTGCCAGCTCCCTCTTCCCTCCTCCCTCTGTTTCCTCCAGCAAAGGCAGAAAGGAGCTAGCAAAGCTCCCTTTCTGACTTCCCTTTCAAGCACAGTTGTACCAAAGCCATCATCTCTTTAATTTGCTCCCAGGATGCTTGCCCACAACAAGTAGAACCCACAACTGGTAGCGTCCTGCTTCTGTGTGCTTCTGATCGCTAATGTGATTTTTTTTTCCCTTGGGGGCCTGGTGGCATTGACAGATCTTCCATGTGGGATGAAGGGTGCACATCAGATTCATCAAGGATTCTGCAGAGCTGCCCCCGTGAGGTCAGCTCCCCAGCAAGGCATAAGGATGGATTTATTTTCAACAGACCAACTATTCATATTCAGTGTGAGCTGGCGGGCAGGCAATTAATGTTTTACACAGAGGTATTTTGAGTATTAATAACACACCAAACATAAAAGGCAACTAGAAATCCTCAGCGTTCCACTGAAAAGAGAATGGCTGAGAGCGATTTCCGAGGGGTGAAAGTAGCTTCTGGGGCTCAGGATTAATTACATGAGATCTATCTTGCTCATTACCGCAGGAAGTGGTAGCTGCTATGATTTAATTGGAGCTGTTGTTATTTAATTTCTTTTATATTCTGAAGAGCAATTAACAGAGTGGGGAGAGGCAGGCATTAACTTTTTAAAGCTTTCTCTGGGCTTCCCAGAGCCCAATCCTACTTAGTTTTTAAGGCATAGTTTTTACTTAGCCTCCTCTGGGGCGGGTGCCTGGATTCCTACAGCACATATTATTTCCTATCCTCTGAGTTTTTGAAGAATTCCTCCTTAGAATCATATCATCCTAGTCCAGGATTTTTCCAGGTATAGCATGTCCTTTTTTTTTTTTTTTTTTTTTTTTTTTTTTTTAATTTCTTGGATTCCTTAGACCCATAGTTTAAAACTATTTGTATATACTCTGTTTGGATTTTAGATTGGGAAATCTCAATTTTCTCTTAGATTATCTCTAAATGATCAGTTGCCTGAACTCATTCAGGTTCCTGTGCCACTGTTACTTCTTTCCAAATGGTCTTTCTTATCACCCCACATAACACAGTGCTTGCCTCCTTCTGTGTCACATCTCTCTCTGGCTGAGTCTCTCACTCTTGGAAATTATATTGTTTAATTCACGGATCATTTCCATTTTGTTTATTCCTCTCCCTTTGTCCCTGATATATAAAAGATGCTCAATAAACAACATGTTTGAATAGATGTACTCGTGGGATAGTCTTGTGTGAATTATTTAAACCACCTGGATCTCAGGTTCCACATTTGTAAGCTGAAGACATTGAACAAGAGGGGATCCTTCAGTACTTGAGCCCTCCACCCTGTGGCTAAACTTAGGATTTGCAGTTGGGATAAAAGAGACTGAGGTTCAAGGATGAGATGTGGGATTGACTCTTGACATGCTAAAGATCCCATTAGTGTTATGGAACTGATGAAAAAAAAAATGAGTGAAAGTACAGAAGATAACACTAATTAAGTTTGCAATTATAGCCTGTTAGTGAATTCAGATTGTAGAGAAGGCAAATGTCACCCTAAGCAGGTGGGTGTCTAGAAGACCTCATGGGAAAGGAGATATTTGAAGTGGGTGTCAAAGGATGAGCTATCTTAAGATAGTCCCATTATTTTAAATTATAAAATAAGTTATTTTGGGATCATTCCCTCTCATCTCTAGTCTTGGGGTGTAGATAATAAAGAAATGGATAAATTAGGATTTGCACCCAGGAAAGACCCTCAGATAAAATACAGGAAAATCAAATTAAATTGGAATTTCAAATTAAAAGCAGTTTTAGTACATTTATATCCTGTATAATATTTAGATGGGCTTGTACTAAAATAATCATTTTTTATCTGAAATTGAGATTTAACCGAGGCCCCTGTGTTTTTCTCACTCAATCTGGCAGTCCTTAGCCCAGGACAACAGTTGACAATAGTGTTCCTGATTAGGCATTACATCCCTCCTGAGAATCCAAGTGTCCAGTCCTCTGAGGTCATATCCAGAGCAGGGGAAGTGTAATTTGGGGCCCAAGCTTGCCTGGCTCTGCACTCATCGTGGCTAACCACTAGACAGATGGCCACGCATCCTGTGCCAGCACACACTTCATTTGCTGCCTGTTGTCTCTTGATAGTTACTGTTTCCCCTTTTGCTCTTCAAATTCCCCGGTTTCTTGCTCATTTCACAAGCTCACCTTTCCACTCGGTGCTTCACTTCTGCTTAGTAACCCCCCAACATGTGTGAACAGAATTTAGACCATAGTCAACACACATTTCTAGTTGCCACTGACATTGGAGGTCACTTGCGATAAATTCATATTGTGGTTTCTAGATCTCTAAATGGCAAGAGCCTTATCCCACTTGTGGCAGCTCAGTACTCGCACTCTATGCCGTCCTTTCCTGTCTCCATCATTAGATGAAGGCACTGAGGTAGGCAATGTGCAGGCCTCCCACCCCTGATTAAGATGCCACCCTGTGTCTTGAGTGGGTAGTGACACCTGATCCCATTCCATTAGAATGGGCTTTTCCAGGAAGCCTTTCCCAATCAGTCCCCAGCCTGAGTCTCTGTACCACATCCTTGTGCCCTGGCCCTCCCTCCAGGAGTGGAAATTGTCCTTCCTTCCCTGCTCTGAAATTGTCTGCCCTCCAGGTTGTGAATGTCACGAGGCTGATAAGTATCGGGACTCTCCCTGTGTGCTGCACAGCAGCCTGTGCCTAGCATGTAGCCATAACCCATAAACATCTGCTGATGAATCAAACTGGGACCCCATGGACACACAAATAAGGCTCCCAAGAAGATGAAGCATGCTGGGAAAATTGATGGGCATTCAGGACCTCCTGGGGTCTCTGTGCATCTGGTTCTGATCCAGGCGTCCAACTGAGCATCTCAGAGGAAGCAATTTGGAAGCATGTTCCTCCCTGGCCCGCATCACCCACTCCACATGGCCAATCTTCCAAGATCCACAAGGGGTTCCTCTGTGCACATTGCCATTCTCACTGAGTTAAAAGCAGAAATAGCAATAATAGTCACAAAGAAAATGGCAAACTGGTCCCCTCACTGATGGCCACGTACTGTGACTCATTCAGGGTCTGTGTCTCACAGAGAGCACATCTGTCCCATCTCGTCTCCTGGGCTCACAAATGAAGGGTGTCTGGTAGAAAATCATGTGACTTCTCTTGATCTGGTGCCTGAATTGGTGAAGCCATTCACGAAGAGTCCCAGTTAGGCCATCCAAGAGTCTGTGTGGCCAGGCCTTGGTCTGAAGTGGTCCAGAGCCCTTTTCCTGCCCTAATGATCATCAGCATCTGCTGTGTGTCCCACAGTGGCACGACTCTCTGTGTTTCCTGCATGTGCCTGCATGTGCCATCTTAATAACTAGGACTTGCATTTTCATAACACTCACAGGAAGTAAATACAACTGTTTTGAGCATTATTTGACAAAAGTAGAAGCTGAGGCACAAAGAGTCTAAGGCCACCCAGTTATGGCATGGCAGAGCAGGGATCTGAGCCCCTTCAGATTCACAGCAGACTGCTCCTGCACTGCGCTTTCTTAGAATCTCCTTTTTAGCATGATGTGATTCCCATATTCTGCAGTTAAGGAGAAAAGCATGACACCACACGATAGGAACCTACACAGGAAGCCCCTCTTGAGCTTTCTGTCTAGCCTGTCTAAAGAGGAGACTTTGAGGTGTGTTTCAGGTGGGATGGAGAGTGGGGCCTGGGCTCTGCCTGGACTAGAGGATCTCCTAGGTGGAGTCTGGAGAAAGGAATTCACACAGTGGAAAGAGGCAAAGTGCAGTCTTGGGACAGGGCTTCTGGCTTCTAACTGGCCATGCAAAGTGAGACCACAGAGTAGACAGGAAGGGAGAAAAACATGTCCCCTGGGAGTAAGGAGGGATGCTGCTGGGATTCCAATAGATGTAATTGGTAACAAATGGATCCAAGAGCTATTTATTCCTTGCCCAGAAATAGAATCAGAATAGGCCCTAAAGATATTCAATGCCTTTTGAGCTGGCTCTGTTGCTACTGGGCAACCCCCAGGAGCAGGCATCCATGGAGTGAGTACCAGGCACCAGGAATAAGGAACAATTGAGTCCATCAGGGATGAGGACCCAGGGATGCTAGCTTTGTCCATCACTTGCCCTGTGCCTCCTCTCTGAGTGTCTTTACATATATTAAAAATCTCCATTACTGCTCTTCCAAAGCTCAAAGTACCAGGGGATGGACAAGAAAAACCAAGAGCAGAGGGTTCAGAGTTCAAGTCCTGACTCTGTCTGCCCCCAGCTTGGCCTGGGTTCTGTGCCAACCCACTTCACCTCTCCCATATCAGTTGGAGATCACTTGGTAAGCATCTCCTTAAACCTACCTGCCATTTCTGGCCTCTGAATCTGTGTCTGTGCTATTCTGGGAGACAGAAAAAATCCCCACAACATGGAAATAGAAGCTGAGGTTCAGGCAAATGGAAACAAATCTTACTAATTAGGAAGTAATATCAATATTATATTAACATCATTATAATGGCCAGAGCTGATATTTTAACTCAAATACATGAGATTCTGTAGGGCATAAGCTTTTGATGGCCCTGGACTCCCTGGGGGAGGTAGTGACAGTCCTGAGAAAGGAAGGTGGTGGAGCAAGCTCAGGAGCAGCCTGCTGGCAAGGATGAAGGGCAGGATTCTTTAGGGGTTGCAGCATGTTAGATCCTGTTAGCATCTCAGGTCTCCCATAAAATCTAAATGCAATAGGCCCAGATTCCTACCATTCCTTCCTTTGGGAATTCCCAGCTTGACAGTGAAACAACTTGGCCATGAGTCCAGCTCTACTGCTTATTGATTCTGTGGTTTTTGAAGAACTCCTCTGACCTCTGTGTTTTCCAGACTTGTGAACTACAGGAGAACCTTGACCACTGACCCTGCTCTACCCAGTGTGGTCTTTAGACCAGTAGCATCATCACCCTGGGGAGCTTGTTAGAAAGTCTAGTCTCAGTCCTTACCCTAAACCTGCCAACTCAGAACTTCATCTTATCAAGATCCCAGGTGACCCTGGTGCACCCCAAGTTTGGAACAGTCTTGTATCAGACCTCTTTTCTCTAAGTGTAGGCCAGCTCCGTCAGAACCACCAAAGGAGTTGGTGAAAGTGCAGATTCCTTACAGCTGGTGAATGAGAATCCTCAAGGGAGTCCAGACTTATTTCAGGTTTCCAGGTGGTTCTTGGTGCATACTGAAGGAAGGCGGCCACCTCTGACTCACTAGGTACATATGCAGCTAGAAGGTCCTCAACAAACCCGTGGCTGGGCCATTGAATCCCTCTGCTCCAGAGTGGTGGCAAGAATTGACAGAGGAAATGGATGAAAAAGTCAGAATCACCTCATACACTATCAAGCCCTGTGCACGCGGGAAGGATTGTTCTTACTATGTCATGTTTTGAAACTCCATGGGATCACTACCTGGCTCAGAAGTCTCACAGTTGCACCAAATTGATCCTAGGATGATGACAAGTGAGAAGGACAAAAAGCATGAGAGAAAGACAAGTGGTAAGCAAAAATTAGATTTGAGGAAAAGAGAGTGTGTGTGTGTGTGTGTGTGTGTGTGTGTGTGTGTGTGTGTGACTGTCACATTGATACAATGCAGAGGCCTCCTCTGGACAAGCATGTTTGCAGATATTTGCAAGAGGAACTGGAAATAATTTTTAGGAGCCACATCATGTGCAATCGAGTGTGTCCTTGAGTGATAATCAGAAGCAATGCCTTAGATGATGGATCCCAACTCTGGAATTTTGCAGTTTACGGTTCGTAAGAAGCCAATTTCCTCAAAGACAGAAAGCCCAAGGTGGACCTGTGACACGCTTTGGTGACTTTTCAGATTTCAAGTACGGAGGCTGGAAGAACTTTCTCTAGCTTCCAGCATGTGCCCTGGACTCAGGCGGCTGCTCAACCCTTGCCCCAGCTGTGAAGGCAGATGTCCATTAGCTCTACTTTCTCGAGGATCCTCTTTCCTCGTCAGCTGGACCCAGGGGGCAGGGCTTCCTCCTTTCTCTGGCCCCCTCTCACATTCACACTTCCTTTTGCAGACTCATCTGCTTGTAGGAGCTCTTGAGAGTGGTCCTGTGAAGGCTGAGCTGCAGAGCAGTTGATCAGCTTGGTGCCCAGGGACTGGCCATGTCTGGCTCCAAGGAAGTCTCACGTGCTCATTTGAGGAGTGAAGAATGAATGAATGAAAGAACAATGTCTAATAGGGTGGGGACATCGTCCACGCTCAGGGGACGATATCATGTGGTTACGCAGATGCCACCTGCAGATTTGAAACTCTCCTGACCTGTCTTCATAAAAGCAGTCATCTTACCCACAGACTGCCCAAGCAGAGGTGCCATAACTCCTGAGATGACATCTTTCCAGTTCCTACCTGTAACTTCTGGCCATCCTGCTCACCAAGTTATAAATCCATCACTTAAAACCCAAATCTCCCACAAGCATCTGGCAATAGCTATATTTGGATCACCTTCTAACTTTCGTCCTTCTAGAAAAAGTGTGCTTAGGTCAGCTAACCTGGCATGCAAGTAGCTGAACATTCCTCTGTGCCTCAGATTTTTCATCCATACAAGGAAGACCAAAGTAATCACATCCAGTATGATAGCAAGGATGTAAAACTTCCTGCTCAGAACCCGGCACAAAGTAGATGCTCAGTTCACTCAGCTTGGTCTCCGTTCTTAGGCTCTCCTCTTCACGTTTTTGCCCGTGATGTTCCTTCTTGCAATCCCCAGTCGGTCTTATCTCCCCTCAGAAAGTTCTGACCTACTCTTCAACACTCAGATCAAAAGCCACCTACTTAAGTATTCAAGGGTGGCCTCCTTGTAAGGTCAAGTACCATTCATACATTGTGGGAAGGAAACAACGCATCCCGCACTCCCCAGGGTCAAGTCATTGATCTGCCAAGAATCTGATCAGCGGCTCACCTTGCCAGTGGGCATCGTTTTGAAGTGATTTTCCAGGAGAGATCATGCTGTATCGATCCAGTGAGAGGCCAGAGGCCCTGCATGTTAAAAAGTCAGTATGGGGATGTTCGGGTGATGTTGAAGGAGGTTCCCATTTTATCATTCCACTGGAGGACCTGTCAGCCAGCGAGCCCAGGGGGCTCATGGATGTGTTGGAATTTCAGCTCTATGGGGCCACAGAAGAAGCCCCGTGTCTCTATATCATCATCTTCTGGTTGGAGCTGGCGGGCCCCATTATTATTGGTGTTGAGGCCTCACCCATTCTGGATGATCAGACAGAAGTCCACTGTCAGCCCAGAGCCTTAGCCCTTTCCAACCAAGGAGCCAAACAGAATTGGGGGCTGGTAAGCCCAGCATCTTGGATGCACTTATTCACTCTTCCAGTCAAATGTTAATTTGTTCCTATGTCATTTGTAATGCTGGCTAGAATGACACCCACATACAGTAATTTAAAAGGCAATTCCTAGCCTCCAGAGAACTACGGATTTATCGGGCAACAGTTAGTAACAAGTCAATCAGGAAATTAAAGAGCAAGAGTTGAGGCTTTGGCCTATGAACTACCACATACAAAGCCTCTGTCAGGTACCTTCTATGTCCTCCGTGAGTTATCAACTTTTTCTGAGCATTCGCCATTTGATCTTTGTGAGGGGTTTATGATTTGGATGTGAGGTGGTGCCAAGGCTCTTGTATTGCCACAGGAATATGTGGAGGTAAGATGATTGGATTGTGAGAGCTGTGACCTAATCAGTTCTATGGTAGTTTGAAAGGATTGACTGGGTGATACCTGCAAGGTGGGGCACAGCTGGAGGAGGTGGGTCACAGGGTACATGGCCTGGAAAGGTACATCTGTCCTATGGCCCCTCCCTGTCCCTTGCTTTGTGGCCTCACCATGAGCTGAGCAGCTTTCCTCCTCTGGACCCTTTCCCCATGATGTGCTACTTCATGGTGGGCCCAGGGCAATGGAATCGGCCATCTATGGATTGAGACCCATGAAACTGTGAGCCCTAAATAAACTTGCCTTTTTGTAAGTTGTTCTTGTCTGATAAGTTGGCCATGATCACACAAAAGCTAACTAGAATTGGATGAAGGGAAGACTTCATAAATCTTATTGGACTGTACCAAGGGAACTAGAGAAGGTGCATGCGATGCCTGGCTCAGAGGTTGCCTTAGTCAGCTCTTTCACTGCTGCGACTAAAGCACAAGACCTGCACAACGTAGAGGAGGAAGAAATTTTTTTGAGAGCTCACCGTGTCAGAAGTCTTAGTCTGTAGAATGCCTGCTCCATTCCTCAGCTTGAGGTGAGGCTAAACATCAAGACAGGAGAGGGTGGGGGAGGGAAGCAGTTCACATCATGGTGTCAAGAAGTGGAGAGCAAGTTAGAAGTGGAGAGCGAGTTCTCCACTTGCCAGACACAAATATATATCTCAAAGCCACACCGTGATTTCCCCCTCCTCTAGAGACCCCCACCACTTCAGTCACCGCACTCAGCTAATCCCTATCAGGTTATTAAATCACTGGTCGGGTTAGGACTCTCACAACTCAATCATTTGTCCTCTGAACCTTGCACTGTCTCACACTTGAGCTTTTGGGGGACACCTCATATCCAAACCACAACAGAGGTGAATGGTATAAAGCCGTTTTTATTATCAGTGACTTTTATAGACCTGTCCTTGAAATTTTCATATCTCTATTCCATTATTTGTCTGATAAGTTGGAAGTGACATTGGAAGCTCTTGTATGTTTCACATGCTGATTAAGAATTTTACACCAATATTTTATCTTCTAACTTATTTAGAAATTCAACTTAATGAGGTAGGTATCACAATCTCAACTTATAGGTGACCATTTGTTTGCTGCCTAAAGCCAAGCGGTTAAGGACTGTCCAGGTAGGAATCAACTAGGACCTGGGTATATTCCATCCTTAGGAGGGTGTTCTTTCCACTGTTCCATACTGAAGTACTAAGAAGTACTTGAGAGACAGTGTTGGGTCATAGCTAAATGCCTGGACTCTGACTTGCTGGACTTGGAACAGGTTCCTGAATCCCCTGTGCCTCACTGTCCTTATCTGTAGAATGGAGATGAAAAGTTAATTCTTGTAAGGTGATACGGTAGAGCTATCACACAAATATTTGATAATTAATAGGTAAGGATATAGAGAAATGATTTCTGGGCCTGTCTTGTTGAGTAGCAGACCTAAAAGGGAACTCCAAACCTCCAAATCTTGTGTCTTATATAAAGAGATGCTCAATACTGTCTGTTGCAGATAGTGATGGTTCATTTGAGTTAGAGGAAAAAATGACTCAGCAAACAGGGGGCAAGGCTCCCAGACCTGAAAGAAAAGCCAGGGATTATTTCTCATCCTGAAGAAGAGAACATTGCGGGTCAGGAAGGTTGAATGATTTGCCAGGTCTCCCAACTAGCAAAAGGCAGAGCTGTGGTGAGATGCCCGGAGGAGGCTAGGTTCTCAGGCCTTTCTTGCCTTGAACCTAGCAGCCTCCTAGGACACTGAAGGAATTAAGATGTGTGAGTTTTCCCTGTCCCAAATCACCATTTGCACAGAACGTGTTCAGGCCTGTGCAAGTTACTTTCAGCAACAACATCTTTTTAAAATGTTGCATTTGCATCTTTTACCTGGGAGGCGCTGATTAATTACAAAACCTGATAAAATTTTGGCTTATAGAGACAAGATGTGGATGCATAATTAGAACAGGGTGAATCACAGCAGATGGGACATTGCACAAGTTCACACAAAAGAAGATGAGCCACAAAGGGTATGGAGAAAGTGACAGAAGATACCAGGACTCTGGCTGGAAATAGGAGGCATCTTGGAGTAATCGCTGGCTTTGGAATTCAGTGCGATGTCTGCTTTTTTGATCTTACTACAAATACCGTCAAATTTATTCACCTTTTCTGTATAAATCACAGGGCTAATTTATCACATGCTAACATTATTATTTGAAGATATTTATTGTACATTGTTCCTAAAGCAGAGAACCCTATTTCAAAAATGGAGGATTACAAAATCTATCTGAAGTCTTACCTTTACATCTGCTCAGAAGGAATAATAAAGATGTTTTCTGTTAAACTGTTTGTTATATATAAAATTTTAAGAATGTGTTAGTTGGAAATTCTTTTTTTTCTGGGTATGCTTTTTACTCTTGAAAGCTGTATTCTCATTGGTCGCTCAATACCTTGCTGCTGTAAATTAGTATAATTTAATCAAACTTTCCTAATGTTAATTGGGGTAGTTTGAAGGGTAAATACTAGTGAACTTATAGTTTCAAGTTCTGAATTAATTGGTATATATTTTTAAACTAAATTGTGAATTTCAGATATTCTTCTAATATGCACATGCCCTGGTTTTGTTAATTAACAATTGTATTGGTGAAGTACATCGTTAGCTAAGTTTCTTAAAGCAAAAATAGTCACTAATATATTTTCCAATATCATCATTTGAAGTCAAGTATCACTACTTCATGGAATTAAAACAACAACAACAACAAAACCCTCAACTACTAATGAAACAGAGCGTGAACTTTGGGGAAACAGCATGCCAGATGCAATCAGGCTTTTCAGTCAGTGTGTGTATTTTGACTCATGACTTCTGTTTCTGGGTCTTGATTTCTCATCTATCCACTGGGGATCATAAGACCTTTCTTGAATGGAGGTCAGAAGAGTCAACTAGAAATTGGGCATAAAGCACAGGGCTCAGTAACTGACATACGGTTCTTTTCTTCCCTTACCCTGTAAATGCAGACTGTAAACCACCTTTCTCCAGAAATGGAATGATAATTGCAGCCCAGGCTGGTATCTATTAACCTCTGTTTTCTACATAATTTATCAAGTATCCTTTCTAATTTGCATTTGTGAAAGCATTGTAAAATAGCTAATTGCATTTCTTTTATTGTTGATTGTTTTTGTTTTGTTTTGTTTTTGTTGTTTTACTAATTGCATTTTTAATTCACTATCACTAAGACTCTGGCTTAGTCAATGCAACTGCTATTATCCAACCACTATCACCTCGACTATAAGGAGACTCAGAAAAACTCAGTGCAGCAGCCATGCTGGACCCTGCACAATGCTCCTTAAGGGGCTGAACATGTTCTCTAGGCCTCTCGGCCCATGACAGGTGATACTTCTTCTCTTTCCCAGCTTAGCTTAAGCCTCTGACTCTGAATGAAGATTTTTCTGGCCCCTGGATGGAAATAATCATATTATTCTGTTTGCTACCATGTCCCCATGCATAGTTGCTGGTCCTACATAACACTCACTTTCCTAGACTTCTGTACATTCAAGCTCTCTGCACACCTGTGTTCTCCTTGAAGGCAAAGGCAGGTGCCTTATCCTAATCCCCAAGAGGGTCCAGAGCATTGCACTGTAGAGAATAGATGTCCATGAGTTCTCCCAGTATGGGGCCACAAAGCTCTGGGACTTGACTTGTTGCTATATATTGAGCATTCTAATTTTGCACAATAGTTCATTGCAAAATCTTCTAATAATTTTTTATCTATACTTAATGTAAGGTAGAAAATGTGATTCTATCAGCAATGATTCACATGCATCATTGGGGAAAAGGAGGCTGATGAAGTTTATAACACATCCCCACCTGCCCACCTATGGCATTGCCCTGGACAGTTTTCAAAGCTCATTATTTGTCCAGAATGTCAAGGAGAGCCCTTTTTAGATGGCACCCTGGGAAGTAAGCTGACATGCTTTATGACTTCCCCCTCCAATAAAAAAAATCTACTGGAGTAAATATCACTTTCAAAATTAATTTTTAAAATAGAAACATGTTTTATTTGGGGCTCTCATAAAAATCTCCATAGGTTTATAAAGTCTGGATTAATCGTCAAGTCGTCCCCCACAATATTCTAATTAATTCCATTGGAGACCCTGCTCTGATCAATTTACAGACTTCATTGTATTTAGTTAATTAAGAAATTGAAGGCATGGATTTTGTCATTATAACAGGCAGCCCCAATTGACCTGGAGTGATGTTTGATGAGCCGCTCTGAACTTAGAAAAATGAGGTCCTGACCGCGTCTCTTTTGGTACACGGTGATTGATCCTGGCTGAGCAAAATAGGCATTTGAATGAACTTTAAAGTAGGCTGCAGGAAAACTGGGAAGTATTTTTATGCAAGAGAAAAAAAAACAACACTGACTGATTTTTTTTTTTTCAGGTGTGTGGTCAGTAATCTCTAAGGGTGAAGAGTGAGAACTTTGCAAACTTTGTGGGGTTTGACTGGGCATCCTATTGACTGTCCCACAGAGAACTAGAACCAGGTGTCCACTGTGAGGGACTCTTGTCCTCACAGCTCCTCTAGGCCCAGCACAGCATCCGGTGTCTCTGACCCAGAAGTCTGCAAGTTTCAAGATGGGCTGAAGACCTCCCTGCTCCATGGGCCTCTTCATCCGGCAGTTCGTGACAGGAGGCATGTTCTACTCCCAGGAAATCAGTCCTTAAATCCAGAGACCCCCATGAAGGAGGGAGTTACTGAAGGTGAGAGTCATGACTGACATCTGTTCTGGCTCGGCTAAGAGGTCTCCCCCAAAGCTCCTCTGTTAATACAGGTGGAATGATTAAATTGCTAGAGCTGGAACCTCATCAGTGGATTATTTGAAATGACTATTGTGGTGGGCAGCAACAGTTGGCAGGTGGGGCATGGCTGGTCCTGTGGGTGTGAACTTGGGGATTATATCTTATCTCTCCTTCTCAGCTGCTATGAGGTAAGTCCTTTTCCCTGCCTCATCCTTCCACCATGATGTTGTGTCTTGCCTCAGGTCCAAAGCAGTGCAGTCGGCCAATCATGGACCAGCCCTTTGAAGCCCTAAGCCAAAAAAACTTTTCCTCCTCTAAGTTGTTCTTTTCAGGTGTCTTGGTCACAGTGATGAAGAGCTGACTAATATGACATTTTAGGGGCTGCATACATCCATGTGACGAAAGTTATGAAATTTATATGCAAATGACCAGCATGTGGGAATCCTTTTGCTAAATATGCTTTCTCCAAAAAGGAACATTTGCTCAGAACATGAGGTCTGTCTTCAAGCCTGACTTTGGCATTTGGGAAGTTGACTGTGTGGTGACTTCTAGGCTCCCTCTCTGGTTCCTCTTCTGTCTGACTCACCCTGCTTGGTATCCACAAGCGCACACACGAGCTCCATCCAGCAGAGCCCTACTTCCCCCCTCAGTCCTTACATTTCTGTGCCTCTCGGTCCCTGTCTTGCCAATGTCTTAGCCCTGCTGCTCTACTGCACCCCCTCTCCTCTGACTGTCGAAACTCTGCGTATCTTCAAAGGCCCAAGTCACGTTCTACCTTCCGCGTGGAACCACTCCCCCACCAAAAGGGAATTTTCCTCCACATTCCCAGACCAGTTCCTTGGGCTCGCTACAAATTCTATTTAGTCAGTTCTGACTTGGAAGAGACAACAAGAAGCAGAAAATGCTGAACTTCCCAAGTTGACATATCCTGCTCCACACGGGTGACAGGAGCAAAGTACCAGCACCTGTATTTGTATTTGACTGTGAGAAAGTGAAGTTTACAGAGCGTGGCGGACAGTCCTGAGATGACCCCTGAGGGAGGCCCTCTGGAGACACCACGCCGCCCTGTGTTCCCTCCCACACAGAATTCAGGCCGACCTATCTGACCAACAGGATACAGAAGAAGCAATACTGTGTGACTTCTGGGACTCAGTCACCTTACAAATTTCTGTCTCTGGGGAAAGCCAGCCACTGAGTTTTGAGACACACTCCAACCACCCTGAAGAGAGCAGAAGCCTCCCTCCAACAGCAGCACCAACCTGCCAGGGTGGGAGAGAGCTCTGTTCCTGGACGTGGACCCCCAGCCCTCTGCCATTCCGCTGACACCTTACTCCAGTGTGGGGGCCACCTGCCATGCACCAATAATAACACACAGAGCTGAAGTGTCCTGCCCAGGTCATGAGCCAGTCATGGCTGCCTCTGGAACAGCGAGGAAGAAGGACTTTCCTTGTTCTTCTCCTTTCTCTAGCTATGATTACATCCAAGGAAGTTCCGTCTTGTCCAAGAGTACCTCCAACCTCTGTGTGAAAGTCTGCATCCTCTCTGAAGCTGGAGGGGAAAGATTGCATTTCCAGTTGGGGTACGGCTCCAGAGCACAGAGTCTCTGGCCTTGCAGGGAGCTCAGCTTCCCTGGAGGAACTCATAGGGACCTCCTGGTCAAATTCCCACTCTAAAAAGGTGACTTATGTCCTCAGGGTGAAGTAGCTTTCATAAATATAAACTCACATGGTTGCTGATTCATGGTATCCAATATAAACCAGATGCCTCCTGATTGCAGGGTGAGTTTTTGGCTGTTGTTTGCAGGACAGTCAGAAAGAAATGTCTATCAACCTTCAGCCCACCCGACTCTTCCTTGCATCCCTTTCCTTCAGCCTCAGGTTTTGAGATGTTTCTGTTAAAGGTGGCATTTATTGACTAAAACCATCTATACTGTAATATCATCAGCAAATTTAAGATTTACATTGACAAAAAAAAATGGAAAGAGTTCGTGGGAAACCCATTTGCTATTTTGGAGGCCTCTAATATTCTCAAGCTCCAGATGTGGACTAGTAGCCTTGAACCAGTGACTTCAGCTTTCTGTTGGGTTTTCTGCAGCCTATTTGAGGCTTTTTTTTCCTTGTTGTTTTCTCTTTCTTTGTCTTCTTTTCCTGAAGCCCTCTCTTCCCTTGTCCACCTGAACATTCTCCTCCTTTGTTCTCCTCCCAGCTGTCTAGACGCTTCTCCTCTGCCCTGAGTTCATTTCCTCTGCCAGATCCATGACTATTAGCAGGACCCAGGGTTTTGACCTTGACCTCAACCTCCTTTTTCTTCTTAGTCTTGCATAAAATGGTTTCCAGTTTTGGTCAAGAACACTTAACCTTTCAACAAAACAGAATAGGTGTCACCTTCTTTGGGAATATTTTCTGCCACCTCCTCCAGAATAGCTCACCTGGCTCTATGCTCTGTCTTTACCACTTGTTTCCTACAGCAAGGCATTTATCACATTTGAAGTTACTTGCTGATGGGTCAAGACTGTCTTTTCCACGAAAATGTGAGCACCTTCAGGTTGGTGCCTGGTCTTATTAATCTTGGTATCAACAATGCCCCGCCAAGAACCAGGAATCGAGAATGTGCTTAGTAAGAACTTGACGAGAGGACCTGGCTCCATCAGCAACATGGAAACATGCAAGTATATTGTTCTGCACCCTGTGAACAACAATCATTTCGTTTTACCAGCCCATTTCTATTTGCTGAAACAACTCTTTAAGAGGAACTAGTGGCCACATCCTAAGTCGAATCTGCTAAACCATAGCAGACTTCTAATTGGGTCTAAAGCTGAATGGAGAAGAAAATTCTACTTGAGTAATGTTCCCAGGGGAAATCATGATTCATACCTAGTGGGAACAGGGAAGAGAGCAGGAGGAATTTACAGCCCTTCAATGATTCCTAAGTACAGTCCAGGAAATGCCAGTACTATAAATCGGTGGAGTGCAGCACATTGACTGGAAGGTATTTCCACTCACAGGGTGAAATAATTAGCATCGGACTACTTCAGGGTTCTCCAAGTGTATTCCACAGAATTCTGCTGCTGTGAGATATTTCTTGGGAAAAACTTTCTCTCTGGAGAAACAAGTTTAGAGAATGCAACTCTTGAGTCCCTCTTTGTTTCCATTTCACAAATCATATTTGCACGTTAAATTTGTTGAGAAATGTTGTAATAAAGATGCGTATTTAAGTGTGTTTGACTGAGCATTTCCCACACTTATGAGACCACAGCATTGTGCTTGTCTCCTCTCAAGCTTGATGGCCCTGAGGAACTCAATCTCTGTGGAGAAACTTGGGGAATTCCAGCCTGGCAAAATGGTGCCTACTCTTGGTGCACATTGGGGGACCGACACTTTTTGAGATGCCTGTGTAGCATCTCTAAAGTTGAATATCCAAATAAACGGGTGAATGTAGCTTTCACATTACATTTAGTGCTGCCCCTGGCAATGGTTGGTTGTCAAGTAGAGAGAGTCAGATTCTCTTCCAATCAAGCTTTGCAGGTTTTAGGTTGAGCTAGTGTAAGAGGATGGCTTCTCTTCCTGTGGACTTGGAGGCAGAGGAAGGAGATCCTCAGAGAGAAATTAAGAAGAGAATTCATCAGACCCTCAAGCATGAGAGAATCTGAGTTTCCTTCTTCAACAAGGGACTTCTTCCTCCTGACATCAGCCCCCATGATATGAGGTGTCCCCCAAAACTCATGTATAAGGCAATGCGAGAATATTCAGAGGTGCGGAGATTAGAGTATGTGAGCTTTGACCTCACTGATGGATTCATCCACTGATGTGGATTAAGCTGTGGTAACCATAAGCACATAGGTTGTGGCTGAAGGAGGTGGGTCACTGATTTTGTCCCTGGTGAAGGGAGCTCTCTCTTTGCTTCCTGGTTGCCATGTCCTGAGCTTCTTTCCTCTACCTGCCCCTCTGCCTTGATGTTCTGCCTCATCTCAGGAACAGAGAGATACAGTCATCCACCTATGGACTTTGACTTCTGAAACTGTGATCCCCGAATAAAATTTTCCTCCCCTAAGTTTTTCTTGGCAGCTCTTTCAGTCTCAGCAGTGGAAAATATGGCTAAAACAGTTACCCACTTTAAGATATTAAATACTCCTGCATACCCCCACTGAATCCATTTTTTTTTGGCTTCAGTTTATCTGGGTTGGTTTATGTTTCCTTCAATCAAAGAGTTTTAACCAATAGATGGAATATAAAATAGAGACAGTTAAGTTCAACGGGCATTTATTGTACAACTTTTATATGCCAAGACCTTGGCTGAGCATTATAAGGGCTTGAGAAAGAGTAACATTAGTCCCACCCTAAGGTGTTCACTAATGGCAGAGAGAGTCACAGGAGCAGATTCAACTAGAATCTGGAAACTGCTTGATAAATGTGTATTATATGACATTTATCTAACACAGGATGGATATATAAAACCAAGTTCCTGATTCAGGCAATTCTTAGGATAAGTCTTGAACCTTGAATTTTCCAGGTGAAGATGTAAATGTGTCTCAAACAAAAGGGCTTATTTGTGCCAGGGTGCTTATTTGTAAAGCAGGGACAGATATGTGAAGGAAGAACATAAATAATTGTGCTTAGAATATGTAGAACAAGGTAACTATATAAGAGATGAATCCAGAGAAGAAATCAGTGGACATAGGGAAGAAGGGCCACCAAGATGTTCCCAGCCAAAGAGCAACAGGGTCCACTTTTGTTTGTTAGAAAGACGCTCTGGTGATTGTAGGCAAGATGAATTTCCTGTGGTGGAGACAGAAGTCAGAGATACCTGCTGACAGCAGGACAGTTGGAATGGCCATGAAAGTTAGAAATCACTCATAAATAACCATTTAAATTTAATAAATAATAAATTTTTTGTGAAGACAATGTCCTTAGAGTTGTCACTGGTATTCTAGTATTACTGCTCCCAGTCCCCAAATTCCAGCTTCTTTGCTTTACAATAAACGATGTATCTCCCAGCAGCCCTACCTCCAGCCTCCAAAGCTAAGGTCAGCCTAAACTTTCTGGCATCTGAGTATGTGGTTCCCTATTGTTCAGTCAACCCCGTTAGTGGAACTGGGAGTCATGAAATGGGATGTTCCTTCAGGATGAGGCTCTGCCCATGGTAAGGTCCCATGGTCTCTACAGTGCGAGGTTCTTCCACTTTTAGAAGAGACTAGGTGGGATGAGACCAGTTGTTTCAAACATTTTATCCCATGGTAGACCTTCTTCCCAAAGGAAAGTGTTCATGAAGGTCCTAGATTAGAAAATGGGTGACCATCGAGGGGCATGGCTGAGGCAGAGGGTAGAAAGCCCCAAACTCTCTTTCTCAGCCCTGCAGGGGAATTGGGGATCTGCCAGAATCCTACAGGTTCTGGGAAACGTAAGTTAGAAAATAAAGCATCTCGACAGTGCAAGGCAGCCCGTGTAGGACCGTTTTCTGTCTCTTCAGTGGCTTTCTTATGTCTGCGTGGGCTCGTTTCTGCCCCCCAGGTCATGTGACTTGTCCCCAAGATCTCAGAACACAGGCAGGGCATCTTTCGGTTCTGATTGCATCTTCTTTTCCCCAGTAGTCTGAGAGACGTGTTCATTGTGACCACATCACAACCCAATCCTTGTAAAGTATTTTATTAAAGAAATGCCAGGGTTCTGGCATACAAAAGATATCTCCCTATAAAACTGTCCTGGACTGAACTCTGACCTAAGTTAGTTACCACTCAACCTCAGTGAGCCCTGTGTTCATGGACCAGTAATGACAACTGAACCTCTCCCAGTTTCCTATGAAAGTTCAAATAGCTTATTACTATTACTATTACTATTATTATTATTATTATTATTATTATTATTATTATTATTTGTGTGGTACTGGGAATTAATTGAAGCCAGAACTTTGCACCTGCTAGCAGGCACTCTTCCTCTGAACCAGCCCCAGCACTTTTAATTTTATTTATTTTTATTTTATATTGAGACAGGGTCTCATTAAATTGCAAGGCTGGTCTAGAACTTGTGATCCTCTTGCTTTATGCTTGTGAGTTGCCAGAACTACAGGCTTGCACCACCACACCTGCCTTAGCCTGGTGTTTGTGCAGGAGATCTTTTTTCTACAAATGTCAATATTTTTTTATTAAAAAAATCTGTCAATGTGCACACATTATGAGATACAATCAGAATGCCAAAAAAAATTATTAACAAAACAAGCAAACATCCACACTACATATTAAATTAACATCACAGCAAAATGATCAATGCCCAGCCATATGGTGAGGCTATTCTAACATGGCATAATTGTGTGAGAATTGCTGTGGAGCTAGCTCTGGGTTGATAAAACAAGTCCAATCACTGTTTTCTCGTTTTGTTGGGAGTGCTTTCCCATACTGATGGTAACACGTCCCACATTTTCTCTGTTGCACTTGATAAGGGCAAATTGGCACCATGGGATGGAACAGGGCTTTGTTCATCCCACAGCCGAGCCTCCAATTGACTGGAAGAGTTGTACAAATTGTTTTCTCTTCATTCGGGGACACTTATCAAGGCCCAGCAAGCAAGGTAATACAGGCCTCTTGCCAGGCAGATAAATCTCTCAAAAGAGGCAGCACCAAGCCCCCCAGAATAATGAAATTGTGGGACTTTTCCGGTTCAGGAGAATAAGGAACTTTCTGAAGCAGATTGCTTAATAGGGGGACCCAACAGAGTCATTTGGTGAAGTGTTTCAAAGAGCTATTCGGGTGCCTTGTGACCTCCAGTGCTCAGGGTAGGAGTGGCCGCTGCATGTGACTGCTCTTCCTCCTCCTCAAACTTTAAGTACTCCTTAGGGAACCTTCTTTAGATTTATGATTTTGTTAATCAATACCAAATTCCAAACCTCAGGGTTGGAAATAACTTTGAAAAGAAACAAATAAAAACTTCTATGTGGACCCAGACCAGCAGAGGATACAAGTTCCCTGGGCAGTTGGCTGTCTTCTCATTTCCACTTGTGGGCCATGGAGGCTCCTACCTCCCCACTGAGCCCTGCTCCATTCACATCTGAATGCTTCCTGTTGGTGCTTCCTGCCATCAAAGGCAGGTACAGCTGGAAGGAGCTCTGGGGCCACAGAGCCCAGGCGTGCAGCAGAGAGCACTGAGGCCCCGTGAGCACAGGTAACTCAGTAGGTCACGTGCCAGGTAGAATGGATGGAGGGACACCACCCCAGTGATGGCAGTGTTGCTGGGTGTGGAGCTGTTGTTTTCCTATATATATTCTATCTGGCGTTATTTTACTTTCCATGCAAAATGGTGGATTAGAAATTGTGCCCGAGAAAGAGTCTGTGGGACAGGAAAGATTCCTGTTCTTCCCAAGTGACTCAAGAGAGAGTTTAATCTCCCTGCCTTAATTTCCTCTGTTTCTACGTAGAGTGCATGCAGTGTGCCCATAAACATGACTGTGACCCAGATATATAACTCTGATTGGAGTCAAGAGGTAAGCACAGTTGTCTGTATTTTTACAGATGAAGTAACTGAAGAAAAAGCATTTGGGGTGATGTTTTCAAGATTCTTCAGCCGAGAGAGTACAGAGCAAGGATAAGAAGTCAGAGCCTGCTGAGCTGCCAGGGAGGGGCCAGGTGAACACAGGTCACCTGGAGACCATGCTTATGTACTGGAGGGAAGTTTTCTCTAAGCATGATGTTTCTTTTACTTTAGTTTACATAGTACTTTTATATACGTATGGGGTACAGCGTGGCAGTTCAGTCATGTATATAATGTGCAATGATGAGATCAAGGTAATTGGCCCATCCATCACCTCAGACATTTATCCTTTCTTTCTGTTTATGAGCAATCAATATTCTCTCACCTAGATAGTTTGAAATATTCAATTAAATGCTGTGAACCGTAGTTATCCTACTGTGCTACAGAACTTTGGAAGTTATTCCTCCTACACAAATGCACCTCTGTACCCATGAACCTTCCTCCCATATCCTCCCCTCTCTCACCCCTCCCCCGCTCTGCTAACCACTATTTTTTTCTCTACTTCCTTGGGGGACACTTTCTAGCTTTCACATAATTGGGAATATGCAGCATTTCTCTTTCTGTGCCTGGCTTCTTTCACTTAACATAGTTTTCTCCAATCTCAATTATGTTGTTACAAATGTCATAATTTTATTCTTTTAATAGCTGAACAATATTCCAGTTCACATTTTCTTTATCCATTCATCCATCCATGAACAACTGAGTTGATTACATGTCTTGGCTCTTATGAATAGTGCTCCAACAAACGTGGGAAGGCAGATGTGTCTTCGCAGACTGATTTCTTTTCCTTTTACTATATCCGCAGCAGTGAGAGCGCTGGATCATATGATAGTTCTATTTCTGTCTTGTGAAGATTCTCCACACTATTTTCCATAATGACTGTACTAATATACATGCCCACCAACTATGTAGGAGTGCTCCCTTTCTTGAAATCCTTCATAAAACTAGTTATTTTTTTTTGTTTTTTTTGTTTTTGTTTTTATGACAAAAGTCATTCTAACCCCGGGGTGATGACACCTCATTATGATTTTGATTTGCATTTTACTGATAATTAGTAATTTGAGCATGTTTTTCTATATTTGTTGTACATTTGTGTATCCTCTTTTGAGAAATGTCTATTCAGGTCATTTGCTATTTTAAATCAGAGTATTTCATTGTTCTGTTTGTTTGGGTTGTCGTTATTTTTTTTCTTTTCTTTCTTTCTTTTTTCTTTTCCTCTGTCAAGTTGTTAAAGCTCCTTGGGCATTCTGGAAATTAATTTGTTCTCAGATGAATAGTTTACAAATATTTTCTGTAGGTTATCTCTTTGCTCTGTGGGTTATTTCCTTTGTAATACAGAAGCCTTTTAGTCTGACATAATCTCGTTTGCTAATTTGTGCTTTTGTTGGCTGTGCCATTAAGGCTTTATCCAAAAAATTCTGGCTGAGACTAAGGTCCTGGGTCATTTCTCCTATATTTTCTTCTAGTAGTTTCATGGTCTTTCATCTTACACTTAAATCTTTGATCCATTTGGGGTTAGTTTTATATAGGGTGCCAGAGGAAGGCCTATTTTCTTTCTTCTGTATTTCGATGTGCAATTTACTCAGCACCATTTATTGATGAGACGTTCCTTTCTCCAATGTATGTTCTTGCTGAATTTGTTGGACATCAGTTGGAGGGAATATGGGATTTGTTTTGGGTTCTCTTCTCTAGTCCATAGGTCTGTGTTTCTGGATGCCAATCATGTGTCATCTGGTTCCCGTAGCTTTGTGGTGTGTTTTGAAGTGAGGCAAGGTGATGTCCACAGCTTCCTTCTTTCTCCTTTGGATTGCTTTGGCTATTTGGGGTCTTTGGGTTTTTAACATACATTTTAGGAGTATTTTTTCAATTTTTGTGGATAATTTTAATTAGTATTTTGCTAGGAATTGAGTTGAATCTGTAGGTCATGCTGAGTAGTATGAACATTTTAACAATATTAATTTTTTCAATAGATAAATATAGGGTATCTTTCCATTTGTGTGTGTGTACTTTCTTGCTTCTACAATTTTCATTGTAGAAATTTTCTCTTCCTTGGTTTAATTTATTCCTAGATATTTTCATTTTGAGTAGCTATTGTGAATGAGACTTTTTTTTAAATTTCTTTTTCAGCAACTTCATTAATAGTGTATAAAAAAGCAACTGATTTTGTATTTTGATTTCTATCCTGCAATCTTGCTGAATTAATTTATCAGTTATAACAATTATTTGAAAGAGTTTTTAGGCTTTTCTATATATAAAATCATGTTGTCTGCAAATAGCAATGATTTAACCTCCTCCTTTCCTGTTTGAATAACAGGCAATTTGTTTTTAAATATTTCACAACTTTGATGTAAATGAAGCATTAGTAATGCACCTCTCTAAAGAAAGTCTGTGTTAAACCACTCTGAGACTCACTATATCTTGGTGACAGCCTCTGCTTAGCTTTACCAGGAAATGAAATATCACAACAGACGAGGCAGATCTGCTGATGTTGGAATGTCACTGACAATTTTTCACAAACCCTTTTATATTATCTCCCCACCCATTTCCATTGTACCGTTCACAAATAGCAGCAAGTGGAGAGCAGCTGCATGGCTCCCGGCCTCACTGCCTGCAGGAACAAGAGCAAAAGAGCCACAAGTGCATGAGAAAGTATGCCATTGCCTCCCCAGGGCTTACCCAGTGAGGAGCACAGGGATAGAGGCACTGCAGCTCCCTTTCCCTGACTCAGAAGCTCAGTACGACCATTACTTTATCCAAGGCCCCTGTGGGATTAAACCAAGATCATTGTCCAAGGATTGGCCTCTTGTGCTCCACCTGATACACCTCCTCAGCCTCTCCTCAATCATCCTACTTCCCATTTCTCTGTCTTTCACTAATAGTGCATCATCATATTAAAGGCTGCTTCTAGGAAACTAGCTTAAGATGCAAGAACAGCCCATCTCTTGCTTGAGACCATGATTGTTCACATCTTCCATTTAGTAAAGCAGCAACACCCTATGAATCTCACTCAAGTGATCCAATGTGACAGAGCACACATTCAATCCCCATTTACCTGACAACTCTCAGGTTGTTGATGGCACCTACAGATGCCTACCAGTCTTCTTTTCTCCAAGTCACAAAGGACTTGAGTGACAATCCTGGCTGCATACGCATCTCTTCCAAAGCTACACATGAAGACATATTGTCACTTCTCCACTTGCTCTTTCAGGCTGAATGGAAGAAAAGACCCAACAAATTCCTGCTACCCTAACAGAGGACTTGGAACCCAGCTGTGTTTCCTTCCAAATATCATAGAAACAGTATACTGCCTATCAGTAATACCAACACTATTGAACAATTACTGTATTCTAGGGTGTACGCAGTTGTTTCACATGTATTATCCCATTTTTTTATCTTCCCCCAAACCTATTAGGAGTTATTATTATCATTATTCCTAGTTTACAGATGAGAAGTAGAAGTACAGAAAGGTTATGCTACTTATTCTATGGTCCTTGGAAAGTGATGATGCTGGGATTTGAACCTGGACAATTGACACCATTTCTCACAGTTTGAACATTACAAATCACTGTGAATGTTCTGTGTAAAAAGGAACACGTTATTGTAATGCATTGAATTTTTATACCTATTTATTAAATAGAGCTTGAGGCTACAAAATAGGGCTTCCATCCAAATATCACATAACGTTTTTCTTTTAGCTTGGAAAACAGCCCATTTTCAGCTCTTCCCCTAAGAGCTAAATTGCTTTCCAGTGGGACATTGACAAACAGACCCAAACAGAGGCTTAACAATGCTCACACAGAGCTTGGTCCCCATTGCTGCCCTTGAGAATTGTGGGGCTGCCTTGTAGAGACACACTCGTGTCCTTGCTGGAGGGCGGAATATGGCACGGAGCAGGATTGCATCCTTGCAGCTTCTCCCTGGACTGAGCAGCTACAGCCTCCGGCAGCTCGTCCTCCACCTCCCCGTTACTAACATTTTGGACCAAGTGGTTCTTTGCTGTAGGCCCTTGTCCTGTGTGGGTGATGATTTTCAGTATCCCTGACCTTTATCCCCTAAAGGCTGGTAAAGTCCCTGGGTTATAACAATCGAGATTGTGTCCAGACACTGTCAGAATTCCCCTGATGGTGGGGAAGGGTGTTAAGTGATTCCACTGGAGAATCACTGTGCTAGACTCTCAGCTGCAGGTAAGGAAATGAGTCTCAAGGACCACTCGGCTGAGGTATCCTTTGTTAAAGAAAAGAAATAGATAAAATAGGTGATTTAAGCCATGAGGTGTTGGAGTTGGTTCTTTGCCACCTCTGTAACAGAGACAGTGTATATTTCCATATCCTTTCCTTTTCCTGGATGCACGGAAAGGCTACATTTGTAGTTGTCTCTGTTTTGGGGTGGAGACCATGTAGTTTAGTGCTTGCCGAGTGGAACATGAGAAATGATATATCCCTCTGTTTCATGCAATCCATAGTGGTCTGTGCTCCAGCCTACCACCTGCTCTCTCTTTGCCTAGATGGAGAGGACTCCAGTACTGGTAGAGGTCTGGACAGAAGACTGAATGCCTGGCCACCTTTGGAGGAAAGCCGACCTGGAAGCTCTCTAATCTGCACTGGACTGTGACATGTGAGAAATAGACCTTTGCCACGTTAAATCACCGTGAACTAAAGATTACTTATTATCAGAGCAAAAAGTACCTTCCATTTTTTTTTTC
The DNA here is from genome assembly GCF_052094955.1 of Ictidomys tridecemlineatus. Classification (NCBI taxonomy): domain Eukaryota; kingdom Metazoa; phylum Chordata; class Mammalia; order Rodentia; family Sciuridae; genus Ictidomys; species Ictidomys tridecemlineatus. The sequence continues at coordinate 6,970,159 of NC_135485.1, forward strand.
CTGAAATACATTAGATGTTGGAAATGAGCAAAACTTATTTAGCTTTTCCTTTTTTTTAATGAGGAAAGGGAAAGTTTAGATTTGATTTGTCGGGAACACATCAGATTTTCTTTATCAACTTAAACCCAGCAGGTCAACTTCAAGAGTGCAAATTCCACATCTGATATGCATTGATTAACTCAAAAAATGCTTGTTAAGGGACTGCTAATGGCCAATGACCACTCCAAGAGCAGAACTGCACACATGAGGAAGGCATGGTTCTTTCCTCTGAAAAAATCGCTACCCACTGGAGAAGGCAAACGCAGTAAAAGAAACTCCTCCAAACAACCACCATGATGAACCTCTAAACCATGTGCCTGGAGATCAAAGAATCAGTGAATAACTCAGAACAGGGTTCCAGGGGGGACAATATTTCACATGATACTGAAAAAGTAAAATAAGGTTGTTAAAAGGCAATAAAAGGAAGAATGCAAGGGATAATTAACAGCAGAGGATCATTCTAGGCACAGGGGAATGCAACTAACAGAATGAATGGGAGTGTGAGATTCCTATCGACCAGAGAGAGTGGGTGTGCAGGCCTGGAAGCCTCTGTTGTATTCATTTACTGTCCTGTTATGAAAAAGCTCCAAAGGTAATGACTTTAGAAATTGCAACCACTGTGATTTGTCTTTGATTCTGTAGGTGGGGAACTTGGGCAGGGTTGAGCTGGGTTCCTGTGCTGCAGGTGGATGCCATTCAGATGTGTGGTGCCATGGATGGGCTAATGGGGATGACCCAAAACCACTGAGCTCACACGTCTGGACCTTGCTGGCACAGGAGGCTGGCTCACCTAAGACCATTGGCCTGAGCCCCAACATCTGGCATCCAGGATACGGCAGCGGGTCTCAAATTAGTCAAATTCTTCCCATGGTGTTGCTCCCAGAGGGAGTTCAGGCAGAGAAAGTGGCAATGCCAGACTCACCCACGAGACTGAAAGCTGAGTTTCTTTTGCCATATTTTGTGGTTGGAGGAATCACAGAGCCTGCTCAGATTTGAGAGGATGTGGGCCCTTCACTCCACAAGGAGAGGAATTTATAGAGAAGAGCAGTGGTCTTACTGTCTTAGTCAAGGTGACAGAAGTATCTTCTCTACTGAAGCCTATCAGTAGGATCATTAACCGCCAATGACTTCTTCCTGACTGTCTGAGATAAATTTGCTCTGAAAAGAGTTGTGGGTACAGAGCTATTGTAGAGATGGATCTGAAAGATCAGGAAGATTTTTAACAAACCAATTTTGGTAGAAGAAGCACATAATTGGGCACGCTCAGAAGAAGGACGATTTGGTGAGGCAGGAAGCTGAGACCTATTGTGAGAGGGAGGGGCGCCCAGAGGTGTGGTGAGCCGTTTCTGTGAACTGTGGCCGCCATTACAAGATGGCGCTGGTTTCCGCTGTAGTCTGTGACAAACAACTCCTTATCAGAATGAGTTGGCACGCTGTGACTTGGCACCCTATGAGAAAACGTGGCAGTTGTGCATTGGGGCTTGATGTGCTTTATCAAGGCTGGGGCGCTCTGGTGAGGGAGTAGAAGTAGTAGAAGCTAGAAGACATGTCAAAATAAAGGCCTGAATAAACTGCTGAAGGAAGAATCCTGTGTCGCGTCTTCCTTTGCCGGCTGGGGGTCGCGGCACAGAGGAAAAACTGTCAAACCCCAGATAAGAAGAGGTGTTTAGTAGGTTTAATCCTCAACTGAGAACAACCGAGAATGTGTGGACAACGGTTGTGGGGTGACAGTGAGTTTTGCTTAAGAACAGGGCCAACTCTGGCCTCCACCTCTTGTAGTGAATGAAGTGTTTTTTAAACAGAGCCACACTGTTTGGGTGGCAGAGTTAATTGCAGCATAGATCCTGGGGCCTGCAGGACCCAAAGTATTTACCACCTGACCCTTTATAAAATGTTTGCCAGCCCTTGCTTTTAGAGAGTGATCTGGCAGCAATGGTGCTCCCACCACTGACTCTCCTAGGAGCAGAAGCGCCATGTGGGTGAGTTGTGGGGCTGTGGCAACAAGCGGAGTGACATCATAGCAATGACATTGGAAAGGACTGGAAAAGAGGAGAGATAATGGGGGGTGAATTAGCATAAATCTGAGTTGAGCAGAGTGAAGGTCCGTGTGCTTATCTGTGTGTGTGCATGTGTGTGTGCTTATCTCTGTGTGTGTGTGTTTGTGAGTGTGTGCACTTGCAGGAGGAGAAGCTGGAGAAGTGTTGTCAGATGTCCACTGCTCAGTGATCTAGAGGATTTTAAGAAAAACAGAGGGGGCAGGGTCATAAGAGGAGAGGCTGCTGTGGGGAGTGGCGAGCTGGTTTCTCTCCCCCCCATTGACATTGTCACAAGGACATTAGCTGAGGCAGGTGCCATGTAGTCACACGTCCCTTCTGAGGTGACCCAGAAGGTCGATGAAACGAACAAGTCAGTGTCATGAGTTTTAATCTTTACTCAATTTCACCAGTTTCACAGCCACCTGGTTGTTCAGAGATTTCTCTCCTCTCATCTCTTGAAACAGCTGACACTCGATGACTGGATCTACCTCGTCTCAGGGTCTTTGTCCACATTCCTTCCCTCCCGTACCTGAAGGCTGCTGGGAAACTCTGACTCTACTCCGACTTGCCTGGCTCACCTCCACTAATCCCTTAGGGCTGAGTTTCAATATCTCTTCCTCCAGGAATGCACTTTATTTATTTATCCATCTATTTATTTATTTATCTATTTATTCTTTTTAGTTGCTTACAACACCAGGATATACCCTGACATTATCCTAAAGCATGGAACACCACCCTCTCCAATGCAGTCCCCAGCACTTCCTCCCCTCGACTCCACCAATCCCCTTTTCAATCCATTTACATTTTACTTTTTAAAATGAGTGTCTGGTGGATACACCTGATCCCGGGACCCACCAGGCCACATCGATGCATGCACATAGGAAGTTCAGTGAGGATCCTTCCCCTGCTCCAGGAAGCCTTGTTTGAATCCGGGGCTGCATGAGGTTCCACTGAATCGGCCCTGAGAGGACAGGGTATGTGCTGCTCTGTACCACTTACCTCTTAACAGCTCTGTGCTGCTCCCATGGCCCTTCTAGACCATGAGCTATTAGAGAGCTGGGCCCATGTACGTATAATTTGTACCTTCTACATATCATATAATGTTTATTGGTGACAATGCAGATTTGATAACATAATAAATAATAATAACCAAGGTTATGAAGAATTTCTCACCTTGGGAATTAGACTAATGGTTTTACACAAATTAGCTCAGACTTCAAATGGCAGTAGATGATACCATTAGTGTGCCCACTTAAGGGATGAAGAGACAGAAGTTATAAGAAGTTGGGAATTTTAATCTTGCTCAAAGCATCACAGTTAGTTGATGGTATGGCCAGGGTTTAATCCAAGTCTGACTCCAGACCCTGTGTGCCTGGCCATTATAATAATCAGTTCTTGAGTGGATCCATGATGCTTGAACAGAGGGAGGGAGGGAGGGAAAATGGGAAAAAGCAGAAAGGAAGGGAGGAAGAGAGGGAGGAAGGACAGACTGTTGATTTTATAAGAGACAAATTTCCCGCTATGTTACCTCCCATAATGATGTGTCCACCCCATGCCACGGCACACAACGCTGGTGATATTAGGGGAGTGTTTTACATAAGGTAGCTCATTTACTCCCCAAACAACCACCCACGAAGGGCATTCAGTTATTATCCAGTTATATCTGGAATCTGACCCTACATATCTCATCCCAGCCGTTGTCCTCATACAAGCCACAGTCATCTTGCTTGGGGCATGGCTATAGTCCTCATGCTTCTGAATGTATTCCCCTGGACACAGCCCAACTTTTGGTCCCATTGACTAATGCCCTGACAGCACTCTCTGATTTCCTCTGCCCCGCTGGTCCTCCTCACCTCGCCATTGCAGCTCTGTGCTGTCTCCATGGCCCTCTAACCTGGAGCTATTAGAGAGCTGGAACTTTGTAAATAGAATCTGCATACATACATACAATATTATGCCCATTATGTTATCCGCATAAGAACCAGGAAGCGCCTTGGAAAATATGCCACATCATGTCAGTGAGCCTTTCAAGCCCTCCAGTGGTCCCCATCTTAGAGGAAACCCGATATTCCAGGGCTGAGCAGGTCAGGGCATGTCGTGCCCCAGCCTGATTCTCCTTCTAAGCTCTTATCCCTTACTCACACAGCTTCAGCTACATTGTCCCAGCTTCTCTCCTCAAATGTGCCAGGCATGATCTAGTGCACCCATTGTTCCCTCTGCTAAAATGCTGTTCCTGCAAATCTCTCCATGAGTTACCTCTGCACCCCTCAGATCTCTGTTCAAATGTTACTCTCCTGGGGTCAGGGCTTCCCCAGACATTCCTTTCTTCTCACTCCTGTAAATCCAATCTTTTCCTCGGCTTTATTTTCTCCCCCATAATACTAACAGCTATGTAATACGCAGTATCATTTGCATATGTACTTATTCATTTTCCACCAGAAGGTTAAATCCAGAAGTACAGGAATTGTCTCTTCTTCTCTCTCTTCTGTTCTCAGCACCTGGCATGGAATAGGCACTTCATACATATTTGAACAAACTGATCTCCATAATGTAGATGAGAACACTGAGAAACAAGTCAAAGGCTTGCTCAAAGTCACGTAGCAAGTGACTAGAGGACTACCTATTCAAAGGCAGTCAGACACCTGGCCCCAGATCTGAGTTATGTAATCACTCTCCTCCAGTGCCTTCCAGTAAAATGATGGTGTTTTGCATCCTAGGTCTTTACATCAGGCAGCTTAGGTCTGACCTATAATTAATATTTTTGTGTGACCTATCTATACAATAGCCATAAGAATATCAAATCTGCTGAGACTGCATGACACTTAATAAACACCAGCAAAGCAACCTGCACCTTCTCTGCCCGCCCTCTGGATCTTCCCAAAGTGTATGTGTAAACTCTCATAATACCATCATGGTGGTTGAGATTACTATGTGGGAAATGCTTCTGCTGTCCCCCACCTGGATTGAAACACATGGGTCTCAGGTGCACCCAGTGCCTGGGTTTATTGTTCTGCTTTTAAAGACAGAGACCAGCTTCTGCATGGATGCTGACCTCACTTGCTGATTTTTATTCTCTGTCCCTACCCCTGGTTCAGAATGGCAGGTTCACAAGAATGAGGCATGGCAGGGAGGTTGTTTTGACTCTGACTTCAAGGACCTGGAAAGGGTCACGTGGCTTCTCTGGGATGAGTGTCTCACTGGAGTAATTTTTTCCAGGGGTGAGTGAGATGCCTCATGACACTTCCTGCCATCTTGTCTTGAAGATCTTGTTTGCTGTCACCGTGAGGGCTGTTGAATATGGAAAGAATTTGAACTTCACCTTCCAATTGGGTAGAGAATTTCTGGTTAAAGTTCAGAAAAAGTAAAACTTGGTATGTTTACTCTCTCTGGAAATTCACTGTTCCCTAAAGTATTTTTATTGGGTGTAAGTGCTTAAAGAAAATTCCAGGGAAATGCAACAAGAAATGAATAAGAAATGAAACAAATAATCATTTTTCTTATAAACAGATGCATAGTTGCAAATCCCCAGGGCTCAGAAGCAGGGTTCATAAGCATGGAAAGACCAACCTCATCCTGCCCAGGACAGAGTGCTCTTTGATAAAGCGGCTCAAGCCACAAACATCAGCCTGGACTAACATGACCACTGAGGCTGTGCTTCCACTTGTTAATGATGAGCATGGAAATAGAGAGTCCTGGGAGTTTCAAATGATGCATTTGACAAACAGATTGCTTTTGGTTTGAGGGGTTGAGTTGTTTTCCTTCTTGTTGCTTGGATGACTGAGGGAACTCAGGAAAAGCAGTGTCTGTACCTTACCCGACTTCCCCCAAATAAGATGTGGCAGCCTCCTGAGGATGCAGGATCACTCCCAGTCCCACTTCCATCTTCTTAAAACAATGTAAAGAGCTCCATGTGGCCACTGTTATGAAAAGCTCTTCCTCCTCAGAGGGAGAGGCTGGGGTCTTTCTTCTCCTAGGGAAAGAGTGAACAAGCCCAATGCACATCATGCTGCAGACCCCTATATACACACCTTCACCTGTGACCGGGCCACTTTCTGTGAGTTATTGCTTCCCTATCTCTCTCATTTACTTTGAGCTGCCAGGCATTTCAAAACACTTTATACACAATCAACCTGATATTCCATTCTCAGTCCTAGGGGGGAGGGAGCTTCATTAGTAACAGGAGGAAGCCACAGTACCAAGGAGTCAAAGCATTGAGAATGATTAGGACTCTGACCATTAATGCATTAGCTAGATCAAGTCTTTGATATCTGAATGAACTTTTCCTAGGTATTCGGTTCATCCAGTTTGTAAGTGGTAGACTCAGGATATGAACCCAGATTGCTCTAACCCCAAAGCTATCTTTTTAATAAACAATCTCTCTGTTCTCTTGGGTTTGACAGATTTGAGCCCTGAGTACCTAGTAAATTCCTATAACTCCTTTCTCTTGAATTAGGATTTGCCTTGTACACCTTAGCAAAACTGGTTAGGACATCTCTAATCTTAAATACATACACGTTTTAGACCCTGTGTTCATTTCCTGGAGCTGTTATGTCAAAGGACCAAAACCTGAGGGTTTAAGAGATGGATATTTATTGTCTCACAAATCTTAAGAAATTGTTCCTACAAAGAATCTATTTCAAAATATGTTTAGAATCTGAGGTTTCCTGTAGACATGAATTATAAAGGTCACTCCTCAACCCACCACAGACTTGTTGTGGATTAAGTTGTATGCACCTCAAAATTCACAGGTTCAAGTCCTAATTTGTAGTACCTTAGAGTGTGAGGTCATTTGGAAGTAGGGAGATTTCATGTGCAATTCTGGAATAGGGTCGACGCTTGGTCAAACATGAGTGATATCTTTATAAAAAGGAAATTTGGACATGGACATACAGAGAGGGAAGAGAATGTGGAGACAGAGAAAAATACATCTATCCACAATCCAAAGAGAGAGCTTGAAATAATTCTTCCCTCACATCTTCAGAAGACACCATCCCTACTGCACCTTGGCCTCAGACTTCTGCCACCAGAACTGTGAGACCGATTCTGATACATACACACTGCTGTTATGGTTTGGACCTGGAATGTCCTCTGAAAACCTCCCAGGTTGAAAGCATGACCCCAGTGCAGCAAGGTACAGAACTCGGCCCGTCTGTGCATTGGCTGGATTAATCCATTGATATCTACTGGGTGCCAACTGTAGGAAGGTCGGGTGTGGCTGGTCACTGGGAGCAGGTCACTGGGGACGTGGTCTGGACTACATCTGTCCCTGCCCCTTCCTCTCTCTCTTTGCTTCCCAGCTGCCATGAGCAGAACAGCTTTCCTCTGCACATCCTTCCACCATGACATTTCTGCCTTGGAGGCAGTGGATCACGAACTGAATGTCTAAAATCATAAGCCAAGACAAACTGTTCCTCCTCTTGGCTGTTCTTGTGGGGAACTTTGGTTACAGGGATGAACAGCTGACTAACACACCCCATTTGTGGCACTTTGCTGTAGCAGCCCTCTGACACTAGCAATGTCTCTCACACAGGCCTCCTTTTAGATCTGAGAAGTCCAACACAGTTTTCAGCACAAATTCACAGTATGATCTAGTCCTAGAGAAGACTAATACCTCTTCCACGGCCCTGTTCTCTCCTGAGTCCTCAGATTCCTAGCAACAAGAAAGGCGATTGAGAACAAAAATCAGTGGAACTAAGAGTCGTTTCTATTGAAAGGATGATAAGCCTTTAGCTGGGTTAACTAAGAAAATAGAGCAAGAGGACTCAAAAACTAAATTAGAAATTAAAGAGAAAACATTACAATCGGTACCACAGATATACAAAGGACCATTGAGACTACTATGAACCATGATATTCCAACAAAGCTACCAACCCAGAAGAAATGATTATATTTCTAGATGCATGCAGCCTACTAAGACTGCATGATGAGGAAATAGAAAATATGAACAGATCGATAACAGCAAACCTGTACACGTGTGTATGCAAGCGCATCCTCACACACCATAGGGCACTATCGAGCTTTTTAAGAAGCAGGAAGTGCTGCTATTTGCAACTATGCAGATGAAACTGGTGGATATTATACCAACTGAAATAAACCAGGCATAGAAAGGCAAAGCAAAATAGGGAAAGATTGAAGGTGCATGATTCAGTGACAGAGGATGAGCAAGTTAGAGATCCAATATACAACATGGTGACTAGAGTTGACAATACTGTGTCATGAACTTGAAATTTGCCAGAGTTGATCTGACCTTCTATTACCCCACATGGACATACACCAAGGTAACAAACTTTGTGAGGTGATGGATATGTTAATTAGCTTCATTGTGATAATCATTTAACCGTGTTTATGTTTACGAGATATCTATGCTGTATGCTTAAAATCTATGCTATTTTGTATACCAATTACATACCAATAAAGCTCAAAAGAAAGTTCCAAATTCTTAGTGAGACCTACTTATGTCTGTGGTTTTCCATATAAACACCTCTCGTCAATTTATTCAACCACTTTTTTTGTTGTCTTTCTATCATGGCTCAGTTAAGTGAAAATATGGTCTAATGGGCTGGGGACAAGAGGAGAGACGATAGTCTGCTCAGGGGTGCAGGGGTGAAGGGTGTCAGGTGAGGTGATGGAGCTTAGTACAACACTGTGCCAAGTGCCTTCCCTGCACCATGGGAATTCTTGATGGTTGACCAGAGATGTTGACGTCAAATCAAAGCTCAAAGGATGAATAGCTTGTTTGGGGTAAATCAAGGGAACAGAGAGAGACATTGCAGCTAGACAGAAAAACACATGCAAAATCCAGAGACACCAGGGAGCAGAGCACATTTTTTGAAATGGCAATGAGCTCAGTGTTTCCAGATAGTGATACGAGGAGTGGTGAGTGCGAAAGACGTAGTGGTGAGTAGGTGCCAGACCATGAAGTCACCCCTTCCTGGCTGGGATTTGGCTTTATTCTGATGGTAGAGGGCTGTCAGGCATGCAGCAAGTGCATCAGATCAGAGTGTTAGGATGAAGAATGAGGAGCACAGATGTGAGGGGACAGGACTGTAGTAGGTGCAGAACTTTTCTGTCTGTGTCCACTGTTCCCAGCTTATTTCTTTGCTGCACTCAACCTCCTGAATGTTCTCTGAATCTGTAGCTATGTAGGACAGGGAGTTGTCAGCACTCTCAGGACAAGGACCACTCAGCTGGGAGTCAAGAGAGTTCCAGACCAGATTCCAGAAGTGGAAAAAGCTAAACTCACAATTTCCAGGACTTTAATATCTTCAGCTGCACAGACCAGAGGGTAAAGCAGAGCAACTCAATTAACTGCAGGCGGAATACCCTGGATTAATCCAAAGTATGGCATTGTAGGGCACAATCCTGTGTCTTCTCCTGACCTCAGTCTTCCCATCCTTAAAGTTTAAGAATTGACCAACTCCTCCAGGAAGACTTCCCTGACCTCAGAGGCAATCAAATCAACCCTATTCATCACATATCATTATTGAATTCACTTGTACATCTGATTACTTCTATCTTCTTACTAAGACACCACTTGATTTACTATCATATCTCTAGAATAAAAACCAATGTCTGCTACATAAATAGGTGCTCAATAAACATGTGTTGAATGAACACAGATACATGAGCAAGGGGTTATCTTTGCCAGATATGCAACAGACTCAGAGAGGCAGTTTTCCAAGGCTGCATGAGCTATGAACTTGGAGTGGAATGGCCAAATTCAAACCCAGGTTGGAATTCCAAACTCCATGCTGTATCTTTTTCATCACAAGGATTTACTTACACAATCAGAGTTGTTTTCATTATTGTTAAATTCAACTACCTGGTTTTCAAGAAAAATCTTTGGTCCAATACCTGGGTTTGGTTGAGAAAACACGTATCATGACAGTATGGATATGATAATGGAGGAGAGATCTGAAAATGTGGAAGCTCATTATCACTTGGCTTTGGCAGTCCAGGCTTACTTGTCAATTCCCACTTAACACCTCTTTTATTTCCTCCTTTTAACTGGGTGCAGACGAAAGCATCTTTTGTTGCAAGAAGGAATCATTGACTGTTTCTTTCTCCTTGAAGATGGAATAAAGCACTCAGTTTCCAACTCCCTTAAGCGATTAGTGTCATTTTCTGTAGTGCTTGTAGAGTCCTGGATTGCAAACTTCTGAACACTGCAGAAGCCCCTTGAACTTTCGATTCTCTATTTCAAAAGAAATGAAAGAGACGTCAACTTAATTCTTCACTAATAAAGTACAGTCCCACTCTGGTTTGGAGATTAAGCAAGAGAAGAACCATTCTCCACTTTATATACCCTGAAATTTTATACATCACCCAGCACTGTACCCTGAACACCATTTGCCTATCGGGGATTGTATGAGAAGAAAAAGTTATGCATACAGAAGAGTAGGTGCCTGGGCTGATGTGATCACGTTCTGGCTAAATATGCTCTGGGTCAGGTGTGGTTAGAGCATTGTGTCCAATCCAGGAGCTCTGCAAAAGCAACCAAAAGTTCAGACATCCAGCTGTGGAATTCTTATACAGAAATCTCCAGTCTTTCTAGTTTGTTGAAAGTGAGTGCTTTTGGGATTACTTGGCAGTAGAAAGAGTAACTTAATTTTAAAATTATGGTTGGAATTATTCATTAAATCTGTAAAAATGTTCCTGAAGTGGGCAGATTTCAAGCTGACACCCATGATCCCCACCCTCCTTGTGCACAGTCCTTCCCTTGAGGGCGGGCTGGACCTACCCAGGGACTCAGTTCTAACCAATGGAATGCAGCAAAGATGATGGAAAGCCATTTCCAAAATCAAGTTGTGAAAATGTTGACCTTTCTCTCTCCCCTCTCTTGTTCTTCTCACTCTTACACAGCTGCCAGTAGAGATTTCATGTGGCAGGACATCAAGTGGCCACTGGTCAGTAGCCAGGAAGAAGCCGAGGCCTTCAACCCAATAGCCCATGAAGAAATGAATCCCACCCAAAGTCATGTGAGTGAGCCTGGAAAGGTTCATCCCACAGGGGAGCCTTGAGGTGACCATGTGGCCCTGTGTGACACTTGCTCACAGCCTGTGACCTTCTGAACCAGAAGAGCCAGCGAGCTGCAGATCAATTCTGGACACACAAAAACTGTGAGATAAATATTGTCCCCAGAGGATAGGGATGGCGGAGGCTAGAGGGAAGGAAATGGGGTTTGAAATGGACCGATTATGTTACATACATCTATGAATATGTCAAATAATCCCTGCTACTATGTGTAACTATACTGCACAGATAAAAACAGAAAAAAATATTGTACAAAGCAACGCTGTTTGGGAAAAAAAAAGCTATGTACCAATAGATAATAAGTTAAGAAACTTTTACACAAAGAAATCACCCAAAGAACCGTTGAGATCAAGAATTCAACAAACTGAATAAATAGTACACATATATTCAGCAAAAACAGGATTAAAATGAACTAATCAAAAAATATCCAATTATACATATCAAAATAAACTAAATAGAATTTAAAAAAAAACAGAAGCATTTTCAAGAAGAAATGTGCAGGGTTATTTATTGAAAAATACAAATATCACTGAGAAACATAAAATAATACTTGAATAATCAGAATGTAGATCATACTTCTGGATGAGAAGACTAAAGACTATTATTTCTTTTCAAATAGCTTTTAAGTATAAAGCAATTTCTATCAAAATCATGACAAAATGACTACTTAACTAGGAAGGATTTATCCAAATTTATCTTGTAAAATATAAGAATGTAAAAATAGCAAAGAATTGTTTTAAAACAGAAGTCTAATGTGGGAGAACTAATCTTATCAGCTATTAAAACACTATAAAGCTACAAAAAAATCCAAAGAATGTGATTGACCCACACCTAAACAGAAAGAGGAAAGAACAAAAATATAAAGCAGAAATGCATCCCTAAATCTTAACAACTGTGCTTTTAAGTGATAAATTTATAAAGTTATATATATGAGTGAGTTAATGCCTCTCCTTTTGAATAAAAAATGTTCATATACCTCTCATCAAAATAAAGTACTACAATATGAGCCATTGGATACCCTAAGCCTAGAAGAAAATAGCAACTCATATCACCAACGCAGTGTTTCTCCAATTTTTTTAAAAATAAGAATCACAAAAAAATGCAAAGTACAGATTTTCAGGTTCTTCCCAAGAGGATTTGGATTGGTACAGTTAATTTTAATAAGAATTCCTGGTCATTTTGATGCTGTAGACAAAATTTTGAAAATTATTGCTCTGCTGGCAGAAGTCCTTTCTAATGGTAGAAGGTGTAGATGAAACAAAAGATTAGATGGCTTGCAAGTTAAAACAAAGCAATGAGCAGAAAAGCCAATGGTATATAAAAAGACCATGTATATTTATTACTGAGAAATCCTATTTGTAGTAGATTTGTGAGAGGATCACCATGAATAATGAAGAGACAGTTCAAATAAATCAATAGGAAAAGTACTTAGATGTCTTTGCATAAATGAGAAAAGAATACTTTTTTCATAGTGGAAATGCATTTGTTTATAAAGAAATGAGAAAATGATCTAACTCCTCTGTATTTAAAGTCACCCAAGACTTAAATCATCACAATGAAGTCTTGTTACTTAAATATCAAATTTGCAAAGATCTCTTTTTGAAAAGTCAGTATGGAATGGTTTTAAGTAAAGACACAAAATCTCATGGATTGCAATCTTGTGTAAATTGTTACAATCCCTTGTGAGAGCAATGCAGCAATATGTATCAAAAGTTTTATAAATATCCAAAATATTTAATTCAATCATTTCATTTCTGAAATGTGTCCTTAAAAAGAGAGTACATATAAACAGACTCATCACAACATTATTTGTAATTGCAAAATTTTTGAAAGAGCTTAAATGTCAATGAAAAGGGTTGATTACACATATCTTTTTATTTTTAGCTACAAAAAAATGATATGTGAATGTGAATGTTACATCATGAAAATTTCTTATCATAAAATGACAACTCAAATTAGAGCAGAGTTGCCTGTAGTATTAGAAACCTGTATACTCACATTTTATATTATAAGTATTAATGGTCTATGCGACAGATTTAGATGATAAAGTTTATATTAAAATAAGAAGAGCTAAGGTCTCTGCATGGCTTGACCCCAGACTCAACTAAAGCTGCATGGTTAAATTCTCACCATCCTGTCCAACAGGTCGTATTGACACAATGACCTCACAGACGGGGAACTAACCGAGGGAGACATCAGAACACACGAGCAAGGTCGGATCGTTGCTACGTATGGGGCTGGAATCAGAAACTCAGCTCATGAAATATATATCCACACTCTTAACTTACATTTTTGGATCTATGCTTCTAGAAAAAGATCTCACCCATAATCCTGACAGCCTTTGAATGATGGGACTGGGGGTGACTTACCATTCTCCTCCTCATGATCATCGTCGCCACCATCCTGTCTTATTTTCATTTTCTTAGTTTTAACCGTGATGTCCCTCAGCACCACTGGACATCACAGTACAATGTTTATTTGCATAAGAATTTTCCATGAAAACATCCAGGCAATGTGTAACCAACCAGACTTCCCATCACTCCTGTTTACTTAAACTACCAGCCAACAACTCAGCCTTGAAGAAACAAGTGCACTTTGAAGACTTTAAATGAAGTATCTTTTTGACATTTCATAGGACCTTTCCATTAAGCTGTGACTGTGAGTACGAGGGATCCCTGTGTGTCTTTCTAGAATCATTAATGAAGTTCTGAGCCTAGAAGCCCTGGTGAAGTCGCCCCTGTTCACTGTGCCTGTTCCTGCAGACAGCGTGCACAGATCACTGAATGGGAGAATTGTGGATCAGCAGCGAGTTCAAAAGAGAATTCTCGTGAGAAAATACCAGGAGAGTGGTTGAGAGGACAGTGTGGAACTGTCAAGCTTTGGTCATTGGCCTGTGGGTTGTGTGGGAATCTGGTGTCGGGCAAAGACACAAGAAAGAGCTGAAAAAGTGTAAAAGAAATAGATGTCTTGGCCACCAAGGAAAGGCCGTTTACAAAGTGGTTTGGTGAGTTGTGCCAACTACTGTTAAGAAGTCAAGTAAAATGAAGGCTGAAAACGGTTTCTTAGATTCCACCATAACAGTATCATCAAACTCTGGGGTAGAAAGCTGCTCTTCTTTTCCTCACACATTGCTCCTTTTTATGGGGATCTGTCCACTTTCTCTATGCCCCTTGTGGAAACCTTCCTTTCTTCCCTATTTTCTTGATAAGGTGATTCTGCGAAATGCCGTCACTATGATCACAACCCACTTCCTGACCACAGATGCACAAGACAAGGACAAGCATCTGGCCCAAGCCACATGGAAAAGGGAACTTAGCCATCTATTTGGAATCCAATTAGTATTCAGGGAAAGTCTAACTTGTGAATTAATTTAGACTTTGTGCAAGGAGAAGTTGACCAAGAAGGTCTTGACTGTGCCAACATGTCTAAAGTCACACAGTCACACAGCTGTGGGGAGCAGAGCTGGCACTTTAACTCACGCACTTTACACACTGTACACTCTTAGCCTCCACATCATGCAGTCACCACAGGTAGGAGTGTAAGTAGCCAGCATTCAGTGAGAGCAATGACGATGTCCCTGGGAATTCTTGTGCTGTAGAGAACTCATTGGCTAATCTATTCACTGCTGAATCTTGGTCTTGGATGTATGCATTGCAACTACTCTTCAGGGGGACTTTATCAGATCACTGTACTGCGTTCAGAGTCCCTTTTGAATGTCAATAGTGTGCTAAGAGAGAACAGAATATCAGGAACATGCATCTGTTTGGGAAACAATTTCCAACTCCTATTTAGAGATCTGAGGTCCCTGGTAACTGTGTGTGAATAGGGAAATGTGGATAAAGAATGTCTGGGAGAATTCAGATCACTTAAAGAATCGGAACCAGCATGTCTTTCCAAAGGATTCCTGTTAAAACCCCTTAAATTGTCTTTCTTACCAAATCTCCTATCCTGGGAATCAGTCATTTGTAATGAGGTCCTCAACGGGGAACTTCTTACAGTAGAAAATAGCCTTCTAGCACCAGATTCTGAAGATGTACACATGAAAGAAATCTTTCCAGGGAGCACATTGGGTGCAGCCACATGGCTGACCATGAATTTCACTTTGTGATTGAAGAGGTAATCTAGAAATTTGATCTCAATGAGTTCCATTTAGGCCATCATTATCTTTACTGTATTTGTCCAACAAAATGTGATTTATCCTCTGGATCGATGGCCAGCCTGTGCTGCATCAAACTTCTTTCTTACTTTTTCCTGGTTAAGGTTGCCTTGGTCTGCTTTTCCCCACCGCTGCATGTCAGGGAGTCTGGAGAATCCATAGAACAGAACAGGCAGAAGCAAGGATTCTGAAGTGAAAATCTAGAGATTGAAGTCCAAGCTTTCCTATGTATTACTTGGATCAACTTGGGCAGATTATCTAACATTCTGATGTCTCATTTTTTTCTCATTTCGTAACAGGGACAGTGTATAGTGGATCCAGAACACAGAAGTCTGTGAGTTTATTTCTTGCTTCCAGACCTTAAAATTACCTTTATTTACTCAATCATTCACATTTATTGGGGTTTTATGATAGGCCAGAATCTAAGCCACGCAGAAAACTGCTCCTGTCTTCATGCAAATATAAGCTACCACAAAAGACAATTATCATATAATCATGAAAGAGTAAAGTTACATCTCTCAGAGCTGCTTGTAAAACCTATGGTAGGAAGCTTTAGTCACTTAGGTTGGAAAATTATGCAGCTGCGATGTATGAGCAGAGCAAGTGCCTGAGCATCAAGAGTGGAGTGGGGGGGAATCCCTATCGCTCTGCCTTCCTGGTATCCACTTCACTCCTTTGACTTTCTTATTAGCTGAGTCCTCCTGTCCCTTCCTTTACCAGTTCTATCTGCCTGGTTACCATGGGAGATTCTCAGTGATTGCACTACAACCCCAGACTCTGGTCACAACTGGTGAGTACAGAGGTGGGGGCCTCAGTAAAGGTGGGCCAATTGAAAGGCCCTCCAGGACTGCAGAGTCCATCTGAGGACGAAAGGCCCGGCTGCTCCCTGTGCTGGAGCCGTGCAACCCAGAGGTTATTAGCTGACCTCATTCCTTTCTCTGTTTTATATGCTTAAAAATAGAGATAGTCTGCAGCAAATGGGAGGAGAGAAACAAACACGGGGAAAGACCCAAAGGCAAAATACAAAGAGAACAAGTGACGGCTGACGTGGTGTTGAGTTCTACTCGGGTTCCCAGAGCTCCTCTCTCCCCTCATCCCATCACACTTTTTAGTTTACGAGCTTATTCAATCTGGGTTTCTATAGCTTGTCACCCAATAATAGAATCCTAAGAAACACCTCAATATGAACAGGGATGTGAACTGATGAAAGCGGAAACCAGGCCAGAGTAAGCCAGGAAGGACCGTGCTCTGCAAAGGTCAAATTGAGTGGCAGGCTTCCTTTCCAATAAACCTGGCCACACAGTGAAGCCAAGGCGGAGGCGGTATGTAGAGTGTGAGGGAGGCGGCAGGTGACTACCAGGTTAGTCCCTTAGTCCCTTCAAGGATGGAGATTTGCCCCCGCAGAGCCTCTGCTTGCAAGGATGAGCTGTGGCTTCTTTTATTTTGCTTCAAGATATTACTTTAGTGATTTTAATAGTGATCACACAAAAATACGCTTGAATGCATAGGAAAATATATCAGTTAAGCTTTGCTGCATAACACGTCAACCTGAAAAACTGGATGACTTGAGAGTTTTTTTTGTTTTGCTCTAGATTCTACAGATGGGCGATTTGGGCCAGGTTCAGCCACAAGATTCTGCTGGTCTGTGCTGTTCTCAGTCTGTATCAAGTGTCAGTAGCTGGTCAGCTGGTGGTTTTCTAGATAATGTCAGATGGGAAAACTTCATGTGTGGCAGTTGGCTTAGGGCCACCTTGGTCACATGCCTTTGACCAGCTAAGCAGCTCGCCCCCCGTCATTCACATTTGGGTTCTGAGACAAACATAAGGGCAAGCTCCAGTGGGCAAGCACCTTCTAGTTCTGCTTCCCATTGATCATGACGTCTTAACCCAGGCATCCCTCAGGGCCAAATCTGGCATCTGAGTGGATGTGGAAGGGCATGACCAAGGCCTGTGCCCTCAGGGAAGAGCCTGATTCACCCCCAAGAGGCAGGGAGAAGAGGAACAAAGAAATGGCTAGCTGTTCAAGATGACAAATATATAACTTTCAGGTCCATTATGGCCTGAAAATAGAAGGCAGATTTACTATGAGTTCAACCATTTAAAAAGCATCATTTTGGGGCATTTGAAATAAAATGTTTCTGGCTGAGGCAGTATCTCATTTTCTTGGATGCCAGTCATTTGCTCCTCATGGAAAGAATATAAAGCTGCAAAATGAGGCCTTCTGTTTTGGAATCGGGGGCAGCCCACCACCACCAGCGGTGTGCTCCACTCAGCTCTCTAATTACTGTCATGCTGACGGAGATTAAATATTTATGAAGAATGTGCTTTTTATCATCCAATCTAATTTTTAAATTCAGATTCACTAATCTCAAAGAGATGTTAATAACCTGTGTTTTTTCCCCTCTTCTTGAGTTTTTTTGGCAGGAGTAAAAGATCCCTTCGTTCTCATTTATTTTGTAAGAAGTGACATATTGGTTGGTACGACTTATTGCACCAAGGGTGTTGCCAGGAATGGGGAGTGGAAGAAATTGACAAGAATCCTCCTTTAATTCAGCCAGGGGAATTCTGGGCTTGTGCAGAGGTAGCAACACGGCGCAGTGATTTCATACCATTTGATTACGACACTACAGCCATTTTTTGATCCTTGACAAATAGACCCCTCTGAGACTTACTTTATTTATTGTTAAAATGAAGATTTTTTTTTTTTTTTACCTAATTTGAGGTATGGGTTTCCCATTGTTGCTATATGAAGTCTCCAGACACCTCATAACCTGAACCAACATGATGTACCATCGTACAGTTCTGAATGTATGAATTGTACCAAGAGTGGACACAGCTGGTTCTTCCTGGAGACACATCCTTTTCCCAGCCCTTTCCACCTTCAAGAGGCTGTGTCACTTGGCTGATGACCACACGTCCCTCCAATTTGCTTCCTCGGTGACTTCTTCTCTTACTCCAACCCTCCCCTTGTCCTGTAAGGAACTCTGTCATAATATTGGATCTACAGAGCAAACCCAAGGTCTCTAACTTTGTCACAGCCACAAAGTCCCTTTTCTCATGTAAGTGAACATATTTATAAATTTTGAGGATTAGACTATGGACATCATCTCGAGGGTGTTATTCTGTCAACAGCCTCGCATATGGTTGTTGTCAAGGTGACAGACTCTTTGTAGAGGACTTAAGAGAGTGCTTGCCACAGAGTAAAGAAAGAATGGGTGCAGCTGTGCCCATTGCTTCGGCTCTGACTCAGTATTATATACCAAGTCCCCTGCGCCTGCATGGAAAGACCCCAGCTTCCCAGAACAGCAAAAAGTTGGTTGACCAGAGGCCCTCATGACGTGATGTCTTGAGTTTCCTGCTCCAGATCATTGATTATGGGGCTGCCTGTCCTCTTGTGTCCCAGTCCTCTTACTTCTGTGCAAATCACTCCCTCCTCTACCCCCTGAATAATCTTCCCACCTGTATAAATGGTGCAATAACGATTAATTTTACAAAATGTAGTTCTGACATTTGCCTTTTACAGAAAGCCATCTCTTATGGGGTTCCCTCTTCCCTAACCTGGCTCCTCAGAGCTCAGTTCTTCCTTTTATTGTGAGACTCCAACATAGTCTCACAATCATCTTCTATATCTCAATTTCTGCAGTGGAATGCCAAGTTATTTTATTATGTTCTTAAGGACAGTGCCATCTTTCCGTATGAAGTGCCCAATGCTTGGTATACAAGTGAAAGCCCCATTCAAGTTTGTAATGATGAATATTCTCAAGGCAGAGTTATGGGCTTATTCTACACACTTTGTGCACCAGAGCTGCAATTCTACAAGTAAAACTGCAGCAGCACTCTCTGTTAATGGCCGTGATGATGTTAGGGACCTGTATGATTCACCATGTGTTTTCATATGGAGACCAAAACCTTGAGCTCATACCTGGACCAGACAAGATGACCAAGGACATGATGGCCTTCACAATCATTGGGACAATAAGAGTGTAGAGGGATTTAGACAATGAATATGCACACATGAAAATGTCAAGAAATGGTCAAATTGTATTAGTTACACACTTTTATTACATGGAATTGACTACGGATGGATGTGCTTGGAGCAAAGCAGCGCCATGGCTCAGTGGCCAAACTGGCTTTAGAGTTGGGCAGATCTGAGTATCAATCCTGGATCCACTGCTTGCTCATCATATGACCTTAAGTGACTTTATTCATCCCAAATATTTTATTATTTTAAGGGCATAAATATCGTGATGTTATAGAAGACCTTCCTACCTCCCAGTATGGATATGAACCATCATGTGAGAACACAAATGTTGAGTGACACCAGTGTAGGAACTAACATCTTATTTTAACACAGGTAACCATTTACCTTTCTGCCAGACTTCTAATTTTTCTTCTTCTATAAAGGCTTCCTAGATTTCTCTAGGCCATTCCAAAACCTTGCACATCTACCAAGTTATTTTATTAATTCACTCAACAAACTTTTGTTGCTCATCCCCAAAGTCCTAGGCACTTGGTGTTACCAAGACAGATGAGATCCTGCTTTCCCTGGAATCTATGACTTAGTAGTGTGTCCATAGACAATAAATAAATGAGCAAGTAAAGGATCAAAATAAGTTCAGATAGAGGCAATTTCTTAAAAAGATAGTAAAATAAGGAATGCAATTTTTTGGGGGAGTATCCACATACTAGAGGCAGGGGCAAGTAGAGGTCTTTCAAAAGTGTCCATGGAACTCATGTCCAGGGCCTGAGAAGGATACACAAAGCCACCGTGCTTGAGGCACAGATGGGAACAGGGAAATGGAGTTTCAGTCAATGTCAAAGAAGAAGGAGAATTTTGCAGGCCAGGTCAGGAGTGTTTGTTTGATTCCAAGAGTAACAGAGATGTTGGAAGGATTTTATCCAAGATGGCACGGTCAGAGGCAAAGCTGAGGCTCCCTCTGGCTGTCACACAGGTGGAGGGTGATGTTGGAGGAGAGTGGAGAAGGAGTAGTGAGACCAGTTCAGAGGCGACTCTGTATTCTCCTGGGAGATGGCTTTAGCTTAGGCCAGGAGTGGCAGGGATGCCTTCAACACCAGGGGTCCAACCTCTGTTAGTGATCTCTTACTGGGTGGTATAAATCTCCACCTGGACTGTTGATCTTTATCATCTGAAAAAAAAATGTCATATACTTTTTTTTTCTGCTATTATGAGCTTTTGAGTATTAGTCAAGCATGGTAATTAAAACTGCACCTTCAAAGACTATGCTCCCTACATCAACAGACTTTTAGATGCTAGTCTTTGCCAGCTGTGTATATTTTGAGGAAAAGCAGAAGAAAAGATGAACGGTAGAGAGCAGATGTGTTGCCACCAAGGCCTTTCCCCTCCCCGAGCCCAGCAAGGCCCATACTTTGGAGAGACATGGTTAATGTTTTGTGATCTTGCCAAGTCGCATTAGCTACTATATTTATCTCTTTCCTTTCCTGGGGTTGACTCTTAATGATACATTTGGGGAGCAGCTCCACCCTCTATTCCTTAAGTCCCCGCTGACACTGTATGTGCTATTGAGGCACTGAATTTATTACCTTCTCTCTGGGTAGCCCTGCCTAGCTTTCAACACATCATTGCCTCTCTGGGTTTCATCTCTTCACAAAGCACACCAGTCACCCTTGCTTTTTATTAAGAGGCCCAGGAGGTGGATGTTCCTGTGAGTCTTGTTTGTTCAAATGGGAGGCCATGGGAATGGGAGCCTGGAGTGATTCTAAGAGCTCTTGAACCTATATGTGCAGCAGGCTTTGTCCCCAGACCAAACAAAATGCCTTTCCTCTCTATGCTCCAATATTCTTTCCAGTGCATATTAATAATGTTTTGTAGAATAAAGTACAAAGGCACTTTAAATCTTTATTAATTCATGGCAGTCCTTTGTCATTGTATTTTTCTCAATACTTACAGGCTACATCCATAAGCACTTTTCTGAGGTAGCTGCAAAATGGTTAGAATATAGAAGAGGCTCTTCACACTGCAAGAGAGGGGAGTGTTCTCTGAAATCCAGGCTGGGGGCCAGGCACGTAGTTTCCCTGGCACATGGTGTGCAGGACAGTGAGCTCCGTGAGGACAAGGCTACGTTCAATGCTGTCTGAGACCTCCACATTATTGAGCACAGGCCCTAGTTACCCCTATATAAGGAAAAGAGAGCCACTCTCTGAGTAGGGTGTGTTCCTTCTCCATGCAACCTCTTTTCTTGACTTGGGGGGCTAACCCCAGCCATTCTGGAACAAGCCAATGAGGGAGGCACTTTCATAATGATGCCTATAATGATAATGATGATCTCCACTTTATAGATAAAGACACCTGCCCAGGATAACCTGGAGCTCAGAAATATCACATCACTTGCCCAAGTTCACAGCTACTCAGAGACAAAGCCCAGAGAGTTGCTTACAAATTTGAATCCCAGATGCTATGTGGAACCTCACATTATTTTCCCCTAAAAGTGAGTCAAATCAGTGAGTGAATGAATGATCTTACGAGGCCATGGCCCAGGCATCTCAAACCTCTCTACTCTGCCAGGACACTGGCCCTGATGCAGGGCTTCATGCCAGCCTGAGGAAAGACGACAGTGCGGCAGAGGGAAGGAGGAGGGTGTGTAAAGCCATTTGTTCCTCTAATAGTCCTGTGACACCCATATTTAATTTTCTCACTGAGGATATTTCCCATTGTGTCAGCAGAGCCAAGAAAATTGCTCATTGCAGGGAAGGGCCATATTTATGCTTCTATTAGGGAAACAGCAGAATGATGTTCTGCACTGATAGAGTTAGTGCCCTTTGCAGAGAGCAGGCTGCATGGATGTCCATTACTCACCCCCTTGCCCATCCTCCCCACCCCTCACAAAACATGCTTGCCACATCTCAGAGGAGGAGTTAATGATTTTGAGTCACCTCTCCTGCTATCCCACAGCCTTGTGGGGGTCTTTGACAAGTCACTTTTCTTCTCGAGGTCACTCCCCTCATTTGTAAAATATGAATAACAATCTATCATAACATGATGGTTGAGGAGGTTGAGTAGGATCCCTGACAAAACGCCAGGGCCACTCTGTGCTCTCTGATGGTGGTACTCCACAGACGTGCCTATGTTGTCACAGGGACTGGTGGACAGTGGCACAATGGGAAATGAAAGTGCTAGAAGCCAGGAGTCAAATCCTGACTCTGCCACTTGCGGAGTTTATGTTCTAACTTCTTTGAGGCCATTTCCTTCCTGTGAAGCCCTCCACTTCTCACTGTGAGAAGCATTTGTCCCTTTGCCTGGAGGAGGATCCAGGATGGGTCAGTACTCTTGGGGACAGCATTGGGTCAGCTGAATTCAGGATTTGGATATCTTCCCCTGTGTGTATGCCTCTGTCTTAGAGCTTCTTCCCCAGAGACTGCAGCCCTGCCTTGCTACCACCATCCCAGGGACACTCTTTGACTGTATTAGCTAATGGGTGCTAGTCCCCCAAAGCCCAAAGTGTACAAAACACAGCACCTGCCCTCAGGAAGATCAGCGTAGTGGAGGGAAATGGGAGGGACAAAGAATGTGCATTTATTGGATGTCTAGTGCTGGTCAGGGATTCGGCTGGTACTTGCAACCTGAGCTGATACAATGCTTATTTTTATAAAACAATTACAAGACTGTTCTATCAGGGAAAATTGTGAGTATCATTCAAATTTAATATGGCTCAGCAGGATTTCCTCCACCAGAGACACCAACAAACACATAAAATCACACCCACCTGAACCAACCTGTGTACATATAACACACACCTTCAGCACCACCAACGTTCACCAGTTCCTCTAGTCCCTGGCCTGGGTGGTGAGCCACACACATGCATCACATCTGGAAATGACAGCTCCCCATTTAGTTCCTTGTTACCCTCGTCTACCACCTCACCATTGCTCACAAGCTGTGAACTCAGGTCTTCTTCAAGGTCAAGGACCCCATTTCTCAAAGAATCCCCTCCTTTCACATGGGTGAAACTGTGCTGCCATTTCTCATTAGGTTTCTACACTTTTTTTCTTACAAAATGTCAGTGATGAAATTTTTGTGGTGCCTCTAAACTGTTTTTTACTGTTAGCCCTGTGATCTCTACTACATGATTCTGCACCGTGCAATGATCTTTCAGAAACTTTTATGTCACATTATAGCAAAATTGATTGCGTGCAATCTCATTTAATTCAGCTTAATTAAAACAGATGGGTATTGTGTCAGTATTTACTACACGGGAGTGATTTTTCCCAATTTACAGACACAGAGTCCAAAGCTTGGGTTTGATCTGGGTCACCTTCTATCACATGGTAGAACTGAAATTAAAACTCAGTTTAGTCTCATTCCCAGGTAGAGCTGTTAGCCATGGTATTTTGAGAATGGAAGAAATCTACTTCCTCAATACTCAGGGGATTCACAGAGTCAAGAACAAATTTTCACTGAGCACTTGAAGACTTCCAACCATCATTTTCCTAGTTTGGCTGCTATTCAGGGGGATTTACAGTGTGCTGCAGCCTACTGCTTCTGTTTAAAAGCTCAGAGCAGCTTGAAGATGGAATTGAGGCCTTCTACCTAGAAATTCCAGGTATTTATTAATTCCTTTCCCCTAAGGGTTGCATTTTGATTCAGGCACAGGGGAGTGCTTGGGGAAGAGGGATGAACAAAACAAACATCCTCCTGCTCCACTCTGTTTACAGTCAGTGGAGGGGACAGAGGAGGAGCCAACACCTGGGCTGGAAGCAACAAGGAATGGGAGTGTCCCAAACCCCAGGGTGTGGCAGGCCTGCCCAAGACCACCAGGAGAACAGTGAGGTCGGCGTGAAAGCACCTGGCGCTGTCAGCGGGGTCGTGGAGTCCAGACTTCCTTGGCTTGAGGAGTGAGCAAGATGTGGAGAAACAGAAGTGGGCAGTGCAGAATCACATCTGTTACACATTCACATTTTTACATAATGCCATACTAGTGACTGATGTATTCTGCTACCTTTCCTATCCCCTACTATCCCCCTCCCCCCATCTTCTCTTTCTATCCCATCTACTGTAATTCATTTCTCTCCTTATTTTTTCTTCCAATTCCCCTCACATCCTCTTTTATGTAGTTTTTTTTATAACAATGAGGGTCTCTTTCCATTTCCATGCAATTCCCCTTTTCTCTCTCTTTCCCTCCCATCTCGTGCCTCTGTTTAATGTCAATCTTTTCTTCCTGCTCTTCCTCCCTGCTCTATTCTTAGTTGCTCTCATTATATCAAAGAAGACATTTGGTATTTGTTTTTTAGGGATTGGCTAGCTTCACTAAGCATAATCTGCTCTAGTGCCATCCATTTCCCTGCAAATTCCATGATTTTGTCACTTTTTAGTGCTGCATAATACTCCATAGTGTATAAATGCCACATTTTTTAATCCATTCATCCATTGAAGGGCATCTGGGTTGGTTCCACAGTCTAGCTATTGTGAATTGTGCTGCTGTGAACATCGATGTGGCAGTATCCCTGTAGTACGCTCTTTTAAGGTCTTCAGGGAATAGACCAAGAAGGGCAATAACTGGGTCAAATGGTGATCCCATTCCTAGCTTTCCCAGGAATCTCCATACTGCTTTCCAAATTGACCGAACCAATTTGCAGTCCCACCAGCAATGTACAAGAGTACCCTTTTCCCCACATCCTCTCCAGCACTTGTTATTGTTTGACTTCATAATGGCTGCCAATCTTACCGGAGTGAGATGGTATCTTAGGGTAGTTTTGATTTGCATTTCTCTGACTGCTAGAGATGGTGAGCATTTTTTCATGTATTTGTTGATTGATTGTATGTCCTCCTCTGAGAAGTGTCTGTTTAGGTCCTTGGCCCATTTGTTGATTGGGTTATTTGTTGTCTTATTGTCTAATTTTTTGAGTTC
Organism: Ictidomys tridecemlineatus; assembly: GCF_052094955.1. NCBI lineage: Eukaryota > Metazoa > Chordata > Mammalia > Rodentia > Sciuridae > Ictidomys > Ictidomys tridecemlineatus. The sequence goes on from NC_135485.1 coordinate 6,995,306, forward strand.
TTTGTAAACTCTGGATATTAAGGCTCTATCTGAAGTGTGAGGGGTAAAAATTTGTTCCCATGATGTAGGCTCCCGATTTACTTCTCTTATTGTTTCTCTTGCTGTGAAAAAACTTTTTAGTTTAAGTAAGTCCCATTTGTTGATTCTTGCTATTAACTCTTGTGCTATGGGTGTCCTGTTAAGGAATCTGCAGTCTGTATTTGGGGTAAAAATGGGAGTTCATAACTCACTTGAAACTAATGTTCGAAATATGATATGTCAAGAGCTTTGTAAGGTTTTGAACAACCAATAAAAAAAAATGAGAGAGTGAATGTTAAGAAAACAAAACAAAACAAACAAACAAAAAAAAGAAGTGGGCAGTGCTGGCAGACAGGTGTACAGAAGGACCTGAAATCATGGGATCTGATGCTTTGTTAAAACAAGGAAAAGGATCCTGTGTACATTCCAAAGAGAAAGAGAAGGAGACTGACGTCAGAGAGGACCGGAAGTGATGGCTGGTGCAGCCAGGTCCCTGGGGGGTTCTTTCCTGAAATCCGATGCCTCCTGGAGGAGGTGCTGTTCACACACATCTCCCTTCTCATCAGGGTTATATGTCCCATCACCCATGGCCAACATCCTTTGGAATTCAGAAGGTTTGCCAGTGGCTGTCAGGTGCAATTCAGCATTCAAGGCTAGCCAGGTGCGACAGGTACAAACAAAGCCAATGGCCTCAGACATTCCTCCCCATTTCCTGTCAACCTAACAGTCCCTGGCAAGACCTGTGCTTGGCAATCAGCCAAGGCTGTGCCCACCGAGGGGAAGCCCCATGTGCTCACTCTGAGTGTGGTGTGTGGTTGTGACCCCTACATTTAGATCAATGATCCTCTTTCTTTCTTTTTCTCTCGGTCATGCCACCCTCCTCTTACGCAATTGCAGAGCCCTTTGTCTGTGATCATTCTGCTAAAATCAAAGCTGGGGATTTCCATTTCAAGGCTTGTTGCAGGATAAGGCAAAGTGGGGCAGAAGGTTGGAGCCATAATAAAGCGTTTGAAATTCAATAGCACTATTTTGTGAGCTGAGGATCCTCCATTTGTTTCCTAAAGTATATACTTTGTGCCTCTGTTGACACACATGACAATTTTATGTGACTAAAATAAGATTATTTTTTTAATCAAGGTGAAATTCATGTAACGTACAATTGCCCATATTAAAGTGAAAGATTCAATAGAATTTAGTATCTTCATACTGTTGCATAAATACCAACTTGTTTAATCTCAAACTTTTTCTTCATCCTACAGTAGCATCACTCTCCATTCTCCTCCACCAGCCTCCCCCAATTAACCTGTCTTCTGTCTATATGCATGTGCCTACTCTGGGTATTTCATATAAAATAGATTATATAACACTGGACTATTGTGTCTGGCTTCTTTTACCAGCATGGTGCTTGGGTCCACCTATTTAGCATGTAGCAGAGCTTCATTTTCTTTTGTGTTTTAATAATATTCCATTTCACAGATATATCTTCTTTATCTACTGACCTGTTTATGGACACTTGAGTTATTTCTATTTTTAACTATCTTAAATAATGTTCTCTGAATACTCATATACTATTTTCTATATGCATAAATGCTATCATTTTCCTTGGACATAGATTTTTGCATATATATATATTATAAAATATGTAATTACTGAGTAATGATTCTAATTTTTAATAATTATATATTTATTTTCCTGTGTATTTGACGTGGAATATATGTGTGTGAGATACATATATCATAGAAAGCCCTTGATTTCAAGTGTACTGTTTCTGAGGACAGCCTCATGTGGAAATAAATTACAAAGAAATAGTGAGTACAAAAGAAGAAGAAGTAGTGGGTTCATGCAGCCCAAATTGTGCAGGCAATATAACAGTGGCTTGGGAAACACACTGACAGCCAGATGGTTTAACTGAAGACACTCAGTTTCCTCCTAAGGAAATAATAACTTCCCCACAGGTTTTTATAAGGCTAAAATTAAATGATGATTGTGGAACCTGGATATCCTCTAGTGATCTCTATCCATGGACACAGATGGAACCCTGTAAGTATCATTGACCTAAATTTCCACTATAATCATCTGACCTCAGACACCTGTACAATGTGTTCTCCATCCCAGCAATATTTCAGGGGCTTTTGATCAGCTTCCTGTATCAGTGAAGCTGTCCAAACTGAGTGCCTCAGGGATCAATGGTGCCAGCCCCCACCTCCCCCACTGGCTCTATGGAACCAGTTCCTTCTGCATGGATGCTGTCCTGCTAGGACACCTGCCAGGGCATCTCAAACCTCCCAAGGCTCAGAGACACTGGTGGACAGGTACAGGCTTCAGGACCTCAAGTGTGCTCCCAGAGAAGAGCTCTTCAGCCTCTGCTTAGATAGCCTCCATCCCTGAGGGCACATCCACTAGCTGGGCTATCCCCTGACTTCCCCACAAGGCAAATTCCTCTCATAATGTTTCAGTGAAGAAAAAGGAAGATGCTTAAGATGAGCAAGTAAATGTTGGTACACCAACCAACACAGACCTATTAGGTAGAGCTTGGCAAACCTCAGTTCCCAGTCTCAGCTAGAGTTGTGCTGGTGCAGAGAAGGTGCTGATTAAACATTGTTCACTTCCCCTATTAATGATTAGGACAGAGATGCTCCAATATCATGCTTTATGGTGGCATTTGCAGCTCACTGGCCAAATAGCACTGAATAGCACCTGGATAGTCTGGAAGTACTGCCCCACTTGTCCTTAGAAATGTCCACAGCAGCATTGTTTCTCTCCAAGATGAGGCAACTGAGACCAAAGGATGTCAAGTGGCTTATCCAGTGGCAGAGCTAGGAGAATGGTTAAGTTGTCATCTTCTAAATACATGTCAAAGTCCTAACCCTGAGTACCTTACAGAACTTAAAATGAAGTCACCAGAGTGGGCCCTAATTCAATATATATGGTGCTCTTACAAAAAGAGGAAGTTTGGAAATAGTGCCCATTGACAAGTGCCCATTTGAAGAGGAAGACCAAGTTTAGAATGATTTTTTCAACAAACCAAGAAACACTAAGGATTGCCAGCAACCGTCTGAAGCTTAAAAAGAGGCATTACATGGACTTCTCTCACAGCCCTCTCAAAGTAGTAGCCCTGATGGCAACTTTATCCTGGACTTCTAGACTCCAGAACCATGAGACAACACAACAGTCACAACAGTTGTAGCAGATGCACACAACATGATTGGACGCCATGTTTGTCTTGAAGTGCTGACTCATCACCAAGTGAATGAGGATCAGAAAGGGCACACGGGTTCCCACACATGGGTTCATATGCACATGCTTTATATTACCAGAAAATACTGGAAACTAAAACTCAGGTACAGTTCTCAAAGCACAGTCCTCAGGCCATCCTGTGGCATCCATTAAGATTTATAGTATTTACAGTTCTCAGGAGTTGGGCATTGTATTTTAAAATCAGGTAGAAAAGAGATTTAAGGGTAGATAAAGTAGCATGTGCCAGGTATCGTATTTATCACTTTCACTCACAACAGATCATTTCTTTCTAACAAATCCTACTAACTTATAAATTCTTATTAGAACATGCATGATCTCTCAACTAATGTAAGTTCTACCAAAAAGAAATTGAAATTTCAAAAGAATGGTCGTTCTCATCATTCGAAGGTAAGGTTTTACACCCCTTCCCTTTCAGCTGTCAATGCAATTTATTTTTAATAAGATTTCACTTCATTTTTAATTGGAATATAATTATATATAATAGTGGAATTCACTGTGACATATCTGTTGCATATGCACGTAAGAAAAATGGGCCAATTTCATTTCCCAGTACCCCCCTTTCCCTTCTCTCCTTCCTTTCACAGTTCCCCTCCTCTACTCTACTGTTCTTTTCCATGTTTATCCCCACCTTTCATTTATGAAAGAAAACATAAGACCCTAAACTTTCTGAGTTCAAATTATTTTATAATAATAGTCTCCAGGTCCATCTATTTCCTTGTAAATGACATAATTTTACTCTTCTTTATGACTAAGTAAACTCCACTGGGGATATATATGATCTTTATTCATTCATCCACTGACAGACACCTAGGCTTGTTCTAAAATCTGGCTATTTGTGAATTGTGCTGTTATAAACATGGGTATGCATGTATCTCCATGGTATGCTGACTTCGATTATTTTGGATAAATACCAAGGAGTGATATAGCTGGGTCATATGGTTGTTCCATTTATAGTCTTTTGAGGAAACTCCATATTGATTTCCATAGTAATTGTACTAATTTACCATCCCACAATAGTTCAAAGTGATCCTTTTTTCCCACACCCTTACCAGTGTTTATTATTATTTGCCTCATGATTGTCACTCTAACTGGAGTAAGATGAAATATGTGTAGTTTTGATTCGTGTTTCCCTGATTGCTAAAGATGTTGACTTTATATATAAATGGGCAAATAAACAACACAGACATTTCTCAAAAAAAAAGTGGCCAACAAATATATATATATATATATATATATATATATATATAAATTATTTTGGATATATAGCTGGGTCATATGGTTGTTATATATATATATATTTGTTGGCCACTTTTTCTTTGAGAAATGTCTGTGTGGTTTATTTGCCCATTTATTGATTAGGTTATTTGTTGTTTTTAATGTTAAGCCTTTTGAGTTCTTTATATGCTGGGTATTAATCAAAGGTAAGGTCTTAATCACCTAAAATCATGCTCAGGGAACACTTCATTGTAGCACAGCATCCCCAAGACATCATGAAAATGAAAGTGACTTTCTAAATGCCCTGTCTTAGAACACAAGAAAATGTGCTTTGTCATTATGAAAAGAATTCCAGCAAGTATATTTGTAATTCAAAATATAAAGATTTTTTAATGAGCCAACTTGTACCAATTACCAAAAATGTAGTCACTCTAGAAAATGTAATTTGCTGAGACTCAGGGAGCTAAGTTGTCTGAGTGAATCCTAACAAGTTCTCTCCTACGCTGTTACACCAGGCACAGCCACTAGAGAATGGGGAAGAGGACACAAGTCACAGGGATTTAAGCAGTGCCCCAGAAAGGTCTCATCCTCCCAGGTCTTGGGATCCCAGAAAGGTGTCTGATCCAGTCCACCCTCCTGCTGGGAACTAATGTGGTTATATATCCTGTAATCATCTTTTATACACCTGTCCTACTTGATGAGTCTTCAGGAACCACAGTCAATGACAATCAAGACAGTAAAGTCTGTGCTAAACATTTTCCCAGAGTTGATTCTCAATATTGATTTAGGGTGCGGAGTGACCTCTTTTATGCCTGGCTCAGCAAAGGTATCGTTTGAAGTGCGACCTAGGTGAGATCAGTAGGTATTTCAGTGAGTTTCTGGAAAATGTCTAGTTCCGGTCTGAGCTTCATAAGGTCAGATCCATTCCACATCTATTTATGAAGAGTTTGCTTCTGGGCCGTCGCAGGGCTGGGCGACTGTCAGGTGGAGGTGGAAGACAAGGAGGACAGTGGGACGAAGCTGGTGTTCTGCAGCAGAGGAGAAAGAGGTAGAACAGTATGGGTGGCCTCTGACAAGACCCCAGCAAGCTGAGTGGCTGAAGCAGCAGAAGTGTGTCCTCCAACAGTTCTGCAGTTGGAAGTCCAAGGTGAAGGGTGGAGTGCAGTTGGTTCATTCTGAGGGCATTGAGGCAGTGGCTGTGCATCTCTCTCCTTGACCTGTAAATAGATGGCCCTCCCAGTGTCTCTGCACACTGTCTTCCCTTCATATGTGTCCCTGTGTCAAAGTCACCTTTTATAAGAAATCATACGGGGTCATGACCCACCCTGATAACCTCATTTTAACTTGAGTATCTGTATAGACCTTGTCCCCAAGTAAGTTCACACTCTAAGGCACTGGAAGTGAAAGCTTTAAACATTTATTTGGGGGAGGCATGATTCAACTCATAACACTTTCATTTCAGCCTAAATATTGTTGTTTTTTTTTTCTTGAGCTCTGCCAATGGCCAATAGAAATCATAAGGTCAGTTTTCTCACTTCTGAGGAAGAGAGAGGAGCACATATGCCCAGCTCTGAATGTCTATGAGCCTGTGTCCTCTACCTCCCTTAAATGTGCACATTCTTTCTCTTCAAGAAAATGAACTTGACTGATTCCAGCTGGTGTTAAGGAAAACGGCCTCGGGGCTTTCCTTAAATTTAACTGAAAGGCATTCCAGTGTGATAAAGCCCTGTTCTTATCAGTGCTTTGCTGAGGGCGATGAACTGTAGTTTTGCTTGTGAAATGAGGACAGTAAACTTGCTGAGAACGAGACCACATGGAGCAGGTTGGGCAGCAAGTGTGTAAACTTAGCCAGCACCGAAGGAAGAATTTTTCTTTAAAACTCAGTTATCATCTAGCAGTTGCCATTGTTACCCAGGGTAACATAGCTGCTGGTCAGGGAGCAAGGGAAGAAAACAGACTTATGAATGAGACAATCTTGCTTCCATCGAGTTCCTGCTCTGAGATCAAACTGTGGTAAGCAACCTGTTCAAGCCCATGAAACCTCTCTGAAATGTACAATAGGCTAATGATCACTACTTTTTTTTTTTTAAGGTACTGATGCAGCCACATCGATGTTTATAGCAGCTTAATTCACAGTAGCTAAACTATGGAACCAATCTAGGTGCCCTTCAACAGATGAATGGATAAAAATTTTGTATATATATATATATATATATATATATATATATATATATATATATCACTAAGCCTTAAAGAAGAATGAAATTATGGCATTTGTTGGTAAATGGATGGAGCTAGAGAATATCATGCTAAGTGAAGTAAGCCAATCCACCCAAAACCAAAAGCTGAATGTTTTCTGTGATATGATTGCTACTTTTGAGGAGCTGGGGATTGAACCCACTGCCTCACACCTACCAATGAGCTATATCCCCAGCTTTTCTCTCTGAGACTCTTGTGAAAATTACCTACGTCCATTGACATTTATTAATTGTTAAAGGTGAATGAAAAACAAAACAATAAAGTTGTGTCCTTCCCTGTTGTATGGTTTACAGGGATCTCCACTGACCAAAAGACTCCGGTTATCATTAAAGCAGTTAAGAAGAAGAATAAAAAAGTCCTCCCAAATAGCAACCTCCTTCCTTCCCTCCATGTTCAATGTTCCTATATTAATAGTCTTCAGTAGGAAAAGATCAGTCTCATAGGCCCTTGGAGTCATGGTTTCATTTCTGAAGCAGATAAAGATGACTAATTTGTTAATGGGTGATTGTGTTCATTGGTTAATGAATTTTATAACTTTGTTAAATTTGTACCTGTCCAATGATGCTTTATTTTATGCATATCCATTTAGCACAGCTTTTCATTTAGTAAATTGCACTTTATGAATATTTACTTAGCAGAGTTTCACTTTCCACCTCTTAATGTATTTAGTTAGCTTAAGTGAATTTTGACTTCCTGTGACAATCAGAAGAACAGAGGTGGGGCTGCCTGCCTGAGACTTGTCTTTAAAGAAAACCGTCCTCCGACCTCAAAACAGAACAAGAAGAACCCACAACGGATGGTACGCTACAAAACAAATCAAAAAGCAGTGTTAGAGAAAGAACTGCCAGTCAGCCTTTTGTTTCTGTGAACAAATTACCCAATAAGAACAAGGAGAAGAAGTTTATTTTGGCTCATGGTCCCAGTCCGTGCTTGGCTGCCTCCATTGCTCTGGGCTGGAGTGAGGCAGAATATTATAGCAGAAGGGGATGGTGGAGGAAAGCTGCTCAGTTATGTCAGCCTTGGAGCAGGGAGAGACAGGAAGGGACAGGGGTAGATGTAAGCCCAAAGGCCACAACCCCAGTGGCCTACATCCCCTAACTACACCCCCCCCTGCCAATAGTTTTCATCACCTTCCAGGAAGTATACTCAAATTATCAATCCATCAAATGGATTAATCCATTGGTGAGGTCAGAACCCACATAATGATCTAATTATTTCATCCCTGAACATTACAGAATTGCCTAATACAGTATCCCTAATTTTAGGGAAACATTTCAGCTCAAGCCAAAAGGAGAATGAAAGTTGTGTATTATGAATGAATAAACTTATAATGAATGTAAGTTGACTGCTAAAGGACTGAAGGGATGAGCATCAGCAGGTGGACACAATGTTGGGATTCTTAACTGAGCAGGCTCCCTGTGCTGTGTTTCAAAACGTTTTAGTTTATGTCCTCAGTTTTGTATACATTTTGATAGATGCTCAGAGATTTTATTAAATATATACTATAGATTAACTCATATCATCCTTTCAACACCCCCAATGATGCTCGGATCCTCCTTTTACAGATAGGAGAAGAAGGCTGCAAATGAAATAAGTTTCTGTAGCCACTGAGAAGTTGTGGGGCTATAGCAGGACCATGTGCAGCCTGACCAGGATCTGTTGAAAGCTCACTGTGAGATTAGGAGCAGCCTTGAGCCAAAGCAGTGAGCTTCTACTCAGGAATAATAATAGATTAAGTTATGGAGGGCTTGCTAGGCATGGGCACTAGGTATGAGACTCTAGTTAGTCCCCACAAAAGACTATCAAAGCCAATTCCATGAACCTTATTTTAAGGACGAGGAAGCACAGACCTACAAGTCATCTTAGTCTTTTCTGGTGCCTATAACAAAATGCCATAGACTGGGTAGCTCATGCAACAGAAATGTATTCTTGTTGTTCTGGAGGCTGGGAAGTTCAAGATCAAGGTGTCAGCAGGTGTCTGGGGAGAGCTTGCATTCATCCAGAGAGAACAGCTGCCTTCTTGTGCCCTCACATGGCGAAAGGGTGAGGCAGCTCTCTGGGGTCTCCTTTATGGAAACACTAACCACCACCAGGAGGGCTCCACCCTCATGAGCTAATCGCCTCCCTCCCATTCCAGACCCACCACACTGAGGGTTTCCTTTCAGCGTGAATTTGGGGAGGAAACCTCTGCAGTAGAGTTAAGTAACTTGCCCACATTCAGAGGGTCTCAAGTGAGGAGCAGGAATTTGGATCACTTCTGCTTGGCTGGCTTCCCCCTGGAGTTGCTGCTGAGGCTTCATGCATGGTCCCTGCTCTGAGCAGAATCAGCTCCAGGTCGAGGCCATGTCTTGTTCTAAAGAGGACACTCTGAGGTCCAATCAGAGTGTGGTGTCAGAATGTCACAGGGTTATGCATTCTTCTCAGGATCTTAAATTTAACGTCTGATTAATGTCTTAGTTTATTTTTCAGTGAAGACACGGATGGAAAGGCAACACAAAATGGCATATGATAACATGTGGACAAGCCTCACTCACGGACTTGTGGTTCATCAACTGCAACAGCAAGAGACCAACTCAGCGTTGACACAGTCACCTCATCCAGGGCCACACAAACCTGGGAGCTTAATATTATCAAGGAATCATGGTCCATTATATTCCGTATATGTCAACATCAGGACTTGGGATTTCCAGAGACATATTAAGAAATGATCTGGAGAACAAAAACGAAGAAAGACTTTTTAGAAATGACCTAATACTCAATAAAAACCACTTCAAGAAGGCAACTACACAAGACTCATTGTTCTTAACAGAATGGAATAGTTCTTCCAGAACTTAGAGCAACTGCAAATGCCACCTGCTGCATATTCCTCAAAATTCAGGTATTAACCAACAAACAATTCAATAGGACTGTCCACATGTACAGTATAGTCCAAGAAGGCCATTTAAATACCAGATAGGCAATAAAAGATGCCTGGCCAAAGGAGCGTTATATGTGGCCTGAAATTTTATTTTTACAAAAGGTATATTTGATGTAGAAAATTAAAACACTCCAGTTAAAACCAAAGAGAAAACAAAGCAAAACAAAATATGAATCCTGAGTGGGACGGCCAAACCCCAGCAGTCCATCCTACACATTCTTGGAAATAAATAATGGGAGTTCTCTTCTAGAAGATTTTGAAAACCCTGAAGAGCCTTGAAGACTTATCATTTGTAGGAGAGTAAAGGTGTTGTGGGTACCAACTTAATTAAAATATCAGGCTTATATATGTACAATATCAGAGCTGATTTATTTAGGTAATTATGCACATCAGCATTTAATTCTCAAAAGAAATCCTGAGATAGATAAAATAATTCTCATTTTCCTACTGCAGAGATTAAACACAAAGATGTTAAAAACCATCTAGGTAACAGCTCATTAGCAGCAGATCCACATTAATACCCATTTTAACCTAATGCCATTATCCTTTGAATATAGCACCCCATATCTAGCACTACTGGAGAGATGGTTACACACACACACACACACACACACACACACACACACATACACACTTCAACTTTCTGAGATGAAAACCCTTTCAAAGCAGGAGAAAGCAGCACGTTTCATTGAAGACCACATTTTAGTGAGAAAGAATGACCTCCCCTATTTCCCCTTAGAAAAAGCAGCTTCTGACATAGGCTGTGACAATAACTCAGTCTATTCAGTACTTGATGATGGAGTTCATGAGACATTCTGGGAATGAAATCACCAGGCTAGAAAACAAAGATGTTTTCTCCTGGTCCATAGGAACATATGGAGAAATGTCAAAGCCAGGCAAAGTTTCTGAATGGAATTTTCCAAAATCTGTCCATTGGATATGGCACAGTAGACATGGGCAGAGGAGTAAAGGCCATGATCACAAGGGAGAATACTTTGTTGACTTCCGAGCAACAGATTTATGACTAACCAGTTCAAATACATCAGAAGATCATCCAACCAGGGATGGCATGTGTTATTTGTGTATCTTGATGTAGCAGCTGACGGCCTTAGTTTATAAATATTAGCTCAATTTGTCCTCTAAGTGACCCAGGAGTCAGGAACGGATATTCTCACTTTTTCACATAATTCAACGAGGACTCACGGCAATCTATGTGTCTGAAGCCTCATAGCTAGTTAATGCTGGAACCCATTTACTTTTATTCTGTATAACTTACCAGTCCAAGAGAGTGATAATAACACTAACAACAACAACAACAATAATAATAATAATAATAATAATGATAATAACAACGAAATATGAGATGTTTTTGCTGCAATAGAGAAGTTTTCAAAACAACAAAAAGGCAGCCAAACAAGATAGTAGCAAACATTTTTTGTTTAAACGAGGATAGCATGTGCTCCAGATCATGTTTCTAGCAAGCTAAGCTGCTCAGAAATGCAGAAGGTCATGCATACAGCTCTGTGGGCAAGCAAGGAGACTCCTGTGCCTGACTGCCTAGCTTTGCCCCTGAGCCTTGGTCCTTCCTAGGTCCACAAACTTAAGGAGCACCCAGAACTTCTGATGGAACTAGTTTGGGCCCACTGAGAACCTGTGCTAAGATGAGGTCAGACATGTGAGATGATCACTGGGTGGTGTGTTAGTCAACTCAGGCAAATGTAACCATATCCCTAGACAGGTTCGCTTAAATAACAGCTATTTACTTTCTCACAGTTCTGGACTCTGGGAAATCCAAGATCAAAATCCCATTCAATTCAGTAGATAATAAGGACTTTTCTGGGCTTGCAGTGCCTTCTCACTGTATCCTCTTGTGGAAGGAAGAGAGACAAATCTTTCATACACACGCGCGCGCACACACACACTCACTCACACACACACTCACACACACACACACACACACACACACACACACACTTCCTGTTATATAAGGTCACAGTACTATAGATCAAAACCTTATTCTTATGACCTAGTTTAATTACCTCCTGGTCTTAGTTCTGTTGCTCTAATAAAACACTTGAGATGGAGTAATTTATAAAGAACAGAAGTTAATTTAGCTCATGGTTCTGGAGGCTGTCGCATAGTGAGGCAGGGCAAGTGTGCTGGCTCTGATGGCTCTTCCTCCTCTTATTCAGGTATCAATGCCATCACGGTGGCCCCACCTCATGACCTCACCTAGCCCCTAATTACCTTCTCGAGCCCCTATCTCCGAATATGAACTGGGAATTGATTTTATAACAAAGGAACTTTGAATTACACCTTCAAGCTCTAGAACTGCTTAAGACTCTACCTCCAGACATTTTCACAGGGGGGATGAATCTGGTGAACAGGGGACACCGTTCAGTCTATAGCAAGGAGTGGGCAGGAGAAGATGGGAGAGCTACGAAAGAAAAGAGGGCTTGAGGATTAGGAAGGATTTTTGCAGCACGATTTCAAGAAAGTTCTGGGCAGGCCTGTAGGTGTTCTTGAGCCAGTGTCACCGCTTAGAGGACTCGTGTTTCTCACTGGCATGGAGTGGAGGGCCCTGCTGCCGTCAGTCATTGAGCAGGGTGGGCAGCTCTTGGGAATGCAGTGTCAGTAGGCAGGGGTATGGATTCAGAGGGCCCAAGCTAAAATCGGGGGCCAATTATGATTTCTGCAGCAGAAACCTGAGCGGCACAGCTCCCTCTCTCTGTCCCCTTCACAGAGAAGTAGGACGTGGCTACAGAGGGCAAGGTTCACACTGCTCCTGGAAGGATTAAAGGAGTTAGATCAAATGACAGCTCAGTGCCTGGCCCCTGGGGAGAACATAATATGGGTCGACTCTCATTGTTAAAATGTGCCTCTCCTACACCGGCATCTCCAGGGGACAGAAGAAAAGCGCTCTCATTCCATATTCATCTCAGACTGTGCTGGTTGGTCGTCAACACTCATACCTCAATTAAATATACCATTGGTTTTATTGCTCTGTAAAAGTCTTCCAGAGATAATCAGTGTGGGTGCCAGAAAATGTTACTGCTGTATTAAAGGGACAAAGAGTTCTGTTTCCCGACTTGAAGGAGGTGACCATAAATTAGCACAGCCGTTATTTGTTTCTCTGTAATTCAGGTGAGGTTCCTTGGAGCCATAAAGCCTCAGGATTAAATGGAAGATTCCAAGTCACCTGCTTGGACACTGTTTCTTCTTAGCTTTCCCATGGTCCTCAGCCTCTCTACATCAACACCAAGAATGAAAAGAACACTGTTTGATAAGGGTGACTCTTCTGCTTGTGAACTGTGTTCAGGCTGTCTTCTGTCTGTCCCTCTGAGTCCAATATTTTTTCCACTGGCCGGGTTGCTATGGACTCCATCCTTGCTTCCGGTTGGATGGACCAATGGATTTAAGCGGCATCCAGCAGGCCATCGACATCTGGGAGGAGAGCCATCGGTGACTTATTTCCGTGGGTCCCAGGTGGATCAGGGATTGAAGTCACTCTCCTCTGCAGCCAATGTTGCCGTAACTGTCTTTCCCACCTTCTTCCCCTTATTAGGAAGGTTTTCCCATTAACTTCTGTGGTTCCCCCCACAGCCCTCTCATCCTTTTATAATTAACCCCATTGATAAACTCATCTCAGATTATCTCATTTTTTTTCTTATGGACATCCTCATTGCCACAGGTTATTTGAAACTAATAATAAGTTTTTCCTCAGAGAAGTGACAGAGACCCTTGAAATCAAACAGGATCTGTCTCAGCCATCTGCACAAAGAAAAGTTCCAAGTTCACACAGCTTAATTTAATAGAAACCTAAAAATCTGGACACTGCCACTGTCAAGTCTAACGTTCTGTGACAGATTTTGAGAAGCATTTTATTAAAAAATGAATTCAAAAGCTAGGTATAAAATGTGTTTTCCCTAAATATTCCACTAAGCCCCCAAATATTTTAATAATTGACTTAAAAGACTTATAAAAGTCTTTTAATAATTGACTTAAACATCAGTCCTCAGCATCTCTTAGGAGAACACCCCCCTGTGATGATGGTGGATATTCCCTGTGGCTTAATTGAATAAAGTGTGGATAAAACACTGATAACCCTTACTTTGTCCTCAACGGATGGCTTGTTTTCTCCTAAGAGGCACTGTGCGTCTTAATGTTATTATGTTTTCATTTTAAATGACTGACAAAAAGTTGTAGGGGGAAAAGGAGAAAGCAAGAGGAAGAAAGGAAGAAAAGGAGGGAGAGAGACAGAGAATGATGACCAGTCCACCGTCACACCACACAAACCCACCTTGTTTTCTGAGTAAATTTTTTGTCTTCTTCCTGCAGAGACGAATATGTTTGCATATTAAAAGCTCTGCTCATTTTTAACTTGCATTTCCATCTAACATTAGAAACATTTTCCTATATTTTCATGTAACCTTCTAAAAACTGTGACATAAAGACTCCATAATACACCACTGTGTCTCCAGGCTGCAAATAACTTAACCTTGTCTTACCGTTTGACATGTAGGTTTTGCTGCTTGATTTGTTTATAAGCTGTCAGGATTATAAATGTTCTAATGGATGTCTTTGAAAGGAAGGCTTCCTGTTGTTCCTCTTTGTTTTTATTTTTCTCCTCTAGGCACAGTTCTCAGAATTAACCCTAGGTGCCAAATCATGAGATTAACAGCCTCTAACACCATGAAATGCAAGACAATGGATATGAAATGACAAGAAATATATAAGATGTTGTCACCAATATAAGCCTTGTGAATGTTACACTTCCAATCTTTCTGGCATTGTCTGGCCAATGCTCAGTCAGTCACATGAATGATTGAGGAAGTTATATTCCAGAGACTCAGAATATTAACCCTAGACATTATGTCAGATGGGCCTGGTGCATATAAGATATTCAAGCAAGCTGTGTCTCTCATATAGATATATGAGTGATATTGAAAGCAGATGATGTGTCTATTAAAAAAAACATTATATATGTGTATATGTACCAGTTTTACAACTCTATCATGATTACAGTATCACTTATGAAGACTTTGTTCATGTGTCTTTATTTTAGATATTGTTATTTCTTTACAAGAAGTTTCCTGAAGCACAATTAATCACATTGTTGTTAAGTTGCTACACATGCCCAGTTGCTTTCTGGAATGCTTTTGACATCTGAGCTTGAGATTGTTGTAGTAGCATGTTTTAATTAGTAGCACTTCATCAATGTTTAATGTTACATATTTATAAATTATTTATATATATTTAACATTTTGATAGGTGGGACATATTTACTTTTATTACAATTGCCTTTAACATATTGTTGGAATGTTTGATCAATTGTCTCTGTTTCTGCTTATTTTACCATTGGAAAGTGCACATTTTCCCCTCTGATCCTCACACAACAGGCCTGAGGGGAAGTCTGTTCACTCTCCTCATACATTTCTTAAAGAGACTAGATGGCTCCTTGGTTTTCCACTTTCCAAACTGAAAAGAGTAAACAGCCTAAGAGACACTGGGGAGATAGCAGCTTGCTGCTGCTTATCAAATTACATTCCAGAGACTTAGAATGGCGGTTATTAAAGCTTTCCAAATCCACCTCTCTGGCTTTGCTTGGGCTGAATTAGTACACAAATGACCAGTGACCCAGAGGCTCAGGGTAGCTATGGCTGTGAAGCATAGTTCATGTGTCAGATATGCAGATAGGCTTGATGCTTGCAAAATATCAAACAAACTAGCATGTAATCTATTGGGGTCCTTGTAATCTATTGGTGCCTACATAAATGGGACTGTATATTTTGAAAGACAGAAGCATCTAGAGAGAAAGTGAGTTGCAAAAAGGAAAAAGAGATCCTCCTCTTGAAAACCTCTACTAAGAACCTCTTCATTAGGCTTGTCCACCTCAATTTCTTTTCTCTATATGAAATGTCTCCACACCTTCAGCATGTTGAAAGAAGGGTAAGCCATATTAATAGCTCAGGCACTGCCATTGAATAGCTGTGTGACACAAGTAAGTAATTCAGCCTCTCTGAGATTCAGTTGCTTTATCTGTTGAATTAATGTGCTGGATGAGATGAGCCGTGTATGCATCAGCTCTCCATTGCTGTAATGAAATAGCTGAGGCAAGCTAACTTTATAAACACATTTATTTAGCTTACAGTTTTGGATCTTCAAGGGTATAGAACTGGCATTGGCTCAGCTCTGGTAGAATGACCTTCTTGGTAGGATAGTCCTAAGAGAGACATCAGACACAGAGCTTACACATGTATGAGACGCCCCTGTCTGATATTCCTCCCGCTTCTTACAGAGCCACCAGGATTCAATCCAGGGGCTCCACCTGGATGAATTTACTAATCTCTTTCCAAAGTCTCCACCTCCACACACCATTATTGAATTAAATTGTTAGCCTCTTAATACCATTAACATCTGACAGGGGAGACTAACTCCTTCCTCAGTTCAGAGACACAAAACGTATTCAGATCATTGCAGACAACTCCAGGGACTCAATACAGAAGAGGGAGAAGGAAAGGGAGTGAAGCCACATCCACGCACAGCTGGATGGTGTGATGGGGAGCGAGAGATGAGGGCGGAGAGGGAGATGCTGAGGCTCTGTTCAAATGTGCAGTGCTGCCACCTTGAGAGTCAGCCACGGAGCGATGGCTTGGGGACAGAGCACGCTCTGTGTCTTTGCCAACCTCTGCTCTGTGTCTGGATATCAAATCTGGAGTGTGTGCAGAGCACAGCTGTACTGAAGAGATAGGCCTGTGCGTGCAATTGAAAGACAGCAGAAGCGGAGGCTGGTGACCCTCACTGGGCACTTCACATGGCTGTCCTCCTGCATCTTCCCACCTCGGGCTTCACCCATGCCCTCTCTCTGCTGAGCACCTTCCTGCTTTGCCTTTGACTTCTTATTATGGGGACCTTAGATCACCTTATTATGCCAACTTGTCACTGTCACTACACCCATGTGAAGGCCTCCCTCCTCCATCATGATGCCAGCATCCTGGGGGAAACCATCCTGTGACGTGTGTGTGTACATGTTGTGTGCACATATTCATCGCATTTTCCATCTCTCCCAAGTAGAATCTGAGCTCCAAGATCTCGGGATGATCCTGTTAGTCACTGGATATAATGCCTGTATTAGTTACTCTATGAATAGTTGTCAAACACGTGAGGGTACATGAACCCTAGGAGAGAGCGCAATAAGAACAGGGCACTGGATAGAACTCTGCACCAGGCAGGAAATCCTGACCCATCCTGACCCTGACCGTGGCCTGTCAAGGAGGGGTGAAAAGCAAGAATGACCGGAGGGAGGGCGTATCTCCTCACTGGCATTGTTTGGAATTGCTAGTGCACGGTAGTAACAGGAAATAGGCCTACTTTAAATTGTGTTCATTGCTCATTTTAAACTCTATACAGACAATTATGTCCTTCGTTGCCTGCACCCAGGGCTGGAAGAAGATGTTCCTACTGCCCTGACCGATGCTAATACTCTTCTCAATGTGGAGAGAGGAAGTAATTAATTAAGGGAGGTAAAGGGGCTTCTGTAGCTTTTTACCAACTATTTAAATATTATTCCAGAAGCTTTTATTGAATATCTACTATGAGACAGTATCACATGAGTAACAAAGGCAAGCTCTGGGATTTGGGGCTGGTTGGGGACACAGGTCTGTGTTGAGTTAGGTCTTGGGGGAGCATTTCACTGAATGCAAATCTTTTTCCATTTTTTTTTTTTTGGAAGGGTTGCCCCAGAGGTGCTGAGTCCTTTTACCCATGAACACTGGGTAAGTTACTTCCAAGAGCTAATGAGTCAGCGGGACTCTGAAAGTCACAGAGGCCACTGCCAGGTGGAAATGGGAAGAAGATGTTTTGAGAAGGCATGGAGACATGGAAACACATGGCCTGTCTGGAAATTCAGGCTAACATGTCTGGTACTTTTGTGGCTTAAAGAGTCACGCACATCAAGTAGCAGAGAAAGAAGATTGAAAGGTGAAGTCGGGCCAGGACTTGACCTTGAATGCTATGTTGTAGGAGGAAAAAAGAAACAAAATCATCTTCTTTTGATAGGCAGCCATCAAGGTGTCTGAGTGGAGAAAGACAGCATTTGTCCCATGATTTCAAAAACTTCCCCTGCTGCCCTTGAACGTCACAGCCCCCATGGCCGACCTTCGCTTTATAAATGTCGGCCAGGAGAGGAAGGGAGTTCCCCACACTCTGCACCTGCTTTCTGCATCCATGTTCTCATCCCTTTATTTACTGCCATTTCCCTGAACCTCAAAAATCCATTCATGTTTATTAATGACTATCTATAGCACATTGCAAGTGTGACATTTAAAAACTTGAAGTTGTTTGAATTAGGAGATTGCCAAGGAAACAAAAATCCCTCCACATTTGAAACCCTTTTAATCGTACCAGCTTCCACAGCTGTGGAACAAGAGCTCACGGGGGTTCAAACTCCAAAGTATTTGTCACAGGAAGGGGATCCAATCACAAAGTATTTCAAACATTAGTTTTTTTTGTTGTTTTTTCTCAGCTATTAATATGTCAAGGACTTTAATGGGAAAAGTCCATTGTCTCTAATGCAATGATAATACAATAAAATATGCGTGCACCATGGTGTGAGAATACCTAGGTGACGGTGACGCTCGTGCCAGCACAGAGCAGAGCAGAGAAAAGGCAGTGTGGGCTCCGTGTTGCCTGTGGGGCTGAACTCGACTTTGGTTTGAGACAGTCAGGCGGAAGCCACCCCAGCTTCCTGTCCTAAGGAGTCATTGTCAAGGTTCAAGGTGGTAGAACACACAAAAGACGTTCACTGTCTCCAAGCAAGTTCATGTCTACAGTTATTCCCAAGGGGATGCCACTGAACCCTCCCAGCTCCTCCCATTCCATGTCTTCCCATGTTTTCTTCCAGCCCCAAAGCAGTGCAGATGTGCCCACAGCAAAGGGGTCATTCTAGCCCTGTGGGCAGTACTAGTCTGCTTTAGCTTTGGTTGCCTTACAGTAGCAGCACCCCTAAATCTCACAGGGTCTATACTCTAAAGCATATTTCTAGCTCACTTTAAGTCCACTGAGAGTCCAGGTGGCTTCAGCACAGTTGTCCCCTCTGCCATTTGTTCCTGTTGACTGTGTGACTCAGGAGGAAAGGGATTGGGATGTGAGTGTTACTTTCTTACTGGACCCCGATGAAGTCATTCTCTGGAATGGCACAATATCTTAGGGAAAGCAGATTCTTCAGTCCCTCCTCTTTGTCCTCTCTCCTGTATGCCAAGAAACACCCTCCAGAACCCACCTCTATCTGTGTAATGATAAGATGTCATTATCTCAGTTTGCAGAGCACTCCTAGTCAATGTTCTTTCTCCTGTCTTTGCCAGGCCCCAGCTCTAGACAATATGGACCTGCTGACCTAACCACTCCTTCCCCAGAAAGAGCTGGCCAACAAAACTGGAGACTGGAAAAATAGGTGCACACGTCCAAGTCCACAGCCAGACCCCCATATCTAAAAGATCAGGATGCAAGAGGTGACTTTCCAATAAATGGGGATTGTGTGTTGATAATTCTTAGAATAAAGGAGAAGATGGCTGCAAGGGAGTCCTCAAATCCATCTAAGGAACACAACAAAATATTTACAGCTTCAATAAGTTATTTTCTGACTTCTAAGTGGTACAATTTTCAACATCTAAGGTACTGATTTCAGCCAGAGGAACTTCAACTTACTCAAAAGTAAAAATTTTGGTACACTTATGAGGGAAAGAGAGGAGGGAAGGAGAGGTGGAGAGGGGAGAGAGAGAGAGAGAGAGAGAGAGAGAGAGAGAGAGAGAGAGAGAGAGAGAGAGAGAGAGAGAGAGACTCTGCCTACGAAGAAGGAAGGAGGAAGAGAAGGAAGAAAAAACAAATGAAAGAAAATATTCCCTCTCTTTTTCTTACCTAGGAGAATTCACAACATTTGAGGACGTGCAAAGATCAGTTATCTAGTTCAATAACACTTTTTTTTTTATTGGTTGTTCAAAACATTACAGAGCTCAAGACATATCATCTTTCATACATTCGACTCAATTGGGTTTTGAACTCCCCAAATACATAATACAGACTCACTTCTGTTACATACTCACATTTTTACTCAATAACACTTTTTACAGAAGAAAATCTGAGGCTCAGAGAGGTAAAGAGCCTCTTCTGCAATCACAGAGCTAGTGAACAGAAGAACTGAATCGTCCTGCAGCACTTTCTCCTGCAGTATGTCATCTACATACACACATGAACAGCAGCTCTGAGGACTGGGGGACCTCCCTGGGCAACCCTCTCTGTGTCTGGAGAATCCAGTCCTGTGTTGGCACCCAGGCACTTGTCTCTGTGCTGGGAGGGCAGGGCTTGATTGAGCCCCTGGTCCCTGGCCAGAGCAGCAAGCAGAGCTGGGGCAGTGTCCAGGAGACAGCCCTGAATGGGAGGGAGGCTTCTGGCTGGGAGGGGCCTCCTGGCTCTCCGCTGAAGACTGTGTAGGAATGCTTCACAAGAAAAGATTGGGAAACCTCTCCAAGACAGTAAACAACTTCCACTGTTCAGTGGGTGGCCAAGGATAAACTACTCATGCAAATAAAATCTGATTAAATGTCTCCCCGCTACTTTCCCCCCTTCTCTCCTCCTCCTCTTTTTCTTTTTTCATAAACCACTAAGGTGATTTATTTTTTTTTCACATATCCAAACCTTGGCTATTTAGAAACCCTGTACATCTATTTCAGATGGAGTTAGTGGTGACGTCCAGGCATGATGATGTCCTCAAGTACCTGCCATCTTTGCAGATCCACCACTGTTTCCTGTCACTGAGCAGTAAGTCCATGCACTTCTGCACACGCAACAGTGGGTAGAGTATGGAGCTATGGTGGATTCAAATTCTCTGTCCCTCTCTAGCTGTATGTCATGAGGAAATTACTTGACGTTGCTGAGCCTCACCTTCCACAGTGAGAAATGATTTTGGCACATGAAATCATGAGGCAAATTCTGAGATGCATTCTATCACACAGATCTGTCTGGTGGCAATGTGTGTATCAAATACAAATCATTTTTTCATTCATTTACCATGCACTGACTTTATGGGCAAGGCACTCTTCTAGGTTCTGAGGGTCTAAGAGGAAACGGAAAATATAAATTCCCTATCCTTATGGAGACAGGCTTCTTCTAGGGAAGCTGCATGGTGCCTGGCACATAATAAGCACTCAGTTAATACCTAGAGAATGATGGCATAAGAAAAGTGAAACAGGGAGAAAATTTCCCAATATTATTCAATATATGAATATATAACATATCTAATAATCAGTCTGATGAAGAAACATAAACGGCAATTTTAAATAAGTCATTACAAGTTACATGGTGGTAAGAGGTATTTCACAAACTTTACTAATGGAGGTGATATTTGAGTTGAGAGTTAAATATATGTGAGATAGCAATCAGTGGATATTTATTAATCATTTATCCACTAAGAGCAGATTCAGATTATTTAGATCTCATACAAGCAGCAAAGAGGTCCCATTATTTTCAAACAAGCAAGTTACATGGAAAAGGGGCCCATGTCCCCACCCCCACTGCACTCCCTTCTCCCCCTGACCCATACCTGTGGCCTTCTGGGAGGTCCTCTGTGTTCAGATGGCAGAAGAGAAGAATCAGGCCTGGTTTCCAGATGGTCATGAAGAAGGTGCAGGCAGCACAAGGAAGTGGTGGACTGAGCACCGAAGCCCCATTCCAGCGCATTCCTTGGACAGTGGGAAAGGCATATCCTCCCAGAGGCAAGAACCTGGCTGTGCACTTTGACTGGCAGGAGAAATGGCCACACTGTGATTACATGCCATTCCACAGGTCAGAGAGCCGACGGTTCAGCGGGGTGGTCAGGAACACAGAAGGAAGTACGGTTTGTGTCCACGTTCCCACCTCCTCTACCAGGCCGTGGGCTCCTCCAAGGCAAGGACTGTCCGTCAGCCACGTTTCATTCATTTGGATGTTGGAGTGCAGACAGACACCCAAACCATGGAAAGCAAAGACAGGACAGGGTACTCTGGACAGGAAAGAAAAACACCTATCTGTTTGGCTTACAATTCTAGAGGACGTGGAGTTCAAGAAGGGACCCTGGCATCGGGCAAGAGTCTTTGCAGCATCTTGTCACGGTGGGAGGCAGCACGTGGAGAAAGTGGGCTTGGTGGCTCCGGCCTCCTTCGCCTCTTATACAGCCTCTAATGCCATCATGAGGCCTCACCTCAGGGCTTCATCTAGTCCACATTACCCACCAAGAGCCCACCTCTAAATACCATCAGCATATGAATTTGGGGATAAAGTTTCCAGCAAACGGACGTTTTGGAGACACATTAAAACCACAGTAGGCATCAATCTCTCTCTTTCTAAGTTCATTGTAAACTTCGTATCTAGGTATGAGTTCAGTAGAGTCAGTCCCATTTCAATGGTGTCTAGGAAGAAGCTACCTATGCAACACAGTAAAACCTAGTCAATCCGTTAGTCTATGTGACAGACAGGTATGAAAGAACAGACAGAACAGAAAGGAGAGATTTTAAGATGCCCCTTCTTGTTATTCTACTCTGTTTTTGTTTGTTTGTTTGTTTTTACTTTTCATAGAGATCAAGTATATCATCTGCTTTTACCCATTACAAACTTCATTGTTTTTGGTAATTATTTTAAGCAGTGTTCTCAGCTCCGCTCAAGTCAGGATCAAAAATTTTAGGTGGGGCTGGGGTCACGGTTCAGTGGTAGAGTGCTCACCTAGCTCTTGAAAGGCACTGGGTTTGATCCTCAGCACCACATAAAAATTAAATGAAATAAAGATATTGTGTCTAACTACGACTACAAAATATATTTTACAAACAAATTTATGGAACTGACAAGGTCATGGGTTCATTTCCATCCTGGGAAGGACTGGCCGATCACGCAATTATCTTGAAGTTGTGATTTTTGGATATTTTACAGGTAGACTGGGAACAACGTGACTAAGTTAGGAAAGATGCACTTCTTGGCATGGGTGAAATTAAAAACTCTGTGTACAGTGGTTTAAATTTTAAGTGTAAATGACTTATTTGGTTTGAAGCGAAGTCACAAGTTAGGCACATGAAAGTGGATCTAATGAGGTTTGCTTCACACTAGGCATCATGTCTATTTCCTTTCTACAAGCTGATAAATAATGCATCAATTGTAAACTGAAATTGTCATGCAAAAATGACCCTGGATTCCGAGCTCTTATGGAAGTCTTTTTGCATATTCTGCAAAAGGAATCAAGAACAAAGTCGACTTGCTTGGAATTAAATACAAAGTTAATGAACAGACTGAGATTGGACATTTCTCCTTTTTGAGTACACACACAGGCATACACACATACATATGCACACATATACACATACACATATGTATATACAATATGAAAATGTGCACTGTACATACATATATATGCATATACATGTGCACATATATATAGTATATAAATATAAAATTATGGTAAAATACATATGCTGTGTCATGTTAATTATTTCAAATACATGATTCAGAGGTATTAATTATAATCAACATATTGTGCATGCTTCATCAATATTTTCAAAACATGTCATTTCCCAAAACAGAAACTTTGTACTTATTAACCAGTAGCTCCTTGTCACTCCCTCCCCTCTCCCCTGGAAACCTATAATCAACTTTCTCCCTCAGTGATTTGCCATTCTAAGTATTTTACATAAGTGGAATCATAAAATATTTGTTATTTTGTGCTATTCATGCTCTACCATATATCAAAACTTATTACTTTTCATACCTGAACAATATTCCATTGTATGGATAGATCATGTTTTGTTTATCCAGACAACTGTTACGGATACTTGAGTTGCTTTTACCTCTTGACAATTATAAAAGGTGAGACTGAATTTTAACATATAAATAGAAATAGGTAAGATACCCCTTGAACTTTAAAAAATTTTTTCTGGTAGTCATGTATGGTGGCACACAACTGTAAAATTCCAGTGACTTGGGAGGCTGAAACAGGAGGATGACAATTTCAAAATCAGCCTCAGAAATTTAATGAGGACCTAAGCAATTTATCGAGACCCTGTCTCAAAATTTAAAAATAAACCAAAAGTGTGCTGGGATATGGCTCAGTGGTTAAGTGCCCCTGTGTTTAACTCTGGGTACAAAACAAAACAAAACAAAAATATCTTTAAGTGTTCCTTTTTCAAAGTTTTTATTCCCTCTCCCCAGAACAAAGAAATAAATAAACTGTACATTTTGGGAGAGGAGAAATTGAATTTTAAAGGACTAGTACAAATGAAAAAAAAATGACAGCTAATAGGAAAAAAACATAGTCTTTTTATGTTTTTGGAAAATAGTTAACAGACTTCTCTACTTGAAAAGGTAAATTCCCAAACTATTTAGTAGAAGCAGTTTTCTTTTAAAATTATCTTTCATCTGTATCTCCCTATGTATGAGAAGAAGGAACAGAGATAACACTCAACCTTTTCTTTTCCACTATTTGAATATTTCAGGAAAATAAAATGACCTTTATTGTCTCAAAAACTGAATTTTTTTTTTTTTTTTTTTTTTTTTTTTAGTTCAGAAAAAGCAAACTATTTCTCTTTACTCAACTCACCCTCTGGTCACCAACTATGTGGGTCTTTCCCAACTCCAAGCAATTCTCCTCAGGAGACACCAACTGGGTGTCCTCCAATTTATTTGGGTTTCCTAAGGCAGCATCAGATTCTGTGGCGTAGGGTCTTGGTCCCATGATTAACCCCACTTCAGAAGCCACTTGCAGGTCAAGGCTGCCACCTGCGCTTGTGGCCCAGCGGCTACAAATTAAATTCCTTGCAAACTCTTCCTCGGGGTCAATAAAAGCTACCACAACTCACAGAACTCAGAAAACAGCTTATGTACTCGATTCCTGGTTTATGATTGAAGGATACACTCAGAAACTGCCAAGTGAAAGAGTGCATAGCTCATGGTACAGGGGAGGGTCAAGAAGCTTCCCTGTCCTCTCCATGCACGCTGCCCTCCCAGGAACTACACATGTTCTCCAACTTCTATGGCTTGTGTATGAGATGCCCCCCCAAAGCTCCTGTGTTAATGCAGCAATGTTCAGAGGTGAGACGATTGGATGGTGAGAGGTGTGTGACCTAATCGGTGGATCCTAGAGGGGATGGATTGATTGGGTGATAACTGTAGCTGGAGGAGGAGGGTCATTGGGGACATGCCCTGGTTCACTTTTCACCTGTCCAATGTCTCTCCTCTCTTTCTGATTCCTTGTCATCAGGAACGGAGCAGTGCCCCTTTACCACACTCTTCCACATTGATGTTCTGCCTCCCTTGGGCCTAGAGCAATGGAGTGGTCAGACCATGCATGAAATCTCTGAAACTGTGAGCCAAACAGACTTTCCATTTTCTGCATTGTTATTGTTGGGTGTTTTGGTCACAGCCTTGCAGAGTTGCCTGGCAGGTCCACCAGAAGCTCTTGACTATGCTCTTCTGGGTTTTAGTGGATGCTTGGTTCAGGAGGATTGCTTGATAAAAACCAATGGGCGTTGGACATCAACACTTCCTTCTACACTGGCTGATTAAATAGCTGGTCACTGTTCACCAACTTTACTCTCTGTACATCTCTCTGTCCCCAGGACATCAGCAGAGGGAGAGTGGAAAAGAGGCAAAGGAAAACTTAGATCCTTAGGACAAGGGGGGTTCCCAGGGCAGCCAGCTCCCACCCTATGGTTGTTCAGAAGCTTTGCAAAGGTCTCTCCCTTCAGGTAAACTCAGGTGTGGCTTGTTATAAATTACCCCAAATTCTCTTCTCACATTTATGGCTCTTAACATGTAGAAAAATCCTAGGGTTTTAGGAGCTCTGAACCAGGAATAGGGATAAAGGTCCAAATAGAGTATATACCTCCGACTATATCACTTCCCATTTGCCCATGGCTCTGATTTAGGTTTAGAGGCATAAATTTGGTTTCAGATGTACTGGCCTTAATGTTCAGGGCAACGCAATGATATCTGAAGAAATATTCAGTCGTTGGCAGTGGATTTCTATGTATAGACCCTTTGCATGGGTGCACACAAAGTATGTTAAAAGAGAAATAATTGGAACAAATATACATACATTAAGGCTGTTCCCACAACCATTCCTTCAATAAAATGTCATTTCCATTTAGCACACCAGCAAACTGACCATCTGAAAGGGTTAATCAGAGTTGCCTAATATTACCCAGATTTTAAGTGAAGATGCCAACATTTAAAACCCAGTTTTCTTACCGAGTAGAAAATAAACAGATAAATAGAGAAAAGAAATGTAAATCACAGCTGAATTGGATACTTGAAGTGCAAATCAGAACTAGGTACAGTCTTTAATTGTGTGGAAAATGTAAATTGCTACTAAAGATAGAACTTCCAA
This sequence comes from Ictidomys tridecemlineatus, assembly GCF_052094955.1. NCBI lineage: Eukaryota > Metazoa > Chordata > Mammalia > Rodentia > Sciuridae > Ictidomys > Ictidomys tridecemlineatus. The sequence goes on from NC_135485.1 coordinate 7,021,372, forward strand.
ATTAAAGACAGTGGAAATAGAATCTGCCATGCATTCTCTTTTGAATTCTGTGTACAGCTTTTAATATCCAGTGTTAAATGCCTCAGTAGCATTCTTTGATGCTTGACAAATTGTCTAAGAGGCGTGATGGGTCTGCCAGGGTTTGTGCTTTCCTAACATGAAGTTGACCCCAACCCACAATCTGTTCAAAGTGTGTCTTTCCTCACATGGTTTGGTTGAGCTATAATAAAATTCAGAGGAAGCAGCACTGGAATATATGCTTGCATCCTATTTATGGATCAGATAGATCTATGCAAAATCATTTCATCACCATCACATATAATCAAAAGATGGGATTGCAAATAATTTATCACCTTAGGTCAAAGTAAGTCCAAGGAATTATGGTAACGATGTCTTATATTTGCATAATGAACCTTCAGATTATGAAAGCTTATACCTATATTAATCTCCCATTTTAAATATGATCAAAGATCTATCAAAGAGGTGTTATGTCCATTTTCCTGGGTTGGCATTGTTGAAGCAATATAATATGACGATCCTTTCCCTAAGCAACACTTTCCACTTTTGTTTGGGCCTTTTAGAACACTCCGGCCCCAGCCAGCTACCATATAAACCACAAGTCTGCCACACTGTGATGTTGGCCACAACTTCAAGTTGGCCACATAGCAAGAGAGAGGGAGAGGGAGAGAATGATGCCTGGTCTCTACCCAGGCATTGCAGTCATCTCAATGTGGGCACCAAATGGGATTAAAGAAGACACCTTGGGCATCTTCTCAGTTCAACCTTCTGATGACTTCCACCTTAGCCACCATCTGACCATAACTGGATGAACCCCAAGTATTCCTGCCATCGGCGCCTACTAATTCTCAGAAACTTAGGAGATAATAAATTTTTTCTTTAAACCATCACGCTTTGAAATGGTTTGGTACACAGGCATATGTAACTGGTACAACAGGTCTGCTAAAGTTTTATTGGTTTTCCTCCCACACCCAAAACACTGCTAAATAGGGAGCATAAGTGTAGTCAGCAACTCCCAGCAGAGAACCATGTGAGGCATGGGTTTGCACAGTCAGCACGGGTCTTCCCTTGGGAAGCCAGTAAATAGACCACAAATACATGGCTATGCAGTGTGGTCATGTGATTTCCAAGTTGGAAAAATCTAGAAGTATATAAGACAAAATATTGACAATTGTTATCCCTGAATAATCTTAAGGGAAGACTGGTTATTATACAATGGAAATGTATTCCTGGATAACAAAAGCCTTTAATTCTGTTCTTTTTGAAGTAAGATTTATAGACTCTGAGCATCAGCCAAGAGGGATGGGCTAGTAAATAGACTTAAGTGTCTATATCACTAGCATATTTTCTAAACAAATTACATCAAATTTAACAGTTTAAACTAGCATGCATCTATCTCCTCAGTTTCCATGGATTGGAGGTTCAGGTATGCCCCAGCTCTGTTTTTCATTTCTCCAAGGACCAATCAAGGCTTCAGCCAAATTATTCCTCATCAGGAACTCTGGGTTCTATCCATGCTTGCAGGTTGTTGGAAAAATTTAGTCCTTTGCCATGTCACCCTCTCCCAGGCCTCTTTCACACAGCAAGTGATACCTCCAAAGCCAGTAGGGCATCTCTCTCTCTCTAATCTGCTAACATGAAGTCTGTGAACACATTAATGTAGCCACATCCCATTACCTTTGCCACATTAAATCCTAACCAAGAGAGTAGCTATCCCACCTTCATCTCATATGCCTCCACATTCAAGAGGAGGATGCTCACTAGACAAGATGTATATAATAGGAGGCAGGTGTTTGGGGGACCATCCACGAATTCTGCCTATCACAGTCTTTGGCTGATACTTAGCCTGGGTTGCTGATTTCCTTCTTAACCTCTTTGTGTTCTTACTCTTTCCATGGATAGATATGTTGAAAAAGAGTTTCTCTTCTTCATTGAAAGGCAGGGCAGCCTGGAGGTTAAGTATGCTAGCTATCAGGAGACTACTTGGGGAACATTTCTAGCTCTGTCATTTAGTAGCTATGACTCTGGACATAGGTTTGTGCTTTGGTTTTCTCATCCATACAAGAAGGCTAAGGTAGTAATAGCCTCAGTGGTGAATGTGAGATTGCATAAGCTGGTGGTATCCAGCTCACTCATCTGCCTCCTAGTCAGTATTCAGCTCTTTACCCCTTTACCCTCTGTAGAAGATGACACATGAAGAAGAGCTTACCAGGAACCACAGACAGTTGCAGCGCAGCAGAAGAGAATTTATGAAATGATGATCTCTTATACTTGAACCTTGTCCATGATCCATATTTGGACTCAAAGGATTTTTGAAAAAAAGGAGTTATTACTCCAGTTTTCCAGAAAGGTACTAAAAGTTCAGAGAAGTTCATAAACTGTCCAAGTTCATGTGGCCATGAAAAAGGTTGAACTCCATTTCAGTCAGCTTTTCCACTGCTGTGACTAAAGCACCTAACTAGGACAATTGTAGAGGAGGAAAAGTTTATTCAGGGGCTCAGTTTCAGAGGTCACAGTCTATAGATAGCCGGCCCCATTCCTTGGGGCTGGAGGTGAGGCAGAACAACGTGGCAGAAAAATGTGGTAGAGGGAGATAGCTCACATGATGATCAGAAGCAGAGAGACTCCACTCTCCAGACATAAAATATACACCCCAAATCCAGGCCCCCAGTTCCTACTTTCTCCAGCTTCACCCGACCCACCTTCAGTTACCACTCAGTTAATCCAGTCAGTGGGATTATTTCAAAGACCGGGCAAAGACTCATAATCCAGTCATTTCTCCTCTAAACCTTCTTGCATTGTCTCACCCAGAGCTTATGGGGGACAATTCACATCCAAACCATAACAAGCTAAATTTCTAAATCCAGGTCTTCCTAATCCAAGGTCAGTGAGAAACCAACATAAGAAAGTGACAATAGATGTATTTCTCATGACACCAGGTTGTAGAGCTGAGATCCATGGAAGGAAGTGAGGGGGATGTAGGCTTTGGTACAGGAAATCTGAATTTCAGTAGCCCACTTTGGTGATAAATGGGTTGTCTTAGAAAACACTGAACTATCCATTAGCTATACATTTAAGAGGAGACTGCAAAGTATGGCATGGTGGAAAGAAATTGGTCATTTGGATGATTTACTTAGTAAATAAATATTTGTAACTCTATGCCAAGTGTTGCACTATTTGCTAGCAGTATGATAAGCAACCATGTGGAATTTGGATGGATTATTTCCCCAGAGGTTTTGTGAGTACTGAATAAGAGAGCGTGTTGGAAAGCACCTACCAGTACCTGGGTCAGAAAAAGTATTCCCAGGAAGAGGCGAGGTCCTGAGACTGGGAGGAGGTGGACAGGATTTTCACATTAGATTGACAGCTAGACTAGAGTACCATTCAATCCACAAATAAGTACTTTCTACTTACTCTTGAAACTATTTTGCATCTAACCAGACACCATGCGAGGTGCCAGGAGGTAGCAATCCAAGGAAGACAAGTCCATGTGCTAGTTCCAGGTGAAGTACATAGCCAGAAGAGAGAGATGCCATACCCTATATTACAAGATGGAGCAAGGCATCTGTATTTGTGGGATCAGAAATATTTCATGAAGTTGAAGTCGATATTGGACATTGATGCATTGATACTATTTTAATAGTCAGCTTATTGGTTAACAATTTCCTCTACTATTATATTTAATACTTCTATATGCCAGCCAATAAAACAGCCTTATTTTATGCTGTCTCATTGAATTGAAAGGGTTGTAATCCTCAGCACAGGTTTTTCTGTGCAGAAGCAAGACTAGACTGTTCACACACCAACCGCACTCCCCACACTCCCAGTTAGACCCTACTCTCAAACCACCCCCCAGAAGAGGGGTCATCATTTTCCAGACATCTCCAAGTAAGGCTGCTCCTACTAAAGGACAGCCTTAAGAAATAGCTTGGGATGAGCTATTAGTAGCCAAACTTGTTACACACAGGATAGGAGCACTACCCTGCAAGTCGGATCTGAATGGGGCAGGATCAGCTCTAGTCATAGATGAAGTGTGGGGGCGGGCACAAAAGCAAAAGGGATCTCTGCTGACTTGTTCATAACCAGCTTTTTTGTGGGGGGGAGGGTACCAGGGGTTGAACTCAGGGGCACTCTGTCTCTGAGCTACACCCTCAGCCTTATTTTGTATTTTATTTAGAGACAGGATCTCACAGACTTGCTTCCCCTTCCTCGCTTTTGCTGAGACTTGCTCTGAATTCGCCATTCTCCTGCCTCAGCCTCCAAAGCCACCAGGATTATAGGCGTGCACCACCACACCCAGCTTCAAAATTAGTTTTGATCTGTCTCCCAAAGTCCCTAAATTCTCTTAACCACTCAGCCACATCACATATGTGGCAAAGGTATACGGTTTATCAGATCTTTTTCTCATTGAATTTTTCCCCAAACAGAATGAAACATCAACCCATTTTTACAAAAATGGAAATTAAGGCTTTGAGAATTAGCTTAAGGCCACAGGACCAAGACCTGGCTTTTTGGCTCTGATTATTTTTCTCTTCCTTTGTCAAACTAGGAATTGGGGGAAATGGAGCCGAGACCTTGATATCTGAGGAGCCCAGGCTACTTTGTTTATCAAACTACACTGTCAAGCAACTCAACTGAATGACATCTTAAGTCTGACTCCTGTCTCCTGTGGCTCACTGGGGAGCCTGCACTGGCCTTTCTCTCAAACTCAGGTCTCCTACGTGAACTTCTGCTAGCAGGAACATGTTCTATCAGCTCCCTGTGGCACTGAATCACAGCCACTATTTGCTCAAAGGGAACCTTGGCACCCCCATCTATCCGTCTCACATCCCAGATTCCCACAGTTCCCTTGACAACCCTGCCCTGCGGACAGACCCAGGACCCTGGAGAAGATTCCAGAGGTAACAAGAAAGGACCTTGTCATCACATGCAAACCCCTCTGTTATGGGCCAGGCTACATGAGCCTAGATTTGGTCATTACCAAACAGACTCCATCTTACCCTGAGACCCCACATCACGTAAAACTGCTTCTTCCCTGGGAAAGCCCTGCCTCTCTACCCATCAACAGTCGCTTAGCTTAGCATGTTTGGCAACACAAAATGGCAATTCTTATGCAATGTAAAATAGTTCTCTCTTTGGTTCCCATTTTTCTTGGACAATGTACCCTGTCAGAGATTGGTTTGTCTAGATGTTGGTAACCATTCTTTAACTTGGGCTCAACTAGGGACATTTTGACCCACTCGCTCTTCTGCTTATGATTTTAGATCTCATGACATTTGATTATGGTTTTGAATCATAGCGACAGCCACTTATGATTAATATGGTTTGGGACTATAAAAGATATACTCTGACCCCAGGAGGGGGTCAAAGGGTGAAGACTTGGCTGTCAGTTGGTGGATCCAGACCCCCGGCTGGTGAATAAAGTTTCCGTCTCCTGCTCTAAGATGGACTTGGTGATTTATTGCAATCTCGCCATAACACTTCCATGTCTGAATTTGACTTTTCTCCTCTGTAAAATGAGTGCACCATATCCTACTCATCAGAGGTGTTATGTGAGTTAGGAGCAACACATTTAAAATACCAAGTACATAGCAGGTGTGTAATAAATGATAGTTATTTTTATGCAACACACCTGCACAGGAGCCAAAGATACACGGGTGCATGATAAATAATCTTCCAACACCTCAGCCTTTGGAAAGCAGCTGTTGAGGCCACAAGTGCCTGATAGGTAGTGGCTGCTCAGGGGATATAACGGATTCCCACTTGGCATGCCGGCTGGATAAGCCTCTCCCTGCACCCTCCCACCTTTTCCTCTCCCCACTGTTGATTCCTCAAGCTGTCCTTATCCCCAAATCCAGTTCAGATGACAAGATTGCTTCCCATCTTTCTGACCCCACAGACATTCCTCCCCAAAGCCTTCCTATAAAAGGGCAGGGGCTTCGAGGCCCACGAGTAACTCTAGGTCATAGCTCTACCATGTGCCCTTTGGGGACATTCTTCATTTCTTACTATTTCTGAGAAGCACTGGTGGAGCAGTACCTGCCTTGTCTCACCTCTGTGATCCTCCACGCCCACATATCCCATCACTGGACCCGTCTTTCCTTGGAGCAGGCAATATTCCTTTCCTTCCAGAAACATGATTTGCAGGCAGGACCCTTTCTTATAGCTCTTCTTACTCCCCTGTTTTAATGGGGCTCGTGGATTCCTTCCAGGGATGTGGCTGAATTATCATGCGTGCATTGCACTGCCCTGTCTGTACACAGCTCAGTGACATTTTTCTTGCCCTCCTGGCTTCCTTTTCCTCTTAATAAAACCCAAAATAGTTAGTGACAATTAATTCTGTTATGCTTCTTTTTTTTTTTTATATCCACGCTTGGTTCATAATAGGGGCTCAAAAGAAAAATACAATTTTAATGAGTGGTGGTGACCTCTGACCCCACCCCAGAGGCAACAGGCCTGTGCTGCCCTCACCCCCTTTCAGCAGACAACAGTCTACAGGATAGGGGAGGCAGCTGTGCTCAATGCCACATCTCTTTTCCCCCAAACTAGCCAATTTGCAGCCTGAGAGCGGTGCTAACAGAATTGCAGCACTCTCTGATTCCTGGAGGAAGGATGAGGCAAGCACTGTCCTGAGCCAGGAACACAAGTACCATGAATCTTTCCAATCTCGAGCTGAGCCTTTGTTCAGCTGGTCTCTGGAAGGAGCCTTCATGAAAGCCTCCAGACTGCCCATGGGCTTTGGTAGAGGCAGGAACCTCACTCCCTCCAGTTGGCAACTGGCTCTGTTAACAGAATTGATATTAGGCAGGCTCAGGAGGAACCAACTGTCATTTGGCTTCTGAGACTTTGCATTTTGGACCTACCAGAATAGGCCTGGGTCTACTGTGGTATCCTCTGAATGTGACAGTGCTCATATGAGATGGAAACACCTGGGGTCTGAAGTTTGGGTTTCTTATTCCTGTTCCTTCCCCACGATTAGCAGGTTGAATCAAAAGTGGATAGAGCTGCTACTGGGAACCTCGACCCCTTGCTCATGATAGACATGCACGAACAGTCTCTTAGTTAAGACTCTACCTCCAGGCCAGAAGTTTCACCACTTTACACTGGGTCACTCCTGCTTTCCACTACGCCAGGTCTAGCAGCTTGTTCATGTCCCTAGTTGTGGTTCTGTCTTCTTCTATTCCTGGCTGTGACAGTCCAGGCTTCAATCACACCATCCTCCCTAGGAAATGGGTATCTGTGGGTGGTGTGCAAAGACCATCCTCTTCAGAATCAGAGATTCTCAGGGGAGAGTTTTCTCCCAGTCACTACTGTCCTGGATAGCCTTGGGAGCTTGATTTCACCTTTTTTGGCCCACTCATTTCTTTAGTTCTTAAATGAATGTGATCAAAGCAAAATCCATCAATGCGTTACAGAGGAAAGTACTCTGGGTATTGCTTCATACAAGTCCATGGGAAGTTCTGCTACAAATATTCCTATTACTCCCTCTGGGGAGATGGTATTTTAATGGCAGCCTTAATGGGTTCTGAAGAGGAAGGCTCTCTTTCTGCAGCCTGTGCACGGCCTGGGGTGGAGCATGGGCCATGCTAAGGTCAGGTCAGGCAGGAGCTGCTGAAACACAACCAGGATGACTCACTTCCCCGATAAGGCTGCTGAGAAAAATGCAGGCTCCTTCTTGCCCTTCCTCTAGCAGGGGCACACCTCTCAGGGCGGAAGGCTTTTGGCACCAGAAAAAAAAAAAAATGTCAGGTCAAGTCAGGAAGAGCTAACCATCTCTGAATCTGAGCTTTTCCTCTTGAGCTTATAAACAGTAGGTATTAATAAATACATACATAAATAAACAACCTATACTTTAGCTGTAACTGAACTCCAAGCCCTGGCTTATAATCAATGTGACCCTGGCCACATTCCTCATGTTCTTGAGACTATTCCCTCCTTTTGAACTTGCCATAATAATTCCCTCATCTTGAAGGTACTTTGGGAAGATTCTCTGAGTTTTGGGTACAGTGATTGATTAATAAATGCCTATTTTTCTTCTTTTCCTTAAGAATAAACCATGTCCCAGAAAGGAATTTATTTTGCTTGTCTTTTCTCTCTTCATCTAATGAATATGTTTCCAAATTCATAAGAAAAAATATTCAACCTATTTGACTGTAAAAATCTGGCTGATTGAGGAGGGCATGAGAAATCTAAGGGTCTGAGCAGGCTCCCCACCCCAGCAGCATGCCTATTCAGGGGACAGAAGTGAAACTCACTCTGGAAGCAGGTGTGGGGGCTTCCTCATGTCTGTCCCCCAAAATGTACTCTTTCACTTCTCAACTTCAACCCGTGGTGGTTTAAACTTTCTTTCACATTCAGAACTCCATATCTGGAGGTGATTTTAGAACATGCCCATATTTAGGTCTCAGTGTGCGGGATACATGTTCATAACTGCAAATTGATATTTTAGGAAATAGATAAATGCCCAGACTAAGGCAAAGGCTATACCTTTAGTCAGATTTTCACAGAATCTACAGAATGGAGACAGACACAGATTTGACAATTTTGTTTTCTATTCCAAGTAGCTTTCTGGAGGTCAGTTGCCACCCGGGGCCAAGTACACAGCCCCAAGACCATTTTGAAAGCCAAGGATTTAATCCTGTTTATTGTAGGTTTTGCCCAATGATGAGATCAGAAATATGTGCAAACACCCTTTGAGGCAAAGCTGGATGATAGGGATCTTCTTGCCAGTTATTTCCCTGCTTCTCCATCCTTAATATCACCTTATCCACTTTGTACATAGGGTTAAAATTCACATTCAGGCTGATGTTGGGAGTGGGTAAAAGTGCCAACTCCAAAAATAATAGGGAATCTCAGTGAAGATACATCTTACAATGCAAGTAGGAAAAAAAAATAAAGCTGATGACCACAGTGAAACATTAAAAATTAAAAGAACCAAACAGAAAGGAGAAGAGGGAAAAAGGACCATAATAGCCATGAAGACATTTTTTTTTCCAAGTAACAGAAGAATATAGATTCTGCAATGAATGCAACACAGATAAAACTGTTCTGAGTTGGGGGCAAGTTAATTATATTCAAGAAAAGACATCATTTCCAGAAAAATCTATTTTTTTTTCAGTGAAATAGTTTAGTTCCTTCATATAGAGACATATTACACAATGTTAACAACCATGAAAAACAATACAAAATGCCCTCCATTTAACAAGTAGAAAAATATAACTAGTATATATGGCAATTGTGAATCTAATACTGTACAGAAGTAATTTATGGATTTTTACAAATAAATTATAGCTTAAATGCCCTTTTAAAACTCTTTTTCCCTCTAGATGTACAACCAGAAGTTACAATTGGAAAGGCTCTGAGCCTAGCTTAATGCAAATCAGTGCCAGTCAAATGTCCTGCCCACCAGCTCGAAGAATTTCTTATTTGGCTCGTGGAAATATTCATGCAGTTTGTTGAGTAGTTTGGGGTCGACCTGGGGGTGAGCCCGGCCTTTGGACTCATGTAAGCAGCGGTCCCGGCCACTGTCCCTCAGACAGTAAAAGCCCTTGGTTTTGTTAAAGTAGAAGTTCGAGGCGTTGATCTGGGGCGACAGCTTCAGGAACCTCTCGACCTTCTGGATCTCGGGGAAGGGGTTCCTGATGAGGCGGTCGCCGTCCACGATGTGGATGTGGCGCAGCGGGAAGAAGCGCAGCCAGTTCTGCATGTGCACGTGGTAGAGGCTGCGGTTGAGCGCCTTGTAGTCCACGTTGAGCCGGCCGTCGCGCAGCAGGAACTCCTCGATGGACGGGTAGGGCTTGCGCTTCTGCATGTGGTTGTAGAACACTTGGGTGTAGTCTGACAGCACGCGCTCCGACGGGTCTCGCAGGATGAGCAGCAGCCGGATGGAGGGGTTCATGCTGTGGACTCTCTCAGGCACTTTGGGCGACGTGAAGTAGGCGGGGGTCTTTTCCACCGTGAGCTGGTGCGGGAAGGAGAAGGGCATCTGGCTGAGGTACCAGCCCAGGCCGTGGCTGTAATGCTCCTCCCAGTCGAAGAAGTGCACCTCGTTCTCTGCGGCTGCCACGTCGGGGTGCAGGCTGAGCATCTCCAGCAGTGCGCGGGTGCCGCCCTTACGCACTCCGATGATGATGGTCTGCGGTAGCTGCTGGGCAGAGCCGTTGGTGGCCCCGCTGTCTTGCATGTCATCCCCGAGGGTGCCTGCTTTCCGCAGGAGCTCCTGCTGACTGGGCTCCATCCCGGAGGCGGCAGGGCGGGAAGGCACCAGCTGGGGCTGTGTCACCAGCAGCACCGCGCCCAGTAGTAGCGCGGCCATGCTGGACACCACGGTGGCTTCACTGGGCCCCGCACCGCTGGGTCATGAAGCTCTCAGCAGGGAATGCCTCCTAGTCAGTGGTGCATGAGCGTCCCAGGCTGCCAATTACTAAGGAGGAAAGGGAAAATATTAACCCCCAATAAACACAGGAATAATCCAGGTGACAACTGTAGACCTGGGTGCTATATCCACCTCCCCAGGACTGACTCTCTTTCTGTATCCTGTAAAGCAGGGGGTGGCAGACATTCTCAGTAAAAGCCTAGAGAGTAAATATTTTCGGCTCTGGAGGACATATGGTCTCTAAGGCAACTCCAGTTCCAACTGTGCTGTTACCCATCTAAAGCAACAAAAGAATAGACAAAGGAATGGGTGTGGATGGACTCCAACCAAACTTTCTCTATGGATGCTGAAATTCCAATATTAAATATTATTCATATTACTATTATTCTCTTTTATTTGTTTTCTTTTTGCAACCACTTACATGTTTGGCTTGCTAGCCCCACCCAAACAGGACCAGACTTGCCCCCACCAGCCATAATTTGCCAACTTCTGATATAAAGAAAAGAGTTGGAAAAATTCTTTGGACTTCAGCAAACGTCAGTGAAATATCTAGCACCTGGCAGCCCCTCCTGGCACAGGGGCAGATGGTGCAGAAGCAGTCTTTGTTTCTGCATCCCACCTCCCCAGTAAGGGGCTCCTAATTTAATAGGGCAGATGAACCCATGTCCAAGACTGAGTCCCAGCTCTTCCCCCAGCACCCAGTCATTGCCATGGCCTCTTTGTGGAGCAGGGTGCTTCTCAGCAACTTGATTCTGGCTTGATTCACGTGGTACCATGTGAACAGACAATGACAACACCCAGACCAAACCCTTTCTCAAGAGCTTTGCATCCAGCATTTGTGCCATCACCATGAGAAGAATGTGATCTGGCCAGCTGCTGATCTCAGGGGGAAGGTGAGAGATTCATGCACCAGAGTGGCCCCGCAAGTCCACTATGTACAGCACAACTGTCCTGGTTCCCGAGAGAGAATATGTGATTGTGGTTTTGAATCACGGAGTCTGGGCTGGTTTGCTTTGCGGATGAATCTGTCAAATGATAACAGGTGCAACCTGACTCCAGGCAGCAGGGTGCTGTATGTTATGATGGGAGTTCTGTGGGGTTCTGTGAGGACACCTGTTCTTTCATTTGCCTGAAACAACTGGGAAAGTCTGCAGAGAAAAGGAAATGTTTGAAGTAGGCCCAGAGGGATTAAAAAGGTGAGGCTACCAGAAAGAGCAAACGGCCTTCTTGTGTACCAGGCTTTACAATACATAAAGTGGCTCACGGTTGTCTCAGATGATTGTCATCACAACACTCCAGTGTAAGAGAGGAAACCAGGAAAACTGTCACCACCACTGCGTAGATACAAGGCCTGTCTAAGGACACACATATTTCACCTTTTTCAAAATTCAGAGCCTAAATTCAAAACCCTAATGCAGGGTTCTCTTTCCACCAACTGCCTCCCCTCTGCCAAATGTCTCCTATGTTGGGATTTATCACATTCAGACAATAAAGTCCCTTAAGGTCACAGAGACTGTGGGGCTAGAAGCTAAGGGCCCCAAACGTGGACAAGCGTCAAGGGTTGATGCTTTCTATACAACAACCTGTGTGTGAACTCTCCCCAAAGGGAGATTGGAAGCTTTCATATAAGTTATTCCTGTTTAAACACATTAAGGGAAGAGTTGGAGGCAGGCCCAGCAAGGGGATTGTAGGGTTTAGAAAGCCAGGAAAACTCTTCTGCACCAAGAGGATTCCTCAGGTTTAAAACTCACTTCATTGGTTTAAAACATTATTAGACTGTATAAACAAAGGACAAATCCAGGGCTTCCATTTGGATGATCAAGCCAGTTGATGTATCTGTCTCAGGTACAGGGTTATAGGCTTTGGAAAACATATTGAAAGTGAGCAATGACTAGTTGGACACAGAGAACATGGGAGTAGGGATCATCAGCCACAAAATTCTTTAGGGGAAATAGTCTCTAGGGAGGCCTAACAAAACAGCAGGTGTTTCTAGTTTGGTTCAGCTACTGGGATGAGCTGCATGCAACATGCAACGGGTCCTTTGCTTTACTCAGCTGAAAGTCTCAGACTGTTTCGAATTTCACTTCCTTCTCAATGCTCATGTGGGTCAACCAAACGGACCAGTTGTGTTTGCTCTTTACATGTTTGGGGGTGTGTATGTATACCTGTGTCTGTGGGCATGTGTGCTGGGGTGTGTGTGTGTGTGTGTGTGTGTGTGTGTGTGCTTGTGTGCACTGGCAATTGGTGGGAGAGGGCGAAGTGAGGGAGGCAGTAGCTCCTATGCGCTAGAGAGCAGCCTCTGTGTAGTAGGTCCTGCTGGCCCCTCTCTTAGTTCTGCATCCAGACTCAGGAAGCAATGGGATGCGAATTATTCAACACCTATGGGACAGAGGCAGCAGCCAGAGCTGAAATTTATATTATCTGACTCTATATCGGTGCTCTTTCCACGCTAACACCAGGCATTCTGGTCAGCAGAGTGTGCATCTGGGATTTCTCCCTAAAGGGGAATTGCCAGCAGACAGCAGAGAAGAAACTAAATATAGTTTGTCCTTTATTAAAAAAAAAAAAAAAGAAAAAACTGGGCAGTTAGTAGTTTAAAATTTCCTGGTTTCTGCTTTAACGCTTTCCAAAAATGAATTTACTTATGTCTAGTTGTTTTTCATTCCAAAAATATTTGAGGTGTGTGGGAAAAAATTCAGCTAATGTCCTATATATGTACATGAAATAGATGTAAACATGTACACACACATATACAGGGCTCTCGACACAGCTATAGATACATGTTTAATAGGTCTTTGATGTGTGTATAAAACTGTATGTGTATGCACGTCTAAATATAACATATATTCATTAATACATATAACATATTAACATATGTAATGTAGTAAATATGCATAAACAGTAGCCACTGGGAGTTAATTTCTTGTCATGGTTTGTCACTTCCTAGTGACACACACAGAATTTCCGGGCCTTTTCATGACATTCTCAGGCCAGGAAAGATCTTCGGGTTCAGGTGAGCTGATAAGCCCATATCTAGGCCATTTGGACCTTGACATGGGATTTCAAACCTCAAAGCAGAAAACAGTCCTTAGTCCTTGCTTTTCATTTCATTGTTGAGGAGGCCCCGAGGTGACTTGCCCACAGTCACGGAGACTCTCTGGGCCTAGAACTTTTGGGTCCTGAACTCTAACCCTGTAGTTTGGAGGCCACTGTCTCCCAAGAAAATGGTCTTAAGGTAAAATGATGACAGCGTTTTGGGGGTCCTAAAGAAGAAAAGCCCATTTCCACGTACCCAGCAGTGACAATGCCTCAGCCACCAACACCCTGGGTACATGCATCAGGTGTTGAACACATCCATTTGTTCTTTTCAGTAGAGGGGTCTGAGGGAAGCACACAGGCTGTGCAGTCAGAGTCCTGGCTCTAGTTTTGATTTTAGTGAAAGCAACTTAGCCTCTCTCAGTTTCTTCATCTTTTAAATGATAACATTTCCACCACCCTCCAATTATTACTCTATCTAAGGGTGAAATAAGATAAAATGTACTAGGGCTGTCCAACAAAAATATAGTGTGAGCTACATCTGCACTTGTAAATTTTCAAAGAGCCACATCAAAAGCCAACTAATGTATTTTTGGTAACCCAATATATCCAAATGCCATTGCTCTGACATACAAGCTCTATAAACAATGAAGAAGCTGTTATGCATCCTTTGGTACTAAGCCTTGAACACCAAGTGTGTGTATCTCTCCCCTCACTGCTCACCCCAGGTCCACATGACATGCAGCAACTGAGGTGCAGGGCACAGAGGGCAGTGGGCACAGCCGTGCTCTTCATCTGAAAGCTCTCTCATCATAGTGAGATGCTCTCCCCTCTCACAGAGGAGGAGCTCTTGAGCAGAACAAGGACCAAGAAAGTGAATGTGCACTTGCAAAGAGCAGAGATCCATGTACTATTCCCCCACAAGGAATGAGCCAGGTAATACTGAACACCAGCCACTTCTGAAATTTGGGAGACCATAGCTGCTAAGGGCTTGGAGACAGAGTGCTCCACGGCACCTGGAGTAGGAGCCCAGTCCCTTGGCAACTGCAAGGACCACATCTCCCATCTGAGCATTTGCATTAGGCAGGCCCTGGGCTGGCAGCTCAGCACACCACTATCTTTCTGCTCACCTCACCATGATCCCTCAAGGACAAAATCTTAGGGTCAAAACCAAGGCTCAGAGGAATGAAGTGGTCTGTGGAGGAAGCAAGAGGCAGAACTAGGGATCAAACTCAGCATGAGAAGGCACAGTGGAGCCTTGCTCCTTGGCGAGGCCTGGGGTTAGTCACCCCTGGGTTTGATTCTCCACCAAGAACCAGGGCATCTGCTTTCTGGTCACTGGGCCTCTTGGTTTTCCTTCAGTCCTCTTGAACATCTGCACCTGGCACCAATTCTTGGCTGAAGGGCAGGGTTTCTTTGAAGAGCCAGCCTGGCTAGCATGGGCAAAGGGAACCCTCCTTCCTTTTGCAGAGGGACAATAGGTCCCAAAGGGAGGTCTGGCCACCTTTTCTGTTTACTTCCCTTATCAGGGAGGTTGCTTTCTGGGTGTTGCAGTGACAAGCCAGTCCCTGAGTTTCAAGACTTCAAAAGCCCCAAGTCCTCTCCATGAGCAGCACAAGAAGATCTTGACTGTGAAGATACTGACCACACACCAGGCAGAGGACCACAGCAGTTTCCAGAGGGAGGCTTCCCTTGCCCTTGGAATTCGTTCCAACTTCTTTCCTAGGTTGGAGACGGCTAAAATGGGACCAGACTGCCCCGCAGGCCTCAATGTGGTCCTACAGCCAAGCTCCAGCCCAGGGCACCTCTCTGTCCCTATGAGCCCACCAACTGTGGCCATGGAATCTTCTGCTCCCTTGGCTTTCTGAGGCTGGCTCTTTCTTGTCATTTGGATTTTATTTCAAACACCAGCTTTCCCTGCAAGCATGAGCCCACCTCTCTCTTTTAATCACTTCCTGTCACATCATCCCACATTCTAGTCCTCATATACACATTGCTTGGGGACTGCCTGCACTTAGCACAGCACACTGTCACTCTGTTGGTGTTTCGTCTGCCTCTGCTGCATAGCCCAGGGTCTGGTGTGATTTCTAGTACTTGGTACATGCCAGAGGCCCTACTTGCTGCCTGAAGTCTTCCAATACCGTGGACACTTAGGCCAATGACTAGAAGTTACTAGGGAAGGGTTTTAATTTAGCAGAAAGAGAAACTTGACAGTTTATGCAAACTACTTCATCAAGTATTAGCAAGTCTTCCCTCCCTAGAGAGTCAAGTGGAAACCAGATGTTGAAAGGAGGACTCCCCACTCCTACTGGTGATTGGACTCAATCACCTGAGAGTCTAGAAAACATTTTAATTAAAAAGGAGGGAAAGCTATGAAATAACCCTTCGAAAATATTTTAATTTTCTCCTTAAGTCTCCTTATTACATAATTCACATCATGACCTAGATTTCAAATGTAATTAACTATAATATATTCTCTTAGTCCCACCACTGGAAAAGATTCGTGGATCAAATGAAGTATGTAGAATATTTCATGAGAGGTAAATTGAATGCATTAGGAACAGAGACACCTGCCATCCCCCTGTCTGCAGGCCAGCTTCTCAGACCCCGACAGGAAGGTGACTTGGCTGGCATGGGCGAAGAACCAACCGTCTATGGAACACAGGGATCAAAACACTCAGCCCAAGTAGTTTATGGGATTTAACAAGAGGTGGAAAGGGAATGATCACTTGCTGAGCATCATTGTGTGCCTGGAGGTAAGGTGATCATTTGCATATAAATTCTTTCTTCTAAGACTTGCCACACTATGGAGAGGTGGCTGTTTTCACTTTATTTTATGTGGTTAAGTGGTGAAAAGATGGTGAGGAGTAGGGAAAAACAAGAAAGATCAGGTAAGTGTCCTTCCTCTGGGGACCTCAGTGTGCCCCACTATAGAAGGGACTTACGCCTACTTCATCAGGGTGTCATCATGATTAAATAAGGCTACTCATGCCCAGTAGGTAGCTTAGGCCTGGCACATAGTAGGCATTCAACAAACGTCAATAGCCTGCCTGGGACCCTGGTAGACAGGGAAGCATGCTACTAAGATTGAATGACCTCCTCAAGGTCACAGAATCAGGGAGGATCAAAAACAAGATTCCATGAGCCATCTCCACAGGCCTTGCCATGCTTGCCCACCCCGCTCAGTGGGGCTGCATCCCTGTGGGCAGTGGGGGAGTGCATTCCACATGGAGCTTACACATAAGCATAAGATAGCAGAAATTAGGGGACCTAAAGTACTGCCGTGAAAAGCTGCTTCCTCCAAGCATCCCATAGTGTCGAGTGATTTAATTTCTGGAATGTACTGAAACCTGAGTAAAGACAGCTTCAACAACAGAGCTGTCATTTTTTATGCAACTAAACTTCCAGGCAATCAAAAGTGTAAGGTTGTTTGTTCATCTTGAAGAGTCAAAAATGTCTTCACTTTCATCTTTTGTACAATTACTTAATAGCCTGTTGCCATGGTGTCAAATTTTCATCCTTGGCAGGTCATCTCGGAAACTTAGAGACAGGGAAGAGTTGAGCGTGTGCCTGTCAGTCTGTGAAAGGACACTGATATTTCGAGACCTGCATAAATATTTATTTTCTTGAAATTGCCTATACATGACACTTGTCAACAGATGTTGACATTCACTGTGGTTTGGACTTATGGTAATCGCTGTGTGGTGGGGTGGAGTGCAAAGAGTTCAGGGTAGGAAAGCAAAGACCCACCACACCTGTTAATACCTTTCCTTGGACCACATTTAATGTCTGGGGGAAAATGAAGTGTAATTGGCCCCACTTTCCCCTTGAGAAAGATTGAGCCTCTTAGGATGCAACACTTCCAGGCATTCTATGCCCCCATGAGTCCTGGGTAATGCTGGGGGTACCACATTTGCAAAAGGTTAACTGGATAATGAAGGTAACTTTCTAGCATGCAAGGATGGAGATGCCTTGGAGACCCAAGGGAGGCAGCATGGTATCCTTCCAGAATCAGGGATTTGGAGGCAAAGATTTAATCTCAATGTTGTCCGGGAGCCTCTGAATGCTCCATGGTAAATGGTAAGTACAATATGCTCCACAGTGTGACCTGATGTCACCTCACAAACATTATAGTTCACTTTAAAGAAGACTAGAGCCCCAGGGTTGGGATGAACGGTGCAGAGGGGGGTGACCACAGCTCTGCATGCAGGATACAATAACCTGGCATAGATCCTTCCAAACAGCGGGAGACACAGAGCAACTTGGAGGTCCATTTAAAACAGCAGACTTTATTCCAGAAGGGCTGGGAGAGGTTTAAGACTCTGCATTCCTAAGACCTTCACAGGGTAGCTGGAATCCCTAGAATAGGCTTGGAAAGTGGGTGCTGGTGGAAGGGTGTTCTCTGCCTTCTCTTGATTTCTTACTGTGATTGAGATGGTTTGTTTTTTGATTCCAGGATTAAAAACCACTGTGGTAGGCAACACACACAAGGACCTGGCTGATTACAGAGGTAATATTATGGGAGGACTGGGTTACAGGGGGGTTTGCTGGAATTAGCAGAGGATTTAGAGCCCCAAACCCCAGGCTTGAATCTCAGTCCCATAATTTAAAATCCCCAAGAAAGCCCTGGAACTAGAAGCCTGAGATCAAACACATTGGTCTTATATATTTATGGGGAGGATTAAAATAAACAGTATATACAGGGTACTTCAGATATTGCCATATTGCCTGGCCCGTGGCAAGCCTTCACATGATGGTAGCTATTTTTGTCTCTAAAAAGAAAAATGCTGCATGGTCTAAATGGGATTCAGGGATGATAATTAGTCAAACGCATTTGTTCACGATCCAAAGTACTGCAGTGACTCAACCAGACAGAGGCTCAAGGAAGAAAGGACAGCGACAATAGAAATTATCCAGGCTCCCTGCTTGTGGAAGGGCACGAAGCAGGTCCTTTATAAATGCCTCCCGAATGAATGCCGCCGGCCAGGTGTGTGCAGTGGCAGGCCCCGGCGGAGGAGGAGGAGGAGGCTCGCTCTCTGAGTGCTTCATCTGCATTGCTGGGGAGAGAAGGCAGCAGTGACCTAAATAAATCCTTCATCAGACGCAGAAACACACTGGCACAGGCAGTGCGTGGCAGAGCTCCGTGACAGGAGGGCGGACAGGGCCTCTCCTATTACTCAGTGCAGCTGAGTGGAAACAGGGCTCTGTGAGCAGAGGGGAGGCTGGGCTGCCTCTGCTCACTCTGGAATGGGTGGCTTCAGCGCTACCCCAGGTAGGGTTCACCCTGCACCCTCTGCCAGGTGCCATCTCGGCTGCGGAAGTCCCCCTGGGTCACTCATCACTCCACAGGTGGTGAGCACCCACAAATCCCGTGTGTTTCTCCAGAAAGTGACATAAAAGATCCTATCGGCATGGGAGGCCAAAGGGTCATGTGCCTTCATCTTGTTCTGTCTTATGATTTTGCAGAAAAGGAAACTGAGTTTGGCAAAGAATAGGAACCTCAAAGTCGGGCCTGTGGGGGCTGAGCTGAAGGAAACCAAGGTCTCCTTCTGCCCTAGCCATTGAACTCCGGACACATGGGATCTGCTCTTCCTGCGAGCTGGCCCCGGGGAAGATGAGAATCAGATATGTCAGAACCAAAGGGAATTCTTTCTCTGGGATGGTCAAAGGCACAGTGAGGATTTGTTTCATTTCTTCAGTCTGTGACAGACTGAACGCTTGGGTCCTGCCAATCATCATGCATTAAAACCTTGACCCCCCGTGTGAGGGTATTTGAAGGGGAGAACTTTGGGAGATGGTTAGGTTGACACAAGGTCATGAAGGTGGGGCCCTGGAAAGGAAAGGACAGGACCATAGTTCTCTTTCTCTACCATGTGAAGACAGAGAGAAGGTGGCCACTTGCAAACCAAGAAGGGGACCTCCAGGAACTGAGTATGCCCACACCTTGATCTTGGGCTTCCAGCACCCAGAGTGAGAGGAATAAATGGCAGCTGTTGAGCCAATCTGGCTTGTTCGCTGACAGTGGTCCCAGCTGACTGACACATCACCAGCAGATACACAGCAGGGGAGGAAAGAGTTTGTGTGGGTCCCCTTTAGCTGTGTAAACACAGAACTACAGAACTGCCTCCTGGATTCAGGCAGGTGACATCCATGTGTGGAGCCTGCTGGCAGGTGGGGACTATGGCAAGGAGCTGCTGCCAACTCTGGCAGAACTTGCTGGAGACCAGAGGCCAGAGGCCAGGGTGGTCTGATCTCTGGATTTTTCAAGATTCAACTAGGGATATCTTTGCAATATGACCTGGTTTTTATTAATATAATAAGTGGAAAAACAAAGACATAAGACTAAGCTACTCCTCATCACACATAGGGGGATCACTCATTGTTACGAGGCATATACATGGTTTCGAAGACTATCCTGAGTTCCTGGAGACACAGAGGTTGTCCATTCACTGTCCTCAATGAGAGCCCTGTAATTGGAAGACAGACCTGGAAGGAGCTAAGCCCTAGGTTTCAGAGTAGACACGGATGGAGCTAGGCCAACCAGAGCCCAAGGGGAGAGACGGAGCTAGAGGAGCAGGCAGCGCCTGGTAGGAGGCCACAGGAAAGGTGGTGTGTGGACATAGTCTTGAAGGAGACCTGGAGTTTGCTCTGTAGAAAGTCCCACAAGTAGGGGGACTGGGGCTGTGGCCCAGTGGTAGAGCGCTTGCCTAGCATGCTCGAGGCACTGGGTTCAATCCTCAGCACCACATAAAAGTAAAATAAAGGAAAGTCCCACATGTAGAGTGGAACAGTGATGCACCCAGGCTAGGCACTCAGGTTAAGGCAGGGGATGGTGGACACAAGGCAGTAGGAACCTTCAGAGGCTGAAATGTCTCCTGAGGAACTTAGAAACTCAGTAGAGGAACGAGAAATGGGTCCTGAGCACAAATTCCAGCAATGCCACTTCAGCACAGACAGGTTCTGACTTGGTGACAGTTAATGGAAATTTTTGAAAACTTTTACTCAGGATATTTTGGCACATGCATGCTTGGTTTATCACAATCATTTAAAAACAAATATTGAAGTAGGTACTGAGTGCACGTGCTCCTTGACCCATAATGGGTTATGTCCTGATCACACACCATGGGGTTATGTCCCTCATAAGCTGAAAATATCATTAAGTCGAAAATGCATTGAGCACATGTGACCCACTGAACAGCCCAGCCTAGCTGCATGGCACAGTGGAGTATCCGTTGTTCCCCTGGTCACCCCTTGGGTAACTGGGAGCCACCTCTCACTGCTGCTGTGGAGCATGGAAGGACAGGATTGTACCAGGTATCACTAGCCTAGGAACAGCTCAAAACTCAAAATATGCCTTTCTCTTTCATACCATCCTAAAGTTGAAATACTGAAAGTTGAACCATTATAAGTCAGGGACCATTTGTATTGCCAGGCACCACAAAATGAGCCATGGAGAGACGGATGACTGTGGTATCAGCCAGCCTGCACGAAGCTCCAGGAACCTGGAATGGGAACAAAGAATGAGGGGCTGGGAAGCATGTTTTGAATTTATGTTGGCCATATTTTTCCTTTTTTTAAATAAATCTGCTGCTGTCAATGTGATAGCATTGAGTAAAGCACTGTGCCTAGTTCCTCCTCTGCCCTCCACTGCTGGTGACTTCCATTTGTCCCTTACTTGAAAAACATGTAAAACGCTATTCAAGTTCTATTCCCTTTATTCTGATGCTTTGGGTTCCACAAAATGAATTATTGCCTCATGTGCCTCTCATTCAAGCTGAATTTATCCACAATGATTTACTTTAAACAGGGCATACCTGTTTTATTATCTTGTTCATCTTAAAATATTAAAATGTCATGTAATCTACCCTGAGTTACAATACCACCCAGATCTTGCCCTCGACACAACCCTCTCAGCAATCTCTTATTGTAATTCCAATGTCTCCAGCTCACATGCAATGGCGCATGCCAAGTAAGTCGTCATGGGCCTTGTCATTCATTGCTTCTGAATATTGACACAAAATGATTGATTTATAATTTATGCCTTTAAAATATTATTTGTTATTACTTAATAAAGCATTTGCGACAAGGAAGGGGGAGAAGAGATTCTGGAATCATCTGGAAAAATTATTGGAGCTCAGAATGGGATGCAGATGGTTAAAATGTGGGTTTGAATCCTGATCCTGCTTGGGCTCCCTCTATGGGACCAAGAGGCTGCCCTGTGCCATGTGACTCATGTGCCTCAATTTTTTTTTTTCTTCTCTTCTTCTTTTTCTAATTGTACAGGGGATTGAACCAAGGGGCAGTTAACCACTGAGCCACATCCCCAGTCCTTTTTATATTTTATTTAGACAGGGTCTCACTAAGTTGCTGAGGCTGATTTGAACTTATAATCCTCCTGTCTGAGCCTCTCTAGCTGCTAGGATTACCTTTGTGAGCCAAGGAGCCCAGCATGCACCTCATTTCTGACATATGGGCCTGGCCACAGTACCAGCTTCACGGGACATCAAGAGCATCGAACAAGATATTGCTGCAGGAAGGGTTAAAGAAAGGGCCCAGCAAATGAAAACACCAAAAGAAGTGTCAGTCACTGTCACTCTCAGACTCTGTCTCCAATTGGGGTGGCTAACAGGGTTCTATCCAGGCAATCAATGTCACTAACTCAGATAATATTGTGAAATTCATCTCCACACAGCTCTTGACTTGGAGGGGTCAATGCTCGAGAGTGGTTGGGGTGCTGGGCTGGAGGTGAGGAGCTGGGGTTTACGCCTGAGTTCTGTCCATGTTTCCTGTGACCTTGAACACGACATGAAATACTCCAGGCCTCACTGACAAAGGGAAACAATGGGGCACCAATTCAAAAATCTTTCCATATCCACCTTAAAATGGAATTAAAAAAAAAAAAAAACATCTACTTTTCTTAACAATTATCCTAAATTCCAAATGAAATGGTCACTGCTAAAAGTTAACCCCAAAGTCTTGTCACTTCCACCAGGCTTGTCACTTACCCAACACTACACAGGAAAGGGTAGCCACATGCATTCCATTTCTAAGCTGCTAAGGTCTCATTGATAAAGGCAGTTAAACCACCTTTGGTAGGAAAGAAGACCCTCCTGGGGGAAGATCTCTCAAATCGAGGCTCATTGTGATCAGATCCCGCTTAGCACACATTCAGTGGATAAGAACTGAAGCTAGGACCTGATGGAGAGGTGGATAGTGAGATGGGGCAAGCTATAAAAAAGTTCAGTCATTATGGGGACAGAATCAGATGAAGAGAAAGACACTGTCTGCTATGAACCTGCTTTTGTTTGAATATGTTCTCCAAAATGCATGAACTGGAAACTTAATTCCAGACGCAGTAGTCTTGGTAGGCAGGGCCTAATGGGAGGTGCTTAGACCATGACGGCTCCACACACATGGTTGGATTATAAAGGGACTCGAGGCTACAATTTCTTGCTTGAGAACCTCTCTTGTCCTTCCTCCCTCTGTCATGGAATGATGCAGCATGACAGCCCACACCTGATGCTTTCAGATACAGAAACCATAAATCAAATATATTTCTCTTTATGCAAATTACCTAGCCTCAGGTATTCTGTTATAGCAGCAGAAGATGGACAATGATGGGGTTGAATGTTTGTGCAGCTCCAAAATTCATATGTTGAAATATACTTCCCATTGTAATGGTTTTGGAGGCGAGGGCCTCTAGGAAGTGATTAGCCCTTGTTAATGTGATTGTTGTAAAATAAAAAGGTCCCCGAGCTAGTTCAAGCTCTTTCCACCATGTGGAATATGATGGGAATGTGACAGTTTGCAACTTATAAGAGCATCTCACCAGAACTCTCTTCTATGATAGCACTCTGATTTCTGACTTTCCAGCCTCCAGAACTGTGAAAAATAAATTTCCTGTCTATAAGCAACCCATGGGTTCAATCCCTAGCACCACAAAAGGAAAAAATAAAATTCCAATTTATGTTGTCATCGTAGGATACAGTGGTCTGAATAAAATGAGACAAGTATTGTATAAAAAGTTTCTCAAGGACAATAGAATATACCATTGGAAAAAGATCTTCTGCCTGAGGCAGGGGCAAAGGAACTTTGCTTGTAGTGGAAAAATATTTCCATTCTCCTGGCTCCAAGGGGGTCACTTAATGACCTTCTGGGCTGGAGAAGACAGGTTTACTCCAGAGAATTTGCCTGCTTACAAGAATTATGTCAGCTTGGGAGTGACTGTTGGCATTTAGCTCAGAGGCAGAGCCTGCGCTTAGCATGCATGAGGTCAGGGATTAAGTCCCAGCTTCTCACTCCATACACACAACATTCAGGAGTACACAGAATTGTCTGGTACAGTAGGGGGCCAGAGAACTGTCCCAGATGTCCAGCATCCTAGTTCTTGCCACATACAGCACTCAACATCTTCCTATGTAAACAGGAAAGCAAAATGAGAAGGAAAACAGGATATGTGCCCAAATCAACAGGCCATGGTAGCTATAATTTAGTCAAGACTTGAACAGGCATGCTGTGTATCAGAGAGAAGTGAATTGGAGACAAAGTCAACATCCATGCCATCTCTTCCCCCAGTTAGCTCAGGCCCACAGAGGGTATAGGAAAAAAAATAATGGAGATGACATTAGGGTTGGGTTGGGAGAGGAACAGGGACAGACTGCAGTTAGCAATGCTCAGAAGTTTATAGCAGACTCTCTCACCCATAGAAACCAGTTTTGCCTTATAAATGTGTTACGAAATAAGAAAACAATATTTAACATTACTTTTAGAAATGGTTTGTTCTGTGTTATAAGTCACAAAATGATGGTGCAGAAATGAATTATCACCTCTAAACAGCTGTATTCTCTCACCTCCTCTTCATGAACAAGAAGGGAAAGCAAAGGGGCTGGGAATAAGGGGGGCAGAAAAGGGGCCTGCCTACCACAGGCTCCGAGACACTACTTTTGTGACGGGTCTGACAGGCTATTGTAAGGGTTCACTCAGGAAGCACCCAATTCCAGAGGTTCCCAGAGGAACCTGCCATAATAATCCATGGTGCGGGTGTGAGCACTAACCACCAACGAGCTAGGGCTTCAAGACCCCTGCCACCCTCTAAGGCCATCCACACAATTACGAAGCTGACATGTGCCTCAAAGCCCTGCGACTCTTCAACCTTAACACTGATTCTATGAGAACAAGTTTTCATAGGTGTCTGCAGAATACAACTGACCTCCATCACCTTGGTCCCCGAGTCACATTGCAGTTCAGCTGTAACAACTACACTTGTGTCCCAGAAGCTGGTATGATCCTCAGGTTTGGCTTTGTATTCTACACTGGTACTACGCCAGTGGATTCATTACTGTTCCACACGCCACAGAAAACGAAACGCTTCTATCTTTGGTTAAGGGTCCCCCAAGGCCTGTCTGTGAAAGGCTTGATCGCCAGCCCGTGGGGCCTCATGGGAGATTACAGTCACTGGGGATAGGCCTTCACAGGGATGGTGGGAGGCCAGTCTCTTCCGCTCTGTTTGTGCTTTCCATTGCCATAGCTTGCTCTGTCATGTGCTGCCACCATGATGTAATGTCCTGCCACAGGCAGAAAAATAACAGAGCGACTGAACATAGACTGAAACCTCCAAAATGTGAACCCAGATAACCTTTCATCTTTTTAAACTGACTGTCCCTGATATATTGTTGCAGTGATGAAAAGCTAACTAAATGTACTAGGTTTGTCCAAAATACAACGATTCAAGCGACATGAGGCTGTGACCATTGTGCTGAGCTTCCTGGATTGGCTTTCCACATTTTTCTTTCGAGAATCTCTTTTTGTACAAAGAGACTACTAATATCGTGCATCACCAAGTTGGATTCTAAGATATCTTATGATGATTACTATCCTCCTACCTCCCTTACTATACTGTGGAAGTAGCAGATTCATCACAGCCTGGGGATAGCTGACGTTTGCTCAAGAAGCAGATTCCCCTGATCAGTTTCTACTGGGCCCAGTCCAAGAATATAGGATGAAAATGGGGCCCCACCCCAAGAAGCCCAGGTGTAAGAAGAAAACTTGGTATGGAAAAATCATGTCCAGTGCAAATATAAAACAGACTATGGAATAGATGTGATATTGGCAACTCAAAGGCGGCCAGGAAGAATAATTGTGGAGATTAGAAGAATAAGAAGACACCTGAGAGACATGCAGAGGTCAGGCAAGGGCAAGAACAAGGTTCAACACTTTCAACTGAAGTCCAAGCTGAAGTGCATAACTAAAGAAGCCAATAAATAAAGTGGTGTGGGTTTAATCTTCTTAGGGTTAAATCCAAGTGCCATTGGAAATGCTACTTTTCTGTCTGAGCCTCAGTTTTCCTCAAGAAGGGCAACACTGCTGACCGTCATGGGCAGCCCTGAGAACTAAAAGGGCTATAACATACAGCATGCTAGCTAGTGCACCCACACGAGGTAGACTCCCCATAGGGAAGAGTTCAGTGATTATATGCTCCATCCATCGCAGCTGGGTGATACTACATTGAGGAGAAAAATGAAAGGACAACAATGGGAATAATTCAGACTTGATAACAACTAGTTTTTCTCTGCTTAAATAATTGTTGGAAAAAAAAATAAAAGGAACTCCAACATTCCAAGAACTGACGCCTTTGAAAAATTATTCAGGGAAAGTGCAGAACTGTTGCCGAGCTGATAGCTACACAGAGGCAAGCACAGAGAAAGAGCAGAATCCCAAGCACAAAGCGGCTCTTAATCTACTATCTTTAAAGAATGTCATTATGACACAATTAGTGCTTATCAGGGAATCTTACAGAACTATTCAAGAAAGAAAAGGCTGCCGGAGGACAATTTTCAACACAGGATGATGGACAGGAGTGGGGCCTGGTAGCCCAGGTCAGCAGAATCTACTGAATGGCCGATGGCCACCCAGAGTCTCGCTGCAGCTTCTGTTGGAATTTGTGCAGCTAAAGAAGCACGGCTGGTGACCAGGACCGGACAGGGCAGGCTGCTCCTCCAAGACTGGGAAGAGTAGAGATGCCCCTGAAGCAGGTGGCTTCAGGCCAGGGAGAGGACAGTGCATAGGATGATGCAGATAAGAGCAAGGTCAGGAAAGGACAGTGCAAGTGGCACCGCCCTCAGCCAGAAGACGTTTTCCTGGGTCACCTTAAATTTCTCATGAGCCAACAGCACGCAGCTGCCCATCTGAACTGAAACATCAGCCTCCCCTCAAAAAGAGATCTTTCTATTTATAATGGTGGAACTTTCAGTTTCTAACTGTGGTACTCTCACTTCCCAACTCTGAGGCTGCAGGCCCTTCCTTTCACCCCTCAGCTCCTCAGTCCCCAGTTCACCGGTGACTGTGTTCCAACACCCAGACAGGCACCAGGCCGGCAGCAGGCGCAGGGTGTTCCCGGCTCTCCAGAAGCCATTTCCTGAGGGAAGTAACCAAGTCAACAGCAAATATAACCATATTACCTGCATAACTAGTGGCACACCAGTGGCACTGCACAGGTGGGCCTCACTCAGGAAAGACTGGTTTACCCTAAAAGAAGCATCCCCACCTCAGCATGTGCACTCGTGCACACACACACACACACACACACACACACACACATATATATACACACACCCCTACACACACACGCACACACACCACACGTTGAGCTGTTTGTCCCATGCAGATGGGTGCTGGCTTCTGCTCACTCAAATCTCTCAGGGACCCAACAGACATAGCAATTGGTGCCTTGTGCAGGACCAGTCCCAAGCCTAGAGCTGGAAGGGCATACACCTGTGCTCCAGGCAACTTCTGGATCCTAAAGGTCAGGCCAGATGACATACCTGTCTGTCTGTCTACACGGCCATGCTGAACTTCAACTAAGAAAAATAATACAGTCCTATCATGTGCCTGGAAGAGAGATCCGTGGTGACAATCACACCTACTATGACTTCCATTGAATGGTGTGGCAGTGAGTAGGGAGACCATCCAACAGACCTTACAGAATGATGCAGTCTGAGTCTGATGAGAAAAGGGAAAAGATGCCTGGGGATGGTGTCCAAGTAGAGAAAACAGTAGGTTCAGGGTGTGGAGATGTCCACATTTCTGACTTCTCTAGGGGATCAACGGAGACATCATGGTCAGATTCTGAGGTGTACGTGTGAAAGACAGAATGGTGTGGGGTGAGGCCTGAGGATTAGAATGTGAGTGCCACAGTCAAAACCTGCAGTCCAGAGAGACTCTGAATCTACAAACAACACAGCCAAAGGAGCTGGCTGGTATGCACCCACTATATGCATGGAACACTCTGAGTGAATGAAATGAATCATTATTAAACTCCTCATTAAAGGCACTCGTGCATTTAACCATGATGACTCAGTGAAAATGGAAGGCATTAGGGTTTCTGGTTTTTCACTGGGTGCCAATTGTCTACCAGGCATTGGTTCAAGTTGGATCCAAGTTTAGGGACTCTAGAAAAATTCCCCACCCTCCTACAATTTAAGCTCCTAGAACAGATTAAACAATAAATAAATGAGTATATGATGAATATTTAATTAAAAACTACAAAAGAATACCTGAGGTTTAGAGAGTTATTAATTCATCCAAGGTGACACTACAATTCAGCCACGTAGCAGGGATGAGATCTCTTCTTGTGTCTAAGTGCCCTGCACTTCACCATTAAAGTATAATTCCATTGCACATTCCCATTCCAGATAATGGGAATCCAGGGAACATTCTGTATCCGAGGTCAGAGCAGGGACCTGATTATCTTTGGGGTTTGCAAAGATTGCTCAGGTCATAGTGGAGAAGTATGGCAGTTTGCAAACCCTTGCAGAAGTTACAGAGCTGGGGAGGGCAGAAAAACAGAAGATTTGTATTTGAGCTGAAGATAGCAATAAAAAAGAAGTTATGAAGCTAAGCAGGATCAATCACCAACTGAAATGTACAAACTTAAGTGCAACCATTTCTCAAAGGCAAGAGCGATCAATTCAGGGTTACCAGGTTTGATTAATTAACCTCTAACTGTTTCAAATGTCTTGGTGCTTCAGTTTCCTATTCTTTATTATATATATATTATATATTCTTTATTATATATATATATTATATATTATATATATATAAATCTGTGGACATGTGTCCTAGTTTTTAGCTAATACAATATAAGGGAGAAATCTTCTGGAGAGTTTTGAGAAAGATTGCCTTCCCGGGTTAACAGAAGAGAGGCCTGAACCTTATTCTTTTCCTTTTTTAGAGCCAAGTGATGAGATCAGCTGCTTGGAGACACTGTGGCCTTTCACCACCTGGTGGGAAGGATCCGCCAAAAAGAGCAGGTGGGTAGGATGGCAATGAGCAGTCAGACTCAGGATGACATTCTCAATCTGGTTTCCAATCAAAATCAAGCTTTCCAGCAAGAACCATTAATCATCGTGTTGAAGGGCTGCAGTATAGACATTTACTAAGTATCACTCCCTAACGGGTGCTTTAAATGCATTACAAAATATGATTCTCACAGCAAAACTCCACAATAAAGTATAATTCCATTTTGCACATTTGGCAACCAAGATTCACAGAAGCAAAATCACTTCCCCAATGTCAAATGCTTCACATTATCTTGTGCCCAGAGTCATGGTGAACTACAAACTGCTCAGGGAACAGGGTTCTGTCTGCAAAGATGGTCCTGCCTTACAGAATGATTGACAGGTATGAATTCTCACTCCAGAAGTGATAGTCCTCATGGGGTGTTCAGAGAGAGCTTAGAGAGGCATAAGCCAGGGTGCTCCCTGCAAAGCATCTCACAGGGAGGAGTCCAGAGAGCGGAGATGCCACCCTGAAAGAACTGAAGCTTATCTAATGGAAAATTAAAACCAAGCTGAATACAGCCCCCACACAGTCCTAGGACCACTATGATATGGTGGTCAGTCCTTCCACAAGATGGCACTCAGTTCCCTTGTCTTTTGCTTTTATCTGTGATTTTATGCTGTCACAGAATGGGAGGAAAGAGCACAGCACGTGTCCCTGTTTATATCATTCGTCATCTTTCCAGTTTGACAATTGTGACTTTTGTGCCTTTCCATCAAGATCACAGGCATTATGTGGGGTCCTGAGAAGCTCTGGGACTTAACTAAGTGTGTGCAGGCGGGATTCAACCAGGATGGCTGAGAACTGCTTTGTCACCAATGTCCCTGGATGCCCTTCACGTCCTTTTGTCTGCTTTTAATGGGTTTCTGTCCTCTCTCTCCTCTCCTCTCTTCTCTTACTCTTTCTCTCCCTTCTTGCTCCCTCCTTCCCTCCTTCTCCCTATACATGTGTCTTCTCATATTCCTTCTGTGTTCTCTCTGCATTGCTGCTTCTAGTCTGTTGGCCCCTAAAATAAGTGTATATTGAATTATATGAAGTGGGACTAAGGTGAAGGACTGAGACACACTCCTGTAACTGTGATGCACGAGATGCGGCTGGCGGTCCCTGGACATAATGTAGAGTTTGCTATCCAGAGGCTGGCTTGCTTTCTCTTATTACCTAGTCCTAGCAGCAATCTTCCCCGCCCCTCTTTAATGCTGCCTATATATAGGTCAGTCACTGTGTATATGCTTGATATCATTTATTTGGATAATTGAACATTAAACAATCCTCTCTTATGATTTTAATTATGCCCATTTCCCAGATGTGGTGACTGAGGCTTAACTCACCTCCTGGGGTGTGGCTAAGAAGAGGTGAAGTGTATTCTAACCTGATCCCTCTGGTTGGATATACCTCCTGCTACCCAAATGCTGTTGTGCCTTTTTTTATTTTTCTGGTCTATATTCCATATAAACGCACTGCTAGGAAGCAGCTCAGGGTAAATGAGGAGTTATTAATATTATATGCAACAGAAACTGGTTGTTTTGGCGCAAGGGATAACTCACGATTGAAGAAACCATAAAACTCTTGCTTTGGAAACTACACATGCCACAAAATTCTTGTTAATTCCCTGCCAGGTTATTACCTGAAATGGAAACATAATATTTTCACAGTCATCCTCAGAACATGCTCCAGCAGTCGTAGGAAGACCACGGATCATTTATAACCTGAGGTCATCCACTGGGGGGAGCGGCTCTGAAAGGCCCTCTAACAGTTTTATTAGCTCTGGATTCCTCTGATGCAGGAGCAATTTTAGGTGTGAGTTTTCAAAGCACAAAATATCCCCTCAGTGTCCTCAGCGGAGCTCTTGTATGAGCCCAGCTTTTCCAATTCCAGGTCTCCGGTAACGAGCTTGGAGCAATACTGGTATTTAATAAGGCCCTGCCTTCGTAGACCCAACACTACTCCTGTGGCCTCAGGCCTTGAAATACCTTCCTCCCAATAAGTGTTGAGAATAATCTGGCTGGTGATTTCCTAGCCTGGGAGAGAGTGTGACTCACATGTTAAATGCACAGTGAGTCCTGTTTTGCTCTTTTAGCAAATAAATAAGCTCTCCTTGGTTTGATTATTCTGTTGCTTTGCTCACCAGGGAAAACAACCCTTCTCTTTCATCTTGGACCATTCTCCCCAGGCTCACTCACTTTACCTTTGAGATTACAGTGCTACCTTTGCTGTAACTTGCTAGGGTTCTAGAATTTTCAGAAAAGTAATCTCTCAGAACAGTTACGAGAAGAATAAGGATAGTAAAAAGCAGGATGCCCAGTTAAACTTAAGTTACAGATAAATAATTGGGAACGGAGGGTGCTGAGGATTGAACACAGGGTGCTCTTCCATGCTAAGCAAGCCTTCTACCCCTGAGCTACAGCCCAGCCAACAGGAAATAACTTCATAGTATTTAGTATCTGGGATCTAACCAGATTATCTGTTGTTTATCTGAAATTTGAATTGAATTGGATGTCTTATATTTTTATTTGCTAAGTTTAGTAACTTTATACAAGAAGATCCCTTTTATAAAGCAGTGAGCTCTGCTCTTTCATATTGGCAATCTCTTTTCACTCATTAGAATGCTAAGAAAACTAAAGCCCAGAAAAACCATGCATCTATTAAGGTGACACAACCAGGAGGAATAGGCCAAAAATTCAAACAGAAGTGGAATGCAGAGGAATACTCTTCCTATGATAAGAGTAATTCCAAAATCCAATCTCAGAAATCTGTAATCGACACCTTGCTCTCCTTTCTATCCAGGATGCTGGGGAAGATCTGGGTTGAGAAGTAATTGGAGTTAAGCACAAGCCAGTATTTCAGAGGAAACTCCCAGCCTACCCTCACTCCGTGCCACTGAAGTATTTATTTTTCTGAGTAGAGCCAGGCAAGGATGTCTTTTCATTTCACTTGCATCTGCAAACACCTTTCTCTCACTGTATTTTAACTGCTGATCTAGGACTTTGATTTACCCTTCTAAAAAAATGAAGATATTTACATAAAACAACCTACTGCTGGATGTACAGGCACCTAATCTGCAGGAACTCTCAGGGAAGTTCGACAAGACTTAAAATGCTGAAATGGAAGTTCTTGATGGCTATAAAAGGAGATAGGGATGTTTTAAATCTAAATTCATTTCTTCACTTATAGGAAATGTGAGCTTCTTAGTCCTCCAGGGATTCAAAAATCTCTACCTTGAACCATCTGCTCAACGCAGGTAGAGGATCCTGGGTGCAGATTCAGAGCCTGCCACCTTCCCTCTGGGCATGCAATAAAAGTTGTTTCATTTTGAGACTCAATTTCCTTAAATATAAAATAGAAATGCTAAGAACTCCTCTAGTCCCTGGCAGGACTGGGTATGAGAGAGTGGGGATGGGGTTATCACACTATATGAAAGTGAGGCATTATCATGGCTACATTCTCTTCATGCCAGAGCACTTTGCAAGGTTGAGATCTGTTGTGCAAAGGGTTCCTGTGAAAGTGCCGTTACTCAGAAGGAGTCACCCTTTTGGAGATCCAAAAAACAGTTTAGTGAGTTCTCAACAAGAATTTGGGAGAATACGGACTTCAGCTATGTTGGATCTTTTTTTTGGGGGGGGGGTTCTTCTTCCCACGCCTCTCATTTTTCTTAAATATTTCTTCCCCCATGAAGTCCTCCCTAATTCCTCCAGACAGAAAATGCCTTTTTTGAGCAACTACTGGGAAGTGGACGTACTGTTCTAGAAACTGAAGCAAACATCCACCTCCAGCTCTCTGCTCTCATGGAGCATGTATTCTGGGGAAGAGTGAGACATAGTAAGCAAGTGAGTTGATCAAGTAACAAGATGACTAGAGATAAACACACTAGCTGCACAGTTATGTTAAGAAAGTATGGCTATGAAAGAAGGAAACAGGACCACAGGAGGGGCATATTGGGATGGCCTAGGAATGTACATGATGCATTTTTCATCTCTTACGGGAAAGTTTGCCAGTTTATCTAACTTTGCACTAAACTGCAATTTTAAGAACACCAACTATTTCTTAATCTCTTGGACAGCTCTCCTGCCAGCAACAGGCAACACCCAAAGCTGGACTGGATTTGGAAGAAGGTGTATGAGTTTCCAGGGCACATGTAGGTTTCACACTTGGAAGGCATTTTCTAAACACTTGGTTTGTTTTTATAGGATAAAATGAAATGCTGCAATTAAGAAAAACAACAACCAAATTTTTTAAAAAAATGCCAATAAAGGCTTCAAAAAAATCACTGATAATGGAGCACAGATATAAAGCAAGTGAGAGACACTGAGGGGAACTAACCCTGTCACATAATAAGGATCCGTGAAAACAAGGCCGAGTGTGGAGTTTTGAATTGAGACACTCCATGGTTCAGATGTCCTCAGTGAGCTCCTCAGTCATTACAGTTAGCTAACACCTGGGATCATGCATGAGCGCCTTTCACGATGATCTGAGATTTTCTTGAGGGCTGGCCCTCGGTGGTTTTTTTTCCCAGTAACGTACTCTAACATTACACAGCCTGACAATAGATGTGCTCCAGAGTCACTTTTGTGAAAATGGGGAGCAGAGGCCACTATGTGGGATTAACTCACAACTGCAACTCCCAGAAAACTATAAAGGCTCCAGACTCCCTGTTCATGTTGGGCTGTGACCTGGAATTTGGTTCCATGGAGCCACAGACCAGACTGCAGTCTCACTGGCCACCTGCCACAGGTCTCCCATCCAGCACCCTGGCATTTCACATCGCCTTCCCTGATTTATTTTGAATCCTTAGCATATCACTATCTCACTTGGAGAGATTTTATTTCTCTCTCTTGCTTTTTTGTCTGTCTCCTCCACCTCGCACAAGGGTGAGGATTTCCATCTGCTTTATTCCTTACTGTGTCACTAGTAAGGGAACAATACTTGGCACAAGGCGGTAATTCAATAAACACGTGGTCAAGGAATAAGTGTGATCTCTCTAAATGCTTACTGGGACAGTGACAAGATGCATCCCAAGTGAGTTAAAACAAAAACTGTGTAAACGTGAATCATAGGTGATTCCAACATTGTGTACCCCATAACCCTGACACTCCATCCAGAATATTCTAGATAACCAATTCTCCTGAATCTCCCTTTACAGACAAATTTCCTTCCTATCCCAGGAACTGGAGGCCATAAAATGGAGGCCTTGAGGCAGACATGAGGTCTAATTACAGAAATATCCTATTGGATCCACATAGTGCTATTTAGAAATACTGAATCTGCCACTACCCAGAAATCAGTAGATTCCCCATAAAAGTACGAACTTAGGGAAGTTTTTCTTGAAAACTCAATAAATAAAATGCACCACAGCTAGGCCTGAGGCCCACTGGCAGCCCTGTTTTGGGTCTGAGCTTAAGGCCTCATGCCTAGGCATGGTCTAATCTGTCAGGGCTGATTCTTGCTTGGTTGCTGAAAGCATCCTAGCTTGCGACCCCTGCTGGAAAACTAACAAAAAGCGTGCAATGTGGAGGAAAAAAAAAAATAAAGAAAAGATGCCCACTGGGATCCATTTCCATTAGGTTCAAGCTATTCCTGAGAAGAATGATGTATTCATTTTTCTGGACCTCATGTGGTAGCACATAACTATTGATAAACTATGGCCCAGTAAATATTATTCTAATGGCCTGAAACAGCTATGGGCTTAATTCCCTATGGATGCCTCCTGTTGGAGGCAGGCCTGGAGAGGAATTGCAGAGGCTGTGTGCATCCATGGATTACAATGTCTCCCGACTCGGGAAAGGAGTCTGCTTGGAGATTGAGGATGGCCTCTAGGAACTGGTGAGAAGCCAAAAAGCCAGGATTGGAAACTGAAAAGAAATGAAGGGAACCAAGCTCTAAGGATCATGTCAAGATGGTGCCAAAGGAATGGTTCCACTGGGACCACAACTTGGTACATTGATGCTGCTGCTGACGCCAGCCGCTTGATCCATGACCCACAGTGCTAAATAAACACTCCTTTGTACTTGTGTCCTTTAACTACTCCCGCAAGATTCCAAGCCCCAGGTGGGTCATTTAACTGAGTTCAGAGCTAGGAGATATGGACAAGGAGAAAGAGCCTCACCTTGTCCACCAAAACCATCTCCCTAGAACAAGAGTGTAGTACCCCCTAAATAAGAAGACCTTCAGTGGCTGGGTATCTTCTAAACACTTTGTAGGAGTTCAAGTAGAGATGGAGGGAAAGGGCAAGACAAGCAGTATCTTGGAGTGAAATAAGAACAGATAGATCTGCGTTCCAATCTGGAATCTTTTGTACTTTTAGAAAATTAATGAAGTTTCCTAATTTGCCCATTCCCAATCTTTAAATAGAAATAATGCCATCTGCTCTCTAGGGTTGTTGTGAAAATTCAATTCAATCATTCATTCACTTTTGCAAACACATTTATCAAACATCTAGTAAGTACTAGGATAAT
This sequence comes from Ictidomys tridecemlineatus, assembly GCF_052094955.1. Lineage (NCBI taxonomy): Eukaryota > Metazoa > Chordata > Mammalia > Rodentia > Sciuridae > Ictidomys > Ictidomys tridecemlineatus. The sequence goes on from NC_135485.1 coordinate 7,056,586, forward strand.
TTGGGGGATAAAAATATGAAAAACACCTAAAATGCAATAGAGAGCCAGAGCTCTATTCTGAGAACAGATTTAGACAAGAGAGACTCAGGCAATCCCATGAAAGTAGTCATGTTTAACTGATCCCCTAACTGCAACTTACATTTTTAGATTATTCAATGTCAAGTCCCTGCCTATAAATAGATTTTCTTAAGATATATGTTATCTAAAAGGTAAAAAAGCAGAATAAACAAACAAACAAACAAAAACTCTAAAAATTAACTATAATACTAAAACAAGACAATTATAATTCTGAGAAGCATCAAAGCCTTGTGCTGGTAGAATTCACATAGAGTGATCAGAAGAAGAAAATGTCACATTATATGAAATCCTCACTCTCATTTAATATTTAACATACGTAACTAATTCAGAGATACCCAAACTACAATTAACCTGAAAATTAAAATAGACATAAAATAAAAATGGGGGGAGGGCAATTTAGTTAAGAGTTTCATAAGGGTTTTATGATTGTCAAAATGCTGTTCATATATTTTTTCCTTATTTCTCCCAAATATTCCATTAGTCTCTGTTTTGCAGAAAAGAAAAAAAAAAAAGAAAGAAAAAAAGAAAAAAAAAAAAACACCCTGAAGCTCCTGGGGGGAAAAACATTTAGCCAAGGTCATGGGGCAAGAAGTCTGCTCTACAGTGCCTAGAGGTCTCTCTCTTTCACCTACCAGAAAAAGGCAGTCTCAATAGAAAGCACTAGATCATGTAACCAGGTTGAAGGAAGACAATAACCCCCAGTAGATAAGGAACTACCCCGGTTTTTCCAACTCAGCTGGGAAGTTCCTGCCTTCTGTAATGACTGGAAAGTTACTGGATTTCCTGCTGAGCAGCTGGAAAGCTACTATTCTCCTGCCACAAGTGTCTCACATGGGGACCTTGGTTTAGGTGCTGGCCCAATATCCAACACTTGAGCACAACCTTGGCATAGGCTCCATTCAGAACGTCCACTTATCTGTCCCTCCTTCCAAACCCTAGCCTCCACAGAGAGAACAGGACTCCATCCACACGGTGGTTATGTGTCACCAAGTAAAGATGCACAGTCCCAGAAAGGCAGCGTGCACTATCAAGCAATTTCTACCAGCCAGTCCACCTTCTGGCCTCTTTCTAGTCACCACCAAATTTCAATTCAAACAAGAAAAGCTTCCACATGGCTTTTCCTTTTAGAGAATGCCTGGGATTTTCTTTTTCCAATAAGAAAGTTTCTTCTTTTGACAATAAAAGCAAAAGCCCCAACTACATTGTGGAATCCCAGTAATGCAAATCGCTCTCCTTTAACAAGGTTACAAACTGGATTCACTTTGCAAAGGACCATAGGCTCCATGCTAATTCCATCATCAGCAGAGTCAAGGCGCCTGGCCTGTGGAAACTCCTATTTGCTAGTTCAAGGCATCACTTTGTCATCAGCTTCCCCAATAAATACTTTCCATCTTCAAGCTACAGTGCATCTTATTATAGCAGCAGCTTCACCATGGACCTGCAGCCCAGAAACAGCTCAACAAGCTTCGCTCTATGCTGCTGTCCTAATTAACCGCTGATTTAGGAGTGCTTAGTCATGAAGTTGTCCATCCCTGTCAAAGTCTGCTGGAAGAGTTAGATAGGTAGCTGGAGCCTGGAAAGTCTCTGCTTAGAATGGATCTTTTCCTGACTAGGGCAGGAAAAAAATCTTACATAACATAGTGGTCCATTTCAATATTGTATTTTCTGCAATCCAGTGGTGGGGCTATCTAAGCACTGGAAATACAAAGGGAAGGCTAGTGCAGGGATTTGCAGCTGAAACATTCATCTCCTGGAATTTCAGTAGGTCAGGCTTATTCTAACTGCACCCACTTTTGCTGGGAAAGCAGAAAGCAAAAATAATTCTGAAAACCAAAGGGAGCGCTTTGAAATGCAGGGAGGCAAAAGTTGGGTTAATTCTCCTCCTTAAAAAAAGAAATATAAAATTCCTGCAATTAATCTTCGAGTGGAATATGGTAATTGTATCTTAACAAAAGAGGTGATATTTGATTGCAAAGCGAGAACGAACAGCTAAAACTGAAGGAATTTGTCTGTATTCTGGCTGTAGCCGCTGCAGCAGCTGGCCAAACACTGAGTGCCCCAGCTCCTTGGAACTCAGCTAAGGACCAACTCCCTGCCCTCCCTGCTGGACCAGTGTCTGGAGGAACAATCTAGCCCTGGAGCTGCGCAGGAGGAGAGCTTGGTTTGCTAAAGAAGGAGCGGAGCCCTGCACTCCCTCCTTCTCCCACTGGCCGCTCTCCCTGATACTCCTTGGGCTACACTAGGTAGCAAGAAATTGCTTCTGGGAGCGCAGTCTGAAGACAGCGCATTTGGAGTTGCGTCCCCAGGATCCCCCAAAAGCATCTTGGCTCAAGTTGCCTATAAAAATAGCCTGGGATAACGCTGAGGGAAGGGGAGGAGCGAGTCTCGCACAAGGCAAGGCAAGTCAAGGATACGACTGGTTCTGCAAAGAGCGGGTTAGGGAGGGAGAGGTGCAACTCTTGGCCCAAGAGAAGGCCCTGCGCGTGCAAGGAGGCTCTCGTGCCATCTTGGTGGAAGTAGTAAGAGTAAGACCTATAGCGCTGGAAAATAACTGCTGAGCCCAGCACAGCCCTTTGACTGTGGTGCCGGTTTCCTGGCTTTGGCTCCAGCTTCTCCATCTCACCATCCGCCTGCGCTCCAGGTTCGGCCCTTGAAGCCGGCCCTCGGGTTCCTGGACAGCGGGTGCCAGAAGAGGGAGCAGCGCCAGGTCAGCCGCCCAGCTGGGAAAGCACACCTGAAGAAGTCAGGCTGGGCGAGTAAGTCCCTGGTTCCCGAGGAGTGGGCTAAGCGCTCCCACAGCGGGTTCGCTCCCCTTATCCCCCTGCCCCCAACCTCCTCCACTATCCATGGTACCCGAAATAGAAACTGAGGCGGAAAAAAAAAAAGTAAAAAGTAAGCTGAAATATCAAGATCCAGTTGTAACTGGTCTCCATATGATAGGCTACTTACAGTCCGGGCTGTCGCTTCAATCTCTTTTCTCGCGAGCACCCCATCCCTCGGGAGATGCCCCATCGCCTCCTTACTCCAACCCACCGGAAAGGTCAGCTGGACCAAATCGTCCCCACCCAGGATGCCGGGTCGGCTGAGTGACTTGCCGACGGTCAGCCCGCTAGTTCTCCGCCCCAGGTGGTACCCAGGCTTGGCTGAGCGCTGTGCTCCAGCCGCCGCACAGGGTCCTAATGGGAAGCCGCCGGCGCGTAGCGGCGGACTGGAGAGAACCTCCGAATCTGCTACGGGGAAAAACATCCAATTCATTAAGAGTCAGAAACTCCAATTTCTGCCCTTGTAGACCAGTCCTCGAGACTTCCAGAGCTGAGGTGCTAGAGGAGGTGAGGACGATGAGAAGACCCTGTGTCTCCTTGTCTCCTCCCTTTCCACTCCACCTGCTTCAGCCTCGACTCACCTTGGGTTCTGCACTTGCCCCGAGTCCGGGCGCCAGGCGAGGGCACCTGGGTGCCGCTTCCCAGACTGGAGGCCCCCGCCCCACGAGCGCTGCACTCACCTGAGCCGCGGTGTGGTCCAGCCCGTCGGGCTCCCTAAATCGGCTCCAAGGCTGGGCCATGTGCAGCACCGCCGGGCACCCGCGGCGAGTGGAGTGAATTCCGGGACGCCCAGACCAGGGCGGGGAAAGGGCTCCGACACCCACAGAGAACCGGCGGTGGCGGCGGCTCAAGGCTGCCAGCCCGCGGAGGACCTTGCAGGCGGGCGTTTTGGTGCTCTATCCTGAAGAGGGGAGGAGCAGGAGGAGGAGCAGGAGCAGGAGGAGGGACGAAGGAGGCCGAGCCCTGAGGGAGAGCGCGTTGGGCAGAGGAGGATCGCGAGCGCCCACTGCTGCCCGGCCGGTTCCGGTGCGGCCCCGAGTCAAGCTCGCTGGAAGCCGGGAGCCACTCAGCGCTGGGCGGCTCAGCAGGACCCTACCTGGCAGAAGCGTCAGCCGCGGGTCCTGGAGTAGTTGGTCCCGCCTACCCTGTGTTGCAGCTCCTCGGGTTTCTATCCAAGGTGAGGGACCAGCGCTTACAAGAGAGTGGGGCGAGTGGATTGGCAGACTTCGCTGTCGCTGCAAACTTGTAATGTCCTGTCTACTCTCTGACCCCGAGCTTGGAACCCATCTGTTCCCCCACTTTCCAGCTCTGCACGGTTCCCCAAACATGCGCTCCTCCCACTGTGTTCGCACCACGTGTTTCCTTACAGGCAGGTGACCCACCTTAAGCACGAGTGATTGCTGCGCCGCCCAGGAAGCAGGGGGAGCCATTCACTCCAATTCGCACTGCAGCGGACCTGGGACAGCAGCGACCGCCTGGGCCAGGAACCGCTCAAAGTGCACAGGGTAGCCACTGAACACACCCTCCCTTTGGTTTCGCGTCAGAACGTAGATGAGGAATTGTGAAGAGGGAATGGAGAATTCCGTTCTGCTTTTGCTAGTGTGCTAGGATGGCAAATGTCAGCGCTGAAATTAAGCAAGGTCCCCTCCGCCACCCCCTAGTTAGGAAGCTGAGGGGTTTTCTGTGAGAATCGACCCGCACACAGTAGTTCAATTTAAGATTTGAAGAGCATGGGTTTGGAATCTTGGAGAAACTGGGCTGCTTGGCTACCTAAGCCTAAGCAAGTCGTTCTCAAAGGCGGCTCAGCAAAAGTGGTAATTTTTTTAATCAAATGCACATCAAAACAATCTTCTTTGCATGAGATTTCAATACCTCTTCCATATCTTAAATACTCCTCGAAGATAAATATTTGAAAGGATTCAAACTTGCCATTTACTTTTTTTTTTCTTTCTTAATTGATAGTCTTCCAACTAAGGGAAAGTTTTTATAGGGGATGTCTACAGGGAATAAACCCCTTAATTTCTACAAAGATTAGTTTCTGCCATTTTAGAAGGCAAAGTTACACCCAGCGCAGTATTTTCTGGTTGGTGAATACTTCCTTTCGAAAAATAAATTTTTAGAAGTTTTAATGACCCTGGCTTTATGAACTTTTAAAAAGTCACTTTAAAGCTGCACTTTGAAAAGCCTTAGCATTTAAATTTAATTTAGATGTAGGGGACTGCTTTTCTCTTCCACTCTAGGAAGCTGTGTAAAGTCATGTATGAGGTTTTCTGGTCAAATGCCAGTCTAAGATAAAGCCCTGTCAATCATGGTATCCTTGTGTTTCTACCTGCAGCCAAGCACAGTGCAAATCATGAGTTCTCCAAAAGAGGCAGAGGTTTTGATAGTCAAAATTGTTAGGATGCCTTTTTCTAAAGGTTCCAAAATGTTATGCCACCCATAATGTGAATTTCACAACTCATTTGTGAGACACAAAGAAGGATACCAATGCTTCTATTTGCACCATAGAAGTCAAAGGTAGATTAACTGATCTACTTCATTATCTACCCCAAAAACTTGAAAGAAACTAGAATCCCAGGCTCCAGTTCTTTGTCTGTTAGTTGTTTCCATTTGCAAAAGTGACTCCAGGCCCATCTGACAAGTGACAAGAATTTGAGAACAGGCACTTTAGATATTCTTGTTAAAAAAAAATAGCAAGCATTCATTAATCAATACTGTTCTTATGTTTAGATAAGTGAAAATACAAATGCCTTATTTTGTTCTTATTCAGCATCATGTCTCTGTGCAGACATTTACCACCTCTTCTAATCAGTCCTCTCTGAAGGGTCTGGGCCAGGAACCTAGGCACAAGGGCCTAGCTCTGCTGTAACAACACCAACATTCTGTGGAAAATATCTGTCTAGGGGCTGGTGCTCCCCAGAAGATGAGAAGTGCTTCAGCATGGGCACCATGACATCATTCTCTCCCCCCAGACCCTTGTATGGTATCTGAAACATACCTTACTGTAAAGAAAAAAAAAAACAGTCTATAGATTTAATTTCCTTTATGGTGTGATGACTTAGGGTAGATACGTTCCCACTCCACAGCCATGATGTGAGAATGGATATCCATGGAAGATCAACGGTCCTTCTTAGTTGTATGACCCAAGAAAGTGTCATCAACTGAAAAATGGGGGAGTGTGATTATTGATCTCTGCATTGCTTTCGTTTAAGCTATTAAAATGTTGATTGAGGGACTGGGGTTGTGACTCAGTGGTAGAGTACCTGCCTGGCATGTGTGAGGCACTGGGTTCAATCCTTAGAACCACATACAAATAAACAAACAAAATAAAGGTATTATATCCATCTATAACTAAAAAAAAATTAAAAAAAATACTGACTGAGCACACATATGTATCCAACACTGCTGCAGGTACTGGGGGAGAAATGGAAAGCTGAGATGCTACCAATGCCCTAAGGGAGACTAATAAAATCTTGTTTGAAACAGAGACAATGTAGACTCACAGGCCATCTTTGCAAAAACCCCTTGACATTGGTTAAGTTGAAAGCTGCATTAGCAGAAGGGAAGTTTCAAGAGTGAAGTAGAAACCAAAGGAAGTGACCTATGAGTTTGGTTAATCACGGACAGTACCAGCAACTAAGATACAACCAAGGCTCATGTGCAGGGACCTGGGGAAAATGTGTTATGTAAGCTGCACCTCATGTTCTTAAAGCAGCCTTGTTAGAGAGAACTAGGATGTATCCATTTGACAAATGGAAACTCAGGTTGACAGAAGTGAAGCAATTGATTCAGCATGACACAGCAAGAAAGGGTATCCTTTAACCAATCTTAAAGAACATTAGTCCAGACTTCCCCAATTTTGTAACTAAGAGCATCCATATCTTCCTTCCACTAAAAAATAGACTCCCAACCCAGTGCTCCTTATAATTGAGTGGTTTGCTGTTGTTGGTTTTGTTATTTGGTGTTTTTCCTCTCCTGTGCAATGACTGGTGAGGTCAAGAGAAGGAGAGGCAGGGGGAGAGGAAAAGAGTGAGCTTACTTCTCCTGAAGCTGTCTATATAGGACCCACTTCACTCTACCTGCCCAGACTCAGCGGGATTTTACCTGCAAGCCCTGTCTACTGGGTTGCCCTATATACTTCTCCTTTCATAATGGCCATTGGAATCTTTCAGGTTAATAGCATGAATATTGAGGAGTCCAATGGGATTCTTTATAAGCAGAGGAAATTGGGATCAGGTTAAAAATCCAATTTTAATAAACTTTCCAAGTCTTGATTTAGCTGGTTGTGCTAATGGCTCTTACTGCTGAATCACCTTAAAAGTCAAATGTATTTTTAAAAGGTCCTTCTTGTATGGGAAGCTTGATGGATATTGCTTAATTGCACATTGTGCATTCCTGTCTTCATAGAAAAAGATCATCTGTAAAACTGAAGAGAGCTGATAGGAAATGCAGCTATCCATAGAACTGGTTGGGTAGAAGGGAAGGCGTTGGGTTTGCAAGATAATTTCCACACGTTTTGACCAAAACAAAGAGAGCATGATTATGCTGTGTGAAAATGGTATCCTCAAATAACTCCACTAATTTGATTGTGCTGAGGTCTAGAATTGTTTCTATTTCTTTTGATTTGCTAATTAGCCAGAGCAATCTGCCTGTGAGAGAGGAAATGAGGGTCAGAGCCACAAAACATGGAGGATTGTCTGTCCTTCCAATTCAGCTCACCCTTCACCTGCCCCCCAAAGCAATCATCCCAGATTCCAGTTTACCTACAAACAGTCCCCATATCTATCATCAATGGATTATTTGGTGTTTTTCTTTTTTGAAACATGGTTTCTGTTCTTTGTACAACAGCAGGTTTCCTGTTGTTGTGTGTGGTTACAGGGTTGAGTTATGACTTGTAGCACTTACACCTCTGTGGGTAGCATCCTTACATAATGCTATGATTTAGATATGGGTTGAATGTCCCCCAAGGGCCCATTTGTCAACCACTCTATTCTCAGGGTGGCAGTAGTGGGAGGTGGTGGAACCTTTAGGAAGTAGGCTTAGTGGGATGTCCTTGGATCACAGGAAGCATGCCCAACAGAGGGGTTTATGTGGTTCTCTGTGAACCCTTGGTAAATCTCCAGAAAGGGTGGCTATGAAAGGTGCAAGCCTGGCCTACCTCCCACTTTGCTTCCTGGCTCTAGATGTGATGGCTTGCTCCTGATTGCCATCCTGACACTGCCATCCACCATGGGGAGATGCTGCTTAGGCAGAGACCTTGCCAGAACCTGCCATTCAGAAAGCCTCTTTACCTATACGTTGGCCTGCCTCTAGTATTTTGTTATACTAACAAAAAACTGAGTAACACACATACATACACAAATAAACATTACATTTAATAATCATATTGGCATAGAGATGAATTTTTGTTTAAATGTTTTATTTAACTTCAAATATTACTTTTTTCTTCTGATTTTAAATGAAATTATAATATTTTTAGAGGGCCAAAAGCACTGTGGGCCCGAGGCACTGAGCTTGTGACTTTTAATGGCAAGCTTGGCTCTGTATAGATAATGACATTGCAGAGCAGGAATGCTTAGTTGATTCAGGTAGAGGAAGTCTGTTAAATACAATTTCATATAAATAGCTTATAGTCCATTTGTTGTGTTGGATAAACAACTACAGACAACATATTGCTTTTATTTCTGATCTTCTGTCAAACTTCGCCTGGAATTACACACATTAGTGCAATAAAAACGGCAATATTGCAGGCCTGAAGTTGTTCCCTTTGTAAGATTATTAGATCCTGTTGAGTGCTGCAATGCCTTCAGGGCAGTGGACAATTGTGGCACTCTTTTAGATTTTGGTTTCCTGGGACCAAAGCTGGCTGATCTTCTGATGAGCAAGTCTTGATTTTCTTTTAGACCTTATTCGAAGATACTCACTCTCTACAGGGAAACAAAAAACAAAAATCTTTTCCTCTCCTTGCAGCCCCATCAATTCATTGAACTAACATTTACCTGGTACCAGCTTGATAGCAGCACCTGTGCTGGGTACCTGGGTGATTTGTGGGGAAGAAGGGAAAACAGTCCCCCCTTAAGGAGCTCACAGATGAGCATGGACTGAAAAATAACAAATCATCTCTGTCTCTGTATGCTAGGAAGGCTGAAGGAGTCTTTGGTATGTGGGTCTCTGATCTTGCATCTTTTTTTTTTTTTCACTGTAAGTTAAACCTTTATTCTTAGCAATGTAAAAAATATTTCTTAATGTTAAGGTGCCAATATTGGAGATATATATATATATATTATATAAAGTTAAATAATACTGAAACTACAGCATAGATGTACTTTTTAGGGGACTTTTCTGCATTGAGCTTGCATCTTACCCTGAACACTTCTAGCTTCTCTCTCCAGCCTGGAGTCCCCAGAGATGTCCTCTAGATGTGGCCCTATTGTCCTGATACAGTGATAATGTTACTTCCTCCCTGCATGGCTTCGTTTGAATTCCAGATTCTAAATAGAACCAAAGCCATGCAAACTAGAATTCTCTTTGCACAGACTGTCGGAACCCTTTTGAAATAATTGCATTGACACTTAGAAGATCTAGTACTTATATTTTCCCCTTTGTAGTAGTAATAACTATTTCATAGAAAGCTTTGAAGTTTAAGCAATTAGTTCATAATTGGAAGAAATTTCATAAAGTTATCAAGTTAGCTATCTCACAATACATGTATAATAGAGTTTTTTTGTAAACTAATAAATATGACTGTCTTGTACAAATCAGGAGAGTCCATGTGAAATAAGACAGAGATATATAGACATATTACAAATCATGGCATTAACTGAACCACTGAGAGTTAAGACCTGGATATATTCTCAACTTACTCCATCTTATATACAAACATGAGAAGTTCAAGTTGAAGGTTGTATGTTCCAGCATGCACCTAGCAGATCTGGACTTAGAAGTAGGTTGAAGTCTAATGCTTATACCCTTTCTTACCTTCACCTGTTCGCACCATAAAAAATAGAGGAATACACAATATATTATTAGTTCTTTAACTAATAAGTGAAGGAGAAGGGATTTGAGCCCTGTGCTTACATTCTAGGAATGTAACTATCCTTAAGGTATTTAAATATGATATTCATGATATTGTTATAATTGTATTGCATAAAATAATTGCCAAAAGAAAATGCTAGGCGTAAAAGCTCAGTTCTCAGTGTAATTGGCTCTTCACATTATGATCAGCCTTTAACTCTGAAAGCTGTCAGGACGGCTGTTCCTGACACAATTATTCTCACGCGGGGGTCCTTGACTTTGCGGGTGCTTCAGTACTCAGCTGTGCCCTTGGACACTCCTTTCTCTCAGCTCTCCAGCTCTGCCCAGGACTGGGGTAGACCCTGGAGATAAGTAAGATAGTGAGAACACCCCTCTCCCTGTGGAGCTAAGTGTCAGAGAGATTTTGGTGGATTCTCTGGAGGGCAGGATGCCCTCTTGTAATCCAGTACAAAAGCTGGCACTGATAACAAGGAATGCTTCCCTCTTGATTGCCTTAGTGTTTGCTGCATCAGCCAGGAAGAGGGTGCCATTTACTGAGGTTGCTTCAAACCCACAGACTGACAAGCTCCTTCATTCCTGTCTTCCTGGCTCCTCTTGGCTACCCCCATCCCCACAGTCAGCACTCACAGGCGCTCGCCTCGTCTTGAATTCTGACCATGGCTTTTGCTCTTTCCTGGCATTTGCAAGAGTTCCCTGTGCTCACGGCCTATGCCATTCAGGCTCTAATTATACTTAGAAAGAGGACGGGAGTTGAGCTCCTCCAGGATACACAGTCAAAAGATACCACAAACCCCAAGATGCAGGCTCCACCATGAGGTGGCTGGGGGTCAGATCTCAGCTCTGCACTGTTAGCCTTCTGATTTCACTCACATCACATAATCTCAGTTCTTTACTCTATAAAATGAGAAGAACATTAAGGATAGATTTCTTATGTTATTACCCAGTAAGTGCCTGGCACACGGTATACAGGAAATAAATGTGCATTGTTGTTATAACAAGTAATTAAATGAGATGATCCCTCTTCCTTAGGTAGATAAAGTCCAAATATGACTCTGATACTCTCCTCAGCATCCTAAGGAGCTTTGTGGTACATATAGATCCTCTGGGGGACTACTACTGTGAACAGACAGTAACTGCTCTGGACATCGTTAATGGTTGGAGATCACAGGGTGCAAAGAAAATTCTCAAAGAGCAAGACTTCAGAGTCCTAAGTTTGAATTTCTGTCCTCCAAATCCATTCACAGATTCTCTTTGAACCTCACTTCTTCTTTTATAAAATGTATACAATGTGTAACCGATGTGATTCTGCAATTTATATTTGGGGTAAAAATGGGAGTTCATAACCCACTTGATTCTAATGTATGAAATATGATATGTCAAGAGCTTTGTAATGTTGTGAACAACCAATAAAAAAAATTTTAAAAAATAATAAAAAAATAAAATGGATACAGTGGTATTTACGTATAATACCATATTTTTAGATTTAGTTTAGATGGTTCATCAGAACAGTGCATAGCACACAGTTGGTGTATATACTTTGAATGGCTGGATATAGGTAGAATTCCTTCTGCCACTGAGGTTGAATAGTGCCTTTTACCAGAATTAACTTGTGAGTTTTCCTGTGTTCACCTCCAAAGCAAGTGACTCTGAAAAGGCAGAGCAGGGAGAAGGGACCCTCGATGGAAAAAACAGACAACCAGCCCATTTCCACTGGAAAAATATTACAGAGAGCCGTTCTAGTGCAGAGAACATCATTTTCTTCTAAGTTTGCCATCTCTCCTCTCTCAGTGGCAACACACAACTCACACTGGAGCACAACAAAATCTGTGATTTGGGGCATAATGGTGTCCTCTGAAGATGTGCACATCCTAATGCCCAGAATCTATGAGTATGTCACTTTGCCTGGTATTATAGCTTGAACTATATGTCTCCCAAATTCATTTGAAGTCACAAACCCAGGATCATAGAATGTGATTGGGAGATGGAGGCTTGGCAGAAGTAGTCAAGGTAGGTAAGGACATTAGAGTTGGCCCTAGACACACAGATCCCTGAAAAACGGGGAACTTTGGGCATGGTGACAAGGACAGAGAAGACACAGGGAAAAGTTGGCAATCTTTCAGCCAAGGAAAAGGGCATAGAACACATCGTCCCTAATGGACCTTGGAAGAAATCAACTGGGCTAATCCTTGATCTTGTACTTTAGGCCTCCAGAATGGAAATGATAAATTTCTGTTGTTTTAAGTCACCTGATCTGTGGTACTGTGTTTCAGCAATCCTGGCAAACTTCAACAACCCCATAAAGAACTTGGTTGTTGCTTAGTAAAATAATATAGAATTTCTGATCGTTCCTACAACTAAGCATATTGACTTCATAAACTGCATTTTTGCCCTTTTTGCCTACAGAAAAAAAACTGAATTCTAATGTCAAATCTAATGTATTTTAAAGATCTTACAAATGGCAATTCCACTTAATACATGTCCTCAAATCATGTAAGTATTTCAGTTGAAGTGAAGCCAGTGTGAGTGTATCAGTTACCTATTGCTGTATAACAAAGGACCCAAAAGTTCATGCTTAAAGCAACACACACATTTTTTTTTTTTTTTAATCATGGTTGCTATGGGTCAGAAATTTGGTTTGACTGTGTTTTCCAACTTAAGCTGTGTTCAAGGTGTTAACCAGGACTGCAAACCCTGGATAGGGAAGGATCTGCTTCCAAGTTCACTCATGTGGCTGCTGAGAGGACGAACTTGGGTGAAGGTGGTTGGACTGGGAGCCAGAGTTCCTGGCTGTCTATCCCAGCAAACTGCCTCAACTCGTCCTGAAGTGTCTTCTTTGTAGAGCAAATCATAACATGGCAATTTGCTTCATTGAGTAAGCAGGTGATAGCAAAAGAGGGCATCCAAGACAAATACAATAGCATTCTTGGAAACTAGCCTCAGAAGTGATGTCTTGTCACATTTACCATTTTACAGTTGTTGGAAGCACGTCACTAGGTCCAACCAAAGAGCGTGAATATTAGGAGCCGAGGTCACTTGTGGCTAGTCCAGAGACTCCTGGCCACTAGATCACTAGGCTATATCCAGGAAGGAGCAGGCAGTGAGGCCAACACTGTGATGCCGTCAATCACAAGATGTTCCCAATTTTATAAACATTAAAATGAAAAAAAAAATCTTAAGGTCAATGAGATGCAATATGTTATTTCTCAAAATCTTTGAAACCACACTCCAAAATCATATTTTATGACATTTTTTCCTTTGGACTTTAACATTAGATTTTGTATTATATAAGAGGGAATGGTATTATAATAGCAAAAGCAAGAAACAGCAACTCTAAATCAAATGTTGGGGCATTTATCAATCAGTAAATCATCTAATCAGTCAAGAGATGGATACTATTGTTTTCTAGGAATGATAAACAACCTTTAAAATGTTGGTCATACTGAAAGAAATAAGATGGCTTTAGTGCAAAGGCTTAGGAGCTCAGCTTCCAGCTGGATGGACAGGGAATGCGAGCCTCACGGAGGAGGCCAGACCATAGCAGCCAGGGAACGTAGCCTGAGTTCCAGAGGAGCAATTTCAAATGGCAGAATTCTCCACTGATCCCAAAGAAGGGCTTCACATGTATTGAAGAGTTAAGCTGAATTTTTAAAGTTTACTTTTGCATTCATTCTATTGAGAAGAACTAATTATTTATTGCAGCTAATTGGGAAAGTTACAGAAAATTACAAAGAAGAAAAATAATACTAATAATTTCACTACCTAAAGGCAATTCAAAGATTGAGACTGAGTAAATAACAAGTTAAAATGAAAAAAGGAAAACGAAATTTTTATTAGTTTGTTGTACTATGTACTTGTAAGTCTTTAACATTTAAAGTTGTTTATGCATATCTTTATTAAATGAAGCATTTATTATATATTTAGACTCCTAATTTCTCTCTCCCTCCCTCCCTCCCTTCCTTTCTCCCCTCCCTCCTTCCTCCCTCCTCCTTACTTTCTGTCTCCTTTCTTCCTTCCTTCCCTCCCGCCTCCTCCTTACTTTCTCTGTCTCTGTCTCTTTCTCTGTCTCTGTCTCTCTCTCTCTCTCTCTCTCTCTCTCTCTCTGAGATTGAATCCAAAACCTTGCACATGCTAGGCAAGCACTGTATCACTGAGCCACATCCCCTGCCTTTTTAAGAATCTTTTTTTTTTCTTTTTTGAGATAGGGATTTGCTAAGTTGCTTAGGACCTTGCCAAGTTGCTGAGGCTAGTCTTAAACTTGTGATTCTCTTGCTTCAGCTGCCCATGCAGCTAGAATGGCAGGCATGCGCCACTGTGTCTGGCCAGATTTCCCATTTATTAGGAATAGGTTAGTGATAGAGGTTTTTTTTTTTTTTTTTTTAATCAATTAGTGTAGGACTTCAATGTTCTCTTTAGGAAGAAAATAAATTGAAAATTCATTTATGCATGGAGATTAGAGGGAAGGCAAACAGCAGATCAAACCTGGCTTTTCCCCTCTTCTGTATCAGGATTAAAGTGGGCTCAGGAGACACTGACAGGTTTCCCTGACCACCCAGGACAAGATGAGGGACACTAGGCCACTCCAGGAGGCTGATATACTCTCCCTCATCAAGGTTCTCTCACCCCTTCCTGAGCCACCAGCATCTTGAGATTTAAAACTAGAGTTTAATTTTGCAAACTTTGGAACTTTATTTTGATGCCATAACACCGTGTCCTCTGATGTCCTCTGGCTCAACTTTGTTTGTAAATTTGTCCATAATGCTGTATTTGGATAAAGTTCATTTCTCTTGGTGAACAGTGCTGTGCTGTATGAACACTATGACTATTCTTTAGCAATCCTTCTGTGGATGATATTTGTTTCAGGTTTAGGACTTTCACAAATCATGCTTCTATGAATACTCTAGTGTGTATTTTTTGTGCAAATATTTATGTCTGTCTGGTACACCCCTATGCATGGGATCACTGCATCACTGGACTCTCCAGCACCCCATCCCAGTTGTTGAGGCGGGACTATTTTCCAGATGGGTTGAGCCAACTCAGACTCTACCAGTGATGTCCCTGCATTTCTTCTCCAGAACCTGTAGGTTCCAGTCTGTTCAACTCTAGCCACTCTGCTGACTGCAGCAAGGGTGTCATGTGGGTTTTAACTTGATTTTTTTTTCTTTTCTTTTTGATGGCATAGGAGGTTGGTTACTTTTCCTATGCTTAATAGCTATCTGCAGATCTTCTTTTAAGAAGAGCCTATTTTTAACTTTCACTTATTTTTATTGACTTGTATGTTCATATATGATATTTGTAGGAGAAATACATGAGAAAATGCCTGGAATGTCTGAGAAGCAAGTGTGGCACATACTCAGGACCCAATGTTATGACCACTCGAGGGAATCACATGGTTGGCCTTGCAGACACAGAGCTGCCCCCATAGGGGCCTTTCAAATCCCATTCTCCAGACTGAGCCTTGTGTAGCAGCAGCTTCGCCCATGGGTACGCATCGTATTCCTCCCCACACCAGCATTTGAGGCGATGATTACTGTTGTCATTTTATTACATCACAGCACTTTTTAATGCAGGGAAATCATGCTGCTCCTCACGAGCAAGGACAGTGGTTTTCACATTGTTTATTCCCAGGGAAACCTCCTTCTCACCGGCTTGGCGTGGTGCAATTGGCATTTGGTTTATTCCTTCCAAAAGCTTTACAAGAGTGATTTTTCACCAGGATAAAAAGGAAACAAAACAAAACCACTCCCCAAACACAGAAATGAAATGTATTAAAAATGAAAGCATGTGCGACAGGGGCCTTCAGGTGCTCTGGGCTATGTGCCCATCCTTGCCTCATCCAGCTTCCCCTATGCACTGGCCCCGCTCAAGAGAAAAGGAACAATTTTCCTCTTCTACGCTACTGGGAATTGCTTTGCTCCTGGTGTTCAGAAAATAAAAATTTCTTTTAAACAAACAAACAAACTTTAATCAGCATGATTTTTCTCCCTCCATCTGTGGAATGTTCACAACTAGATTAAATATATTCTGTTTTGGGGAGGGAAACATGAGAGAACCATAATTTATGCCTTTGCAACCCAAAATGACAGACAATCTTTCATTTATTATTCCTCACGGAGAACAGCTACTAATATCTTCCTTCTAGGTCCCTTAATTAAATTCAGCTTCTTCTATTTTTCTCTTGATTCACTCCCATTCCTTCCCAGATTAACCTAGCTCTTCAAAGTTGTAATTTCTCAACTGTTAAATTTCATTTACATCATTTAAATTTCTGTAGATTTCTCCCCCTAGTAGAAGGCTGATTGTTTATTCCTTTCCCCTCTCTTCTGGGCAAGACAACGATCCCTCTTAGACCAGAGCTAACTGATTTATAAATATTCACATTAAAATGCATTATTCTACATAATCGATGTAATAGAGATTTTTCAAGAGAATGATTAGTCTCAGGCTGTTGAGGACGATCCCCTCCATCTTCAAAGGTCCTTCCAAGAGTTACCTCTGCCATGAAATCGTCTCTGGTTTCCCCCGGGGGAAAGGAATATTCTGTCCTCTGCATTCCCATAGTCATTTCAGAGGACCTGTTCCTGTGAAGGGTTAGCAGACTTGCTTTGTGACGTCCGCTGTGCAGTGAGCAGCTGAACCAGGGAAAATTTCCCAGAGGAAAATTTCAAACCTGCAGCAAATTCTCACCATCTCTCTTGCTCTTCTGCCCCAAGTTCCTTCAGTGTGGTCCCCAAATCAAGAAAGCACACAGAGTCACAGGAGCTGAGCTATGGTCTCCTACATGTGACATTGACAAGAAATAAACTTGTGAGGATGGGGGCTGTTGGTTCCTCCAGCCCTTGACACTTCCCCTGTTCTTTAGAAGTCATTTGCTGGCTTGTCTTGTTCAAGGCACATTCCTTGCACAAGGGGACGGCATCTCCTTTGCTGGGTTTCTGCATATTTGGTGCTTGGGGTCAATGAGAATAAGGAAAGGACTCCATGAAGACCCTGATGAGAAGCACTGATTCTCTGCTGTGGCAGCTGTGCCTCTGAAGCTGTTTTTCAGCCTGAGCAGAAATCGGATCCTTTATTCCTTCCTCTGTGGGTTTTAGTTCTGCCCCTTGGGCTCACATAAAACCATCTAATTGCTTGTCCCTAGGAGAGCCCTCCAGGGTTAAAGGATATGTCTATCCACTTTATGATTTTGTCTTTGCAGATTAAATATTCTCAGGCCTCTCTGTTCTGTGATCCCCGTGGCTTGACCCTCTTCATCTTCCTCAGGCTTCTCCTTTGTAGGTTCTCAAATGCACCCATGGCCGCCCCCCTTGGAAGAAAGGACCTGCCAGGAGCTCCAGCCTCCACAGGTCGCCACAGTAGCACAAAGTGAGGAAGGGTCATCTCCTCCTCGCTTCCAGATAAATTCCACAGTGTGTCACAGCCCACTGTTGCCTTTGCTATTCTGGGCAGCCACATCACGCTGCTGACTCACGGAGTCAACCAAATCTCTTAGTCTTATTCACAAGCCTTTATTACCAAGCCTGCCTCAACTTGTGCAGTATATTTAGGGGACCCAAATTGTTGAGCCTTACACTTTTCCCTTCTGGATTACTCATCTGATTTCTTCTAGTTCATGAATCTTGCCTATTTGGGAAAAGGAAGGCTTTGGTTTCTGGGAAATACAGCCAGGACCAAAGAGAAAGAAAAACCAACCTTGTCCCACTAATCTGCCATGATATGAGAGGCCTATTGTCTGACCCAACGACCTGTACTTAACTTTGTGATGTAGCTCATTGCCAGTACTGTGGAGTCTTTGCTTAATTTTTCAAGGAAGGTAGAAAAGTGGCATTGATATCATTCAGGAACGTGGTAGAGCCACTCTATCTCTAGGCAGCTCCTGACTCTTTGCAATCATGCCCTTGAATCATCTCTTCTAAATAGGGCCATGTCCTGTAATTTGCTTCTAACCCATCGAATACAGCAAAGGTACTAGGATATACCTGCTTCCACGTACATGATTCGGTGATGGGAGATTGTGACATGGTCTTGTTTGGAGACTCACCTTGTGGGCTATTAGAATGCGAGGGCCCCAGGCTGTGAGCTGCCCTGTAAGGAGGCCACTTGCGGGAACTGAGGAACCTGACACTGACACATAGCAATGAAGCTGAGATCTTGGGTCTGGTGGCTTTCAGGAAGCAGGGTGCTGCCAAGCGCCACATGGGCCTGGAAAGGATGCTTTTGCACCAGGCCTTGACTTGAGTGTGGCCCTGGCTGCCACCTTTTGGCAGCTTTCAGATGAGACTCGGAAGCAAGGATTTGACAAAACCAGGGCTTAGCTCGTGACACACAACAACTGATACACTAAGTGTGTGGTATTTTAAGCTTTTAAGTTTGTTGTAAAACATTATCCTTCAAGATGTCTCTAGTATATCGTGTAATCAGATGGCGGAAAACAAAATTCAGTGATAGACCCATGACATCATGAAGCCAAGAGACCCAAACCTACTCTCTCCTTTTGGTGGATCATATTGGCTTACTGAAGCTCGATGATGCCCATGCCCCACATTACCAAGATGTTAAAGGGGCACCAGTAAATACCATTATTAGAGATGCTGTCTGCTATTTCCCTAGGCCAGCTTTCTGCTCACCCTTTTCCTCTATGATTCTGGGTATCATCTTTCTCTGCCTTTTGGGTTGCTTGGTTTTGTACCCAGGTCTAAATGCTTGCTGCCTGTCCTCCTGAGATCCTAACATTGATTCTCCTTTGCAATAAATTTCTGAATTTGATCCCTCCCACAGTCACTGAGAAACATTTACATATTTCTTCTGGTTCCAACTTCCCAGACCTTCTGCCAAAGGAGAAATATCTAATGGCTTCTGGAATTGTGAAAGCCTCCAGCTAATGCTGAAAACTTCAGCTCAATGACAGATACTGACAATATCAGCAAAGTCACCTGAAGCTATTTTGTTCCTTCCATTAGGGTCCCTTTCCTCTTTGAATCTGAGCTTCTTCTTCTTCATCAGCATCATCATCATATTGAAATTCTATGCATATATTACGTATAAAATGAAACTCATGAGCACCAGCATTGGCCAAGAGTCACTTCCATGCATGTGCTAATGGCTCTTTGGTGAATGATCCCAGGCCATAATTTGTGGATTCTGAGAATGTGCTTGAACTACCCATCATGAGGCTAGTTCAAATTCTTCTTGACATTTGTGATGGTTCAAAGATGGACACTGGGATCTGAGCAAGGAGCTGATGACTTGGCTTTTGTTTATACCTCTCTGCTATTTTTACATGTACTGAGATTGCCAGAGAAAAGTCTCCTAGATTCCAATTGTCCTAATGTACTTTAAATGTCATGCATGGAGAGGAAGAGAATCCAGGTGCTATACACTAAGACTTGTTCTTCAGAAACAAAGAGTTCTTTGAGCCTCAGAATATGAGCACTTCTCTTAGCTTTGACCTTTTGGGGACATGCAATTCCTTAATCTATTACAGTAGAGGCAAAACATATGGTATGAACAATTTGACTCAGACCAGTGGACAGTCCCAGAATTATGGAAAAATCAGAAATGGGACTGAGAGAATGTTAATACAAACCCTTAATTTTACTGACAGAGAAATGGAAAACTCAGAAAGGTTTAACGTTTGGACCAAATTTATGTGGTTAATTAATGGCAGCTTTCAGACTTGACTTCAAACAGGGGAGCAATGGTGTGCTTTGAAAGGCTGTAAAGAAATTGAAGCCCAGAGGGGAAAGTCAATCACTTTCAATTACTTGGAGAAGGGGTGAGTTCTTACACAGGAGGATAGACCCAAGGGGGCAGTCACCGGATCCAAGGAGAATCATTCTCCATCTCCTTGTCTAGCCCAGGAGGAGTCCAGATAATAGGTGTGGGGTAAAAATAGCATCTGCAAGTTAAGGGATACCAGGATCTGGAGGACACAGAGTCAGGCACGGTCTCTTCTCCCTGCAGTCCCATGGGGATACGGCAAGCCTCTTAGATGAAATTTTGATATTATGGGACTTGTTTATTTCCTTGTTTCTGCTCTTCAGCATTTAGTAAAAGGCCTATTGATTTTCATTATTTTTAATTCCAGCCTCGCCTCAGCTATACGGTGGGGAGTTAATGGAAAGGTCTTTTTGTCTGGGCTGGAGAATTTGAAGATTATTACCCTCTGAGGCCAGCAGGATGGGGATAGTGGGAACCAGAGAGGGATGCAAAGCAAAGTGGAATTTGAAAATGAGGTCAAAGCTGTTTTTTAAAATTCCTCCAGAGAATTCTCTTTTTGGTGCTCACTGTGGAGGGATGTTGTTGTTAAGTTTTGCTAAGAATCCATTTAGGACTCCGGTAAAGGTCCCATTTATCATCAGATCTCCATGATTTGGCAATGGCAGAAGCTCAGACTCGGTTCTGTCAGGCAACCCTTCCCAGTCTCTGCCCCCAAGTTCACTTCCAGCACAATTTCCCCACATCTCCTTTGCCCTCTGCTTAATGCAGGAACACACACCAAAACATCTTTGCCTGCGTTTCCCTTATTTAAATTCTATCACAGTTCCTCTAAGGCTGAACTATGGAAACAACAGTGCTGCAGGAGCATCTCTCTCCTTTAACCTCTAAACTTTCTCTTTATGTAATCCCCGAGAGTTAGGATTTAGAATAACACTCAACATTCTTCATTTTATTTCTGACAGAACCATGAGGGGTGGGATAGCAACCTTGATCTCAAGCTGTGCAAATCTGAATAGAGGATCCTCTGTGCTGTTTTGAGGTGTCTGACTCCAGTGGGGTTTTCTGGCAAGAATCCATGGACGGTAATTACCAAGGCTTGGTCTTCAATGTGCTGTGCACCCACTGACTTTATATTCTTTTCTGTCAGCAATTCTTCTTTTTTTTTTTTTAATCATTTTTTTTTTTGAGAGAGAGAGAGAATTTCTTAATGTTTGTTTTTTAGTTTTCAGTGGACACAACATCTTTGTTTGTATGTGGTGTTGAGGATCGAACCGGGGCCGCACACCTGCCAGGGGAGCGCGCTACCGCTTGAGCCACATCCCCAGCCCTCTGTCAGCAATTCTTGAAGTGTGGTCCTGCACTAGCTCCTACAGCATCACCCAAGAACTTTTTAGGAATATAGATTATCAGACCCCATCCAAGACCCACAGAAGCACAAACTCTGTAGTGGGACCACCAATCTGTACTTCCCAAGTCCTCCAGGTCCTGCTGTCAAGGGCAATATTAAGAACAGTCCCTCCAGGCTTTTGAGCCACTCTCCTGAGGTGGTACCACAGAAGACTACGGGAATCCCTCACATGAGATAAGGTGTGATTGAGTTTCTCCACCTTTCATGATGACAAGACCCACATGAAAGTACTCATCAATATTCTTTTCATGTTTGACCCTTGACTCTGCATGTCAGAATCTCCAGGAACAGTGCTTGAGAAGATGAGTTTTTAACCAGTTTCAAGTTAATCTTATCAGTGGGGAAACTTGATGGTGACAGAGGTGGCTTTGTGCGGAGGTGGCCTTTTTTTTTTTTCTACTTAACACATTAAAGATAAGTATTTCAGGATCAGAAACCATCAGAACAAATTATGACCAAACTGTTTTTTATTTTTATTTTTGTCTCCACAAGTAGACAACACAAAGCTCTGTACGACTCAAGAGTGGCATAAGTTGTCTCTGCCCATCTCCTCCTGCACTGGCTTGCACACACACAGTGCAGTCTCTGTCCCTTGCCGGTCCTTCCCTGGTCTCTGTATGATGCTCAGTGGGGTCATCTTTGGTCCTAGTGTGGCAGCCCCTCTTAGAAGCCTTCTCTCTGCTCTTACTCTCCCCGCAATCTCATGTGTGTCTACCTGATCTTACTGACATTCTTTTACTACCTAATTTCATTCATGCTCCATGTCTCTATTTTCTCCCCCAGATAAGTCGTCCTGTGCCGGAAGAGTTTTATCCATGGAGTGGTTTCTCATTGCTCTAAAGATCAAGGCTAAACTTTTAAATGTAACCTAGTCCTTCCTACCTGACTCAGGCAGAGACTTCTTTAGGAGCAATAAAAAGTGGACTCCTGCAAACTGCAAGCTACATTAAAAAAAAAAGAGAGACTGTTGAAAGTGTCACTAGGGCCATGGAAGCAACGGGGCAACAGGACCAGACAGAAATGGCTGTCACTCAGGAGAGCTGATCCTCAAAGAGCGCAGCAGAGATCACGGCAGAGGTGTGGGCTGACATGTTGATGATGACAGTGACCCCGGCTCCCACATTACTGTGTCACTCTCCCCTGAGCAAACCCAGAATTGATTGTCAACTTGCTGAGCCCCGTCCAGGGACCAGTTTCTTTTGACCAAGAACAGGGCAGGAAGAACTACGGGTGCTTTCCTTCTCGGGTAAGAGGAAGTGGCTCTTGAGAAGAGCTTCCCAACAGGGAGACAGGGACAACTCCAACCAGGGTTGGTTGTCAGAGGACCTGCAATCGGGAAGCCAGTGATCCAGCCTCTACAGACTCAAATATTTGGAGAAAAGTATTAGTTACACAAGATTTGTGGGCTTTTTTGAATATAACGTATTAAATGTCCTCTTGTGTTTCTTCTGTTCTCTCCTCTCGTCTCTCTTTCCTTCCCTTCACCTCTCCTCCTGACTCTTTTCTCCCCCATTCCCTCTTTCTCCCCCTCCCTTCCTCTCTTTTCTTCCTTTTCCTTTCTCTTCCTCTCTCCTCTCCTCTCCTTTCCTCTTCTTTTCCTCTTCTGTCTGTGCCTGATCTTTTCTTTCTCTACTTTTACTAACCATGATATTTTGTTCAGTGTTGGAAAAATGGTTAGACGAACTTCAGAGAAGACATTGGAAGGTAGGGTTCTGAATGTTCATGAGAGTGGATGATTTAAAGCTACCAGGAGTTTGTAGCATCAATTTGGTGGGGGTCTCACCAGCGTACAGCATCCAGGTGTTCACTAAAACAGGCCCTAAGAGCAAGCCGGGGGGTGCAGCTCAGTGGAAGAGCTTGTGCCTAGCCTGCCTGAAGCCCTGGGTCTGATCCCAAGATGACAAACAAACAAACAAACAAACCAAACAAATGCTTTTGCGTCTGAAGGTACTTCTAACATTTAACCTTTAATTCAGAAATTTTCCTAGAGATATTCCTCTGCAAGAAAATAACCCGTGAAAATTGACAAAAAAATTTTATACAGAAAAATATACATTTCAGCTTTGTATATAACAGCCTTCTAATTGGAAGTCATCTGTATGAGATGAGTAACTCCTTGTGGGCTCACTTTACAGTATGAATGTTTTTGAAGCATTTAAAATTTGGAAAATGTTTGTTAAAATGTGAAGTGAAAAAATTAGTCCATTAGGTGTTGCATAAAATACAGAGTAAGTACAAAGAACAGAAACCTATGGAGTGAGAAAGAACAGGAGTTAGACATGCTATTACAGGGATTGCTTTTAAATGAGAGACTTCTTGGTGAAAGATTTAAAAATATTTTTTCTTTTCAAACTTTTGCATTTGTTTAATTTCCAAAAATTCCACATTAGGCATGAGTAGATTTCTGTATACCAACATAAAATAACTATCTGTTAACAACATCCCTCTATCTCCCACCAAATGCCTTTGCTTAGTCATGGACTTTATGTGTGTCCAGTCTGCCTGGGGACATACTGAGATGGACAATCTCTTGCTGAAATCACCACAGGCCTCTGTGTAAACTGGGTCCACCCTTAAAACATATACAATTCCCTAAAAAACAGTGATTACATGACCTAAATCCCAGACAATGTCCTTCTCTGAGTTCCCCATGTTTTCATCCTTTTGTAATTGGAAATACAATAAAATTCTATGCCTGAAGAAGACTTCAAAAATAAGAGGAGTTTTTAATGTAACTTTTGAAAATATTCTAAACAATTTTAAGTGACCTTTACATAGTCCAGAAGTAAATAATTCATAAGTTTTAAGTTGCAGGCCACTCTGAGTAGCATAATGAAGTCTGACGCTGTCCTGCTTCATCCCACCATGGGTATGAATCATGGGTGTTTCCAGTGCATCCGAGCTGTATACACTACCCACCTGTTAATCATGTATTAGCCTTCTCAGTCTTCAGAGCGACTTGCAGTATTGCAGTGCTTGTGTTCAAGTAACCCGTAAGTACTAATGTGCTTCATTTACCTAGCTTATCTCATCATGTAGGCATTGTATGTCTCCTGTTAGAAGAAGGGTGAGTATAGTTCAGTCAGATATTTTGAAAGAGAGAGAAAAACCATTCATATAACCATTATTGTAATATACAGCTATAATTATCCTCTTATTTATTGTTCTCATTAATATCTTCCAAGGCTTAATTTGTAAGTTAAACTTCATCCTAGACAGGCTTGTATAGGAAAAATATACAGTATATGTAGAGTTTAGTACTGTGCTTAGTTTTGAATATCCACAGGTGCTTTGGAACATATTCTAAATAAAAATTACTGAAGTTACTGAACCCACAGTATTTCCTGTTTCCTCTCTTTGTGAGGCTTTGCAAGTAGGGTCTTAGGCTATCCAGACAGTCCTCACACTCTGTTTATAAGAAAAAAAAACAGAGTGCATTTGACTGTGACCACTGACTTCATCAAATATTTTAGAGGCAAAAATTTTTGTTTTAATGCCAAGGAAATATTACTATTCCCTCACTGGAGTATGGTAAAAGGAAGCATCCTTTATGTTCTTTACCAGGAAAATTAAACAAGGCAGCATGATTATGGACAGATATTTGTTTCTGGACTCTCTGGTTATGTAGTCAAGTTCTAGCACCAAGCATCATGCTCTCAGGTTGAGGTATAAAGGGTTAATGTATTTTTGTAATTTATGTTTCTTTTTCTTCTGAAAGAAGAACGTATTACATAAGTGTTGGTCAGCTTTGGTGTTATTAAAGGTTTTAAACCAGGGTCTTCAGGACTCTTATTCAAAATGAATGCATAGATCACAACTGGGCACCACCCAAGATCAGATTAGAAATGCAGATTCCCAGGCTCTTCCACTGGCCCGCCTACTCAGAATGCAGAGCTTTAACAAGATTCTCAGGTGATTTATTTGTGCATTAATTTTTGAGAAGCACTGTTCTAGAACTGTAACGCTGCTGTTTTTTTAAAAAACAGTTTTCTTTGGCTATCATTAATTCAAATTCTGTTTATACTTATCTTGGATATTTAGGTTTGACCTAGTTAATAAAAAAAATGTTAAGCTTAGAAATCATTTACTGGAATCAGCAAACAGAAACTAGCTCATTTAAAATTAGAGAAAAGTTGTTTAAAAATATGTCACTGAAGATAGTCTACGATAGCAAGTAAACGCATGAGAAGACAACTTTAGTCATGAGGCTAGTGCAAGTCAAAGCCACAGAGAGTTGACACTGCCCCTCAATTAGGATAACAATGGTAATAAACACAAAGGTCAAACCAGATAGTAGTAAGGTTCCAGGCTCATTAGTACTCTCAAACATTGCAGGTAGGAAGGCAAAATGGTACAGTTAGTTTAGAAAACAGTTTGGCAAATTCTTACAAAGTTAATAATATGTTATCATCCTAACAGTCTTATCCCTGGACCTAAGCTAAGTGAAAACGTATATAGAGGTATATAGCAGTTTCATGGCCAATCACCCAAACCTGGAAACAACCTAATGTCCTTAAACTGATGAAAGAATAAACAAACATGGGAAAAGCCATTTAATATAGAGTGATACAGGGTCACTAAAAAACAAACAGTTACAGATGCACACACAACAATGTGAATCAATTCAAAATGTATCATTCATTATGTTAGACTTCCACTCATTGGGCATCCTGGAAAAGGAAAAGTACAGGCATGCAGGACTCACGGTGGTTGCCAGAGATTCAGGGTCTGGGTGGGTGGAGTATGACTATGGCTGCTGTGTGTTGTAGGAGTTGCTCTGCATCCTGAGTGTGGCTGTGTCCGCCCTACTCTAGGTATTCACCAAATCTCCTAAAACAGGAGACCAAAAGCATGCTTGAATGTATGCAAATTCAAAGGAAATATATAAAAATGATTTATTATTTGCATCATGTGTTTTATACTCTTGGGCTACACCGAAGAGTCAGCCTAAACAAAGCTAAATCTAATGAACAATATCAGGAGGTGGCAGCTGTGACAGCAAGCGTGCCTCCCTTCTCCCTTACCCCTCCCAACCTCAGTGTTGTGGCCCAGCTCTTGGTTTTTATTCTCCCCTTTTGACCATGTACTCTTTCTGGACTGTGAGCTCCCCCACTGTGACTAGGCATGGCCTGGGGAACCTGGGAGGGAACGGAGCCTGAACATTTGCATACTGTAATGAAACTGCTGTATCACGGGCCTTCTTTCTGTGGTTATGTTAGAATGGGAGCAGAGGTGCACCTCTGATTCAGAGTTTGGAGTATTATTCCTGGGAACTGGAATGAATAGCACTGTCCAGGAGGGCTTGTGTGACTCACCGCTTTAATGCAGCCATGTGGGGTCCTTTTGAAGGGCACATCTCCTGGCATCACCGTCGTCCTTCATGGGCTGGGCTTATCTCAGGTAAGAGAGGCCTTTCTGTTTGGATCCTTTACGGACAGGTGTGCAGAGAAAGATGAGAACTGGGCCCATGAGTGGAGGCTGCTCCTTGTCCAGGGAGTTCATCTGCATATCCGAATGGAGGCGTGACCTGGAGGCTGGAGCGCTGAATTGGAGATCTGAGCTGCACACACAGTGTGAGGGCTCCTCTGCCTCCACCTAGGTGACTGCATTACAGATCACTGCCCCAGTTAGCTCGCCATTGTCATAGTAGGTGATTTATAATACAACGCCAAACCAATTTCCATGGTTTAAGTTAATAAACTGCTTTCACACAGCTTAACCTTTCTAGCTTCAGGTTCAGAAGGGAAAAGAATGGCTGAGAGAGGATGTTATTTTTCTGTAGGAATAGAAGAGCTTCCAGCTTCCTTGACCTTTCTTCCACAACTATTCCATGAAGATCTTTAGCTAACAAAGCCTCCCTCCTCCCCCTTTGGAAGTGTTGAGAAAGAAACCCAGGACCTCATACACCCTAAAAGCACTCTACCATTGCTACGCTCCCAGGTCTTCTTATTCATTTTCAAATCATTGAACTTCAGACCTGACCTTTCCTTTTTCCAGCTTAAAAAATATATATTACAGATGAATTGAGCAAAATCCAGCAAGGTGAAGAGAGCAGGTTAAGGTCACTTAGCCTGCAAATTGCATCCTTAGTAAATTAGGACTTAAACTTGTAAAGTACAACTTTATAGGATTTGACTGTGTTGCTGTTGGCATCTCATGTATATAAGTGGCCAAACTGCTTTGTGGAAAAACTTGACAGTTGAGGGAGAATAAACAGAGGCACTTTATGAGGTGCTTTGGACTCTTTAGGGTCAGTGAAGTGATTACAAAGCCACATTGTTCAATGGGACATGAAAATAAAATAAAAATAAAAGGAGTCAATTACATTTGCAGTTGTGGGTGAAAAAATCTGTGTTAGCCCTGTTGAAGGGAAAGAATTAAAATAACTTATTAAAATGCATCTGTGAACATTATGACCTTGAAAAGAAATACATGCTTTCATTTTTATTCCCAGAGCAGCCTAGCAGTAGTCGCCTCCTGCCCTGGTGTTATGCACACCAAGCAGTCATGGCTTATTCTTCAATATCAGTTAGTTCTTGAGCTAAAGAGAATCAAGATTCCTTGCAGATCAATTGATTACATGTCTCAGGATGGAGAAAACTTGGGGCGAAGTTAGAGCTGTGGTGGCTGCCAAAAAACAAGCAGAAAAGCTCTGAAAATGTCTAGAGCCATTCTGAAAGAAACAGGAGATGGCTTTAGAAGACCCACTGGCCAAATTGTAATAATTTTGAGCATCAAAAGAGAATATGCTCTAAAACTAATTGAAATGAATTGAGTCTATAGGAAAGCCAGGCATTGAAAGAGGAAATTAGCTCATTAAAATGTATAAGATGGCAATTACAATATAAAAGAAGGGTAAATGCAATTTTTAAATTAACTAATGTTAGAGAGGGCCTATGGGAATACATGAAGTTCTGCTCTTCCAAGTACATGTTTGCACCGAGAGCATGTCAGTCAGTCAGTTCAAGGGGCAGCAGATGGGAACTGGGTGGAGAGTGTGAGTGGGGTATTTGCTACATGAGAGACTGATCAAAATTCAGAAGGAAAGGTTGGCATCTCAACTCTGTCTCTTATCTGTTAAAAAACAGAACCTCTGGAAAATTTAACCAATGTGTTGAAATGCAAAATTGTATAATGTGTTAGAGTAGAAATTGAGGCTTAACATCTTGCAAGTCAATGGTTATGACTGCCCTCAGACAGGGGCCATCACCACCCACCACTCATTACCTCAAAGCCCTGGGAGCTGAGATCTCCAAGATGCAGGTGTTGTCAGCATGGGATCATTCCAGTGCTGTGAGGGACAGTCTGTAACAGGCATCTCACTGGTTTATGGGTGGGTATCTCCCAATGTCCATATATGATTATCCCTTTGTGTGACCCAGGTTCCCTTTGTTATAAAGACCCCAGTCATAGTGGATCAGGGGCCACTCTAGTGACCTCACGTTGATTATCTTTACAAGTAATTCGTATGTTGAAGCCTTAATACCTGATGTCTTAGCTTAAAACATTTATCTCCAAATGTAATCACATTCAGAGGCACAAGAACTTAAGACTCCAAACATAAATTTTAGGAAAGACACAATTCAGCCCATAACCTATGTCACAGAAGAGACACAGTGCAGGAAGAGAGCACAGCATCTGTTTTCAGGAAAAGTCATGGTTATGGATGTTCCCATTAACGCAATGAGTTGACCTTGATTCCCAGAGGAAACCAAGTAAGAAACACGGGGAAGACCCAATGGGGTTCCTTGTACTGAGCAATCATCAATGTCAAATGCTAGCAATCAGCTGAATGGCAATAATATTTTCCTTTGGTGTCTGATAGGTCATCATAACTAGGAAAGATGCAATAAAATATATGACAACTCATAAATAATGAAGACATTGGGCAAACCTATAAAAAGCCATAATTATCTCATAGTTTACCAGCAATAGATTTTATAATGATTGTGATAATTTGTGCACCTCTTGTGTGTTTTTAAGGTGATTGAGGCACTTAAAGGAACACAGCATATTAAGTTTGGGCTTTTATTGAGATGTGTGGAGACTTTGACTAAGGTTTATAATTAACCTTTAAATGTGCTAGAGAATTTGTAAAATCAACATATTGATGTGTTAATTGTGTAATTTTTGTCAAAATAGAGAATTTTCACATAATATACTTACAAGTATAATGCCTTTGAGTGTTAAAGAAAGAGCAAGTAGTAGATTTGATTTCCTATGCACACACAGTCTCCTTCAGAACTGAAGCCCTTCCAAGGTTCCAGAGGCAGTCTGGGCCAGGAGCCGAGCAGGAGGGCAGCACTCTCAGTGCAGAGCAGGGTGTGGCATGCTCTCAGGGCCCTCACCTTGCACCCTACCCTTCTCAGACTGCAGGACCCTACTATTCATCTCACAGAGGCTGAGTTTCACCCAAGTTGTGTCCTTTCTGCTTTGCTCTTGTAGGATGAAGATCTCTGCTAGCCCAGAAGTGACGATGCTTCTGCAGCAGATGGGAGGGTGGATGATGACTTGCCACCACAGAGGCCCGCATCACAGCCATCCTTAGAGACACTGATCCTCACTGCCACACTCAAGCTCCAGGCTTCCTTCCTGCCGTGCTGTCCTCCCACCCTTCCTCAGAGATGAATGGGTCCCCAGCAAGCACCAGAGTAGAGCCAACTGATTTTCAAACACAGCATTGAGGAAAAACCCTGTGAAGGCATTCGGGCAACTCCGCCTGTGGACAGTATGTCAGGTCTTCCCACTTGATGATCCAGTCAATATTATCTCTTTGCAATGATGATAAATAATAAAACTGAATATTCATTGGTTGAATCTAATCTGAGGACCTCTCAGGGAAGATCAAAAATATTCAGAAAAAGAACTTGTCTCTGTATTGATCACATATAAACTTTAAAAAAATCGTCATTATTCCCTAAACAATACAACATAGCAGCTATTGGCATCACATAACATTTACAGTGCATTAGGTATCATAAGAAATCTAGAGGTGATGGGAGCATGGAAAGGGAGGTGCACGGGTTATATGCAGACCCATGCCATTTTATAGAAGGGACTGAACATCCGTGGGTCTTGCTAACCCTGAGAGGTCCTGGAACCATTTCAGCCCAGATACTGAAGGAAGATTGTATGTCCCTTTTCCTCAACCAGGCAGGGAAGATAAGAAACTGGGATATTAATATATGCTGTGAGCTGTAAAAATTGTGTAGGCATTTCTTAATTTCCTTTATGACTATGAAAATAAACATTCCATCTTTATAGAAAGGAAACAACCCATAGACATCATAAAAGAATGCTGATAGACCACTTTTCTTTTAAAAGAAAGAAAAAAAGACAACATTTTATTCTCATGACAGAGAAAGGCAATGCCCAACTGCAGAATATATCAAATTAGTATAATTTCTTTAGAGCATCAAGACTTCAAGCTTTTAGTTTTTAAACTGCTTTTTATGGTTTTCGGTAATTTTACCATTGTCATCATTTTAAAAATAAATGTACATGGCATTTCTGCAGGGCCTGAACAGGAAAAGTGGCATTGTTTGGGAGAAAGAGAAAGGGTGGGAGGGAGGGAGGGAGGGAGGAAGAGAGAGAGAAAGGGCGCTATTACTAAAAGGGAGGGGAGAGGAAAGGTAGGAAGGGAAGGACAGTATGACAGTGTTCCAAGGTGACGGAAATTGGAGGAGCTATTGAAGGCAACATCCGTTTTCTCTGCAGGAGGAAGAGAGTGTTTAAAACTGTGTTGGACTTGCTGAGCAATTCTGCAGCCTGGTTCCTGTGCCCTCCTGGAGCTGCTGGGGCAGAGGCTGCCATCTTCTGGGTTCTCCTCCTGCCCCACCCCCACCAGGTGGCACGCAGGCTGTCAATCTGGTGGCCTCCAGGAGCATGTCTTCAGGCCAGCTTTGTTACACAGAACTGGAGTGCTCAGGACTAGGGAATACTAAGTTTGCCTTTTCAAAGGACCCTCATGCCTTTGAGGACATTCTGTCTTCTGTGACTTATAGCAGTGGCTCTCTGGTTCTTGGGGTTTAGGACTCAGGAGTCAAATGAGTTATATACCACTCGTGTGTACCACACATGTACACACACATGCACATGCTCACACTTATCTCCCATTGGCCCATTAGTACTGCTTCCTGGTGCACACTGACCGCTATGGCTCATCCCCTTTCGCTGGGGTCTGACTTTGTGTCCCTTGTGTTCCCCAGGACAACAGCTGGAAGCAACTTGAACGTTATAATTCTTCATCATTTTTCATTATAAGCAAATGCTCCCATCCACGACTTTGGTTTAGCCTCATGTTCAGTCTTTTTGTCGAGACAGGAGTAAATGTTACTCAACATTTCTTTACAGGAGATCATAGAGCCAGAAGGGATGGGGGTGAACTTCTGCCCCCAAAGTAGTTTCTGGAGGGGAAGGCGAGGACCAGGCAGGCAAAGGTGGCAGCTCAGGGAGCTCACTGGAGCCAGGGGCAGAGCCCTAAGGAGATGCCAGGTTTCCTATCACACCTCCGTGTTGGGGTTCAGACAGTAGTAGGCCCGAGGGGTCAAGAGGAGAGGGTGGAAACATGCTAGAAACCCAGCTTTCAGGATTTTATTTCATCGTTTCTCACTTCTTGGGTTAAATCTTTAGGCCTTTACATTCACTGTGCTCAGAGTAGGCAGACAGATCGCCTGCATGCCCCAGAGTGGAAAGTGAAATCCTACCCAAGGCTAGGTCTTTGTTCCTCCTCTGCCGCTAATTACCTTTGTGAATGCAGGCAATGATTTTCCCTCTCTGAGCCTGTGCTCCTTTAATCAACAAAAAGAAAATATCAAAACTGATCTTCAAACTTTTCCCCCCCGGCAGAGATATCTACTTCTCAGGTGAATTGCCACCTGGGACTATGATATGTGGAGTGAGCACAAGCCAGCAGCAGGGATTGGTACCCCCCACCCAGCAGGAGGGAAGGGACAGAGGCCTAGGCTGGTGGGAGCCCCTCTCTGTGGGAGCAGCTCCAGCCTCTTCCAGATTCCATAGGCTTCCCCAAATGGAGCGTGGAAAACTCTAAATATTTTACCTTCAAGGGTCTCTCACATTCCCCCACCTGATGAGATGGTGGAGGGGAAGCCCCCAGGAAAAGGGAGGCTCAGGGTTTTGTTACTGTGAGGTTCTCAGTCTTGGGAAGAGGCAGAGGACTCCTGCTCCTGCCTACCTGGGCTGCTTGTAGCTTTGCAAGGCATCTGTTTGCAAGAGCAAAGCCTAGGGTGCAGCATTGGGAAGGGGGCTTTGTGGTCCCCTGTGGGAAAGGAGACTGAAAAAGTGTGGGCTGTAGGAGTGGGGAGGGACCTCTGAGTGGCTTCCTTAACAAGGCATTTCCTCTAATCTGTGAGCCCAACACAGCAACCCCCATGTCTGTGGAGAGTCACCAGGCAGCCGTCCCCAGATTCTTCTCACCACCACATCGGTCAAGGGAAGGCCTGCTGGAGCTTGCCCACTTGCTCTGAGGGCCTGCAAGAATCACAGCCATTAACCTGCTAGACTGGCTCATCTCACTGGGCTGCTGGGAACTGCAGAAGGGAAGACAACGTGTTCTCTCACAGGCTCAGGCAGAGATTCATTCAGGAGTAGTATGGAATCCACCCAAAAAAGAGCACACATGGATCATGTTTATTCTACATTCACCAGTTAGTGGGTTCTCTGGGTGCTGGGCCTTTCTAACTCAGGGATGATAGATTTCGTGTCATTCCTTCTTATATATATATATATATATTCCTATTTCTTCCTAGGAGCATCCTTACCCCGCTCATCTGCATCTGTTGGTCCCACTATGTGCTATCAGATAGGCACAGCCGTGACAGTCACGTGCACTGCACTGAAAGTTCTGAGGGGGCAGGGCCTGGGAAGAGCTTAGCCCCACGACAGCCAGCTAGCAGGTGTTCTGTCACACTGGCTGGAAGAACTCACCCGTATTGCCACCCTGCACCGTGGTACACAATTGTGGGTCTGACCTTCTCCTCTGCCTCCCTATGGACTGTGAACCCCTAAAGCTTGGAGCCTCACTTCTTCCTGCCTGGCCGTTCATCCGCCTCTGCATTCCTTAAATCTGAACATGAAAAAGGAAAACACAATTTCCATATTCAGAGCTATGAAAATTACAGAAAGAACACTGGAGACTTGCTTAGGACAACCCACAGCAGAGAGTGGACACACAGTAATTGCCAGCTTTTGATAGGAACTTTGGTTTATCTAAGCTTCTTCTATTGATCATTGTATTCCTGGTAAAACTCTCTTTGTTGGTGTCTGTCTTGTCTCTCAAACTTCTTTATATATTTTTCTCCAAATTTATGAATATTTAACCTTTTGCTAGATCTGTATATCATCCTTTCTGTGTACATAAAGATAGAAAGATGTATAGATAGATGTAGATAGGCACATGAAAAAAACATACATAATAGCAATGTGCATGTAAATTTTAGATTCCAAAATTGCCTTTTGTGTATAGTACATACTAAGCATATGTTCTACGAATGAACTACATTACCAACTACATCCCTAAAATTTGTAATTGCTCTTCTGAACCATTTGAAAAATGGATTGCTTAATCCTGCCCTTTTACCTGTTAGTTTTTCCATATGTAATCACTAGGGATAGGAATATTCTTTCAAAAACCACAGTGCTATTGCAGGTAAGAAATTGAGAGAATACTTTCATCTAATCCTCATCCCACTGTTTGTCAATTGTCATGATAACGTGCAAGCACTACCCCTCTGGTGTCGGATCTGCTCATGTAGGGACCAAGTCTGTTTAGTCTCCTTGAATCTGAAAGCTTGCTCAGTCTGCCCCATTTCCAGATGTTGCTGAAGAATCCGGCACCACTGTAGAATGTTCTTCAACGTGGTTTTGGGTGAGGCTTCTTCATGACAAGTCTCAGGTCTTCTCCCTGGCAGGAGTGCTCTAGCAGGAGTGGGTCCTGCTCATGTGTCAGCCCAGAAACATGAGACATCCACCTGTTTTTTGCTGCTAATGTTCAATTTGACAATACAACCAAAGTGTCTCTGTCCTCACCTCTGCCCTGCTATTCTTCTTCTTTAATCAACTAACAAGGAATCATGGGGAGACCCTTACAGATCCTCAAAGAATTCTGCTCCCCATCAAATTTCCCCTGCCTTGGCATCCCTGATGCTTCTTGCCCAGCCCATCCTTCACAAACCCTCACCCGCATTTTTACCATGGGCTTCCTCTAGAAGGTGGAGCCCAGCATCCAAGGACAGAGCCCGGTGAGCCAGCGAGGGGTTGTGCTGGAGACACTGGTTTGTGGGTTAACTCCAGAGCTGCCTGAGAAAGGCTGGCACAAAGCCTGGACTAAAGCCAGGGAAACGAGGGGCCTTCAGCAAGGGGGCACGGAGGGAAGATGCAACTGCAGGAAACCTAGTGGTGTGGGAGAACCCGGCACAAGCAACCGCAAGGGGGGCTTGTGTCCCACTTGGGGTACTTTCTAAATGTTGCCCAGGAAAGTCCTTTGCATCTGTTTGTCCAGAACACTGTAAGGATCTCACTGATCTCACAACCTTTTCCTGTGTTTCAGACCATATTGGAGATGAAGTACCAAGCCACTGCTCAGCATCATGTAAGTGCTCATTAAATACCCCCTTCCTGTGCTTCCCTTCGCATTGTGTTGTGGAGACATCACCATGGAAACTCACCTCTCCGTTTTTGCTGAGGCCCCTTTAAAATTTTCTGCAATTACTCTAAAAGCTTCTCTTTTTTTTTCATCTGAAATGAGAACTTCTAAAGGTAATAATCTATTCCATTTTCTATTAAAAGTCAATTAAATGCCAGGTCGAAGCTGCTTCTGAACTCAACTGGGAGGTCTCAGAGATACTTATATTTCAAAATTGTTTTCATTATTTTTGGTAAATTCAATATAACACAACCAATTAATTATTTTCCATGATGATAATGATATTTTATTTTATTACTATCACTAAAATATAACAATACTAAGCACTACTTTTAAATTTGGATACTTGAGGACCGTTTGCCTTTAGCTTTGCTAGTTACTTTGCAGCCATCAATTCTGCTCTCTCCACTGCCTTGCTCTGTCACTGTTCTCTCCATTTCACAGATGAAGATACTGAGATTCAGAGTGTCGATGGGAGGTGCCAAAGGTCTTATTGCTGGAAGGTGGCAAGCCACTCAGAAAGTGTTCTCTGTCTCTAAAAGATGTCTATTTTGTGCTCCGGGGGAGTTCTTGAAAATGTTTTCAATGAATTAAATCTCCCATTTTCCATGTGCTTCTCAACTTGGTTTAATATAGAACCAATTGCAATCATCCATGTCTCTGAGGCAGGAATAGAATTGCTTTCCAAATATTCCAAGTGTCCTCTTCACTTCCCGATCTTCCTTGCCCTTAGGTTGAGGTCAAGTGTCTCATTATGGCCAAAGAAGTATAAGCAAAATGACAAATGTCACTTCTGGTGAGGCTGATTTGCTTGTTTTCTTTTTCCCTCCTTGTGCTGAAGCGATTCCAGAATCAGCATGCTTAGGTGCCTATAAGATGAGCAGCGCTTGATCCCGGGCAGGCAGCATTAGACTTTGTGTGTGGGAGGAAGTCACCTTTGTCATGCTAAGCCAACATGATTCTAATATTTGTTACTGTTGCATGACTTTGCCCACCCTGACTAATAAGGTCACAAATCACTTCTGGTGACTTTATATCCTGGGGAGTGTAAGAGCCTAATTATTCTGGGATTCTAGGAGGGTAGATGACTTCCCCTACCTCCATCAAAGTGAAAATTGAATGACATGGCCATAGAACTATTTTTTTTAGGCAAAGAAGCAAAGTCTTATTTTGCTGACAGGTGAGAAGGGCAGAAAGAAAAAAGAAACTTCCTTTTCTTTATTGAGATTAACCTTAGGCTTAATGAACAAATTCTCTGCTCTAAACCAGAAGAGCAAAGGAAGAATAATTTTCAAGAAGAGGTGGGTGCACACTTGGGAGGATGTATTCAAATAATGCTTCCACAAAAGAGTATCTGCAAACATCAGAATACAAAAGAAAGGAATCACAACTAACGAGATGCAGCCTGATTAGAGAAAATCATTTTTAAATCACTGTAGGCTTCCACCATTGCACGGGAAGTCCAGGCTTTGTCTGCATCTTATTAATAAGACAACTCTGCCTAGATAACTAAGGCTGATAAGAAATAAATACAATTTGACTGGATTCAGCTATAAACATCACATGTTTTGAAAGATTACTGTAAGTGACTTTCAAATTTGTGTAATTCTTTTATAAAATAAGCTTTGGTTGGACTATGAAAATATTTTTCAATTTCTCTCAAAGAGAAATGGCAGAAGAGGTTAATTAAAAGTTGGAAGAAAACTACTTAGGCACTTAAATATGCAATTTCTTGAGCTTTAGAGTTAAATAATTTAAACCATAAAAAAATAGCTGAGTATAATGATTCAAGCTTTTCTTCTTTAAATATTTTTTGTTCCCTTGATTTGATTTAAAATCTTATCCCCAAAGCCTGTGAGAAGCTAGCTCTCCATTGGAATGAATGAATGAGACTAAGTATGCATGCAGAGAGGGACAGACCAGAGCCTCTTCGATCCCCAGGACACTGCAGGGTTCTTCAATCAGTCATTGCTGGTGTTATTCCCTATGGACGGACTCCTCACTCACTCTGCCACCTTGATCTTCCCTGGGTTAGAATCCAGCTCTTGCCCAGAATTCTACTAACCTTTCTCAGCCTAGCTCAAGTTCTTCTTGCTCTGAGATGCCCTGGAGACTCTGATGGCCTCTTCATCTCTCGATTTCCTGTAACACTCTTTGGGTACCTCGCTCATCATTGTGGGAACTTTGCAATTTGTATTGTACTGTAAATTCTCTTTTCATGTTTATATGCTGCTATGGCCTGAATGCTTGTGTCCTACCAGTCTTCATATACTGAAGCCTCAGTCCCCAAGGTAATGGTATTTGGAGGAGTTCCCTTTAAGGGTTCAACTCAATCTCCAATAGCAAATTACTCGTCTCCAGAAAAGGAGGGAGAGTAAGCATAGACCCCAGCCAAGAAATGAGGTCAGTACACGAAGCCCAGGCCAGCTGGGCAGCTGAGTGGAATTGAATGAGAAAGAGAGCTTCAGGGCCATGAAGATGGAGGGAAGTCCTGGCTGGGGTTCAAAGTGATTAGAAGAAATTTTCGGAGTGTATTGTTGAAAAATAAACAATTCTTCATTAATATTTAATGTTAGCTTTGAGCATGTTTTAGACGGACTAAGGATTTTTTTTTTTTTTTTTTTTTGCAGCCTAATAAGGCTTTGAGAAACAGCTCATTATTGTCAAGCAGCCTATGTGACACGGCAGGTAAGCCTCCTTTTGCCTCCAAGAATAACTTTCAGAACTTACAAGACCTTGAGGTCTTGTGTTGTCTCCATGCTCCAAGCCATTTTCCTCATTTCCCATCTAATAAGAACCATTGCTGTCTCTACTGGGATGACTCCATTGCAAGGAGTTTTCTTAAAATCAACAATTTTTTATCATGATAACTTCACACATATTCCCAAATGCTTAGATGCCAAGAGAGACCTTCCTCCATAATCCCCATTCCAAGTAAAGTTAGTGGTTTCTATCATGAGTACCCTCTACTCCTAGAACTCTTAACATCTCTGTGTTAGATTTTTCTTACTGGGACCCAAATATCTGATATAAATAAATTAGAGGAGGAAAGATTTGTTTTGACTCACCATCTCCAAAGTTTTAGGACTTTGTGCTGCTGCATGCATTGCCCTGGGCCTGAGGTGTGGCAGAACAGCGTGGCAGAAGGATGTTGTGGAGCAAAGCATCTCAGTTCATGGCAGCACGAAGGCAGAGACAGCAGGGGTGGTTGTGGAGGTGCGGGGGAACTGGGGAGAAGACACACCCTCCTGGTATCTCCCTCAGTTACCTACTTTCTCCAACTGGTTCCCACCTCCCAGTAAACCATTCATCCACCAGTGGACTAGTCCAGAGACGTGGTCAGAGCCCTCATGGACCAATCACTTTCTAAAAGCCCCACCTCTGAACGTTGCTATACTGGGGACCAAGTCTACAACTCATGAGATTTTGGAGAACTTTTCAGATCCAGAGTGTGACAATTTTCCTACTGCAACTCCTTCTTTATTTCCCTCTTCTGTGATGAAGTGCAGCTCTCTGAAGATATTCATCAGGCCTGTCTTGTTAGCTCTGCCTCCTCTTTGTCTAACACATGACTTTGACCTTGTAGAGATTCCTAATTTATTTGTTGAAAAGTACACACAGTTCCTCATCTTAAGCAATGAAAGAGGAGAATCCAGCCTAACCAAATAGGCTTGTCTCTCAGTTACACCTGCTAAATGTTCTCCCGCTACTGAGGAAGAGATTGACATTCCTACTAGAATTCTACCATGCAGTGTTTATAGTACAATGTGTTCATGAGCAGTGTGCTAAGCTGTTTAGAGTTCTCATTTTTGTGGATTAATCATGATCATTTCTACCTCCATGAGTTGTGACACCCTAAAATTTTCTGCTAAAGACTCTAAATATATTGCCTTATAGTGAGATGTCTGGACTCTGTGGTTTCTACTTAATCATTGCCATCAAGCTTTGTCCCCAGAACAGATCCTGAGATTTATAAGTCCACCTTACATAAAAGAGTCATGACTAAAACTGGATGATATTGTTAACGCAATCTCCTGGCGGGTGAGTGCTTTCTATGGGCCAGCCAGTGTGTTATGTAATTTACACTGATTATTGGAGTCACAATCCCTGTGCATGGTCGGCATTACTATTATCCTAACTGGTTAATCTGTGCACCCGTCATTCTCTGGACCCCTGCCTCATGCAGACATTGCCCTCGGTGTCAGGAATACAACAGAATAAAAAGGTATAAATTCTCCCAGAAATGGTATTCTAGTAGAGGAGAAGGGAGACCAATACTGAAATTATCAGTCATTTTCACATGTTAAAAGTATTATAAATAAGTTCAATGGGGAAGAGAAAAAGAGTGTCAGGCAATGCAATTTTGCCTTGCGAGGGCAGGGAAGGTGTCCCAGATTGAGTTACTGTCACAAAATAACATAGGGTGGCTTACAAATAACAGATATTTCTTTTTCAGAGTTGAAGAGAAGTTCAAGATCTTGGTGCTGGTAGATTCATTGTCTGGTGAGATCCCATTTGATGGTACATAGATGGTGCCTTCTAGCTGTGTGGACCTCTTGTCAGGGCACTGATCTACATATGAGGGATCCATGTGCATGACCTTCTGCAGGGCACCATCTCCTAATGCCACCATCTTGTGGGTTAAGGTTAACTATGTGATCTAAGTTGAACAGGGAGGGAGCCATTCAGCTATCTGGGAAAAGAACGTCGTGAGCAAGAAAATCACATGTGTAAAATGCTGAGGTGGCAGCGTGCTGCTGCAATATTTGGGGAATGACAATAGAATCAGTGTGATTAGAATAAAAATGGTGAGTGCAGAAGTGGAAACCGGGAAGGAGGAGCCTTATCATGCAAGGCCTTGTCAGCTATTTTGAGGATTATGGTTTTATTCTGATTGCAAGGAGATGCTGTTGGAGGATTTTGTGTAGAAAATAACCTTGTTTACATTTAAAAGGATATTATGGCTGCTTGGTTGAGAACAGATTGCATTGAGAAAAGGACAGAAAAGGGGAGTCTAACCAGGAGACTGTTGTCTCCTGTATGAGCACAGGTAGCACTGGTGCAGATGAGAAGGAATGAACAGGGTCTGTATGACTCTACATGGAACCCACAGCTGTACAGATGGATGGGATGTGGGTTATTAGGGGGATGAGAGAAGTCAAAGATGACACCCAAGTGTTTGCTCTGAGCATTCAGGAGTACAGTGTTGTTTATTGAGATGAACAAGATTGGAGGACAGATAGATTAGGGTGCAAAAATACAAAGGTCTGAATTTGGACCCTTCAAATTTCCTGTTGAATATCTAGTAGAGATGCAAGGTAGGGGTCCAATGCATGTGTCTGTGGTTTGGAAGACTAAAAAGAGCTCCGCCACATATTTGAGAATGCTTACATAGGAATGATATTAAAACCACAGAAACCAATTGGACTTATCTGGACTGAGAAGCTGGAGCAGCCCAACATTTCCATGTTGTCTCCATTCTGGGACACAGAGGCTCTCACAGTGTTAGGAGAGACAGAGTTGGGAATTTTTTTTTTTCCAGGAAAGATAAAGGGGAAGGAAACAGAAATGGGTGGGGAAAGCCTCAGAGCACAAAGCAGACCTGACACCTCTGAACGGGAATCCTGGAGGAAGCCGGTAGGACAGAGTTAGCCTCCAACTATAGGAAGATCTGATGAAATCTTGGCCGACCCAGGGGGGAGATCCTCCCGGCAGAAGCCCACCTTGGATGAATATGGCCAGGTGGGTATAGTGCCATGCTGTGCTGTGATCGGGGACTTCAGGCAAGAGCATGGCCTGAACTTCAGCTCCATGTTGGACCCCAAGGACCTTCTGATGAAGGTTGAGGGCAGACAGCATCATGTGCAGTAGAAGGTCAAGTTATTCCACGAAGAGAAGTCTGAGTGTGTTAGCTTTTTCATCGCTGTGTCCCAAAGACCTGAAAAGAACAACAGAGAGGAGAGAAATTTTATTTTGGCTCATTGTTTCAGAGGTTTAGTCCAGGCTCTGAGTCAGGCCTGGGTGAGACAGAACATCATGGCTGAAGAGCATGGAGGAGGAAATCAGCTCAAGACATTGAAACAGGAAGCAGAAAGAGAGCTCTGTTCACCAAGGACAAAAATCTAAACTCCAAAGGCCTACCACCAGTGACCTACTTCCTTTAGCCATAGCCTACCTGCCTGCATTTATTGCCCAGTTAATCCGTATGAGTGGATTAATCCACCAATTAGGTCACACCTCTCATAAACGAATCATTTCACCTCTGAATATTCTTTCTTTGTCTCACACATGAGCTTCTGGTGGACACCTCTGATCTAAACCTAACACCCAGCCGTACAATCCTGTGATTACAAATTCTAGTTTCACCCAAGAGGATGTGGATGCACGGAAGAACCAGGTCTCTACACTTAAGACACACAGCAAGGAAGTGGGTTTGAAGCCTGCCAGCCTGACTGTAGATGCCAGCCTCATTGTGCATGTTTGACAGTGTCAAATAGTGAGTCGTATTTTGCTTTTGTCATGGAAGGGAGAACTCACTCAACTGGCTTGTACAGTCGGGCCAGGGAGGTGTGTGCTGATTCAGCGCCTCTGCTCCTTCTCTGGCTCTGACTTCCTTGGGATGTCTTCCTCTGCTCACCAACTTTCCACATTTAAACACACAAATGCCACAGGGCTCATCTCTGAAGGAAAACTATGACATATTCACAGTAACTCCAGGAGGTTCCCCGCTTCATGAAGCTTTCTCCGGTTCTCTAAAGAAAAATGATATTTGACATCTCTGAATTTGTAGAGCTTCTATTTTAAGGACTGGTTTCATCTTGCCTTTCTGCACCCTCAGATCTTGGTCCTGGGATGGTAGTTTATGGGACTCCAGCCAGAAGGCAGGACCCCTCACCAGCTCCACCTGTCCCAGCTTTGCTGAACTGCCCTGCCTCCTCAGTTCTTGACTTCTTTCCCATGAGCTGCTCTTTTTCTTAGAATAACTGCTCTTCCTCCAACATTCAGAGAGAGAGAGAGAGAGAGAGAGAGCTCTTTTGTTGGGAAATCCTTCTCTCTTCTGCCTCCTCCTAAGTGTATCTAGATGCCACTCCTCTGTGTCCCCACTCACACTGTGCTGGTGGTCTTCAAATATTTTTGATGATATGAAATTTAAGTATGAAATATCTTTCCCAGATGACATGGTAAAAGCCAAACCTATGCACGCATCACATTCCAGAGAACTAGAGCAGAATTGTCTCTCTAAACTCGTACTCTTATTGTTGTGCATGGCACACTAATATAGTCTAGCCTGTTTCATTATTAAACAAAACAAAACAAAACAAAACAAAAAAACACAATGCCATCTGCAGCCCAGTAAATTGATTTAATGACCTGTCAATGGGACTCAAGATGCAGCATGAAAAACACTGCCCTCTATGGTCCTTCGTTAATGTACTGACATCAGAGTACTGACATCATTAGTACACTTGTCTGTTTCCCCTGGCAGACAGTAAACTCTGAGGGTAGTGATCATATCTTATTCTTATTTTTTTCCTTCTATTTTAGCACCAGCAAATGTCTGAAGAATATATAAATGAGTCTGTGCTTGCTCTGAGGTCTTCACAACCACCTATTTTGAGTTTGAAAATGTAATGGACTTCCCAGGACTTTGGAATGTGTACCTTAGACTCCCCAGATGTGATCTCTTACTTCAGAACCATGCCCCTCTGCAGTATGTCCATGGCATTGTTGGCCCAACAGTCCCCTTATTCTGGAATATTTTTTTTGCCCATTTCATTTTTGTCATTGACATGGGCACACCAAGATCCTATGGGGGGTGTTTCTCTGTCCTGAGGAGATGACCAAGAGTGCTCACCCCCCACAGTGAGTCACTTTCTAAACCCGTGACCAGGGTGACGTGGATCAATCCCTCTCCAGGGCTGGGAACATGTGTCCTGCTAGAAGGCCCTGAGTGTTTTGCTGGAGGGTGAAAATGCTCTTTAAGCCAAGAGCCATGCTCTGGCTGTTCCAGACAGGGAAGAAGAACTTTTTCTTCTCAATTATAAACTTGAGCTGGTGGAATTCATATTACGGGGAGTGGGTTCTAGATTTTGTCCCAATTTCCTTTTTCATTTATAAAACCAACCATGTTCCTAAATTTTGTTGTCTATCAAGTTGTGAATAGGTCTTATCATGAAGTAGTCATTTAAATGTAGTTATTCTGAGCCTTCCTTTACTTATAAGAATCATGGAATAGTCTAATTTTTTGTATTATCTTTCCTTTTAAAAGGTACTTTATTTGCTGGGGGGCTGAGGATATAACTCAGTTGGTAGAATGTTTGCCTCGCATTCACAAGGCGCTCAACACCACCACCAAAAAAAAAAAAAAAGATTACTTTATTTGATAAAGCAGACATTTTATTTTCTCTGATTGTTCTTTTTAATCTGACTTTCTAGTCTCTGCTCCTATGCTGGATTGCTCAATCTCCTGAGGATTTGGACTTGTGGTTTGGGTGATAAATAGCAACAATGACACCACAACAAGTAAAGGTGGCTTCATTTTTGGAAAGGTCAGGAAATGACTTGTCAATGGCCCAATAGGACACGAGATGATAAATATTCCAGGAAGGAGTCGTACCTCCATGGGCCATTATGACTTGACAACACGGTCTGTCCCTCTTTGCCAGACAGATGATGAAGTAGCCTGTCCTGTCAGGGCCTGATGCTGACTTGTCAGGGAAAATTGGATTCCTGAACCTGCCACATGTGATGCGGTGGCCAGAATCTCACTAGGAGGCATGGGCAGGTTGTGCCTGCAGATTTTGACTTCTCACTGGAGTGCACTTTTCTGGGGGAACTTGGGATTCCAGCTCTGAGGATCTGAGACCTCTATAGCCCATCAGGCTGATGCTACCTCATGTTGGGAGTGTTCTCGTATTTGTGTCTGCACGCTGGTCCAGAAAGAGCCCACAAGTTAAAAGAGCTGTGTGCCCCTCCAGTCTGAGTGAGTCCCCACCCACAGAAAACCAGGGCGTAGAATGGTATCCAGGACCAGACAGAAAAGTGTAAAGGAAGCTGCGTATCCTTCAGACCCTGCTTTTGGGTGCCTTGGGAGATAAGGATGAATAGGAATCACTCACTTACGGTGCCTTCATCAAATTATCAAAGCTGCTATTTAGAAGGACAGAATTAATGTGGACATGGGATCTCCAAGATTATTCCGTTTGCAATTAAAAACAATTCCC
Organism: Ictidomys tridecemlineatus; assembly: GCF_052094955.1. Taxonomy (NCBI): domain Eukaryota; kingdom Metazoa; phylum Chordata; class Mammalia; order Rodentia; family Sciuridae; genus Ictidomys; species Ictidomys tridecemlineatus. The sequence continues at coordinate 7,100,533 of NC_135485.1, forward strand.
CAGATGATTTTAACACATCATATACCATTCTTAGAAAGATAACCCTTTTCCTCAGTTCATTTTCTCACTAATTCTGCTAATGTGTGTGCTAAGGATTCAGTTATTCTATTGCTACAGATGAGAAAACTAGGTGGTGGTGGAGGGGTGGCTCAGGCATGCAGTGCTTCTGATTTCTGGATCAGCTTTTGTTAACGTGGTCCTAGCATTCCCAACTCATGAATTCTTGAATATTATTTCCTCAAATATTATTTCCCCCATAAGACCTCCATGCCACTACCATAGAGTGACTTATTGAATCGTGGAACCAGGAGACAGCTCAGAGCTCACTCAGTTCATCTAAACTGCTCCTCCACAGACTGAAATCATGACTTGGAGAAGAGTGGGATCTTTAGGATGAACAAGAGGAAGAAAAAAAGCCAGGCATCGAGCTGACCTGTCTCTGCTTTGCATTTGTGTGGTTTGTCCCCAACTCCTGGCAGATCCCCTCTCCACGGTGAGGTCAACACTAATGGGAAAACCACACACTGCTTGGTCACGCAGGTCTCTTATCCCTCGATAGTTATCCCAAAGTCACACAGGTCCAAGATGAACAGAGAAAGTCACTCCTTTCGAGAATCCAGTGTACAAGTACAGAGGGACAAGCTACTCAAAGAGAAAAGAATCTTATTTTTTTGTGAATTGAAACAGAATTTACAAAAAGAAAACCAACAGCGGACATCAGCAACAAACCCACACTGAGGTACTGGACAGCATGGGCTTTCCTGCCTGGTACACACTCCTGGGAGCAGAATCTGTTTTCCATCTGGAGAATAGTGCCTGGCCCTTTCTTGTCCCAGTGTTCTGAGCCCAGAATGGATGAAGATCCTGACCCAAGGATGGTGTATGTGTTTTCTTGATGCACTTTGACACACTGCCTCAAGCTGAGCTGCTTACAGTCCCGGTGGTGGACAGTTCAAAACGGTTTTCATGGTGCTACAATCACAGTGGCCACTGGCATGGAGCTGGTTCCTAATGCATCCCGTCAGGAGTCGGCTCCTTGCGTTGGTAACTCACACAGGATCTGGCAGGCCTTGGCTGGTGTCACCTCACTCCAATCTGTTTCCATTGTCACATTGCCTTCTGCATTCTAACCTTGCACGCTGCTGCTTTCTTCTTATAGGACTCTTGTGATTATCTTAGACCCCCCGCAGATAATCCATTATTACCTTCCCATCTCAAAATCTGTAATTTAGGGTTGGGAATATAGCTCAGTCGGTAGAGTGCTCTCTGTGCTCCAAAAGACTTCAATGCCACTACCGCAGAATGACTTTGAGTGCACAAGGCCCTGGGTTCAATCCCCCATACCGCACACACATACTTACAAAAAAATGTAATTTAATCACATCTGCAAAATCACATGAGGTAACATAAATTCTAGGGATTAGGACATATATGTCTTTGTGGTGCTGTTACTCTGCCTACCACAATTGGTCAATCAAAGCAGCAAATTCCTCTAGCATCAGTCATTATTTGGGGGAAGCAAGTAACCCAGGTTGTTTCAATCAGAGGCAATCTTGGAACTGTGAAGGCTCTATGGGAGGAAAGCTCCTTGCTCAGGCCTTTTTCATTTGCAATTGAAAAAAAAAAGTTTTACCAGTTATAAATAACAATAATTTCATTGAGACCCGATTCTCACACTGTACACACCTTAGAGTTTGCCTGAACTGCCTCACTGTATTCCTACACAGCCCTGTGATGAGGTGGTTGCTGTGATTATCCTCATGTTGTATGTGAAGCTTGAGTCTTCAAGGAGTTGAATGAACAGCTCATGGAAACAGAGCTCATTTATGGGGAATCCCAGATATCATAGTCTCTTCAGAGATTTAACTACTTTACTAAAAAATGACTGTGGCATTGAAGGAAAAGGACAGGTAAAAATCTCAGTATCTATTTAAATTAAATTATAGCAATGAAGACTCAGCATAGCAACCACTGCCGGGAAGACCATATCTTTGCAAAACAGTGCGTGAGCCTTGGCTTTGTGATCAGAAGAATGACAGGTAAGGTTTTGAAGCCGGGTGCCGCATTCTGCTAATTGCTACATTTGCACTTGCTCTTCCTGGGAGCTGGGATGGAAATCTGTATGAATGATTCAACCATCCTGCTGGTGACACTAACTGGAAATTTTTTTTTTAAAGTTTATTAGTAGAGCACCAGCTAACTATGTCTCTGATAGATGTAACTATAATAAGGGTTTAAAATGAAATCGTTTCTAACAAATATAAAATTCAAATCTGTGTGGGCATACGTAGGCACATGCATACATACATGTGGATTCTAAATCTTTCATCATGGTTGCTTTCACCTTGCATCTTGGACAGTACCTTGGTTAATGAGTCTCTCTTCAATTTTTCCATTGTAGAGTGTGTCTAACTTGAAGTGGCATGAAGTTGGCATTTTGGGGGCAGATGCTGTGTACCAGACACATTGTCAGGTAATTTAATCACATCATCTCATTTTTATCCTCACAAAACTGTTTGAGAGGTGGAAATTTATTTTTTACATAAGGCTTCTGCAGCTATATTCAATTAGTTCAAGGTCACACAGCAAGTAGGGGTGAGTGCTGACACAGACTGGGGTCTGTAGGATTCCAAAGAACACATGCTTTTTTGCTTCACATCTCCAGGCTTTCAGGTATGAAGCCCTTGCTTTGCAAGGTGCATCACCTGGACTTAAGTTCCAGGGCAAGTCATCTTGTGTCATTCTCCTCTTGTTTTATGAACCTTTGTTATTAGTGCCCAGCTCTGCATTCCACACAGCACCTCCTACTGAGGAGAGAGAAGTCGCTCATAATCATCAGAGCCCTGCTGCCAGATTGCAAGTTAGGTCCTAATACTCTCCAATCCCGGATAACTTGATAAATGTGCCAAACTCTGGAATCCTCACCTAAATCTTAGGAAGCGATTGCATCCCCCAGGGCTGTTCTGAGCAGGAGGAAAAGGCTGCATCTGAGGTTGTCATGGTGGAGGCTGGCTGGGATTGGTTTTGTTTCCTCCTTTCAGAAATCTGAAGAAAGTCAGCAAACATAGCCTGATAAATTAGCTAAATTAAATTAAACTGAATCCCCTCCCTTTTTTTCCCTATTGTCTAATCTCATTCCTCTTTCTCAAAGAAGTGTAGACAGGACAAGAAAGCTGGCATTCTGATGGAAATACTCCAGCTCTCTGGCAAAGACGGAATCCACACTATAGATCAGAGCCCATGTGGCAGGTTTCATTTTTATAGCCTGGTGAGTGGCACATTTTGCTTCTCTTATTTGCTTTTATCTTGAGGTCAAAGAAATGATGCAATTCATTATCCCCAGTGCCCGCCCTCCCCTTCCTGCGCATCTCTGCAGAGACAAGTGGATTCATCTTGCTGCTATCTGGTCTCTTACGACGCTGGTTCTTTTGAAGGCTGGTGCATTTATTTTGGCCATTTCTGCCAAATAATGACAAATTTATGGGGAAATCAGAAAAAGGAAATCTTTGTTTTCCATCTGGAAAGAACTCTGAGATGTTTATTAGTCACCTTCTCTCTTAAATCATCAAGCTTTAAATATGTTCAAGAACCACTGTGCTTGGAGGTAGCTTGTTCCTGCTGGCTTATCTTGAGTCAGCTGTGGCCTGTGGACAAACACCCATGGGATTTGAATTTCTTCTGTAATAGGCTTAAAATATGAGGGTGTAATTAGGGAGTTTAGAAGTTGATTGAGTCTTCGAGCGTGAAAACTTGAGATAGGCCAAGAGCCTTTGGCAATGGCCCATCCCAATGAGAGGCTGGTAATTTTTTTCAGTACTTATTTGACAATTGTGAGAAGCTCTCTTTAGAAAGTCATCCTCTTCAGCAGTGAGACACTTAGGAGGCATCCTTCCTACCTCCTTCCTCTCTCTTAATGTCAAGTCCTGTGGGTTTTGCACTTTTCCATTATTCATTAATTAGATGTCCAGTTGCCTTATATATATATTTTTTTCTCTATCTGTTTTACCCTCTAATCAGTTTGCAACCAATTGTGAGGTTTTCCACACACAAATATTATCATATACTCTTCTGCTCACTATTTCTCCTCTAATGTGCAGCCAGTCCTGGCACCATTAAGTGTTCAATAACTCCTCATTGCATGACTAACGTGCTGCTGAGGACAAAACCAGAGAATTTTAACAAATATCACTTTTATATTTCTTACTTGAAAGGAATATTGGAATATACATTCTTTAAGTGGATCAAAAAACATGATATATGTCACCCAAATGTGTATGAGTTGCACCATGTTCTGAAAGGCCACTCTCTAAGGATGGTGCTTTCCAATGGAATTGTATTGTGATTTCTCTTGTTATGGTTTCTTTCTAGTTAGGTTTTGAGGACTCTCTCTAGAAGGACCCCATGGGAGAAAATTTGGGTGCAAACGTGTATTTCAGGTGCAAACGTGTATTTCAGGTGCAAACGTGTATTTCAAGGAGGAAGTGGAATCATAATGGCTATTCATAAAACAGAAAAAATATGATTGCCCTTATATCCCAGGGAGCTTAGGGGTGCAGAAGGTGACAGACAGGGAGTCCAGAGGTGCAGGCAGTTCAATTCATGGGTTAGAAGGGCCAGAGAAAGATAGACAGAGGCAGACAGAGTCAACAGAACCTGGGGACTGTGCATTTGTCCAGGTTCTTCTCCCCTGGGTGCTCCTGTGGGGCTTACACATTAGATACTTTTTAAAAGTCTGACTGATCAAAGGAGCTCATTTGCATGAGCATGATGTTGACCCCCATTGACTGTGTGGTCAGCAGCTGCTTGGCATTGGGTTTGGGGTTAGTGGGATAAGAACAAATGGGACATATCACAATCACAGAGGGAAGGAAGTTTCAGCTACTCCAAAGGAGACAGGATACCAGTGGGTTTCAAAGTAATTATATCAGGCCTAAAGTCTGAGATAGCAACAACATTAAACAACTTTATGAAAAATAAATATGTCCCAGGAAATAAATAAAGAACAAGAAACTTTTTTTTGGTTTTAAAATATTCTTTATTCTGGTACACCAATATGATACTTTCGAACCTAGTTAGGGATTTTTTTTTTTTTTAAGAGTCTATTACTCCTAGAACTGGTCCCAGCTGGCAATGAATAGTGACAGGAATGAAGATCACGTCAAGATGAATGTCCCCAAATGCTGGGCCAAGAGGTATGTTGTGATGTGCAGGGGTAGGGAGGGCCAGAGGCCAGATGTAGAAGTCCCAGGAATAAATCTGACTTATCATTCCATGTAAGGACTTCACTTGAACCATGAGGGAAATGGAAAAAGATGCAAATATTTATGTTTTGCACAGTGTTTAGATTATGTCCACCAAAACCCTACTTTAATTGCACATCATTTCTTGTTTAATATATTTGATGTGCCCTTGTTTACATTTTGATATCAAGAGTAAAACATTGAGTCCTACAGATTAGATCAGGTTCCTGTAGCAAATCTCATGTTGGATCTTCGTTTCACAAGTGTAATTAATTCTGCCATGTCTCAATTCCTATCTCACTGAGATTTCCCTGTGAGTTTGTGGGATTTGCTTTATGTGGTTTCTGCCTCATTCTTCTACTCCCTGTAGGAAGGGAAGCCGTTTCAGTCCTGCCCATTGATGTGGACATACATGGATGTGTACTTGGAACCCACTGGAACATTCTTCCAGAGCCCCTTGGGTTTCTACAACCACGTTCCATGGCTGCTGAAAACACTGAGCCTATCTGGTTTTTTGAAAGTTTTCCATGGCTTCTCTTTCTCTTTGAAATTCTTCTGTAAACAATGCCTTTATCTTATGCCATCTGTCTACCCGGTCGGTCACCCATTCCATCTACTCGGATGAAATGCTTCCACTTGGGGTCCTTCTTTCATCCTTTGGATCCGTCTGGACTTTGGTTTCTGGAGATGGCTTCACTGCCCTTTTTGAATTCGGCACCTTTTGGTGGCTGCGTTGACCTTGCCACTCCTGCTTTCCTTTTTGCTGGAAGGCATTCCTAGATAACTTCCCAAGTGGGCATGGGGGGAGTGCCCTGCCTTCATTCTCATCTGCTTTGACAGTTGGGCTATTTGTAAAGTTCTGGTTTGGAAAATTATTCTTGCTTCATAAATTTGAAATTTTTTTCCTACCATTTTTGTAGTTTCCAGTGCTCCCAATATGTCTGAAGATACTCTGGCATTTGGTTCCTTCTTAGATAATTTCTTTTTTTCTTTCTAAAAGACTGCAGGCCCTTTGTGTATTCATTGGTCTTAATGGCATTAATGTGTATATATTTAATCAAACTTATTTATTTATTGCAGCCCTGGGATCAAACCCAGGATTTTATTTTGTGCTAACCAAGTGCTCTACCATGAAGCTGTATTCCCAGAACCCTGTGGTAGGCTTTCACAAATCTTTCCTTCCTTAGCACTTTGTAGCACTTCTCATTTTTACTGAATTCAAATTTGTTAAAGAGAAATTCTCAATAGAATCCACTCTTTCAAACCGCAGTTTGATAAGTGTCCATTTATCAAATTATTATAAATAATTATGATGGGACTCATAATATCATAAATACATAAATTTATTCTGTCATATATTTGCCAAATCAACAGAGAAACTATTTCTAGCACCACCAATAGTTCCCTCAGGCTGCCTCTCAATCCATCTTCAACTTCTTATCTCCAGACCCAGAGACACTGATCTTATTTCTACTCTATTATTTTGTCTTTTCGCAAAGACCTTATGAAGTATAGGTCTGTTTAGTGTCTTCCTTCTCTGACTTCGCATTGTACTTCTGGTATTTGCCTGTGTTGTGGAATAGAACAGTTGTGTGTTCATTTTTATTGCTCTTAGGCCCATTGCTTGGATATTCTGAAGTTTGCTGATTTGATCACCACTTGATGATCATTAGTGTTGTTTCTTTATATATAAATAAAGCTGCTACCAATATTCATATACAGGTTTTTATTTGGTCACCTATTTTCACTTCTCTTGGGTAAATAGTAATATGATTGGCGAGTCATGTAATTATTACATGCCTAACTTTGTATGATAATCACAAAATTGTTTTCTGAAGTAGTTGGACTATTTTGTATTCCTGCAGTGTAAGATTTCCAGAAGGTCTGCATTCTCAATCAGCATTTTCCATTTTTGCCACTTATTTTTTAATGTGCTATGCTCATGGGTGTGCTGTTGAGTCTCATGGAAAACTCACATTTTCCTCAGTTCCAGAAACTTTTCTTGTCTTATATCTTTGGCAATACCCCTCCCTCTCTCATCCCTGTTATTCCTTACAGAGTTCCTTTTAATACATTTCGGACCCACTGGACTGTCTTTTGTCTATTCTCTCATAACTTCTTTGTTTTGTTTTTACTCTAGGTTCTGTGTATTTCTTTCAATTTATATATGACTCATGCATTTTTTTCTTTTAATTGTATCTGTCATATTAACTTCTAAGAACTATTTCTTGCTATTTTATATTTTTTTAATGTCATTGGATTCTTTTATCAGAATACTAATAATAACCTGTATCCTGTTTGGAATAGGCTAATTCTTCCAGAATCTCTTTCCCAATTATTTGCCTTTGTTTTTCTGCATCCTTCTTTCCTCATATTTCTCGTGCTGTTTTGCTGTCCACTCTCACTCAGGAATTAGGCCAAAGGATGCTTTCCAAAGCTCTAGGTGAAGTCAGACAGGATGTGCAGACCCAGAGGCCATTCCTTCCATTTACATCTTTCATGTTCATCGCTGCATATGAAGCAGGGGAACAGGGTCTGGTAAAGCTGCAAAGAGGAAACAACCCATTCATACTAGGAAACAACTATGCCCCTAAACTCTTTCAAATAATGATAAGAACAATTAACAATGTTACAGGGATTATAACCTCCCTGATCCTGCTCTAAGCATTTTTCACACATTCATTTAATCTTCGTTTTTGGTATGCCAATTGTCATTATCCTAATTCAGAGATGGGTAAATTGGGAACCAGAGAAGTAAAGTAAAATGTCTAAGGATGCACAGCCGAAAATTGGCAAAGCTGGGTTTGAGACAGCAGTTTTGACTCCATGTCTCTGCTGCTAGGCAGTGTGGCTTTCTACCTGAAAACTTCCAGCGAATCTGTGAGGTGGGTCTTTATCATTGTAACTTACAGAAGAGAGTTCTGAGATCTAGACAGATAGAAGGACAAACCTAATTCCACAGAGCTCATGAGTGTAATCTAATTCCAAATCCTATATTCTGTTGCCTCAGATTTGTCTAAAGAATGATAATTTTAAACACTTAAAAATAAAGATTTCTTGACAAATGAATCAATGTTTATTTGAAGCAGAGTAACATTTGAACTCAATATTTTGGTTTAAATGTTAAAAACAAAAACACAAAATCTTGTTACTAATGATCTGTGCAAACTGTCTCTTCTACTTTGGAACCCACAATTAAGACCTAAATATCAATTATGTTGTTTCTCAATAACACAACGGATCAATAACCTTCATTTTGTGTTCTTTTTAATTACTGCGTGGGGGTTTCTGCAGAAACACTCTGAGCCAGATCTTGTGTATTAATCTCCTCACAGAGTTCTTGTTCCTCACAATGGAGCAATCAGACCTTGATTAATGTTAGCATTAAACTAACTGCTATCTAATCAGTTGACAAAAATACCAGTTTTGACTCCAGTTTTCTGTGGTCTGTTTGTTTCTGATTCCTGTGATTGGTGTTTGCTTTGGGAAGGGTGAAGAAATGAGACATCCATTATTCATGGAGTGAACAGAAGAGACTTGGTGACATTCTCTCAGGGTTTGACAGAATGACAGAGCAGGAGCTCAAGGTTTAAATGCAACCCCACCGTCCTTCCCAACCTGCTACGTTTTTAAGAAGAGACAATTTCAACCAATCACCAATAAGTAAAATGTCCCTCTAGAATTTCACATCATGAAAAATGGTACCACCAGCCACCACATTTTCCATGAAGAAAACCTGGAATCAATCTGCTTTTCTGCCTTGCATTCTAGATTCCTTCAGATCCTGACATTGCCCTTTCTCCTTTTAGCTCTGTGGAACCTGCTGGCCCCCACCATATGTCTTACTCTACTTCCACACCTTTTTACTCTATCTCCCAGCTTCTGTCTTACCCCCATCTACCAGGCCCCCACGTTGGAGCAGGAGATCTTCCCAAAGCAGTTCCAGATCTGTCTCATGTTAACAATTCACGACTGGCTCTCTGGAGACTCTACCAGCTCTTTGGAGCCCTAGGAATCAATGAAAATATCTCAGAGTTCTGAGTGTTCCTGAAAGAAAAGCCCTGCACCCTGCTTTGAGAAGAACAGTTCTATTTGGACCTGACTTTTGTGTAGGGATTCCGAATGACAGTCATTTGTAAAGTAACTAAGGTTTTGTAACCAAAAGGGCTTGAAAACCTCTGGCCCATGGGGGAAAATTCTCATCCTATCCATTGACATACACAGCCTAAACTGTGTCATCTGAGGGCAGAGAAGATGATCCGTGAAGAGGGTCCTGTGGTGTAGTAGACCCTGGCCATACTTTAAACGCCCGCCAGCTTACTTTTAAACGAGCAATCTCCCAGCCAGAGCATGTCTGCTTTCTTCTGTCTGGGAATCTCTGGACTTTGCTGGTCTTTCTGGAAACTTTTAGTTAGTCTTCAAGACTCAAGTACTCCTTTCTACAAATTTCTGGGCCTCTAGACTACATCATCATTCAGTGTTAGATAAGTACTATAATCTGCACTGTCTAATCCAGCAGCCACTAGCTACTTGTTCATCATGGAAGTTCATCATCTGTAGCCCACTTTATTTCATGTACTGATAAACTATGTGAGTGCTTTTGGTCCTTGATCTTTGGTTTTGAGTCTGTCTAATATGCAAGTATGGCCAGATCTTTGACTGAATTCAATTTGACTTGAAAATTAAGACAAGTATTAGCATCTTTTAATCACAAGCTCTGCTGGATGCTGGGCACCTACTCAGAGAAAAAGAAACCATTTCCATCGGTAGTCAGCAGAATCCAAGGAACAGCCACAATAATCCTGCTCTGTTTACTGGAGCCTATGACTGTGGGACCTACTCTCTCACAACTGTGCTATGCCACATGAGCCAAGAAAGCAAAGAACTTTCTCTGATTGATGGCAGGAAAAGAAGGCAGAATTGGAGTTGCAAAGAATAAGAAGGAGTTGCTCTACTGCTGCTACCTTTAAAGCTGGAAGGAGTCACGTGAGAAAGAAGGGGACAGTCTGGAGCTCACAGCTGACAGACCCCAAGGAAATGGAAACTCAGTCCCGCAACCACAACGAACTGGATTCTAACAAAACCTCTAATAAGTTGGAAGAGGATTCCCTCCCATAGACTCCAGTGACAACTTCAGATTCATTCTATCTTGACTTTCAATCTTGCAATCAAAACTGTTACTATGTTGCCATTGCTAAAAGAAAAATACTAAAACCGGCAATATAAAGAAAGGAGGTTTACTTGCTCATGTGCAGAGGCTGGGAAGTCCAACCCCATGATGTCAGCATTCCTTGGAATGTGGTAAAGGCTTCCTGCTGCATCACAGCTGGGTGGAGGTGTCACAAGGTGAGACAGAGGAAGCTCACTACAGAAAGTGAGTGTGTGTCTGTAATACACTCGCTCCCACAGAAACCTATTGATCCATTAATGCACTGGTGAGGGTGGAGCCCTCAAAACCCCATCACCCTCTGAGAGTCCCACTCATCAGTACTACTACATGGATGACTACATCTGCAACACGTGGAGTTTGAGGGATGCTTTAATCCAGAGCAGAGAGCCTCCACAGAGAGCCCAGTTCTGCTCACCTGAACTTCTTATCTATAGAACTATGAGAAATAGTGTTATTTATGTCATTTTAAGCCACTAAGTCTGTGGCAATTTTTTTCACAGCAATAGTTAACAAATGCTGCGTTCTTGCAGAGCACAGAGTTATTTTAGCAGAAAGGGAAAGTATCTGAGTAATAATTATAATGCAGCGTGATGTGTTGGTTTGAAAAAAGACTGAATCGTTCTATACCAGGATGGAAGTGTGAATCACTTTCTCTGAGCACCTAGGTGAGATGTGACTTGGGATTTGCAGAATCACAGGTGTTTGCCAGGGAAAGAGGGAACCGAAATGCTGTCCATGCAGAGGGCAGGGCATTTGCAAACAGGATTACAGGTTGCTGGCTGCAAAGCTGACTTTGAAATGCAAATTATTGGGCTAGAGTTTCTTCCAGGAGTGTCTCTGGGATCCACACTTGTGGAAGGAAGGTGGGATGGAGGAGGAATATGCAAAGGGAGAAGTTGAGCTGCCCTTCTGGAGCCCCCAGAGGCAGTCTCCACTAAAGGTAGCTTAGGAGTGGGAACGCCCATCCTACTGGAATGGGTACCAGCAGGAGGTTTTAGGAGGGGAGGGAAATGAATCTTTATTAGTTAGATGTTCTTTTGGCCACTGAGACAGAATGGGCTTCATTCAGATTTAAGTTCTAAGGAAAAGAAAGAAAGAAAATGTGTGTGAAAAGATAAAGTCAGAAGAGTTGGGTTTGAGATGTGAGGGAGATTTGGGGATAATCTTTATTTTTTTGATTTTGAATTTATAATGGGCTCATGGGATATATTTCATTAATTAAACAACTTGGTGAATGTTGATCCTATTCATTAAGCTTAGGAATAGAGGTGGAGTAGATTTAAAGATAAAGGAAATTATTGACAATGTTTCTGGGGGAGCTGGTGGAGCTGGATACAATTTGTAGGAAGTAGGGAATAGAGAAGCAGGAGGAGCCAGATGAGGTGGTTCACGCCTGTAATCCCAGCAGCTCAGGGGGCTGAGGCAGGAGGATCATGAGTTCAAAGCCAGCCTCAGTAATAGTGAGACACTGAGTAGCTCAGTGAGACCCGGTCTCTAAGTAAAATACAAAAATAGGGCTGGGGATGTGGCTCAGTCGAGTGTCCTGGTACCAAAAAAAAAAAAAGATGAAGGAGGCAAATCAACCCTAGAGAAATCCAGATGTCTTTGGCAGAACGAGGCATTTCCTAAGTCTTTGAAAGTGTTAACAAGTTATAACAAGATAGAATCCATTGGGCAAAAGAGAAAGTGAACAAAATATAATCTCAAGGACACAGGCGTCAAGAGAAAGGGGAAGTGAAGAAGCTCCTGGCAAAGGAAGAGAAAGAAGAGCAGGTGGTATCAATCAGAGGTTGGAAGGTGAGAAAAGTGAGTGGGTGAAGTTCAAATGCACTAGAGTCACTACAAGTGGGCCAACCCAGGCACACGTCCATGGCCCTCATGGTTGACCGTCCAGTGGAGAGACACATATGGACACATATGGAATGGCAGCATACTGGTGCTAGGGTAAATGCCTCGAATCACAGTGTGGGATGCAACAAAAGATATGATGGGAAAGTCTGAGTTCATTTGAAAGCTAGGAAAACTTCCACAAAGAAGTGTCCTAACTAAAATCTGAAGGGCTGGATTGTGCTGCCTCCAAATTATAGATGGATTTCTAGCCCCTAGTACTCCAGACCTTGAGTGCATTGGAGTATAGTGTCTCTAAAGAGTAATAAAGTTAAAAAGAAGTCATTGGATAGACCCCAATCAAATGAGAGTGATGTCCTTGCAAAGACATAGACATCCACAGAGAAGACACTCTGAAGACCGGGGAGAGAATGGCCGTCACCAAACCAAGGAAAGAGGCCTCAGAAGACACCAAACCTGCAGATACGTTGATCTCTGACTTGCAGCCTCAGGAACTGACGTGAGTTATGTGGCTGAAACCGCCCAGTCTGTGGTACTTTGTTACAGCAGCTCCAAAAAACTAATCTCAGGGAAACCCACCCAGCTGAATGGAAAAATGATGCAGACGGGTATTTAATACACTCTGAATAAGACTTGGTGGTGGTGAATGGGATGTGGGAAGCAAAGCCTGTGTGCATGAGAACATGGATTGGGAGCCCAGGTTCCAACCAGCGAAGGGCTGTATCCATGATGCAGGAGGTTCGGGAGAGGAAGCGTGAATGAGGGACATGGGAGCATGACCAAGTGACCAGTTGCCCCATTTAGCCCCTTCTCACTTCCAGTTGCCAGGGCTCCATTCTATTACAGAACTCACAGAGGTCTGCCCTCATGTAGCTTACAGATTGTTCAGGAAATTATATGACACGCAAGTAAATGCACATCATTATTTCATATTGTGTTAAGTCTTTTAAAGGAGAAATGGAAACTTTATGGAAGTCTATGTTCAAGGAAGAAGATTGGACTTTAGAGGTAGTCACTCCTGAGGGGGTGCTCAGAGAAGGGGTGGATCTCATGGTTAGGATAAAGGGGAGCCACAGGAGGGCCAGGAAAATGACTCAGGAGAGAGGGAAACTCATAGGCAAAGCCCGGGTGCAGATGGGAAGAGGCGTTTGTCCTCCTCCATCTGTTGTGTCCAGTGTCCCCCAGGAAAAGAAGGTTCCCTGTGTAGGCAGCAAGAGGCCTGACCCTGCTCACCTTGGGGCTCTGCAGACACAGGGCCTGCTCTGCCTCCTGGAACAGCATGTAGACACTAGGCCCTGCAGTCTCTCTGGGGACAGCCACACAGTCCCACTGGGCTGCTCCTGCCAGGGGACTCGTTCCTGTGGAGATTCGTGATGATAGAGACAGTGGGATGCTCAAGCCATTTCCAAGCTGCAGCAGGGTTGGAAGGGCCATTTGGCAAGGATTTGGGATCTGAGAGGGAAAGTCTTAAAGTGACAGTGTCTATCCATTCAACAGTCAATGAAAGCTTATTAGGATATAAGCCCCATGCTCAGTATGGGTGCTCAGTCGGTCCCCGAGAAAACTTTTTGGCTGTCTCTTCTGGGTTGTAATTGTTCCTTTCAAATAAGGTGTGTCTATGGCCTAATCCCTGGTACCTGTGCATGTGAACTTATTCAGAAACAGGATTTTTGCAGATAAAATTAATCTAATATCTCAGAACAAGATCATCCTGAATTTAGGATGTGTTCTGAATTCAGTACCTGGTATACTTATTACAGAAAGGAGGAGTTTTGAGACAGAGGAGGTACCCTGTGGACATAGACAGAAACTGAATAGATGCACTTCCAAGTCAAAGAGCACCAAGAATTGCCACAGGCACCAGAAGCTGGGAAAGAGGTATGGGGACACTATCAATTGGAACCTCCAAAAGGAGCCTGGTGACTCCTGGATTTCAGGCTTGTAGCACACAGAACAGAGAGATGATGCATTTTTTTTTCTCTTTTAGGTTTCCCAGTGTGCGAGTTTGCTATAGAAGTCCAAGGAAAGTAACATGCCCTCTCAGTTTACATCCTAGTAACAGAGGTAGCAAATGGGTAGGGGAAGAGGTGGCAACTAGGTGATCTTCAATAAGGCCAAACAGAGAAGCAGTGGAAGACACACCACGGTGAAAGAGAGGGTCACCCAAGGCCCTTCTTGGGAGGTGACCTTTGAGCAGAAACCTGAAGGGAATAGTTTTGGGAAAAGAATCTAGAAGAAGGCAAACACCCTGAGACAAGAAGGAGAGGGACAGGAAGGGGACCAGGGCCACACTGCATTCTGAAGGGCAAGGCCAGTCATGCTGGAGAGGAGAGGAGAAGCAGAAAGGCATGAGATTAGGTGTGGGGAGAGTGCACTCCTAGATCAGCATTTGAGGACCTAGCAGGAACCATGGGAAGGGCAACTTCACAGACATGCTCACAAGCAGGCGAGATTTCCACTTCCCAGAGATGTAGGAGATCAGTCCTTGCCTTGCACACAGTGGCCTTCTGGGTCTCTTCTTTCAGCCTCACACAGGCAGTATGTCTTAGGTCAGGCCACAAGTTCAGTCCTATTTAAGGAAAGCAGGTGGGAGTACAGCCATGGTAGTCGAACATGAGACGGTGGTCAATGTTCAACAGTTTAGGACAATTCAGGGCAGAATCCTGGGGCTGTACATGTTTACAAACACAAGTAGGATAATCATGTGGCTTTTTCTCTTTTCCTATGGGGCCAGTGTGTCAATCTTAAGATTTTTTCTTTCTGGGAGGTGTGGAACTGGGGAGAGAGCTTGGAAAGACTTCGTATAGCTTGAACGATTTCCGTGGGGAGTGACAATGATCATACCTATCACATTTCAAGCCACACCCTGGGGTTTTGCATACAGGAAGCTACTTAATTCCTGCTACCCTAGGATGTTCATATTACATATTTTCAATATAAAGAATTTGAGTCTCAATGAGATTAGTTGATTTATTACACTCACTCAGATCAGAGCTAGTATGCCCTGGCCAACAGGACCCCAAAGCTTGTGTCCCTCTCTGGTGCTATGGTGCCACAAAGACCCTTTCTCAGTGGGACACTCCTCTGAATGACTCAGTTTCCTCACCAGTTACCTGAAGAGCTTGGGCTGAACAGCTGAAGATTTCTTTTCTGTCTAAAACACAGGATTTGCTTGGGTCCCTGGAGCCCCAGAATTTGCCGTTCGCATTTATTGTGCCGATCCATTTTCCACATCCAGTATGCAAAGTGAAACAAGCTCATTCCCTCTCTAACTGCTCTTGAGGTTGTAATTCTTATCTTTATTGCTACCCCTGCAAGGGGAAGTAAGTTATTATGTGTGTGTTTTCCTTGGCGCTCTCCTCTCTCTCTCTCTCTTTCTCTCTCTCTCTTTCAAAGTTAATCGAGTTACCTCCGTGTAATTTTTTACAGAGTAAATTTCCAACTACCTTTAACCACAAATTAGTCATCACATTGGGCTTTTCGGGGTTATATTAAGTCATTCGTCACAGATGCTGCCGATAATAGTTAGCTTAGGCTAAACGTTTCCTTGTTCGGGGTGTTTATCACATTCTGTACCTGCCATGCCTGTGAAAATAAAAGCCAGGGAGGGTGTGATCCAGCTTACAGGAGGCACAGGATGATGAGTGTGAAAGAGCTGGGTAAACTGCAAACATCTCTGTAGGTGGGGGTGGGCACTGTTGGCATGAAGTCATATCTGGCAGGTTTAATCACTGAACAAAGGGAGGGGCAAACCAGAAATGTCAGTTCCCAATCAGTGGGGGCTGTGCAGGTGGAAAAACGGTTCCAGGTCAGGAATTTGATACTTCCCACCAAGGACCCTGGATAAGTCCCTGACTCTCCCCCATCTCAGCTCCTCATTTGAAAAGTCAATGGGAACCTCCACCCAACAGGGCTGCTGTGAAACTTAAATGAGGTCATGCTTGGGAAGCCCTAGCCCAGTGCATTCAACCTATTCAGGCTTCTCCTCTGTCAAGGCACCTGTCTAGAAAGTCATCTCCAAGGGAACAGCTGGTTCATGTCGACCCATCACGTAGCACCCACGTCTCCTCTCCTCTCGTGGGCCGTGGACAGGTCTACCCCCTAGATCTTCACGTGTGCCCCATGAATGTACTCTTTGGCATTTGAAACCTCTCCTTCCATCCTGATCTCACGCTGACCAATCCTAACCCACTTTGCGTCAGATGTGGCTTAGACAGCATGTTCAAGTTCAAGCTGGCCTGGTATCCATTTATCCACACAGCCCCTAGTTTCAGCTTAACACTGTTTATTGACACTCCGTGAAACAACCCAGGGGTTTCCATTATACTGGAAAACTCTACAGCCTATAAAGCCCCGCTCCTGGACATGCCCAGCCCTGCCAACTTGCCCTCGGAGGCTTCCCTCTTCCTTCACACCAGCTCTAGTTGCGCAGCCTTCCTGCTCCCACCCCTGCCGTGGTCTGTCCGCATGCTCTCTGGCTTGCCTCTCAGAGCCTCTGTTTCACCTGTGTTTTCTCCAGCTCTGCTCCAGTCTCACCCCCTGAAGGATGTCATCTCTGATTATCCTATTTCAAGTAGCAAAGTCCACCCCATTACTATTGTCTTATGTTGTCTATTAACTAAGGTTTTTTGACTGACTTCTCTCCCTGGATTATGAAACTCACCATGTTAGAGAGTGCTTCCCTTGCTTGGCCCTCCATTTCTATCTCTAGAAAACTGCCTGACCCATAGCATGCATGTTAAAAGTATTTGTGGAATGAAAGAATGATGAATGACATAAACTCCCAGACTTTTATGAATGTTTCATGATACTAGAATTAAAGGGCTGGAGACAAACATTTGCTGAGCTAGGGATGGACCCTTCAAGTAATCACTCTAGGAGTGATCACCACATCACGTTCTATAAGGCAGGGGTTATTATTCCCATTTTAAGGATGAGAGGAAAATGAAGGTCAGTGATTAGGATACTCAGGTAAAAGGCTGAGACACAAAGCGGGTCAGCTTCTAACAGAAATGCTCAGAGATGATTTGCTTAATGAACAAACACTTAATTGAATACATAATCCGGGATAGGAAGCCATGTTGAGTCTGAAGGGATTGTGGTGCTTATAGTTATTGATGTCATCATTGCCATACTATCAGTGTCACCTACTCAGCAGTGTCACTCAGTTTGGAAAACAAATTTGATTTGCTCATTTCAAGGAAGCTGACTCCTGGATTCTTTAACAGAAGACGAGCAATCACGCCCCACTTGAGTGATTCCAGGGCTGAGTGCTCTCTCTCTCTTAGGTTATGGTAAAAGTAGGAGGGGAGGAGATCATGCAGGAAGCCAGTCCCTTGGATGGGGATCACTACGTCCCAAGGTGGTGAAAAGGCACTGAGGATATGAACAGCTGGGCAGGGGCTGTTTTGAGAGCATCAAGCAGGTGATGGGCCTTGGTGGAGAGGCATGAGCTGCAGACCCAGGAACAAGGACTTAGTGGTCAGGGAAGACAGGCTCCAAGTCCAGAGCCCTTGAATTTGTGACAGAGGGCAGATGTCATGACCTCACCAAGGCTTCCATGATAATAAGGACATATCACATGCTTTGTATATCTGTTGTGAGGGTTACATAAAATTATATGCATAGAGAAGCCAGGAGAGGACCAAACTCAGCTTGGACCAAGGAGAACTGTAGCCCCTACTCAGGCAGGCCTCTCCTCTCCCTATTCATATCAAGGAGCTGAAGCTTTGAGGACCCCAGGTCACTGGGAGGCAGGTCTCCTGCAAGGGCAAGGTCTACAGAGTCCCTGTTGAGTCTCTGCACCATAAAATGCCAATCTTCTATTGATTTCTTTATCATAAGTCACTAGAGCTGTACTTGATACACCTAAGTGTTTGTAGAATAAATAGTCCATGCTAACAACTTCAAAGCACTTTTATCATGGGGTTCTCCTTTCACTCATTCAACAAAGATTGACTCAGTCCCGCTGTTCCCCAAGCCCTGGACTATAGCTTGGAGTCAAACAGCCCTTGCCTTCATGAAGCCCACACTCCGTTCCCAGGCTTGCACATGGCAGATTTTATCTGATGCTAGTTTTTCTCCACTAATTCTGAGAAACAAAATAAAAAAGGGTATGCTTTTATATTTTCAGTTCACTGCTTCTATTCCAAGAGCAATTCTCATCCCAATCCTCTGGCCTTACTAGTGTCATTGAACAGATAATTCTTAAATACCCAAACAAGATGAAACACACAGTTTCTTTCTTTTGATGAATACATAATGATGTTTTCTTAAAATCTATTTTTGGTTAAAAAATCTTTTTGTACAAACAGGTTTTATAGCTAATGTTTTAAAGGAATGAGCAACCAAGGCATGTACCCAGAAGTTTGTCTTTATATTTCAAACTGTTCATAGAAACATTTAGCTCTTGTTCAAGGAAGTACTGTACTTCCTCGTTCCCATCAAGCACTAATCTCTGAAGCTAACCACACAGATCTGCGGCTTTCACATGTAAAACAGGATTATATAGTAGGCTGAACTTACAAAAGTAAAAAGAAATCAGCTGGTCAGATATAGAGTTGTATTGTAAGTTTGATAGTCCTCGTTTATTCGGTTTAATTTCCAATAGTTTCAGTTATTTGCAGTAAACCATGGTCCAAAAACATTAAATGGCAAATTCCACAAGTGAATAATTCATGTTTCAACTTGAATGTTCTTTTGAGTAGTGTCATAAAATATTAGTCCTTCCTGCCCAAGGTCGTTAATCATCTTCTTTCTAGTGTGTCCACACAGTATATGTTACCTCTCAGTTAGTCACTTAGTAGCCATCTCAGAATAACTTTTGCAACAGCATGGTGCTTGTGTTCAAGTAATTGTGAGTATTAGCCTCATGCTGTCATTTTCTACATCATTCACCTCATGTATCTTGTCACAGGTGTGACATCATCTCACACTGTCAACTTTAAAAAAAAGAATGGGCACAATGCAATAAAATGTTTTGAAGAGAAAAATGAGAGACCATATTCACATAACTTTTATTATGGTATATTGTTATAGGTTAATAACTAATAAGTTTTACTGTTAATCCTTTACCATGCCGAACGTCTAAATTAAATTCTACCCTAGGCATGTATGTATAAGAATATAGAGTTTGGTGCTATCCATACTTTCAGGCATCCACTGTTATTCTGGGATTGTGTTTCCTGAAGATAAGAGGGTGACTGTTCCTACTTAATGTAACACAATATCCTAGTTATTGCTGCAAACAAAACTGACCAAATCTTTACTCTCATAGAGCTTAAATCTTAAAGGAAGAGATGAATTTGAACGTCATGAAAACAAACTATGGGAAAATGTTAGGTCAGGCAAAGAGAAAACGGACCTTCGTGTTAGTGTAACTGAGGCTGCTGCCCTGGCTGTGGGTGCGGCACTCTGCAAGGGCAACAAGGTTGACTGATTGGCAAGAAGAAGGTAGTTTTTTGAAGACCTGAGGATAGCACTCCTAAAGGAAGGAAGGAAGATACAGAGGATAAAATGCATGGATCTGGTGTGCTGTTCCAGCACAGCAAGAGGGTCAACTGGGACGAGGAACAGTGACCCAAGACGAAGGTCACAATGAGGGGCAGTGGTAGGTCATGCAGGGCCTTGGAAGGCACAGCACAGGTCTGGGCAGAGCTTTATGCAGTGTTTTCCACACTGTCTGGAGAGAATGGCAGGGCCCCTGGTAGGGGGAACAAGATTCTGGTGGGGATGTTGACACCAGATCATGCTGATCTGGATTCAAATTCCAGGGGATAAAAATGGTATGAAAAGACGGGATTTTAGATGGATTCTGAAAGAAGAGTTCAGAAGATTTGATGATGGATAGGGTCAAGGTCAGGGAAAGAGAAAATAATCAAGGATTGCTTCTTGCATGGGGCCTGCTTAACTGGTGCTGGTGCCTATTTGCAAGATAGGGAGGCCAAGGGAAGAGGTGGAGTTTGGTGATGCAGGGTGACATGGGTCAAGTGCTTGACTGAGATCAGTTGACTTTAGGTCCTGTTGGATCTGTAGGCAGAGCTGCTGGGAAGGCAGCCTTAACTCAGGCAGGGACTTAGGGTTAGAAGGCACATTTGAGAGCCTTCCTGTACGGGTGGTATAAGAAATGTTGAGAGCGGTGAGGAAAGGTCTAGAGAGCTAACCCGTGGGCCTCCTCCACTGAAGGACCTAGAGACAGCATACAAGCCTAAGAAGGTGGTTTAGGAGAAAGAAAAGTGGGAGCGGTCTTCTTTTTCCACTTTCCTTCCTGAATGATCCTCTTGAAACCCTGTGTTCTCATTTGTCCACTTGGTGGCTTGTATGACACATGCCCACTTGTCCCTGCTCATCCTGACCTACTTCAACTCAGTGGGTCCCAATTTTCTACCTTTAGCCTGTTTCCATTTTGATTGTATTCCTATAAAATTCTGAGCCCTGCCCTGACTTGGGATCTACTTAGATGCTCAATTTGGAGATCTATGAGCTTAAGACATGTAAGCATTTTCTGGACCAGACTCTCAGGCTTTTGAAACAAAGAATGAGAAGAAAAAGCAAAATAAACTAAGACACTGTTACTGGTGTGGTCAATTGGTCACTCGGCTACCTCAGTCGCTGGGGGGTAGAGATGGGGAGTCAACACACAGACACCGGGAGCTGGTGAAAACTGGCAGGTGACAACCTCAGTCAACCTCCAGGCAAGCCCTTTAATGCAGAAGTGGTTACAATTGATATAGAATGCATCTTCCAATCCTACAGAAGCAAGCAGGTTAAACAACATCTAGAAACCAATCATCTTATGATTAATGGAGCCGCACTATGAGGAAGCTCTAAATATTGCTATGTAGTGGAAGGCAGTCTAGAACGATCTTTGTCCCTAGGAGAGGGGTCTTATGAGTCTGGAATTTCCTGCCCTGAAGCACCTAACTCTCGGTTTCTTGGCCTTGTAGCTTGGCAACGCTGACCTCCAGCACTGAGGATGAGGTTTCACTGATGGCTCGCTAGAGCAGAGCGCCCCGTCCCACAGGTGTTCCTGTCGGGCCTGTAGGAGCAGAGGTTTCCCCAGCACTCGGAGCTGCTAGCTGTAAACCAAAAGTTACTCCAACAAGACACTGTCTATAATAATTAAAAACTGTCTGGCTATTACTAATTCATGTTTCTATCCAACAGATAACATCTGTATTTTGTGCTTTGAGTAGGTAGGAATGTGGTTTTGAATCTTTGAGTCTTTCTGATTCTGGTGTCTGGGGGAAGGTGATGTAGGTGGAAAGCCCAAGATATCCAGGATAAGTGTCTAGACCGAAATATCTGATGCTCCCTGTAGCAGGTTTATAGGATCAATTGTCCCCACCTGTCTGACAGGTAATAGCAATAGTAATAACAATAATGATAAATCAATTACCAATAATTGGGGTGACTCCTGCAGGAGGGTGTAACTCAGAAGCGGGAGTCACCCTCAAGATGAGTGACCCTTCATCTCGGGTAACTCTCCCTTATCCATGCTGACCTTCTTGCTGTGCTGGAACAGCACACCAGGTACATGCATTTCAGGTCCCAGGCTATGTGCAAGGAAGAGCCCCAGGAATGTTCACAAGGAACTGAGAAGCACGTGTTATTATTATCTCAGTCGGTCAGACAAAAAACTCAGCTTACTTACGTGCTCAAGATTATATAATAAGTAAGTGGCTGAACTACAAATTAAACTCAGATTTTTTTGGACTTCAGGCCTATATTTTAAGCCCTTCCTCAAATCACCTGAAGAGCATGTTCAAATGTGCCTTCTTCCAATTCAGCAGATCCAGAAAAGCCCTAAGAGTCTGCATTTCTATTTGGCTCCTACCTGGCACAATGCTACTGGTCCATGGACCACCCTTGGAGTAGCCAGACTCCAGGCCTGTTTGGCACTGCCCCTGGTGACCCGGGTTGCATGTTCTCCTTTCTATGGTTATGGGGCAAGTGCTTACTGAGAGAATCCACAAGAAGAGATGAAACACCAGATAAGGCCTTCCCATCTGTAGGAAGGTACCCATCTGAAAGTACAATCTGACCTTTACATTTCTTCACTCCCAAGGAAGGCAGGAGAGATTTCAGTTCTCTTATTTTCGTGACTGAGTTATTACTGTACAGGGCTGAGCAAAATACCTACTAATCATATTTTGACTAAAACTAAAATCCAGATATAAAAGGGGATCTGAGTTCGGTTAGGAATGCACCTCTGTGTATAATATCAAGGGAAAGTTCACTCAGCTTTTCCAGACCTAACCATAAATTTTTTTACATTTTATGTGAGTGCATGGTAATTTTTTTCCTTAGGTACTTTTTTTTTTCCTTCAGTAAACCTGAAATCCTTACAGCCTTATCTGCCTTTCCTTCACCCTGCTCATAACATGGGCAAAGCTTCCTCCACTTCTTGACGGAAGGAGTAGAAAGCCCAGATAATTTAAGCGATTTGCCCAAGGTCACCCTGGGAATCAGAGATGAAAGAAGGAGTGGACTCGGTGCCCCTGACTCCTGGCTCCCAGCTCTATCTCCCTAGCCACGCGGCTCTCCCTGTGTGACAGGCATTCTTTCTAGGGAAACAGAAAGCTGATCAAAGGGATGTATTAACAATCTTAAAAACGTGAAAAATAAGGTTTCTGAAGAATAGGTAATAACAAAACTGTGCTAGACTGCTCCCTGAATTTAAGTGTGGTGGTTAATTCTCCACCATGTCATTGTGACTGGATTTCAGGGACTTTTCCTCTTTAGCCTGTCCACCTGCCCACGGATAGGAGTCTTGGTTCCCCCATCTCACTGATATGAGGCCTCTACAAATTGATCAATGCATTTTGGGTCATTTACGATGACTCTCCGTACAAGTTGACCTCTTAAAACTATCCCAGAGGTATCTGATCAAATTTCAAGCTTTCATTATTATGCATTTAAAAATGTATTTTTATAGATCATAAGCCATACCTGCGTACCTGTCATGCTGATTGACTTTCCTCTGCTCCTTGGTTATCTTACACTCTCAAAATAAATGGGTTTTGCCCACAGTTTCTTCTGTTATGAGCATCTAGTCATGGTTTTATTTGTTTACAGTCTTACCTCATATTTAGTCCAAGACAGAATGGTCAATATATGGAAGCTGGAGTCTGGCTCATTTGAGGTCAGTCTGACCCACTCCATCCACTTCTTTCTGCTGTGGTGGCTGGCATTACACCTGTGCAGACAGGCTTGAGGCTCTCGGGTTGGGGTAGAGGTGGAGGAAGCGCCAATCTCTCCCCAGGTCACCAGGGTCAGACTTGAACATAGGCCAGCCAAAGACAGGTGGATCTGGAGATAGATAGCAAAATCGGGCCTGTGGGAAACTGCTAAGTGTCATAACAGATTGAAAAAAGACTATTGTCCGGTTCATAGGACAAGAATGAGATAGATGCAAAATATCAGGAGATAAGTAAACACAAGGATGGACAGGAGATATGAAGAACTCAAAGATAGGATGTTTGAGACCCCCAGCATGAACAAGGTCAGAGGAAAAGAGCTCTACTATATTGGGGGTCAGCTTCATGTTATGAGAAGGGCTAGCACGAGGTAGGGGATACCCTGAGGGAGGAGTTAGTCTGAGGTAAGCTGTATTTGAGGTTGTAGTCATCCTGAGTTGGAAGCATCAGAAGGTTCCAGTTCATCTTTCTCCTCTTGGTTCTAAATTCTTGAGAGAGGAGATGATGTCATACTTATTTGGTGTCGATTGCATGTAGGAGCAACGTTCTTAAAACACAGCGAGAGTTCCAAGTCTACCCACTACTTGCCTTTTTCTTGTAAACTTGAAGCTCCACACAGAAAACCGTTTTTTTTATCTGATCAGATTATAAGTCAAGCCTTCAGTAGAAGAATGGGCTCTATCCACTAACTTTACATAAGCATGATTTTGGATAGTGGTTAACATATGGTCTATGGGGTTCACCTGTACAGATTTGATCCTGGCCCACTATTTAATAGCTGTATGGCTTGGGGAAGTCAGGTAACCTCCCTGTGCTTCCATTTCCTGGTCATGAATAGGGGAAAATGACACTCCTTGAATTGCAGGGCCTTCATAAAATGAAAATGGGTATAAAACATTCCAAAAAGTGTGTAGAGCTTAGTAGGTGGCTTTCCAAATGCCACTATGTTTATGACTAATTTCAATCTAATTGTGATTGCATCAGCCAATGTTTACCCTGAGAAGCTGAACCTTTAGAATTGATGGATGGACAGGTGGATGGATGAATAGATGGGGTAAAGGTATGTGTTACAGGAATGGACCTTCTATGATTATGGGGCTGGTCAGGCAGTGTCTGTAAGTCTGTCACCACAGCTGACACTGGAGCCTATAGTCCACAGGGAGGGACTTGGGAAGGGACCATCATGAGCAGTCTGGGCCCCCCAGCCTGAGGTGGAGACCCACTAGACTGCAGTGAAACACACATCCATTCTTGTTGCCTCCGAACGTGGTGGGGGAAAGGGTGTCTTGCAGAAGCTGGGAGAACTCAGCACAGAGTTGAACATAGGCCTGTGCTGGGAGGTAGAGAAGCTGAAGAAAGGCTCCTAGGGAGGGTAGAGAAACTGCAGATCCAAGTGCTGCTTCTTGTCAATTAAACAAGTCAGTAGATCAGTAACAGAAAGTATGAGGGACCAAAAGAGCTTTTCTTTCACCCTCCTCTAGCTTTCTACTCTGGCATCTGTAGTGTGTAATTCTTACCCCTGCCATTACAAGGTTGTGATTGTGTTCCTTGTCATTAATTCCATACTCCTTTCAGCAAAGAGAGAGAGAGAGAGAGAGTAAATAAGGTAGAAATGAAGCTCTATAGCTGGTCAGGAGGTTTTCCTGGCAATCAGTATGAGACCACAGCTCATCTTATTGGTAGAAGAGCTCCAAGTTGTTTTTGTTTATTTTCCTCGTGGATGTGTTAATGCTCCCAAACAAATTAGATTCTGTTAGTAAAAAAGATGCTCAGAGAGAAGCTGGATCAGTAAGTGCATCGACTTCCAGAGAAGAAATCAAGAAAATCAGGGAGATTAGCAAAAAGTCTTAAAAAAGGAAGAACAGTTTCTTGGAGCATGGTAGTGTTGGTAAACGTGATTGAGGAGGATATATTTGAATGTACAAAATGTAGAACTGATGAATGTGACGTAGAGTGGTCTGGAAAAAAGACTAAATCTCATCAAGGGCCACCTTGATGTAGGATAAGGTGTTGAGCTGCTGAACTTGGGGATGAAGCTGCAGGATGCATGCCAGCGCTCACTCACTTTCTCAGTGATGAAGCTGGACAGAAGGAACAGCTGACCAAACCAAAAACTGGTGTCCAGCTCTTTAAATGACTGAGTTCCATAGGCTAAAATCATGGCACCAAACTTTGATGCTTGCCTCAGCTGTGCAATAGATAAAATCTGATGTACAACTGAAGAAGCGCAGAAAACAGGTTTGGGGTATGTTCCAGCGGTAGCACTTACCAGCTGTGCCTGCAAATGATTTGGTTTTCTGAGCCTCAGCTTCCTCTGGCCTCATAAGGGGAGACTGAAGTCTTTGTCAGAGGCTTGTTCAGAGAATAACCTGGGATTCTGGAGAAGAATGGCTTAGCTTCATCCTGGCTTCCTGATCTGGGTAACTATCTTCTTTTCATTCGTCTCAGACTCACACAGTGTTTTGAAGGCAAATTGGTGTTTTGGAAAGAGCCAGACTTCAGTATGACCCAGAAATGCTTCAAAATCTGCTTCTCATCAGTGAGATGGCTCTGAAGGACTTAACTTCTTTCAACCACATTTCTCACAAATGCAAAGCAGGGATAATGATACATCATGGGCTTAGTGGGAGGCTAACACTATCAGAATGGAGTGAACTTAAATAAAACCTAGCACCGAGTTGGAGCTCAAAGGCCTGCATATGCAGCCATGTGCTAAGCTTACACAATGGGAAGACAGGGCATTGCAGTGTTTCAGCCTGTACCGATTGTGTTTCCCTTGCTGCCAGCTTCTTAAGCCAGGTCTGCTTGACACAGTTTTGTTAATCACACTTTGTAGGAGAAAACCTCTATTCCACCCTGGTCCATCCTCTTGCTACTGCCACAGCCCTTTAGTGTCAGGACTCCTGGGGACTTTGGGTACAGAATAATCCAGGTGGGGAGAGGAAGGGGAAGGAAAATAAAGAGGAGAAGGAGAAGAAGAAGAAGAAATTAGCCAGGGAGGAAGGATGGATTTTACTTGAGCTGAATTCCAGTGGTGAAACAGTGAGTCCTGGGAATAGCTGACATGCTAAAGGACATACAGGGACACCTCCCTGTTCACCTGCTTCCCTCAGGACTGTCAGTGTGAATCTGGACAGAGATGGTCTGCTAAGGCTACAGGCTGGGTCTGGCGCCCGCCAGGAAGACTTCAGAGAGTTGGGTCGTGCCTCACATTTAGAAAGCCTCCTGTCATCCGACTAATCACAGAGCCTTTTCCTTGTGACTAATGGGTAGTTTTCTTTAATCTCCAGAAACCTCTGATCAATTAACTGCTATTTAAGCCAATCAAGGAAATTGAGATATGGGGTTTAATTAGCTTTCTGAAGGTTATACACAGCATCAGTCAGCAGAGAAGCCTAAACTGAAACCCAGGGAGGCACGTGGAAGGGTTCGGAAAGGGGTATGGTCAGGTGATAAGAAAGATGTGAGCCAGCCTCAGAGTGGGAGGTGTCCCCCAGATGCCGGGATAGTCAGAGGGTCCTTCTCTGCACCTCCTTAAAGAGATACCCCTCTCTGCTGAGTGATTCACTGTGCTCATGCTCATGGTCTCTTCTGAACATTTCTACATCATGCATTTGTCCCTGGAGTAGAGAGCTCTGGTTTCATTCTCTCTGCACTTGACACCACTGAGACTGTGAGGAATTGAAGATACAGCCCACAAGACTGAACAGTGGCGAGGATACGTATCACACACGGCGTGGGGGGGAGGCAATACCTAGCCGTGATTATCATTGCTATTTGCTCCCCCCTCCATTCTACCAGCACAAAGTTCATTTGACTAAGATAAAAACAAGTAGCTTTCTCTTTTCTCTATCCCCTCTTCTTCTAACTGTGGTTATATAGCCCGAACCCTCCTCTTTCAGCTTTTAGAATATCCAACTCACCGTGGGGCTTCAGTTCTGTCCTGTTGTCCTCTACCGAGACCCTCCAGTCAGCTACGATTTGACATCTCTCCTCCAGACTTTGTTAATACGCTGACAGACATCAGACTCGGTTAGTTTGCTTATTACAGTTGTGAACGTCAGAGGTCTGAAATGGATCTCTAGTGAGGCGTCAGCACAGCATGTTTCCACTGAGACCTCTAAGCAGGGTCCCTCCCTTGCCTTCAACAACTTCTGGGGGCTATTTCTATCCCTCTCCATCTGAAAACCAGAAGTTTAGCATCTGTAAATCTCTCTCTGACTCTGAACCTCTGATTGCATAATCATTTCTTCTCACTCCAACTCTCCCACTCTTTTCTGTTAAGGACATTTTGATTAACTCAGGATTCTTACCTTATGCACCTGCAAAGTCCCTAGGTGTTATGATGGGGCCCCCAAGAGCTCATGTGTGAGATAATGCAAGAAGGTTTAGAGGTTAAAGGATTGAGTTGTGAGAGTCTTAATTAACCAGTGCATTCATCCCCCGACAGGAACTAACTGGTGGTAACTGAAGGCAGGTAGGGAATGGCTGGAGGAGGTGGGTCATTGATGTGAAGGCTCAAGAAAAGATGGCCACTTGCAAGCCAATGAGAGACCCTGGGATACATCCTTCTCTCATAGCCTCACAAGGAACCAGACGTATTGACATCTTGCCCTCAAACTTCCAGTATTCAAACTGTGAGAAATCACATTTCTATTTAAGATACCTGGTCTGTGGTACTTGGCAGTCTTAGCAAATTACTATGATGTTAAACAGTTAGAGGTTATTCAAAAAGAATAGGTTATGTATTCTTTTTTTTAAAAAAATTTTGTTTTAATTAGTTATGCATGGTGATAGAATACATTTATGCACTTTGCTAATCAAACATAAATGGGGTATAACTTCTTATTTTTCTCATTGTACATATTGTAGAATCACATTGGTTAAATAGTCATATATGTACATAAGGTAATAATGCCTGTTACATTCTAGTATCCTTCCTATTCCCATATCCCCACCTCCCTTCTACCTAAACTAAAGCAACTCTATTCTTCTTTAGCTCCCCCCACCCCTTATTGTAAATTAGCATCCGTGTATCAGAGAAAACATTTGGCCTTTGGTTTCTTGGGATTGTCTTATTTCACTTACTATGATATTCTCCAGCTCCATCCATTTACCAGAAAAGGCTATAATTTTATTCTTCTTTAAGGCTGAGTAATATTCCATCATATATGTAATTTTCTTTATCCATTCGTCTATTGAAGGGCACCTGGATTAATTCCATAGTTTAGTTATTGTGAATTGAGCAATCTTTATGAAGAAAAGTGAAGCAGGAGGCATATACCACAGAGTTATACTAACAAAAGCAGCATGGTATTGGCACTAAAACAGACATGTAGACCAATGGTACAGAATAGCAGAAATGGAGATTAAAAATACTCAAATATTTATCTCATACTAGACAAAGGTGTCAAAAACATTTACTGGAGAAAAGACAGTCTCTTCAACAAATGGTGCTGGGAAAAATGATGCTGGGAAATCTATATGCAGCAAAATGAAATGAAAACCCTCTCTCTCACCCTGCACAAAACTCAACTCAAAGTGGACAAAGACTAAGGCACAAGAACAGAGACCTCACGCCTACTAGAAGAAAATGTAGGCCCAGATCTTTACCATGTCAGCTTAGGATCTGACTTCCTTAACAAGACCCCTAAAGTGCAACAAGTAAAATCAAGAATCGATAAATGGGATGGATAATGTATACTTGTCCATTATTTTTCACTAAAATATTTACCCAATATTTTCATAGTCAGAGAACCAGAGCTATTTCCTGAGTTGTGAGAACTTGATACTCTTGGCCTTTTGAACGATGGGGCTCATTTTTGCATGTGTGTCATACATTGTCTTTGTTAAGAATGCTGATTCAAAATCAGACTTCCCAACATGGAAATCTACTGACTGCGTGACCTTGGGAAAATTGCCTCATCTTTCTGACCTTCAATTTGTTATCTGTAAAATGGGAAGAAGAAAGAGAGGGTGTTGGTGTATTAGCTCCTAGAGTTGTCCAGCAAAGTACATAAATTAATACATACGAGATACTTAGAGAAGAGCTAGCTGAGAGAGGTAATTCAACAAATGCTATCATTTGTTAAAGTTCTTCTGGTGCTTCCTGCAAGGACTGTAAAATGCTGTCAGTGCCTTGACTGGGCACTTATTGCTCTTGTTATAACAGCCTCCTGTCTGTCTTCTAACCTGCATGCTGTCTCTTCCCATGCATTCTCACGGCCCCCAGAGAGCTCCTACAAGTCTGACATGCCACACTAATTACACTGTCTAAAATTTGGTGTCTATCTCCCCGACCATCACCCCTGCTGGAATTATTTGCTGCTTCATTTCTGCTCTAGAGCCTGGTTTATCGTATTCAAAAACAAGTGAGAACTTAGTGGCCACCAGTCTCAAATTGTCTCCCTTGAATGGATCCATTCTCTCCAACCAGAAGCAGAGTTCCAGGGGTAAATGGAGCTTGGGATGGAGCAGAAAAACAACAATTTTGGGGTTCATGCTAGATGTTAACTATCTTCTATGTGTTCCTCTTCTTTCATAAGTATGTATGTGCCTTGGGTTAAAGATCATTTCATTGGCTCAGACTCTAATGATCAGGTTTAGGTCTGGTGTTAGCCAAGTTGTGACACTGACCCCCTAAGTTTCAGTGATGTAGAAGAACAAAGGCTTATTTCTAACTGACCATGTCCGTTTCATACCCAGGTGCCTCCACAGCTGTCCTTCATGTGGACAGCAATGCTCTTCAACAGCACATGAGCTTTCAGAATCATGGAGTAGGGGACACTGGTCATCAAATTCTCCTGCCCAGCTCAGCATGCAGCACTTCTGTTCCTACCTCGTCCACTAGCAGGAAAGAAGAATGCAGTTCCACTGTAGGCCTGCAAAACATCGGGGACGAGCAATACCATCCACCACAGCCTGGCTGGAGGACTAATGTGCTACCAATTACAGATAAAGGCAAGAGGACTTCCAGCATGTTCTGTGTGCCAGGCTTGCCTTCACCCACCTCTTATATGACCACCTTCTTCTACTTTCACTCCCCTCCTCTCTCTTACACACACACACACACACACACACACACACACACACATACACACACTCACACACACACACACACACACACACCAATGAACTTTGCTAATACAAATTATCACTTGTTGGAATAACTTTCGGTTCACAGCTAGCAGCTCTGAGCAGCTCAGAGTGCTTGGCAAAACCTCCGCTTGTACCGGCCCGACAGGAACACCTGCAGGATGGAGTGCTCTGCCCTAGCGAGTCATCTGTGAAACCACATCCTCGGCACTGGTGGTCAGCGTTGCCAAGCTACCAGACTACCAGGTCAGGAAACCGAGAGTCAGGTGCTTCAGGGCATGAATCTCCCCAGCTCATAAAGTCCCCCTCCCTTAGGGACCAAGACCCTTCCACACTGCCTTCCATCACGACAGCCATACTTAGTGCTTCCTCATGGTGCGGTTCCATTAGGCATAAGGTGATTGACTTACAGATGTTAAGGTGCTTGTGTGTGTGTGGTTGGAGGGCACGCCCTACCCGAACCCTGTAACAGCTGTATGCATTCCAAAAATAAATGAGCTTGAGCTTGCTGAACTCGACTGCGGTTTCTCATCAGCCAGCTTTCTCACCAGCTCCCGGTGTCCGTGTGTTGATTTGACACCGCGTCCAACCCCCCTCGACGGAGGTAGCCCAGTGACCATTGACCAGAAGCAGTGACCAGAACACATACAATCACTTCTAGACTTTGGTTTGTCTATGTTCACAGCTGAGTATGACCCACCTGCTACATCTCCTTGGAGGGTCTCTGCAGGAGAGTCCTAGGAGGGGGCTCTGCCATGGGCAGGGTGCTCTAAGCACTTGCCTGACCCCCTTCTGTTCCTGTGTGGGAAGCCAATAGGATGCCCTGGGATCACCCTGAGAGTGCTTGTTATGGTGCGTCCAACTCCCCGTGGTCACAGAGAATGGTAGTGTTTCTCAATTTTGAATGCAAGTCACTGCTTAGACCTCAGGAATAAGCAGTGAATCCCTACCTGGTCTTATATGAGATCAGTGAACTTGACCTTTGTGCCCCTTTTAAAATCAAAGCATTTGTCTATCCTCTGTTCTTGTTTATGGGAGGGTATTCCTTCTGGAATCTTAGTCAGGGGAGACTGCAGAGACCCCTGTTGCAGTATTCCCCCAATACCACAACACCAGCTCACAAGCCCTGGAGAGCAGTGATGTCATGTGCAGAGTGTAGAACACCCAGCAGCTGTTTTGAATGAATTCTGTCAGTCCTCATCAACATGCTCAGGGAAGTTTGCACTACTCCACTTGAGGGGAAGAAACTGAAGCTGGGGAGGTAAAGCTGTGCTATTGTCACTCACCTTGAGCCAAGGTCCTTTTGTCTACAAAGCCTTTTTCTGTTTCTCCAAAGAGCAGGTAGCATCTAACACATTGAATTCCATTTAAAGTTTGGATATATTGTGAACTGAGCTGCTAGAAATATTGATATGGCCATGTCACTGTAGTATGCTGATTTTAAGTCCACTGGGTGCAAACCCAGGAGTGGGATAGCTGGGTCAAATGGTGGTTCCAGTCCGAGTTTTCTGATACTTTCTCCATACTGTTTTCCAGGGTGGTTGTGGCAATTTGCAGTCCCACCAGCAATGTGTGGGTGTGCCTCCCCCCAATCCTCAACAATACTTATTATTGCCTTGATCATGACCATTCTGACTGGAGTGAGATAAAATCTTACAGTAGTTTTGACTTGCACTTCTCTAATTTGTAGAGATGTTGAACACTTATATATTTGTTGATCAATTGTATTTCTTCTTCAGTGCAGATAATTCACAATAGCTAAACTATGGAACCAACCTAGGTGCTCTTCAATAGATGAATGGATAAACAAAATGTGGTATATGTATTAGATAGAACATTACTCATCTTTAATGAAGAATGAAATTCTGGCTTTTGCTGGTAAATGGATGGAGTTGGAGAATATTAAGTGAAATAAGACAATCTCCCCAAACCAAAGGCTGAATGTTTTCTCTGATATGCAAATGCTAATTCACAATAAGAGGCAGGAGCACTATAGAGGAATAGAGTTACTTTAGATTAGGTAGAGGGGAGTAAAGGGAGAAGAGGGGATAAGGGGATTGAAAAGATAAAAGAATGAAATGGACATTATTACAACACTATGTGTGTATGTGTATATATGTAACCACATGACTCATGTGATTATACAACATGTACAATCAGATAAATGAGAAATCATACCTTATTTCTGCATGATATATCAAAGTGCATAAATGTATTCTATTATCATGAATAAATAATTAAAACAAATACAAAAATTATAAAGTTAAAAAAAAAGTTTGGATATAGTGACAGTCCAAGTGGCTTAAACATCACATTATATATAGGTGGCACTCATGCCCTGAGAAGGTAAGAAGTAAAACTCACCAAGTAATGGATGACATGGTGCCAGAGACCAGCACTTGCTCCAAGTCAAGGACAGGAGAGTGGATAAGAAGGGAGTGAGGATGACTGGGATTTTCACAGGGGCCAGGACTATGCTTCCACGCTCAGCTAGCAATAGGATGAATGTGGAACTGTTCTAAGCAGAATACATAATTAGAAAAAGGTCTTTGTGTGTATTGTGGCCAGAAACAGTGATAGTAATAATGCTAACACAAATGTAGCAAAAGCAGAAGCAGTACTAACTAGTGTATGCTGAGTACATGCTTTGAGCTAATATTGGGACATATTTAAATTGAAGTTCCATACCATTTAATTTGCACAGAAGTCTTATAAAAACATTCTGGAGATAAGAATGCTAAGATAATCCGAGGCTGTATAATTTTCCCTGGGTGGTTATCCAGTGAGCTATAGAGGCAGGAGCTGAACCAGGTATTTCAATTCAGGAGCACGGACCCAACTTCTTTCTGTATAACCGCCTGGAAAGCCGCTGTCTTCTGGTAAAGTTACTTGCAAGAGAAAATGTGAGTGCACAAAAATGAAAAAATCTTTTTCTGGAGCAAGTGTGTGCAGGTAACAATATTACAATTGGCAGCTGCTTTATGCTTCTCTAGGATTTCCGAGAGCACTACCACACTTAGAATCCTATCGCTGATAACATCCCTTAACCCTACGCGTCTTTAAGGCTGGTGCTATAACAAGTATTTTATTGATTAATCAAAACAAACCCACACAAACATATGCATGCCCGTAGCCATTTTCATGATTATTTTAGTCTTTTTTCCTTGAATATTAAAAACAATGAATATTTATTGAAGCATAATTTGGATACAATAGAACATACCTACTTCCACTCCACAGTTGTGGGGAGCACTCAGGCACCCAACCCCTCAATCAGGACGGAGAACTCTTCCATTATCCAAAAATCTCCCACCTTGGACTCGCTCTGCAGTCAATCAAGTTGCACACTTAGCCGAGGCAACCCCCTATCTGTTTCCCAGGCTGATGTGTAGAGGCTGGACAATATGCCATCACATGGGGTTCTATACTTCACTTTAATTTTTCTGAGCACTGGACATTAAGTGATTTCTACATTTTCCCTATTATAAATTACATCCTAACAAAAAATCTCTGATAACACCTGTAACAGTTCCCTTGAAGGGTGTAAACACTTTCTAAAATGAAATTTTAATTTTGGAATTATCTTTACATGGAAGTTGCAGAGGTGCTACAAAGAGTTCTCTTATATACTTCACCCAATTGCCTCTGTGAACATCTTACAGTAGTACTCTTGATATATTTTTACTATGCTCTATTTATCAAAGCCAATTAACCAATCGTGGTACTAGTGATATCTTGATTCTATTGACACATCCACACTTAATTCATATGTGAGCACTTGTTTCCATTTCTAATACAGAATTCAACCCAGGATACCGTACTTCATTTATCCGTTACACTTCCTAAACTTCTGTTCCGACAGAGTGTCTTGTCTTTCATGGATTTGACAGTTTCAAGGAGAATTGGCTATTTTGCAGTGTTCATTCAAATAGGTTTGTCATGTTTGCCTCATGATTGGCCTGGATTTCCTGGTGTGGGAAAGGCGTGCACTCTAGAGGTGAAGAGCCCTTTCTCCGTTCTCTTTCAAGACTGCTTGCTGTCACAATGACATTGTGATGTTCACCTTGCTCCTAACGTTAGAGTGGCTTTGCCAGGTTTCCCCACCACAAAATCTCTGCTTTTCCCTCTCTATGTGTTTGCTCCTATTTAACCTGATAATTTCTAACTCTCCTTTCCTTTCACCTTCCCTCTTCTCCCTACTGTTTATTCTCCTCTTCTCCCTCTCTCCCTTCCATCCTTTTTTTTCCCCCTAAGAAACATCAGATGATTATGATTTAGGTAGGGTTCATGAGGCAAGCTTATTTAGCTTATTATAATGATTATTTAAAAACTGTAAATTTTAAAATTTTCGTTGAATGAACTATCTCGACAGATTCTAGCAAGTTCCCACAAAACTCTTTTATTATCCCCATCTGAAGATGTGGAAACTAAAGCTAACTAAAGCTCTCTAAGCTCACAAATTCATCACGTGGAGTCACATCCCAGGTCCCTAACCTCACCCTCTTCACATGAGGCCACCACATCTCTTTCCTTCTGAAATTTCTATTTCTTATCTTTATAAAGTGTTTTTTTAGCAGCATTTTCTTTTTTTCCTGAGAAAATAACAGGTAAAATGCACTGCCTTGAAGTTATTATTGATGGAATTCCCATAACCAGGGTTGCAGGTTGGTGCTATTTATTTCTGGAGGTCTGCAATTTGTAATTATTCTTCATCAAAGAGTGCTCTGGAACCATGAGAACGAACACTCTAAACCTAGGAGTCTAATATCCAACCTGCAGCACCAACGAGACCTGCTTAAACTGGGCATGGGCTCCGCCTGTGATTCTCAGTACATTACATTTTTTTTTCCTAATTAGCCAGCTGATGTGAGCTCAGATGCCAGCAGGACTGAACCACCTGTACTGATACTGCACCACACTGACACCTCAGGTAAGAAGCCATGGATCGTGAGTAATTGCCACTGAAGCTCAATGCTTCATTTGGAACTGCTCAGATTAACTTCATGGTGAAACAGAAGGATACTCACAAGAGAGAGGCAGGGTGGAGCAGCAGAAAGACCCCAGGCTCTGTGTTAGAAGTGGATGGTCCATGGCCCATGGTCTTGCTCACGGTACCAGTCTGAGGACATGAGTGCAGGTCTTCCTTTCTATTCCCTGTTCCCGAAACTTGCACCCTGTGATCTCATTGGTCTGGCCATGACTGTTGTTAGTGCAAGGAGTTTTCTGGTCCTGGTGATTGTGAAAAAGTTAGATAATATCAAGTAAAATCACTTGAGGTAACCTGGCAAGAGACTGCCAATAGGGCCCCCTGTTATCAGCTGGGGCAAACTTGCTCACTCATGCATCAAGAAAAGGAATGGGAAGGTCAATCAAGACAGTGACTGTCATTCATTCCAATTTCTCTCTCCTCCTACAGGCAGCATCTCTACCCTTTCTCTCTTATTCATCTGATCATCGTGTGCATCACTTTGCCGAGAAAACATAAGCACTCTGAAAACATGAATAAACATTTTAAATTTTTATATTCTGCAACCATGTGCATATGCTTAATACTATTTTTTACTCCCATTAATTCCTAGATGTGAACTGTCTGTGCTCTTATTCATGATTGAGCTCACTCCTGCCTACCAGATCTCATGTTCTCCTGCCTCTCCCAGGCCATCAGTCTCCCCTCTTTGTTCTGCATCGTTATTTTCCCCTCCATTCTGGGACATTACCAACAACATTAAAACACAATTATCTCTGCCATCTGAAAAAAAAAATTTCCTCTTATCCCACTTCTTCCCTGTAGCTATTACATCCCTCTTCTTCTCTTTATAGGAAGATTTATCAAAAGTGATGGATATACTTTCCATTTCCAGTTGCTCCTACCATCACTTCTTCAGCATGTACTAATCAGATATTTTTTACACTCCACCAAAACCCTTGCTAACATCTTCAGTGACTTCCACATGCTAAACCCAGAGCTCCATTCCCATTTACCTGGAAACAGAATTTTCCATAACCAATCACTCCCTCCTCCTTGAGAGGCTTCCTTGATTTACATCCTAGGACATCACACTCCCTTGATTCTCTTCTCTTTCTAACAGCATCTCCTTCTCATCCTTCTTTGCTGGGTTATTCTCTGCCTCAGTGTTGGAGAATCCAAGGGCTCAGTCACCATTTTCTGCTCATTTTTGTCTACATTTACTCACGGTTTTGTTCTACCCAGGCCAGTATGTTACATCCCATCTGTGTTTTAGATTCTCTGTTTTACTTCTGTAGTCCAACCATCCTCCTTTACATTCGTATGTCCAACTGCAGACTGGCCGCCTCCCCTTGTATATTTCCAACCTAATGTGCATGAAGCTGAACTTCTGGTCTCCCTGCCCCAAATCAATACTCTGACAGTCTTGCCCGGCATGCACAATGGGAGCTTCCGACTTCCAAACAAAAGAAAAAAATAGTAGACCTGGTCTTATGGTGCCCTTCTCTTCTCTCATGCTACATACCCTAACCAGTTCATCTGGAAATCCTCAACACTTCCTTCACGATGCTAATCTCAGAATGGGACTTCTTTGCACCACTGTTAGCTCATCGACCAGGCCCAGACCACCATTAGCTCTTGCTTGGGTTGTCACAGTAGCTTCTTAACCAATCTTTCTGTTTTCATCGTCATCCTCAACCATCATTTCCCAACATAGCAGTCAGAATGATCTTGTTACAAAATAAGTCTGAGTTTGTCAGAGCTCTGCTTTAAAAACCTTCCTGAACTGGCGTGTAAGGCCCTGCGTGATCTAGCCACTGCTCAGTGTCTGAGCTCCCTTCATCCATTCTTTTCCAGCTTCCCACTGTTTTCCTGCATCCTGGAGCACATGGGCATCCTCTGCTCTCCAGGCCTTGGGCGTTTCTGTTCTCTTCTCACATGATTAACTGACTCTTTACCACCTTCAAATCTCTGCCCAGATATCACCCTTTGAGGTGAAAACTCTCAACCATCCTGTATAAAGTCACACACTCCATTATTTTTCTTTTTATAAAATAATTTTTGTTCATTCCATGGCAATTACCATTTTCTAATGTTCTACATGATATGATCATATATTTTATTTATTTATGTCTTCTTTTTGCTAGGATATAACGTCATTAAGAGCATGACTTTTTGTCATGTTTGCTTTTGGGATATCCATGGCAACTAAAGTTGCTAACGTAATAAACACATTAGAGAGCTTTAGAATGAATGAATAAATGCAGGAATAAAACAGGATTCTTTAAAGATGTAAATAATACCTTTTTCCAGGAACTGTCTTTATTACTAAATACAAAAGAAAGAAAAAATGAAAAGATGCTTACCTAATAGCACTGCTGCCTTCTTAATAAAAAGCAAAGTCAAACAAACAAATAAAAGGGGAACAAATCCCTTTGCATCTTTTTTTTTTTAGGAGAAGTTACCAAACACCTATTTAAAAATGTGGTGACTAAAATAGTATTATTCATTTTTGTGGTCTTTGCTATCCATAAGGATTTGTATTGAAGCATAAGGCAATAGTTTGAGAAGACAAAAAAAGTTCTTCAGGGAAGTAAATATGAATAAAACTGTATAATTAGAAAATCAGTCTTTGTAAATGATGATAAAATAATTGACATGGGATGAAATAATTGAATCAAAGGTTGATGGGGAACTTTAAAAGAAAGTCATCAAGAATTACTACCTGATCCCACCTGTGAATTTTAGCAACACTGAACTTGACCTATCACATTATTGTGGCCATATGAAGGGTTCACAACCACCAGTGAGATATTCTTGCCAAAGAAAGTTGAATCCCAAAGTAATCAGAGCTCTAGAACTAACTTGCATGTATAATATTTTAAAAAATTTAAAAAGTTTTTAAAGTATTATATTTTTTAATATTCCTAAATTTTTTAATACTCCTAAAATAGGCTAAGAGTCAATTTCAGAATATCTGGAGATTGTATTGTCTACAGCAGGATTTTCTTGAGTGAAAACAGAAGGTAATGGTTGTCCTCCCAGGGAGCAAATTAAGGTATAAACTAGAGTTTCCCAAGTAAACTGGGATGTTTTATTATTCTCAGAATAAGAATATTCTAAAGGACAACTGACCTTTATAAAGATTCTCACAAATCAATGGGATAAGGGGGGAAATGAGGAGGCTTAGCAGCACAAATTTAATGACTAGACATTTCTTTCTAACTTTGTGGATTTTTTTTTTTTTTTTTTTTTTTTGGCACTGCGGATTGAAGCTGGAGTGCTCTACCATTAAGACACATCCATTGTCCCAACCCTGCTCACCACCTATTTTGAGACAGGGTCTGACTAAATTGCTTAGGGCCTTGGTAAGTTGCTCAGCCTGCTCTCAAACTTGAGATCTTCCTGCCTCGGCATTCCCAGCTGCTGGGATTGTAGGCATGTGCCACTGCACTCTGCTTCTGGATGCATTAAAAAATTACATATTAAAATAAACTATGACTAAGGACTAAGACATTATGGAGACAGGCAGATCAATTTCATTGTGCCTTGGGAATTGGATGCTACTAAGGTTTAGTGATCATCTTATTGGGTGTTACAATGACCTTTCTTCTTTGTGAGATCATGTCCATGATGTTAGAGATGCAGACTGAAGCACACAGGCCTGGAATGGAGTGTTTTGCACTTGTTTTACTATACAACAAAGCATTAGTAAACCAATTCTGAAAAAAAATGTTCACAATTATTGAGTTTAGGTAGTATAGAGTTTATCAGACAATTCATCTTTCTGTTTAAATACTTCCCAATACATTTTAAAATGATGATTTATGTTAAGCTCATTGAGCTGCTCCTCTGATTTGAAGGATGATGAACCATTATTATCTCTTGTGATTAATTTAGGCATGTACTAGACTCTTGGAAGTGATAGGCCGTTGGGGGACTATTCCTGGCATTTTTATAGATTCATGTGTCTTTTCCATCAACTTTGAACACCAGAAGTCAAGGATTATATTTTCTTTTCACCCAGTAAGAGTCTAAATTTAATATCTAAATTTAAATGCCTGAATTCCAGCTCTCTCAGTACATGTATGAAACCAGCAACTTTCTGTAAACTTAGAATTCCTATAATATAAAATAATCAAATGAATGTATAATAGGATTGCCAGAAAAAATAGAGGTGATGTGGATAAAGATTGCCCAGGGCTTGGCATGTGGCACATGGTCCTTCCTTAACTCCCAGCAGAACAAACTTTTTTCTACTTAGGGCAAAAGTGTCCTTTGTTGCTGTGAGAAAAGTGTTGACTCGTCCTCTCAGATTCATCAAGGCAGTGGTTGTGCTTGCCTTGCTGGGTTTGTTCTTTCACCTGAGCACTGGAAGGTGTTCTTGTGAACTTGGCAGTACCAGGTGGATATTGTCTTCAGAGCTGGCTCTGACAGAAGCTAATTCTGCAGTACTCCTTATTTATATTGCTGTTGCTATTACTTGCATTCAATAATCCCCACTTCCTAAGAAACTTCCCAGTTATAGTAATTTGGGTGAGTCAGTTATTTCCAAGGAATAAGTTTGCCCATCCCTCTCCTGCTCTTTGAAGAGGTCAGGGGTAACTGCTCTGATTTCCAGGAGAGAGATGGGGCTCTCTTTCTTAGTTGTTCAGGAGTGACCACGCTTCTAAAGTAAGTCCTCGTCCTAAAACAAGCATGTTCAAACATCATGACTTTAGGATGATCTTCAAACTTGAGATATTGACAGTTTGGGAAAGATTTTAGCTCTTCTCTGGCCTTATCTTCCATAATTTTTCTATAGGTAAGGATGAGCTCACAGCCTTGTCAGAGACTTTCCATATATGTACTCAGACCACTCCTCTCAGGCCTGTCCAGGTAACTTTTCCTCGTCTTATGGTATGCATCTCAATAATACCTCCCTCTATGCACTCCCATGACTGCTGTGGTGGCTTAAAACTACACAGGCTTGTTCTCTTACAGCTCTGAAGGCTAGAAGAAGTCCAAGATCAGAATGACTGGGCCCATGTCATGGGGTCAGCAGATGGCACTGTCTTCAGAGCCTCTCGGGGACAACACAAGTGTCTCCTCCGCTTTCTGTTTGTTGCAGCATTCCTTGACTGGTAGCATGTCTCTCATGTCCTCAGTGTGAACATCATCAAAGGTCTCCCCGTGCTCCACAGTCACACTTTTCTCTGTGTGTCAAACCTCCCTCTGCTAATAAGGGTATTTAGACTGTGTTTAGGACACATCTGCCTAATGCAGGGTTATCTGTCCATTGAACTAAGATCAGAACTGACCTCTCTTTCCTACTTCATTTTCCTCCCACTCTACCTACCTTCTCAGTCTGCATTATGAAACTTTTAAAATCTTGTTTAGCTTCATCATGGTGTATCTAATGTATTGTGGAGAACTCTGAGCACACAGCCAACATAGATTTATGTTGATGATAGCTAAGACTGAGAGTTTCTTACAGCATGCTGGGAACTACTCTAAGAGCTTCAGAGTATCATCTTTTAAGTCATACAATTTAAGATATTTGGGGACAATGTAGATCCTAATTTTCAGGTTAAAATAAAAATCCTCAGGTGCCATATCTAGTAAGTGGAAGAGCTGAGATACAAACCCAGGCAGTGTTCTCAGCAGTTCAATCCAGAGCCTGAGCAATGTAGTTTCGTGAATATTGACTCATCTGTTTCTATGCTTCACTATGAGCTCTTAGCATCCAGCTATTATCCCCAACTTCCAGAATACATCTGATGCTCCTAAAGCTTGGAGAATAATTTTTTAGACTTAGATTCTACGCGGGCTCCTCCATTAACTAATATGACTCTGACGTATTTGAAAATCTTCTTGGACCTCAAGTGATGGATGAAGGTGTTAGATTGGGAATGGTTGATGGTTAAGATCCTCAAAGTTTTTTGAACAGATCATCTCTGCAGTCGGTCTGTGTTTTAAATTTGGAAAAGAGCTGTTATCGTTGGATGAGGGCAAGCAGTGGACTCGGACAATACTGTGGAGAACTCTGAGCACACAGCCAGGGCACTGTGAATGATTTACTAACTTCTGAAGTAGGAGTCACTATATGGTCTCCATGTCCCAGAAGCTGTGGGCGAATTTAAAAGCACTAATAATATGGTTCGCCCAAGATGGGCAAGTTACTTTTCCTGCTAATGGGAAGGGCTTCATTCTATCTTTTTGGATTCTCTCAGAAGACTCATGTTTGCTTTTTTCTTACCTGTCATCCCTGCAACCTAAAGACAGAGAATCAATCCGTGACCTAGCCATATCATAAATGCATACTAATATCTCAAGTCTTGAGTTTGAGGATCTAGGTCACACATGTTTGTAGATCTGCCTGTGGGTTAATGACATGTGAATCAAATATATTTCAACATTATCCTCAGATGGAAGAGCTGTGTGCATGCACACACGTCTAGTGCCTTCTCCACAAGTCACTTAATAAAGTACTTCTCAAAAGCTGAGATGTGAGCCTTCTAGAGGTGCATAAATATTAATTGATAATAAAGGGGAAA
Source organism: Ictidomys tridecemlineatus (assembly GCF_052094955.1). Classification (NCBI taxonomy): domain Eukaryota; kingdom Metazoa; phylum Chordata; class Mammalia; order Rodentia; family Sciuridae; genus Ictidomys; species Ictidomys tridecemlineatus. Next base: position 7,142,586 of record NC_135485.1, read on the forward strand.
GTTTAAAAAGTTACCAACACTACTGTATAGTGCTGATTTGGCCTCTGAGAGCCCTCAGAAACCCTCTTCTGTTAAAATAATAAGCATGGAAGAACAAACCAAATAAGACTTTAGGCTAACCTTGCAGTGCAGTAGCATGTAATTAGCTTCATTACCATTGATGTGTGTTTTAAAACATGCTGGCATGTGATTGGAAGCAGTGCCCTTTAAGTGAAAAACTGTCCCTTGTTGTTGCTGTGGTATCCTTTTCTGTAAGAGGCCATGACTACACACTGCTCAGCAGCTGCTTGCTATAGTGGAAACAGCACAGGCTTTGGAGCCAGGCAGGTTTGCATTCAAATCCCAGATACCACTGGTTAGTTATGTGACCATCAGCCAACAGCCAGAGCACTCTTCCTAGAAAGTAAAGAAGGCAGTGGATGGGGCTTGGCAGAGACCTGTGGGACCAAGGTCAGTCTTGGTGTAGAAAGAGGCGTAGCGAGGAGACATTGATCAGGAAGAAGATCTGCGGAGATCCATGCTGGGTATTTATACTATAATCCTGTGAAACAACCACTTTATGAAAAGCCCCTTTCTTTGCACCAGACCCACAGGAAGTCACTCCCTTTATTGCCCATTCCACCTCTGGCTCCAAATCTGGATATGATTTTTTAAAAAAAATCCTGTATTTTGTTATATCTTTGTTGAGATATAAATCATACACTGTCAAATCCACCCTTATATAGTATACCATGTAATGTTCTTTTAATGTATACACAATCTGAACATGTCATCCCTTATCCTAGAAGACTTTTATCACCTCAGTAAGAAGCTTCACACCCATTCGCAGCCACCGCTGACTCTTCCCTCCCCTCAGTGCCTGTCATTCAACATTCTAAGTCAACTTGATCTAGAGATGGTAGATAATAGAGTTCTAAGTGTCCTTTTGTATCCAGCTTCTTTCATTACCATATTTTCAAAATTTATACATGTTGTAGCATATGTTAAAAATTCATTCCTTTTACATCTAGATGATACTTTATGAGTATACCAACTTTACTTATCTTTTGGTGAATAAACCTCCTTTCTACTTTTTTGATATTATGAATGGTTTCTCTATGAACATTCCGGTGCACATATTTTCTGGACATAGAGTTTCAATTATCTTGGCTACACCTAGAAGTGGAGTTTCTGGGCCATGTATTATGATCATAAGAGTAATAGCCTTCAAGGATGTGCACCTCCTCATTTCTGGAACCTCTAAATGAGCTATATCATAGTGTAAAGAGGAGTCAAATCTGCAGATGGAATTAATGTTGTTAATTGGCCCACCATGAGAGAGTGGGAGGGTATGCTGGGTCATCATGGTGAGGCCAACAGCAATGGTCCTTAAAGGGAAGAGAAGGAGGTAGAAAATTAAAGAGAGATGCCATTATGTAAGAGTGTCCAAGAGATCATGTGGTTCTGCATTTGAGGTGGAGGAAGAAGCCATAAGCCAAGTCATATGGCTTTGAGGGTCAGGTTTTGAACCTCTAGAACTGTAGCTCTATAAGTGTGTGCTGATTGAAGCTGCTTTGTTTTTAGTGGTTTTGTTGGTCTCTTGTAAGCACCAACTGGTAATGCCACTGTTGGCAGCTGGGGCTCCTAATGATGTTGTCTCACCATTCTTGCCAAATACTGGTGGGTGGTGCAGAATGAGCTTTGAGTCACCTCTAATAGACATGAGCTCTGGGAATGGAGGATTCTGCCAGCATCTGGCTCATCACAGGGTGCTGATTCCCTGGAAAGGGCTTCCATGGAGGTCCACACCAGCTCTGCCCTCCCGTGGCTCAGAGCCCAGTCGTTGTCTTCACAGCCACTTCCTTGCAGGTCTTTGGCTCTCAAGGGTGCTGTAGCATGGGGAAGAGAGTAGTGGGACTGGGGCACCAGACTGTCTTCTTATTGGGATTAAAACATTTTATTTTTAGTTATAATTCTATGTCCTGAAGTTTTGGCTTTCTAAAGATGTGGGATTTCAGAGGCATTTTGGAACCTAGGCTCTCTGTTCTTTTCTGAATTTCTACTCTGCAGAGCTGGATGGAGCAGAATGTGCATCAAGTCAAGCTCCTTCATGTTTATTTTTTTCTCAGATAGATCTGAGAACCCAGTTTGTAGGCAGGTCCTATTCCCACAAGCCCCACTCAGGGCGTACTTGCCCCTGTGATCTGTTTAACACCTGTGCCCTTCCCCGAGTCTTAGCTGCCCAGTGTGAAGTCCTTTCCATGGTCACACCTGGGAATGATGGACACACTGAGGATGTGGAGCCTTGTGGGGACGGGCACATCAGTCCTTTCTGAAGGAAATCTTAGAAACTCTGGTCTGTGGCCTTATTTGGGGTCTCTCCCAGGAGAGCCTTCTCCGCCAGGTCCCGCTGCAGCTCTGTGAAGCAGCTGCATCTAGCACCCCGCACCCATCTCCTCTGCATTACACACTTGGGACCAGAAAATCTGGCTTTTGTCCTATTTCTGTCATCTACCTTTGGATATTAGAGATAGTATTCTAATTCTATGCAACTGAAAGGCAAGTGGCAATAATAATAGTCATTTTGCAGGACTGTTTTGGACATTACATCCGTAATTCATTGGAATGTACCCTTTGCAGTCTTCACTGGATGTAACCAAATTGTCTTAGGTTGTAGGAATCTATACATCTCAATATTCATTTTGTTAAAACTTTTATCCAACTATGGTTCTTGAGTTCTCTTGGGATTATTATTTTTTAATAATATTTTTAAAATTGTTCTTGTGATAAGCTTGAAGACAATCTTTAAAAATTAATTCTGTTCTATTCTGCATGCTTTGAAGGATCAACTCATAACTAAGTACTGCCAAGTAATTTCCTTCCTCATGCTTGTGTGCTTTCTACTGTGCAGCCATCACCAATATTATTTTAATTCTGGAAAAAGAACCAAGGTCAAATTCAGTATTGAACATGGTGCATTTATTTCAAATAAAAGCCAAATTACATCACTACTCACAAGAGCAAGTAGAGGCAACTGCCTCTATATTAATAGAGGAAAATTAGAAGAATTGAATTATTAATCCACACTCAATTGATAACACACACACACACACACACACACACACACACACACCAAACAACCATTACTATTCTCACATTTCAAAGAGTATTTTTAGTTTCTGCAAAATGCTATTAACCAACATGTGAATCTGATGTTGATCATTTGGATTATAGTGGCTTTATATTGTATTAGTGATTACTTTGTAAGTATTTTTAGGTCCCATGCCAGTAAAAGAGCTATAAGCATAAGGTGATCATAATGAGTTTGTATTTATGCATATTTAAGTGACATTATAATAAAATTATCTAAGCAACACTGGGAGTTTCATGAGAATGGTTTTCTTGCAGATGGCATTCATGAATTTCTCAAGTTTGAGAAACTCTGCTCTGCCTTACACAGCTAGATGAAGTTCCTTGGGAAGTTTTAAAAGGAGTTTAAATGCAAGGTGAAGGCTTTTCTGCAGGCCACAGTGACTTAAAAAAAAGAAATGAGAGAGACTTCTTTACTATGAGAGCCAGAAAGCTGCACATTACCAAAAGACACATAAAACTCTTGGACAAAAACTAATTAAAAATAATGAGGAGAGAAGGGTTTACTGAGGAGGGAATAAGTTAAAAAAGTGAAAATATGGGAGGCCTGTCTTCAACAGTGCAGTCCTGTGGAAATGAGGCAGACGCTCAATGCTTCTCTGACCCCAGGTTGAATGAACCACAGAGGCTATACAGTTCTTGTTCCTAAGCCTCAGTTTCTGCCACTTTAAAGTACTTCCTTCATAGGTTTGTTTTGTGGATCAAATGAAATTAGAGAAGTGAAAGCATTTTTCAGCCACCAGGCCCTGTGTATGTATTAGTGGTGCTGCTGTATTTTATTGTGTTAGCTGTTGACAAGCAATCCCTGGACATTTTTCTGATTCTTTACAATTAAACTCTTCAGCAAGAAGATGAAAAGCCTTGGGAAGCCCAAGGTCGGTGAAATAAGCAATTCTTGCTTCTAATCTAGGCTCAGATCTTGGCAAATGCAGAGTTGTATTCTACAAAAACAAAACATTAAGGAGATGGGTTTAGGCCAAATCTCTTAACTGAGGGCATTTTCTCTTAGATAATCTTTTAGTTAATCACAAAGTTTCTTTCAGAGGAGAATTTTTTTTGAGATGCACACTCCTATTTCCACATCTTTGTACAAATATACTCACATGCAGTTCCAGGCACAGAAATAACTACTCAGGTCCACTTCTGCATATTCCACAAAGACACTTTATGTATTGCCTGACTCACTCTGGAATAGACCCTAGTATTACCATCCATGGTGACCTTTGTCTCTCAAGGATCAGTCTTAGGCCTGATTTAAGCAAGAGGCAAAACTATCCATCTTTCTCCATCTCACAGCATTTATCTCAACTGTTGACCCCTCACTGTCCAATTTTTAGATTATATTTAAACATAAATTTTAGAAGCATTCAAAATAGGTTTCAAAGGCAGAAATACTCAGATTTGAATTATAACCTTAGGAAAATAACTTGATTTTTCTATGCCTGTTTCCTTGACTTTAAAATTAGTATATCACGAATTAACTCTTGGACATGAAATCATTAGATGAACTGTTTTTCTATGTCCTTTGAGAACCACATAAGGATACTTTAGAGAAAAATATTTAATAAAGACAGATTTAGATATAAACATAGATATTCATATAGACATGCAGATAGATAGACAGACAGATACACAAATGCAAAGAAATTTTAGATAAAGTCAAAGCCAACTCCTCGTGAACACCAGTGGTGGGAAAGTCTTTTCCTAAAATGGCCCTAGGAGCCTGAGCTGGAGGAAATGATGGATGTTCTTAATGCTCTTCTCTTATCAGTTCATCTTTTCTTCCTGCACATCTTCTCAGTTCTCCTCTCTCTAGGATCACACTTTCTTTGCTTGCATAGATTTACTGCTCTCTCCTGATTTCTCATGGCCTCACTGGATGTACCTTTACCTCAAGGCATTGTCTCAGCTACCGCACCATTAGAATGACTCTGTTCTCTCCATGTTGCCCAATTTCACATTTGTGAGAGAGAAATTTGATGTTAAGACTCATCTTTTTTCACACCAGGCCATAAGAATTTCACTTTGGAATCCCACCGACCTCAGATCAAATTCTAGCTCCAACACTTATGAAATCTGTGACCTTAAGCAAGTTACTAAACTCTTCGAATCTCAGTTTTGTCATAGTCAAGCAGGGATAATTATGGTTTTTACTACTATTGAACTACTGTGCAAAAGAAACCAAATAATGTATAGGAAGAACTTAGTTAATACATGATACATACAGAGCCTTAAAGAAAAGCAAACTACTCTTAGTGTCAGTTCTGGCCCTAGACCAGAGTTCAACCTAAGCATGGGTTGGCTTTGTCAGCCCATCACACCTGGACCCATCAGACAGCCACTGGATGACAGAGGTTGTGGATTGTTCTTTTAGGTAGGAGTGTCACAGACAAGGGTTTCTCTAACTATATCTGCTCAATTGATTATGAGATATAAATTTCTTTAACTCTACCTAAAATTGAAAGATAATGTCATAAAACTAACACATATATGATGTGATTGTTAATTTTGAGGAAATATATTAATATTAAAAATACAATTTTTCTTTTCTCCCACATATTTTTTTTTTTGCTGGTTGTTTTTTTTTTTCATTTCTTTTATTGTTGGTCGTTCAAAACATTACATCTTTCTTAATATATCATGTTTCACAATTTGATTCAGAAGGGTTATGAACTTCCATTATTACCCCGTATACAGATTGCTGAATCACATCGGTTACATCAGTTACATTTTCATTGATTTACACATTGCCATTCTAGTGTCTGATGAATTCTGCTCTCTAACCTATCATCTACTATCTCCCCACCCCTCCCCTCCCCTCCCCTTTTCTCTCTTGACCACCTCTACTGTAAACAACAGAAAACATGCACCATAGCATACATAGTAAAGAGTTGTGCCCAGAGTGTTACAGATACTCCAGCCAAACTTGGGACGGGTAGAAGAAGATGGAGCTACCTGGAGGTGATCACCTAAGCTTTGAAATGTGAGTAGAAGGTAGCCTAACAGATTCAACAAAAGAGACAATGGTACTTTGCAAGGAGGAGATGTCACATTTAGATGTATCTGTAGTGTTTTTAGAGACACAACTTTTATGTTCAAAATGAATATTCCCATCCTACAAAACAGTTATCTTCAAAAAGTTACTAATAACCTAAAGGTTTAGGTTTCTAAACATGTATATTCTTCTTGACTAGATAATTGTTCAGAATCAGGAAAATTTGGTAACTGCTAAAAATGACTACTTTGAGGAATTTATTGCCAAGTGTCCAACTCATGGGTTGTAACAATCCATATCCATTATTCTACAGATTTTCTAAAAAGAAGCTTATGGACTATGTCTCAGTATATGATATAGTCACAACAGAAACCCAAGCTGGTTCAAAATTGTCTGGAAATAGACATAGTCTCAGAAGACTTCCAGTTCTGTGGTGTGCTTTGACCCCATCTGGGCCCTGAGAATTCCCTCTGAGAGCTGCTCTCAAGCTCAGGGCCACTGCCTAGTCTGCAGCAGGTGGAGGAACATCCCCCGACCTTGGGTTCCAATTGTAACAAGGGCCCCAGCATGGTTGTGCTTGGCTCTCAATTTGAATTTATTAAACAGGCAAGTTTTGGTTCTTTGAAAAGGCAAAAATCAAAAGCTATAAAAGGGAAAAGAGAATTATTTAACTGCCATCTGTGTACCTGCCATTTATAATTAACAGATATTAACCATTTATGTTTGCATTATACATTTTGGTTCATAAAATGACAGTATTGTAAAGTGGAAACCCAATGCTTAGCACCATTTCATGCTATCTCCTTCTCAGGAGGTGACTATCAGGATGAGTTTGATTTGCAATTTACCAGTCAAGTATTAAAGCTTTAATCAATAACAGTATACTGAATTCATAAACAGTTTATACAAATACTACAATATGAGGTTTATTTTTATGTAACAATCTTTTTCTTCAATATAACATTACCTAACTGTATGTGTTAGTACTTGCAGACCTAGTTCCTTCATTATAATTACTGAATCAACTTCCACTAAGATTTACATTGTGTTTTAAGATTTTTCCTGGTCCTTCCAACATCCCCATATCCCATGCCTGAGGGAGATCTGAGCAGGTTTGGATTCAGAGGGCAGTTTCCCTGCAGCATGGGATCCCTACAGTGCTCTTGGGATCAAGGCTGGATTTTATTGTTGTTGATGATGTTATTTTCTTCTAAGTTCAAGTTACCTTTCCAAGTCTTTTTGTCTTAGGATGATTCTTCACATTGCTCTTAGAGTTGTAGATTAAGTTTTATAAGGTTACATAACTCACTTGATATTTGCATATTATATATGTGAATATATATATATATAGTCAGTGATGTGTGTGTGTATATATATGTGTCTCACCAGAAAGCAAATAAAAGTAGATTTTCATGGTCCGTGCCTTCGATTTATCAGCATTTTCATGCATGCCAAAAATCAGCCATGGAGGGAAACTCAGGTATATTAATAAGGCCCCAAGCTGCTGTTCTTCTTATTATCTATTGTTTTCTATCCCCTACAGAAATTCTCATGTATGAAATCACTATGAGAAAAGAACTCAGTATTAAAATCTCTTTTATTTTTAGGAATGAAAATCATACAATTGATCTTATAATTTTTTTGCCCTGGACACCAGAAAGCTCAGAACGAAATTTGCTGCTGGATTACATCAGCAGAATTACACCCTTCCCCTGGGCGCTGAAGGTCCACTTCTGCTTCATGTAACTCATGATATGTTGCATGATTTCAAATTGACTGAACTTGTAAAAAGGGACTTCCAAAAGCCATGGTATACATGATCACGTAAGTATTGTGCAAACTTAACTCTTTTAATAATGAAAAGAAATAACAATTTAGTTAACATATGCTTGTCTAAAACATCATGCAGTATATGGTTATATATAAGTGAACATTCTATAGCTCCATGAGACAAATATTCATCTTCAAATATGGTTTTATTTAAATGATTTCCAATTTTAGGGGAAGTCATTTTTGTCTGAGTTTGGGTTTTTGGGCTGTCTTATAGAGTGCTATATCACTGTGTTCCAACTTGGTGAGGTGGTGTAAGAATTAAAGGCCTTCAAATTAGACTAATTTCTGATACTAAGAAATCATAATAGGGTGATTTTGCTATTATTTTTTTGCCTGCAACTGGATATAGTTTTTACAGTACTTTACTAAAGAAAGCAAACAAACTACTCATCATCAGCACCACCAACAATACAAAATACTTTTGATAATATTTTCAAAGGCATCTTAGAGTATAAAAATCTCTTGTCATTTATTCAAAGTTTAATATGTCAGACACCATGATAGGTGTTTTACATGTATCTCAATGTTTGACACATCGTTCTAATTTTGATATTTATTTTCTTTTTGACAATGGAAAAAACTTGAGCTCAGAAAGGAAAAGTTACTGTGTCAGGACCACAAGCCATGTTTATGTCCAAATGGAGACTGATATCAACCAGGTCATTGTAATTCTAGGGACAATGCTCTAACCACTAAAAACTATTTTGTCATCAGTAAGGTAAGAAATTTTTTAAAAAGGTAAACCAATTTAACCATTAAATTGGAAAGAAATTGTTTTGGAAATCATTAATTTAGGGCCTATAACTTGAGAAAAAGTCTCGTTCAGACATACAACTAATAAAAATGAGAGTCCTTTATCTACCAATGATTGCAGTCCTCCTTTTATACAGGAGCCTGACCCATTTTGGACCTAGAGGGCAAGAATGTTCAGCCACACGGATGGATGATCAAACCCTCCCCTTACTCCTTGCCTGCCCCACATCCTTAGAATTTTCCTTTCTCTCCTTCCCAGATGTGTCACTCTGAGAGAAGTTACTAGGATGTTTCTGATCTGAAAAGTGAATGCTGAATTCCTCTCCATGTCAGGCATCTCTAACCCAAGACAAACTGTGAGCCCCCATCATGCCCACAGTGCCCTCTCGCCACGTCAGCTGACAACTGAGTTCTGCTGCCCCTGTCTGCATCTCCCAGAGGAACCTCCCCTCTCAGCAGCCATTTTCTTGGGCCATTCTGCTTTCCATTATTTTACTCTGATTATCTCCTTGAATATTTCCTGTTGTGTGGCCATACTGCTCCCAAGCCTTACAAAGCTTTGCACATGAATGCTCTTGTGCATTACATTGGTTCTTGTCTCCTTCTTTACTGATTTTGGCTCAGCTCTTCTGGAAAAGAGTTACTTAAATAAACCTATCAGTAACAACCCCTTCATTTGATAAGTCTGGAGTTAATCTTCGGATTCTCCCTTGCATATATCCAAGGATGGTCCAAATAATCTTTTCATAGTAATCAGAAAGGGGAATTGTTAACATGGGTCGAATAGAGCCTCCGTGGTTCAATTTAATATCAAGCAGAACATAAAGAACAAGGATGTTATCCATGGAACTGAACACATAGCAAGCATAGAGCCAACAGGTTATCTAGTTGACAAAGTATGTTCTAGAATAATTTCCAACTTGCAAAAACAAAGAATTCACATGGACACAAGAAATGGTTTGCAGCAAAGGCAGGCTTAGTGACGACTATCAAAATATTTTTTCCTGAATAGACGTTATGTCTTTTCCACCTACAAGACCTTTGTCTTAACATAACAGTTTTTCAAAGCTATGTTTCATTTGGCTGTCTTAAATACCAAACCAGACACGGACACAAGCACATATTGTAGTACATAATTGTTTTTTCTCCAGAGAAATGGCTCCTTTGATGTCCTAGGAGAGTGTAGGTAAAAGTTGCTTTGAACTAGTCCCTTTTTTTTGGCAGGCTATTGTGCTACGTAGGTGATGTGCAGGGGCTTCTGGGGAGAGCTTGTCCGAATACATGGGAGCCTGAGTGCTGGGATCAGCCTACTTGCTTTGAATTCTGGCTCTTCCACATTCCTGCTACATGAGCTGTATTCAGTGACTAAAGTAACCCGATCTTCATCTTCCGTCACTATGTGTAAGATGATAAAATCCATTTGGAGAGTTTTGTGAGAATGGATTGTGAAATTTCAGGTCAAAAGCTTTAGCAATGCTTTACTGTAGTCAGTAGTTAGTTTTAAAAATAAATTTTTTTTTTTCAAGAAAGCTCAATACCTCTACAAAGCATAAAGGAAAGAGCACAGGCTCCTGGGTCACACATCCCTGGGTTTTCTTCCTTCTCTAACATGTACTAGTTATGTGAGCTCCATGGAATTGATTCTCAGAGTCTCAGTTCCTTCCTTTGTATAATGAGGACAATCATGCATTTCCCAAAGGCTCTTAATTGAGATAATATGTAAAGCTTCAGGTAGCGATGAATGTTCAGTAAATGTCAATTTCTTTTCCTCCTCCTGTCACTAGAAAACCAGCAGAATAAGTGAAAGAAGGAGGAAATGTGGATATTAATAATGAAATGATTGCTGGGGAAGCTGTGCACCTTAGGGATTAGTTGAGGAATAGTTTGGGATCAATTTGCAAAGATGACCAGTTTCTACTTGGCTGGCATTCTTCTTTCCCTGACATACCTCTGGGGATCCTTACACTGGGCACACTCTTGGGAGTGAGCAGGGGAATTAGAAGCAGTGAGTTTTATTTCCTAATATTCCTAATTCAGACATAAGCAAGGTAGGTGGGGAAAGGGAATGCAGGCTCTGCCCCTGCACTGCACCCAACTGGCCATTACACCATCCGGGGATGGCCTTCAAGTCAGACAGCTACCTTCCAACATGGAGAAAATGGACATGGTCTATGCTGGAAAAGTTTCCCACGTGGCAGAATTGGCACATTCACATTAAGCCATGCAGGGAATAATGCATAATACAGAAGGAGGGGGCTTCCCAAACTGAATATAACCCCCCACCACATGGAGACCCTGGGCCATTTTCCTCTCTTGGAAGCAGCCTCCTCCATGCACCTTGACACATACTTCCATTTCACTACACAAAGCCTTTAGAGGAATCTTCTGCCCAGTAACAAGCTGACCTCTAAAGACAATGCTGGGCTGTCTGTGCTCATTTCTTTGTGCATGGTTATGTCCACCTGTGATGATTTCCAGCATTTAGGTTAAAATCTCAGTCTCCACAGTCAGAAAGGTCTGGATCGAATTCCTGCCTGGATACCTCGTGAGTTTGACTGTAAGGAAGTCATTTAACCACAACTGAAGAATGGAGAAGATAGGAGTCCTTTGGCAGAGTACTCCTATGAGGCTAAAAGAGATTAAAGACTGGACTCATAACGATGGGCGTGTCGAAGGGGTAGACCAGAAGTGACTCCCACAATCCACAGAGACTCTATTAATCTCTCTGAAGATAAGCAGAAATGGATCTAAAAGAGCAGGGCTCACAAGGTAGAGTGGGAGACTCTCCTGCCACCTCTCTTTTTGCTTAGGGACTTTGAAGAGTTTATGAGTCCTTTGTTTGTGTGTGTTGTGAAGGCATCAGAGGACCTCACAACTCTGATCAACTGTAGCATTCTGAGCAGTGGCTACAAACTGCAGGCTTTCACGGGCCTTGGCCAGGAGCTCACTCCAACTCACCAAGCCCTGGGATGGGGTGGAAAACCTGTTCCCATTGTCAGCCATATTCCTGTTCCCTCTGCAGCCCTGTGCCAGTCATTCTACCTCTGGGAACCCCTGCTTCCGTATCTGCATATAGAATGATAGTATTTATCTGTAGAACTTATTCACAGGTGAATCAGATTATGCTTTTATAGCACCAAAGAGACCAGCATTTATTTGAGTCATTCAATAAGAATATATTATGTGCCTGTGCCAGTTTCTGTGGGTGACCTCAAGGGAGATGTTGGTGCCACTTGAAATTTGGGATTACTGAAAAGTGATAAATATTCCCAGAGAATACAAATGTTTTCTGCTTCTTTCATGCCTCTGTGTAGGAATGCTCTATAATTTTTGGAGTCTTTGGTCTTTGCGTCTGCACTCTGTCCCACAGGTGAATTTCAAGTTCAGTGTGCCTCAGGCAAGCCTATTCGTTTTAAGCCAGGAAGTTGATAGAAGTAGTTTCAGGGTTGAGGAAGTCCTGAGGTGGGAGGGAGCCACGCAGCATGGCAAAGAGGCTCCTTTGTGGGAGCAGCTGGGGTGCTGCCAAATTTCTCATAAGAAATGAATTTGTCTTTATTTAAAGAAGGAAATGGCACTTTCCCGCACAGTGGGGGAAGGAAAGCTGTCTGCTCTGGCCTGGTTACCAGCACCACCCCTCCTCTGACCGGAAGGTGGCAAGGGTGAGGAGCACCATGACAAACAGGCCTAGCCTCAGAGAGCCTCCATACAAGTGCACAGACGAGGTCAAGGTGTGTTGCTGGAAGTGCAATGGAATGTGGCCAGAACACTTAGGTGCAGCTCTGGCACGGAGCACAGGTTGCTGGGTTGACAGAGAAGCTGGATGTAGTGGAGAGGTTTGGTGCTCAGCACTGCACTCTCTGACTTCTGCATTACCCAGGGTGCCCTGCAGTCAGCTGGACCCCTGGATTCTGGCCAATGGGTTGTGGCTGGAGGTGGCTAATTCAATTTCTAAGAGCCTTCCTAGTGTTGAAGCCTGTCCTCAGCTTTGGTGATTCAGCAGGAACATACCAATACAAAGTACTGTTGGTGAAGCTTATATATTCTGGTGGGAGAAACAGACAATGAGCATGATTTGCAAGTAAATATTCTAGTAAAGTCTGGAATAAGTAAAATATATAAAACAAATTTATATAAGCAATTAATTAAATGTAAGTATAATTATGAATGCTTATGTAGGCTAAGCATCCACAATCCAAGAATATGAGGTTTTAAATGTTCTAAAATATAAAACTTTATGAGTAACCACATGATGTATTTTAGTTTAGACCTGAAATGTCACCCAAATGTCCATGTGGTGAAGCCTTGGTCCCCAGCCTGGTGTGACTGGGAAGTATTGGAACCTTTGAGAGGTGAGACAGGTGGGAGATCTTTGGTCATGTGTGGCATACTACTGAAGGGGATTCTGGGACCCTAGTCCTTTCCTCATGTTCTTTTTTATTCACTAGGCACAAGGTGAGCTGTTGGCTTTGCCACCTCTGGCCACCATGATGTGCTTGCTGTCTTTCCAAAGGTCCAAACAGAATGGGGCCACTCAGTTACAGACTGGAACCAAAATGAACCTTTTATTTGTATAAGTTGATTATTTGAGATACATGCTATAGTGACTCAAACTTGCAGACATAGGATATTGTTACTGAGAGTGAGACTTTGTGGACCTCAACCAGCCAACCAGTAGGGGTGGGGCTGTCCAAACTCTTGGAGTACAAATGCTGTCATGGTGTGCCCCAGATGCTGGGTATGGAGACTTAGAATGTAATTTTTGCCCTGTTGGGGTTCTCTATTGCTTTGTTCCAATTCCTCATTCCTCCTTTTGGAATAGGAAAGCTTTTCTTGTGCCTGTCCCACCAACATATCTTGCAAGTACTTTTCTTTGGATTATATAGGGGCTCAGAGATGAGTTTGACTTTAATCTCAAGGGAAGCCTTGTACGGTTTTTTGAGAAGTGCTGGAAGAGTTAAGTCTTCAGGGCTCTGGAATGGGCTAAATGCATTTTTCATGTGAGATCTTTGAGGGTCAAGGGCCAGAATGCCACAGTTTGGATCTTAAGTATTCCCCAATGACCTGTATGTTAAAGGCTTTGTTCCAGTCCTAAGGACCTGGGATGGGAGGTGGTGGAAACTTGGAGAGGCAGGGCCTAGTGGGAGGTCTTCCGGTCATTAGGAGGACCCGGGGCCCTTCCCTCTGGCTTTCTGGTCATTAGTAAGCAGTTCTGTTCTGCCCTGTTATCCTGCCATAATGTGCTGGTTTTCATAGGTTCAGAAGCACTGGGGCAATTGATCCTGGACGGAAACTCAAAAAACTGTGAGTCAAAACAAGGATTTTCATAAGTTGATCATCTCAGGTGTCTAACATAGTGAAATTCTTCGTTTTTGAGGGATTTTAGATTTCAAATTGGTAGAAAGACAAAGTTGCTAAGTCAAGAAGTGAACTAGATTAAGATCAGAGACACTTGAAGAATAATTTTAAAGAGGGTAGGCACAGAAGCCTCAAGGAGAAAATGATATCTGGGTAAAGAGGAACTGAAGTCATTAGCTATGCAGATATCTGAGAAAAGAACACTCTGAGGTATCCAGGGACCACAAGGAGGTCGATGGAGTGAGAAGGGGGAATATTATAAAGGGTACAGTAAGGGAGGAGACCAAAGATTGGGTCATCTGGCTTTGAGACCATTATAAAATTGTGGGCTTGCTATTGGAGGGAAATGCAGGTGCAGGGCATGAGTAGTGAGATGTCATCTGTATTTAAAAAAAAATCACTCTGATTTATGTATTGGGGACATAGGGCTGGGACTCAGGAAACAAGAGCAGAAGTAGGAAGACAAGTGATGAGGATGAGATAGTTCCAGTCTTTCAGATAAGAGGTGAGGCTGGCTTAGACCAGGAAGTGGAGTGCAGGTGTGAGATATGATAGGATTCTGGAAGTATTCTGAAGGTGTGGACCAAGGATTTGCTGATGAACAGGATGTGGAAAATGAGAGGAAGAGAGGAGTCATGAATGATTCCAAAGATTTTGACTGAATCAAAATTCAGTCTAGGAAGATGGAGTCACCATCTTTCTACAGGGAAAGACTACAGGGGCTGGCGGGGAGCATGTTTAAAATCTGTGAAATGTCATTTGAATCTCCTGCTAGAGATGAGAAGAAACACGGATGTCTGTTTCACATGTTTCGGGGAGAGGTCTAGAGGCCCAGATGGAAGTGACCAGTGTCCACGTGGCGTTGGAGCACCTTTCTTATCTTTCTGTCTGCAAGGTGATTGGAGAACAGTGCAGTGGGAGAAAGAGAGGAAATGAGTCAGGCTGAATGACATGGATGTGTGAGTGGACAGTGGCTTTGGGGCAGTCTACTTCCTGGGCAGTTCTCTGCACTTCCAAGCAGGACCAATCAACATGAGAGAGAGAGAGAGAGAGAGAGAGAGAGAGAGAGAGAGAGAAGAAAAAAAAACTTTAGGGAAATTTTATTAATGTGAAGAATTTCATAAATTATTTACTAAGTTATCTGGCAAGCACAGGACTTGTGCACAGTGACTCAGAAGGCATCTGGGGAAGGTATACCTCATGGCTTCCATGCTGTGGTGAATACCATCAGCATGAGAACTGTGATAATCCTTCCACCTCACCACTCAAAGGTCATCCAGAACCTGGCCGGTTCTAAGAAGTCTGAGTTCTAAGGAAACTCCAATAAAATAGAAGCAGGAGTTCGTGGGTAAAAGCTGAGTCATACTTGGCAGGCTCACCCAGAAATCAAATAACCAAATGTAGACATAGGCAGCAAAGGTAAACAGATGAAAATCCCAAGTTTATATGGGAGGGTGAGGGTTGAGGCAAAGGAGAGACCACCCACTTACCACATGGGAATAGCATCCATCTTATTCCAATGTCCAAGAGTCTGGTAGTCTGAATTTCTGTGTGGAAATGCCTGATACTAAAATGTTGGCAGTAGATCATTTTACTAAGCATCTGTATTCATGAGGCAAAATGTATCTCTGCCTAGTTGTCCTTGATTGGACACAAATGTCCAACTTTTGAGGACCTTGCCTGCCTGGTTTTACACATCAGGTTCTGTGAAGCTGCTGTTTTTGGAGGATGTGGATGAAACAGAATAATGATGGCATGAATGATTTCCACCTCACAGGGCTTGGCAGCTCCACTTGGGGCCACACTCTGAATCTGTGGTAAGCCTGGGCAACAGGACAAAATGTTCTCTCTGCAGAGGAAAGGTGGGAGAGCCATCTTGGAAATGGCATTTGGGTGAAATCATTTGCATTTCTATCACTTTTTGAGGTGAAGCTGATTTTGCAGTTCCTAGGGGCACACTTAAGAACCATTAACTGAGGACTTCACAGTCCTATCTTAGAATGTTCTAGAACTTTAGAGCATCCATTCTCTTTAAATGAAAGTAATATGGGTTTTGACTAGAGAAAAAAAAATGTGTTGAGCAGTTGATGGAGCAGCCTACCATCTTTAGATGTGAGAGGGTTGGAGGCTGACTGGAAGTAGAGAGTTCAGACCTGGACACAATATAGGTACCTGATTGCCCTCACCCCTTACTAGCACTGGCAATCTGTGGTATATCCACTATGTATTTTTATTTTTATTTTTTTCTTACATACATGATAATAGTGGAATGCATTACAATCATTCACAACACTATTTTTTTGTAACTCTGTATATAAATTATGTTCACGCCAAATTATGCCATTAAACGTGAGCTCTCTTATTACTATTTGCATTACAATTCTTAATACACCTTTATACCACAATTTATCATATCTTTATTGTATATAAGGTATGTTGACACCACACTATGTATTTTCAAATGTTTTGTATAGATAATACTATTGACTGCTTTAACAAATACTATTCATATCCCATAATTCATTTTCCTAGCCCCTTGCTCTCCCTATGACCTTTACCAGAGACAGCAGGAACACAAATTTGTTGTCTGTTCTTCTCGACTATACCTTTTATAGTTAGGACATCACATATATAAAAGTTATAGTGTTGTTTGTGTGTGTTTTAATGTTTGTTGTATTATATCATTTTGTGAGCAATATTTTATTTTTCTACCCAACAGTGTACATGTTTACTCCTTTCTATGCTGAAATATGTTGTATTTCTTTTATTTATTTTAAATATGCATAGTATCCCCTCCTATGAATAGTTTTCATTGTTCATACCCCACTGACAGATTTTGTTTCTAATAATTTAATAATTCCATGATGTATGCATATATAAAAGCATCACATTGTACCATATGTGTGTGTGTTTGTAAGTGTGTGTGTGTATGTATATATATATATATACATACACACACAGATACATACTTTTTTATTATTTGTTGCTCATGATAATACAATGATCTTGACATACCATATATTTGAATCAAATGGGGTATAATTTCTCATTTTTTCAAGTGTACAGGTTGCAGAATCACATTGGTTATACAGACACATATACACTTACACCAATACTAGTGTCTATTTTATTATGCTACCCTTCCCGTCCCCCTTATATATAGTAAATAAAAAAATCAGAGGTAAATAAAATGGACTGGACACTAATTACATGTGGCCACTTGATATGTGACAAGTGTGATTAGGAAACATTTTATCTTCATTTAATTTTAACCCATAAATAGGAGTAGATATTATGTGTAAATTAAAATAAACACAATAATGATTTAAAAGAATTTTAAGTTTACAGTGGTTGGGGGATGCCAGCTTGGGTAGCAAAGCTGGAGAGCAAGTCACTCTCCTGCTGGTAATGTCCTTCAGGTGTCCACGGGAGACACGTGTTCAAAGGAAGGAAAGGACACTGTTGGGAGATGAGGCTCATTGGGGAAGGCAAGTTTGAATTAGTAGTAAGGTTTGTGTTGGAAGAAGGTTCTGAGCTGAGAGGAGGTGGGCTATTAGATATGAAAATGACAGCTCTAACAACCACATTCAATGTGGATCACTGCTTTCGATGTCACCTTAAGGGAAAAAAATAATAAAAAGCAGGGTGGCTGCTACTCAGCTTCTAGGAAGATGTCTAATGCATGTAAGATAGAGAACAAATAAATAAAAATAAATGAGTTAGAGCTGATGCTTTAAAATCATTCTCCTGTTAATATTTTAAAGAATCTTCAATTCTCCGTAAAGTTTTCTTTTTTCTTAAATCATAACCAGCAGATTTTGTGTCTTTATAAGCACAAATAATTTAAGGTACAGTTAAGAACAAGATTCAACTATAGTGCCAAGGAGTTGTTCAAGGGCTGAAAAAGTCTAAGCATAATCTTGACTTAAACTGCCAGAGCTCCCAGGTAGAGCATCACACGGAAGGATAAGTTGCTGAAGCTTCCTGCCTCTGTGTGATCCTTCAGCAAGACTGCATTACAGCACATCTAGATGGATCATCCTACACCATCTGTGTGATCTCAGACAACACAACATGTCAATTATTAAAGAAACAAGTGTTGACAAGTCAGCTAGTAGCAACTAAAAAGCAAAAGCAAACAATGCACTCTTTAAGGTTTTGATTTAATTTCTCCCCTTTTCTTTGGTCCTTGTATATTCTCAGGGAAGTGAGGATTCAGTACACACTTCCAATTGACTTAAACAGAGATAGCTGCAATAGTCTACTTGGTTTGGATGGTTATAGCCTTGGATATCCAGTTTATTGCTTTGATAATTTACAAAAATGGGGAAATGTATTTTATTACATGATCACAAATTTGCTAAAAAATATCACAATTATGGAACAAAAAACTTGTGGGTGTTACTGACCAGATGTTTTTATCTCCTCTGAACACTATATTTATTTACCATAAACAAGAACATTCTTCTACATAGTCATAATAATATCATCAAAATAAGAAAAACAACCCTGATGCATTATGACCAGGTAATCTTCAAACTAAATTAAGGTTTTCTGAATGTCCTAATAATACTCTTGATAGTGAAAGGGTCTATCTAGTTCATAATCACAGGTTGCTGCTAATGGTCATATCTTGTTAATCTATGTCTTTGTGCACTATCCATTCATCTTTCCTGGAAGTTCATGCTCTTGACCTACATGTAGGCTACAGGCCAGTTTTTTTGTGCCCTTATTGAGATTTTTCTAATATTGCCATGATTATAATTTCACATTATATTATTTTAGAAGGAACATGTCAACAATGATTGTTTCTCATTATATCTGGGGAAGCTCAGATTCTCCAAGATAACTCCAGAAAACTATTCCAATCCACTTATTCTTACAACCAGTTGTTGACTAGTCTTCTGTTCAGAGTTGGGGGTCTGTGTTCTCTTCCCTCGTCTGTGGAGGCAATGCTATGTATCATCCAAGTCAGGTCATAAACGGCAATAGAGCTTCTTCCTGTTTAGCTCATGGAACCCAGCTTCACAGAAACAGCTACCAGCTCATGCACTCGTGGATGTCAGCTACATGGAAGTCATCTGCAACCTCATGTGCTCATGGAAACCAGTCCAGTCTCCTGTGTTCGTGGAACCCAGCTACTGTCTCTGGTCTTTGATTGCTCTCTGTGGTGGCCTCAGACCTCATGGAGGCGAAACAAGTCATTGCTTCAAAACCCTGTTCTGGGGCACATGGCTCTCCCTAACCAGATGTGAAAGCCAATCTTATTCTGTCCCACTTGATGTTTTTGGATTGAACTATTTAGGAAGGAAAGGGAAGAGAGGGGAGGGGCGATAAAACGGAAGGAGGAAGAATTGATTTTGGAATTGCAAATCACACTCAGGTTCTGGCCCTGCCATTTACTAACGATGTCATCTTTGGCTTCCTGCTACACCAGGTACTCTCAGGTTCCTCATTTTTAAAGTGAAGGTGATGACAAAGGTAGGATCCACCTGCTCGAGGCTGTTGTGAGGACCACGTGCTGACATTGCCCTCTGAGCATCCTGCACTCCTACCCACGTTGATGCAGGAAGCCTGCACTGAAGCTCAGGGGATCCTGCTTATCTTTTTATACCTGCTGCTGAGTAAGCCTTCCATGAACTATTATGTAAAAAACAAGTTAATTACTTTTTAAAACTACAATTTGTGCAATGCCAGGAGTGATAGATAGCTATGACTATTGAAGTAAAAATTTTATTCCTGAAATATTCATATATACACATACAGAAACACATACACATCTTTATAAAAAGCCATTTGAAGACTGAATATTTGACTTTTAGCCTGTTGCTGGCACATGATAGGTCTTAAATAATCAACTAAATAATTATATGGATATGTGATTAAGTAAATCATTAATAGAAGTTTATCAAAGAGGATACTCTGAACTGCTTTAATTTTTTAGACCTCTCACAGATGGAAACCACTGAGTATTTCATGTAAATTAAATGGAGAAAGAAGTTGGCTAGCCACCCAGTATGGAATAGATGAGAAATCTGCCAATTCTTCAGTTGAATGGATTATTTGGATGACATAACTGCAAAGTTTAAACTCAGGACTGTTATATGACATAAGAAACTTAATGTGATTATTACATTGGTAATGTGTGCAACTGTCTTACAACATAATATGGGATAACGTCCAAAGCATGGTATTCAAAGAGCTTCCCCGATCTGGATGCAGTCCATGTCTCCAGCCTCATCTGGCATTTCCCTTCCTGTCTTTCATTTTCTATGGGTTGAAAATTCTCTCTCTCTCTCTCTCTCTCTCTCTCTCTCTCTCTCTCTCTCTCTCTCTCTCTCTCTCTTTTGCTGTTGTGAAATGAAAGTAATAGCAGCCTTTCTGACTCTCTCATTGGATGGCTGAGACTCAAGTGGTAGAAGGCATGACAATGGGTAAATGCTGTTTTACCATTACATATTTAGTGGTTATCTAATGCATGCCACCCACGTCAGAGGACACTTGTGACAACATACCACAGTTCCTACCCTACCAGAGCAAAGAGGAACACAGACCTCAGAATGGACATGCCTAGTAAAGCACTGAGTGCTATCAAACTGTATTATGGTATTGTTGGTACACCTTTGGTATTGTTTTTTACTTAACAAATATTTACTGAACGCCTACTATGAGCCAATTTAGTGTCACTGTTTTTAAAGACAGTTTTTTATTCTCATAGATTTTGTTTATTTTAGTACAGCAAACAAACACTAAGTAAGCAAATAAAGAGTATAAAATTGTACTTGGAGATAAATGCCACGAAGAATAAATAAAGGAGAGTAAATAGATGACGAGCAGCAGACTGATTTCTGTCTCTCCCAGGCAGAAATCTTTGAGAATGCCACATGGGACTAAGGATGGGAACCGGGAAAACAATGAAGAGGAAGCACAGGGAGCTGGGAGGGAAAGGACCCGAGGCAGGACTGTATCTGTGGATCATGGCCCAGCTGTACGTCTAGTGGTCAGAATTGCCTGGACCATGTGGTACACAGTGGAGCTAGAGGTATCAGCGGGGGCAGACCACATAGGAAGGTGTCCTGAGCAATGGAGCTTAAATTTTGTTTACAGTGTGACTAAAGGCTTGTATGGGAGTTTGAGCTGGGATGTGACATGATTTCATTCATCTATTACAATGAAAATAAACCCTAGAGGAGCAAGAATGCAGAGTACTGTTGGAGTCCAGTGAGAGTTCATGGCAGCTGGAACCTGGGGCAGAGGGTGGTGAGGAGCTGCTGAGAGATGTGCAAATTCACTGTGTTCATTGGAAATCAACACAGGAGACTTGCTGGTCCACTGGGTGAGGGAAGTGAGACGGAGAAATCAGGGAAATAAGGACTGAGAAGGCGTAAAGCTCAGGAAAGGGAGGGCGAGCTCATCTTTTGTCTTGCTTTTATTTGGCTGGGCCTTCTACCCTTATTACATAGCTATTATCTCTGTTTTATGGTTGGAGTGTTTTGGCCTCAGAAAGCAGGGTATCTGCTCAAGGCCTCATACCTAAATAGCAATCTGTCCGTCCATAGGAGGCCAGCCAGCCTTCATGAGACTGAGTCAGCCTGGATGTCTAAGCCCTTGAGCTGGCACTATAGTGGGCTGGACTTGGCTGATGCTAATCAGAGGAGGAGGAATAGCTGTGTGCAGGTGACTGCTGCAGAATGCACAATAGGTGCAGGGAAAGGCTAATTTTGGTGTAGGTTGCAGAAGTAAATGAGATTACATTTACTGGAGGGATCGATGGAATTTTGCTTGGTGCATAAATATAAAGACATTTGCTCAAGGTTAAGACAGAGATTTGGGAATAAACACAGTCCTGGCTGTGACTAACATGAAGTGACGTCCAGTTTACAAATGAGTCAACTTTCATCTCTTTATTTATTCCATTTCCACACCTGGCACACCTTCACTAGAACTGGAAAATTGGGGGAGGAGGCTGGGGTGCTCAGGGCATTAATTGCAAACCCGAAAGTACAGACTGAAGTAGCAGAATAGACTTCAAGCCCAAGGCTTTGGGTTGCACAGCCACTACAGGTAGAAGACCACAGCAGAAGTTCAGGCATGGGGTCGTGTAAGCCAAGAATAGTCAGGGCAATGGACAAACCCTGGCAAGTAAAAGCAGCATTTTGAAGGATGTGAATGAGAACAGATGGTCCTCAGAAGGAGGCTGGGAAAATAGCCAGGAGGGTATTGCTGGACGTCCTCCTGGGGCCCCATTCCTAGAGACCACAGACTCTGTCCAGATAACTGGTAGCTGGGGTTTTATGTGAGAAGTGAGCCCAGTGATGGTTTATCTTCATTATTATGGAGAAATAATTGATAAATGAAAGTTGTATACATTTAAGCTTTACCTTGGGATGCTTTGATTACAGATATACAGTGTGAAATGATGGCCACTATCAAGTGAATACATCCATCACCCCCCATAGTCACTGTGTGTGCGTGCGAATGTGTGTGTGGTGAGAATATTAAAGACCTATTCTCTTAGCAAATTTCAAGTATACAACACAGTATTATTAACTATTGTAAAGTGGCCATAAAATGCAGGAGAGCTCCAGAACTTACTCATCTTACATAACTGGAACTGTTATACCCTTTGACCAACATGTCCCCATGTTATCCATTTCCAAGAGGCTGTTATTGTTAACTCACATCTCACACGTCTTCCCATTCTCAAGATTGTATGGATTTATGTCACTTGCACACTTAGTGGTGTGAAATGTGAACAACTATGGCATTTCTTGACATTTTCTTCACAGTGACAATGTTAGTAATATGACTAAATGAATAATATGTTGAAATTCTCAGAGAAGGACTAAATACTCTTGTGGGTATTTCATTTCTGAAAACAAATCTTCTATGTATCCCATGGTCTTTTCTGTTTCCAAAACTAATTAACAATTTGAGAAATAATTAAATCTTTTTACAAGTCAAATGATAATTTTAAAAAATCATTGATGATGTACAAGGGATTTTAGACAACTTTCTCAATGTTTTTAGGTGTGATGCACCTAAAACAAATGAAAAAAGTAGTATAGCACTTCTTCATTTCAGAGACCTCACTTGGCTTCTAACTATGACTGTCCTGAGTTAAACAGAGGACAGAAAGTAAATAGAAGCATTTTTATTCATGGGAGAATATTTCAATCCCTCATTCACTAAAAGCACTATTTTTTTGTACATTTTTAGTTCCAAATTAACATTTCCATATGAACATAAGTTCATGTGTGTGTGTGCCTGTTATTCTAACACTGTGGCAGTAAGTTAAGAATGAGCAATTGCCCAATAATAATGGAGAAGACAGAAAATAAAAACTTTCAGCCACAAAAATAATCTAAAAATTCTACTAATAATAAATTAGTCAGAGCAAGGATAAAAATCTACTGCAAACCTATTTTTTTTAATGTTCAAAACTATTATTTTTTTCCAAATTTTACATGGTTTAATTTATACTGTTTATAAATTGATCAATAAATTTAGAAAGTTTCCATTTTGGCTGGGTTCAGTGGCTCATGCTTGTAATCCCAATGGCTTGGGAGGCTGAGGCAGGAGGATCACAAGTTCAAAGCCAGCCTCAGTCAAGTTCAAACTGAGGCACTAAGCAATTCAGTGAGTCCCTGTCTCTAAATAAAATGCAAAATAGAGCTGGAGATATGGCTCAGTGGTTGAGTGCCCCTGAGTTCAATCCATGATCCCCCCCCCCACCAAAAAAAATGTATGCTTCCTGTGATCAATGTACATGATTGATTTTAGGTTAAAATAATCCATGTTGATGTGTTCCTCATGGAAGGTATCTGGGTTTCAACTGAAGCTCTAGCATCTATACTGGCTATCTGTCCTCTCCAAAACTGGTAGCCACTAGCAGTACAGCTATTGAGCACATACAGTGCAGTTAGTTTAGGTTTAGATGTGTTGTGATTATAAAATGCTTTTGGGGGGACTGGGGATATAGCTCAATTGGTTGAGCGCTTGCTGAGAATTCACAAGACCTTTAGTTCAATCCCCAGAACCACCAAAAAGTTAAAAAAATTAATAAAATACATGTTGGATATTGAAGACTTCATACAAAAAACATAAAATATTTCGTTTATATTTTTATGTTGACTTAATAGTAAAATGCCAATATTTTTGATATATTATCATTTAGAAAATATAACTTTTTAATTTTACATTTTAAAATGTAGATACATTAAAACTACAAATGTGATTTACAGTATATTTCCACTGGTCAATATTGGTATAGAACAATTGCTGATTGAAGGAGCCCACAATCATGGTGGGCTAGCAATAATTAATAGATCCAAAAATTACGGAATACAACCACACACAACCACATGCAAAGCCAAGTCATTCATACAAGTACCATTATTTAAGATGAAGCAATAGACTTTTTTAACTCAAAGGTCTTCATCCTAACAAAGATCAGGATCATAGAGCACTGGCAAATGAATGTTTTTGTTACTATTGTTTTGTTTTGTTTTTATGACTAAAGCTTTAGCGAGTTTTCTTCCTTTTCAAGCAAAAAGCAATATTATTTGCCTTTCTTTCTAATGCACTTTTACGGTAACCATCAAAACAATCATAGTGATATAAAATCCCTTTTAAGCATGTGTTACCAATAACTGGAAAAAGACTTTGACATTCATTTTCTTATAAGAAATGAAAATCCTAAACTTTTGTATTAGAAATCTTAACTCTCAAATCTTTGACATTTTACACATAAGAAGGCCTTGCAAACAATTGTTTCATAGTACGTATTTGTTGTATGGATAAATGACGGAAGGTTGCATATTCACAGAGATGCCCAAACCTGAGAGCATGCACAGTGGAATGAGGTTGGGGGGTTTCTTCAGCCACCTACCGAGATGCACATGGCCAAGGGCAGAACACACCACATTGTTCCAGAAAGTGTACATTTTCTTAATGGTAGGTAATTTAAACTCCATTTTTATATCAAAGCAAAAAGGGAAGTATTGTGTGAGAATGTTCAAATCTCATATGAATTTTTAAGGTAGAGGAAATAAGAGACTTCAAAGGAATGACAGCCTTGGGCAGACTTTAAGGCTGAGTCCACAGCCACTAACCCCTCCACTCTCAGCCACCAGTGAGAATCTACACTTGGTGGAAAAGTCTGCATGCCCCTGCTCAAAGGGAGCTACCGCCATCCTCAGTGAAGTAGAAGGATGCGGGGCAGGCACCTCAGGAAGGTCCTGGGTTCCTGCCTTGGCTACCCCACACTGCAAATCAGAAAAATCAGAGAAATAATGACTTTTTTTTTTTTTTTTTTAGTGTGTGTGTGTGTGTGTGTGTGGAGGGGTGTCATAGTGAGTTGATTTCTACTTTTCTGCCACTAAGACACCAATAACTCCAGTATGAATTTCAAATACCAAACTCTGAATCTCCAGGACTGATGACAAAACTCTTAATCTTTTCACATTCCCCTGGCCAGCCAGGCATAGCTAAGTGGCCCTTTGGAAGGAATATTGTCCTTAAGCTCAGGTGTCATTGTACATGTGTGTTTTGTGTAAGAAAACCTTGCTTGACAATTCTTCTCATCTGGTTTGTCCTTGGTGGGACTTCAGCTAAACAGCCACTCCTGGTTTTCCCTCCCATTCTCACACATACCTCCCCATGGGAGAAGGGGCTGTCTCTGATTGTTGAGTTCTTTGGATGCAGCCGATCATCCCTGGACCGGCACAGTCCCTCTGCACTTTGAACATGCACATTCTGCTCTGTTGCCCAGTGTTCCACTGTGGGTGAGGCCTGGAGAGTTCCATCTGTGTTGCTGAGTCTGTCCAATTTAGGGGAAAGTTATTGTGACCTCGAATAGCTGCAGATGCATGCCCATGTCCTCCAGTCCTGTTAATTAGCTCTCAAGCTGATTATTTGGATTTCCATTTCACTGATTCCTGTGTCTCTTTAAATGTTTCTTTCTAAACTCAGGAGGAAAAAAAGTCGTGTTACTGATGGCCTCTTAAGTCTCCACTGGACCTTGAGGTCTTGGTCTTCTGTTCATCCATCTTCTCCCCTCACCAAAACAGATCTGTTAAGAAGTAGTGGTTCCAAGGAATTTAATGTAAAATTTCAGAAGCTAATGCCATGTGGGAAGGGTGAGCAGGGGACAAAAAAGTGCACCTTACAGGGGAGTGGCTTGATCCACAATGACAAGGCACTTTACTTCATTGGTACCATGATTCTCAGAGGTTGGGAGCAATTTCAGAGATCCTATGTTTGTGATAAGAGGAAAGTACATATTGCGCAGGTCGCTGTGTACCGGTTCCAGCTCTGCTCAGGCCAGGCAACAGGACACCCACGCACAGTTCACATCAGGTAGATTTATTACTGACATTTAGGCAGGAAGAGCCAACAACAGAAGCCTGGGATTCACAGCAAGCTGGTCCTTTAGGCTGAGCGAAGTTGTCTGGGCAGGGCAGGTGGAATCTCATCTGCACATAGTTCCCCTGTCACCACGGCAGGAGGACCCGTGATAGCAGCCCACCCTGGGTTTCATGCTAAGGGAGACATCCCCCTGTGGCCTAAAGTAGTGAAAACCTTACAGTGTTTAGGGTAGGGGAATGGAGCCCGGGGCCTGGGCTGTTCCAGTCAGTCTCTGTCTCAGCACATTCACGGTTTTGGTGAGAACAACACAACAGAAAAGGAGGAGAACTGGGTTCATCCAAGGCTCTCATGGTACACATAGGAGAACAGGAACACAGGGCCATTGGCTAGCAGTTGCCATTTGATAACAGGCGAGGACCATGTCATACCAGGTCAGGGCAGTTTTCAGGAGATCATTAAAGATCACCTGTGCTGGGTCCAGTATGTGGCAGTAACTCAAAGTGGGCTGATCTAAGAAGACAGACAGGGCCAACGGAGGGATTATATCTCCTGGGTCCAAAACTAACTCTCCATTGACTCTCAGCCTCTGTCCACCATTATTTATAAAATGAGTTAAAATGTAGAGATCAGACATTGCATTAAGGTGAATAAAATGTCTACTGTTTCTATATTCTCAATGCAATGGTGAAATTCCTCATGAAATTTTTGAAGACAGTATATTTTACATGATTTAATATTTAGCTAAGTATAAATATGGAAAAAGCTTGGCAAATGAATATGAAAAAATATAAATAAATCTTCATCGAAAATACTCAAGATAGAAAGATTGATCTTTTCTCTGGGACATTTTGTTTCATTCAGAGGAATCTTTTATAAAGTCAAATCATCTTTGCTATTTGGTTGTAAATGATGACATAAAATACTGTGGGCCTTAAATCTAAGAAGTTAGAACAAAAATATGAAATGTTTAGTGCTCCAAATTGTGGCATCAAACTTTCAGAAGATTATGTGTCTTTATCCTTCTGTATTAAATCCCCTCCAAGCCTCATTTATTTTATTTTTTTATTTTTTGGCTCTCAATCTACTTCCCCCATTTTTCTCTTTTTTCTTTCTTTTTAATTGCCATACAAATTGTCTTTGGTTGGTGTACATTTCTATAAAACTTAACACAGAGAAATGTATCTAACCACCACCCATACCAGGACTCAGAATGGATCTATGACCTGAAAAACCTTCCTTGAGTAACTCTGATCACATCCTTCTTCTCTAGTAATGTCCAACAACCTCTGACCTATCTTTCTCTCTTCTTCTCTAGATTTAAAAATAACATAAACTATTCTCCCATATCCCACTGAAATTCTGGAAGGAAAGAGAATAAGGTAGAAACTCCAGTAACCACAATTTTTTTTTAAAAAAAATAGGTATTTTGCAAATCTTTTACCAGCTTTACTTAATGGGGTATCTTCATCTGAATCATGTACCCAGAAGTGGTATCAGAGACTTTTTACCAATTCTCCCAAGTATACTACCCATAGTCACATTCTGGGTGTAGAGAAAAGAGGTTTAATTCACTCTATACAATGGGTATTTAAGGTGATGTACCTAACTTTTCTTGCACAATTAGTTGTAAGAGTCTACTTAACTAATAAGCAGAAACTTCTCCTAAAAACAACACAATATTCAGGAGAACATTTTGTGTATAAGGAGGTACATCAAAGAATTAAAATGTAAGAAGAAACCACATGTTCAACCAAAGGGGATGATGTTAATAAACTTTGATACTTAAGAATGATAAAATGCTTTGCAGTCATCCAGTAGTTAAAGTCTTAAAATAGTGCAGAAGAGAAGAAAGTGCCAATGATATAGCTGGTGTCAAGTGAAGGATGCACACATCACAATGGGGCAGAAGCAGAGCTGTTGCTGTGCATGTCAACCCTTTGGCCAGTGTTATGGGGGATTTGTAAATGAGCATTGTTGGCCTTTACTATTTTTTATTCTGCCTGTGGGCCACTGTGCCAGCTCCTGCCCTGAGAGTTCCAGTCCACCCTTTCTGACAGTCTGACCTAGAGATTTCAGACTTATCTAGCCAGTACTATAATCAAGTAAGTCAATTCCTTGCAATAGATCTCTTAATATATATCTCCTACTATTTCTGATTCTCTTGGTGCAACCTGACTGATATAATAAGCCCAGAAGAGTGCTAAACCTCTGACATGCAATCACTCAGGTGTTACATACTATTCTCTGTCACGTTTTGAATTCTCCTAGCAACTGACCCTGAGACAAATTGTTTATATCAGTAGGCGATCCCAGGCAATACAGGTCGAGGAGTGGAAAATAAGACAGACGGTAAATAAATTATGTGACGTCTAGCAATCATGCCCATGGGCAGCCAGTGCACAGTTGAAGGACTCTTGGATACAGTGTAGATTGCTTCAGAGTCACCCCAACCTAGGTGTGAGGGTGAAAGGGTGCTCAGCAACCCACTCTCCAGTTGGATAAAAGGGCTTCCGGAGGCCTTGACATCCATTGCATTTAGAGCTTGCTCTGTCCTTTGGCCCCTTGCCAAGAAAAATACCCAAAGGAATTACAATGATTATTTTTATAAGTGTTCATTAAAAGTGAAGGCAGAGGAAAACAGAGGGTTTTACAGATGAGAAACACAAAACTAGGTAGTTTATTTGTTTCAAGGTCAAGTTCAACACACATATGTCGATCTCCAAAACTCTCTTAAATATTTTACTACTAAAATAACTAATGATCACAATATCAGTAATAAAATCACTGCCATTCCGAGCTCTCCTGCCAACACAGGGTTCTGTTGGCTGTCATTCCCTCTCTCGGGTCACACTAAGTTTGGGGAGTATTGGCAATGCCTGTTTCCCACACTGAATTAACTCAGGTTCTTATATTTTTGAGTTTGCAGTTTCTCTCCTGCCTTCATGGTAAGCCCTCCAGGGTGTGCCTTAAGCACATCAGCAGAGGTGGGGGAGTCTGCTGTTGGGAGCGTGGGGGTCCGAGGGATGTTACACATGAAGACCTGCAAAGATTTTTGCACATATTTTATTTTCCTCTATTTTTTTTTCTGATCAGAAAGTTTATATTGCTAATATTTTCTCTTAACACAGCTCATCTGTGTCATCTTGATAATATTTAAAGTAAATCTTTCCTCACTTCATGGGGAATTTGCAACACCTGTGTATTATGTAAGCCCTACAAGGAAAGGGAAATTGAGGAGACCAGAAATTATGTCTATTAACTATTGAGTGTGTGCTGTACATTAGATTATGCACCTTAAGTATCTACCTTAGGTAATGAATTTTTTATTATTTATGTTATATAATTTAGGAAACTAAGGATCAGACAGACTAAATATCCTGAGTAGAAATGTTGAGCTGGAATTGAAGACCATAACCTGGACAGGAAAGCCGGGTAAGAAAAGCACAGTTATATGCTTTGGGTTGTGGTGAGGAAGTACAATCTGTGGAGAAGTGAAGGATTCCAGGAGCTCAGGATGACAGCAGGTGCTGAGTCTAGTCTGTCAGGGCAGGCATTAGATTGTGTCTTGAGTTTGTGGATTGTTCCTGAAGGTTTGCAGGAGGGATTGACAAGCTGAGAATTTGTAAGCCTTTTTCTCACCTGCTTCCGATGCTCCTGGATCTACCACCATACATCTTATATTCACATTTGACAGAAGCTGAAGTTCCTCTGATGTTGTTGCTCCTTTCCACTGACAAGACTCTAATTCACACTTTTGGTAACTTCAGCTACTAGCTACAAAACCTGGCTCTCCCTGGGCTGTCTTTGAGCCGCTATGCTGAGGCCAGAGCGTGCGGTTTTGGAGCAGAGGAAGTTTAAGACTTCCAGATTTCCCTCCACTAAAAGCATCGTGGCGACTCTTTTCTCATATACAATTCAAAATACAGGCTTATTGTTTTGAATTTATGAAATTAAAATAGCTTTTAAAAGTAAATTTCCCAGCTGCATAATCCTAGAGAAGTTTATTGACCTTGAATTTCTCTCTTCCACCATGCATATTGTGCCTGTGCCTACAGAGCGTATTTAGTTTTAAACTGATAGAAAAATCCAACCAGATTTTAGGGTTTCCCCTAATCACCCCCAAAATAGCTGTGGGTTCCACCCTGAACAATCAGTGTTTGAACAACAGAGTGGAAAATAGGATAGAGTATGGATTAAATTAAGGAAGTCAGTCAGAGGCTCCCCGTATGCACGTCTTCCAGCCTTTGCACCCAGACACAGTGACATCCTGGGGACACTGTAGATGGATTCATCAACCATCTACACCACTTCAGCCAGTTTTCCTTCTCTCTTTTGCATAAAGTTTTTGTCCATCCTAATCATTCCCACCAGCATCCAAATATGCTACTTATTTCGCCTTAAAACCAGAAGAAACAATAATCAATGACCACATTCTCCCTAGCAGCTAGCATCCTCTCCCCTTCACCTCAACCACTGCTCTTGACCCAATGTCTGAGTCCCCTCCTCCTTCCCTCTTCACACCCTCTGTCTATTGCTCCTGCCCTCGTCCTCTTGCTTAGGGTTCAGTCTGATCCCATGGTTACAGTTCTCTGAGCACATCTATTCAACCACAGGACAACAGTGGACATGCGATTTCCTCTTACCCCAAACCTTCTCTCCACTTGACCCCTCTGCTGTTCACCTCCACCTCCAGTGGCCTGTAGTTCATGGTGCCCTTTGCTGGTGTCTCCTCCCAGAGCTGTCTGCCCTCAGAGTCTCAGGGCCCCAGCTGGTACTTTGGCTCTTCCTACAGTTACTTTTGAGGTCCTCTCATCCAGTCTAATGGCTTCCTATTTTTCTCAAGTCTCTTAATTTTTTTTTAATATTTAAGGTGGGTAACATGATCAGAACTTATCACATACTGACATATATACACA
This sequence comes from Ictidomys tridecemlineatus, assembly GCF_052094955.1. NCBI lineage: Eukaryota > Metazoa > Chordata > Mammalia > Rodentia > Sciuridae > Ictidomys > Ictidomys tridecemlineatus. The sequence continues at coordinate 7,173,936 of NC_135485.1, forward strand.
GAGTGAACTGATTGCTACAGACAACAAATCAGCATATCATCACCTTGTTAAGTTATAGTGCTTGTGTGTTGTGTGTGTATTGTGTGTGTTGTGAAAACACAATCTGTGCTCTTAGCAAACTTTCAGCACACAACCCCCTATTATAAAGAATCATCTTAACTGGTACTTTAGATCCACAGACCTGTGCTTCCTACATGGCTATGACTCTGTATCCTTTGATGTATACCTCATCGCCTTGACCTCCCACCTCCCCATCCCTGATAATCTCCCTTCTTCTCTTTCTTTCTATGCACTGTGACTTTTTCTATGTTCCTCATGGAAGTGAGATCAGGAAGCAATTTTTCTGTGTCTGAGCTCGCTGAGCACATGTCCTCGGGTTTTGTCCACTTTGTGGCAGTGGGAAGGATTTTCTTTATGAATGCTCAGTGATATTCCATTTTGTGTGCATGTGATATAACTTCTTATCCGTTCACCTGTGGATGGCCACATCAGTAGGTATGCTTCCGTATCTTGGATGTTGTGAATAGTGCTGATATGGAAGTGCAGATATATCTCTGGCGAGGTGCTGATTTCATTTCCTTTGGGTGCATACCCAGAAGAGTTTGCTGGGCCATATGGTAATTCTATTTTTTATCTTTAAATACCACCTATAAGCTTATGATGATGAAATACTTAAGGAAAGCACATAATTCCAGACTTGTACATCCACCAATCAGCTTGGAATTCAGTGTGGGTGTCGACTCAAACGTGGCATGTCCACCTGTCCCTTGGCGTCTACCTCAGGGCTTTCACTCTTCCTCATCTCACTCAGTGGCAATTCCACCCTTCTTATGATCAACCCAGTAGCTCTGGATCAGTTAGATTTTTATCTCACCACTCACATCAAGCCATCAGGAAGTCCTCTCATTCTGTCTTCAGAATATACGCCCAGAACCTGATCCTCATTGCCTCCACCTCTCCACCCATCGGAGTCCTCCTTTCCATCCCTCCTGTCTGGGCCACTACATTTGTCTCCTCACTGGTCTCCATGGTGATTGAACTTGCCCCCTTACAGATGGCTCACAGCACCGCACAGCCAGAGTGGTGTTTCTGAAAGATCACATCACGCACTGTATAAAACTCTCCAGTGGTTCTTCTTACACAATGTGAAAATGAATGCCCTTGAAATGTCTAAGACCCTATGTGATGTGGATTTCCTGTTACTGTTTTTAAATCTTTCTACCCTTTTCTCAATTTCTCTCCCAGCTTCATTGGCTTTGTCATTCCTCAGACTTCCTAGGCATGTTCCCATTTAGGATGTTGCACTAGATCTACCTGCTGCTTGGATTGCACTTGTCCAGAATTCTCATGGCTGTATTCCTCTCCCTCAAAGTCTTTGCTCAAATGTCTCCTTCTAGATGATCCATCTATTCCTCTACCCCAACTTTTTCCTTCTGCTCTTAGAACTCCTGTGGCTGCCTGAGTAACTCCTTAAGGAGTTATTATTTGGGATTCACGGGCAAGTCACTTCTTTTACATAATCATTCTGCAAGAAAGTGTTTTCAGTCTTTTAACCCACTCTGGGATATAGGATGACAAATGCCAACACATTTTGCCCATACAAAAGTAATGTGACCACTGGGAAGAACATTGCACCTGTGAAGTGCTGTCTAATGCCTCATCATAATGATGTGCAGGGTAGAGTGTCCTTTTAAGTACATTTACACTTTCTTCCCTCTCTCTTCAATAGCTTTGCCCTCGTGAAAAATAAAACATTAACCACTTACCAAAGAACAGGGTGTGCAGTCCATTGGCTGATCAGAAACATGCATTACTTCTAGAAAGTGGTGGGGCTGGCCCTCAATATGCTATGTAGGTTCCTAAATTTTATGTTTTTTCCATCCAGCATCCATCCTGGTAAAGGATTTTGACAATCTTCCACAACCAAACTGCTTCTGGGTGACATGTTAAGTGGAAAGCCGTGAAAACTCATTGTCTTCAATCCTTTTTTTTTCTTATGAATATAGGAAATAATATATCTACTGATATTTCGCAACCAAACTATGGTATGTATGTGTGTGGTGCGTGTGTACATAATGCTGTGTGTGTGCACATGTTGCAAGGTTTTTCTAATAATTACATATCTCTTTTCAAACAGACTGACCATCTTTGTGGACTTATGGGTCCTTGAAAAGTCATATTCTTCAACTTCTCTTTACAGAGATGAGGAAACCTGAAGCCAGAGCAGCTGAATGATGTGTCCAAGGTCACCGAAGGGTGACCGTGGTGTAGATGAATGATCACCTGCAAAAATCCTCCTGGGGTCCCTACTCACGAGGTCTCTTGAAAGAAGGCTGGCAACTGATCCTATGATTGCCTCTTGGAAACAATGACAATATTAAGAGGATGATAATATTTCTGCCACAATATTTGGTGGCAGAAACTGGCTTGCATGGATATGGCAAAACTATGTAGGCGTGAGCACAGCCTCCCATGCTCAGTCACCATGATTTGCATTCTGTGAGGTGGGCACTTTCTGCTCTGTCTCACTAAGGTTCTTTCCAACAGTCTCATTATGAAAAGTTAACTGTTGTTCTGAGATTGCATATTTACATGCGTTAGCTCTGTTGGATCTTGTTCCTGATTAAAGGGCCCAATGCTGCCAATTCTCAGGAAAGGCGGCTGCTGCTAAAGGCTTGATAATCATTTTTTATGCATCAAGGAAGGCACAAGAAGCTCCAAACCATAATCATTCCTATAAACATAGACAAGCCATAAATTGTGACTGATACAAATTAAACTATGTTCCTCAGTAATTATATTTTAGAGATTGTGCACCACATAGCCAAACACAATTTTAAACTCAGAAAACTATAATTGCATGTTTGGCGCCTAGCACTCTTTGTGTGGTTCGCTTTGCCTGAGTTGTTTCAAGGAAATTGATTTCCTAGGCACACCATGAGAAGGTTCATTAGACCATTGGCATGACTCTCACAACGTTATTATTATTCTCGTCATGTCAATCATGTTCTTCTGGAGGAGGAAGGAGGGCTTCAAGCCATCACGGTAAGGAATAACTAAGTCCTCTCAAATGGCTCTGCAATCTGTTGCTTTCTCTGTCTTCTTTGTCATTACCATTGTCAAGGCCTTGGGTAGCTCATCTCTCAGCAATTGTCACTGTCACCAGTCGGTGCCTGGTCTGTATTCCCACCCCCCATAGCTACCCTGTAAAGTTGTAGTATAACAAACTTTATTGACTACATCCTTCAATAATAAAAGCACCTTTAGTAGAGCTCTAAGCTCATATGATTTACACACACAAAAAAACTGAAAGGACCATTTAACCTTACCTCCCTTAGGACTGTGGAGGTTGTACTAGAATTTGACAAGAAAGCTGGGATGTGAGTCAGAATGGCAGTTATCAAGAATACAAACAACAATAAGTACTGGTGAGGATGTGGGAAAAGGCACACTCTCATACATTGCTGGTGGGACTGCATATTGGTGCAACCAATATGGAAAGCAGTATGGAGGTTACTTAGAAAACCAGCTATATCACTCCTGGTTCTATATCCAAAAGACTTAAATTCAGCATACTACAGTGACACAGCCACAAACATTAATGTTTGTAGCAGCTCAATTCACAATAGCTAAACTGTGCAACCAACCTAGACTCTCTCCTGTAGGAGAATTAATAAAGAAAATGTGGTATAGATACACAATGGGATATTATTCATCAATAAAAGAGAATAAAATATGGCATTTGCAGGTAAATGTATGGAGTTGGAGAATATCATGCTAAGTGAAGTAAGCCAATCCCCCAAACCAAAAGCCAAATGTTCTCTTTGATAAGTGGCTGCTGATCTATAATGGGGGGTGGGGGCATGGGAAAAATGGAGAAACTGTGGCTGGGAAAGGGGAGAGGGTTAGAGGGTTTGGAACAAAAAAGAAGAAGGAATGAGATGGATATCATTACCCTAGGTACATATATGACTGCACATTTGGTGTGACGCTACATCGTGTACAACCAGAGAAATGAAAATGTGTGCTGCAATTGTGTACAGTGAATCAAAATGCATTCTACTGTCATATATACCTAGTTTGAATAAATAAGTAAATAAAAATTTTTTAAAAAATGGAGCTGGGATGTGGATATCAGGTCTTCGGATAGCACTGAGGCTGGGCATTTTAGCCTGGGATTCATCACAATCAGATCTCTAGAGAAGGGTTTGTGTGCCAGTGATTACTTGGAAAATGGTCCCCGAGTCACAAGTAAGAAAATAGAGAAAATCGGAGAAGGAATGGAGAAGAGTGACCTAGAGATCAGAATGCAAACCATGGTGACTGAGCATGGGAGGCTGTGCTCACACCTACATGATGAGCAGGGGACTGCTGGGAGGCAGTAGGGCTCAGTCTTGCTGGTTCTCACTCAGAAAATCTGAGACCTGGAGGTGGAGTAGGCAAGGGCACTTAGCCCCAGATTCTCACCTTCCATTGGCAAGAATCCCCCCTCCCCAGCCCCTACTTCCTGATATCTTCCTACGTGCTTTAGGGAAAGTCACCTCAGCTCCAGGATAAGTCCTCAGGGAAAGAGCCTTGGAGATGTGGGTCTTGAGTGGAAACTGCCCTGCTCCTGCAGTTGAGCACTGTGGGTTGCTAGGCCTTGGACAGAAGATGTCCCCTGAAAGCTCATGTGCAAAGCAGGAATGCTCAGGGCTGAAATATCAGTTCAGGAGACCTGTAACCTACAGTGCATGGACCCCTCTGATGGGTGAATAACCTGATTGGATTACTGGGTGGTAACTGTAGTCCATTGGGGAATGGCTGGACGTCCCCAGGATCGAGCTCTTAGGGATTATATTTTCTTCCTCGCTCTCTCTCCTCTGCTTCTTGGCCGTCATGAGCTGAGCCTCCTTCCTCAGCCTCGCCCTTCCTCCCTGAGGCCTGTGCCTGACCTTGGGCACAAACCAATGGAGTTGGTCAACCCTGGACTGAACTGTGAAACCAGGAGTCACAATGAACTTTTTAACTTTTTCTCTTTATTGTGTCAGGGATTTTGGTCACAGTGACAAAGAGCTGGTTGACACATGGGCTGAGAGATGCCATGCAGGACATCAATAGTGGCTGCTGCACTGCGGAGGATGCCACGTCTGCCTCTGGTCACAGTGCAGCCCCCTCGGTCTTGCTGGTCTCATCACCACTTGTTCATTTTGGTGCTTGGAGGAAAGCGGAAAGAGCCCTTTGTCTGTGCTCAGTCCCATCCCCTCAGGATGGCTTTGCTTAGTCTGCCTCTTTTATGAGCAGCCTCACTACTGCCCAGCACCATTATCTCTGGCTGCTTGGCTGCTCATTCCCTTTGCTTTAGAGCAGCTTGCTCTCCTCTCTGCACTCGAGGCTCCATCCATACCAAGTGGGCCTCATTGCTTCAGTGTGTCATCATTGCTCCAGCCCTTTATTGCCAGGTGTTCTTTTCCCTCAGCCCACAATGTTCCTTCTTTCTCTCTTTCTGCTAATTTTATTAATTCTTCATGTTTCAGCTCAGCTATTTTTTTTCCCCCAGTAATCTTCTCTGATGACTCAGGTACAGATTAGGATTTTATTTCAGGCCTTGTCCTAATTTCATGAATTTCTCCCATCACATATTTCTATCCGATGTTGTTGGAATTGTGCAATCACTCCTTTCCCCCCAAATAAATCATGTTTGCCTCATGAGGACCATGGCCTCATGTCTCTTACTCACCAGTATCATGTCAGGACCTGGGACAACTTCTGTCCTGTCTGAGCTTAGCAAATATTTATTGAATGAATAGATTAATTACAACCTCTGGCCCTATGTTAGGCAAGATTCACAGTGTTTAATGCAAAAAATGTAGGAAACATGGGGGGGTCCCACATGGGGGGTGAAGGCAGGGGGCCAGGGGTTCCCGTGGAGGCCAGTGGTATGGGCACCTATGTGCAGGGCAGGGACATGTTCCGTTCCATGTGCATGTGTGAGATGAGAAAGGAGGTCTGCTCACATGAACACAAAGAGGTTACCGCTGTGGGTGGGCTTGGACACATTACAGGGGTGCTGAATTCTGGGCAAAGATGTTGGGGCTATGTTTTGTGAAACATGAATGTGCAGATAAAATGGCTCCATGTCTCCAGGACGTGGTCCAGACTCATGGGCAGGCTGCACTGACTCCCGCATGTGCCGGCGCCTGCTCTCCTCTCTGCAGCTGCACCGCCATGCACTCCCAGGGCAGGACTTCAGGGTTGGTAACCTTTCCTTGCTCCTTGACACCTGGACATGCCCACGTCCACTCTGGATAAGTGCGTGACTCAAATGCAGCTGCCAACACGCTCTCCTCCTTCCAGACCTGTGCCCAGGCTGTTTCTTCTGCCCACACAGCCCTTCCTGCCCTCTTCTGCTTCTCTTGCACTCCGGCATCTGAGAACAGCCAGTCCTGCAGGGCTCCGGCCTTGTGCATCCTCAGTCAGACCTCCCTGCACCCTTCCCCAGCAGCCCAGCTCCCTTCTGAAAGCCCGTGTAGACACAGATAATCGCAGAGTTTTTAATCTCACCAATGGCCTGCATGAAGCCAAGGCAGGTTCTTGCTCCTGCCTCTACCCAAAGCTGCCTGACCCAGACAGTAGCCGGAGTGCCTGTTGCTAAGAAGAGGCTCATGAATGAAAGAATAAATGAGCACATAAATAAGTAAAAGAGCTTGGAGCAAGGGCATGGCATGTGCAGGCAGAGATTTCAGGAAATGGATCCGATGAGAATATGCATGATGAACAGCAGGTGGGAGAGACTGGGAGGGCAACCTGGCTTTGAGGAACTGGTGGATGTGGGTGGATGCAGGGTGCTCACGAGTCTTGGTGGACAAATAGATTCAAGGCATAGAAAACGTTAAGAGTTGGAAAATTAAAAAAAAAAAAAACCTTTATTTCACCTTCGGAGAGTCTTTCTTCCTGCAGTACAGGTTTCAGAGCTTTGTAGTCCGCCCCCGTCACTGAATCTACGGTTGCACATCATGTAACCCCCAGGTCTGACTATTGGGAGAAGCATGAGGGACCTCCGGACTCCTGGCTCAGCCCGCAAAGGACAGCCCAGGCTGCAAGGCTCTGAGCCGAGCTGGCATGATCTGTGGAACAGATGAGCTTTTAAAAGATTCAAGTTTGGTTCAAAATTCACAACTCGTGAGTTCCAAATGGTTCTAAATTTGGCTGAATGCATTTTTCCCTCGCCGTGTGCCACCGAGCAAGACACAGTGACTTCATCGAGTTAGAAAAACAAAAGGCTATAATTGCCTCTGTGCAGAAATAAACTTGATGAGGACAAAAGGAGTGCATGGCAAATACTACAGCCGCAGACCCTTAATTTTGTGTATTTTCCACTCAAACAGCTTTCTCTGACATCAACAACAAAACCATTCACTGGAAGAACACCGCCAGTTACTGGCTTACTTATAAGCAAAGTGGCACTAAGTGAGTTATCTTTCAGCTTTGTTGAACAAGCAAATTATATAGTAAATTAAATCACATTTTACTGTTCAGTTGGTGTGGTGCAAATTAAGGAGTGCACTTTGATGCAACCTTGCATCTCCTGCATATTTCATAGCCTGAATGTTCCAGTGTCAATATGGGATAATTTAGCAGAGGACTTGTGTCGATTCTGTCTTCTTCGTGGTGTTTACAAGTTCATTGCAACCATCCCACCAGGGAGAGCATTGGCTGGACACCAAAATGGCTTGCTTTGTTTGGACAGAAGCTTTAGCTTCTGGTTAATTATTTAAGTGAATGATGGTTTCTTCCAATTTTTTTTTCAGAGTCCTCCAAAAACCTAAAAAAAAAAAAAAAACTCTACAAATATAGATGTGTTGCTGCTCAGTCTAAGGAAGACAAAGAGTGAATTCCTGGAGGTAAGTCAGTGATCTCTAGGGAAAGATGTAGCTCAGTTGCTTCTGGGGCTTGATAAGATAAAAAGAAACTAGTCTGGAGTTCCATAGACCTGGGATAGAGCCTGGACTGGACACGTTAATTGATTTGAAGTTCAGTTGCTGAAAGGAGGTTATGAAGCTTGCATGGAATTATTCATGTACCAAAATTAGTGCAAAATAGATTCTTACTAAATTTAATTTCTACTATGCCCAGGATCTCATCTTAATGATTGCTTGAAGTATCCTAAACACCAGTGCTTGATATCCATCTTCTCCTCTAGGAAAAAGTCTATGTCTCAGAGTGACAGGTACACGCACAGGTCAGTGGAGGTCATGAGGACAAACAGGGAAAATAGAAAGGAGGGTGGCCGTACCCTGGGCTTGTCAGAGGGAGGCCAATGACATTCCGTGCACATGCTCAGTGAAAGGGTCGTCTGGGTCAGCCCAGGTTTTGGCATTTCTGACAAATGGGTCAATGCAGATGGGCTGTTAACCTACTTGGACAGATGTGTGGCCATGTTGTTCTGAGAAAGAGGCACACCAAGTTCTGTCACAGAAACAGCCCCACGCCGACAACACCCCAAGACCTCTGCCAGGTGCAGCCTGAATCACTCTGATTCTCTCATGTGTGCCCCTTGGGTGTGCAAAAAAGGCATTTAACTCTCATCCTGAAGTGCACAAGCTGCTTACCTACAGGGCAGTGTGTGCTTCTTGAATATTTTCATAAAAACCTTTTCTAGTATTCCAGAGTTTGGGGGTGATGGAAATATTAGTAGTATCCCCTACTACTAAAGAGAATCTTGTTTTCATTAATTTTATATTTGGTTATTTTATTTTATTTTAAAGTTTCTTAGTATTTCTTTTTGATTATTTTATAATTTTATTTTTAAGTTTATTTTAATTAGTTAAACATGGTAGTAGAATGCATTTTGACACATTGTATACAAATGGAGCACAACTTCTCCTTCCTCTGGCTGAACATGGTGCAGAGTCACACCAGTGGTGTAATCATACATGACTACAGGACAATAATGGTCTCATTCCACCATCCTTTCCATTGCCATACCCCTTCACCTACCCTGACTCCCTTCTGCACAATACAAAGTTCCTTCACCCCACCCTCATTATGGTTTAGAATCTCCTCATCAGAGAAAACATATACCCTTTGTTTTGGGGGTGTTGGCTTATTTCACTTAGCATGATATTCTCCAGCTGCACGCATTTACCTGCAAATGCCATAATTTAATTCTTCTTTAAGGCAAAGTAATATTCCATTATGTACCACATTTAATATTATGTACCAAAGTAATATTCCAAAATGTACCACATTTTCTTTATCCATTCATCTATTGAAGGACATCTAGGTTGGTTCCATAGTTTAGCTATTGTGAACTGAGCTGCTATAAACATTGATGCAGCTCCATGACTATAGTATGCTGATTTTAAGATTTCTAAAGCAATTTTCTTGTCCATAAAAGAAAAGTATTAATCTAGGTTTTCTGCTGACCCAATTTGACTCTGGAGGTAAACACAGACAGTCCCATGATAAGGGAAATCCTACAGAAAGTGTTAGATCCTGCTGCTGTGACTACACCTACGCCTACATCTTTCTTCACTGAATTGCATCACCACGGAGGCTGGCTCAAGCTTGCTGACACGGAATTGCCAATGTCCAATGATTCCTTTGACCTACAACTATGATGATGTCCTGTGATTTTGTTTCTCATGGCGGGGTGCCCTGGAGCCTTCAAACCTTGCATGGTCTTACAAAGAATGCGTTAGCAACATTTACTCCAATAAAATATCTTTCTGGAGATCTCAGCTCCACCCACTTTTCTACCCTCTCATTCTTAGTCCGACCATTGGTCCAGTCACCTCCCTGGGCCTCTGCCAAGTAAACTGCCAAGCAAACTGCCAAGCCGAGATCTCATCGCCTGGCACCCCCATTGAAAGCCTTGCATTTTCTTTTCAGAACTGTGGGCTAAGTCCCCGAAGCTCCCTGAGCTGGTCCCACAACCCTTCTTCCTCTGACAGCAGCTCCTCTGGTGGCCCCTTTTCAGAGCTCACGCCTGCCTCCAGCCTCCCTGGCCTTGGGTGGCTGGGCTCCTCTCCTGCTCTTCACCTCTCCTCAGTCCTTCCCAACATCCTCCCTTCAGCCTGGGAGGCCCCTCCACCCCCCTTCCTTGCCCTCCCGCCGGGTCAGGCTTTGGGACTCTGTTCAAACTGCTTCTTGTCTGGAAACCTTTTTTGAAATCTTGGACTGAGACTCAGCCACTTCCAAAGGCTCCTCGGAAGCCGCGTGCCTCTCCCCGAGCAGTCGCCCTGCTGGGCTTTCACAGTTTTCTGGATGAATCCTGGGTGAAGATCTACTCGTCCCCACGCGGTTCCCAAAGTAAGCTCCTGTGTGCTGTGCTGCCCTGAGTCTTCCCAGCCCCCAGCCCTCTGTGCGGGTGATGTTGGTGAACGTCTGTAGAAGGAAATCCGATGGCGAGGGAGAGCTCAGGAGAATGGTGCAGGTTTGCCCTTTCACCCATCTTCTCAGTAATAGTTTTCTGATTTTTGCTTTCTCTGTGAGAAAGTTTTGCCAACACTGTATCAGGACCCTGCACTAAGAACTCTAGTTATGAAATTTTCCCGGAGAAGCAGGAATTCCTAAGAAGTACACCCAGCACTAGCTGTTATCTTGCAATCAGATAGCTTGGTGGTTGACTTTGACCCTATCCTCCGTAAGGATTTCTGCAATAATCCTACTTCCCCACAGTTGGTGTCTGAGAGTAAATTCTAGGGAATTCATGGTCTGGTTAATTCAATAATCCTTTCTGTGACTATTTGGACAAATGAAGAAGGGCCAGACCTTCACAACAGGAAGTTTGTTCCACAAGGACGTTTGTTACAAAGAATAAAAAGGTTAGGTTTGCTTAGTTGAGGTTTGAGGTTTTTCTTCTGTGTTGTCTTGCTCCATAAATATTAGCAGCTGTGGATTCTGCTTGCATGTACTGCATTTCTAATGAACACAACTTGGCCATGTTGGGTGGCCTTAACAAGGATTGGGGAGGAAGGAGCTTCTGCAGTGAGAAACTCAGTGTCTGAAAACTGAGGCCAACATTTTTTTTTTTTTTTTTGTACGAGAGATTGAAGTCAGGGGTACTTGGCCACTGAGCCACATCCCCAGCTCCATTTTGTGTTTTATTAGAGACAGAGTCTCACTGAATTGCTTAGTTCCTTGCTTTTGCTGAGGCTGGCTTTGAACTCACAATCCTCCTGTCTCAGCCTCCCAAGCCTCTGGGATTACAGGTGTGCACCATCATGCAGGCTGTAGTCGACTCTTAACAACAGTGAAAGATAATTCAGATGTTTAAGAAAATTGACACCAGCTAGGGAGACTCTACTGAGAAGAATCAAAGTTCATGGACAAAACAGAGTACAAACCCAAGACTCAAGCTCCTCTGGCTTCATAATATGTTCATTTTATTATAATAGTTCAAGATCATTTTAAAAGCTTTTTATTAGTTTTTTTAAGTCATTTTGTCATATTGAATACATATTTCATGCGTAAAACTCTAGGTTATAAGAGTTAGCAAAATACTATTTTTTTAAAAATTAAGTTTACTGAGGTTTAATTTGAATACAGTTAATTCCTCTTGTTGTAGGCTTGAAGATTTATTAAGAGTTTGGACAAACATATGCAGTCACGTAACACCCAAACAGTCAAGATGCAGAATATTTTCATCACCCTGTGAAGTTTCCTTTTGTCTCTTGACTGGTTCTCTGTACCAGGAAGCCTGGTCTCAGTGACAGAAGGAATGCCACCTCCACCAAGAGGTGCCTCATTTTCCCAGGTTGTTTTCTCCTACGACCAAGCAGAGTGACTCCTAAGACGGGATGCTCGGATACCTTCATTCAACAGCAACATTAACAATGGCTTTCACGAAGCACTCATCACTACCCTTCAGGCATTCTGCATATATTATTAGAGTAATTGCCCAAACATTTATTGGGTACCTATTAAGTTCCACATACTGAGGATGCCTTAATTAACACAGCTTGTGCATGCAAGGGAATGAGAGGGTACTGGGTGTCGATGGCCTGGTCTGCCCCATCACATGCCAGTGGTGTGCCTCTCCTCAGCCCTCTCCCCTGCCCTTTGACTTATGATGGAGCTGAGAGAGGAGAAGTGTGGAGTGGGTTCCACTGTCCTACACGCCTGAACTGCGACTTCAGTCTGCGTCTCCCTGACTCCAAAACTCTTCTGTGCCATGATGCTTTCATTCGGCCACTGATAGGTCAGTTTAAAATGTTATGCCAGCCATGTGTCAAAAAGAAATAAACATTACACCCAATGCTTTGAGGCATCTCACAGCCAGATATAGGAAAATTGAGTACCAAGGGGAGTGATGGGCAGACCAAGGTGGATTCGGTGTGAGGTTTTCCTGGGACATGGGAATCTTAGTGCTAGAACCATGAACGTCAACTAGGATGATGGACAGTTAAGAGAACAAGAAGAAGGAAGTCGGAAGATCTATGGTAGTTTAAGTTGTGTCTTGAAAGATGCAAGAAATCCTTGCAGCACACCACTCCAGAGGCAGCAGTGTGTCCTTAAGGGAGCATCTATCAAACTCAACAAAACAAAGTTGTCTCCTCCTCACGAGAAAATTCTAACTCTGCCATGAATTCAACAGCAAAGGGGAGATCCTTTATTCTTTATTCCAACCCGAGTCTACCTGGCAACTTTAATAAGTAAGAATGCTAGAAACAAATGGAGCTTGTCGTAGTTGTCTGTGTCACCATGAGTGACAGATGGAGGGAAAAGTAGAGATTTTAAAAATGAGAGGACAGCTGGTTAATAATATTCTAAGATTCTGCAAAAGAACAGCACTATTCTTTCCTTCACTCAATCGACCTCCCTCTCTTGAATACTGTGAGCTTGGTGCCATGAATACTGCATTAAGGTTTGTCCCCTGACTTCAGGAGCAGACAGAGGCACACCAGAATTCAATGAATAATTACCAAGTGGAGTGGCAGGTGCTAAAACAGAAGCAGTGTTTATGGAGTGCCCTCCATATGTCTAGCTCTACACGTTATAGAACACAAAGCCCAAGACTAACCCTCGAGGGCCTGAGCACTTCATCAGAAGACAACTTTCCTTTGTGTGAAACAGGGAAGAGCACGGATAGTATTCCAACCCTTGGAGTATGCAAACATCAACAGTGAATAGGCCAAGCCCCAGGACTTGTGTGTGCGTGACTGTGTCTGTGTCCTTGTACTTGACATATGTATTGCATATTTACTGTCAGGTTATACGTACATACATATGATGAACCATATATATGTGTATATGTTAGGAGTTTTCCATTGAAAGTGCAATGCATCCCAAGCTGGCTTGCCCCTAAGGAAGTCGAGTGTCTCCTGAAGAAGCTAGAGGTCCAGATAATGGCAGCGTGTGGAGCCACGCCTCCCCCCAGCGCTCCCAGGCTTCTTCCTCTGGAGGCTGCTTTGTGCTCAGGTTTTTTTCTCCTTTTAGGACAGGTCAGCTGCCATTTCAGCTTTTCTTCTCCAAGAAACAAAGAGCAAATCTTTCGGGCATTCAATTCCCAAGGCCACAACAACAAAGTACCACAAACTGGGTGACTTTAAAAAAATATGAAAAAGAAAAACAGGAAGCAGATTTCTCACCTGACAGTCCTGGAGCCTGGGGGTGTGGAGTCGCCCTGTGGGGAGCAACATAGGCCTTTGGGACCTGTGGGGTCCTCCACAGGTGCTCCCTGTGTCTTGGCCTGTGGCCGCTGGCTCCTATCTCCCCCCAGTCTATTCCCCATAAATGTCAGTCTCCTCACAGGGCCATCTTCTTTTCATTTTTGGAGGGAGGAGAATGGGGGGCACCAGGGATTGAACACAGGGACATTGGACCACTGAGCCACATCCTCAGCCCTATGTTGTGTTTTATTTAGAGACAGAGTTCAGTGAATTGCTTAGTTCCTTGCTGTTGCTGAGGCTGGCTTTGAACTTGTGATCCTCCTGCCTCAGCCTCCGGAGCTGCTGGGATTACAGGCATGTGCCAACACATCCACTAGGGCCATCTTCTTTTAAAGACACCAGTCATATCAGGTTAGCTGATCACCCTTTTTCTGTAGGACTTTTTTTTAATTTACAAATTTTCATTAGTGCATTATATTTACACATGATCGTGGGGTTCATAGTGACACATGCATAAATGCATATGACATAATTTGCTTCATTTTGATCCCCAATACTTGCCTCTTTCCTCCACTCTTCCCTCCCTCTGATCCCCTTCCTCTACTCTGTTTGCAAGAGAAGTCACAGGCTAATAGTTTTCTATGTGTTTTTTTGAGAACCCATGATTCAACTCAATGTTTTCCTTAACCACAGAACTCGGATTCTTCTTTTGGGTTTGATGGGGTTATCTTAGGCCATATGTTCACTTTTGGAGCAGCAATAAGCACTCAGAAATGTGATGCTTATATTGGTTTAGACTAATTGAGATCCATCTCTAAACTGAGGATGAGCTGAATGTCTGAAAAAAAAAATAGGGCTTTCTTAAATTCCGTACAAAGAGAGAAAGTAAAAGAGAATGTATGTGGATAGATGAGCAGAGTTTGCTATAATATACAACTATTTCTGTGTGTGTGTGTGTGTGTTGCATGCACACGTGTGACAGAAAGATCTGCCTAAGCTTTGCCTTCGAAAGAGAAATGATCTTCATTTGTCCAGATAGTAAACAAATACGCCCTTAGAGGAAATATATCTTTTCTACCAAGGCTGTTGAAATGACAGGCTGGAACTAAAATATCATTCATGCCTTTGCTCAGATATGTAGAACTATGAGAAGCTTATGAACAATTGTCACCCAACAGGTTAGAACATTTCCCATTATGATTTTTCTGTCTTACGATGTGCTTAATTTTAGAAGTCTAGAAATCCAATAGCAAGTTCATGTATTCCAAACAAGTATATTGCAACCAATAAACAATGACAATTTCCATTTGTTTAGGATTTTGTTTACTGGCCAGAAAACAGTTTCCCTAAGGTATTTGAGATAAAGTTATTTGAGTTAAAATCAGTATGCTTTTCTTCTTAATTTTTTTTCTATAAAATATTCTTATATTTTGAACTAGCACATTATAGATATTTCTTGGATGAATTGATATTTCTTGGATGAATAAATGAATTTTGAGATTACAGATTAATCAAATTCAGAGTTTGCTTCAGTATGAACTTTTCCCAATTACTCTGAATTTTTATATATTATATAAAATTGTGTTGTAATTTTCTTTAAGATACTTTAGCATAAATAATATAAGGTGTTTGTGTATATGTACGTGTGCGTGCGTGCACACACACATACACACACACACAGGTTAACCTTAATTTACAGTTGAGTGTCAGTGACCTTGTACTTGTAGTGCTGAATCAGAAAGCAAAACACTGGCTATTTGCAAGTGTTCAGATGTCATGGAATTTATAGAAGAGGAGCATTACTTAGCATAGACATGTTAGAAATACTTTTTGTTGGTGACTTGAGTCATGCTTAAGATTCATGGCTGGTGAGTGGGGCCTTACCACCTGCAGTGCCCTGCCTGAGAGAGTGATAAGGATCCAGCCACCTTGTGGCCCATGGCCTCCAAAAGCCTCCAGCTCTTTACTGTGCCTCACATGTTGAAGGCCTCTTCTGATTGATATGATACAGCTTTATCCTCTGTAAAATTATTAGTGCATCAATTTTAAAGCCTAAATGTAATCCTTCTTTACTTTTAAGAAGAATGCTTGCTAGAGTACCAGATGTCACAAGCAAGGCCCTCCCGAGAATCGTTTGAGCCACTACATTTCCTTGCTAATAAATGTTAATCACTGAGAAGCATTTGACCTAAGGTCCATTTCTATTGTCCACATGGCCTCATTGCCATGTTCTTAGGAAGGGGATGTCTAGCTCCCACATGTCTCTGGCTGCAGGAGGCTACCCTGATATTAATCAGAAGATCATAATGATGGCTGAGAAGACAGTTTGTGACAACGCATCTATTCAAAGTCCCCCTCGGACATTGGTGTAGAAATCGTCAGTCTTTCTGCATGATGTTAGTTTGCAGTCCACAGATTTCAGGAGTAGTGGACAGCAATAGTCCTAACGGGCATGTTTGCAGAATATCCCAGCAGCAGGCAACTGAATGACGGTCTCCATTTGTTCTTCCTGAGGTTTCCTCTGGGCGACCAATGTTTCCCTGTGTAGTAGTTGCATTTACTCAATCACTAGTTCTCCAAATACTTTAATGTCTATGTGTCAGGTGATGCACTACATGTTGAATCTGTAATGGTGAGCATGAAACACAAAATCAAAGAGAAAGAGTGACAAGAAAGTGGGAGAGACTGGGAGAGAAAAGCAATAATTACCTTAACTCTATTGTCTTCTGTTCATAGAGAGAGTTGTGATTGTCATTTTTTCTTTCCTCAGTCAGAAAACTGTATTTTGCAGGGAGGGATCCTCCCCCTACCACCAATATTGCCCTGAAATTTACATAACATGCTAAAGGTGACTCATTAGGTCAGAATACTATTCTACAATCTTAACACACTTGCTTTAAAGATTCCAAATCATTTTCCAGTTTAAAACTGAAGCTTAGCAGACTATTACTTTTGAGAGACAGAAGCTCACAAAGTTTAAACAGAGAGAGCTGTCTGCCCACACCCCACAGGGCTGGATGTCATCTGCAGAGCTGCACCACCTACATGTCCCTGAGGCCCCGTGACCCAGTTTGCAATTGCCGCCCCGCTTCCAGTCTCTAGAGCCTTCCTCTTATTTACTCTCAGAGTCCTAATTTTTCCTCTTGAGCTTGACATGGCTGCTGGGCATTCAAAGCCAAGCTGCAGAGGAGGGAAGCAGATATGGGGTGGCTGGCGACAGCAGGGGTGGCGTTCATAAGAAGTCGTACAGGGGCCAGTTTTACCTGAAGCACAAGTTGAAATGAGTGACTAGAATCTTCTGGAATAGACTCCACACTTACATATTTCACAGAGCTTCTAACATTTGTAAAATGATGAAAATTTGTGCATTAGTTTGTTGAAACAAAATTTATTGAGCAATCACATACTGGACACTTTTTATTAACTCAAAGTATTTATTTGGGTTATAGACTTGAAGTATCAGATCATGCTATTTCTGGTTTCAGGTGGCATCTGAGGAATATTTCCTTTTTTGCCTTGTTTTAAAATTTATAGTTAACAACAAAAATTGAAAGTAAAAAAAAATCGTTCAATAAAAGGAAATCACCACGATTCTAAAATAAAAATGATGATGAATAGATTCCAATTGTGGAAACTTTCAGACATACTTCCAGCCGATATTAACCTCCTTCAGGTCTTGCACAGGGTATTAATGGTATTAATTTCTTTCAAAATAAGTGTCCAAGTCCCAAAAAGCCCATCCAATGACACATTGATTAGACCTTGGAGATACAGAAGCATCAGGGAAAAAAAATAAAGAATATTCTAACTGAAACTATGTTTCATTGAGTGGATCTGGAAGAAAGATGATCTGGAGGGAAAGAGGTGCGTGTGTGCACACACACACACAATCACACATATTCACATGCACTCACATGTATACCATGCACCCAAATACAACCCACACACACACCCTCATACACACACATACATACACACACACACCATAGTTGTTGTGGAGGGAGCAAACTACTGCCTAGTACAGGTCCACTTGAGTGTTTATATAAAACTCTTGAGCTCGGGATGGTTTTTCCAGGTCTAAATATCTTAAATTTTTTTAAAGAACAGATTGTATTTGCCCGACAAAGCCTGAAAGATTTGCTTTCTCTCCCTTAGAAAAATACAACTTATCTACTTCTATAAAAGTGTGTCAAGGCACACTGATGGAGGAAATCGTGGCTAAATAAGAGGAAGAAAGAATAATAACAGATCCCAACACAGTAATTGTAATTAAGGGTTTTTTGTTGGAAGAATGAACATGACAAGAAACACAATCCAACAGGCTTAAGAAAATGACACAAAATGAAGTGGAAAATAACAATGTTAAATATTAGTGCAAACATTACAGACATGAGTTAAGTAAAGATTAACATAGGAAATTACAGTAATGACTAAGACTAGGTAGCACTTTTCACATTTACAAATTCACTCAATTCTCAAGCACCACTATGAAGTAGATTCCATCATCCTCACTTTACAGGTGAGGGAAATGGAGACACAGAGTGAGCACGTAACTTTCAAGGCCTTGTGTTGAGTAGGAAGAGAGAAACCTTTGACTTCTAGTGGTGGAACTAATGGTAGACCCCATTCTGATTCACTCTGTGATGCTTGCAACATCAACAAAAATTCAACCATAAAACAGGAAAGGAAGGAAAAAAAACTTTCAGAAAATAAAGATTTGAATCTCAGATTGAAAGAAATCCTCATATTTCAATGTGGTGTTAAGGGATCAAGAGTGAAGCTAAAAAGTTCAAGGGATCTACAAGGTGAAAAACCATCTGGTAGAACTCAGACTCCTCAGCACCTTCATGTGAGAAGTTGGGAAAGTATGCACAGAAAATGGGGACACTTTAAGTATAATAGGAACTGATAATCGATAATCCCAATCATGAAGAATTCAGGGAATATAGAATCTTTTAGAAAAATGCCTGATGATAAAATTTGCTCCTTACAATGGAATCTTAAAAAAAAACAACAACAACAACCAAAACAAACAAACAAAAAAAGACAATGTGATTGGTGGCGAAGTGGAGTTAATGTGAACTCCAAAGTTACATGAACAAAGTGATAATCTATGGGATAAGCCACAACAGTAAAAATAGAACAACTAGGAGAAATCAGGAGATTGAAGTATTGCAAGGAGGAGAAATTTGAGTTAAAACACAATTAAAACATTACACTAGTCTATTAGGAGGACCATAACATAATGGGTGGCTTAAAGGATGGAAATGTATTTCCCAACAGTTGTGGACCCTAGACGTCCAAGGTGCTTGCAGGCTTGTTTTTTTTCGGAGCCTCTCTTCATGCCTTGGAGATGGCGTCCTTCTTGCTGTGAGTTCCTCTCGTCTTTCCTAGCACAGGCTTGCTTCTGGTGTCTCTTTAGGTTGCCAATTTCCTCTTCTATGCAAACTAGATTAGATTCTAACTCAATCACCTTTTAAAGGCCACATCTCCACATGTACTTACATTCTGAGTTCAGAGGAATTATGTTATCCAGATATGAATTTGGGGTAGGCATATTGAATCCATAATAAATGTCCTCACGCCTTACAGTGCTTTTCCATTTTATAATGAATTTTAATCAGGAGAGATCTTTTTAAGAATTAAAAAATGTTCCTCTCACACACATACACCAACTTTTCTGAAATGTAATGATTCCTTGCTTCAATTAAATTTCTTTTCATTTTGCTAAGTATATAATTGAAACAATATTTTTTGTTAAACTATGACTTTTCAGACATGTGCATTTTTTGTAAAATTACTTCTATTTACCCTTATTAATCTAAATATGAATATAAAGATAGCTAGAATAATATTCACCAAGTATTGATAGAAATTTTTGAGGAATATTTTTGAGAAACATTTTTTTCCTTCTCAAATTTTTTTTTGTTATTTTCCATAACAACAATGTAGTGAAAGTAATATGTTATTTATGTATAACAAAAATATTCCAAGTGGTACCTAAGGGGTAGTCACCAATCATTGAGCAAGCAAAAATACAGAAATCACTGAGCCTTCCTTGAAAAATCAGGCTGAGGCATTTACAGAAGAAATAAAGTTAGTTTGAATTTTAAAGTTTCAGAGAAAATTCTTCATATACAGAAGGAGGGAGAGAATCTTATATCAAAAGAATGTCATTTTCGGGATGACCTAGTGTGTACGTTCGGGTATATGGTAGGACATGAGGTCAAAATTAAGCATGGGTCATAAGAAGAAGTAAGGTTTCAACTGGTCATGGGGATCCCATAGGAAGTATTTAAAAATAAAAATAGATATGATTTTTTTCTATAGACTCTAATAGTAAATATGTAAGATTTTCTGGTGGCTTATGTCACAACTCCTTAACTCTGCATTAGCAGCACGGAGCGGCCACAGACAATGCCTAGATGAAAGTGCATGGCTGTGTTCCAGTCAAACAGTCAATCAAACTTGATTTACAGAAAGAGAGTGGAATGGATTGTCTTGGCAGTATAGTTTGTCGTTCATTGTTGAATAGAAAAGGAATGCTAAGCTCAGCCTTCTGTTTAAAATCCATCACTCTGAAAGTTTGTGAAGAGGATGATTTTCAAGAGAAACTAGAAATTCCAAAAGTAGAAATTGGTAGGCCCACATGCATATCCCCATTCCATTTCCAGGGCACCACATTACTATTGAAACCTGTGTTTTTCTTTCCTGTGGAATCTGGGGCATTTCAGGTCAGGGACTACATCGCATTCATCATTTTGTTCCTAGTGTGCTCTGATTTGGAGACTTGTACTTGAAGGATGCTCATTAATATTTATATATTTGATGAATGAATAAATTAATGAGTAAATTGGTACCAATTGGCAAGACTTTTTTTTTTAATATAACTGTTTTCCAAGCTTCAGTGTTTATCATACCTCCCTTACCGTTTTAGTCATTTCAAAGTACTCCTGTGTCTATTTAATACTTGTATTTAAATTATTCCCTTTTAAACAACTGTGGACTGCTTAAAAGGAGTTTTAAACTATTATAATACTTGGAAAGCCAGTATCATTTTCCATATTTGGAAAGTGAAATTGTATACAGTTATAAAAATAAAACTAGCTCATAGCCACCTAAATTAATCTTTTATGTGGCTATTTCAAAAATATTGATCTAATACGATACATTTTCTTTATAGATTAAAAATGTTGATCTAAGAAGTCACATGGTTGACTCAGATTGAGGCTAGAGTAACTACTTTCCTGATTTCCTGACCAGTATACTTTCAAATCAATTAAACTTCAATGCAGGACATAGAAAACACTTTATACTAAAAAGGGATTTAATGAACAGAAATAGGCAATTACAGAATTCCTGGGTCCTAGACTGTGTCTTCAGGAATGAATATCCTATTAATATGGCTGTACTAGTTTCCTAAGAGATACATTTAAAAAATAATACTTATGCTCCACAGAAACTTCACCTCTGGTCATCAAAATCTCCCCAACCACAAAGGGTTGTGCAGCAGACAATAGCTTGGTGTCCTCTAATTTATTTCAACTCCTACATTCTCCCTAAACCATAGTGCCAGTCCCCACTGATTGAGAGTTCAACTTCACAGAACTGTTCCCCTAAGGTGCCAATCTTAAGCAGGGGTTTGGATGTGTGCTTCTGATCGACTGGCTATAAATTGGGGATTGCATACTACTTCTTGGGTTTGATTAAATTTGTTAGATTGGCTCAAAGAACTCAGGGGAACGCTTAGTTTACCCACTTATGTTTAAGGATAACAATCAGGCGAAAGAGAAAGATAGGGCAGTGCCTGTGGGGAGGGGCTTGGGCTTCCATGAGTTCTCTGGGAGAGCCACCTTTTAGGAACCTCTGGGAACCCTCACATGCTCAGCTCTCAGGAAGCTCTTCAGAACTTCTGAATTTCATGGAGACTTCATTTTGTAGGCATGATTGATGTCATCACTGATGACTGGTGATCGACTCCACCTTCAGCCTGTCTTTCTTCCCCAGAGGTTGGAGATGAAAGTTCCAACTCTCTACTCCTGTCTTGGTCTTTCTGATGACCAGCCCCTATCCTGAAGTTGAAGGGGTCAAGATCCACCAGTGGTCTTCTCATTAGCATACAAAGACACTTATCACTGAAGGTTCCCAGATTTTAGGATGTCAGGAAACAGGGAGGAAAGAAGACCAAAAAAAATATTTCACAATATCACAGCTGCTTCAGGAATGACCAAAAATTGTGTGCCTCTAAACAACATGAACTATCTAGCAGTTCAGATGTCAATGAGTCCCAAATGGGCTCTGGTTCTGTGGCTCACCGCTGCCTAGGACTCTGATACAGCCTGCTTCCCTGGCCACATTTCCTTCCCCCATCCTGAATCTTCATGTCCCTAGTGGTTATGTTGGGTCCCTTCAGATAAATTCAAGGTAACCTCCCCATCTCAAAATTCTTCATTGAATTAGATCTGTAAAGTTCCTTTACTCTAAAAGGCAATCTATTCATGGGTTCTGGAGATGAAAACATGGACATCTCCAGTGACATTTGCCACAATGATTCACCAAGTTGCACAATATTTACCTTGAATTGGGAAGTGTTCCTTCCTCCTCAGTATTCTGAAAGAATTTGTGTAAGATTGTTATTATTACTTCCCAAAATGTTTAATAAAATTCTCAAGTGAAGAGCTTTGGGTATGGATTTTGCTTTCCAATTTCCTTGATGTCTGTATGGTTCTTCAGATGCTTTATTTATTCTTGAAGTCATTTTGTAGTTTATATCTTTCAAGGAATTCATTTCACTTAAGGCATTGACTTTATCTATTTAAAGTTATTGTAATTTTTTTTACCATTTTTTGACCAGTTATAAATCTCCAGTGGTATCCATTCTTAAGTGCATGGTCTTGTTATTTGTGGGCTTTATATCTCTTTTTTTTCTCTCAATAAGATGAGCTATGGGCTTATCAATTAACTGATAGTTTCAAATAAGCAACTTTTGCTTTGATTTTCTCAATTGTTTTATGTTTTCAGTTTTATTTTCTTTTATATTTCAGTTCTTTCCTTTGTTCTATCTGTTCAGCTATGGCATATGGAAACTAAAACAATTCATGTGAACGCTTTTCCTTCTAATATATTCACTTAAAGCTATAATTTTTCCTCCATGTACTGTTTTAGCTGGCTTTCAATTACTCTTTTTTGTAGTTGTACTGAATTCTTATAAGTTCATGTTACTTCAGTCTCCACTTTGAATAAACTTGGAATTCCTCACACCAGAAGCAGGGCTCAGTCACTTTTGACAGACTTTCTAGCTCTATACCTTCTCCCCGTTCCTTGAAGGGGCTGATCCTGATAACTCCTCTTTAATACAAATGACAGCTACCTGTGGAATAGCTATGTGACAGCATACAGCCTACGTGACTATAACTGCCTCTGCTCACACTCACAGGCCACATGAACTCTGAGGTATTTCACAGTGACCACCACTGAGTCACAATGTCACCTCTGGGAACTCACGTCTACTTACTTTAAAGCCACCAGTTAAAACTCTCTGTGAGCTGTTTGGATAACCCCCTGAAACCAATAAATTCAGTGGGATTATTCCCTTCCCCAGAGTTAGGCTCCATGTTAGTTGACCCCATAATCACCCAATCCCTCTTGGTCTTCTCTACGCCCCTGATCCCCAGCTTCCCACCACAGTGTCTCTACATGAGCTCACTGTGGGTCAGCACGCCTCCACCTCTCCCACCACAACTGACTTGCATTGGAAGATGACATCCTTCTTGAATATAAGTTAGGAAAAGCAGAAGTGAGGCTTAGACAGTTCCCAGTTCTGTACCTTCTCCCAGTTCCTCCCTGAGGCTGGTCCTGGATATCTCTGCAGGACACCTCCTGGTGACACCTCCCTAAAGGATAGCTGCATATAGCCCTGGCCCCAGTGACTCTCACAGCCCACATGGAGTCCGCAGCTATGTCACAGTGACCACCACTCAGACACTGTGTGACCTCCTAGAACTAATGGTAGCTTCCTTTAAAGCTGCCAATTAAAACTGCCCATGGGAATCCTGTTCATATAACACCTGGACCCTTGGCTCCTGGATCCCTCTCTCTGTATGCTTTCATTCTCTGACCTCTCTATAAGTGGTCTCCAGGCAAGCAGTGTACTCTCTGTGATCTGTAAATAGTAAAAATAAACTTTATTTCCTACTTGTACCTTATAAAAGATACAAGGGTACCTAACACCTTAAAGATGTTAAATCAAAATAGTTGTCTTTTTACTATTATTCAGCACAAAAGATGAACGGTGAACTCACTCTATGTATATACAAGCACTGTTCTCAGCACTTTGAATATATCAGTGAGAAAAGAAGAGAAAATATTTTCCTACAGAAGTCATAGCTAACAGTTTAATTTAGATAAATGACAGAAAAATTTTAAAAAAAGAAAAGTAAAATCATATAACTATAAGTGTGGCAAGGATTATAGTTAGGTTTTTTTTGTTTGTTTTTGTTTTTTGCAAATAGACATCCTAATGATCTTAATTGGGAAGTAACCTTCCAGCAAGGTTTGAGGGGGTGAGAAATAGCTTTGTAGATTTCTGAGTAATGAGAATTCCAAGAACAGGGAAAAGGAGTGCCAAGTTCCCTGAGGCAGACCTGCCTGTGACAAATAGCTGCTCCTAGCTCAGCTCAAACAGATCTCACTTCTTGAAGTCTCCAGGTGAGGCCAGATTTCCTCGAGATACAGTTTTTAGCTATGTATGCCCTCCTTTTTCTGTCCTTATCCAAGTTTGTAATTATACATTCACATAATTCTTGGGCTGAAATTCCTCATATTCCACCATAACGTGTGCACTCTGAGAACAAAGATGTCGCTGTCTTTCTGAAGTCTTGGACTCCGCCCATGTTCTGCAAATCCTTGGTTTCTTGTGCACTTAATAGGTGCTGCTTGGTGGGACTGAGGCCTTGACACTTCCACACTTAAAACCCTCCTGCTAGAGCATGGAGTTTTTCATTTACGAGCTCCAGGTCTACAAAAGATTTTCTGGGCTCTGTCTTCTTCTATTTTGGAATGAGAAAATGAATTATGGGCTTTGAAAACCAACAATACAAACCTGACCTGCATAGCCTGAATTCCAAGAATTATTAATAGATGCTAGGGTAAAAAATCACAAGTAGCATTTTTTTCTTAAAAAAATATGTCATTCAAAATTAATGTAAGAAAATATATTAAGTATATTAATATAATTCCTATTATAGGTGACAAGTTGTTTTTAACAAAACCTCAGACATCCCTAAGAAATCCAGATGTCACCTAAGAAGGAAATCCTGATACATGAGCATCAGCTTTGAACCCATTCCCAGCTGCAGTGCCTGCAACCTGAGGGGCTCTGATCTATGTTAGACGTCTTATTTTTCACTTTACAGTTATAATATATTCAATGCTATTGCAGATTAAACTTTTATACTAAGCACATCTAATGCTCTGTAACTGTTATTAAAAGTCACTTTAAATAAAAAGTCACTTTAAATAAAAAGTGTGTATTTTTTTACATGACATGTTTTTGTGTTCCAAGAATATGGTGTTAATTTCAAAAGTTTCCTTAGATCAAATATCACTGGAAAATGTTAGCCACATTCATGTTTTAGATCAGGAAATAGAGGCGCAGAGAATTTAGCTCATTCTTCCATCCAACAATTTCACGTTTTCTTCTGAGCACGTTGTGTTGCAAATGTTTGTTTAAAAGCTCTGTATGTCTGCTTTTAATATTAGTCACACCAGGGCAGGGAGTGGCTAGAGCATATCTTTGTCCCTCTAAAATCCAGGACTGTCTGAGTCTTTAAGAAGTTTACAATGTAGAATTAAAAACGAAGGCTACTTGGCTTTACAGTCTTTTTCATATTAACTTTAGCTCTTTGGGAACATCTTTTCAATTTTTCCCATAGACTCTCCAAGCATATTATGATATACTTGGATGAATTTATATATTATATAATTTTAGTGTATAAATATATGCATATATATATACACACACACATACACACACACACACTCATATGTTAGCATATTTACTGATACACATAAATTCATCAGTTTTTTAGTTGTATGTTTTTCAGCTATGGCTATTTCCTTAGGATAAATTTCTAGAAATGATGATGTTAAGTTAAAAGAGAAAAACTAAAAGCATAATAGGTCTTTGATACATATCTCTCCCATATAGACTGATGTTTGTTTCCTTACATCTTTGTGAATACTGGATTAGCTCATTCTCCTTTCAAAATCATTATAGTTTGCTACATAAACAAAATAAATAAATAAAATATCTCTTTTGTTAGATAAAAAGGAAACTTACACACTGTTGGTAGGAATGCAGATTACTATAGTCATTTTTAGAAAACAGTGTGGAGGCTCTTCAAAAAAATAAAAATGAAACTTCTGTCCAATCCAGCAACCCCACCACTGACTTAGAAGGGAATTGGACTGTTGGAAGGCCTCTGCATTTCTTCCTTCCTACTCAAAACCTCTCCCATTTGTCCACCTGAGAATGAGAGGAAGTGCTTGTATGTTTAAGTCAACTTTGCTAACTCTGAATAGTTTAAAGACTTCCTCATTTTCCACAATGTGACTTTCATATTTGCTTCCCACATTAGATATGCAACACTGCAAAAGAAAATAAGATCCTCTTGACAATAATAACACAGGGAAATCCCATAAAATTACACATAAGTTAGAGTGATAGTACATTTTTAAAAGAAAGTGTAAAAAACTCCAAACTTTACCAAAACACATTTTCAGTTAAATGTTATTCTCCCTTGGCTATAGCATAGTGAAAATGCACTTTAAAACATATTTCAACATTTTTCTATGCAAAAGTCTGTTCTATCTCCAAACCTCTATTTCCTCCGTATAGATGGATTTGACTCAAATATTCTTTTTACAAAACTTTAAAAAACAATTAAAAATAGACATAAATAAAAGCATAAGATTGTACACATTAATGTGATACATTGTGATGTTTTACACATATATATTGTGAAATATTAAAATTAAACATATATATCTCCTCAAACATTTATTATTTCCTTTTTTTAATTTTCCTTTTTAGTTGTCAATGGGCCTTCATTTTATTTTATTTATATGTGGTGCTGAGAATCGAACCTTGTTCCTCACACATACTAGGTAGGTGCTCTACCACT
The DNA here is from genome assembly GCF_052094955.1 of Ictidomys tridecemlineatus. Lineage (NCBI taxonomy): Eukaryota > Metazoa > Chordata > Mammalia > Rodentia > Sciuridae > Ictidomys > Ictidomys tridecemlineatus. The sequence goes on from NC_135485.1 coordinate 7,200,715, forward strand.
GAGCTATGACTCCAGTCCCTTATTATTTCTTTATGGTGAAACATTCAATATCTTTTCTTCTTGATTTTTGAATGGGTAATCCATTATTGCCATCTGGGGCCACTCTGTTGTGCCATAGCACACCAGAATGTATGTAACTGTGACTTAGTACCTGTCTGTCAACTTCTACACTTCCCTTGTCTCCCCATCCTCCCTGGCTCTGATAAGCATTATTCTACTCTTGACGTCTATAAGATCATTGTTGATATTCCACATGTGAGTGAGAGCGTGCAGTATGTGTCTCTCTGTATCCTGCTTTTTTTCACTTAATGTAATGATCTCCAGTTCCTTTCACATTGTCACAATTGATTTTCTTCATTTTATTGCTGAACAGTTTTCCATTATCTATAGGTACCATATTTTTTTATCTATTAGTTGATGAACACTTAGGTTGATTCCATATCTTGGCTGTTATCAATATTGCTTACTTAATGTTATCAAGTAAAGTCATTACGTTTGGGGTGTGTTTGTTCCATTGCCTAACCACCCACCCTAATGGATAGCTCTCTTCAGAGGCTATCAAACACAATGCTCTGCAGGATACAGTCACGGAATGGAAATCTCATTTGATGACTCAAATTTGAGATGAAGAGCTCAGGCAGCAGTGGAATATAGAATTCCCCACATATTGCCCAGCTCTATGGCTTGCATTTCCTTTGTAGCCTAAGGTTTTTGCTAAAAAGGCCCTACCAAAAGTTGAGAAAATTAAGTGCCACAGGAAAGATAACCTGAGAAAAGTCCACTTCCTGGTAGGACTAGTTGAATAATCATTTACCTGTTTCCCCATTTTTCAGAATACCAACTTTTATTTACCATTCTCTTCTTTAATGCCTTCCTCTGTATTGACCCTGAGTGTGCTTCGCCCCTTTCCCAAGCTTGCTGTCTTAGCTCAAGTGTCAGATCTGGGCCTGTCTCCTGACTTCACCTGTTTTTTTTTCCCCCTAACATTCTGATACCATTTTCTCAACCTCCATTAACACCATGACTTCCAACTTCCAGAAATTCGCTAAGAAGTCTGGTTTCTGTCAGAGTCATACTTTCTGATATAAAATTGAACTTGGACATCCACGAAACACACTAAAACTAGGAACATCTTTCTCTGCCCAATAAATGTCACCTGTGAAAATAGAGGTATGCAACACAATTACAGAATAATGAATGTCAGGAGCTGAATGGGGTGGCTGAGGACCTAAAGTCCCATTCCTTCTTTCCATTTTTTGTTCCTTCTTATGCAGCAGGAGAACCTGGAGCCCAGAAAACCTCAGTGACTTGTCTAAGATCTCACTGTAGACACTGAGCGGCAATACAAGTTGTAGCTGTCCACAGAACGAACCTGGAAAGAACTGTGGGTTTTCATCTTAAGGACAGGGAATATATATAAGCACTCCCTGTCATTTAGCTGGATAAATACATTAAATATATTTAGCTGGATTAAATACATTAAATGTTGCATTTGCTCCAGGAAGGGATTATTATTCTCCTTTGCAAAATAAAGAAATTGAGGGTGGGTAACTAATGAATATTAAGAAACTGTTACAAACGTTTTGTAAGGAGCTCTGTGTGGATTTAAATTCAGGTCTGTCTGAACTCCAAATCCTCTTTTTCTTCAAAATGCTATCAGAATCAGTTTCTGAAGATGAATGGCACATTTTCTCAATATTAGAAAAGAATGAGGCCTTATCCAATTTTTATTATAGCTTCAATATAATAAACATTTTTTTCATTGTATTTAATTCTCTAATTCAACCAATTTATTGATCATGGGTCACAGAGGTTAATAAAACAATTCTTCACCTAAAGAAATTGATGACATCAATGAGAAAAGATACAGAAATAATAAGTACAGTAGCTTAGCCTAACTTTGGAGTCTGAATTCCTTTGGCTCTCTGGAATTATGTCAGATTTCAACGCAATGTATGATAATTATTCTTTGTAATTAAGGAGTGTATGCATATGGCAGTTTTTAAATTTATTTACAACAGTTTCCTTATTTATTCCTAATGAGGACCACTGTCATACAGCATGAGTTTTTCAATTCTAAGAGCTATCGACAGCCTGCCTATCTTTGTTGCTTAGGAAACGTGTGGCTTTGAGCAAATAATCTGGAAACCATGGGCCTCAGCTTCCTGAGTCAGTTAGAAATGTTGGGCCTCCGTTTCCTCTGGAATTAATTGTGCATCACTTGAGAAAATACTAGTTCTGTTGAGTGAATAGGTGAAATGATCCAAATGCAACTGGAGAACTCTTAAATTGCAAAGGAGAACTTTATTGATTTATTTTAAAAATGTTTCATCAATTTACTTTAAAAGGTTATAGATAGAAGCGAGGACAAACCACTAACCATAACACATATGAGTTCTTGGGGGAAAAAAAATGCTACGACAGAATCATTCTTTTTCTCCAAAATGGTATTTGGAAGAGACAAATCAGAGCCGAATTTCTCTAGACTTTTGTTGTTGCTGTCAGTGGGGATGGTGGAAATATAAGACACAAGAATTATAAAGAACATAGTCCAAACAGGTGAGTTTTCGGGATGCACATCAAAGCAGGAGTGTTTGGAAAGGGTGAAGAGGCAAGCTGAACAGGATGGGTGAACACATTCCTCTTCTCTTTCTCCATTCCTTCCTGGGCCTCCAAGGACTTGAATAGATGTCCCCAGCTCTGCCTCGTGGGTTCCCAGCAGCTCCCGGCCCCTCTGTCCGGCAGTCTTCCCTGTCTACCTTTCCTCCACTTTGCTCAGTTTTGTCTGCACAGCCTGATGACATGTCGTGCTACTGACCTCAGGTCAATCAGGAGTTATGCTTTTTTCACCTTCCACCCTTTCTAAAATAAACATAGAAATTGATACCTAGAGAGATTGTTTTTTCCTTCAAAGCACTTAACACGACACAGAGTAATAGAATTACTCATATTTCCTTAGTACTTGTCTTAGCCCCGAGGCTGCCAGGATGATGAAGGCAAAGCCAAATGTATGTGTCTTTCCCTCCATGTCCAGCTTGTCAAATCTTCTTCCTCACAGCAAATACTTGTTAAATCGGTGGACGCATGGAGTGCTTTAATGAAGACTACTAGGTGTTTCAGTCTTACAATAAAACATCCTCAAATGTCCACTATGCCTTCTAATGAAATTACTAATGCAGTAACACGGAGAGTCAGAGAACTGGGGAAAAGGCATTTCTCATAGAAATTGGATACTGTGCTCTATTTTTCTGATGTCTCCTGCTATAGTGTCTTATTAAATTATTTTTATAAACCTCAGGCTGGGGTAATTATTTGAGTGGTACTTTTTTTTGACAAATGAATCATTATCAATCAGTAATATTGGGGGACATCGGTTGGGTTCATGTTTAGTGCATGAGAAGTATCAGGATTATTAAGGAGTCTCAGAGAGACTCTCCAAATGGATGAGTGAGGCATCGGGTGACATGGCTGCCTCAGAGCCTCTCACCTGGCTCTCCTGGCTCTGAATGCAGGTTCTGAAGGTCCCGTGGGCATTTGCCAAGACTCAGCACGTCATGCTCCCCTCTCAGCGGAGTGCCTGGTACAGTCTGCCTGAGTCACCTCCCCACCCTTCCTCACTTGGCTACTTTCCCTGCGCTGCAGTCACGCTTGCCAGAATCCCACCGCCCCCAACACACCTTTGCTTCCTACTGGTTTCTGTGCCTCCTCAGGGCCGGGAGCTCATCTCTGTTCACCCCTTTACCCCTAGGCCAGTCCAAGGCCTCACGGGTTGGGACCCTGTACACTGAAAGTTCTCAAATAGCTGAGTTATTTACTCCTGTACGACCCACATAAATAACAGCTGGCAAAGCTGAACACTTGTTGGAATGGCTCTAGTTTGCAACCATGTCCCTAAGCAGGGCTCTCCTGTGCTGTGTGGGCTGCTGTCAGTGAGTCAAGTAAGAGGAGGAGCATTCACCATTGACTGACCCTCCTTCCAGCCTATGTGTTCTGGGCACCGTGTGAGCGCAAGAGCATTTTTTCTGGCTTAATTGGAACTAACTGTCCTTGAGCCCCAAGCCTCTGCAGCTGGGTGAGCATTCTAGGCAAGAACTTGTTTCTTTGCCTAAGTTTCTTTGCCTGCGCTCACTTTTTTCATTCTTTCGGGTGGGTGGCCGAGAGGGAGCAGACTGGAGTTTATGGGAGGGAGGTGGCACGCTGCCGCTGCCTTATGATTTAATGGCCTTTCATTTATACTTCTGTTGCTTCTCATCGGAACTTGATAGCACAGTCTTGAGAAGGGAGACAGGCACTGATAAACTACTCCCTCCCCTATTTTTTTTGTCTTTTTTTCAATGAGTATAAAGTCTACCAGGAAGTTTACCAGCTAAGGTAAGGTATACTTGGCAAGCAAATAAAGATGGTGGCCTAGAATAATAACTAGTACTATTCTCTTTTTTTTTTGGTGCTGGGAATCTAAACTTGGGGTGCTTTACCATTTACCTATATCCCCTATAATTTTTTCTTTTTTTTTTTTAAATTGAGACAGAGTTTTGCTAATTTGCAAAGGCTGGACTTGAACTTGTGATCCTCCAGCCTCAGCCTCTTGAGTTGCTGGGATTATGGACCTGTACCACCATGCCTGGCAAAAGTTGGTTAGTACTATTCTAATTCTGGTGCTACAACAGTGACCAAGATAGCACAGAGCTTATTCTTATAGTTTGTGTAACTTAGGATACTTTGTGAAAATGTCTACAATTTATTGTTTCAGTTTATATCTTAGATACTCTTTGTATCCTTTATTGTCTCTGCTTTTAATTCTTAACCAGTACTAATTTTTTATATTTTCATCATATGGGGGTGTTTCTAATAAAGTGGATCTGTTCTCAGTCTCGGGGGTGAATCAGGAGTATACCTGTTCTGTCATGTTGACCTGATCATCCTGGTGACTGGCTGGGTTGAATGTGACATGTTACCCAGTGATAGCTAATGGCTCACCAAGAACAATGTGCTGGGAGGGTCTAGGAAGGGTTGCCTCATTCTCAAAGTGGAGCACAAGATGTGATTACTTGCTCTTTTTCATCTAGACATGTGGAATAGGGAGCTGGGATGGCCATCCCGGGCCAATGCAAACAAGACACACTGAAGATGCCAGAGAAAGAAATCTACATTCTGTGATGACACTTGACTTCTAACTTTGTTCACTTAAGAGGCTCCTCTACGGCCAGCTTCTTATTTTTTGATAATATATCATTTCTCCCATTTTTTTGGCAGGGCTTCTTGCTGTCTCAGCCATAACTGGCCTCCATGATGGAATTGTCACGGAGGTCAGGCTGTATCATGCCCAGGGAGTGCAATCCAAAGGCCAGAAGCCTATCCATGACCACAGAGTAAAACGATCTGACTTTGTGGGTCTCATGATCACTCTCACTTTACTCAACTCTGCTTTTGTGGCTGATAAGTAACCTTAGTTCATATGGCAATAGAGGGGTCAAGTGTGCTTAACAAATGTATGTACAAAGCAAGACCTAAGGCAGATGTGCCCACAGACAACAGGTTGACAGCTCCTGCCATAGTGGAGAGCCCATGGCTTCTGGAATTACACTAGAGCTTCCTGAAGCACATCTCATTATTCTGGTTGTGTTTTACAGTACATACTTCAGCATTTGGATTGAGTATATTTAGTCATTTATACAACCCAGTTTTCTCATTAGCACACTATATCCATGAAAAGAAAGGTCTTGGTCTTATATAACCACCTAAAATAGTGCTCAAAAACTTAATAAAAGTATGTGTCCTTAAGATTCTTGGCTATTGTCATTGTTGTAAGGGGAGAGAAACTTCATCTCATACGCAGCCCCTGGGTTTATTAATAGAAACTTTCCTACAAAAGTGGAGGCATGCAGGTTCACACATAGCAGGGATAATACAGTCTCCAGCAGCCAAAGCCCTGGATCACTCAGAGTCTCCGTCTGACACCCAGGTAAAGGCTGCGGAGGTCGACACTAACTGCAGTGCATCAGCACAGGTATAAATGCATAGGTAGAGCTATTCACAGACCACAACTTGTCTCCTAGACAGTAATAAACTCTGGGATAGCAGGGAGAATTTTATGAATAATGTATCACACATATTGTCTTGAAAACACCTACCTGAAATTCAGGAAAGTCCTGCTTGAGTTCAGTGTATTAACTTATTCAGTAATGGGTCAGTACACTTAATTAACTTAAACACAGAAAGGTGCCTTCAGAGGACGGAGCCCTTAATTGAGCACCTGCTGTAGCCCAGATGTCTACTTAGGGACATTTTAAGCTTGCAAAAGCCTCCTTCTGAGGCATGCTTGCAGTAGCATTTTGCTCATGGAGAGATGGAATCTCAGAAAAGTGAATTCGTTGACATGCAGGGCTTGGGGTACAGCTGCCATTCACACAGTGGCCTTTGTCTCCAAAGCGTGGACTCTTTTCAGAAGCACATACTTGGTAATCACCAAGCAAACTTCCCCAAAACTGGGTTTCAGGGAATGGCAGGCATTAAATAAAGCCTGTTTCTCATGCCCTTCTCCTTGTCTCTCTCTTCATGTGGGGGATTTTCCGCCCTTGGCCTGGCCAGTCCGTTTCCCCGGCTTCATTGGAAGGTTGACAGCACAGCCTTCAATGGGAGGCAGGCATTGATAAGCTTCTATTCTTTTTTGTTCTATGAGCTCAAAGGCTACTAGGAAGTTTAGTGGCTAAAACAAAACACACTTGGCAAAGTAAAAAAGAACTGATGGAAAATGTTTGTAGAGCAAAGAAAGGTCAATAGGTTCCAAGTACTAATTTTGGGTTGCACAACAAGTTTGTAATTCTAGCTATTTGTTCTATGCACAGAGCTAAAGAATCCAGAGGGTTCTACCTGCACCCATATAAGCAGAGGAGAAGACACTCTGGCTCACTCAGATTCGGGCACTAGATTAAAATTCAACTCACATGAAATCCTCCCCACTCTCCTACCCCATGTGTTCCTCCTGAGATGAGCTATCTCTGATCTCATCAGATGCTCGCCCATCACTTGGACACTGGGTCCCGTTTGATTTTTCTGTGTAAGGCATTTTGCTTTGTTGCTTTTCTCTGAAATTATCTCCAGTATTCTTTCATTAGAATTGATTTTTCCTTAATGATTTAGTAACATGTTCTAATCTTTCCCCAGATTAAAAAGTTATATACTCCCAAGACTTGCATTGCCACTCAGAACTTTCTCCACGGCTGCCCTATGTCTCTGCTTTGTCTGGTTGCAAACTTATTTGCTGAATTTGATTTTTCCCTTCAGGTCTCTGTCTCTCCAACACCGCTGATGTCTAAAGCTCCTCTTGTAAAGGTCACTAACAATTTCCCTCTTGTCACATCCAAAGGTCATTTCTCCAGCTCTCTTTGAAGTCACCCTGCCAGCTGCTTCTCAGCAGTAGATAGCACATTGATCCGCCGGGTTTTAGAATATTCCTCACTTGGCTTCCAGGACCCCATGGCTCCAGCTTCTCCTCTTCCTTCTCCGTCTCCTTTGTTTGGCAAGAAGACAACCCCAACCCTCCCTTGAAGCAGTACGGTCTGCAGAACTTGTGGCCAGCTCTCCTTGCCACTTGGAGTTTCTCCCTTGGGGACCCCATCCGTGCTGAGAGCTCAACAGATGGAATATGTGACAGTGACTTGAACTGTGACTTCTTCCTTGGGCTCCACGTTCAACCCTTCCCCATTCACTTCTAGGTCCAGGTTACATATACCATGGCTGAAAGAAAGTTCTTGATCCTTATGTTTCAAAATCCTTCCTCTAATTTCCCTCATCTTGGAAAATGCCAACATGGCTCATTCAGATACTCATATTGTTCTTGCATTATATTGTCAATTGATTTATAGGTTTTGTCAGTTAAATCTTCAGAATATATCCCAGATCTGGCCACCTTTCACCACCCCTTTTGCTCCCACCCTTGCCCAAGCCTTTATTCCCTCTCCATAGCAGAAAGAGCCTCCCACTGGCTTCCCACATGGATACTACTCCCCTGCCTCCGTCACCTGGCCATTCACCCTGCAGTAGCCAGAGCCAGGGTCAGGATGAATCATGTCCCCCAAGCCCTGTTGGAGCAATTCTCCCCAGTGTCTCTCAGGACGTCACTGTGTTTACAGATAAGTCGTTTAATGAGATGAGAAATTAAAACGAGGTCTGGCATGAGCCTTCGTCATATGCAATTAGTGTCCCCATAGCAAGAGGTCGTGGGGTGAAGATGCACAGTGAAATTCTTCCTGAGGACATGGGAGGAGGCGGCCATCTACCAGCTGAGGAGAAGGGAACCCTGCTGGCGCCCTGATCCCACACCTGCAGCCTGCAGACATAGGGAAGCCGACCTCCGTGGTTTAAGCCTCCAGTCTGCGGTACACTGGCTTATGGCCCCAGCTCAAGAACACAGCAATCTGCAGAAAATGTAAGCCACAGTTTCACTCCTTTGGGTGAACTCCCCAGGGCCTTGCATTACCCTTATGGAGAATGCCCAGACTTTACCCTTTCCCAAGTCCTTTGTGCTCGGCCTCACCTGCTTCTAACGCAGCCTTGTTGGACTTTTTCCCTCATGTCTTCAGCTCTTCTTGTCCTTGGTTGTCCCTCCAATACCTCCACACTTTCCCAGCTCCAGGATCTGGGCATTTTACCTTGAATTCTCATGGCACTAACCTCCATAGAGCTCACTCCTGTGCCTCACTCTGAATTCCCATCCCAGCCACCATTTCTAGACCATGTCCCCCAGTGGGACCTGCTGTCTCCCCATATCATTTTACTCTGGCCTATGTTTCTCCATAAAACTTATCTCTACTTGGTTTATGTATGTGCTTACTTTTTCCTCCCTCCCTCCCAATGGGAGGTAGAATCTATATGAAAAGGAATGCTTGTCGGCTTATCTATTATTTCCCTTTATGGAAGCTCTTATATAATTGTGTCTAGTATCTCACCAGTGCCTACAATGAGGCCTGGCATACAGAAGGCACATAATAAATATGAGATGAATTAACAAATTCTTCTGTGCTTAGTCCTGGCTCTCTTGTGAACTTTCTCAGTTGTTCCCATAATTGTCCTACAGTGCTACTAGTTAACTTTTATTACTCACTCACTGATACCAGGCATTGTGTTGGGGCTTCAACCAATGTTGCCTGATATACACTGTGGACTTCTTACTCCAGGAAGAAATTACACTCCCCTGATTAAAGGAGTTGAGGATGGCAGCTGTTCCTTCTACTTTCACGCTGACAGGAGGACAGGTTGGGGCAGGTGGCTGCCTGGGCTTGTACTTTGGGCTCTGTACACTGCACAGACATTTTTAGTTCCTGCTCTGCTCAGGGAGGGCCACTGGTTCTCCACTGGTCACCCACTGCCTCGTCTGAGCCTGGGGTCTTTACACTGGTAGAAAACTGGAGGCTGTTACCAGGGTCTTTTCCAGTGAGGCACCTGGGAGAGCTGAGGGCCAGGCCTTGGGTGATGGATGCCTCCTTTTCTACAAATAACTTGGCGGCAAGTGCAGATGGCAGTGTAGGAGGGGCTTCTGGCCCATTTGCTTAAATGTGCCCCCTGATTTCACATCAATCCTATTAATTAGATGTATTTCTAATTCTCCTGGTGACAGTGACAGATATCAGTGGCTCCTGTTTCCTCCCTGACTTCCTTTATTTCTCCCTCCTCCACATACCCACCTGTGCTCATGCTACCTGAAAGTCTGTTCCAACAAATTAAGGTCCCTCAGGTCACTACGGCCTGTCTCGTCTCTGCCTCCTCACGGTTCCCTCACTTCCCCTCCTGGGCCTCCTCCTAGGTGCTATTTTTCCAGGAAACTTCTCTCACCCCAAGAATCTCTTTTTCTCGTAGCACATTGCATTTATACTGCCAATCATGACTCTCTTTTAGTTGCAAAAGCTAAATTCCCAATTCCAACTAGTTTGGGAGTTAGGTCATAGACTTTTACTGACTCCAGGCATTGCTGGATCTAGGGGCTCAAGTGAAAATATAAGCATTTCCCCCTCTTTCTCTCTCCTTTTCCCTATGTGTATTGGATCCTTTGTTTGAAACACTCTTTCAAGGTGGAAGGAAAGAGGGCAACTGACAGAACTAGATCTTCCTTATTTTTTTCCGTTTATAATCTTGGAGGAATCTTGGTATATCCAGGAGAAAATCAATATATACCTATATAAACTAAATATATTTTGGTCTCTGCTCTTTTTCTGTGAAAGCTGAAGTTAGGGGGTGGATCAGACCTATTCAAACTTTGTGGAAGGATGAAAGTTGCAAGAAATAAAAACTAGGCAGCAATATGCACCAGAATAAAATGCTCTTTTTATTTTTTGTGATTTTTTAATGTCTCCCTTCCTAACATGTCCTATGCCAGCTGTCCTGGGGACAGACACTGTCAGTGTTGCTTACTGCTTTCCTCCCAATGCCTAGCACACTGTCTGAGAAGCACTGGAAACGACCATTTCAGAAAAAAAAAATGGATTAATTTATTTCTGACCAGGTACCAAGTGTCTTCTAAAGATATTTCTAAGTCCCCTGTGTTGTGCAGAAGAAGTAGAAATGAGAACTCTAACCCTATCTTGATCAGATAAACTCTTACCACTCCACAATGAGGAAACTGAGGCTGGCCAGCATCTTGCCCAGCCTGGTCCATGCTCTTACAAGTAATTCAGCCTTTGTTTGCAATCAGCTCATGGGTTTTCTACAATAAAAAGATCTGGAGGAAACAATGACTACGGTAAAGTGTCACAAACCTTATAAGAGCCAGCTGGTCACATAAACATTATTTGAGGTAGAAAAATTGAGGGTCTCAGAGAAGATAAGTCCTCTGTCCAACCACTGGCACACTTCAATGTGGGCTTTGAATTGGGGTCTGCCGGTGCTGCCTGCCCTCCTTGAGTTTCACCCTTCCCCAGACATCTCCCCCTCCCATCCTGTTCCCTACAAATCAGTCACTGCATAAGGTCCCTTGCAGAAGTGTGTCCTGATGACAAGGAGGTCACCTCAGGAGGAGATGGAGAGTGGCCAACAGCCTCCAGCTCTCTGGAGGTGACTGGCAGTGTTGCACTGAATGTGGAATGAGTGTGTTAGGAGGGTCAGGAGGCCCATGACTGTGCCAGCAAGCATCAGCTTGCCAAGAGGCAGTGTGGGGGGCCTCCTGTCTCTTTTACCTGCAGGCCTTTGGTCAGCCGGAGGCCATCTCTGCCACAGTGCTGAGCAGAACCCTGGTGCTTTCTCAAAGTGAGCCACGGAAAGCATCCATGGAGGGCACCCCACGATTAAACCCTGGAAGGCCAGCAGCATTTACCACAGTCATACACCTGCCCAGTGAAGGAGCTGATTCAAAATAAGTTCTTTTCAACTCCAGAATCTTTGTCCTCGCACATGCACAAAGCACAGCAGTCTGAGATCTTGGGAAAGTGGCAACCACACCAACCTGGGCTGTTTACCTTGCTAAGTCAAACCCTGCATTTTGCCCTCCCGTGTGAAGCCTTGTTTGTGGGGTAGGGGCTGGGGAAGCAGGAATGTGGGCTGCTATTGTTCCTGCAGCAGTGTTAGGATATTTGTAGATATGATTCGCTGTGTTTGGAACAATGGGAGCTATTTTTCCATGAAGGGCCTAGGTGACCCTGCAGCCAGGGATTTCCTGACTCTCAGACCCAGTGGGTCTGGGCCATTCAGGCAAGCCCCAGGCGGCCCTGGAGCAGGGGGAAGGATGCTTGCAGAAGTGGATTCATGTCCTTCCAAGCAGGAATTGTGAAAGTGGAGGTGCCAAGATTAAGGTGAGGAGGACAAAGCCTACTTCCGTGCTCTGTGCATTTTCCATAAGGGCTTTGGCCTTCAGCACATTGGAATGAGTACACTGCCCCAAAACTGGACCTCAAGGGAGGGCTGGGCTTGGAGGGAGAGGGAGGAATTGAAAATCCAGTTCGTATAGAAGTAAAAATGCTATTGTTAGGCGAAACAGAATCTGCCCTTGGTCTATTTCCAGGAGAGACAGGATGTGTAGTGGAAGGTGTATTGAGCCCAGAGTTAGAAAAACACAAAGTTGCCTATTTCTGCTTCTGCCATGAATATTTTCTCTGAAATTCACCAATGGGAATAATGTGGAGGCAAAAATTCCAATCTTTCAGGCCCACAAGGATGACTGGACAGAAAAACAAGGGAGTGGACCTTGTCTCCTCAACCTGTGAATGGAAAACTCAGGATATCAGAACAGCAAGACTGACACCCTGGAATCAGAGGGAGCAACATCAGATGGTGTTTCACTTGGACAAGGCTGTGGGGTCTGAACTTCTACAGGAAGGTAGAGGGGAAGGGTGGGGCTCAGGAGGCAAGAAAATGCCAGCGTAATGGTGCAGCTTAGCGGACCACAGAAAGCAGTTGATGACAAAGTACTTAGTAAGTTGTGTTAGGTGAGTTTCTACAGCACTTGCACCCAAGTCAGAGAATCCTCCTAAGTCATGTGCAGAGTTGTGAAGTTCTCAACATTGCCACAGGACCAGAAGGTCAAGTCCAGGTTTCTTAAGATATGAGTCACCGACTCTTCATCAAAGTCACTGCAGATGCTTGTTAACAGAAAACCTTGAAGCCTTTTCCAGCCCTACTGAATCAGAATCTTTTGACATGAAGCCAGGAGTTCACAGACTTATAAATTCCCTGGGCGGTTCCCATGTAAAATGCAGCAGAGAACCACTCTCTAAGTATGACTTATACGTTGGGAATTACCTTAGAAACTTGAAACATACTCATTTCTCTGTCTTACCCAAGAGATAAAGATTTAATTATTATTAAATAACTGGGGCTGGGCACTGGGAGACATAAAGTCTCCAGAGAACATTCCTATAACCAATACCTTTTGAGACCCACTAACCCAGGGACCACTTTTATTTATGACACTTAGGGTTGCCAGATAAAATACAAGGCATTCAATTGAATATGAATTTCAGGTAAACAGTGAATGCATTTTTTTCCCCACATGCATGTTGCACCTATAGTTTGGAACATGAGACTAAACACATTATTTGGTGAATCTGGCAAGCCTATACTTTGATGTCTTTAACTCCAAAGCCCACCTCCTTCTTACTATCCAAGGTGTGATTTCCTTTCATTTTGAAGGGGAGGTGAAACTTGAATATGGGCAACTCATTACTAAAGCATCACAAAGACATATCACAGTAAAATTAAATTAATATGGCTGTTCAGATGTTGCTGGAAACATGTAAAGTGGGAATATCTGGGTAAGTTGATAGCCTGCATTGGCTTTCTTTTTGCTGCTGTAACCAATTATCACAACTCAGTAGCTTACAACAATTCAATTTATTATTTTATATTTATGGGTCAAAAGTCCCACAGCAACACACTAAGATAAATCTAAACATTTAGAGGGTCTAGGGAAGACCTCGTTTCCTGTCCTTACAACTTTGAGAGGGCTTCCTGTGCTCCTTGGTCCATGAACCCTTTCTCTATCCTCAAAGATGGCAACGTCGCATCTGTCTATTTTTCTAGAGTTAATCTCCCTCTGACCACAGCCTGGAAAGGCTCTTCCCTTTAGGAATTAAGTTGGCCCTCCTGTATAATCTACAGTCATCCCCTCATCATAAGAGCTGAATTTCTTATATCTTCAAAGTCTCCATTATGGGTAGAAATACATAATCACAGGTTCCAAGGATTAGAACATCCACATCTTTGGCGGGTAGAGAGGGTTATTATCCTATTTCAACTAGGAAGTTTATTTTTTTTAAAATTAAGTAAAATAAGATTCTCTGAAAGCAGTGCATTCTTATACAGCATTATAAGTAACCTCTTGAAACATGCTATGCTACTCTCAAAAACTACTACTCCAGGATTTATTTTTCAGCAGAATTCGAGGGGAAAAATGGAAGTTGAAATTTCGCTATTGCTTTTAGTCAACAAATGTTGAGGGCTACTCTATTCTAAGCATCTCAGATGTCCACTCATTTCATCCTCATGTGATAGCACAAGGAATGAGGTGCCAGTGCTTCTCTGCCCAGAGTACATCTGAGAGGAGGTCAGCAAGAACGTATCAATTACCCAAGGTCACCAGGCCAAAAGTGTGGGGGGAAGGAAGGCTCCTACCACTATTTCAGTCATTGTGCCCTTGTGCCCATCTCACACCATGGCATTTGCTAAGAAAATGAATGGAGCTCTGTGTATGCTCAATGGTAGAAGAACACTTGTAAGTTTCTACAAGACTTAGTTTGAAAATAAGAAGCTCACTATCAAGAGCAGTTCTTTCCCCATTACCATCATTTTTATTCTTCATTAAAGATTCAGATGACACAAGGCTAAAAGATTTGCTGATGCGTGTCAATAGCTATTAATTTAAAAAAAGATATTCTTACTTACAGGCAATGAAATCTATATTCCTTTGCTTACTTACCTATTAACTTGATGAGACTTTTAAAATCAATGCATGATAATTGCACATAAATAGTGCTTTTTAAAAGCTGTATAGTAAGTTCCTTTACTATACAGTGACATTAAAGAATTGCTAGATCTTGGTTTAACCTAAATATTTCATTTACTTTAGGATTTAGGTGAGGATATCAACCTATCACCTGGTGGGATACCACAAATCTGTGTTCAACTAAGGCAGGGCCTGGGGCCCATGCTGCAGGGTAGAGGTTCCAGGTAACTGTGACTCTAGTAGAGATTATTAAGGCTGTTAGACCCTCCTTCGTTGAGGCCCATGTTATCTGAAAAGACAGTAAAACTCAAATCCAACATTAAAACAGTCTTTTCCATCAGAACAGCGCAGCAGAACTTTAGAGAAGGACTATGCCCTTCCCAGCACTTCTCATCCAAGAGCAGTGCATACCTCCAATGCCAGGTTACTTCTCTAGTTATTGCACTCTGTGCATTTATGCAGCCACTGAAAATCCCTTTGGAATAGATGTTTCAAATCCAATACATGCTCTTGGATGTCATAATCATTGGAAAGTAGCAGTGGGGAAAACAAAAAACTAAAGATGGGAAATCACACCCCTGAATCAGTGTCTCCTCCCCGAGATCGACTTCATCACAGAAGCACCTGGGATTCACACAGATGGAGGATACCCTGTCAGTTCTAAAGTTATAATTAAGACATTGTTTCTCTTTCTGCTTCCTGATTGTGGGAAGCCATTCCATCTGTCCCTGCAGATTCACTTTCAACCTGGTCTACCCCAGTGAGGGGTCCTGGGAGACTCTCCTGTGAAAATGGCATTGAATGAGTTTTTGTCCTCTGATTTTGCACTGGATTTGGCTAATGGATGCATCCGAAAGAAATGAGAGAGGTGGGGGTATTGATTATGGGGATCCCTGTCTGCCCAGTGCTGGGTTCATGTTGGCCAGGATGGTGTCTTGGAACAGGGTCTCTCCTTAGAAGAAGGGCACCTTCTTTTAAGCTCCATCTGTTTCTGGCTCCCCTCTGAAGTCTGACTTGAAGCATATACTCTATTGTAAGCTTATTCTCGGAGCAGAAAATTGAGTGGAAAAAAAAAGAGGAGGACTTTCTTCCTTCCTAGAATTTATAATACAGTAGAAGACAGAACATAAACAAGTGAAAATTAAAATATAACTGATGGTGACCAATGCTAGGAATAAAATCAACTCAAGGAATGGGGGTTAATGACCGCTGGAGAGAGGAAGGTTGTGACTATTTTTAAAAGGTGCTCAGGAAAGACATGAGCATGAGTGACATTACAGTAAAAACATGATAGAGGTGAAAAAGCAGCTATAAAGACATGGGAGGAAAGAGCCAGCCTGGTGGAAGGAGGAGAATAAGTAAAATCCAAAGTCAGCAGTATTCTTGGTGTATATTGGTGTATATTCTTGGACCAGTATTCTTGGACCACTTTTATAGAGAACCAGCTGTGAAGCCCTGGTGCTGAGAAATGGTGTGATCTAATATTCGCCTTTAAGAATCAGTCTTGCTTCTGTATACAAAGCCATCCTTGTCCATGTGTGGAACAGACACGCCAGGTGTTACTGCGAAAATCCCCCAAAGAGACCAGGGTGGCTTGTGTGTGGGAGGGGAGGTGGAGAAGGTGGATTGGAATTCCAATACATGAAGAAAGTGGTCCACAGCAGTTCTGCTGGATTGTATGTGAAGAGTGAAAGAAAAGGATCAGAATGGCCCTGAAGGTTTCAACCTGACCTACTAGAAAAATCAAGTTGCCAATAACTGAAATGCAGACATTTTTTGTCAGCACAGGTGGCATAAAGAATGAGAAATAGAAAACCAACTGCAGAAATGTCTTCTCAGCCTTCAAGTGGAGATGTCAAGCAGGCAGCTCATCAGAGAGCCTGGCTAGAGAGGGACACCCCTGAGTTCCTGGAACATGCATGATATATGAAACCCGGCTTCTGCGTCTTTCCCTCTGGAAAGAAAAAATAGGTGAAGTCCATGATCCCAGGCTTCTTAAGCAGTCCAAAGAATGAGGAAGAACAAAGTCAACTGCATAAGGAAGGAAACCAGGACAACAAGGTGACCCGAGAGTCAATTAAGGAAAATGACCATTAGAGGGAGAGATCTGGTGTCCAGGTCCCGTCCTGACAGTACAAACCAGATACAAGCATTAAGTTGGCAATAGGGAAGATGTGTGTGAGTGAGGAGGAGCCATATCTGTGGAGAAGTGGGGAAAAATGAGTTCAAGAGAAAACAGAAAAAAAGGATCTGGAGAGAGTGATGATAGATTATTCTCTGAAGAATTTTACTATGATTGGTGTACAAAAATACCAGAGTGATGAGTGGAGGTTAAAATGCAGAATTGAGTAAGGATTTTTTTTTAATGAAAAATATTTTATATATGATTTTAATCAAACTGATCCAGAATGAAAGAGGAAATTGATGATGCGGGAAAGAAATGGACTGATTGCTGGTTATGTTCTCAGGTAGACATTAACATTGGATGGTAGAGCGTTTGGCTCATTGAACTTGGTCCCAGGAAAATTACAGTTGAATTATTTAAAGCCTTCTCAGCAGATTAATGTAGGCCAATGATAAGAGATGATTCATATCCACTTTTGATGTATGTTAGAGTATTCATGAATATTTTTGCTGAGTGCAACAATGTATGCCTTCATTTGCCTAAGAGGATACAAGTAAAATATGCAGGTGCATGACTCAGTAGGATTAGGGAAATGATGGACTAGAAGACCTTGCTTGGGGTTTAAGGAGGTCATCAGATTAGAAACTTCCTTTTCAACTCTGAACTGCCATCCGCCTCTGTTTTTCTATTACTTAACTGAGCTCAGTTCTACAGTCACAAGTCTTATGGAGGCACTTTAGTTTTAAAGAACTTTGATATGATCTGCAGTTTAGTCTGTTCCAGGATACTCATTTCAATGTTTTCCTTATGTTATCAAAAAACATCTCATCTGTAGATCCTCCCATTCTCCTTTGACCTCCTACGTGCTTGTCCCTAATACTATCTATGTGTGGTGCTTGGAGATGAGCCACGCTCCAGGGTTGAGCTTCAGGGAACTCTCATCATCCTTTTCCTGGACACCCTACTCCCATCACCATGGCCTGATTGTGCATTCATTCTCTTGGTAGCATTTTGGGCTGAAAGCTCTTACTACTCATCTTGGAGTGACAGTCATATGTTGAAACATTACTGTAAGGTAATTGCCCACATTAACTCACCTCACACTCCTAAATACCTTGTGGAGTAAGCATAGTTAATAGCCTGTTACTGGGGAGGAAACTGAGACTCAGCAAGCCTAAGGACTGCGCCCAGATCCTACTGGTAGTAATCACCCACAATGTGCCAACATTGCACAGGTTCAGAAAGTTGGCTTTCACCATTGCCCAAGATGTCTCGAAAAGTTGACGATTGCTGCTCAGATGCAGACCGGGCAAGATGAGATATAAAATGTGGTTATGCAGTGTATGAGGGCATGGCTAATTCTGTTTGGCAGGATTAGTGATTCCAGAAACCCTCAAGGCCAGGAGCTTTCCTTGTCTCATTGGTGGATTTACTATTGTCTTAAGGAGCCTGAGAGCTGGACCAAATGAGGAAGCAGCCTGCTTAGAGGGCAGTGCTATTCCGTTACTCATTGCTTCCCTCCTGTACCCCAGACGACACCCTGGTGCCGATGAGGCACCTTCCTGCCTGCGGGTGTGTGTGAGAAACGGAACTCAAGAGCTACAAGTCTGTACCCATGGGAATAGTTTCGACCTCAGGTTTCTGCTGAAAAGTAAAGTTTTAAAATGGTATTTTGGGGGTGGAGGTTCCTAAATTGGTAGGTGAACTTGAGATTACTGCAAGCAGAACAAGGGAAAAAAACAGAGGCTGGCTCAAGGCAATGGTCACAGGATGCCCAAGTGAAAATGACTGGGCTGCATAGGATTTTAATAGAGTCCAGGAGATGGAGGATCATTGAAATTTTGCTCAAAAATGAACATGAAGTATTTGGAATTTAAAATAATAATAATAATAATTAATAATAGCTTTACCCAATAGATATCATAGTAGCAACTTCCCCTTAACCTATCTGTGACCTACAGTTTCATCTCCTCATTTTTCCTCATCATTAACTATGTCACTAGGGTTGCAGGGAAGCCTAAGGCGATGTTATAAATACCACGCAAACTACCCCCTGCACCACATTAGCTTTAGATGCAGAGCAACCTTTTGCTCTGAGACTTGGATACAGCTCAATATCAGCCTGTGGGTCTGAACATTTGGAGGTGGAAAGAGACCCCAGAGTGTTAAAGATGCTTACTGTGGAAACTTGAAAACAGGTGAAGGGTACACATCCCAGATGAAGGCTTGGGTACAAAGGGGACAAGCTAAATCACCTGGTAGGGTAACCCCAGATCTCAGCAGTTCAGCTTGCTCACAGGACACTGAGAAGGCAGGTGCTCAGAGAGAGAAGAGAGGGGAGCAGACAGGAAAGAGACTGATGAGTCCCTCAGAGTTTGTGGATAATGTCCTGGGTGTATCACAGCTTCTTTTCTTTTTAAAATGTCACAATAACAGACCTGAAAAGGATTCATCCCAGTAATAAATGGTAAATTCAAGCTGGAAAAGTGAACTGAACCGCCCAGAGTCACTGGGATGGTCAACAATACTTAGTACTTTTTCTGATTTAATGGCCTGAATGTTTTGCAGTGTACTCCTGGCAAGAGAAAGAGCCCACAGCCTTGGGATATAAAGCCAGTTCTTGAAACTCAAGCTGATCAACCCCTAGATGAGTCTTGGTTTCATGAGCCTAGATTCTTCACATTTTTGGCCAGGACGCTTCCACCCGCTTCTAGATCACCACCACTAGACATTCCAGAAAGGCCACCACGTTGGCCATCTGTGCTTTGGCTTACAGAAATGTCCTTCCCATGTCTAAGCTGATCAAAGTAAACTGTTATTTTAAAAACCACCTCTAAAATCACTTTGTCTTGGGTCTTTTTCAGATTCTGCAAGGCTGAGCTCACCTCTGTCCTCCCACAAATACTCTGTCCACACCCTCCTGCCTCACTCTCAGCCATGCTGCCTGCTGGTCCACAGCTCGGTCTCCATTGCATGGCCTTGAGGAATCCAGGAGTAACAACTAGAGCCAGGTTTCCCGATGGGCCAGAAACACCATCAGGAGGTCCTCACTTCCCCCATGAATACTTGCATGCTCAGTTTCCCCATCCTTAAGGTCAGGCCCAGAAGAAGTGACACATATCTAGTGCTCAGGATTGTACTTGGCAGAGTCCAGATGTGTGTTGCACACCAAGGGTGGCTCTTTTCCCCTTTATCTTCACCCTCCCTCCTTCTCATATTTTGTCTGACCCCAGGTCACTGTGCTCTCATGTGTCCCCTTCAAGCTATCCCAGAGCCTGGCAGAAAGGATCTCGTGCATGTTATCTGAACTGAGCCCCAATGTGCCACCAAAGGTTTTGCATCTGAAACTCGGTGGAATTTTATATCATTACAGGTCATTCGGGCTGTATCAGCCAGCTCCGTCTGCCCTAGCAAAGTCCCACAGACTGAGAGGCTGCAATAACAGAAATAGAGTTGTCTCATAGTTCTGGAGTCAGGACAGTCCTAGACCAAGGAAAAGACAAAGTCCACTCCTCCTGAGGCTTCACTTCTGGATCACAGACAGCTGTCTTCTCCCTGTGTCCTCACAGGATTGTCCCTCTGTGTGTGGCCGAGTCCTAATCTCCTCCTTATAAAGATCCCAGTCATTCTGGATTGAAGTGCACACTGGTTGTTACCTCATTTAAACTTTGTGGCTCCTTTAAAAGCCCTGTTTTCAATTGCAGTCAAGTTCGAAGGAACTGGGTCTTGAAACTTCACAGCATGAATCTCGGAGGACAGGGCTCAGCATACAGCACAGGCTTCTGTGAACACACTCAAAGTTGGAGCCCTGTGCTGGAGCAGCAGGGGCATGGGGGAGCTTCAGGGAGACTCAGAATTCCCCAGCTGCTCCGTCCACGTGGGGTTGGGGGGCTGCACACAAGACAGGGCGTGACTGCGGAGCTACAGATAAGGGAAATTCAGAAAACAAGGGGACACGGGTCCAACACAAGTAGAGACCCCGTAAAAGGCATCGTGGAGCCAAGGGAAGTAAGTTGTCCACCTGTCTTTCCAGGGACTCTGAGTGTGGTGGGGACAGTGGGCTCTGAACTCAGAGAAAAATAAATTCCCACTCCAGCTCCAGCACAGCTGGAAAGCAGCATCCTCTACCTTCCCGGGGCCTTTCCCTCTCATCTGTAAAGTGAATTCATGGTACAAGTTGCCCAGCAGGACCATGAAAGTCTAACATGAGGGTGCAAGGGAAGCCTTGGTGACAGCAATGGGCACACTCTCACTGCCCAACAAAGGAGAGTTAGGGTTGTGACTGATAATAAAATCATAGCTCTCTTTACATGATTAATTCCATTGTTATTATTTAGAGCTTGCCTGTCCCTGTCATGGGAAACCCCCACTTTTGCCATTGCTGTCCCTGCTGGTATGAAGGCTCTGTCAGGGAGCAGATGGGCCCAGATGTGGAGCACACACAGACCATCACAGAGCTTCAACTGCAGACCAGGTGAGACAGCACAGGTGTTAGCATGGCTGATTTCCAGGTGAAGGATTGTGGTGCCAGTAAGAGAAGTGACTTTCCAAGGGTCCCTAAGCTACTCTTGCTGAACTGGGATCCATTCTGATGTCCTAATGCCCTGCGTGGTGCATTGTCTTTGATATGCCTTATTTCCTGCACAGGACCATTCCTCCACCAGGTCATAGACCGTTCAGAGACTGTGTGATGTTAAGAATAATTCAGAATCCTAATTTGTAACTCTGGGTTATCATTTCTAAATCTGCCTTCCTGGGGAAGTTGTTCAATCTCTGTGATTCAATTTTTTCCTCTGCTGAAGGGAGATAACACTAGGACTTGGTTTGTGGGATTATTTGTGAGGTTGTACTTGGAGTTTTCTTGACATAATACCTGATGCTTGCCAAGTGTTTGTTGCTCATTCCCCAGTAAGTATTCAGACGTATCAGGCATGTTCAGCTGCTTCAGAGCAGGACAAGGAGCAGAGTGTCTTCATAGAGCCTAAGATGGGTAGAGAGTTATGAGGGGCACAGGGTGAGAAAATGGGACGTGCTCCTGCATCTGAGTTTCATCACTCAATGGCACTAACTGGTAGAAGACCATCTCCTTCTTGCCCTTCTGGACCTTTCTACTTCAGGGCCCAACACTGCACCTGATACATGGGGGCACTCACTACTCACAGCAGGCTGTGAGTCTATGAATGATGGAAGGCATGCATGTAGATAGGTCATGCCTTGGCGATAAAGTTCGTCCCGTCCTGTCCTGATGAAGGGGCTGGAGCAGAGCCCATTGCTGCTGGCAGTGCCCAGGGTGCAAAGACCCATGTGCTGCTGGGATCGGCCTGATGCTTACCTCTGCCCATTTGCAAGACTAGGGTAACTGGTGATGTCACATTGGTATCCATGTGGGAATCTTTAAATCTTTACACCAGGAAAAAATAGCACATGATGCTAATCAGGGATTCTTTCTTTCCTTCCCCTTGTTCAGCACTTACCAGCACTTTGCTGAGATGGGAACCTCACCCCTGTGTTCTCCCCTCCCCTGCCCTGGGGCTCCTCTGAGCTCTGTAGTAGTCATGTTCTCCTTTGAGACTTTGCCCAACTTGGGCGTTCTCTTTTCCCCTGATCCTCTTACTCTAGCTCTGAGGTTTCCCTTGATTTCCACCTGCACATGAGCTCTGTGGGCATAGGGTGAGAAAATGGCACATGAGCTGTATTATAAGGAAATTACAATTTTTGTTTTCCAAGAAACAAATTTACTGAGTGGTCTGAGGGCCTTGAATATGGTGTCTCACCCTGCTTGCAGCCTCTCAGTAGCATGTGAGAAGGTGATCCTTTGCCCTGAGTCTGTGGTGGGGGACTCAGGCCTCCTGTTGTGGTCACTGGAGGGTGTGGAAAAGGTCATACACATGGACCCCTTTAGATTTACAATCTGTGGCTAAAAACATTTTAAAGATTTCCCTTTAAACTTGTCATTGAAAATGACATAGCAGTATCAAGTAGATGAAATTATCTTTAGTGTTCACTTTTACTTGCCTATAGAATGAATAGGATGAAATTTCACAGATTTCTCTTTATTGAGACAGTTGGTTACTTGCCAAAACTATTGCCAATATCATTGAGAAAAGAATGAAATAATTTAATTTCTTTGAAAGAGAATGGAGTAGATGTATATTTAAACTTGAACCTGTCACTAATATCTGTGCAGCTTGGGCAAATGGACATCTCTCTCTCTATAACTTGTTTTCCTCATTCTGAAAATGGGGAAATAACCGTTAACCGCAGTATTGAATTCACAATAATGTTGGCAAAGCTTTGAGAGAGGTGCCTAGCAGAGAGAGGGTACTCATCTCTCTCTGTACCTGTCTGTATTTAAAAGATAGTTGGGTAAATATGAGGATTAGCAAGGTCCGAGATGGAGGTGGTTCGTATAGTTCTTCTTGGTGGAACAGATTGCAAATGACCTAATGATGGGATAAAAATCGCCGATGAGCCCCAGTTACATAATGCTACCTTCCCCCAGTTTGGGGCGCTGGAGCCCTGAGAGGTGCTGAGGCTTTGATGTGGGCACATGAGGGAAAGGTTATAGGAAATGAGGGTGTAGAACATTTTCCGGAAACCAAGGGCTTGAAAGAAGAAAATGCTGGCACTTTTTGATATAGGTCAAGCACAGATTTCAAGGATAATTAGAGTTCTATATTATATCCCAAAAGTCAGGGTGCTGCAAAACTGAAACTGTGCTAAGCACAAGTTTATTTGAGCAGTTATTATTTCAATTTAGTCTTTCAGAGCATGCTAAACCTGGACCCTCCTATGGAGATCATTTAAACACTGCTCAAGTGGCCTCCAGGGAACACTTTTGACACCGTGGGTGGGACTGCTTTTCCTTACTAAGGAGCATTCCTCACATCACAGGTCATGTCACATCCCTGGACTCACCCACCAAATGGGACTGTGAAAATCAGTGTGCCTGTCTGTGTTTCCGCACTCCCCATGGGAACAAATGAACACCCACAGAGGGATTAGATAACTTCATGCCCCTGATTTTTTAGATGGAGAAAGAAGATTCAGAAAAGTGACCTGCTCAAGCAGATATTTCTACTTGCTTCTCATCTTTGGACCAGGAGACTTCAAGTTCCACTGCTATGTCAAGAATTTTTAATCAAGTCCCTCATGAAACCCACTTTTTTTTTCCCCTTGAGAAACCAAAAGCTGTATTATAAGGAAATTACAATTTTTGTTTTCCAAGAAACAAGCTTCCTCATTTGGCCAATGAGGAACAGGGGAAGATGAGTCGGTGGATTCAATTAAGGCTCTGGACGATTCGTGACTTGAGGCTTGCTCCCCAGCAGCTCCCTAGTGCGGTTATTGTGCTAGCCTTGGGAGTGATGCTGGGAATGGCGAGAGGGACAGCGATTCTGTTCTGGAAGATGGCTTGGCAATAATCACACAATTGGGGTTGGGGCTAGAAAACATATTTTACAGAAAGGAGTTTAGTTGAATCCTGTTCTGATATCCAAAGACCTGAATGACAGAGCTGGGGATGGGCTTCCCTATTTTCCAATCAGGCAATTGCTGACATTAGCAATGATGATCTGGGTGGCTGTCATTTGTTGAGGCTGTCCATGTAGTGGGCACATTGCCTTTTCTTGTTTGTATATTCTGTAGCTCCATTTTCCAGAGGAGTACGTTGAGAGTTGAGAAGGTCAGTAGTTGTTCAAAGTCACAGATTATAACACCAGCAGAATTAGGATTCAAAGTACAGAAGTGTTTCTATGTGTTCCTCTCTGTGACACCTGCTGGGGATGCACAGGTGGACAAGAAAGGACCCTGCCAAAGACCCCGTCTTCTGGGGGAAGCTATTGTGAAGCAACCCCTTCACATTGGACGTACGGACTGGGAAATCAAAAGTATTGCTAGAATAGTTGTTGGTGGAAGTAATTTTAGAAAAGCTTCCCAGAGGGCTCCTGCATCAGTGTGGACTTGAAGAATGCATAGGAATCAGCCAGAGGAAGAAAGAATGAGGCCAATGAGGAACTGGGGCAAGGATGAAGTGAGAACTTTTGAGGATATGCAAAGAGTCAGAAACAAGAAACAAAGCTCCTTTGTGGAGCAACAGCTTTTAATGCTTAAAACATGAGCTACGTTGCATGAAGGGGCTTAGAGCTGTTTCCCCAACTCAGGTGGGTTCGTACAGATCCTTCTTGAATAAAGGCGATAGAAGCAGAAAAATTGAAGAGACTGAGCCAGGTTCCAGGGTTAGTGGATCCCTACAGGGTTCTGCTTTTCTTTCTTCCTAAATATCTGCAAGCTGGAGCACAGCAGAGGGTCAGAGGTCAGAGGTGGGAGGCAATTTAAATAGTGCATCCTTGTCTGGTAGTTTGCCCTGCCACTTTCTGTCCAGACATCTTCTGCCTTTATAAAATGTTTCTTTTATCTTCTCTCACTTCCAACCTTTTTCTGGCTACCTGTGTACATTCTTGAATATCTCCAGGTGTCTCTGCCCATCTGTCTTCCCATCAATGTTGAAGTCTGGGCTCTACCACTTTCTGAATGTCACTTAACTTGAGCCTCAGTTTCCTCCTGGGCAAAATGGGGCGTCTCCCTCATGGAAAGTGGAGACTAAATTTAAGACGTGTAAACCCTCTGCAAACTGTAATGGGCCAAATGAATACATTTTGTTATTGGTATTATAATCTAGAAGTCATAGTTAAGAATAATGATATAGCTTGGAGTTTCTAAATTTTGTGGCTTCCTGTGTGTAACTGGGAGAAAAAAAAATACTGCAATTTGCATTTAAATACAAGTCTAAATCCCTCCCAAAAGCAGTAATAGCCACCCCAAATGAATTATACATTTTCTAATTTTAAAAGGCTGTTTTATGGAAATGAGGTTATTTGTGCCGCATGGTATGTTCTTGTTGTATCAATGCAAATGCCAAAGGGTGTGATTTATCCAGCCTACAACACCAATGGGAGAAAAATGTAGGGACCTCATTTGCATCACATTTTAAACACTCTGTAAATATATTACCTGCAAGAGCCCCCCAGTGAGGGGGGAGAATTAGCCATGTGGGCACTTCATATTTTTTTTTTAGCTAAACTTGGTGACAATGATTTGCTTGAGTTATCCAGTGTGGAGTGTGTGGTAAATCCTGAAGTAATGCGACCTTATTTTCAAAAATTCAGGGAGAGCTGATTTGTGTGTCCAGCCCTGTATAATTTTATGAATGTGAGTCTTGCACTGTGGCTATCATCTCCATTCCCCAAATCTTGTGTGTAAATCCAACTGACACATTCCAATACATCCATTTGAAGAACATACTTTAATGAAAGCTGCCATGTTGGTTTTTGGAGTCAATGACAATGACCATCTCTTGCAGCCATGACAAGAAAAAATGGCTGTCATTCTGAAATACAGGTGGCTTTGAGGCCAGGAATAAATGCCTACAGAGTCTAACACTCCTCTTTGGCCTCTACTCACACATTCTCAGCGTACTTGGCTTGGGAAAGAAGGAAGGAGAGAAAGCAGAGCCCAAGAGGAAAGGTTTACTGAAATCTTTCTCATTATTCATTGAGGAATAATGAAATAATGCCTTTTCAGATGTAAAATAATTCCCAGGAAAGAAGAAAAGCCTACCCCCAAAATACAAAATGCTAATGATTTTCCCATGAAATATAGATACACAAATACTTTTTTTTTCCTTTCCAAAATGAAATAAAGAAAAACAGGAGAAAACAAAAACAATTTCCTGTGGGAACGAATTTAAAATATATTTTGTGTGACTGCTTGTGGAGATCATGCTGTCTCATGGGGTTTTACATTTTTTAAATAAAAATATTAAGAGACTGTGCTAGTGCATTTGAAGCACAGCAGATGAATGCCTCTCTTTCAAACGAAAAGAACCCTGGTGAGTCAAAGGAAAGAAAGTGTTTACTAGTAAAATTTATATCATAAAATGTATGAGATTTGTTTATTTAAAGACAATAAATGGAAACACAGAGGTAGTTCTAATAACCGTAAGAGTTAGAAATGAGCACCCCTTTGCACATATTTTGGTAAAATCTTCGACAGACAATGTGGCACCTATCTGTAGCTAAATGTTTTTTTTTAGTTCTTATACCAGATGTAAAACTTTGTATCTGTGTATCCAGGTGACTTGAAAAGAAAGGGTTTCCTAGATCTGCTAAGGAAAGGGAGCAGTGGTGTGGCAGGTGCCTCTGGAACCCAGAGGTGCTCACAGCAGGAAGGCACAGTAAGGGGCCTGCCCAGGAGTGTTTGCTCCATGGGAGCTGGCTGTAGCACAGATGCAGGAAATGAAAATTTAAAAAATGCTCTAAGAGGAGGCCAGGGTGCTTCTGAGAAGGTGAGGCTTCCTTAGTCAGCCTGGGGGCATGAGGGGTGTGCTCACTGACACATCCCAGATGCTGCAGTAGCCCTGGATGCTCACAGAGTGTGACCTGGCAAACAGCTGCTCTTGCACTCCCCCTTCAAGGCAGGTAGCCAGTAGTGGGCAGTGCACCCCAGGACCACCAGTGTGCCTTCCAATATCCTCTAAGTCCACAAGTGGCCATGCTTCTCCCTTCCTTGGGGACGTATCTGAGATGAGGTGACACATCATTTATCCTCCAAATTGAGACACTATGAGAGTGAAAGAAAGCGCTATTAATAAAACTAGGGCAATGCGCAAGAGCCAGAGCTGTTTTTAGCAAACCAGGATGCCGTCACCTTAGTGTGATGCCTTCAGTATCTCAAGAACCCTGTGCTCCTTCCATTTATACCCCACGATTCCACCATTTTTTGTGCCCAAATCCCTTCCCACCCATATGTTCTTCTAGGATTGTGTGTCCCAGGTGCCCACACGCTGCTAAGGATCTGCCATGGGGCTCCATCCATGGTGATTGAGCTGATGAGGCTCTTTCCTACCCTAGAAAAGGACACTGCCCTCCATCACTGCTCAAGTGTGTATTTTGAGCCTTGGCTGCAGTTTAATGTAAAAATGAAAATCACAATATTTCTGCTGTAAGAATAAATAAACTGTCAGGCCCAGTGCCCAGTTTCTAAAGTTGATGTTATGGCTACTAGGCCGCTCCTCTCCTCCTTCTCCTCTCCCTCCCTCCTCCTCTTTTTCCAAATCCTTGGCTTCTTCCTAATTTGCATTCTTATTCTTTTTGGTTTTCGGGGTACCGGGCATTGAACTCAGGGGCACTTGACCACTGAGCCACATCCCCAGCCCTATTTTGTATTTTATTTTAAAGACAAGGTCTCACTGAGTTGTTTAGTACCTCATCATTGCTGAGGCTGGCTTTGAACTCAGGATCTTCCTGCCTCAGCCTCCTAAGCCTCTGGGATTATAGGCATATGCCACTATACCCAGCTGTGCTCTTATTCTTATATTGTTAATGGCCATACTATGAATGATCTTACTTGGATATTATAATAATCATTGAGAAATCATATATATATATATATATATATATATATATATATATACTGCAATACTTGTAACTTGGTGTTTTCATGAACAACAAGTAGGTTTCCAACAGCCAAACACTTCCTTACCATATTTTGCCCCCTGTGGATCCTATATATCACCTGGATTGCCATTTTTATAATACTAGGTCAGAAATCAACTATTTAAGATATGGGAACCAGGGATGCTGCATAGGGACCAAGCACAGCTCAGAGAAAATCACACCTACACTGTCTTGCTTACCAGTTTCTTCCCTGAAATGTTATGATCATGAGATTGGTCAAATTTCTTGGTTCCAGGAGTCAGAATCTACCCCAGCTTGGTTAATATAAAGGTTCTTTATTAAGGGACACAGCTGATTCACCAAACTATGAAGGGAGAGATAGGAGTGGACTCTAGCTGAGCCTCTACAGAGCCTCAAGGAAGGGGCTGCACCTACCTGAACCAAGAACCAAGAAGCTTCCAATCAGGAACGTGCAGCTATACTACAGCAACTTGCTACAGAATGGGAGCATCCTTTTCTATCAAGGAGATGGAGACGTGCAGGACTGAATTATATCCCCCAAGCCCCCGTGCGGTGCACACACACACACACACACACACACACACACACACACACACACGAGGAAACTTTGAGGAATTAACTACAAAAGTAACAAGATCATCTACCACTCAGGTGCTCCATGACACTTGTTTTATCTTCTAACCCCTTTCATGCTGCAGAGCCTCATTTCAGAATCCTGCCCTGTTTGTCTTTCTCTCTCAGCTGTGCTTGAGCACCTCTTCAGCCTCAGTCCTGTGTCAGATGATACTTCCTGTCTTGGTATGGTCCTCCTGATGGAACTGTCTCTCCCTCCCTCCCTGCCTGTTTCTCTGTTTCTTCTCCTGCTCCCACTATCTCTCTCTCCCTCTCCATCTCTCTCTCTCTCTCTCTACCTTTATGGAATTTGACTCCATGTTACTGTACCAAGTGCATTTTGAATGAACAACTGGACCATCATGAAAGGCTCCCAGGCACCCTGGTCAGCGCTGGAGCCTCCCACCTGCCATTTCCCACTCCCCAGTGTCTTACTCTACCAGGAGTACACTCATTCTCTACCCTGGGTCCTTTGGAGGGGTCAGCTTTCATTCATCAATGTGCCCTTCCCACGGCCCCTGTGGACACATGCTAGAAACTGTCTAGGGGTGTCTCAAATTGCTTTTCACCACCAAAGCTTATTAACTCACATCTGCCAGCCCAGCAATTGAAGGCTACTTCTGGCTCCCTGAACGTCCACCACAGATTTTAATTCCTGCACAACCTCTCATTCCTTTGACTTCTGCTCTCAATTCACTTGCTGCCATTTCAAACTGAATTATGTCCCCCAAGCCCACAAACTCATATTGAAGCCCTGTCCCCCATTAGCTCAGAATATGACTCTGTTTGGAGACAGGGTCTTTTCAGTATGATTGAGTTAACCAGGGCCAAGGGGGACTCTGATCCAACATGGCTGGTGTCCACATGAGAGCCAATGTGGATACCCAGAGAGGAGTAGGAGGACGTACAAAGGAGAGCCCATGTGAGGACCCAGTGAGAAGACTGAAATCTGCAGACCAAGGAGGCCTCCAGAAGCCAACCTGAGCTCCCTGACACGGAGAGAAACTTTCTCTTGCTGAAGCTGTTGTGTGTGGTGCTTGGTTACAGCAGCCCTGACAGACTAATGGAAGCAGGTTCCCTTTAAGCCTAAGACTTGGTGGTGCTTCTCAGAAAGCTCCAAGCCCCTTTGACTCCTTTCTCCATCACAATTCATTTTTCATCACCTGTTTTTGCTTATTTACACATCTGTGTGTGAGCAGGCCACTCTAGATAGCTTAATATACTTTAACAAGGCCCCCCATGTGACCCACCCCAGACACAGATGTGCTCCTCATAGATGCGCTACACCCTGGTTTTAAACTCTGACACTGTCTCCCTCATGCACATTAAGGCAAATGAGCTTCTAGGCATCACTGAGGAGAAACTCAATGAACCTTACCCAGACACCCTATGCCTCCACCCAGCAATGCTGGTACTTTTATTTACTCAACTGGATTTTTCTTTCAAAGTATTTATTGCTTTTGTAATATACAGAATATTTTAATATAATTATTATGTCAACATTTTGTTATTTATCTTATCTTTTTAGGTATATAATGTTATGACCAATGTTAGATCTGGCATTCTAAGAATATGGAATAATACCTACATATAAAGGCCAACAATAGGTGTCTGTTGAATGACTGAATGATAAAATGTAAACCTCGGGTCCATGTCTTTCTCACAGAGCCAGGTGTT
Organism: Ictidomys tridecemlineatus; assembly: GCF_052094955.1. Classification (NCBI taxonomy): domain Eukaryota; kingdom Metazoa; phylum Chordata; class Mammalia; order Rodentia; family Sciuridae; genus Ictidomys; species Ictidomys tridecemlineatus. The sequence goes on from NC_135485.1 coordinate 7,231,034, forward strand.
TCTTATTTGTATTTTGTGAGTCTCTCTGTGCAAATTGATGTGGAAGAAGATGGCTAAGGGAATGTGAAGAAATTTTATGTTAGATTTCTTTGCCATGTTGAAGAAAATAAAGAATGTCTGCAATTATTTAAGTCTATTGGAAGGAGCTAATATTAAATAGTGGATGATTAATCAGATTTCTTTAGACTTGCCTATATTTGAGCAAAAAAATATTCTACTCCTTACAAATGGAATATTTCTTCCACTGAGACTGAACTAGCAGTAAACTAATTTATCTAGTTAGGAAAATGTCAGATTCGCAATATTATAATCTTATCATAAACAATCACTCTTCTTTCTTCCTTTCTCTCAAGAACACAATTCAGTTTATTTAGCTTAACTAAGATTTCTTTAAACAGTTTAAAAGAAAAGTAAAGTTCTTGAAATGTTAGCAAGATGACTAACAAACTGTCACAAGAAACCAGGAGAATGTGCACTTAACCATTTTCTGTCCCCACTTTCCTAGGATAGCACAGCAGAAAGTATGCATGTACACTTTACAAGGTAAATTATTATGTGGGTCGAAGTCCTCCTTTCTGCAGGGTAGTTGTAATAGTTGCAATCCTACCCCATCAAGGTCCTGGGTGGGATTAGCGAGACCACATATGTGAACCCCTGGTTTGCCATCTTGCACCTAATGAACGGTTAAAAGGCTACCAAATCCTACCTCTGGAGTTAGTGTCAAATTCATGTCATTCAGTTTAACTCTCATTGCTCATTGTGTCTCTCAGGAATATGAACTGCCTGCTCCCTTCCACCCAGGATGTCTCCCTTGGTGTTCTACAAATAGTCCGCACATTCATCATCCCAACCTTCACTTTCACCTTCACTATCCTTCCACCTGTATCTTTCTGTCAATGCAAAATCTTTCCTTGAGAACTGTACAAATGAAAAAAAAAAAAAAAAAAGAATCCTGTTGACATCCATTTGAGCAGAGCAGGAGAGAATGCTGTGGTCCTTTGGGAATGTCCGTCTCAGGCCTGGCATAGGTACTGAGACACTCTCTGCCAATCTTGGTGTTTGGGTCACCTTTTTCCCTGCCCGGACCAAAAAATCTGACAAGAACAATCAGAGAAGGATTTTGTGGTTCATGTTTTCAGAGGTCTCAGTCCAGAGGTGGCCAGCTCCATTGATCTGGGCCGCAGGGGCAGCAAAACATCATGGCACAGGGATGTGGTAGAAGGGAACGGCTCAGGACATCACAACAGGAAGAAGGAAGAGAAGGACTCCACATACCACATACAAAATAGATGCCTCAGAGGCATGACCCCAACAATGACCCACCCTCCAGCCACATTCTGCCTGCCCAGTCACTGCCCAGTTAGTCTCTGTCAGGGGACTGATTCACTGATTGTGTTAAGAATTTCACAACCCAATCATTTATAACTTTCTTTGCACTGTCACACCTGAGCTTTGGGGGGCCTCCTCACATCTAAACTATAACACCTGGCCACCTTGGAGGAGGAGGAGGTAAATGCAAAGGGAAGGAGGAGAGGTTATAAAAAAAATGTCACTTCACAACTACGAAAACTCAAACAAGAACACTGTATTTAAAATTGTGAGAGATCCATGACTGATTTGATTATAGGCAAGACTCTGTTGAGAAGACATTGATTAGGCATTGGGAGGAGCGGGGAGATAGATTTATGAAGCCTGTGGATTTCAGATGAAGAAGATGGTGTTAGCCGAAAATAGGAAAGTCCATTTTTAAATTGCTCTGTGAATGGAATGAGAAAATGCAGAAAGGCTCATCTTTTACTTAAGACAGTCTATAAAAGCTAAGATGGCAAGGAATGGCTATTGATAAAATTAATGAGCTCTGTCTCCTCTGTCCCTTAGCTCTTCCACTCAGACAAGGAACCTTATGTGTCCCAGGGAACGGGCACCTCAGGAACAAGAAGAGAGTCTTTGACCTTGTCAAAAAGCATTTCTGTCTGAACCAAGACACAGCTATTTATCTTGTGAGATAATTCCTATTCAGGGTGTGAACATTTCTGTCTTTGTGAATTTTGGTGACTACATCCTTTCAAAGACAACTCCCCAAAGATGTCATTCTCTAACTGAGAAAGAGTTGTTTTCACACATAGAGCAGTTACGTTCTGAGACTGTCTAGAGGAGTTTAAATAAATCCTCTTGACAAGAGTCTCAGGATCCTCTGTCAATTAAAATGATGACCTGCCCTCTGAAACCCAGAGGCTCGTAAACAAGGATTTGGTGTATTTTAATCTAACAAAAGATTTGCTATAATTTCTCAATGTAAAAGTCAACTTACCTGGACTCTAGAATGTAATAATAGTAATAATTCTTTCTCACTTCACACTGCAGTTTGTATCTCAATATTTAGCAGCATACCCTAGCATATATTATCACATTAGCATACATATTTTGACACACAGTACTTTTTATGTTTTAAAAAAATAAAATGAAAGACAATTCCCATGATATTTGAGTTATTATTCTTATTTTATAAACGATGGTCAGATTTTGAAGTTGTTTAAGTTTTGTCTCCAGCAGTGGATATAAACCTGGCATCACAAGTTGATTATCCCTTACGTGAAATGTTTTGGAAGTGTTATCAGAAGGATTTTGGATTTTAATAATGGGAAATCTTGGGGGCAGGACCCAAATGTACACATGAAAGTCATTTTACCTTATGTACATACCAAGAAGGTAATTTTATGATGATTTCAATGCATTTACATTTTACGTGCTGCCCATCAACTTAAATCAGGTGTGGAATTTTCTACTTGCAGCATTCCGTAAGGAATCAAAAACTTTTAGATTTCGGAGCATTTCTGATTTTGGATTTCCAGATTAGGATTCTTCTATTTTGTACTTTAACCTTGTTTTGTTTCTTATTTTGTAGTTTGGAAAAATATTGTTTATTCACTATCCTCAGCACAGGTATTAAGGTCATCGTTTTTTCTTTTTAAGAAAGTCTTCTTTATGATGAAGAGGATCTTGAATTCTCTATCTTCCCAAGTCTTATTCATATCCCAAGAACATGGTGACTGACGCTCTGATCAATTGTTGTGACCAGCTCAGAGGAATGCTGCTCCTCCTCAGGACTCCTCAAGACCCTGTGGGAGGAGTTGTCCCCTCCTGGTGTGGGTGGTAACTTATACATGCAAATCCCAGAGAGGGCTGTGTCCCCTGTGAGGGGTTCACTTGTTTTCCCTCAAAATTCTTATGCTGAAGGCCTCATGGGGTACCTCAGAACACGGCCCATTGGGAAGCAAGGTCATTGCAGATGTAAACAGATGAAGTAGTCTGGAATGGGAAGGGCCTCATCCAGCATGACAGGTGTCCCTAAAAAATCTAGGAATTTGGACCCAGCCATGCACATGGTAAGAACACCACCTGAACATGAAGGCAGAGGTCAGGTCTATGAGTCCAGAAAACATTGCCAGCAACCACCCAGAGTTTGGAGAGAGGGATGGGACAGATACTTCTCTCCAGCCTCAGGAGGGACTCATCTGTCAACATCTTGATGGTGGATTTTGAAACTTCCCAATGGTGGAATAATCCATTTTTGTTACTTAATCTACTTGTTTGTGGATCTTTGGGATAGCACTTCTCGAAACAAGGACTTGCTAATTAGTCTTGGTATTATATTTGGACTTAGGAAAACAAAATATTGTAATGAAACCTGTGTGATAAGAAAGTCAGAGGTACATGTGATCTTTAGTCTCAAAGACTTAATGTTGTCACCTTAAATTCACATTTGTAACGATACCTCCTTGGTTTACTTTCTGTGAGAAAAGACATTTAAGGTATAAAGCATCTGACAAATGTTAGCTATGAATATTTTTGTAGAGAGCCAATGAATCTATGCTGATGGGCTGAATAAAGTGAAATTAAATTTGCCTCCTGGGAAAATCATTAATAATGAGCAAGAGATCACAGATCCTGAGAACTCACTTTTTCAATTCAATGAAAATATACTCAAGCAGAGTATGCCGAAGGACTTAGAGGCCACTTTGTCTGGATCACGTGATCTAAACTGTCACACTCCAGATGTGGTCCCTGAATCAACAGCCAGTGTCACTGGTGTCACAAGGTAGGGCACCTGCTGGATATGCAGTAATCTAGGCCCACCCCAAACTTGTTGAATCCCAGTCTGCATCTAGTGTAATCCCCAGGTGATTGCTATGCATGTTAAAGTTTGAGAAGAGCTCTTGTAAAATGTGTCTCATAGTAGCTCATATTAGCTGCAATGTCTAAGAAATGTAGTCACTTAGAAACATTCTTTGCAACCAGTCATAAGCAATACTGGAATAAGCCCAGGCATTAGAATTTGATGGAACTGAATTTTAATCCTGTATCCTCCCTGCAGTCACTTAACATGGTAAAACCTCCATAAGATGATGTGCTTTCTTAAGCTTCCCTTCTGGCCTGTGTTAAGTGGGCATTCCTATTGAACTTGCGTGGTTCTGGCAGGGTGAGAGATGATTGCCATAAATCAACAGGCCTAAATCAAGTACTCAAAACCTATCTATTGCAGTCTGCCTTTGTGACAACTGCCATTGTCATGGTGCTCCATTTCTGATATATCAGTTGTTGTACCAAAAGAAATCAAGGGTTTTTTTCCATGTGGGTCAGCGATCTCAAAGGAAGCCCAGGAATTTTATATTGTCTGTGTTTCCTCCTTGGAGGGGGCTTGTGAGCGGAAGAGCTAGCAGGAGCTGGGGCTCATGGGGACTGCCAACATCGCGGAGAGGGGGCTTCTGAGTTTCTCGGTAGCGCCAGCCTTTCCCTGGAGAGGTGTAACCATCCTGAACCTGGCCCGTGTTGCCCAACACCTCTTGAGTCTCAAGGCTGCGACCAAGACAGGGAAGGCAGCAGCATCAGAGCTCCTGCGGGAGGCCCTCCGCAGCGCAGCCGGCTCAGGCGTCCCCAGCAGAAGCGCTTCCCCCCTGCGCAGGCGGTTTTCACTTGCTCTCCGTATTTTGATCTTTTGAGCTTCTTTTCAATGCCAACAAAAGTGGAGACATTCTTGTGGGGAAAGCGATGAGAGCCGGGTAATGAGCTGTGCAGGAGGCTGAGTCGCGGGCTAAGCTCGGGGGAAACACTGTTCACCAGACTCCGCGCTGCGCCCTGCCTGCTGCGGGAAGTGTTGATATTTTGCTTTGTGCTGAATTCCTGGAGCCACCGCCCACGCCAAGAAAGCTTTTGGGGAGTTTGTTGCAGGTTTTGTGAAACCGGCCTGGAGCTCCTCCAGGTGGCCCCCTGTGCGTGTGAGCGCTTCCCCTGAATCTGCTCCTGCGCCTTCCTTCCCCAGCCCCTCCAGAGGCCCCAGGGTGTGCGCAGGAGAGAGGCAGGTGGCTTCCTGCTAGAGGAAGCACTGTGGGGCAAGGGTGGCCAGCAAGGGTCCCCTGCTCAGCGCACTGCAGGGCAGCTCACACCTGCCCTGCCTCCAGCCCCGCTGCTTGGCCGCCCACCTTCCCACTGTTTGCACTTTGGGGTTTCTCTGAGAACCCAGAGCCATTCTCCACTGCATTCCACTTTATTTGTTTGTTTGTTTGTTTGTTTGGTGGGGTGAGATGCCAGGGGCAACTAAGTCACATCTCCCATCCTTTTTTTTTTTGTATTTTATTTAGAGACAGGGTTTCACTGAGTTGCTTAGTGCCTCGCATTTGCTGAGGCTGGTTTTGAACTTGCCATCCTCCTGCCTCAGCCTCCTGAGCCACGAGGATTGTAGGTGTGCTCCACCTTGAGGGGCTCATTACGTTTTTAATATTTGCCTATTCTCTATTTTTTTCCTTTTTCAACTGACAGGACAGTAATCTCTAGATTCATTGAATGTCATATAATTGTATTTATATATAAAATGAAACACAAAGACTCTTTCCTTATCTATATATCACATAAATATATATGCTCCTTTGTATTCAAATATACATTTGAATCTGTACAAATAATAAAATTATATAAGCATACATATAATTATATGTATTCTTATAATATATAAATATTAAGTATTTAGTCACATTTGTATCTGTTATACAAATGTATCATTTACTTGTATATTGTAGGATAAAATGTAAAGCAACTGAAAACAATACATGGTAAATACTCGCTTCTTTCTACCCTACTTTTTAAAAGATGTTCTAGTAAATTCCTCACATCAGGCACATATTATCCTCATTTTTTTTTTTTTTTTTAGGGAAAGGTCAGATATGGAAAAACTAACTGAAATAAGAAGGAGGTCCACCACATTGGCCTGCTGAAGTCACCAAGCAGGTATATCCTTCAGAGAGAGATGGTCCCCCGCCATGTTGCAATGTTCTTTGCTAATTTAGAATTAAACTCAGATGCATTGTGGAACATGTACTAAGGCTGGCAAGACTACTGAAAATAATGCATCAATATAATGTGGGTGGAGAATAAAGAGAATTAAGGCTAAGTGGACAGATGTGTGATACAGCAAGTGTCACCACATGCAAATGGTAGACTTTCAAAATATGAGGAAAGAATGAGGGTGATCCTATGTAGTTCTTTTAGCTTTGCTATGTTTAAAACTTTCATAACCAAATATTGGAAATAATTGAGTTCATGGATATATTTAATGCTTATTTATATATTACAGAACACATATAATTACACATGTATTTATAATTTTATGTTTAGAATACAATTATAAAATATGAACAATATAGAATAGTTGTATGTATTCATATGTCTATTTCAATATATAGAAAAATATTTGTGTTATATAGAGATAATAAATGAGTCTTTACGGCTCATGTATATATAAATGCAATTACCCGTGCGATTTTGGGAGCTAGTTGTTGTCCTCCTTTCCTTCTTGAGGAAATGAAGGCTGGAGTAAATGGGGTGTGTGGCAGGAAGGCTGATGAGTCTACTGTCCCAGAGTGGCCAGGTGGAAGGGTTCATCTTTTGACTTCAGTGTACCACCCAAGGTCCAAAGTGCTTGGATCCCTGAAGTGGAACAAGCTCAGGCTTTGGAGCTGACTGAGGCTGAATCCCACCTTTCCCCCTTCCCTGTGATCTTCAAGAACTGTGAGGCTCTCTGAGCTTCAGAATTCTCCTGTATCAGAGGCCATGACCATGCCTATCTCAGAAGGTTGTTGTGAACGCTAAATTAAAATAATATATATAGCAACATAAATCACATGTGACATCACCACTCTGAGAATGTGTCAGTTCCATCCATTCTCAGAGCGAAAGTTAACTCAGGCAAGGAGGAAGAAATGAAGGCAATTTAGGAAAAAAAAAAATTAGACTAAAATGCTAATGTTCTTGGGTTTTGTATTTTTAAAGCAAATGTTGACTTCTCTTTACTTTTTAAGGCTATTCATTCCACAATAGAGGAAACATTGCCCTTTGCTGTTTAATGGAATGACTAGTCATGATATTGTTTAAAAGTTTTAAAGCCTTCAGTCCTATTTACATTACTTCTGCTCTCCTAATTGGCATGATCAGCACTTTATACTTAAGAATCAATGCACCATTCTCTTTCTCTGTTTTCATTTCTGAAAACAGAATTTAATTTTTTTACTTTAATAAAACATTTTAATTTATTCCAAAATAGTAGCATTTTAGCATATATTATGTATAAAAATTATTGGAATATTTAATACTTTTTCACACCATCTTCAACATCCAGGGCACATCCTACATCCATGGCATATCTTAATTTTAACTATCTAAAGGTGACTCTTGGCTCATGTATATATAAATGCAATTACCCGTGCAATTTTGGGAGCTACCACATAAAACAGCACATACACTGAGAAAAGCAAAGTATCTACGCTGGAAGTTAAGAGCTTTGATTTCACTGCATCCAGTGCTGACTAAATGTATGAGACCAAGAAGAATATTTAATATCACTTCTATTTAACTTATTTACTGTGATTTTTAATGAAAATATTCTTTCAGATCAACCCAATACTGACTTCCTGTGCCCCTGTCAATCATTCCTTGCTTCTCCTTCCAAGCACTGCTGCTGCTCACAGCTGAGAGATTTATAGTTCGCAGCCAGGATTTTGTTTAACCTCTTAGTCCAGCTTTGGCTCCAAAGACTTGAATTCCATTCATAGTACATCGAAAAAGAAGTCTGTCCTAAATTTGAAGTATTGTCCCTACTTGCTTACATAAGTAATCTAAAAGTTTGTCACTTGCTAAATTGCTACCATCTGCTGTTCTTGCAGCATTTCTGTATCCTCTATCTTCAAAATGTGCTGTCCCCCCACCCACAGCCATCAGTTCCTTTGCTGTACGACTTACTCTTCCTGCTCCTGTCTCACCTGTATCTCTCTCCCAGGAACTTCCAGCAGGCACCAGATTCCCCTGGAGGGCTGAGTGCACAGATAGAAAGCAGGAACTGTCCACCGAGGCCATCCATGAGCATCTTTAGGACTTTTAAACAGGAGTCACCAACTCTCAGAATTCTGATGGAAATGATCTGAGCAGAAGCCATGCTTGAGTTATTTGGAAAGCTTTCTGCTTGATTCTGATGAGCTGGCACTGTGGATAACCAATGATCTGCGAGTTAAAAGTTCTTAGAAGTGGAAGTAGTCCATAAAACAATATTTTTAAAAACTTCCCATCCCACAAGCTTTCCATATGCCTGGAAAGATTGAGAACCCTCTCATGATTTTTGTTTCTCAGATGGGAAAATTAAGCGTGACTACATAATGATGATGTTGGAAGAATTAATTGGTTTAAAAATACATGCCAGTAACTTAGAGGATGGCTTAGGAGTAACCCCCAAATAACATAATGTGTCATTATTGTTATTCTGATTATTATTCTGATGATGACTTCATCCCTTATGGTTAATTTTTAAAAATGTATCTGGGGAAGACTGTCCTCAGAAAGGTTAATTGGCCCAAGACTTCTGACATACAATTCACTTTTTATTTCCACTTCTTATTTTTATCGCACAGTCCACTTATTTGCTTTAAATAGTATCTTCCTATATAAAGGAATCCACTGACATTGGCTATTATCAGAAACACTAAGTAAGGAACAGGACACTTCAATACAAATGTCAGGGCTCCTGGTGGCCCCGTGCCTTCGCTCACCCTGGCTGGTTTGGTGTTCAGCATTTAGTCAAGTTTTATTTTTGGGTTCATTTCAAATTTCGCCTCCCTCGTAGTTTTTTTGCTGGTGCTTCAGCCAATGTCACTCTGTTCTTGACCCCACAGCACCCTCTAACTATCTCAGAGCACCTATAACCATGCCTTCCATGTTCAGCCTCCTCTAATTCCCTTTGGATCACTTTAGTAAACTCATATTTCAATAGACCAACTGAGGTGTTGCCACTGTGCCGAAAATGTCATTGGTAGATAATTGCCAGATTTTCTTGAAAGAATGGATAAGATAGAGGCAGATTGGATGAACTTGAGTGAATAATGGAATCCATGTACTTGTGTTCCGTGTCGCTGTTAAGTTTACAAACTAGGTTACCTAAAGTCAAGTCATAAGGTAGAGGTTTGGATGAACTTGGGGTTCTCTTCGAAATTGCACTTAATTCTTACACTTCACATGACTACCTACTCTTGGTAAGACCTAAGTCACCTGAGAATCACTGAGAGGGGCAGTCTGGTAACAAGGAGAGATGAGATTTTAAAAAAGAAGCAAAATCTCTTGGGGAGTTAATCTCTTATTTTTGGAGTAGACTCATATTTTTAAAATTGTAGTAATGTAGAAATTCAAAATTTCATAGGAGGAAGTAGTTTTGCACTGTAAAAAATGATGGACTTATACAATCATAAGAAAGATGTTTAATCCATTTGATTTTTCAATTTTGGATTTCCTTTTCCTTTCTCATAAAGAAAAGAAAGGAAAGGACTTGGGAGGGGAAATGGATTGACCTCCAGGGTCTTTGTTTTCCTTCTTCTCCCCAGTAATGGAGATTCTGAGTAGTTGACAGATTTAACAAAATTAAATGGGTCTGGGGAAGCCCAACAACCCAAAGGCTGGGGCCAGACCTCCTCTGGTATATATATGGTGGACTCCACCTATCTAAAAGTTCTGCTAGTGGCCATCCCAGCCTCATGATAGTGGATTCAACATAATGCTCCACCTGCTCAGGGTTGTGCATCAGTGGAGACAGCTGGATGTGAGTGAGTAGCAGCATCTGTGCATCCCTATGGATGTGACCCAGGAGACCCAGCTATTCACATGAGGTTTCTGAGAGCAAATGTCCAGGCTGAGGGCCCCTAGGGATGGGGCCTTCTAGACCCTGAGTAGAATCAGGGACTCCTGAAGCTGCTCACAGAGTACTTCCCAAAAGGTGATCAGGGACAATGTACCACAGCAGACACTACTCCATGGAAGAAATATCAGCAGAACTTGTAGACAGGGACCACCAAGAATCAGGAGGATGAAGGGCTTGGATTCATGGCTGTCTTCCCACCCACAGCTTCGTTAGGCACCTCATCAGCTCCTATAACCCTTAGGCAATTGAGCAGGAGGGATGGAATGGGAGCATAACAATCTTAGAGCAAGCTTCACACAAAGATGCAAATTATAATGCTTCAGAGAAGGCTGCCAGGTCAACCTTCCATATACTGCTGAGGGTTTTAATGAAAAATAATTTTTAAGAAAAAGAAAGAAGCCCCATATTCTTAGGTTTGGGGAATATTCATACACACACAAATGGCAGCTGCTATTATCTGTCAATATGTAATTGGCACTTAGTTATTTTAATTCATATGTTTGATAGTGTTCAGAATAAAACGTATTAAGTCCCAGGTGTTCTGGTACTTGAAAACACATTTTTTTAAAAGACTCACTGGAATAGATCCTCTGTGAAATTCCCTTGAGCATTAGCTGTGATTTGGTTAATTTTAGCCTATCCTTAAATAAACTTCTGACTTTTGTTAGACACTCCTATTTTTATCATTTGGAAATTGTGTCAGATCTTCTTAAAGATCAAAAGAGAGACATATATAACCTAATCTTAAGACTCCTTGAGGTTATTTTTCAAAAATTCAAACAAATAAATTTAACTTGGGCCAGACACCCAGTCAACAAAAGACAATGGTTCAAATGGTTTGACACATTTATGTTTCAGCTTAGGGTGTGTGTATTAAATGCACCCCGATGATTTCTTTCCAGGCTGAGAAAAAGAACACAATACAGCCATACACATAAAAAAATCCTGAGTGCAACTTCCAGCTTTGCTACTTCCACAGATTTGTTTTGATCATAGACAAGAGATTTTGTCCTGTTACTTCTATGATTTGTCTGGAACTTTGTCTATAACTCTAACTTATGAGCTAAGCACGTAGACCCTACAAATGTGCTTACGTTTTGCCCACCTCTCATCCTTAGAATAAGACAGGCTGTGCCCTAATAAAGATCAGGACAGGAAGATATTCCAAGAAGTGCTCCAAACAGGCTTTAATTTTCTTTTTTTTTTTTCACTGCTACTCACTAATTTTCAGGCGCTTATTGGCCATTCCTTCATTGAGCCCTTCATTTATTATGTTTTATTTTAGCATCTGGCATGCTGCTCCATATTGTGAATAGAGAGATAAAAGGTCTGTTACTGACTGTAGCTGAGTATGGAATGATGGAGGAGAGATGGAAAAACACATATGCGTTCTTCTTCACTTGGTGGATGCGTGCAGGATAAGTCTTGGGGGGTTTCGTCATATCATCCTAGAGGCTTCTGTGGAGAGGTGCTGATTAAGCTCATCTCCAAAGATGGATGTGCAAGATGAGGTAATGCAGAGGCATTTGTCCTTGAAAACACAAACCTTCCAAGGCAAGCGACAGTCTGTGCTGGTGTCACTGGAGCACAGAGGGGAAGGTGACTAATGATGCAGAGAAGTAGCCTGTGGTGGATTATGAAGGGCCTTGTGTTCCCAAGTGCGTATCCAGAGCCTTGTATGCTCCGGGTACTCTCCAAGAGACTGGGATTCCAGCAGTGAGCCTGACAGGTGCGTTCTCTTCCAGCAGAGCTTCCACTGTAATGGGGAGCTGCAGACAGGGAAGGGTAAGCCTAAATTTAGAAGGGGAGGTGAGATCGTGATGAGGACTAGGGACATAGACAAGGCATTGCCAAGAAAGTGACAGGTCTGGGAGAAGAGTTCTTCATAAAGAAAGGACACCTGGAGATAGCTTCTTTTGACCTTAAACCTGAATGGTGACAGGGAGCCCTTAGGTGGGGAAATGAGAAGAGCATGCCTGGAAGAGAGCAGAGTGTGCAGAGCCAGCATGTGGGCTGGAAAAGGGCTGGATGAGCGGGAGAAACAGGGAGGACACTAGCAAAGTGGGAATGTGGGGGCAGGAAGGAAAGTGGCAGGAGAGGAGGTTAGAAAGGCTGGAGGTGGGAAGCTGTTCAGACTTGTGAAACCTCAAGGACTTCAGAATCTAGGCTAAGTGCATGATAAGGAGACTTGAAGGGGCTTTAAGCAGGTTAAGTAGCGTGACCTCATAAACGTGAAGCAGCTGTTTGCAGAAGACAATGTGGGAGCAAGCATGGATGGAAGCATTGGCTGCTGTCCAGGTGAGAGATGGACGGCTTGGACATGTGGTTCTGTGGGGTTGCTCTGAAAAGTGTGGGCTGAGTTGTGAGGCGGCAACTTCCAGCTTTGCTACTTCTCCTGGATGCATGAGGAGCCCGGATGCCAAGGAAAGAAGGATGTCCCTAGCAAGAGGCAAGAAACTGCCCCTCATTTCTCAATTTGTTTCCACACATAACAAATGGAAATGGGCAGTTTCCAAAGACCTTGCTTCTCAGATAGAGAGGTGTTTGAACAGGTGATGTCACATTTATAGGAGAAAGGCCAGAAGTCTAAGAGCCTTCAGAGTGTTTCCCAAGGTGACTCGCAGGGTGTGTACATTAACTTCAACAGTTGGTTTGGCCTTCATATTCCATGTTCTTTTTACTTCCTCACAGACACAATGTGGGATAATATAATATATCGCAAGGTGCCTTTTGGGAGGTGGAGCATTGAGCTATCAAAATATGTTTCACAGAAGAGTACTCCAAATCCCAAACTTTAATTTCACTTAAGGATCTCCCCCAAAGGCCCACAGTGAGTTGTTTCAAAGATTTGTGACCAGAGTGGGTGAATTTAGATATACACATGTAGCTGGTTCACTGTCTCTCTTCTTGCATCTTAGGCACAATGTGAATTAGTTAATTAAGAGAAGAAAAAAGAAGATTAGTGTATAGTAGCACTCAATTTAGAAGTGGAAAATGGAAACACTTCAATGTTCTGACTGATCGTAGGAGTTCTGTGACTTGTTATGAAAGTTCACGTTCATTCCAGGTAGCTCCTTGCAGTGATTTAGCATGGATACTTTAACAATTCTCAATACTTTGATCCTGGCTCAAACCAGATATGAAATCGAAGATCTGGCCAAGGCCAGGTCTTTTACAGGGAGCCTGGGGTGCTCCTGTGTCAAACTGGCTAACATTCTGAGAATTCATCATTTTCAAATGTTTCAACAGGATTGAAGATTTTCTTTTTGGTTAAAAAAAACAACAACATGGCATTAATATTCCTAGTTGCTATGTGTGTAGTGAACTAGAAAATAAATCAGATTTTTTTTAAGAATAAAATAAACATTTTAATCACCTTAAAATTTGCTATGTGCTTGATGAGAAACGTGAATGATCATAATGACCCTGTGTTGTTCATGATATGGTGATATCTACAACATTCTTGAAGCTGGATAATGGTAATGTGCCTATAGAGAAGTTTCCATTTTAAGAATCAATGAGTAGAACATTACAGCAATGATTTGTTCATATATTTGAATATGTGTATAATTTCTATATAATTTATTTTATTTCCCATTTTGTTATGACAGCACCTGCACCTGTTCCTGAATTTAGCACAGCCAGGGGAAATGAGGTTATGCAGTATAGTAAAGTGTGGGAATTTCTTGCTATTCAAACAAACCTACCACCCACACAACTAATAAAGCTGAATAAAATGTTTCATAAACTTCCTAAAATTACTTAAAGCTGACAAAGTACTAATGAATTTCTAGGATTAGCTTGAGGGAGATTGGGAAACCAGTGATCTCAGAGAGCTACAGATAGGCTGGCCCTCGGCTTCTGCAGTTTCTAAGCAAGGGGAATATCCTCTTTCCCAGCCTTGGGAAGGGCAGGCACAGAATCCAAAGCTAGGACTGCACAGAATGCTGGTGCACAAGGAGAAACCTGGGAACTTGAGGGTTTCAGGGCTGCCCTAATGTGAGTGCAACCAGGGAGTTGACCAAAGTCCAGAGTACAGCAGTCGGGCATCCACTGACGATCAGAGATCAATGAAATACACAAAAAGATGGAATTGAGGACCACTAAGCTGGAAATCAGCAAAGACAAATAAAATCATGTGAATTCTGGTGAGATTGATCAAGAAAACAGATGGCTCACGTCACCAATATCAGGGATTAAGTGGAGCTTAAATCTTTGTGTTTCGGGTAGGTAATGAGAGATAATAAGGGGATATTAAATAATTCTAGAGTAATGCACTTGAAAATTAGGAGGTAATGGACACATTTCTCAGAAATACCACTCTGACATTGATCCACATGCCAAAGTCTCTCTGTAGCTATCATAGACATTTAATTATCAATCAGGAAGAATCCCATAAAGAAAGTTCAAAACTGGAAGTCTTCCCCAGTGAGTTCTACCAATCCATGAAGGCAGAAATTACCCAGACAATCCTACACAAGGTTGGAGGTCTACAATTTATCATATGGGTTATATGACCATGACTAACTTATCAAACTTTGAAACATAATGTTACAACTATAAAAATATTTGCTGGGCACAGTGGCACATGCCTATAATCACAGCAGCTTGGGAGGCTAAGGCCGGAGGACTGCAAGTTCAAAGCCAGCCTCAGGAATTTAGCAAGGCCCTAAGCAACTTAGGGAAGCCCTGTCTCTAAATAAAAATGAGTAAATAAATAAATAAATACATACATTCATAAATAACATAAAAAGACCCCTGTATCTCCTCCCAAAAGATAAAATACATAATTTTGTGAAATTAAGTTATGTTATTAATTATATACTTATGCATATTCATATTCTTAAGATATGTATTTATATACATGTAAACATAAAATATATATATATATATATAATAAATGTATTTGATAAACTAATTTTTAAATCATTGTCCAAGGTACAGCACAACATGACAAATTTGTTCTTATACTCAGAATTCAAATTGTTTTCAACATTAGAAAATTGCCCAATTTAACACATTCAATTGTGGGATAATAGAGGAAATAATTTCATCTCAATAAAAGAATAACATTTCATAAAATTAAAATCCATTTGTGGCAAGAGTCATGGGGGAGCACTTATTCAATGTGATAAAATCTGCAATAGAAATCAGTCCACCAGTAAGTTTATTCCCCCAATCCACTCCAACAAGAATCATTAAAGAATAAAATTGAAAAAAACTGGTATTACTTGCATATTATATAATAATATGTGCCAAGAACCCCAAAGTATCTACAGATAAATTATTATAATTAATAAGAAAGAATTTAGCAAGATTCCTGGACACAATATCAGTTTCTCTTAGGAGTACAGTAAATAAATAAGTAAAAATAAATCCTTTACAAGATATGACAGGTACAAGAAAGTTTACCACCCAATTCAATCCTCAAAATGAAGTGGCTTAGAGTTTTATGAAAGAGTTCTAAGCATCCTCTAGGATGCTCAGATATCTGGGCAGACTCCAGCCCCAGTGAGCAAAGTAGTCATAGCTAAAACCATTAATCATGTTTTTTTTTTTTTTTCTTCTAAACTGTACTCCACCTGCTCCCTCACTGCTCCTTTCTGAGTTACTTCCCAAATAGCACACCCACACCCAGCCTCTTACCTTAGCCTCTGCTATAGTGGAAATTAAAACAGTCACTGAGCCACAGGAAACATATATAAGAACATTTATATCAATAATGTTCAGAATGAATAAGAAACAAAGCAAATGTCTATGAAGGTTGGTGGTCATGTATAGCCAGGATCATTTTATTTAATGAGATTGTACAGAGTGAAGGAAAACATAAAACTCCCAAATATAAGAAGTAATGACATGGAAAAAAAGAATACATGGGATACTATTTCACCAAGTAAAATTAAGAAAACAACAAAAGTAGATTAGTCTTTTTAGTAATTCATCTAAATGGTAAAACTACAAAAAATGCAGTAAGGTGTAACCGTGTACATCAGGAGAGTGATCACCTCTTGGAAGACAGCAGATGATAGGAAGTAGAGTGTGAGCTCAGGGTGCTGGCCGGCCTCTACAGGAGAAGAGTTACAAGGGAGTTTATTTATAATTATCCATCAATTGTATAATTATTTTATGGCTATTTTCTGTGTGCATTATATTTTACAACATAATCAATGAACAGCAAGAAGAATTAAGGAGATCAAAGGCAGGGAAAAGAAGATAAATATCCTTAACTGCCCTAGATCAGTGTCAGCTTGGAACACTTTTGTTCAGCTGAGTTAACATTTATCTCATGTTTCCTACTGAGGCATTACTACTTTGTGGACTGGAATCTAACCCCTGTAGAACTTCCTGTAATCTTGGCAATGATGCCTTGAAGTGGGTGCAATCATTTCCATTGAACAGATAAGAACACAGAGGCACTCCGAGGTTATCCAACTGTCCAGAAGACAAACAGCCAGTGAGAGAGAAGGAAGTAAAACTCAAAAAGACTCCCACTGTTATATCTTTGGGAGCCTAACTACATACAGCCAAACCCATAACCTAATTCAATGACTCCAACAATCTCCATTAATTTTTGCCCTCTCTCTCAATAGCCTAGAAGGTGACATGAAATCATAAAGTAAAACCTGCCCTTGAGTACCAACATAGGTGAAAAACCTCAAATGCAAGACTGTCTGATGGGGCTGTGATTATACAGGGCAGCCCTCACTTCCCGATTAATCTGGGTCAGCACCTGTGGACCGGCCAGCCTTACAGCAAGTCAGTCACCACAGTTCTCGTGGACAGCACCTCTGAGCATCCTCTTCATAGTTTTCTTTCTTTTCTAAAAGAAAAAAAAAATGTCCCTTTTAATTATTCAAATTATACATGAAAGTAGAATGTATTTTGACATATCATATATATATGGAGTATAATCTCCCATTTTTGTGGTTGTCCATGATGTGGAGTTACACTGGTCATGTATTCATATATGAATATAGGAAAGTTATGTCCAGTTCATTCCACTGTCTTTCCCATTCCTGCTCCTTTCCCTTCATTCCTCTTTGTCTAATCCAGTGACCTTCTATTCCCCCCCCCCCCACTTATTGGGAGGAGCTTTCTAATTAGGAAACACACTGTGTTATACTGCTGTGACAATTTCCAAATAAAAACTCCAACACTTGCTTGGATCCATGATTTTGTGTGAAATAGACACAATCTTAGACAATGGGAATATGGTCAGAGGATTGGAAGATTGGTCTCTGTACTAATTCTTTGCTACTTAATAGATTTGTCTGTGACCTGTAAACTAGTTAAACAGTCTCATGACTTTATCATAAACATGTTTACAAAGGGAATGTTTAGGAGGGGCTGCCAAAGAGTTAACGATGAAATATATCAACATCTTAGGATCTCAAGAAAGTGTTTTGAAAAGTCTCATGTAATTTGTGAGAAATCTCTTTATAGCTACCGTTTTCTAAGTAATCACACATATACAAATGCAGTATTCTGCAGAACCATTTTTCTTACAGGATTTTATTTTATCCTCATAATAACTTGAAGAGCTTTCTAATGTGTTTTAACAGATGAGAAATTATTTTCCATATGATTTCAGTTTACTATTCATGTGAATAAAGGTAACATATTCAAATTCTTCAAGTCTGACTATAAGATTCTTCTAATTTAAATATCTACATCTATTGATTTCTGTACCTTAACTTTGTCTAGCATGATTCCTTTGAATCACATAGTTGTGTGCTAACAAAATTAGCATTCATAGATATTATTCTGAACAGAGACCCTAAGAAACAGTTATCAGCATGAGGGGTGATTACAAAAGAATCTGCAGCTTATAAAACATGGTGTTCCCACCTTTGGAGATCCTGAATTGGTTTACTGAGATGCAGTCTTAGAGTTATACCCAGAAAGGCTTCCTGGGAGACTGGCCCACGTCCAGGTTGGAAAAAAAAGTTGCTGTGTTGACAATCCTTGCTCTTAGCAGCTATTCTTTATTCTTACACTTTTCTGTGGGCCTCTTTCCTGTCTTTGGTTTATCTAATAGGGATCTCTACTGTTTACTTATGCTAACACTTTGGACTTATTAGAATATCATTTATCTCTGATTTTTACAGGTGTCCGCATTGAGCCTGTAGGTGGGCATTACCTGGGTCTGCCTGTTCTTCTCAACCTCACCATAGAGTCTGACACCAGCTATTCTTAATCAATTTTCACTGGTTGCTTTCCCATTTCAACAATATCCATCTAAGGAATGAAGGCTCTCTCTCTAGAAGTCTTGTCATAAAGTAGACATCCTAAATTTATGCTCATTTCACGCAAGAAAAACTACACTGCCATTTATTTCAAACATGGGCAAGAAGTAAGGAATACTACAAAAAAACAAACAAACAAACAAACAAAAAACATAGGAGTTGTTTCCTTTAACCTGTGGACATCAGGAACTTAAGGCTAGGCCATTCAATTGCAAAGCAGGACCCATCATAATAACTGACAGATAAAGGACACAATGCTTCTCACCAATTGCAAAGGTTAACAAGGAGGTCATAAAAATATCACAAAGGATGAACACAAAAGTGATATTCAAAGTATTTTACCTCTGGGGGCTGAGGTTGTAGCTCAGTGGCAGAGCACCTGCCTCCGATGTGGAAGGCACTGGGTTCTATCCTTAGCACCACATAAAGTAAAGGTATTTTTTTAACGGGGTAAAAATGGGAGTTCATAACCCACTTGAATCAAAGTGTGAAATATGATATATCAAGAACTATGTAATGTTTTGAACAACCAACAATAAAAAAACAAATAAATATAAAAAATAAATAAATGAAAAAAAATATTTTACCTCTGGAGTTCTATAGTAAGCTTTGTCAGATGGCACTGGAGGTAACAGTGTGAGTACATTGGGCATCAGCCCCAGATATGCATAAATTGTCTAAATAGAAAACAAATATGAAATCATTCATTTAAATATAAAATATCAGTATTCCAAGAATTGGTATTATTGTTCTCCTCAGCCCTTATTTTTATTTTGTTACAGTGTTACATAAATCAATTTTCAATGTGGCTTTTAAAGTTCATGTGTGTTCCTTGGTTGATTTGATGAGGTGCCTTGGGAACACAGATTTTTAAAAATCACAGACATTGTTGTTTACTATCTGAAATACAATTTGGTTTAATTTTGAAATATATTTCATGAATTCATGGATATTTTGATGGTTAGCCCCAAATGAATCTTCATTTAAAAATGAAGACATAGAGCAGAAATACTGAGGCTTTCCCTTCTAAAGTCACCACTAAACTATGGAGTATCCAGTGTCCAGTCGAGTTCCACTGACTTGCCCCACCCCCCATCGTGCTGTTGGTTTAACATAGACATGAAGCTTGAGTTTTTAATTTTTATTTTTTTTCTTTTTTTTTTTTTACCAGATTCCCTATTAATTTTCAAACTAATATAAGAAATTCTTTATCACATTTTCTAGAAAATGGCAGTTTGGAATATTTGGGTTTTATTTTCCTTTAGTTAAAGTCTTTCTAATACTGAAATATGCATGCTGGAAAAAAAATCACATAATTAGTTATCGCTGCATTATTCAGATCTTCAACTGCTGGAAAATTCTGCTCACCAAGGGAAATAATCAAACTACTCATTAATGGAAAATAAATAATGAATAAAATGTAAAACAAATTCACATACGTAAGAGAAATGTTTTGGGGGAAAAAAATGTAAGATCCAAATACTCTTTTCCCTGGGTAAAAGAGAAACGCGACTTCCAGGCCAAACCAGGTAGCCTCCTACCTAGGGACACTGTCCATGGAGAACTGCCGGACCCCAGTGAAGCCAAGAGTTGCAATAGCAGCAAACAGCATGCCCTGTCAATCAAGATGGTCCAGTTCTAGAGTTCCATTGTCCACGTGACTCCTGACTTCCTGAGACAGATTTAGCGCCTGCCTTTGCACATCCATAGGATCATGTCTGTCCCCCGCATAGTTCTTCCTGCACCATTGTGTGTGTGTTCTTCACATACTTGTCTGCACCTCACAAACAGATTTACTACAAGAACAACATGCTTGTGATGTGACTTTGTAACAGGGTGCCTGGGGTATATCAGGTGCCCGGTAAATGTGTGTCCAATTAAGTAATGACTCAATAAATATTCAGTGTATGGTTTACTCACAAAACCAAGAGCCAATTCCATCCATTCAGAGGTACCTGCAGATACTGAAATATTCTCTTTCCAAAATGATTACCCATGTTAACAATAATAAAAGTTGGGAGTTACTGGACTCAACAGATATAAAAAGTTCAAAAGAAAACAAAGCTAAAACAAAGAGAAAGATTTTATAAGGCTTAAGTCCATAGGAAAAGTTAGAAGAGACATTGGCATGATTTGGTCATCTGGATCTAGCCACACCTGAGGCAAAGGCACCATTGGGTTTTTCAATAACACGAGGCAAAAATCTCCTTTGGAGCTTAACTCAATCTGTGCTTCAGTTCCATCAGATGTGAAAGAATCTTGACTCACATTGAAATATCAGGGATTGGAGCTTTGCCTGCACTGGATAGTTTTTCTCCTGAGTTGTTTTGAGCAATACAGAAGTCTCTATTTAAGGGCCTGTGGAACAGTGGGTATCTCTGGGTCCAGATGCACTTAATTTCTGTCATAGCTGAGTTCAAAGCATTTAGATGCTCATCTCTACTATGTTTGAGTATGTTTCAAATCCCAAGCTCCTAGAGTTTCCCATCACTCAAATGTAGTATGGAGACTGCAAATGAATGAGCTGTGTCTTCTTGTTTGTTAATGGAATTATAAAGCCCTAGAGTTCAAACTCAATTTATATCTTATTGAGATACTAAATATCACCCTCTCTAAAATGATGTGTAAATACACATAATTAAAATTCAAATTTATTTAATAACATTAGAATATTTAAAATTGGTATACCCCATATCAAATTTTGATCCACAAGCATGCAAACTGAAAGATGTGGAAAGACAGGCAGTCAACTACCCAAGGGGAGGAAAGAGTTCTTCAGTACTTTCAACAATTTAGAGGGATGAAGCACCTGCACAGATTTATCTTCTCTATTTCTTCCCTAGTTAATATTAGGTATAGAATAAATGTGCATTTTTAAAAAGAGAGAGAAATGAGGTTAAGATGTTTATTCATTCACTTTTTTATTCATGTAAAATTTCTTGAGTTTGAATACATGCCTTTGATAAGAGCTCAACAAGAGAATACCTGTACCTTGGTGTTTCATTAGCTTTTAGGGAGTTCTTGGCTGAGAGTAGCTAAAATACAACCAACAGAATGAGATGGTGCTTCATAAACTCCAGTCACTGGTATTGCATTTTGGAGAATTTGAGGGAATTTTTTTGGATCTCCTTATTTACCTAATATATATTTTTAAAATAAATTCAAACATAAAATATTTGTGAAGTGTTGCATGAGATCATTCACTGCACACACATTATTCCCAGTGCATTACAATAAACACACAAAATTTGTTTAATGAAAATGGCATATACCCAGGTATCACCAAAACCTCATCACCACATCCAGTGATATCAAAGACACATATAACAAGAGTGTCCATTTTTTCATAAGTTCAGTCATCTGAGTCAATCACAGTCTAAAAATCCAGAATGGGAAGTTCCAGAAATAAACAATTCACGTTTTAGATTGCACTTGATGATGCTTCTCACGGTCTGCCTCTCTCCTGCCTGAGATAGGAACCACCTTTTTGTCCAGCGCATCTGTTCCATCTGTTCCTCCTGCCTATTAGGCCGTGGGCCATTTCAGTTATCAGATCAACTGTCTCAACATCATAAAGCTTGCATTCATTATTCTTGTGTATAATGGTCCCATCGTGCAAGAATAGTGGTCCTGGCAATTCAGATGTACTGAAGAGAAGCCATAAAATGCTTTAAGTGAAAGAGTGAATGTTTTCCTCTTTATTATAAGGATGTACATACAAGAAAAATACATACAGAATTAGTTATACATAAGGCCCATCACTCTCCATGTTTCAGGCATTGACTGGGGGCCTTGGAACACACCCCAGTAAAAAGGGAGTTTTACAGTAGCAGATCGTATGAAAGCACAAAGAGAAAGGGTTGGGGACCTGACATCAGCCTACTTTCTGCTTGAAGCAATCACTCTGGCGGAAAAGTGACAGATTGTATGAATGACTCTGAAGCTACAGTTCTTTTTGAGAAGCCCTGGAAGATGCGTCTCAGAGAATCACTGAGTGTCTCTTCTGGGACAGCACTAGTAGGAATGTACTCAGAAGGAACAGACATGGGACATGTTTAACATGCAGAATAATCGAGACACCGTCATTGCTCAGAGTACAAGGACTATATAATAAGAGGTGCCATAGGACATTGGTTGACTGGACTAATACTTGTATGTCAAAGAAGAAAATCAAAAGGAAAAAAGCACAGGATGGTCTGGAGGGGGACTAGAAAGTCTTAGGGGACTGATGACATACCCAGGTGGAAAGCCTCATCCACATCAGAAAATGAGGGTCTTGATTCCTGATATCACTGTTTATAAAAAATAAGAATTATAATGTGATGAAAAGCCTTTAAACTTTTGATTAATTTTTAAATGGAAGCTAAGATCAACAATTTTTAACTCATAAATCTCATGTCAGCAAAAGAGAACAGGGAACAGTCACAGATATCTGGTAAAAATTTAAATTGGTTTTTCCTTTCAGCAAGGTGGTTTTCCAACAGATGTCCCAGGCAGCAGAGACGTATGTGTTTTTTGACCCAACATGTGGGTGCACACCTAGGAATCTGTTCTAAGGGAATTGCAGGGTGTGCACAACATAGTAATAAGAATACATTTCACAATTATCAGAACATGAAAATAATTTCAGATACGTGAAAAAATAAATTATTATGTTAACTGTGATATGTTCCAATGAGGAAATAATATGTAATATTAAAATAATATTAAACAATGTGAGAAAACATGCATGTGATTTTGCTGAGTTAAAAACACAACTCATGCTCTAGTTCAGCATAGAAACTGTAATGCATACTTTTTGTAAGGTAAATAGGAGTTTTTACCAAGTTCTTAGTAGATATTTTTCTATGAGGGATGTTATGGTTCAAGATGTGAGGTGTTCCCCCAACAGCTCATTATGAGACAATGCAAGAAGGTTTAGAGGAGAAATTATTGAGTTATGAGAGCCTTAACCTTATCAGTGAATTAATTCCCTCAGAGGGTCTGACTGAGTGGTAACTGAAGGCGGGTAGGGTGTGGTTGGAGAAGGAGGACCTTGGGGTTTATATTTTGTCCTTGTGAGCAGAGCTCTCTTTGGTTCTTGGTGAATATGTCCTAACCTGATTTTCTTCACCATACCTCTCCATCACGATGTTCTGCCTCACCTCAATCCCCAAGGAATGGGATCAGTCATATATGAACTGAGACCTCTGAAGCCCTGAACCCCTAAATGAACTTTTCCTCCTCTCATTGTTCTTGCCAGGTCCTTTGGTCACAGTTTCGTAAAAGCTGACTAAGACAGGAGATAAGCAATAATAAAATTTTATTCTAGACTCCCTGCCACACACACAATGAAGACCAGAAAATACGTCACATGCCTAAGGTAACAAAGTGCTATGTGAATAGAACAGAATCTAACCCATGCTTACCCTCCACTGAGACTAAGCCCTATTTTGGGGTAAGCCTTTTTAACCCATTATGTCCCACCATCTTGTATACAGGACACATAAAAACAAGCCTATAAAATTTTACAGGACATCTACAGATTACTCAACTTAAGCTTTATAGGTGTCCTATATCTAGGAAAATGGGACATAAGGAGTTAGTGTCATTCATGATGCTAACATAGGAGACAAGGATACCTCCCACAACTCCTGTTCCTAACAGAGTCCTGGAGCACAAGCCTTAGAGGGAGGTTGGATTTCTGCTCTCCATCACACACAGAAACTGGATTCTCAAGGTCGTCATTCTTTCCCTGTTCTCATTCTTATTCTACTTACCACATTCATCTAAGGTGACCTATAACTACAGTACTATGACCATTGTGACACTTGTTCTGTAACCAATATATTATGAAAGTAACTGTAATTAGTAATTGCTTATTATCATGATCTGCATAATTTATATTCCTGTCCACTTTAGAAAGCACTGTTATGTGAATCATCTCATTTAGTCCCTATAGGGTGGCGAAATAATGTTTGTTAGGCCAACAATTTTGATCAACAAACTGAGAACTGAGTAATGCCTGAAGGCATCTGCTCATAACTGACACAGCATCTTCTGCCTTCAAAGGAATTTGAAGCAGCTCTATTTGCCAGCTGTGTGATCCTAGATCAGTCCCTTAACCTCTCTGCCATTTGTAGAATGGGTATAAAAATCTTCCTAATCATTGTGAGGAAATGGAAAATCATAGAACATCAAAAGATGCCCCCAGTTGACCTTTTATAATTCTGTGATTGAGAATCAGAGAGCAGATCTCCCTTCAGGACACTCCACTGAGTCAAGCTCTTAATGTGTCTCCATAAACATAATGTTCCCAGGAACGTTGAAGCAGACTGTCCCAGCACAGGGGAAGAGGTGGACATCCCGGGTTAAGGTGGCTCTTCTCACTGTCCTGTGTTGTTGTGCTATCCCTGAACTCAATCCACTCCAGATACTGGTCTCACCTTTCCTCCTCCAGAGTAATGTGAGCATTTTGACAGTGACCCTGTGCTTTGACCTCTGGTCCCCTAGAGACATGCTAGGAATGACCTTGGCCCATCTCAGGCTCTAGAGGAAGACTTGGTGAACAAAACACCATCTTAATGAGTGGATACAGATCCACTCTGGACAGTTCTTTAGCCAGTCAGGCAACAAATACATCAGATGGATCCAGGAGCTTGGATGTATCTCCCCAAGAAAGGGGATGGACTTTACTACAGATATATACATGCAGATAACTACATTTAAGTAAAGCGTGCATTTTGAAATTTGATAAATGAAGAAAAGCAGAAAGAGAAGTAAATGTTTCCAACCATTTACCTTACATCTACACATTAGCATTTTCAACTTCACCTTCTTCTCTACCACTATTGATTTATTGAGAAATCATGTAACATATGTATACAGTCCTGTACAAGTTTCTGTAATACTTACTATTCTTGATCATAGATTCTCTAATTATTCTTATTTAATAGATGAATGAAGAGATTGAATCAGAGAAGAATAAGTTGCTCAGAATTTCATATTATTTTGCTGTCGTGTGTACATGTATATAAAATCAATATAAATATAAATTGTCTTTAAAATATATTACTTTATAATTTATTCAGCAATTAGGTTTTGAGTAGATTCTGTGTGCCCAATACTGCTATGTGGTGAGGATCAAGGTTCAAAAAAAAATAATAAAAACAAGACCAGGGTCTTCTCACATACAGAGGTAGCAGGAATGTGTAGGAAAGGTCAGTGGATTCTTGAGCCAGTGAGTCCAAGTCCAATCTTGACTGTGGCACTCAGCAGCTGCAGACTTTTGAGCAGGTAACATACTTTCTGTTCTTGGTCTCATCATCTATATAGTGGGGATAATAGCAGCACCTACCTTGAAGGACTGTGTTAAATACTAAATAAATAAAGTTCTAAGAAAAGAGTCAGGCACATAATGACGTCAGAGAGTGAGCACCATGTATATGGTTTTACATTCTAAAGAGAGAATGAATATTTAAATAAATTAATGAGTCACTCCCAAGTGCTATGGAGAAAGTGAAATTGAGGCATTGTGCAGAGAAAGCTGGGGTGCTGTGTCAGTTAACCAGGTGCTCAGGGCAGGCCTCCTGGGAAATGACACTAACACTCCAGGGGACATGACATCAAGAGACAGTCAGGGACCCCAGATGGGAAGAAGGCCTAGTAATGATGTGTTAATGGAGCATCAGGCTTTTATTGCCCAGAACAGACAGAAGACCAATGAGCTGGAATGCAGTAGGGGAGGAAGGCTCTGCAGGAGAGCTGCACAGAGACTGGATGCAGAGTCTGGTAAGCCAGGATTTGGATGTTAGTCTAAGTGAACAGAAGAACTCTGTTCGGCGAGTTTGCTTAAGAAGTGACATTATATGATGGACTGTTAAGATCATCCTTTGGGGTGCTTTTGGAAGAATGGCCCAGGGAAGGGCAATTTTGGAAGCAGGGAGAGTAGTTCAGAGGCTACGGCACTGGCCCAGGCGAGAAACCATGGAGACTTCATATGCAGACAGAAGTGGAGACTGAGAGAAGTAGATAGATGTGCAATGTTCAGAGCTAGAATTGAACAGGATTGCTGATGGATCAGGTGAGGTGAGAACAGAGAGAGAGAATGAGGCCATCAAAGATATTATTTGCAGATATTGATACAACCCTGACTGGAGGGTGGTGTCTCTCATGAAATGCAGAGAACTGATTACTAAGTCTTTTTCCCCTCTGGAGGGAGAAATCATCTTGTGTTCCTGTCTGAGGGAGTTAAAATTAAGATGTGTATTTCAAATCCAAGGGGAGATGATGCATTAGCAGCCAGACCCATGAGACTGGAATTCCAGAAGGGCACTCAGCAGGAATATAGATCTGGGACTCACAGCAATATTGATAGCAGGAATGGCACTGAAGTAGACGAAACTGCCTACGGAGCGTGTTTAGGTGAAGAGAGACTGAGACAAGGACCAAATACTTACATTCAAGTGACAAAGAGTAACTTTTCTTTGCTTCTGCCTGCAAAACTCAGAGGTAATGACTCGTATGAATTTATTGTAACTGGTATGTGCCTTTTGAATGCATTGTTAGAAAATTGATTTAATATTTCCTAAGCATAACATCGTTATGAAGGATAATATGAAAACATATGCAGGTATCATTGCCAGTAAAGCGATGAAACAACACCAGGAGACTGAAATGTCTTATGTTCTCTCTTCTTATCTCACTTCCTTTCTTCCCAGGAGGGCATAAGCCTTACATCCAGTATGCGCCCTAATCCTCTATCATGCTGAAAAGAACATTTAGGGTTACATCATCTTGAGCTTTATCTAAACATTATTCTGAGTTTATGCTATAGCTTGCTTCCCTTCCACTTAACATTTTGTGTGGGAGATTAACTCAGGATAATGTATGCACATCTATTTAATTACTTTTGCCACTATATCCATTTTGTATCTATCCCACATTATTTTTTGTGTGTAATTTTGTATTGATGCATATTCCAGTTTAATATTATAAACAATTCAAATGGGGCATGCTTGGAAATGTCTCTTCTGACACACCAAGCAAGATCTACCTGGAAGCAAGGTATGAGCACATCAAGTTTTTGCATATATATATATATATAGAGAGAGAGAGTCAGCTTTTCTGCTGCTGTGACTAAAAGACTCCACAAGAATGGTTTTAGGGGAGAAAACGTTTATTTGAGGGCTCGCAATTTCAGAGGTCTCAGGACACAGATAAGCTGGCTCTGTTCCTCAGCGCTCAGGTGAGGCAGAATATGACAGCAAAAAACTGTGACAGAGTTAGGTGACTCACATGGTGATCAGATGGCAGAGAAAGAGACACTCCACTTGTCAGATACAAAGTATGTATCCCAGGGCAGGCCCCCATTAACCCGTTTCTTCCAGCCACATTCTATCTACCTTTAGTTACCACTCAGGTGATCCCTATCAGAGGATTAATTCACTGCTAAGGTGAAGGTTTTCTCAACTCAATCATTTCTCCTTTAAACCTTCTTGCATTGTCTCACACATGAGCTTTTGGGGGACACCTCACATCCAAACTATAACACATCTTAAACTTATAGAGCTAATGCTATGTTGCTCTCCAAAGTCATTGTGCCAGTTTCCACATCTGTCCCTGGAGTTTTAAGGCCTCCTTTTCCACATCTCTGACAAATCATGGAATTGTCAACTTTCAGCCGCGTTGCTGATTTAGGAGGTGTAAGTGGTATCTCCTTGTGCGTTCAGCTTGTTTTTCCCATATTGCTAATGAGATTCATCATGTTTGCTTTTTTCTTTTTTCCCTCCTTTGTCTTATGCATTTTTATTTTACAGAAAAAATTGCTGTTCATGTCTCTTGGCCATTTTTCTATTAGATAATTTGTTTTCTTTGTCTTACTAATTTTAGGAATCCTTTATTAAGGTTTTATGTGTGATTTATAACTGTTCCAAGCTGGTTTTCTTCCTACTATTTTTTTTATTAATGCTTTATTTTGGCAAAGGAAAGTAAGTTTTTATATTTTATGTAATTGAATTTATTAGTCTTTCCCTTATTGTTTCATGCTTTTTAGTCCTTATATATGAAGTCTTACTGACATAGCAGAATTTTTTTTTTCACTAAGGGTTGAAAATTCTTTTGTAATGAGAACTGGGAAAAATCCTTTGCCTTTTGTTCCACTCAATCTCATGGGGAAGTTATACTGGCATTTAGGTTAGACTTCGTTATCTATATGTACTGAGAATGGGGCCCATAAGGCCAGAGGTTTCTGCAGGCTGTTTGTTCCAAATGTTTACTTTTCATAGCCCAGGTTCTTCCTGCTGTTTATGCCTTTTAAGGGTTCTGTTGCAAAGGAGGCTGAAAGTTGGAAGGGTAGGCATATGCATATAGTGATGTACCAGTTTCATTGCCAATCTATTAATTAAGAGTCAAGATCTGATTTCACTTTGAGCCCTGAAGATTACCATTATTCTCTTTCAATATAGATTATTAATTTTAACAGATATTTAAAAGCTTGTCCATAATTTTTGTTTTGTTGCAAGTAAATGTTTGATTTCATTTTCTTAAAAAAAATCTAAATCAGACTTCATTATAATCAAAAGTTCCATGTCACTTTTTAACCTTTAAATATATGTACAATAAGAAATAGCTTATTTTCTTGCTTATTCAATTACTAAATGTATTAACATACATTTTTAGGCTCTATTCAAAAGAATATAACTCATATTTTTAACTGATAAATATTATTTCATTACATTAAATTAATCCTCAAATGTAGAACTTAATGGAATAATTTCTATAAACAATAAGAAAGCTTTTTGAAAATAACTGAACAAACAGTAAGCTAATCAAATTTCAGTTCCTTTGTTTCTGGATCTATCCACCTAGAAAGAGGAAATTCCAAATAACAGCAAAACAAACATTGCTCCACTGTATGGCTGCTGTTAACACAATATGCTTTCTCCTTAATTCATCTGTCTTTTTCCTCCCTTTATTTCTTCCCCTTTCCCAGCTCCTACCCCACGATGTTCCTTCTCATACTCTTTAATGTATTACAGAAGATGAATCAAATGTATGATATGCATTCTGTCTTCAAAAACCTTGAACCCACACAGCTCAGTGTTCTGGGTTTGGTAATAATCTAGGATGATTACCCTAGAAAGCATTATTAGGACCACTCAAACTAAAATGCTTGTCATTTTATTGAGTATCCATGATATACTACATGGTGTGATAAGCTATTGACATTATAAGAAAATAAAGCTTTCTATTCCATTTATTCCATTTTATCAATGGAGTAATGGTTGCACTTGCAGGCTCAGAGAGGTTGGAGAGGCTATCTAAGGAGGCAGAGTGTACTCTTGAGAAGCACGTTCAGCTCCCCCTGTCTGATAAATTGTACATTACTGTTGTGGAACAGAAGTTGTCTGAAGAAGCTATATCTGTATTAAAGATTTTGCAAATGCTGGACCTAATCTGATAACATCTTTATTGGGGGAAAGATGGAAACATTGCTGGCCCAATGCCAATATTAGTTGTTTAATAGCCATTCACCTGGTATCTCTTTATCTGACCTAATCTCTTTGTGACTGTTAGGCAAAGGCCCTTGTAGAATATATCACTAAGCTTAACTGACCTCTTCCAACCCTAAAGTTAATAATGCTACACCATATGACACAGAAAACACTTTGCCACTGTTGTAACCTGCCTAACTCTTTTGTTTCCACCAAGGTGTCTGGTAAGGACTGATTTATGGCCTTCTTTGTTCTGTGGCTACATGTTCACACTTTCCTCTTCCACCATGGAACATGCCATTCAGGGTAGTTTGCATATGTGTTCCTGTGCCATGCTCACTCAGGCAACTAAGAATGAACTGTTTTCATTTTCCTTTAAGTCAGAATCATCACTTTGTGCCAGCTTTGTCTAATACAAACAGTAGGCGAACTGGACCCAGTTACTGTTCACTCTTGCAGTCCAACACACTACTTTTTCCATCATTTTACCTGAACTTTCTCTGAGATCTTTTGGAAAAAAAAAACAGCCTTGATTGCTTGCACTTTCAGTTTTGTGCTGATTGGCTTATGATGCATTGCAACTCTCCCAGAACTCCAAGAAGTTAAACAAAAAGCCACTGGAATTGTCTCACCAATGTGAGATGGGTGGAGTTTTCTTCTGGTCTGATCCCTGCTGCATTCTTGTACATCTGTAGCAAGGTGGGAGACAAGATGGTTTCTGAACGCAGGATGATCTCCTGGGGATGTCTGGCATCAGCTGGCTGTCACCTGGGATGCAGAGCCCACTTCCGTGTGGCTTCCCTGCTCCAGCAGGCCAGCCTGGGCTCTTTTCCTAGGTAATGTTAGGGTTCCAAGAACTGCAAGAAGGCCTCCCCAACACACAAGTGATCTTGAAGTTTCTGCTTGAGGCATATCGTCAAATCATATCGTCAAATCATACCAAAGCGAATCATATGGCCAACACAGTTTCATGAGATAGAGAAAAATTTTCTCTCTCCCTAGGTAGAGGTGATGGGTACCATCATTCAGCACAGTAGAATACATTCAAACATTGGAAGATTTCTGATAGTCAATTTTGTAATATCTTACAATTACGATTTGCTATTTTTATTTTATTTGCTACTTTTCACATTCTGGAAATAATTAGAGTGTGATACTACTTCATTGTAAATATTCTTCTATAAAAATTCTGAGATCACATTCTTCAAAATGTCCCCTGGGGTGTTACAAACATCTCTGACTTTGGTTAGAAAATCTAATTTTCAGAGTTTGACAATGATGGAAAAATCTCTTCCTTAATACCCAGAAGCCATTTTTTTTCCCTGTGTCACCTCAAATGTCCCCACCCCTCCATCCCATCCCTTGCTGAATATCACAACTGAAATTCAGAAGGAAATATCAGGCATGCTGCTAAAACTATACAGTCTCACCAACTTCACTGAAGTGGGTACTGTCTCAGAGTTGGGATCAGGGTCTTCTCTAACTTTCTTATAATTAAGTCAAAATCATAACCTCTAAATAAGTTTTGTGTTCTTAAGAGACCTTCTTGATTATTCTGGAATTCTAATATAAGTACATTAATACAAAAACAGAAAAAAGAAAAAAAATCTGCTATCTATAAGTCTTACAAAATCTATACATGATATATTTCCTCAATACTATACCCATTTAATCACAAGAATTCAGTGTCTGGGAAGTTATATTGATTTAAAATCAAAGATACTCATTCATAATAGACTCTACCAATTAGTGACTAAGAACCTCACATATTGCATAAAACATGCTGGTAGTACCTCAAAATGTTAGCATAAAAATGTGATTGGGAAAAGTAGTTAAAGAAACATTATAAGGTCATGAAAGTGAACATTTATAATCTTGAGAGTCGGTGGAAAACTATGTAGATGTGGGTTTGAAATTATCTCAGCTACTTCCAGTTGGAATGAAAGAGAAGAAAAAGAAGAAATAATTGGAAAGGTAGTATCTTCAGTTTTGACTCCAAGTTCACATGAACAAATATTGTTTATTCTATTTATTCTATTTATATATGTATTTATTTATTTATTTACTTACTTACTTTTTGGTCACAAACAGCCTGAACAACAAAACAAATAACAAACAACAAAACAAAGAACAAAAAAAAATGTGATTGCTCAAATAAAATAAGCATTTTGTCTGACAAAATTCCTAACCTTCAGTTCTGGAACTAGATGGCTTTCTTCAGATACGCCCACAGTGAACCCATCATATCACTTTCCATTAAAGAAGAATTTCCAGGCCTGAGGCCAGGTGGGAGGTCAAGGATAGGGCAGGGAAATACACAGAGCTCTTTAGTTAGTCCCGGGCCACTTTCTCACCACACCTGGAGGGGCGTGAGTGGGAGAACACTGTCTGGCATGCAGCTGCTCTGCCCTCTGTCACTTGACCCCTGAGTAGCCACTGTGGCCCAGACTGGTTGAGCAGATGAGTCTCATGTCCCATTCCATCTTTCAGGAGTCTCTTTTTCATTTTTTCCTTCACATCTGGGGACCAAACCCAACATCTCACACACACTAGCAAGTGCTCTACCACTGAGCTACACCACCATGCCCCCTCCTGTCTTTCAGATTAACAAGCACAATACTGTTCTTGGTAGTTGTTCATTCATGGCATTTCTTTAAAGGTACATTGAGTTGTTTGTGCACAAATAGAGGCTCAGGGTTCATGTAACTGTGGATGTGTGGCTCAGTCCGAGGCGGGTGGAAGCTTTGGCTAGGCAAGAATTAAAGTTTACAACATTTTCCTACCTAAAAGAGTGATTTGTGGGAAGGGAGAAAGAGCTTAGCTGTCTGACAAAACATATCATAATGAAGATTATATGTTTGCCTCAATTTGAAGAATGCAAAATTTGGTACTTCCCATGTAGCCCCACCCTCCACACACACACCAGTTAATGTCCTCCCTGTAGCTTTCATTAAACAGATCAGTCAAAAAACACACGGCTCCCCCAATTTTCAAAGCAGAATCTCCAGACTCCTTTTAAAAGGCTGGGAACAAAGATGGTAACGCTAATAACTTAAAGATAGAAAAAAAAATATGCCTATGTACCCATCTCAAAAATGTCTGCTCAGTCTCTTTTTGCCAAAAGCAGTCATTTAATAACTCCAATTAAACTCTCAGTGAACTTCAGTTAGAAGCCTTCCTAAAAGAAACAGGCGTCACATGAGAGCAGCTTTTCTTTTTCATTCTTTTTTCCTTTTCTTCTTCCTTCATTTTTCCTTCCTTCCTTTCTTTTTTTTTTAATTGTCTCTTTGTAGTGAAAGCGAAAATCAAGTCATCGATATTCAATGAAAGAAGATCCACATTTACTTGCAAGAAGGAACTCCAGTTTTCAACATAATTATTTTCATAATTACATTTTTTGAGAGGGGGACCTATAGTCTTAGGAAGCACAATTGCATTAGAAAACTAATTATAGATCCTTATTCTTTCAGTATAATTTAGGGTGAGACTTGTGTTCATAAAATTATTTTCTGCCAGAAAAAAAGGACTTTTTTTTCCCCACATGCTTCATTTTTACAGCAGTAAATTTAAAAAGATTGACTTCTCATCATTTTTGCCAGAATACAATGAATGTAGATGCTCCCTGGAGCTGGTCTGGATGTATTCTTATTGAAATTAGGGAACATAATGAGGGATTTCACCAGATAACTCAAAAGAAGTATCCAGGGAAAAATGGATGTTTTCGAGGCCATCATTTGAGGAGGGTGACACAGTGTTGTGAGCCGAGTCTGCAGAGATGAAATGTGCTCTCCCAGGAAGGATCCGCTGTCCATGAGCATCGTGCCTCTCCCAAGTGGCTCCATTGATTCCATCCTAAATTGTAGTTTGTTCCTTGTGTAACTTCCTTTTCACACGATCCTTGGTTTTACAGACACACTTGGGTCTCTCTCCCCCTCAATTACTAAAATGTTATTTGTCAAATTATTCAATTTTTTTTTGAATGACACACCATATTTCCCTGAACTGAGACTTCTGCTTCTGTGACAGAATAATCCTGTCTACAATAAGAAGCACTATGGGAGCGGAGCACTTTGTCTGACAAAGCTAACTGTTTGCATTCATAAATGCCCGACAAAACAATGACTGCTTTCACATTTCAGTATTTTTTTTAAGCATCTACAGAGGATTTTCTATGTATAAGCCCAAAATTTAATATTTTAATCAACTCATTGAAGAGGGATTTTATTCAACTCCACTGGAATGGTTATTGTGTGGAGTGCTAAAGGGACTGCTATTTATTGTCTACCAAGTTCCTCGTGCTTGATGTGGAAAACCTTCATTTTAGTTCATATAATAGTTCTGGCACATAGTACGTTCCCATTTTACAGCCTGGGAAATTCAGGTGCAGATAGTTGCCAGAGAGTCTCCTCCGTTTCGTGGAGGCAGGATTAGCATCTCTTCCGGGAGGCTGTGGCACCTGTGCCCAGTGGCTTTCCCTGACTGCAGAGTTGGTCCTGGAGACAGTGAAAGCTGGGCTCCTTGCTTCCACCCTACTCATGTCAGCTCCCTCCCCTGCTGTGTGCCGTGACAGCCTATATATATCCATCTCCTGTCCTCCTTGTCCATGAGAGATTGAATCATGACTTCTACAGCTGCCATGGGGGTGAGTCCTGACCATCACCAGCCTCCTCCAATGGGTGACTGGCTTGAGGGCCCTACTCATAAGCTGCTGCTCTTCTACTGCTCAAGTGCCAAGTCCCTGCATTTTACCTGCTCCCTGACACAGGGACCTTGGTATTTGTAGTCAGATTTCTCAGACCCAGTGCCCAGCTGAACTTGTTTGTGCCACCACCGGTTATCAGGATAAGATGCTAGCTTACTGACCATAACTAATAGGCTCCCTCTACCCTCTGATAAACAGTCCTATGAAGAGAACCACAAATAGAATAACTGTTGAAAGTGTGCGACTATTACTCATAAGATGTACAGGCCAGGCTCCAGGAGACAGTAGCTTTTCCTATTTCATCAAATGTAAAGATAGATTGTAGACCGCATTCAGAAATCTTTGTGCTTAGAACCAGAGCACAGTGGGTGAGTGGTGGACAGTCCCACCTCCCTGGCCAATGGCTGCAGCTTCATCTTCCCATGGTCCCTCCCTTCTATCAGTCCAGTGTGACTCAGGAGCACATCCTAGAAGCTCCTGGAGTCATAATTGGCCTTTAACTCTCTAATTCTCAATGTGAGCACTGTTTTTATATGTGTGTGTGTGTGTGTGTGTGTGTGTACGCGCATGTGAACGCACATGTGCATATGTTGGTATTGAAGGTTAGAAACACTTCCTTCTCAGGAGGTGAAGAGAGGAGGTGTCATGGGAAAGGTGGGGCCATTCTGTGGACGGATCATGTGGGGAAAGAGAGGACTGCTGTTCTTGTGTATTTGTTTCCTTTGATATGAATGAGGCAAGTTCTGATGTTGTCAAAAGTGTACTAATCGTGGGGAACAGAGGTGAGGAATGACAGCACCGACAGCCCCAGAAGCTCATCTAGAGACAGAGATTTCCACAGTTTCAGAGATCCTCGACAACCTCTCATCCATTCTCCCTTCTCCTGCATTCATGATTTCTAAGGTGAAAGGTGAGTTTCACATGGACTCACAGAGAGGTGGCTCCTGAGATGAGTCTGAGTCAACGGATTTGGGAGGTGGGGAGATGGCCTTGGGAGGTGCTTTTAGAGGAGTCGGGGAGTAAAGCAGGGAAGGAAGCCAGGCGTGGGCTGATGTCATGTAGGTTACCATCCTGGACAAGTAGAGCTAACCTGGAGGTCACTCTGGGGCACAGAACACACCCAGGTGTTGATCTTCCTGAGAATCTGGGAAGCTGGGCTTCTTTGCTTCCCAGAGCCATGGTGGAAGGGCCCTTCCAGATCGCATCCTGCAGTATTTCTAATCCATAATGAGGCTGAGAAAACACCCTCAGAAAGAGAGCCCTGGAGACCTTCAGCAGGAGATGCCTCGTGAGAAGGAGAAGCTGGAAAGGCGGCAGCAGAACCTGTTATAATATAGCATTTTACAAACTTCAAAGAAACTCTGTTCTGGATGTCCTACTACCTTCATGAGACAGTGTGCAGTGAGAGAGAGAGAGAGAGAGAGAGAGAGAGAGAGAGAGAGAGAGAGAGAGAGAGAGAGAGCAAAAGCTGGAAAATCATTATAGATAGAGCTGAATTTGAATCTCAGATCTGCCATTAAGGGACCTGAAGATTCTGGGAAAATTGCTTTGTGTTTCTCAGTCTCAGTGAGAGACAGCCAGTTATATCTTCATGCTTGTGTTACTCCATTTTTCATGGCTACAATGAAATACCTAAGACAGGATATTTTTTTTAAAGAAAAGAGGTTTATTTAGGACCTAGTTTTGGAGGCTGAAATTCATTGTTGTGGACTCTGGAGAGTCGTTTTTGGTTGTGTCACATCAGGTCAGATGACACCCAGGATGGGAGTACAAGCAGGAGCGAGAGATCACATTGCAAAACAGGCAGCTGCAGAGAGACTGAGGTGCCACAGTCCCTTCCAAGGACACGCCCTCCAATTGACCGGGTCCTCCCTGTCTGGGATGTCCAGGGTGTGCAGAGCTTCTTCCAGAGCCAGCCTCAGCTCCAGCAGTTCCCGAGGTACAATCCAAGCCATCCTATTTCCCTACATGGTTGATCCACAGAATGTCCCCACCTCTTCACCACACCTCTCTCGTCCCCTCCCGAGAAGGGAGTGTTTCTAACCTTCAACACCAGCACAAGAAACACAGAAGAAAACATTTGTGACACTTGCCTAGTACTAACCTGAATCTGCCCCCCTCTGGCAGCAAGACAGGGTCCTCTGAGGTTAGGGTTTTGTGGCGCTATGTATGCAAAATGATGTTTCAGACCTTCTCGAATGACAGGAGGAAATAGAATAAAGCTAAGTGGTTAAGGAGTAGAGAGAGATGGAAGTTGTTTTAAAGAAATGTTGAAGCTATCAAACAACAGAAGAAATGCTGAATTTGTCACTGAAACCAGTGGAAGGGAAACAGCATGTAAAGAGGTTGTCAATGTGGAGTCAGGTCTTCTGAGGCAGATAGGTGACAAAGGAAATTGCCTATAGTGCTTAAGGGGAAGAATTTTCCAAGACTTCTTCACGCCTATATCCCAAACATTTAGAATAGTACCCAGGGTGCCATATGGCCCACACCAAGAGTTACTAGCAAAATGAATACATGGGTGACATCTCTGA
Organism: Ictidomys tridecemlineatus; assembly: GCF_052094955.1. Taxonomy (NCBI): domain Eukaryota; kingdom Metazoa; phylum Chordata; class Mammalia; order Rodentia; family Sciuridae; genus Ictidomys; species Ictidomys tridecemlineatus. The sequence goes on from NC_135485.1 coordinate 7,268,218, forward strand.
GGATGGACCCTTTTGAGGTATTTGTGAAAGGATAGCAATGGATAAAGAGCCTGGGATCAATCTTTGTTCTACAAAATTTGCAGGATATTGCCTCATACTTGTTACCTTACAAATCATTTTTCTCCTGTGCAAAAACAAATCAGACTTGTTACCTTATTACCATTCTTTATACCATTCAAACAGTCTCTTAGCTCTTCCTACACACCTCATGTTTTTATGGTTGGAAATGTTTCACCCCTGAATCATCCAAAGCCTTTTAGCAAAAGCAATACACCTGTCATCTGAAAGTCCCATATCCCCAGGTCTACACAATGTCTTTGAATACTCTTCTACCCTATGCACACACAAAAACCCAAACACCTAGTTTGAAAGTTCCTCCAGTATTTTTCTACTTAGTGAACTTTTCATCATTATCATCTCAGAGACCTATGTCTTTCCATCACCCTGTCCCAGGATTAATCTTGTCTCATATGCACCTGCTGCAGATTTAATGTGTACCTCCTCTGCTTTCCCTCACCACCTGATGGCACCTTTCCTTCCAATTCTACTAATTAGTAACTTTAGTAATTTCAACAAACATTATTCATAGGTGTTTATTACTGCAAATTAAAATTCTGCCTACTGATTCTACATTTACCTTTAAGTAAAAAAAAAATCATGTCAAAATGTCTAAATACATAAAAAAAGATATCCCATGTGCATGGATAGGAAGATTCAATATTGTAAAGACGTCACTTTAATCCAACTTTATGAAGACTTTTCACAATCCCAATAAAAATCTTCAAAAGTTATTTTGTGAATATTTACAAACTTATTCAATGCTTCAGACACACAGTCATAAGAGCTAGAATAAACAATATTGAAACAAAAAAAGCAAAGTCAGAGGACTGACTTAAAGGCTTGCTATAAATCTATAATAATCAAGACAGTGTGGTATAGGCAAAAGACAAATAGATCTAACAGGACATAAAAGCAAGCTCAAAATAGACTCATGCCATAGAGTAAGTTGATCTTTAACAAAAGAATGAAGGCAATTCAGTAAAGAAAAGATTGTCTGCACAAAAACATTTTCCTCTTTTCACAAAAATCAATTAAAAATGGACCACATATCTATATGCAAACTGTAAAACCATAAAACTCTTAGAAGATAACATTGGAGAAAAATCTAGATAATCTGGAATGTGACAATGACATTTTAGATATGACAAATAAATATGATACAATACAAATAGATATAAATAAATATGATTATTATTTAAAAATAATCTGCATTGCATAAATTTAATTTAAAAACCCCTTTCTATTCTAAAAAAGAAAAGAAAAAACTTAAGATAACACAAAGATGAACCACAAAGGAGAAAATAATGTATGAAAACATGTATCCAAAAAGGAACTAGTATCTAATATATTCTTCAAAACTCAACAACAGAAAACAAATATCTGGGTTAAAAAATAGAAAACATTTACTTCATCAAAGAAGATGCATAGGTGACAAATGATTACATTAAAAGATAGTTGGTACCCTATGTCATTGGGGAATTGTAAGTTAGAACAAAGACATATCACAACACAACAGTTAGAATGACCAAACTCCACAACACAGATGACCTCAAGTCCTTGTAGGATGTGGAGTACGGGAATCTTCACCTGCGGCTGGTGGGAATGTAAAGTGTCTAGCCACACCGGAACAAGATTGGGTGGTCTCTCGTACAACCATATATTTGCTTACCTTAGGGTCTGGCAATGAGCTCCTTGTCATCCATCTAAGAGAATGAGTTAAAAACTAATGTGCACCCAGAAAACTGCACACAGGTTTTATACCAACTTCAGTTATAATTGCCAAAACCTAGAAGTAATCAAGATGGCTGTCAATAGACAAATTAACATATATGGAATAGCTAAGGAATGAAATATTATTCAGAGATAAAATGTAATGAGTAACTAAGTTACATAATCATGGAGGAATAGTCAATGCATATTGCTAAGTGAAAGATTCCAGTCTGAAAAAAATACTCCATTTTTCTAACTTTATTCTATTCTGAAAAAGGCAAAATTATAGATTACGTAAATTAGCAATTATCAGGAATTAGCAGGGTCTCTGAGGAGGAGGTCAGGTTGAATAGGTGGAGCACAGAAGCTGTTCAAAGTAGTAAAATTATTTTGTATGCTATAGTAATAGAAGATATATGTGATCACATTTGTCAAAACCCATAGAATGCTTAACACCAAGAGTAAGCATAAACAAAATCTGTAAACTTCAAGTAATAATATGTCAAAATGTACTTATCAATTATAGCAAACCTGCACCATTAATGTAAACTATTAATCATTGGAAAAGTGAGGGGATAGTTTGGGGTTACATATGGAAACTATCTGGACTTCCTACTCAATTTTTCAGTAAATCTAAATTTGCTCTAAAAATGAAGTTTTAAAAATACTACCAAGCAATTCTCTAAAAAAAGAGTCATGTAACCAAGTGTTTATAATCTGAAACTGACTATAAGACAACTGTTAAATATTTGAGTTTGAATAAATTGGCCTTTGGACGATTTATATAGTTTATGTCATAAAAATGGTAAAAGTCCTATATACCCAGATAAGAAGGAAAAAAAGAAGGAAAAATATATTTCTCAAGAAACATTAGCACCTAGATGTAACTTACCATTGGGATTTGTAAATGTTTGTGAAATGAATATCATATGTATTTTTTTCAGCACTATATATGTCTAACAGTTAATTTTGTAGGATCTTGTCTTACTGACCATAGAGTAGGTGTTCTGACGTCAAGGCCTGTATTTCCCTTCAAGTTCATTCCAGGACACCCTGCTTAATGTCTCCGCTATATGCAGCATTTTTTTTTTAACTACTCCTTGATTAGTAGTCTAGCTAGTCATGCTCTCTGTTCCTTTTTTCTTTCCATCTCACATTAGAGTTTAGAATTAACTGGGTGAAATGAAGTGTCTGGATGGGCAGAAAGCCCCAGCATTGATTGCCCCAGTATCACTGTAAGAAGGGAGGATAAGGCAATGAGCAAAACTAGTCAGAGAGCCACTCCTCTTCTGTGACTGTGAGCCAGGCAACTAACTCCTCTAAGCCTCAGTCTCTTTTTCTAAACAATGAACAATTAAGATGCACCTTCCTGCTCTCAATATGTTGGGCAATTCTTAGTTCTTTATCTCCATGCCATGTTTTTTTTTTTAGCTAACTCAATAGCTCTATATCTTGCAGCTAGACTCTGCCAAACCAGATAAACAGATTTACTTTTGCTCTGCACTTCTCTTTAAACTGCTCTTTCGAACCCAACACGCCCCAGAGTCTTGCTATTTATAAACAACGTGACTCTCTTTTTTCCAAAGAGACTCTATTTTTAGTTTTAGCAAAATCACCATGATTTTGTGTCTGTTAAAAGAACAGTCATGCGCCAGTTTTTTTTTTTTTTTTGACTAAAACATGGAATGCAAATTCATTTCTTGAAGAATAAAACCATGCTCTTTCAGGTTTTGCTCAAGTGCTTTAAAGAAACCTAGATAACTAGGTTATCTGCTCACTGTGAAGGCAGAGAGTGACTTGAGGAATTATATGGTCCACCTCTTCTATTCAAGGATTTAGAGACAGGGTTCCAGAAAGAAACCTCTTTCAAGGTCACATAAAACTCTAACATGGGAACTGAAGATTAAAAACAAAGCACTTCATCTGGTTGACCCTAAAAGTAAAGAAAAACAGAAAAAGGAAGGGAAAAGAAAATTGAGTGAACATAGCTACTGGTGGGATAAATTTATTGATATATCATGTTTAAATGTATAAATTCTACTACTTTTCCTCCTGGTCTCAGTGAGGGGAGATTCCTAAAATTTCAACCTTTGAGTGGGTCTTATTTCCTTAAGGGGTAATTTTAAAGTAGAAGCAAGTTGGAATACATAAATGTGTGTTTCTGTGAAATGATGTTTCCTTGTGACCAGACTACAAGATACTAGCCTTGGTCTCTGTTCTTCTAAATAAATGCTGGATTTGGGTTTCTGCTTGTGTATGGAAAGGTGAACAATGGACTGGAGTTTATACTGGCACAGATACATTATCCCAAGCTTTCTACATCTCTCTGTTAATATTTTCCACTGCTGAGCAGTCAAATATTTTACTGTAGTTTGAATGGAGAGTTCCATGGTTAAGCTTTGAGACAAAGATCTTCTCTGATCTTAACCTTGACTAAGGGGTCTTAACATTGTTTGTGCTTACTCTAAGAATTGTTTTAGATGAAGACCCCACTAGGAATAAAGTGTTATTCTGGTTTTTATTATTTTCTCCAGTGGTTTGGCAGAGAAAAATAGCCGACCAACTCAGGATACTAGTATCCCTGCATTCTCTGGACTAAACCTTCTACTATTTTAATAGTATCCCAACTTTGTAGTGAAACCTATTGGATCCCTAATGAGGAGCATCTATGATCTATCAGATGCTCTCTGAGATGCATTGTCTAATTCTTTATATATATATATATATATATATATATATATATATATATATATATATATATCTTTAATGATACTGCCAGAAATCAAACATTCAGACTGAAAAATAAATTCCCAGATCATTAGACTGCCAAGTATTTTTATGTCCTAACACTAACGGATGGAAAAAAAGCCAGCCCTGAATAAAAGGACACATTTCATTTTTAATCAAACAATGCCAGCAAGAACACCACCAATAACAAATACTAAGGAAGCATTGTCTATTTTGCAGCTGTGAAAATTGATGATCAGATTCCTGATATGAGTTGCTCAAAGTCGAAGAGTTACATTGTGACATAATGGAGGCTAAAACTCAGAGACTGGCAGTTTCGTATATAACTCTTCCATGACAGCAGAACTCTTTATTTGGCTTGAGAAATGATTGATGTTCTCTTTGAGAAAATGCTTTTTAAAGACATGCACATTTGTGCATGGGTGTGCCTGAAATTCTGGGAATGCACTGCAAATAGGGTAATCAAGCAGAGCCAGAAGAGCCAGCTCAGGAAGAACAAGAAGTCATTAAGATTCTCCATCCTGGCCTGGCCATGGCCAGGAATAAATAGCAGCTTCCTATGGAGACTTGTACAGAAAATCAGAGGGTGGGGATCTGAGTAAGGTGTTGGGCAATCCAAGGCCTCCCTGACCAGAGAGAAGTTCACACAGGGCAAATGGGGGCAGCCTAGAGAATTCCAAGGCATGAGATAGAATGTTCCAGTAATAGTCGATAGTGGTGATTTATTCAGAGTCAATTACTACAAAGTCAGTGGAATCAATGATGTTTGTCCTCCTTGACTGTCATTCACTGCCCTTTCTTCATTATGAATAATGGAAAGGACCCAGGTGAAGGTCACTTCTCTGAAAGCATGGTTCATTCCTCCATTCCTCACTCCTTTACATATCATTATGTGATAACATGTAATTTTCCATGTTATGACAATGCACTCATCAGGTTCATCTCTACTAGATTGGGTTCCATCAAGGAAGCAGGGTCAACATGAGTAATATGAAATTATTACAGAAGGGGGCTAGGCATGAGACAAGGTAGAGAAATATGAGGAAAGCTGTTGGCTTGGCATCTGGGGATGGCCCTAAAGTCACTAAAGGTCAGCAAAGCCAGTAGTTAGCAGAAAAGTATGGAAGTGAAATTGGGGCCAGCAAGGACAAACTGGGATCTCTAAAGGAAAACTAAAACCCACCAGGAAAACTGGTCCCATAAGGGCCCTGCCTTCCGATCCAACCACGCTAGTGACCTGCATAAGCCAATGCCTTTTGCCACAAGGAAATGCTCACCTGGTTAAGAGACTGGGAAAGGCTGAAAGAGGCTTCTGCCCCAGGCTGGCAATTATATTAGCATGTCAGCCACAGCATAGAGAACTTTGTCATTTAACTTGACACAGTAAAAAGTCATTGTAGACTGGCATCTTCCCAAAGAGACACAGTATGACTTAATCATTACTGCAACACCTAAAAAGGCATAAACACGACCCGGGACACAGTAAGAACTTTAAAAAGGCTAAAAAAATTCAGTTCCCAAATTCTGACATGCAGTACGTCCTATGAGCCCTCTGTTTATAATCAGGATCTCTTACTTTGTGATCAATGGAGTGTGACAGAAGCAACACTCTATATAAGTTTCTGAGTTTAGGGCCTAAGGGAAAAGTCCATTCTCTCTCCTGTTTCTTGGGATCTGTTGGAATTGAGCCATGCCCTAATGAAACCTGAGCTATATGGCAAGGGCAGGCACAAGTCTCCAACTCTCAGCTCTGGTTAAACTCCAGCCGCCAGCCAGCCGCAGCTGCTGGGCCCAGGATTATGGAGGCCTTTGTAGTGACTTAAACTACCAACCACCAGACTACCCCAGTGAAATACGTTGAGTTAGAACACCAAGGTAAGCTGGCTCAGTGTACTGAATTATGTGAGATAACAATAGAATGATACTTGTTTTAAGCCACTAATTTCAAGGTAAGTGTTTTTCAAGAAATAGATCAAAATACCAAAAGCAAGGTGTTGTCATAATTTTTAAAAAATTGTCATTGATTTTGTAATTCAGCAAAGGGAATTTACAAACAAAGATCTTGAAGAGACTGCTAATAAAATCTGATGATACCTCAAGAAGGGTCTCAGGAAGGGTCTTAATGAAAGTGAGGGTGATGTTTCTGAAAGCTGAAGGAAGAAGAGGACACAGACATATGTGGTGGTTGAAAGTCTCACCACACTGGTCTCAATAAGAGGCCTCTGCCCCAGGCTGGCAATTATATTGGCTTGTCCCCCAAAGCATGTGGAACTTGGAGTGGTTTTGTTATTTAAAGTGACCTCAACAAAGGTCTCAATGAGAAAAAGAGAACTGATGATCTTAAGGCTGTAGATAAGATGTGCAGCCCATAGTGTTATTACATGTCAAGAATTCAAGGATTGCTCTATTCCAGACTAAAGCTGGTTCCCACTCTCAGCCTCTCCAGAAAGTAAATAATTCTAAAATTAAAGTCTCAAGTCAAAGATCATATACAAAGTGAAATATTCCATGACCTGAGGGCAATCTAGCATTGTCTTTTTTTTTTTTAAATTTTTTTTTTAAATTTTTTTTTTTTAATTGTTGGTCGTTCAAAACATTACACAGTTCTTAATACATCATCTTTCACAGTTTGACTCAAGTGGGTTATGAACTCCCAACTTTACCCCGTATACAGATTGCTGTTTCACATCAGTTACCCTTCCATTGATTGACATATTGCCTTTCTAGTGTCTGATGTATTCTGCTGTCTGTCCTATTCTCTACTATCCCCCCTCCCCTCCCCTCCCCTCCCCTTTTCTCATCCCTGTTTAATGTAAATCTTCTTCTCAAGCTCTTCGTCCTTACCCTGTCCTTGTTTACTCCCCTTATATCAAAGGGGTCATTTGGTATTTGTTTTTTAACGATTGACTAGCTTCACTTAGCATAATCTGCTCTAATGCCATCCATTTCCCTCCAAATTCTATGATTTTGTCGTTCCTTAATGCAGAGTAATACTCCATTGTGTATAAATGCCACATTTTTTTTTATCCATTCATCTATTGAAGGGCATCTAGGCTGATTCCATAATCTTGCTATAGTGAATTGTGCTGCTATGAACATCGTTGTAGCAGTGTCTCTGTAACATACTCTTATTAGGTCTTTAGGGAATAGACCGAGAAGGGGAATACCTGGGTCAAATGGTGGTTCCATTCCCAGCTTTCCAAGAAATCTCCATACTGCTTTCCAAATTGGCTGCACCAATTTGCAGTTCCACCAGCAATGAACAAGAGTGCCCTTTTCCCCGCATCCTCTCCAGCACTTATTGTTGTTTGACTTCCTAATGGCTGCCAATCTTACTGGAGTGAGGTGCATTCTACGAGGCCAACATCACCCTGATTCCGAAACCAGACAAAGACACTTCAAAGAAAGAAAACTACAGACCAATATCTCTAATGAACCTTGACGCAAAAATCCTCAATAAAATTCTGGCGAATCGGATTCAAATACATATCAAAAAAATTATACATCATGATCAAGTAGGATTCATCCCTGGGATGCAAGGCTGGTTCAATATACGGAAATCAATAAATGTTATTCACCACATCAATAGACTTAAAAATAAGAACCATATGATCATCTCGATAGATGCAGAAAAAGCATTCGACAAAGTACAGCATCCCTTTATGTTCAAAACTCTAGAAAAATTAGGGATAACTGGAACATACCTCAACATTGTAAAAGCAATCTACGATAAGCCACAGGCCAGCATCATTCTGAATGGAGAAAAATTGAAGGCATTCCCTCTAAGATCTGGTACAAGACAGGGATGCCCTCTCTCACCACTTCTGTTCAACATAGTCCTCGAAACACTGGCCAGAGCAATTAGACAGACGAAAGAAATTAAAGGCATTAAAATAGGAAAAGAAGAACTTAAATTATCGCTATTTGCAGATGATATGATCCTATACCTAGCAGACCCAAAAGGGTCTACAAAGAAGCTATTAGAGCTAATAAATGAATTCAGCAAAGTGGCAGGATATAAGATCAACACGCATAAATCAAAGGCATTCCTGTATATCAGTGACAAATCCTCTGAAACGGAAATGAGGACAACTACTCCATTCACAATATCCCCCCAAAAAATAAAATACTTGGGAATCAACCTAACAAAAGAGGTGAAAGATTTATATAATGAAAATTATAGAACCCTAAAGAAAGATATAGAAGAAGACCTTAGAAGATGGAAAATTATACCCTGCTCATGGATAGGTAGAACTAACATCATCAAAATGGCGATATTACCAAAAGTTCTCTATAAGTTCAATGCAATGCCAATCAAAATCCCAATGGAATTTCTTGTAGAAATAGATAAAAGAATCATGAAATTCATATGGAATAATAAAAGACCCAGAATAGCAAAAACAATGCTAAGCAGGAAGTGTGAATCAGGCGGTATAGCGATACCAGACTTCAAACTATACTACAGAGCAATAGTAACAAAAACAGCATGGTACTGGTACCAAAACAGGCGGGTGGACCAATGGTACAGAATAGAGGACACAGAAACCAATCCACAAAACTACAACTATCTTATATTTGATAAAGGGGCTAAAAGCATGCAATGGAGGAAGGATAGCATCTTCAACAAATGGTGCTGGGAAAACTGGAAATCCATTTGCATCAAAATGAATCTGAACCCCTATCTCTCGCCATGCACAAAAGTTAACTCAAAATGGATTAAGGAGCTTGATATTAAATCAGAGACACGGCATCTGATAGAAGAAAAAGTTGGTTATGATCTACATACTGTGGGATCGGGCCCCAAATTCCTCAATAGGACACCCATAGTGCAAGAGTTAACAACTAGAATCAACAAATGGGACTTACTCAAACTAAAAAGTTTTTTCTCAGCAAAAGAAACAATAAGAGAGATAAACAGGGAGCCTACATCCTGGGAACAAATCTTTAATCCACACACTTCAGATAGAGCCCTAATAACCAGAGTATACAAAGAACTCAAAAAATTAGACAATAAAATAACAAATAACCCAATCAATAAATGGGCCAAGGACCTGAACAGACAGTTCTCAGAGGAGGACATACAATCAATCAACAAGTACATGAAAAAATGCTCACCATCGCTAGCAGTTAGAGAAATTCATTGTCTTATAGAACCCTACAGGCAGATAAAGGGGCCTAGGTGGCTCTTGAGGTGACAGACACCTTGCAGATTGACTGCATTAAACAGTAGGTCTCCTAAGAACTGTAAGGTCCTTTTTCATTAGCAGTTTTATAACAAACCCAAGATAAAGAATAGAAGTGCTTTTCTCAAAGACATTTGCGATTTGGTTTCATCTAATGGAGTGAACTGACATGAAAGTCATAAAACATCCCATCAAGACTTCTAAGTAAGTGCATGGTAGAAGAAGTACCTGCTTGGATGGAGGGAATGGCAGTGGCACAAAATGTGGGGAAGCGAGAGAGAAGACTGATTACTTGCATAGTTAATTTTGTTATGAAAAGTGATGAATGACTCATGAAAAGAAACCAAGAGCCGGCAGTACAGAACCAATGGCTGGGAGCATTACTGTCAGGAGGAGGAAAGAGCCTATAGAACAGGGGCAAGGCTGGATTTCAGAATTGTGAAAGGCTAGTCAACTGTGAATGCCTTTTATTTTCCGCCTTTTCCTGAGTTTGTCAATGGGTGTAATTCTGTATGGAATCCAGCACTGCATGGTGTGTGGTGTGTGTGTGTGTGTGTGTGTGTGTGTGTGTATGTGTGTGTGTGTGTATGTATGTGTGTGTGTGTGTGTGTGTGTGTGTGTGTGTGTGAGAGAGAGAGAGAGAGAGAGAGAGAGAGAGAGAGAGAGAGAGAGAGAGAGAGAGAGAGAGAGAGGTGGAAGGGGAGAAGTGGTCAGATAAATAGTCCATTCAGCTGATAACTTGAGAGAAACCAGAAGCCAAGGATCTGTACCCTAGGGTCCACAGTCAAGGAGCTTGAACCTGGACTCACTGACTGCTGTTCTAATAGAATACAGAAGAGGGAGCAGCATGGTGGTTTTCAGGCCCACACAATATAAGTGGGCCTCTTTGGCTGCCTGCTCAGGGGAGTCTAGCACCATGTCAGAGGAAGCACAGGTTACATGGCAAGGCTGTAGCGGCTGTTCCAGTCTGAGTTTTAATCTTGACTAATGACCAGCATCAGCTACCAGGCATGTGACTGTGGAACCTTATAGAAGAAACCCTGTCTTATTCACTGTCTAGTTAAAACCATCCAAGAAGTAAAGACCACCAAGCTGAGCCTACTCAATCCCCAGACTTTTGAGAAATACTAAAAAATGAATGTTATTCCTATGGGCTACCCAATTTGGGAAGATTATTATAGAACAATGGATACCCGGAGAAGCATTTAATACTGTTGGCCATCTGGTGCAACTTTCTTGTGAACTGGGAAATTGCAATACTCCTTTCCATTTTGAGCTGGTGAAAAAATTTTGGAGGCCCATCTCAGGCTTTCTTGGCCTTGATATCCTAAGCAGTCAGCTTCATTCCACAGCTTATCATAGGCCAGCTTGTCACTTACTCTTCTTTGGCCTTCCTATCTAAATTGGCTGTCACCGCCTGCTTTGATATACCCTGCTTCCTTTTCTTTATTATACTTATCACAAAAATTATCAGAAATTGTCTTGTTCTTTTATATCTTGGCCTCATAATTATCTGCCAAGCTTATTCAGATATGAATCTGTTTTCTGACTTGTTTAGCATCATATTCTCAGCACCTACAAGTGTGTTTGCTATCTTTTACAGGTTCAATACATATGGCTTGACTGAACTGAATGAATGAAATATCATCTCATTATATATGAAGAAAACAGACCTTACATGAACCTCACGTGCTCACTCTAGTGTCTAGCTTCCAGTTGAAGAAATTTCATGTTTGTATAACTCAGCAGAGTAAAAGTATCTATGACAACATGTAAGATTTTGGGAAGACACTGATGGAGAGGAGTTAAGGATGCCTTAGTGTTGAATGGGAACCATCTAGTGTGCATTGAGAATGAGCGTATTCCAGGGCTTTAATTGCACTGTTTAAAGAAAGTACACCATTTCTGCTTATTTGATTATTTCAACCATTTCTGCTTATTTGATTATTATAGCTTACTTAACAAGAGTGTGCTTTGTCAGCTGTCTATTTTCAGAGAGTCCACAATACAACCTCCTTAGTACACCTTATGTTCTGTAATCTAATTATTAGTATTTGTCACGTATATCTCTCTTTCTCTGTATATGTGTGCATTTGGGAATGGGGGTGTAGTTCCAGGGCCACTTGTTTTATTGGACATGCACTTTCCAAACTGAATCTAAGTGGAAAATAGATTGTCTTTTGGGAAAAAAAAAACACATAGATACTATTACACTATGTTCCTCTCTCCCTCTGTCTAAAGCAGATAAGGATTTTTCTCAGAATCCATTTCAGCACCAGTAGTATGTAGGCACAAAAGCCTAGCATTCATTACATGCTTACTGAACCTAACAGTGTTCTGAAGAATACAGAAGAATAGTTACAAGACAAGGTTGTAGGGTCACCTTTAAATAATTTTGTGTGTGTGTGTATGTGTTTAAAAAACTAGCTTACTAAAGAATGCAGAGGTGCATAGCTTCATAAAAAGATAAAGGAAATTCCCCTTGTGTCTTTTCCATCCTTAAATGTTGATGAGGTAGTACAAATCCAAATGTGTAGGATTTAATATTTAATAAGACAAGGTCTGAGAAGAAGTGGGTTTAACAGAGTTCATGCCTAAGTTTCATATATCAAAGAATGTAAATAAAACTATGTGTTGTTGGTGTTCATTTCTTCTTTCTTTACCTGATTTAATCTGGACTCACTCTGTGAGGGTGTGGTGAGGGATACAGAATGAGTGCTTGCTTGGATGGATTGAAGGCTTCTTAAGGATTTTGAATTCTGTCTGGAAGGTAACTGGTAGATAATGATAGGTTTTAGGAAGCAAATTGCTTTGTCAAATTTACAATTTAAAAGCTGCCTCTGGATACAGCATGGGTGATAAATTGGAGAATGCTGAGACCAAAGACAAGGAGAAGATTCAGAAGCCTGCTGCCACTGTCTTTTAAAAAAGCATAGTAACTTTGAAATAGAGAGCAGGACGCCTGTGAAGAGGCGAGGGAGGAGATGCCAATTTTGGCTCAGGAGGTTCTGGGGAAAGCCCTTCCAGGTGGCAGTTGAGCGATGCCTGCATGTCTCTGGGTTCATTAGGATGTCCCCGACACCCATCCCTACCTACTGAAGCTCCAACACCCCCAGAGTAGGGAGTATGGAAAAGCCAACCTGATTATAATCTAATTCTAATATAATAAAAAAGAAAATCATCTTGAGTTGGCTTGGCCAGAGGAAAATCTGATGTTTTCTATTTCTTTCTTTCTTTTTTTTTTTTTCAGATCCCTAATAACTCATTGTATTCACAGGAAGCACACACTGTATCCCAATGTGCAAGTCTCCATGCACATAACTCAGTTATGAGACCTGCAGCAGGACCTCCTGAGCCAGGTTGGACCTGCCCACCGCCCCCACTCGCCACTTCCTCAACTCCTGTCCACCCTTGGAGTATTCCTCTCCTCCTCTTCACTAGCTGTCACTGGAAGTGTGAGAAGGAATGGGGTGAGGGTGGAGCAGGAAGCTGAGTCAAATATATCAGGGAAGCTGAAACAGAGATGGAACGGATAGATGGGAGGATGCTGTTCAAAGCCAGGGTTGGGCTGTGTGATCTGCTGGTGGAGCCCTGAGTCACTGAATCTTGAATAATGACCTAAAGCTCTTCCTGTGCTCTGCTATTTCAGTTCTAAGCAAGGGTTTTGGGATCGCTGGTTTCTCAACTCTGAGATTTTGTGTGACACACACACACTTGATTTGTACAATTCTACCATCCATGCTGGGATATAATGACATAAAGATGATGTTGGTAATAATGACAATGGGGGGTGGATTACGGCGGTGGAAAGAGGGCATACAGATGATTCTGATGGTTCCCTGGCCCATTTCTCTTTTCCTCTGGATATGTCCTTGATTGTGACAAGTGAGACAGGGAAATGCCATGGTCTCAGTTGAAACTTATTTGTACAGTAAATATTCATATTTTTTCTGTCACGTGTTCATTAGAGAATCAAGTGAACAATGTGTTTTATGCCCAAGAAAAGAGAGAACAGTCTACCTGTTTGGAGCAAGTAAAACTGGTAATGTAGACATATTAAAATAACAGTGTTCACCTTGAAATTTGTACTTCTAGAAATGCCGTAGGGCAGCCTGTATGTATACAACTTTAATCTCAAGAGCTGGCTTCAGAACCTGCCATTATTAGGAGTGTAGGGATAATTTTATCTCTGCTATAGACTTTGAGGGGGGCTTTGTTTTTACTTTACAGTTGATTGTCTTAAACTCTGAATTAGAGCAGAGTCTAATTTCCATTTTACAAATGAGAATCCTGAGACTGGGAGAAAAGGAAACCATCAACCAATTAATAATGATCAGAATGAGGACAGTGACCAGGATTTCATGGGCATCATCTTTACAGCCTGTCTGATGCCTCACTCTGGAATTACACTTCTTAGTCCTGGAGGTTTCATAGCCCAGCTGAATGGGTTGTATTTAGGTTTGTAACTCCCAGGACCATGTTATTTCAGGGTCAGGAAACCCACAAAGCCCAAACACACTAACTTTCACCTACATGTGTTGATGTTCTCGTTCAGAAAAGTAAACCTTTATTATGGAAAACAACTACATGAAATTAAATACAAGTAAGGGAAGGCAGAAATAAAAGTCAGCAAGGTTCAAGAAATGAGAAGAACCAAAAATGAGTCCATCTAAGGTGACAGTCATCTTGAGGGGGTTGTCTCTGATTAGTTTAGGTACTCCTAGAGAATTTATCTGCCTCACTATTACACAAAAAACTAAGTCTCTTTGGCCTAGCTCACACATTAAATAACAGACGAAACACTGTAAATGTTAGGTGTTGTAATTGGAAAAGTGCATGAGTGTGTAAACAGCAGTCCACCAAGCATCAGCTATGGTGTGTCCATTGGTGCCTTTCCCAGCCATTGCAGATGCTCTTTCTGCACTTCTCCTCCTCCGTGTACCATGTTGCCCCATCAGGAAAAAACGCCTTCAAGTATGACCCCAGTGATACCAGAAAGAAAAACTAGAGCTCCCTCCTGGGACTTTCTTACCTCAGATTCAGAACCATGCCATTCATCCCTCGATTCATTCAACTGTTCAATTATCTATTTATTCACCATATATTTGATGAAAACCTATTTGGTAAAGAACTAAGAGATGAAAATGGAAACTAACTTTTCTTACAAAGAGGTAGGCTAGTAGGGAGAATATACATGTAAATAAGCTACTTTAAAAGAGGTTACATGCTTGATGCAGGTGAGGATTGTTGTGTGCGTGTTCACTTATTAAAGATAAGCTTTCATGAGTTGAGATGGTATAACTAACCAGACTGAAAAGACTTCCTCAAGAAAACCCTTCTTCATGGAAACTGCAAGGGAAACAAAATAGTCCAGATAAAGCTGAGGGAAATTATTCCCAAGAGAACTTAATTTTTGCTGCTTCCTGATAAGAAATGTCTGTACCTGGACAGCAGATTGGAGTTTTTCGTTCATCAAGCAACTGAGTCCTTACAAGCCATTTTGAAAAGTAGGTATTTGGCCCACTGTTTATAGGAAATAGAACAGAGAAGCATTTAGGTGAAGGAATACTGGGGATCACTCATCCAGTGTATGGCCAGGGTTTTTCTGAAGTCCAAGTTCATGATATCCACTGCTATAATTCAGACCCTTTAAGTAGAGATTCCACTATTGTTTTGTTGAGAATCACAGGTGATGCTGAGTGAAATAAGCCGATCCCCTCAAACCAAAAACTGAATGTTCTTTCAGATATGCGTTTGCTAAAACACAATGTGGGGAGAGAGGGAAGAATAGAAGTTCACTGGATTAGGCAAAGGGGAATAAGGGAAAAAATGGTGGGATGGAAATAGGAAAGACAGTAGAAAGACAGTAGAACTTTCCTATGTTCATATATGACTACACAACCAGTGTAGCTCCACATCATGTATAACCACAAACATGAGAAGTTATGCTCCATGTATGTATAACATGTCAAAATACACTATCATGCATAACTAAAAAGAACAAATAAAAATAAAATAAGAATCATAGTTGAGTCAGGGGCAGTGGCGAATGCCTATGCTTCCAGGGACTTGGAGGCTAAGGCAGGAGGATCTCAAGTTCAAAGCCAATCTTAGAAATTTTTAAGGCCTTAAGTAACTTAGTGAGACTATCTCAAAATAAAAAGTAAAAGGGATACTTCTCAGTAGTTAAGTGCCCCAGGGTTCGTTCCCCAGTACCACCACCGAAAAAATTAAAAAATAAGGAGGCCCAAGATCAAGGTGTTACGAGAGCTGGATCCTTCTGATTGCCACGAGGATGAATCAGTTCTTCATCTCTCCTTTGCCTTCTGGTGGTTTGCTGGCATCTTGGGCATTCCTGGGCCTATAAGAAGCATCACCCCTTACCTCTGCTTTCATCTTCACATGATATTCTCTGGGTCTGAATTCCCCCTTTTTGTCAGGCTGCTGTCAAACTGAATCTACCCTGCTCCATTGCATCTGCAATGATCCTATTTCCAAGTAAGTTCAATTGCTGGGGCATTGGGTGTTGAGACTTCCACCTATGAATTAGGGGAGACCCAATTCAACCCGTCCCCCTCCCTTGCTGAGGAATCAATGGAGAAGAAGTTGTAGGAAAGTCTGGCTGAAAGGCAAATGGGGGCAGGACAGCAGGAGAATTTGCTGCAGTCTCTCTAAGGAGTTCACTCTCAACATGACAGTAAACAAGCTTATCTCCTTGCAGAGAGAAGGATCAGGCTACAGGCCCAGGCCGTGGGCTGCTGCTGCTCCCACTGAAATTGTCCTTAAGCATAGCAGAGCTGTTTTCTCCTCCTGACATCCCTGAGGACACAGCAGGAGAACTTGATTGACAGCGATTATGCATAATGGACCAAGCCGGAATCTGGCTATGGGCCTGCTCTCCTTCTCTATAAAGGATCCTCACGGGGGCGCCGTTCCAGGAATCCAACTGCCAGGCCCAGCCCTGGGCCACCTGTGTTATCTTGAATCATTCATTAGCAGGTGTCCTCATCTCAACTTGGAAAACAGAAGTGTCTTAAGCCAGCAAGATCTCTCCATGGAGAAGGGGCACAGTGCCTCCAGGAAGACTGCATGCTAGACACAGTGATCAGGTTCAGGCTTTGGGGCAAAGAGAATTAATGAGCTGCAGTTGGAGTGACACCTCGTATTGCTATTGTAAGGACAGCACCCCATATCCTTGTCAGCTTCTGTCTCCCACAGAAGTCCTGGCTTCCAAGCTGGGTTTGAATCACTATCATTATCCTTAGACCAGACTTCTCACATTTCTCTTTTGCAGACAGTAGCATACTTGGGTTAATTTTAGATATCGCCAACTTGGAGTTTATTTTGGATTCCAGGAGTTTACATTTAGGTCTGTTAAAAATGCACAACCTGCAGGTTTCAGTGTGTGTGTGTGTGTGTGTGTGTGTGTGTGTGTGTGTGTGTGTAGTGTGTATGTGTGTGAAATTTATCCACTTTCTTCAATAATTCCAAATATGAGTTATTTCAGAATATTGTCAATGGATTGCTAATTTTGTACCAAAAGAAAAATAGAATTTTAAACCTAAAGAACATACAGATGAATCTCAGAGCTCATTTGCTTTTTACCACATTCCTTCTGCTTGGGACTCTTCAATTGTGATTCTTGTACCCTGTATATTTTTCTGCCAAACTTTAATTTCTAAAGCTTCAATTTTACTCATTATAAGAAATGATACTGAATGATCATGTTATGCTCTGATTTTTCATAGAAATTCTTTGGCTTAATTTCTTAAATTTCAGAAATCCAAGTGTTGTAATTTGGATGTGGTTAGAGTGTGTGTCCAGAGGCTTCATGTATTGTGAACGTGGTCCTCAGTGGGGTAGTGTTTGGAGGTAGTTGACCTAGACAAGGTAGAACCTCATGGAACTGGTTAGACCATTAAGGATGCTGCCCTCAGAAGTGACGAAGGTGGTTGTCAGGGGACCCTGAATATTTTTTGCATGAAAGCAAACTCCTATAAAAGAGCAAGCCTGAGACACGAATCCTCCTTCATCTTTCTGTCTCCTTTGATCTCTCTCTCTTACCTGTGACTGCATTATGACTCTGCCATGTGGCATAGCCAAGGGGCCCTCTCCAAAGCCTGACTGATGCTAGTGCCATGCTCTCAAACCTCTGAAACTGTGAGCTAAATGAACTTCTTTTCTTTATGAAGTACTCAGCCTCGGGCATTTCATCATAGTAACATGAAATGGACTAGTGCACCAAGACCCAGAGAGATGACATCTTGCTGAAGGACATTCAGCAGAAGAGCAGCAGAACAGATGTTGACATCATGCTTTCTTGTTTCAAAGCTTGCACCATTTCTGTAGGTAAAATTTGCATTAGGGTACTCCTTGGTGGAGGCTCACAAAGACCCTGCTGTGCCATAGTGCAGAAATGGGTGAATTTATTAGCTATGTACATATTTCGGACTGTCAAGAAGGTTTAATGCAGACTCTTGTCCCTATTTGAACCATTCAGAATGTCTCCAGGAGAGACATAGGGAGGCAGACTTTGTACACATCATAATAAATTGTGCTGATCAGCAACAGATATGACACATGGACATGGCAGAATATTAAATAAACTTGAACTCACAGTGGCTGGATTTTAGCTTTGATTCTGTCCTTAGTGGGTGAGTTTAAGTGAGACAGTTAATCTCTGTCTTGAGTCTGTGTTGTAAAATGAGGACAAAATGATTTTTATCATGAAGATAACATGAGATAAAATTACTGAAAGCACCTTGAAATCTATGATGAAGCAAAAATGACAGTTATTTCTATTCCTGAAACACACAGAGTGAACATTTGCTATTGAATCATTTTTTTTTCTTTCCCTTGAAAATTTCTACCATTTCAATGAAATATTCAAAACAGGGGGAAAGAATCTTGGCATTCACATGGAAGAATAATAAAATTTCAGAAAGGCTTAACACTGGATTCAAAAGGGATTTATTTCTTACAGTTTTGGAGTTCGCGTATTTGCAATTTTCCCTCCATACTCTAGCAAAGAATTAATCACGTCCAAAATCAATCCTCTTGCACTTTGCACATACTTTAACTACCCATCAAAACAAATAGAACCAAGTCAGCTAATGTTTTTCTTAACCCTGCCACAAACCACAGTTTCATTAGCTATAGTCATATTTAACCTTAACATGGCAGGCCAAGGTCTCCTAATTACCAAGTCAGTCTTGGCATGGACCAGCATTAGAGCAGGAATTGTGGCTAGGTGGGATTTGGAATTGATCATCTGTCCAAGTCCAGAGGTGTGATATGAATTTTTATGGTCTGAGTTCCAATGCCCAGAGGTGAGATCTGTGCTGACTCTCCTCAACCTACCTTCCCATCCTCCTCAAAATGCACCTGCCCTATCTTTTGAGTTTCTTGATTTAACCTTTTACGTTCTGCCCCAAATAGACATTCCTTGGCTGTCACTCAGGGCCCTAATCTTGGTATCACATCCCCTGGTTCTCTGGGGCTCCACACCTCTTTTTGAAAACTCTGGCATTTCCTTGGATGAAAACATCTTCCAGATCAGACAGGGCACTGGAACCAGCTTATCTTAGTTATCAAACTTCTCAGACCCCTGCCCTGATTCAGGTCTTTAAAATCCTTAACAGAAACCTGGACCCAATCTCATCCTCTCTCCTTTACTCAAGCTTCTGGCTCCAGCAATTTTCGCTTCTCTGATGTCATGACTCTTGTCCCTCTCTCTTAAATCCTTCATATTGATAGAGAATCATACAGTATTATCTTAAAAAAAAAAAGGAACAACATCTTTGATTCCATAGGATTTCTGGCTAGGGCCATGTTTTAGTTTGCCTTTTCATGGCTGTGACCAAAAGACCTGGCAAGAACAATTAGAGGAGGGAAAATTTATTTGCGGGCTCCTGGTTTCAGAGGTCTCAGTCCATACATAGTTCAATCTATTGCTCGGGGCCCGAAGGTTAGGCAGAACATCATGGTAAAAGGGAGTGGCCAGGTAGGATTTAGAATTGATCATCTAGAGGGAAACAGCTCTGGACATCACACCAGGAAGCAGAAAGAGAGATGCCCCTCACCATGGACAAAATGTATACCCCCAAAGCAGGCCCCAGTGACCTGCCACCTCCAGCCACAGCCCACCAGCAGTCACCAACCAGTTAATCCCTATAAGGGGATCAATGCACTGATTAGGCTGAGACTCTGATAACCCAAGACTTTCACATAGAAGCTGTCTTGCATTGTGTCACCGTGAGCTTTTGGGGGACATCACATACCTACATCGTGACAGGCCCTATTTTACTGTGCTTGCTTACAGTAAAGCTCAAAAAGCATTTTTTACTCTTTCTTCAGTTTTGCTTCTCCATTTTATTTAAACCCCAGATCAAAAAACTATCCTTGTCTGTTTCTGTCCCAATGGCTGCTCTTTTACTCTGTGCAACTGCTCCTATCTGGTCCTGGCCTGTGCGCCCAGTCGGATGCACAATTCAGTGACCCAGGGCACCTTGGCCTTCAAGGCACCACTTTCTCCACTCTCTTCCTACCTCATTCAGGTCCTCTCTGCACTCTTGTACTAGTTCTTGGTTATCCTTCTTTCCTCTAAACAAAAGACTTCCATGGGGTTAGACCTGGTATCATTCTCTGTTTTTCTCTCTCCTTCCTTTCCAAATCATTTGTAATGTGACATAATTTGCATATAGTGTATGTATATTTCACGACTGGTTCTTTGAAATTTGGCCAACACAAACATTCACGTAATCACCACCACAGAGCATTTCCATAGCCTCAAAGTTCCCTAAGGCCCTTTTAGGTCACTGTTCCTCATTTCTCCCACCCCATAGAGGAAACAGATGTATATTTTACACCTATATTAAATGATACACCTATATTAAATGATACTATGTGATTCTGTTTATATTATAAACATGATACTTTATATTATATCCCATATATTTATATTATATCCCAGAGAATGTATTACATTCTCTGGGGTATAATATAAGCAGAATCACATAGTATCATTGCCTTTTGAGCACTATTCTTAATAGTGTGTTTCTTGTGCACCCACGTGATTGCTTGCATCATTTTTATTGCTTGGTATGGATTTGACATCATCTGTTCATTTATTTTTGACAAACATGTAGATTGTTTCCAGTTTAGGGCATTTATAACAAACATGGACATACAGGCATTTCTCTTTGTTTGAACAAACATTTTCATGTATCCTGGACAAATACCTAGAAGCAGGATTATTGGTTCTATTGTTAGTACATGTTAATTTTGTAAGAAAATACCAGTCTGTTTTTAAAATTTGCTTTACCACTCCTTATTCCATCCACACATGTTGAAAGTTTGAGTAGCTCCAAAGTTTTTAAGCACTTCGTATTGCCAATTTATTTTATATAATAAAATTAATTTTATGTATTAGAATTGAGGTGTGGTGGTAACTTAAAGTACAGGATTTTCTATGTTGCTGTCTACAAGTTCTATGATCATAAGTTATACATTTATGTCTGATAAATCTTGAGTTTTTGCTGTTTTTATGGTGTGAGGTTTGTGTAGAGGACTTGCTTTTCTCATTACTGTACAGTTGTTCTGGAACCATTTATAAAAAAAAACTAAGAATTCTCTACTTGTGCATTGGTTGAAATAAATTGACTATGTCTCAATGGGTCTATTTTGACTGCATTGATCTATTTATCCTGAAGCCCAGAGCTCAACGAAATCTGGCCTGTTGCCTCTTTTTACCTGACCTATGAATTAAAAATGATCTTTACATTTTTTTAAATGATAAAAAGAATGAAAATAAAAATAATATTTCATGATCCCTGAAAATAATATAAAGTTCAAATTTGGATAGCATAAAGTTTTATGGGAACTCAAGTACCCTCATTTATTTATGTATTGTTTGGGGTGGCTTTCACACCAAAACAGCAGAGTGGTGCTGCCCCTCCTCACTTGCCAACTTTTTACTCAAAGTCTTGACATCACAGACTGTGTAAATTTTTCACTTTGCTTTTTCTAAAAGTATTTTGGCTATTTTTGTAATTTTTACATTGAAGATTTAAAATTATTTCATTGTAAGAAGTTGTGGAAATTTTAACTGGAGTTGTGTTGGATTTGTAGACAAGTTTTGACAAAACTCGCTAGAGTTGAGTCTTTCACTTTCAATCATGGCATGTCTATTTTATAGGATGTGCTTCACTTACCTGTGCTGAACATTAGTAGGAGGTAAAGTAGAAATCCAGAAAGCTATAACCTTGCCTTGTTTTCAGCTTCCTGGGAAAACCTTCCGTCTTCCACTTACACATGAAACTAGGGCTGAGGTTGTGGCTCAGCAGTAGAGCTCTCGCCTAGCACCTGCAAGGACCTGGGTTTGATCCTCAGAACCATACAAAAATAAATAAATAAATAAGGTATTGTGTCCAGCTACAACTAAAAAATAAATATTTTTTTTAAATGAAGCTAGTTGGAGGGTTTCTGTAGGTTAACTTAAGATTGTTAAATTTCACTTTAATATCTGGTTTGCTAGGTTTTTAACATAAATGATTGCTGCACTTTGTGATATACTTTGATTGTGTTTCTTGATACAATCATATTTCTCTTATCTGTTAATATGGTGAATTACATTGACAGATTGTCAAGTATTAAATCAATTTACATTGCTACGGCAAGACTGCAGTTGATCACAATACATTATTCTTTCTATATATTGCTGGATTTGACAATAGTATTTTGTGGAGTATTTTTGTACCTATTTTATGAGAGAGAGTTGTGTGTATTAGTCAGAGTTGTCCTTATACACACACACACACATATGTATATATATATATATTTATATTTTTTTAAATGTACATTTACATGGTACATATATACGTCTATGATATATGCATATGTACATACATAAGAGAGGACTGCTTTGGAGGAATGGGCTCAAGTACCTGTGGGAGCCAACAAGTTCCACAACATGCTCCTTGGGGGCTGAAGAGCAAGGGAAGAGGGTGGTGCAATTCCATCTGTGTCCTGAGGTCTGAGAGCCAGGGGGAGGGTGGAGGTCACTGGTAGGAGTCTGAGAAAATCAAGGCTCAAGAAGCAGAAGGTCCTAGGTCTGAGGTCAGGAGAAGATGGGTGCTCCAGCTGAAGAAGAGAGAGAATCTGCTCTTCCACTGCTTCCTTTCTTCCTGTTCCAGCCCTCAACTGATGGGGCCATGTTCACTCACACAGGTGACAGCCTACTGTGTCAAATGCTCATCTCCTCCATAAACGCCAAGGCAGAGACACTCAGAAGTACTGCTTTATAAGTATCTGAATATTCTCTGGCTCAGCCAAGTTGATACTTAAAAATTAATCATTGCATGCCGTGTTTACTTCTTTTTTTCTTAAAATTGTCTTTGTCTGGTATTGGTTATGTGCTAGGGTTGGCCTTATTGACTAAATTGGAAATTTTCCACATTCTCAGGTTCTGAAAGGATTTGTATAGAAGTAGCATTTTCTCTTTAACTATTCAGTAGCTTTGCTAGTGAAACCATCTGGCAAATGGAAGTGTGTGTGTGTGTGTGTGTGTAGAGAGAGAGAGAGAGAGAGAGGAAGGAGGGGATTCCATAGAGTTCTAATAAAAATAACTTCAGAAAGGAAAAGGAAAGGTTTACTTTGATTGGTTTGACCTGTGCTTTTTACCAGTCTTGAAGTCTTGAAGTTCGGTAGAAACACTAATTAGTTTAGTCCTGTGGAGCATGCTCTTTATTCTTTTACATCAAAAACTGAGTTGGAAAAAGGAATTCCTCTTGATGGAAATTAAGGCCCATTTCTCAGAAGCAAGACGAGTAGATGCTCAGTGGTACAAACCATAGTTCCCCCAAATGGCCAACATTCCTTTCTGCGGATCTACAGATCTGGAGGCCAAGGTGTGGAAGGCAGAGGGTTGGGAGGGCTGTTCTCATAGGCAGAGGGAGAGCTGGGTGGCAGGGAGGACGGGACACAGCTCTTCCCTACAGCCCTGTGTCAAAAACTGATTATTGACTTCAAAGAAATAATGGATAAAATCAAAGAAAAATTATATTCTCATATCTCTTAGATCCCATTACAAAGCTTAATTTCTAGAATTCTATGATTAAAAGATGCCCCAAATCAATATAATATTACTTTATAAAGAAATGTTATGGTCAAGAATCTTTTGTAGACATTCAGAAACCAGACCATTTCGGAGTGGGTGAGCAGAGAACAATGTTGGAAACAAAGATAAATCTGGGTCTGGGAGTAGGTGTAGTCTGTCTATGTAGGAAGAAATGGGGGAGAGGGAAGGGGCATTAAGGACATACTGATGCAGTAACCAAACATTGCCCAGCACATTCCATGCTGACACTATAGATACTAAATACAAGTGTCAACAGCTTTTTCTTTCCAATAATTCCAAATTATTGGAAGAAAAAGGCATTTTAATGCTAAATTGGAGAGTTTTTTAAATGGCATCCTAACATTATCTCTTCAAATGTTTAAATTCCTAATTGGAAAAGAAAAAGGGTGGCCGAAACATAGCAGTGGCATTAACAAGAGAATATCTTAATTCATGCATGGCCCCCAAGCTTTCCATAGTGTATTGGTCCTGCACAGTACACTTGCTCAATTTTGTGTTTAAGCTTCTGATACCTCTCTTCCATAAGCAAAAAAAAAAAAAAAAAAAAAAAAAATCTCAAGACATTTTTAACGAAGCAGAATGATTGCATTCTATTTTTAAAGATATAAGGGTATGCATATCTGATGTCCACATTTTTTTGATTTTTAGCTATTCTTTTTCACTCTTTTCTGAGATTTTTGTTTCTTTGTCATCTCTTGTCTGATGATTAAAGGACAAGAAAATGTTCTATGGGGTGCAGTATCTAAACCCTGAATTCCCTTGCTACCATGAAATTTTATTCCTTTGTTGTCTAGGAAATATGTTCTATGATAATCCACATAGACAGATGCTTTTATCTTGGTTACGCATTTTTTGGGGGTCTCATGTTTAAATATATAATCATTTTCATTGTTAAATTCTTTGACAAAGAGACCCAGACAATATATGTTTGCATAAATTTAATAAATTTTTTTTAACATGGACTGTGGATTTTAAATATGATTTAGAAAGCACATTTACACAGTTACAGTGAAACATTTGCAAAAACAGATTTTAAATGAAAGATACTGGATTGTTACTAGATGAATAACAATCCACAAGCAAATAGCAAAATGACCTTAGGAAAATTTATACCTTATATGAGATTCCATTGCTACTTCTGCAGTGGAAGAGGATGGATTAAAATTAGAAACCTTCAGGACTTACTTTGATGCTCAGTGTATATCATAATATTCACCAAGTTAAGTGTTATACGAGAATAGAGAGCTTTGGGAAATACAGTTAACTCAGGTTATATCACATTTTAAATGTACATGGTGGGCTTTTAGAAATTCTTCACTAAAATTCAAAAGGAAGATCTGAACAGAACTCATAGAGAAATAGTAAAACATGTTATTGCCTTTCTCCTTCATCTTTTGGAATAAAGATTTGGTGTCAAAATTTTGATGGGTGTTTAATATTCCCACCTGTATACTTGATTTGGTCTTTTTATATGGATACCTAAAGTATTTTTCTTCATTATGTGGTCATTAATTTATAATATGTCTTGGCATTGTTGTAATGGGTTAACTTGACTTATTCCATGGTGTTCTCTTTAAATATGTGACTCCAAATCAATTTTTCATGTTATGTCAAAAAATTTTCTTAAATATAGTTTCAGAATTTATGTCTCATTCCTTTCATTTTCTTCTATACCAAAACACTATTTAATGTCTGTTAGATCTTCTTTGGTAATCTTCTTTAGCTATCATGTTTCCTTGAGTATTACTTATCTTTAATTTTTTATTTATTTTGGTTTAAACTTTTCCTTGTGTCTTCTACTTTATAAGATGGTATCAGTGTTTCCTACTTGTTTGTTGCTTCTGGTTGAACATTCATTTCTAAAGTTATTTTTTGAATTTTTTAAATTATTCAATGATTTGGGGCATTTCTTTGTTCAGGTCTTCCTTTTCCTCCAATCATGCAATTTATGAACATTTTCTAATTTTTGTTTGTAGTTTCTTTCATAGATTCTAGTATTTTCTCAATTTTTATTAGCTGTTTATATTTATTAATTCATATTTTTTTTTGTTTCAGAAACATAATTCCTGGCAGGATTTTATTGTCAGTACAGACTTTGTTCTGCTTTTTCTACTATCTTTTCTTACCCATACTTACTATAAAAAAATTTTTTCTCTTCCTCACTTTTATATAAAATAGATTTCCTGGACATTTGTGTGGAAAGCAAAGGGATAAGCTCCTTTCTTGAAGTTCAATTCTCTGGAATCCCCTCTTTTATTTTGATTATTGTTGTTTTTGTTTTAATATAATCAAAATGACTTTGAGATTTCTGGTAATACTTTTGACAATTTCCGCATTCCATTTCTTTATCACTATTTATCCTGCTGACTTCCATTTGTAATCTACCTTCAATACTTATTCCTCAGCATATCCTTGCTTGGGCTTGCTGGTTTGGAGAATCCCAGGACTTGGACTGCTCCAGCTCTTTACCGTGGTCCCCTTGGAAGCAGCCTGTAAGTTGAGGTCCATTGATCATACCGCTTGTTTTAGTTCCCTTTCTCCTTCCAGTGGGTCCTTTTGGTGTTCAGTGAAGTGCTACCCAAAGCCCTCAGGAATGGAGACTTCCTCTTCCACCCAGCGAGAGTGTGGCCCGTAAGAAATTCCTTACCTGTTGGCCACTGTGAGCGTTGCCACCACCCATGACATCAGCCTCACGCAATGTCACATAGCCTCGTAGGATTAGCCCATAGTCAAGGGCTACTAGGTGTGGATTTATGAGAATATGCAGGTGACCATTCCCGACCTTGGAACAGCTCTGAAGACCCAGGAGAGTGGCACAAACCATCTTTGGCGTTCTATCATAGTTCACCTCCCTCTTCCCAGCAGTGCTTCTGCGTGCTGCCTTCTGCAGGGGCTGCTCCGAGGATCACCCTGACACGTCTTTTCTGCACACCCCCCTCATGTTGTCATCTTCCAACTGAACACAAGCTGCAGGGAGAGCTAGGGCACTTGTAGCTATTCAGTTTACGAGACTTCCAGCCACCTCATTCCTCTTCCTACTACTTAATACCCATAGGTAACTGTCACAGGAGGCTCAATGGGTAGTGGTTTGTCCCACTTGCTTATCTGTTTTGGGTTGGTAGAGACGTCTAATCACCTAGCTGTGGTGCACACATGGCTGACTGGCTGCTCTCTTGCTAATGTAGGTGCTCTTTTTGCTATATTTGGGCCTGAGGAGAGTCGCATTATAGGATATTCAACAAATACATGGTTTCCTGTGGGTCCCACCAACCCACTGCATCATCCATTGCTGAACAATATTTTTTTAAAATATTGACATAAAGAGAAGAATGATTTGGTGGCTAGCAGAAGAACCAGTGTGAGAAAGGACATACTTGATTAAGGAATGGTCATTAATGATATTATTTCTATAGAGATGAATTTGGTGCTGAGAAGATGCTACTGAATGGTTATCGAATTTGTGATCCTGAGACTGAAGTGTGAATTCTCATTTTAATATGTTCCTTGAGACTCTTGAGTAAATATTGGCTCCATTATCCCAGAAATGCAAATACTAAAGTCACCCTGCCTCTATCACAGTTGCACTGTGAGGCTAAGACTGAAATAGTTCAAGTAGAAGCTTTCAGTAACATTAAACAACTAAAGAGAAGCTTTCCATATGAAAAGCATGTAGGATGTGAACAATTTAACAAATAAAACCACTGACGAAATTGACACAAAAGCCCATCAGCCAAAAGCAAGTAAGGCGCATGCATTAGTTCCAGCAATGCCATTTCTGAAGTGGTCCAAGTGGGATGCAGGAAGATCACTTGCACTTTTCAGCTTCCCCGTCAAAGCTTCCAAAAGGTTCAAAGAAACCTTTTATGGAGGTTAGTCCATGGAAAGCACAGTTGACTGATGCTGTTGATTTTGGAATGCAAATATATTTGTTTTGGCAAAGGGAAAGAAGATGAATGAAGAGCAAAAACAAAGGAGCCCATTTCTTCTGTAAATCTTTTAGTGATCTTGCAACAATGAGGACTTTTTCTCCTGGAGAGACAAGGGTCCTAGGAGGGAATATGAAAAGAAAAATAAAAGAGAAGGAGAAATAACACAAAATAAAACCACCTTAGGTCTCTTGAGATGCACCTTCCTTCTTGGCTCTGTTTTACATCTTAATTATTGTTGTTGTTATTTCCATTTTTTTCATAGTAACTTTTCTGGGAAAAGTCACAGCTCTT
Source organism: Ictidomys tridecemlineatus (assembly GCF_052094955.1). Taxonomy (NCBI): domain Eukaryota; kingdom Metazoa; phylum Chordata; class Mammalia; order Rodentia; family Sciuridae; genus Ictidomys; species Ictidomys tridecemlineatus. Next base: position 7,296,276 of record NC_135485.1, read on the forward strand.
CACAATGCAGGCACTCAATCAATATTCACTGAGAACAAACAGCTCCAGCATTCTTGCATGGCTATTTTGTAAAGCATTTTAAAAAAAAATAAGGCATTGTCATGCCACCTAAGGCGTGATTTGAAAGGAAAATAGATAAGTTTACTAAGGAATACAGGAAAAAAATTGTACAAAAAGTACCTTCCAAATTATGAAGACTGGTATTATAGAAGTACATATGATTGGTCAATATTGGCATCTATTTAAGATTTATGACCCATTGATTTTGAAGATTCTTACATACAGTCTCATCCTTAAGCATTATTTTACAATGCTATAGATATTATTTCTCCTCCTTGAAGATGATAAGTGTAAAACAAAGTGCATATGAATTATGAAAAGCCACAAGGTTGAAGCAGCTGAAAGACACAGGATTGAGACAGAGAAACAGCCATGTGTGTGGCTTGTTGGAAATGTCACATCTGCACCACACATGGAACAGCAGTCACCCTTCCCATGAAAATCATGGGGGCAGGATGTCACCCCTGAAAAAAAAGATAGAGATGTGGCAATGAAGAGGGGCCCAGGCTGCAGTATGGTTTGGATCTGGCTTGAGTGTGTCCCCAGTGGTTTCTGTGCTGCTGAAAGATTGGTCCTCAGTGAAGTGAAGCTGAGAAGTGGTGAGAGGTGGACCCCAGTGGAAGACTGGTCACTGGAATCACTACTCTCAAGAGCAATGAATGTAGTTTCCTGGGGCTCTGATTAGTTCCTGTGAGAATAAGTTATAATAAAAGGGGCAAGCCTGACTCTGAATATCTCTACTTCCTTCCTCACCTATGATCTCTTCCACAGATGTTCCTGCCATTGTTATGCTATGTATCATGAGCCCTCACCAGAGGCCCGAGTGACTTGATATTAGACTTTCAGTCCTCAAATTTTAAGCTAAATAACTCTCTTCTTTATAAAATACTAAATTTTGCATATTTTATTATAGCAACAGAAAATAGACTTAAGACAGATTTTCTGTCCTTTTCCTCTTTTGAGGTGGAACATGGGTTATAGGGTAAATAAAATAAAATAAAAACACCTATAAAGAGTACCAAGGACTTGCTATGTCTTCAGGTCAAACCCCTGAACATCTATTCATATATCAAAAACAGAGAAATCCCAGAACACAAAATATACAAGAAGACTGGCATATAAGGCATATAAAAGTAAAAGTGAAATTCCTTTAAATTAATGTATAAATTCAAAAACTTCAAATATATGAGAAAACAGGCAAATAAATTTTCCTGCACAATTTGCAGTCTCCCAACAAAGAATCCCGTATATGTGGAAATAGATGGAATTCCAGGGAAAGATTATAAAAATGTGATTATTAAAATATTAATTGAAATAAAAAGGTCTAAATAATGGATTAAGATGGCAAATGTAGAAAAGACCATTTAAACTTTAAAAAAAGAGATATTAAAATGAAACCAATAAGTACTCCTGGAAATTAAAGACACAATGAATCAAATTAAAAATTCATTAGAAATCATCACCAATAAATTAGATTGCTTAGAAAATAGAAATTCAATACTTGAAGTAAGAGTAAATGAACTAGAATACCCAATATTCAATGAAGATAAAAAAATAAAAATACATGTTCAGAATATACAAAACTCTGGGGTAGCATCAAAAGAACAAACCTGAGAGTCACAGCCATAGAAGAGAATATCAGGTACCAGAGAAATGCATTAATAACTTTTCCCATAAGATAGAAAACTTTCCCCAAACCAGAAATGAGATATACCTCAATATACAGGTGCATATAAGACCACCAATAGACAAGATAAGTAGAGAAAATCTCCAAGAAACATTATAATTAAAATTCCTAATGTAAAAAATGAGGAAAGAATTTAAAAAGCTGTGTGAGAGAAATGTCAGATCCCATTTAGAGGCAAACCAAAAAGAGCTACTCCTAATTTCTCAACTCAGATCCTAAAACCAAGGAGAGAATGGAATGAGATATTATAAGCTCTGAAAGAAAATAATTGCCAGCCACAGTTATCATATCTAGCAAAATTCACTTTCAAAATTGATGAGGAATTAAACACTTCCCATAACACGGATAAACAAACATAATTTGTGACAAACCAGCCAGCACTACAAAGAATGCTCAAAGATATATGGCATACAGAGGAACACTTAAGGAAGCACCAAAGCCCCCAAATAGATGAAGATCACTAAAAGAGCAACCAACTAAATGAAAACCAAGACAGATTAAATATAGCAAACAAATCAAAATGGCAGGAAACTACAAAGATCAAGTGTAACACTCAATGCAAATTATCCCAACTACCCAACTAAAAACCATATATTTACAGAATGGATCATAAAGCAAGATCCAACTATATGCTATTTGCAAGAGACTTGTTTCATAGGCAAAGATACACACATACTTAAAATAAAAATATAGAAAAAAATACTCCATGCAAATGGAATTTGAAAAGCAGCAGAAGTAGCTATTCTCAAAAGCAACAAAGCAAATTTCAAGAAAAAATTAATCAGAAGAGACAAAGAAGACCACTGCATTCTGGTAAATGGGTCAATCCAACAAGAAAATGATAGTAAATATATATGCACCAAATATCAGTGAACCTAATTACTTAAAAAATTAAAGTGACATTAAATCCCAGGTTGAATCCAATAAAATAATACTAGGTGATTTCAAAACCACCTTATAACCAAGAGAAAAGTCATCTAAATGTAAAATCAATAAAGATATTACTGACTTATATGGTGCTGTAAATCAAATGGACCTAAGAGAATTCACATCTCTGAACAGCTGAATTTACCTTCTATTCAGCTATTCTGAAATAGGCCATATTCCAGGTCACAATATAAATCTTATGAAATAAAATAGTTGATGTAATGCCATGTATTCTATCAGATCATAATGGAATAAAACTAAAACTCAACCACAAGGAAATGCTAGAAAGCACAAAAACACATGAGGATTGAATAATGAAGAATGAATAATAAAAGAAATGAGAAAAAAATCAAGAAATTTTTATAAATAAATGAGAACTGTGATACAATATATCAAAATTTCTGTGACAATAGGAAAGCAGTTCTAAGAGGAAAATTTATAGCATTGAGTGCCTACATTTAAAAAAAAAAAAAGAGAGAGAGCGCGACCCCAAATAAATAAGTTATGCTCCACCTTAAGGTCTTAGAAAAGGAACAAACTAATTCCAAAAGTCAGCAGAAGGCAGAAAATAATTAATATCACAGATGAAATTAATTATATGAAGAATAAGAAAATAATCCACAGAAACAATGCAACAAAGAATCGTTTCTTCCAAAAGATAAATGATCTCAATAAACACTTAGCAAAACTGATCAAAAGAAAGAGAGATGACCCAAATTTACAGATATCACCACAGACACTTATGGAATCCAGAAAATCATCTGAAAAATAAAAACTATTTGAAAATTTACCTTACAATAAACTAGAAAAACAGAAGTCATTGACAACTTTCTAGACATATATGACCTAATTTCAAACAGAAAGACATAGAAAACCAAAGCAGACTATACATTTAAACACAATTAAAATACTTTCAGCAAATCCCAGGACCAGATATATCCTCAGCTGAGTTCTTCCAGAACTTTAAAGAAAGAATAACACCAATTTTCTCTAATTATTCCATGAAATCAAAGGAAGGAAACTTTTCCAAATACATTCTATGAAGACAGTGCAACCCTGATAACAAAAACAGACAAAGACACATTAAGGAAAAATAAAACTACAAACTAATATCCCCAAAGAACATACATGCAAAACTCATCAATAAAACATTAGCAAAATATGTGCAAAAACACATCAAGAAGATAATGCATCCCAGTTGGTTCAACATATGCAAACCAATAAATGTAATTCACAAAATAAATAGAACTAAGGAAAGAGTTATGTGATTGTATCAATAGATGCAAAAAGACTTCATAAACCCCAACCTCCATCCATATTATAAATGATGGAGAATCGGAGAATAGAAGGAACTTACCTCAACCTTGTAATAGTGATCTATGACAAGCCCTAAGTCAACTACATATTGAATGGAAAAAAAAAAAAACCTCAAAACATTGCCTCTAAATTTAGAAACAAGACAAGGATGTCCATTCTCTCCATTTCTCTTCAATACAATTCAGGAAACTCTAGTCAGATAAATCAGGCAGAGGAGAAATTAAGTTGAGTGAAATTTGAAAATAAGAAGTCAAACTCTCGTTTTTCAGATATCATCTAGAAGACCCCAAACTCTACCAGAATATGTCTAGATCAATAAATGGAATTGGCACACTATCAGCGTACAGGATCAACACACATAAGTCAACATCTTTCTTATACACCATCAGAAATTCTTCTGAGAAAGTAACCAGGAAAACCATACCTTCCCAAGAAACTAAAAATAAAAGCAATAACAGAACAACAACAAAACCCAAGACACTTGGGAATTAATCTAATCAAGGAGGAGAATGATCTCTGTAATGAATATGATTTTAAACAGTGAATAAATTGAAGAAAACCTTAGAAGACTGAAATACCTCCCATGTTTTGGATAAGCAAAGTTAATCAAAATGGCTATACTTCCAGAAGCAATGCATATATTCAATGCAATCCCTATCAAAATGCTAATAATATTCTTCACAGAACTACAAAAAAAAAAACACACAGTACTTATTTAATTTGTAAAACTAAGTAACTCAGAATAGCCAAAGAATTCCTGAGCAAGAAGAGTGATGCAGGAGGCAGCATAATACCTGATCTCAAATCAGGTATCACTGTAGCTACAGAGCTACAGTAACAAAAATGACATGGTATGGGCATCAAAATAGACATGAAGACCATATTCAATGAAATAGAATAGGAGACCCAGAAATAAATCCACACACTTTCAGTCACATGATACTTGACAATAGAGCCAGAAATGTGTGTTGGAGAAAGATAGTCTTTTTCAAAAGGGTGCTGGGAAATCTGGATAGCCATATGTAGAAGAGATGGCTCTCTCTCCTCATGCACAAAAGTCATATCAAAATGAAACAAAGAGCCAGAGGTAACGGTGCATGCCTGTGATCCCAGTGGTTTGGGAGGTTGAGACAGGAGGATCACGAGTTCAAAGACAGCCTCAGCAAAATTGACGTGCTAAAGAACCTACTGAGACCCTGCCTCTAAATAAAATAGAAAAGATAGGGCTGGGGATATGGCTCAGTTGTTGAGTGTCCCTGAGTTCAATCCTTGGTACCAAAAAAAGTTTAAAAAAAGTAAAAGTGGGTCAAAGAATTAGGAATTAGACCAGAAACTTTGCAACTGCTAGAAGAAAACTTAGGGTCAACATGCATGACATCAATGCAGTAAACAACTTACCTAACAAGTTCAAGAAATAAAACCAAGAATTAGTAAGTGGGATGGTATCGAATTGTAAAGCTTCTGCACAACAAAGGAAATGATTGAGAACATGAAGAGAGAGCGAATGAAATGAAAGAAGATCTTTGCCTTCTGCTCCTCTGACAGGGATTAATATCCAGAATATATAAACATCTCAAAAAACTTACCACCAAAAATGCAAATAGCCCAGTCAATAAATGGTCAAAGGAGCTAAACAGATCTTTCTCAAAAGAAGAAACTGAAATGACTAACAAATATATAAAAATTTTCAATATCACTAGCAATCAGGGAAATGCAAACCAAAATAACACTAAGATTTCATCTCACTCAGAGTGGCAACTGAGAAAATCATGATAATAACTAACAGTGGTGAGGATGTCGAAAAAAAAGGTATCCTGATATATTTTGGGTAGAACTGCAAATTAATACACCCACTCTGGAAAGCAGTATGGAGATATCTCACAAAATTAGGAATTGAATCACCATATGGTTCAACTATGCCACTCCTTGTTACTTAACCAAAAGAACTTAAATCAGCATCCTATAGTGATACAGCTGCTTCAGTGCTCATACCAACATAATTCACAATAGGCAAATTATGGAATCAGCCCAATGCCGGTCAGTAGATGAGTGGATAAAAAAATGTGGTATTTATGCACAATGGAGTTTTACTCCATCATAAAGAACAAAATTATAATATTTGTCCATAAATGGATGAAAATTGAGAACATCATGCTGATGAAATAAGCCAGACTTAGAAAAACATGGGATAAATGTTTTCCCCTCATCTGTGGAACCAAGAGCAAAATACAGAAAAAATGGTGAGAGCATCAGATATCATAAAGACATAGAGAAGATTATTTATTGAGTAGAAGGAGGAGACCAAGGGAGAGAGAGGAGAATGGAAAAGTGGAGAAACGCGGATTGGATGTAACAAAATCATGTCATATGCATATATAAATATACCACAGGAACTTTCACCTTTATGCATATGTAGAAAACCCCAATCAATTAAATAAAGAAATGAATAAAAGGAAGATCAGTTCAGGAAGGCGAGTATGGGGGATAGAGAAGGGAAAGGTAAGGAGGGAGGCAGGGATTTAAATCAAATTGCATGCATATAGGATTTTGTCAAAATGAACTCAACTACTATGTATATCTATAATGCTCTAATTAAATAAAAGGTTAAAAAGTTATCAGAAAAAAGGAGACTAAGGAAGATATAAAATATAAAAGACTAGTATTTGAAACAAGAGTTTAGCGCAATGGCTAATACAGAAAATTCACTAGAAATATGAATGTATTCAATGATTAAATGAATCACCAAAAAAAAAAAAAAAAAAAACCCAGCTCTCTTTTACAGAGAATGAGTCAGTGAAAACTAGACTTTTTAGAATTTCTGACAGCCTTTTTAGACTCTGATGTGGTTTTTACCTGATTTTAGACAGAAGTTGGTGAACAATCTTTTGGTCTCATCATGTTCAACATACAGAAATGTGGATTACATGACAGTATAATAATTAAATTCACAGGTGATCACATAAATTAAAAGCAAGGAAAGAATGTATCAATGTCAAACTCTACAGAGGTCTCCAGCAATGCATCTGGAGGCTGGTCTTTTGCCCTGTTCTTTTCAACATTTTAATTAAATGCTGATGATTTCAGGTAGTTAATTACCAGATGCAACAGGAGTGCTAACTACCCTGAGTGTTAAGGTTCCCCAAGGTCCTCAAAGTGTGCTGTGATTTTAAAAGAAGAAATGGAACATTTTCTTAAAATTCTTTCAAGAAAAAGAATAAATAAATTCCATAGGTATTCATAAGTATTGGCTTTTTAAAAATGTAAATAAATATTCATGAGCTAATGTTGGGCCCCATACTATCCATTGTTTTATCTACTTCCATATGATGTCTGAAAAAGAAGCACAAATGTAAGTGACACTCTGATACGTTTGCCCTTCTCACTAAAATATGATCTGCCCCAAGTCACTGTTTCCTGGCTTACACTGAGGATTTCTCTTTTTAAGGAACATGGTGTAGTGCACTCTTAGGATTCTAAGTTGTCTCAGCTCTCATTTGGAATGCAAATTTTACTTTCTCATGCCAGAAGCAAGAGTCAGCCACAGTTTCTGGTCTGCTCAGGCTGGTAGCCAGAGATAACAGCTAGGAGGAGTCTCTCCTACCTAGCAGCATGGATTCCTTTCTTTCCTAAAGTTTCTTTCACATGGATCATTCAGGAATTTTTCCAACAACTTGTGGCGACCAGCTCCTTATTCTTTTATAGAGATCACTTGTTGTATTTCTTTCTCTCTTTCTACCTGACTCTTCATCCCAGCTTCCAGTGAACCAGGGATAAAGGATGGCTTATTCCAACTTCTCACACCCTCCTTACCTAGAATCTGTAAGTCAAGTCTTGGAATGTGTGTCTCATTTTGGCAATGTATTAAACTTATGCTCTCTGTCTACATACAGGGCCTGCCCCAGGATGGGTTTTCCCCAGGAAGATATTAACCATACCAGAGCAATGGTTAATATTATAAATTGAACAAAGATCAGAAAAGAACTACAGGGGAGTCGTCCAGTATGATCAAGTGTTTCCTGCGGGAGACCCCTACCCTAAGGTCCTAGAGCTAGGAATTGAGCAATCCTGACAGGTAAGGAAGTAATCCAAGGCACAAAGTAAGCACCCCTATCTAATGCCCCTTGATCTCCCTACTACTCAATGCTAGAATCTGTTTAGCTAGAGACTCTCAAAACACATGGGAGAGTCACCTTCTCTTTCTTTCTATTAAAAAGGTTGGAAAGAAGCGTAATAGGTGAGCCACTTTCTTTCTTTTTTTTTAGGTTATACCTTATTTTCTTTAAATTTTAAAATCTAGTTTTAATACCCAATCAGAAGTGTTCCCGTCACAGGACAACCATCCTAAAATATTGACTTTCTTTAGCACCATTGCATATTATACTATCACATATCCTTTGGTTTTACTCATTTATTAATTCATTTCCTTACCACTAACCAAATACCGCCTTTGCACTGGAAGGAGTTAAATTAATATTGACCTACTGTCCTTCATGAGCGCATATTGATAAGAATGGAAACATGGAAATAGGAACAGGTGAGTATGGTCTAGAATTGTGAGTTTAAAGGGTAGGGATAAACATGGGGGATTATGGAAGAGAAAGAAGATTAAATTTTCTGGGAGAACTGCCCCAGATGGAACAGCAGAAGTTTCTGATATATGTTAAAACTCAATCAAGAACTAAAAATCAAAACAAATACAGATTAGATGTAGAAGTAAGGAGAAAAGGCTTTAGGGGTATATACCAATGTGTCTCATTCTCTCCAAGATATAGGAAGCAAAAACCTTTGTTTCCTTTTACAGAAGGTGTTGAACTTGCAGGCTACAGTCACAAAATCTTGGCCAGCACTCTCTCTAGTGGCGAACCAAAGAACTACCCCTCTGCATTTCCTAAACTGCACGAAAATGAATAAGAAGGTATATATGAAGACACCCAGTGCATGCATTTAATAATTGTCAAATCTGAGGAAGAATAAATATGTCAGTACTACAAAGATATATATCCAAGAAAGCAATTCCAACAGGAAAAAAAAGTTGAATCTATGAGATCCTCCCTATTAGGGAGAAGTGGACCCAACCAAAGAACAAACTTTCGATGAAATTTAGGACCTGAAAATCCATAGAAAAGCAATGGGTATGGAACAGATGAGGTTTCATTTTGATTCCCAGCTAAATTGCCAGATATGGATGAGGACAAGTCCCTTTAGCAATCTGTATCTTTCCTCAGCTGACACATTTCCTTTGACCCTAGGTCCCAATTTGAGTAGGACAATTTTGTCTTGTGTCAGTTATCCCATATGCCTAATAATAACATATTTCATTTCCTAACATATCCCAGTTTGGTGATATATGATGTGGCACTCCAGTTATGGGATTAAGTCTAGGAGAGTTAAATGGGCTTAGGACAATGGAGGTGTAGCCAGCACTCAAATGCTCAGTACTCATTCAATGTGTCTTTTGCTAAAACTTTGCAGCTAGTGGCACCAATGACTCTAAGCAATGTCTTTCTGTGTTTCCAGTGAGTCATGTGATGTGAGACAATGGAGATAAACTGAGTTGTGTATCTTCCCATAAAATTAATGAAGTTATTGTTATTCAGAAAAACTTGGGGTAAATGCTCTCCCAAGTCACATGTTTCTTTGCATCTTCTGCTAGCTTTGAAATCCTTATATAAATTTTGAATTTTTTAACAATTAATTGTAAGATATTGACATTTCCAATGAAATGTAAAAAGGTATGAAAAAGGAAACAAAACAAGGGTGGTATGTGCTCTGTATTTGGGATTTGGGTGTAGCAGGTCATCTGCACAGCTGCACATTCAGTTCCTCAAAAACACAAACATAACCCACCCCAACATTGAATAATAAGCAAAGAGAGGAGTAAATTACAGAGCATCACACAATGGAACCACTGCAGTCTCTGAAATGATGGAATTGTACTATATGAATTAACATGGAAAATAGCTCATAGCATATTATCAAGTGAAGAAAGCCACTACTGAGAAGCAGGTGCAATATTGTTATACATTTAGGTAAAAATTATGAAATATAGATGTATGCATGCTTTTTTGGATTCAATTTTTTAAAAAAAAGTTTAAAAAAGTCTAAAATGTTCATCAAAATATTAATAGTGATTATCTCTTTGTGGCATGATTCCAAGGGATTTTCTTTCCAACTCTTTTGTTGTTGTTGTTAAACAATGAATATAATTTTTCTTAAGAACATAAAATGTATGACATATATTACATTGCAAGAGGAATGTATCTTAAATTATAATTCAGAGTTTGGAATATTTGTTGCAGATGGTGAGAATAGGCATTGACATAAAATAGTTAATTATCCAGAATCTACACACCACTGACGCTTTCTTTTGTCACTATCTAAGCAATTCTGTGACTCCAGTTCTCATCGTTATTCTCACCCCAGCAAGAAAAAGAAACAGCAGACCTTAAATGCTAATAACACAGTTCCTTTGGAGTTTCAGTCTCCCACTTGTTCCTCAATGGTCCTTGACGCTGGAAGACTTCGTCCCTTTGTATCTGGTCCTATTGAGTGTACAATGCATTTAGTGGCTCACTTCTAGTGAATAGAATGGACTGTGTGATGTAGGGATTAGATCACGGAAAGCAGTGTGCCATCACCCTGTCTCTCTGTGTCTCTTACTTTGGGGAAATCTAGTCACCATGCTAAAACGTTACAGAGACAACTAGGAAGAGGCCCATGGAGTGAGGAACCAAAGTCTTCAGGGAGAAACCGGGCTGTCAACAACTCTGAGACTGCAGCTCCAGCCATCTGCTTAAAGGATTCCCATAAGAGACCCTGAGTTAGAACCACCCAATGAACCACTTTGGGACACCAGACCCACAGAAACAGGGTGAGATATTAAGCAATGACATCAAATACTTCAGGAGCATGTGACAGCCGCTCTCTGGTTGAAAACCTTGCCTGAAATGAGGACTTCAGAAGCACAGCTTCTTTTGATCTCTGAGTCCTAACTCTTCTTGGGTTTGGTTGGAACTTCCTGAAATTCCTAGGCAGAGTCTTATTGCTGTAGCTTGGATATGGTATGAATGTGTCCCCCAAGGGATCACACATTGGAAATGTGATCCCCAGTGAGATGATTTTGAGAAGCAGTGAAAATTTTAGCAGGTGTAGCCTGGATTGGGAATGTAGCTCAGTGGTTGAATGCTAACCCAGCATGTGCAAGGTCTTGGGTTTGATCTCCAGCATTTCAAATGATAGGAAGGAAGGAAGGAAGAAAAGAAGAAAGGAAGGAAGGAAAGAAAGAAAGTGAGAGGGAGGGAAGGAAGGAAAGAAGGAAGGGTGAGTGGGTCTGTATGTCCATGTCCCTTTCCCAAAATGGGTGCTTAACTTGACTTCTATATACCTTACCACCAATTTATTTAAACGAATGAAGAAAAACAGAGAAGCTACCAGTGGAGAAAATTTTACTATCACCACTTTCTAAAATTTTTGTATAATTCTCTTTTATACACTGTAATCATCAACCCCCTAATCATCCTGAGGGCAACTTTATTACATTGAATTCCTAAGCCAGTTATTCTAAACTTCTGTGTACATAAGATTGACCTTTCTTAATTGTTGCATAAACTTGGAGAAAACAAAGTTCTTTTCTGAGTCTAAATTACTTTTTTTTGTAATAAAGTGATGATTTTAATAAGAATTAATATCTTAGTTCTCATCTTGTTATAATTCAGAAAATAGACCAGACCATGTCTAAGTACACAGATTTATTTAGCTGACAGTTTTGGAGGCTGAAAGTCCAATACAGGGCAGTCCCATCAGTTCAGCTTCTGGTGAGGGAGGACCTCTAACTCCATCACGACATGGCAGATGGCATCATGGCAGGAGTGTGTATGAGAGGAGAGAGCAGTCACAGAGGAAGGCAGTGTGCAACAGGAATTCAAAGCCCAGGCTTACTCTTTTTTATAATAACCCTCCCTCATAGGAACTAACCAGGGTTGCTCAAGAACTACTTTCATCTTTGGTCTACTCAGGATCCCCAGCGCGAAAACCACCTTCCTTTAGGCTGTGCCTTGTAAAGTTTCCACCCCCTCAGCGCCACCACACTGAGGACCAAGGGTCTAGCACATGCGTCTTCAGTAGGAAACCCTCATATCACATCCAAACCATAGCAACCATTCTATAATGTTGTTGGAAATGCTGACTGAAATAATCTACATGAAGCATTTTGTGTAATTTTCAACAAATGGAAAATAATAGTGTTCTTTGTTCTTACAAGATACAGGTGGGGTCTTGGAATGTGTATTTTTAATAAGTAACTCAGGTGATCACAACCTAAATTGAGAAACACTGAATACAACTGAATCTTATTTGATTATACTGATTCTATTGATAGTAGGGTATTCTCCAGTTTGCTTCTATTTGACCTTTGCATCTGACTCACCAATAAATGTTCTGATTTTTAAAAATTTTCTCTTTTATTTATGATGTGTTAAATAGCTGACTCTCTCTAGCAGAGATTTTTTTTTTCACATGGACAATTTGGTAATTGGACTTATTAGGGTATGACCTAAGGTTTTGACCCATTTTCCCTTAGAAGCACTTCCTCTAAGGCTGGTCCATAATCCAAGTTTCTTTTCCACATCAACTCACATAACTGATAATTCAATATGTAAAGCACATCTCTTCCTGGTTTAAGGGAAGAGATTATGGTGTCTTGCTGGAAATATTTGTTTTTTACTATTATATTTTAAAACTGATTGATAGGAAAAGCACACTTATTTTGTTAGGACAGATAGTGGATATAGGACTTATTCTTTTTCTGTAGAAATGACAGCAATGACATCAGAAACTGGACAAAATACATGAAACTGGTTTGAGGTCTTTGCAATAGAGATCACATGGCTTTAATCCACACATGAAATATAACAAAACATAGAAAGAAATAAAGATGAGTAAAATTGTTTTTAAAAATTGCAAAACAGGGGACTTATATCCAATCATATTAATACTTAGATTTCATGTAAATGGGAAGATGATACATGTAAATATGCTAAGTTTCCAATTAAAATATAGAATTAGCACACTAGATTTAAATTAAAGAATCAAATTATGTGCTGTTTACATGGAATCTATTTTAAATACAAAGATATAAGTAGGTTAAAGGTAAAAGGGTGGGATAAAATATAACCACTAAAAACCTGAAGTGACTGTAATATTGTTCCATAATGTAAACTTGAAGATGAAGAGTATTATTAATAACAAAGAGAATTTTATAGTGATAAAGTATTATTGTTTTCAAGGAGGTATAAGAATCCTAAAATTCAGATAATAACAGAGACTGAAAATACATGAGTAAAAATGGATAAAACTAAAGCCACAGATTTTTTTTAATCAAGAATTTCAGCTGGAGACATAAAACAATCTTTACAAATAAGGGGATAGAAAACTTTTTTTAATTGATTTTTAAAAAAATAAATGACAGTGGAATGCATTCCAATTCTTATTTCATATATACAGCACATTTTTCTTCATATATGTACTTTGGATAATGATGTGATGATATCACTGAGTCTAGATTTTCAGTTATCCTAAAATAATAGGATAACTTGAAAATGCCATCAACCTACTTTTCCTAATTGTTATTTATAGATTATCCCCCAATTGTCTAATGCATATGGCTTTTCATTGCCGTTCTTTTCACAACAAGGTCCATATGTTCTTCCATAAAATAACTCAACAAAAATTTCAAAACATTAATTCATGCAAAATCTACCTCTTAGAAACTAAATAAAAATATGTAACAATTTAAAATATTTGGCAGTAAATGAAAAACCTTAAAAATAATCCACAAATGAAAGAAATAATTTATAATGTCTTTTATAATTTATTATTAAAATAATAGAAATAATAAAATAAGATTATAATAATAAATATTACATTATCCAATAGATATTTATAATATTATGACAATATATAGGGTGATGCTAAAATACAATTACAGAGAAATCTATTTTTTCAAATTTTTTTATTAAAGAGGAGGCAGCTTTAAAACTAATAATTAGAGCTTAAACTTTAAAAAAACAGTAAAAGAAGAGTTAATGATCTGCTTTTAAGGAGAAAGAATAATAGCAGTTAGACTAATCCTTCCTTAGAACTCTAAAGTTAGTAACAAAAACACAGCTTACCAATACCAAGTGGGAAGGAAATGACACGCCCCTAAGAATCCTAATATTGAAAGTAACTTAATGGATAACTATAAAATTTTCTATGCCAATAAAGTCTTCAATTTCAGTGAAATGGAAACATTTGCTGAAAATGTACCACCAAAACTGTCTCAAGAAGAAATAGAAGATCCAATTAGCTCCATGCCTACTAAAGAAAATTAACTTGTAATTAAATATCTTTCCACAAGGGAGACTCAAGGCCTACAGTGCTTCATTGGGGACTTGAAACAAGTCCTTAAAGATTACACAAATTATATTGGAAAATAGAAAAGGAAATACTTTGCACACATTTTATTGTCACACAATATCTGTTGTGACAATAAATCTAAACAAAGACATTGCAAAAGTGTAAAACTCAGATTTCTCTAATTAACAGACACAGATCTTTTCAAGCATTAACAGATCATGGCTGGCAATATGTAAAATGGAGAGTGAACCATGATCAAGACAGAGTTATCCAAAGCATGTAAAGCTGCTTTATCATTACAAGATACGTCAATGTATCTCCTGATATTGACAGATAAAGAAGGCTGTCCTCTAAATCATCTCACTTAAGGCAGAAAATCAGTTGATCAAATCCACAACCCTTGAAACATCAAAGGTGACTTCTTCGAACTAATAAAAAGCATCTGTGACAAATCTGCAGATACGATTACATTTAACAGTCAAATCATAATAAATATCAAATAATGACATCAAATGTTATTTGATTGGAATAGAAATAGAAAAATAAAGTGATTAGAAGTTTGCAACCCTTAAATGTAGATTATAAACCATTGCTGAAGCAAATTTAGAAAACTAATAATACAGAAATATATAGTTTTTCTGCTTTTAAAGGGTCAATATTATCCTAACATTTTTTTTCAAATTGGTCAACGAATTCAACATAGAATTAATCAGATTATGAGAAAGTTTTGTTCAGTAATTTGAAAGTTATATTTTCATATCCTAAACTTAGAAATGTCAGAACTGTTTCAGAAAATAACGAATCTATATTTGACATAAAACTTCAGTAATCAAGAGAGTGTGAATTTTTCATTAATATAAATAAAGAGATGAATGCAATAAACCATAGTTTCTACAAACACACTCCTAGTTACCATGTTAAATAATCTTAACAAAAGGCAGCAATCAGTTCAGTGATTAAAAAAAAAACTATTGTTAATAAATCAACTGAAACAATCAGAAAAATGAACATATAAAATATATATGTATATGCATGTATATATGTTAGGTAGTGATAAGTAAAATGATATATATTAATCTCAAAAACATTATTTTGAGCTAATAAACTCAGACCCAAACCAACATATATATTGCTACTGCCATTTATCTGGAATTAACTTATAAGCAAAACTTGTATCAGAATTTAAAACTTAATTCGGAGCAGCAGTTGCCTCTAGATAGGAGGTAGAGGCTGGAGTTTCTTGGAAGGTGACAGAGGGGATCTTACAGGAATGCTAGAAATGTCCTCTTTTCCGATTGGGAGGAGAAATACATGAGTAAATGCATATGATAAAACATATTGCAATGTACATTTCAATTGGTATTTAACCATATGGAACTGTATTAGTCTTCTAGGGCTGCCATAACAGAATGTCACAGACTGGATGGCTGGAACTACAAACTTTTTTTTTCACAGTTTCAGAGGCTGGAGTCTGGAGGAGAACCGTTGGTGTCTGGTAAGACATGTCTTTCTGGCCCTTTCTCTGAATGCACAGAGCAAAAGAGGGCTCTGGTGTCTTTTACTCTGTTTATAAGGACACCAGGGCTATTGGATTAGGGCTCTACCTTTGTGACCTAATGGACTTTCACATACCAACTTAAAGGCTTCATCTCCACTGGGTGTCCAGGACTTCATGTACGAGTTTGTGGGAAGACATAACTGAATTCATATTAGTAACTTACCGACCTAAAAAGAAATATGACAAAGGCAAGATATATTCCTTAGCAAGTTTTATTTCTAGTGATATAAAGAAATTACAATATTCGAAGTCACATATTTACAAACAGGTACAGCAAAAATATTATGCAGTACTAATCAAAGGAAGCAGGTGTAATTACTTGAAATTGAACACAATTGAGCTGTTTTCACTGCTTACCCTTCCTGGCAATAACACTTCAGTAAGGAAGAATCAAGTGGTTTCCCCTCATATAAGGCTTTGATTTGGCCAGGTTAATGAAGAGTCATATCTATTATCATAAATTCTAATTCTAACTAATCCATTTGTCTTTCTGACATGTTAAAATGATTTTTCAAGAATCTGCATCTATCACCTAACTTCACATATTATACTTGTAACAAATTACTGTTAATAAAATCTCATTAAATTCCACAGAGTCAATGTTACACAAGAAATAAGCTGTTGAGTGCTGGACAAATTTGAGAAGCTCCAAATATTACTACTTATTTTTCTCCTTGTCCATGCAGATCACTGTGTGGATTTGTGAGAAACTCTATCTCAGGCTTCTCATCACAAGTATCTCCCGTTTGCCTCTGGAAAAGGCAAGGTTCTTTCTTCTCTCCTTGTACGACACATGCGTGGAGCATATCCTTGAATTCTGAGCATAATGGTTGGTGCTGGAGTTAAGAGATGAAGGTGTGTTCTTTGCATGAGGAATTTAAACCAGCAAGAAACCATTGCAGGAAATGCTGTGAGTGTCAACAGACCAGATCCTGAGACTGATGAGGAAAGCAGATGTGGGAGTTTCAGCTACTGGGTAAACTGAGACTTATCTGGAAGACACTGAGCAAAGAATGCTCAGAGAATTCCAGTAACAAAGAAGGGCATGGGATATTGAAATCTTGGAGGCAGCATGGCACATTTCTAAAATTCAGTAGATCTCTGTAACTGTTGCAGATGAGACTGGAATTCACAGGAGAAGACAGGACATGTTACAAGTGTTGCTAAGGATTTCCAACATTTATTATTTTAAGCTTTCATGAGCTCAAGATAATTTTTAAGCAAAATTTTATGATTCTGTTTCTCTCTCAGAAAATCTAGGGTACCCTCTCTGTAGAAGTGAATTAGAAGGAATAGAGTTGTAACCCCATTGTCGTTGGGTAGCTGGTTTGCAAACAGACAAGCCACACAGTTCTTTGAAATTAATCTATTAGTGGAACCAGCTAATGAGCTAGGAGGAAAAGCTTATTTGGGGGATCATGGTTTCAGAGCTCTCAGTCCATGGATGCCAGCTCCATTTCTTGGAGCCTCAAATAACCATTAGTCTGGAGTGAGGCAGAACATCCTGGCAGAAGTATGTGGTGGAGGAAGGTGGCTCAGAACATGGCCACCAGGAAGCAGAAAGAGAACTCTCTATTCAATAAGAACAAAATATATACCCCAAAGGCACAGAGGCACAGACTCAGGGACCTACCTCTTCCAGCCACACCTTACCTGCCTACAGTTACCACCCAGTTAGTCCCTATTGGTAGATTAACACACTGATTAGATTAAGATTCTCCTAACACAATCATTTCACCTCTAAGCTTTCTAGCATTATCTTACACATGAGCTTTCGGGGAGCATCTAATATCTAAACCATAACAAGTTTAAAAACCTATCATCCACTAGTGGGGGTAAACAGGTGAATGGGTATTTAAAAATATCAGCGACATCCTGGCCTTTCACACACTTTCTCTATCTTCAATATCTTTAATGAGCAAAATAGTAGCACTTTCTCATTTTTATTAGGCATTTGGTAATTTCCAATGAGTATTTATGTTTATTTTACCATTTGAGCCTTAGGAAAGCTTCATTAAAGAGAAAAACATCCTAGGAAGATGCAGGGACCCAGGTAGAGAAAATGACCTTCAACAGACCTCAGAGTGGCCAGGAACAGACCTGAAGCCACCTGTTGTGTGTTTATTTGAGGTTCTGTGCAACTTCTCTTCTGAATTGTGGTTCAGCCTTTACTACTGTCTCCCTTATCTCCTGTAAATCTTCACATCCTGATTGTTCACTGGGCACGGAGCAGTCCTGCCTTGCCTGTCCATTCCTTCCCATGAGTGTTGTGCTAACCACTTTCTTTTTCACAGTAGACTGTAGACCCTGACAATATTCTCAGACTTCGGATCCCTGTTTTTCTCACCAGCCTCTGATCCCAGGCACTCTCTTTCCTGGGGACTACCCTCTTTCTATCCCTGGACTTGAACTACGAAGGCTTTTGAGGTGTTGAGGATTTCCCCTCAAGATCAGCATTTCATTTTAACTCTAAGCACAGGTATTGAATGCACAAGGTCTACCATTTCCATTGCTTCTTTAAAGGACCTCAAGTGCAATTCCATTAGTTATCATCCTTGGCCATGAAATTTATCATTGATTCATGTATTACTCTCTTTTAACATTTTAAAATTAAGTTTAATGAATATGAAATAATGTGAGAAACATCCATGAATCCACAAATCAAATCTGGTGTTGAGAGTAAGTGTGTGGAGTCCTTTTGTATCTTTTTCATATGTAAGCCTCAAATAACCATTACTCCAAATCATTCCTTGCTCTTTGTCACATAATATCCAACTATTTTCTAAAGAAATTAAAGCTGTTGCACATCCCTTCTGTGTTAAGTAACACAGAAGGGATCCTGTGGATTTGAAACTTTCCAAAGTCTAATGTTGTTTGGATTTTTGACTTTTGCTAATTAAATGAGTATAAAATAGTCGCATACTGTGCTCTTAATCTGCATTTTCTTCATCATTAATCTGGTTGAATATCTTTCTGCAGTTTGTAAATTGCATGCTTTGTGTTTTCAGACAACCCTCTTTGATTGTCCGCATTTCTATTGGGTGTTGTGTTTTTATTATTAACTTGTACAAGTTACTTATATTTTCTTCAGTGAACATATGACATATCTTGTGTCTCGGCTTGAATTGATCTATGTGAGTAAATATGGAGTAGTGTGGCTGATGCTAGGCTGATTTAAACCATCCCACTTTTGGCAGTTATCCAAGGAGTGGCACATGGCCATTGAGCATCTCTTGGCTTCAGCTCTTTTATAAATGAAGTGGTCCTGGCGTCACAACACTGCTAATAATTAGGAATCAAAGAATACTGTTGATCTCTTCTTACTTGCCTGGCCCAATGGCAGGACTTAGGTTATATATAAACGACACTGTCTCCGATGTTACCACCAGCACAGGGTAGGGGAGATTGAACAAATGAACAGTTATCTTGAAGTGTAATAGTGATGTGATCCATTGTCCCAAGAGCTGCAGAAGCTCTTATGTGTGCCCCCTACCCCTAAATGAACACTGTTAGGAAAGGCTGGCTCCCCAGCCATTCATTTATACATTGATCCATTTATCAAATACATAATGAATACCAACCTGGCCAGTGCCAAGTACTTGGCTAAACATTATATTGTTGTAGATTAATTCATATGACTTAGTGGATTTTTCACTTTGCAGAGAGAAAAAAATAAGGAGTTAAAAAGCATGAAGGTTGTCACCTGCAGGAACTGTGCTTGTACATGATGTACTTCCCCGGCTTTAGGCTTCAGACGCATCTTTTGTTTCCAGGTGCATTATTCCTACTAAGTTATCTGCTCTCTAATTCCTGTAGCAGATTATATTTTTGTTCTCAACTCTGTACTTCTCCTGAAATGGAACTATGCATATGGGTCAACATTACTGCTTCACTCCATGATATTGGATTGGGTCCTGTGTTGGACTGGATTGACATGTGTTGGCCAACGAGATGTGAGATAAGTGCTTTATCTGCTACCACATTTGGCTGCTCATTCCTCCTGGAATTTCTGTGCATGGCCCAGAAAGGGAATGTCCCGGCCTTTTGGGTGCCAGAACAAAGAGCCACAGGGAGCATTGCTGGACAGGTCCTCTGTCCATCAGCAACACGTGGGCAGCAGACCCTGAAACTTGATGGACTCCTGCTTGTTCAAATATCAGCTCCTCCAGAAAGCGTTTGTCCCACCTGCTTGGGTATCTGCACACTCTCCCTGCAGACTGTGCGCTGAAGTCTGGGACACAGTAGTTTCATTTTTCTACCATTGTTCAGCAGCCAACGTTTGATTCAATGGAAGCTCTCTTTGCTTGAATGAGTGATTGAATGAGTACATGAGTGAGCAGGGTAGGATGCCCAGAAGAGAGGACTTGGATTCTCATGGATAAATTTTCTAATGTCATTTTACACATTTGTGTTCTTAATTATTTAGTTTCGTTGATGATTTAGTGTTTGCTGGGAAAAAGAAATGTGGACTATGCTGACCTGAGAATATAAGCATCTGCAAAGCAGAATTTGTACTACAATGTGCACAGTGAAGCCAGGCATGGTAGCACATCCTGTAATCCCAGTGACACTCAGCTATGATCCCAGAGCCTTGGGAGCCTGAGAGAAGGATTACAAGTTTGGAGTCAGCCTTGGAAAATTAGCAAGATCCTCAACAACTTAGCAAAGCTCTGTATCAAAAACAAAGAAAAAATGGGGGATGTTGCTTAGTGGGAGAGTATTCTTGTATTCAATCCCTAGTTAAAAAAATTACCCTCAAAAGCATTTTGGTCATCTTAGCAATGATTTCTTTTTAATAATTTTCCTCTTTGATTACTCACCCACACTTTGATTTGACATTTATATGGTGACTCTTATTTGAACACTGTAACCCAAGTTTCTCATTTTATACTTGAGTTAACTAAGTATTCAGAAGGGAAAAACATTTGTCTTATTCAAGGGTAATGACTCATGACTCGCGGTTAATGATCTCTGGGGAATAAGGAACTTCCTGGAAACAAAATCAGCTGTTGATTGTCTGAAAGACCTCGTTCTTATCCTTCTAGTTTTGACATTGACAAAAGAAAGTGTGTTCTACCCTGAGATTAAACAGTGCATTTGGACAGGTGTATGAGTGTGTGTATCTGTGTCTCTGAAGATATACGACAGTGTGCACGCCTGTGTGTGAACCTATGTGTGTCTGTGTGTTTGCTTCTGTGTGCGTGTACCTGTGTGTCCCAAGACCCAGAAATTTTATTCCCTGAGTAAAAAGATCTTCACCAATATTTATTCATGTGTACTAGTGAAATTTGAACTCTCTTTTGAAGTTAAGAAAGCATTTTGAAATTCATTATTTTATGCTGTAGGCACAGGTACCTAATCCTTTTCATTTCAGAAAAGGTAACTGAAATAAATATAATTACTAATACAAAAGGAGAGACTTCAGTGTGCCCGGCTCTGATTGAAGTGTGTCATGGATATTTAACTCAGTTAACTCCCATACCCACCATATTTCCTAGACTCTATTGATATCAATGAGCCCTATTATGTCAATATCTTTACTGACAACATCACCACCGACATTTACCATTTGAAGAACCTAAAATACAGATGAGTACAACCTTCCCAAGAACCGCTCACGTCACTGGGAATTGTATCGGTTTGGAACCAGGTACTTGGGTCCTGAGTCAGACTTTGAACTATTGCATGATACGGATACTATCTGTAGATACTGGTCCAATATTGCCCAATCTGTAAGTAGAAGATCAAACTTCAATCTCTGACTCGATTCTGGCACTTTACTAATTCTTTTTTAGCCTCATATCCCTGGTTGCAATTGTAGTTTACAAAGCACATGTATTATAATTCCTTTATTTATAGACTACAGTCGCAGGGTGGGGAAGTTGAGTTACCTTGCTCCATTTCCAGATAGAAAACCAGGACTCAAAATCAGAGTGTATAAAGAAGCAGCCCAGGGTTAGGCGAGCTGCTAGAGGAAGACCTGAGACTGAAACCTGAGTGAGGCTCTAGGGTTTTAAGCTGCCGTGACATCTGTGGTCTATGTAAGCGCACTCTGAGTTCATCCTATTCTAAGTGAGCTGTGCCTGCAGATGTCTTTTCAAGTTGGGGCTTCTATGATAAGGTAACGTAGATGGGGTGATTTATAAGCAAGAGTAACTTATTTCTAAGGGTTATAGAGGCTGGAAGTCCGCATCAGGATACCAGCATATTTGGATTCTCATTAGGGCCCTCCTACAAAATTCGGATGGCTATCTTCTAATTCTATAGTCATCTAAAAGGAAGGAAAGAGAGCTGGCTGGTTCCTGGGCCTCCTTGAAGATGGCACTAGCCCCACCTACCAGGGCTTTAATCTTATGGCCTACTTATCTCCCAAAGATGCCAACTCTGAGTACTATCACATTAGGGTGATATTTTCAAAATATGAATTTTGAAGGGACAAAGATATTCAGTATATTGCAACCAACGCAATGATTTCTGAGTTCAACCTAGTAAAGTGATAGATAAATCCAGGCAACCCAGAATTTCTCCACAAACAGGCCAGGATCCTGGCCCCACTTTCCGAGCTGAGAGGAAATATCTTGGGAACAGACAAAATGCAAGATTATTGTAATATTTGGAGATTTTTAGGTGATAGTGGCACTTGAAGCTTCTGCATGAGTCCGCTTTCCATCACTATAATGAAATAAATGAGATCATTAACTTGTGAAGAGAAAAGGTTTATTTTGGGCTCAGAATTTTGTAGGCTCAAGGGCCAGATTGGGAGTTCAGTGCTGTGGATCTCTACTGAAGCAGCACCTCATGGAGCAAGTATGTAGTAAAGCAAACTGCTTACTTCTCAAACCAGGAACCAAAGCCAGAGAGAAATAAGAAGACCAGAAACCCTGCAATTTCCTTCAAGATCTTATTCCCATGACATACGACATCCCAGTAAGACCCTTCTACTAAAATATCCACCACCTCCTTTAGCACCATCCTGGAGACCAAGTCTTTAACACATGGGCCTTTAGAGGTCATTCAGTATGTAAATTATAGCAATCCATGGGCCAAGGAGTTGGTATCACAAAGTAAATAGAAACAACAGCATTTGTGGTGCTAGTGGCCAAAGAGATTGCTGCAACCCTCTCATCTCTCTCTGAGCTGAGGCCGTTAATTCAGGAAAACAACAGAGGAGGGGTGATGGGGGGTGAAGAAAAGACAAATAGATACACAGAGAGAAAAATAGGTGGACACAGGTGAGACACTGTTCTCTGGTAGAGAAGCAGTGACCCTGAGCTAGCTCAGCACATTTATTATATAGGTTTTATCAAAGGGTTATTTGTGCTAAAGTTTTCGCAAATCAGGGAATCTGTCTGAAGGACGCCAGACTGGTGAGACATTAGGGTTATTTTTTTTTAATACCTTTATTTTATTTACTTATTTTTCTGTGGTGCTACGGATCAAACCCAGCACCTCGCACATGCTAGGTGAGCACTCTACCACTGAGCCACAACTCCAGTCCCAGGATTATGTTGTTATGTTCAGAATCCTCTATTCCAGGGAGGTGGTGGCTGAGATCAAGGTCCCGACTCATATAACTGAGCCTTTGCCCAGAGTTTTCTCAGGCCGGTGTCACCATAGCAAGTGGGCCATCTTGACCTGCACCTCAGCTCAGGAAGTTCCCAACACAAAGGCAGCCACGTAAGAGTCAGAAAGACTCAAATCACTGCTCTCCACAGGAGATTAAGGCCCATACAGGGAGCTGGGGGGTTCCTTGTTGGTATTTACTGAGAAAGGTTTTCATAGGTACTGTTTAATTAAAGACATTATATCAGTCTCATAGGTTTTTGACTCTCCTAAATTATCCCAACTCCAATATCAGACAAAACGTAGCTCTCTTTTGCACTAAGATCATAAGTTGATCCATTTCACATGCCATTTATCTACAGTTAACACTGTGTCCAGCCGTGCTCCGGTGGAGTCATCTCAAGAGCAAGGCCTGTTGCATAGCCTCCCTGAAGTTGCACAGATAATTTTGGGATAATTTAAACTGCCGAGTGCCATTCTTCCTTTCCTTTTCAGCAAGTTCCTTTTATTTTGTTAGCCATCCCATCATTCCAAGTACAATTCAAAACCTAGATTGTTTGTTGCCTGACTTCTTCCAGAGCCTTTCTCCCCAGTTCCTTACAAAACAACAGTATTAGATACTACCATCTCCCTTTTAGAATTTCCAAAGTCCCTTTTTGATTCCCCAACGCTGGAGAATTTTAGATACTTGCCTGAGGTCACATGGTGAATCTGTAGCAGAATCTGATGGGAATGTAGGGGGTTTTAATTCCAACCTGAAACTCTCCTGCTACACGCCATTGCATGGTGATAAAAGAAGATGCACACAGTTCTTCAAAAAAAAAAAAAAGCAGTAAAATGCCTGGGCATACAAAGATCCTCCTATGTCCAAGGATGTAAAGGAATGTGTATTCTTCACTATTGTATGCATGCTATTTTGGAGCTGACTCTGCTAAAGCCTCCCTCATATCTGCCTCCTATTCACCATAGAAAAAGATGAAGCCCACAGTCGTCAATCAGCTTTCACCTCTGGTGTTTGTCTTTGTCTTCCATCGCATCTGCTCCCCTTTCCATGTACTCCCTCTACCTTCCGTCACACAGGACTGGCAGTCCCAGACCACAGCCGTCCTCTCTGCCGATTCTGCACGGATTGCACTGTTTTTGAAGAGGAGGAAGGCAACAAAACACCATGTCCTGGAAGGCCCCTTTCCATTCCCAAATGACAAGCCACCTCAAGGGAAGAATGAGTCTGTGCAGGAATGTTCAGATACAGGTTGCCTTAATGAGCACTGTATTCTGGAATTAGGGTAAGTCAGTGGTGACTATAGAAAGCTGCTTTCTTGCATGCACTCCGGGACAACTGCTCCTTAAGATATGGCTCATCTGAGGAACAAAACAAACTAAGAGCATTAATGATTGTCAATGGTTCTGAGGCCTAACTCTTCTCCCTGCAGTGGGCCAGAGCCCTGTGGTGAGGGAAGTACTATTCCAGGTGGTTCTCTCTGGCATCTTGAGGGCTAAAGGTGCTGTGTTTTGGTGAGGCCTGGGAGGCATTGTGTAGAATAGGGGTGTGCCTGCCCAGCCTAGCACAACTGGGCTTTCTGCTGAAGCACCTTTCCGGCTCATTGAGAGTGGATCTTTTGGTGAAGCCCCTGACCATCCCAGAGCCACTGGATCTCTTCTGTAAGCATTTCTAAATATGCCTCACCCCTTGTACCTTTTCTAGGTGTCTTCTCTGGTCTCTTGGCAACCAAGCTCACTGCCCTAGCCCAAATTTTTCTCTCAAGTGCATTGCCATTCTTCTTCTGACGCCTGGTGAAAACCTCCTGCTCATAGCTATTCAGATCAGAAGCCAACTGACTATAGATGAAGTTCTAAGCTTCACTCTGTGAGGAAAATAGCATTATGCATCTGATGGGGTCTAGATAGGGTTAGCAGCTCATCATATTTCAATGACCAAGGATTTTCCCAGTTTGCAATGTTATAGTGCGAAAAGTAGGATAGTCCTGTGCCGCAGTCTGGGTGGGCACAAAATCACGAGCCACTCACACCTTGTAGATTCAAACAGTAATTCTTTATTCCCGAACTCACACCGGCCTCTACACACTTTCTGGGGAAATCCACGTTCTGAATCCCAAATACTCTCTGAATCCCGTGAGAACTCAAGGAACTCAAGGAGTGGGCGTGCCTGAGGAAGCAGGATACGCCCTGTTCCCAGCAGGATACACCTTAAACCTGGAACGGCCCTAAACCCAAGGAGCCGGATACTCCCTAAAACCTGATCCGCCCTAAACCCTGATCCGCCCTGGTCCTTGAGCAAGGTCATCTTACTCAAGCATACATGCAATGTCACTGCGAATGACCTGGGTCCAAAGGCAAGCCCATTTCCACAATGGAGAGTCCTTCCTCTAAGCAACATGGAGTAGGCTGACAAAGAAATTGCCATGCATCATTCCTACTTGGCAATGGCTCTCAGCAGTCCTGGGTAAACAGTTGGTCATGCACAATCTACAGAAACAAAATGACTCCTCCATGACCACTTGTCACTCTCAGGTATTTAGATATTTCGTCCTCTGGGTTCTTTGGTTCTTACCTCTACATTTATCTTATTATTCTATTTGCTTAAGAATTTCTATCTCCCAAATGATGGTGGCCTAGGGAAGGCCTTCTTAACATTTGTTTTGCTCAACCCTGAGCTTGGCTCTGAGCCTGGATATAGGAAGGGCTCTTTGTAGGCTTGCATGTTGAATCTGGAGGAAAGAGAGTTCATTCCTCTGAATGTTGGACACTCAGGAACTTAACGATGGCGTTTTTAGTAAGATGGGAGAATTCAGTTCCTTGCAAATATTGAAGAGCCACTTCCTGAACCCTGATGAGCTCCATTAGTTTGGGCCCTTGAGATGTCTAATACAGTGAATTGGGACAAGATCAGTCCAGACAGTAACATAAAAGGGATATCTCTGCAAGGGACATACAGAGAAAAGACTGTCAAGAAATGTAGTAGAATAGAAAATAGACGTAAGAGAGGTTGTAGAACAAGAATGCTGCAATTAGTGCCTTTTTCTTTGTTTAAATATAAGACTATTATAGCAAGGATACAATGATTCTCAAAAGAGAAGCAGCTAAATCCACACAGGAAAATGACAACTTGCTCAGAAGATCTTACATTCAATTTCAGAAAGTGGTCAAAATTAGATTCAATTCCAAATTTATATAAAGTGCTACAGAAAACTGGCATACACGTAATGCACCTGCATTTATATCATGAGGTGGAGGTGATCTTACTGTCAAACCCTGCAAAGGCTTTATTAGAATGATGCACAACCTCCTGTGTTTATAGCAGTGCCTGTCACAAAGCCATGTTGTGAACTCAGCCTAGGTGCCGTCAACAGATGAGGAGATAAAGAAAATGATATGTGTGTGTGTGTGTGTGTGTGTGTGTGTGTGTGTGTGTGTGTTCATGCTGGATTTTATTCAATCATAAAGGAGAATAAAATTATGTTATTTTCAGGAAAATGGTTGAAACTTGAAAGCATTTTGTTAAGAGAAATAAGCCAGACTCAGAGTGAAAGTTCATATATTTTCTTTCATAAGTGGAAGCTACAGACGAAAAAGGTGGACAGACCTCATGGAAATAAAAGACAAACTAATTCAGCAAAGGAAGTAGATCCCTGGGAGGAAAGAGAGAAAGGAAAGGGGAGAAGAATATAGACCAGATTGTTTGTCACAGGAAAGTCACTGTTATGTATAATTATAATTCAACAATAAAATTCACTTTAAAAAGATAATACATGGAAATTATCTAGCATTCTTAGGAGCGTAGTTGTAAAAATTTTATGCAACATTAGAAAATGAATCCCATGGCACAGGAACAAAATAAGGACTGATTTGATTGTATATCAAGAATGCTGTCCGATTTAATATTAGAAAACCCTTTAAAGTAATTCCCCTTCTCAGTCCATTAAAGAATAAGCACAATAAATTTACGTCAATAGATTCAGGAAATAGATTCATCAATTCAGAAAACTTGCAGAAAACATAAAATCTTTAGAAAAAAATATTTAGATAGGTATCTGGATAATTATAGATTTAAAGAGAGTATTTTTAAAATGACACAGATATACAAATTAAAGGTCATGAACTATACATCAAAGACACTAGAAAATAGTGAAAGGCAGGGTCATAATCTGGATCATTGTACTTTAAATGTGTGTATTCCACCCAGGGATAGGGTTCCAGTTCATGCAAACCTGCACTGTGGTTCTGCCTTAGCACCAGCTCACAGAGGTAAGCATGGGCTTATTTTACCTATTAGGACATAAAGGATTGGGTCTGTATAATTTTGCTTCAGGTGCCCAATTGCCAAAAAAATGGTCAGATGTCCACCACATAGCCTTTTACCTTTGGACCCCTGGAAACTATTCTTTCTTTTAGGTCTAGGGTTACAGCCTGAGTTCAGAGAGGAGAAAAGGCTTCTTCAGAGCATGACTTCAGCACTAACCATCTCAGAAGCTCCATGGTTCTCAACAAGTGTGGGATTTCCCCTCCAAAGAATTTGAAAATGAGGAAGGGTGTTTTCTTTTTAAATTTACTGTGAGACCTAACTAGAACTTGATGGTAGAACAAGATAAGTGAAAGAGTATGTGGACCAGTCACGTAGCAAGAATGCTGAACATCATCTTCCACTGTGGGTAGCTGTCACTGCAGGGGGAGAGTCACATTCTATGTGGGACCGTGGACAGGCTACTGGGCCTTTGGGGAGTTTTGAAAACAAGCTTATCTATACTGTGCAAGAAAGGAGAATAGACTGATGTAGAAATATGTCAGCCTAGAATCTGGTCCACTACTCTTAAATTTCCTGAAGATTATGGGGCTCTCTGAGACTGGCCAGATCTCAGGGCTCTTCATCTAAGAAAACCCCGTCTTGGTGGTACTTAATCTATACCTAGGTTTGGGAAAAAATTTCCCTTATCAGAATACATTAACATCTTCATGCACTCTGTTTTGAATAGTATTTTCCTCTGAGTGTATGTGTGCTTTTTAACAAAATACTCTTTACATATTATTTAGCTATGGTTTTATTTAACTACATGCTGTGTTGATGTATACTTTATAGCACAAACCTTCATTTTATTTGTAATTGTGGCTAATATTAATGACCACATTATTTTCTCTAAATTATATATATATATATATATATATATATAACATAAATACACACATGTATACAAACATACATCTAAACCCTCCTTTATATCTATGATTCTTTATCTTAGGGTTTAAGCTTTCCATTGTTCATGTTATTATTTAAAAATCTTAAAGTAACTAAAACTTTAAAGTAACTTTAACCTCCAGTGCTATTTTCCCCACAGAAAAAATCAAAAGCCATAATAATGTTTGCATAGTGCTTGATGGCTCATGGAACACTTTCAAATCTTACATAAAATAAATTTAGTGTTAGCAATAATAGAAGAGCATTTTATAGAAATCAAATCTCTTAAGCAGAGCAAATCAGAGCCAGGCTGAGACCCCAAGCCTTGAGCTACCATAGCCCATCGTCACCACTGCATGACAATAGATTCTTCTGAATGCTAGTTTGGGAATATAATATCTTCTTCCTATGAGCATTGGTTATCGTTAAACTTGAGGAAGTAAAACAAAACAAAGCGCCTCATAATTAGATAAGAATAATGGTTATTTCTCTCCTTCCCATTTACACTCCTATACTTTTTGGAGGACATACATCCAATGAGAAATGTGAAAATGTAAAGAGGAGCTGTGAAGATAACACTGTTAGATGATGACAGGGAGCTGTGGACACGTTGGTGTGTTTTGTAAGCAGACTCAGTTAGATGGTTTCCTGATTTGAACAACACATAGGAGCAAGGCCTTGGGAATAATGTGGTAGCCACGTTAATCTAATTTCAAATAAAGTAATTTCCAGACTCCTCAACAAAATAGTCTGTAGTTCATAGTGGGCATACATTAAATGTGGTTCCGATATAAACAATAGGGCTGCTGGTGGCTTTTCTGTGTCAAAAGAGTGTATCTGGAGACTCATTGCTGAGGTCTGGTCTGGCTTGTAATCCTAAAGGTGTGATGTCTTCACTGACTTATTGTACATATAAGCATTGGCCTTTTATTTATTTTTTTACAGAACTTTTATGAATAAAATATTGTCACAAATAAAATGTGATAAATCAATAAACCATATACCTTATCACCTTATGGCTTTATTTATTTATTCACATATTATTTATTTTTTGAGTCAATTAAGTAGTTATCAATGTTTTTTTGCCTGCAAATCAATTTTAATATATTTGATTTTTAAAAATTCAGAAAGGTGATCATATAAGTGTGTGTATGTAGAGTTATTATTATCATGACTATTATTATTTAAGCAAGAATAATACACTTACCTGCAGCAGAAAATTGACTTGCCAAATATGACTCATATGTGCACCCAAGAGCTAGAATTCAAATGCACCTTCAGAACTGTAAATATCCCCCTGCCATCTCCTCTTTAGGCCTGGGCATGTTGGCCTGTTCCAGTGACTAGACTCATCCTGACCCTGGGGCTCACCCCTGTGGTTGGCTCATAAAGCCCATCTGTGGGGCTGGCCAATATTGCTGTGCTTTATTTTCTCAAAGCCCTTAAGTAGCATCTCTGGTCCTTTCAAAGTAGAAGATATAAACAAAATAAAGTAAGACTTTCTCAAAGTTTCACCTAGGATTAAATTCTGTTTCCTGTTATATTGTAATCATGAAATAACTATGATATTAAAAAATGTTTTTGTCTTTTAAAATAAAGGTCTGGTCAATGAAATTTATGATGTTACTGTGGTCTATAGAAGCAAGGTATTAACTATATAAATATTTTCACAAATATATAAAGAAAGCTAAGTTAGTTTTAAGAAATTTCTGTTATGAGATTATCTCTAATTTCTTTATAATAATGTTATCTCCTATCAATTAACAACAAAGTAAAAAACAAATGTAAGTTAGCAGATGTCAAAACTTGGCTGAATAGTCCCAATTCCCTAGGTTCTGTCATTACAGTGTGACTTTCAGATTGTGTTCTGATATCACAATCACATTTTCTGGTTGTAAAAACTTTCTTATTTACATGACAGTATTAGATGTGATCAAATTATACATCACAGAATTCTACAAAGACATCTGATTTTTTGGAGCTTTATCACATAAATGAGTTTGCCACCCACAGAACTAGATAGTAAAGATATCCCAGAGCTTTGGAGTTACAGAATGCAACATGGTTTTTAAAGTTCAGATTGTCCTAGAAAAGTAATCAGATAAGATCATCCACATAGGTATAAGTTGAGAAGGTGAAAATGTAAAAATACCCACAGATTTTTATCATGACAAAACTTTGTGGAAAAGAACTCTCAAGACAGTTTTTTCTTTTTTCTTCTTTTTGGCAATTGGTAGGACTTCAAAGTATAAGAATAATGAAGCTGGCAGTTTTATTATAGTAGATTGTTATAATTATTTTGTTTTCATTTTAGGTCACTTATAAGTCATAATTATAGATTGCATTTTATCATTGTTACATGCGTATAAGAGAAGACATGATAAGGATACTCTCCATTGCTCTCTTCAGCTTCAGGCATCTACTGGGGATCTGAAGCAACTTAGGATTTTGGTGGACATATGCTAGATTTTTATGGACAGTGCCTATACCCAATATACTATTCAGAAATGAGCTATTGAGTCTGTATTTGGTTCCAAGTGCTACAAAATGCAAAACTTTAATCTCAAGTCATTGTCATGGTCTAGTGTATGGGGACACATCCAGTGACAATGTAGAAAGTTCAAGCACTGTGACAGAAGCACTTGTTATGCCACCCTGTGCAAATGCGGAGGAGAAAATGACAGTAAATCATTAAGTGAGATGGCTTGAAGGGAAGTGGGAAGGGCAGGGGCTAGAACCAGGAAAGCCAGATACAGGGTGTGGGATCAGCTAATGCAAATATGATAAGTCATTGGACAGAGGCCCTGGAAGTGGGCACGGCCCTGTGGAAGCAGATTTGCTGAGTTCTAGATAACTTGAGTAACAGATTTTTGTGCCAGGTAAAATAAAGGCCAATTAGCGAGAAAGAGTACTTTTGTGTAACTTCATAAATAAGAAAGAAACTTTTTAAAAGAGGGAGAAAATTGTGGGGAAGGGCAGCTGAATTTGAGACCATAGATTTCTAGTGGCTTGACTAGATCCAGATAGACTCCTTCAGTGAGAAATGACCAGCAGGAGGGCTTGTGGGTATCCCCTCCACTTGACTTCCTTTGGCACCCTCTTTTCAGGTTACGGTTTTCTGAATTAAACCTGTTGCTGGGAAGTTTCAGAAATCCTTCCTCTACAGCCTCGGGCTGGCAGTGCTCAGCATGTAAACTTGCTGTGAATTTGGATGTTTGAGGAGTGTGGTCATGGTGCTGTCTCGCTCTTTTGAGCCAACTAGGTTTAAAGGGTTATCTCATAGTAAGTATAAAAAGTGCCCTCAATGTCTCAAAAACGCCCTGGATTACTCATGTCTGCCATTAACATTATCATCTAGTGATGCCTGTAAGGTTCACCTTACATGTTCTCTAAAGCTGTAAATTCTGTTCACATGCTTTATCTATGGTGACCTTCACAACAGCCCAGTGGGCAGGTGGAGGCAGAAGACTGCTGTTTTTGCAGAGCATGGTCAGCAGGTTGGTAAGGCAAGATGGTGGGAATCCTTGTCATTTGGATACACAATTGTAAGATTTTCCCACTATGTACGATTGTTAGGTTGACTTGATAGTCTCATGGTTTTTGACTTTCTGATCTGATGGCAAGAAAACATACACACACATTCTCTCTCTCTCTCTCTCTCTCTCTCTCTCTCTCTCTCTCTCTCTCTCTCTCTCACACACACACACACACACACACACACACAAAATAAATAAATAAAACCTCCAAACCAGTGGGAGGTTATCTGTGCTGCAAGGCAAATTTTAACAGGAACCTTTGAAGGGACCCACCCATGATTCATAAATTCACATTTTTGTGCCAGATGTTTCCGAAGTTTCCTCTTGCTTACAAAGCCCTCTTCCTTTTTGTCAGTCTGAGACTCAAGTCAGCAATTCTGCTGCACCCCTTCTGCCTGAGAAGGGCAATAGGAAATTTAAAACCAAACCAAAAACAAGCCCTCAAAGAGGCATCCCTTTCAAAAGGAAATCCTTTGAAAGTGAACACATTTTGTAGCCCAGAAACAAAACTTTGACCCAACCCAACACGGAAAATCATAGCTGGCACACAGAGAGATTGCCTTTCTAGCCTGCAGAACACATGGCCAGCATTTACCAAGTAACTGCCACTCTGTAGCATAAGGGAAACCAAAACCAAGTGTGAGCTCTGCTTCTCATATCAGATCTTCAGATGCTGGAAAAGCACATGTCCCCCATTACAGCTCCAGGTTCTCTAGGATGAAGCTGCATTCTCAAACATGTGTATATAGTACCTCTTAAGGAGAATTGCAGTTTGCTTGCCCTGGAGAAGTGTCTATTTGAGTTTCATCCCAGGTTGAACTAAGAAAATCTGAGATCATTTCCTACTTTGAAAGAGCCAAGAGCTGTTTGATTTACAGCATTTCCTCTCACTAAATCTCAATTTCCTCAACTAGTGCTTGGCAGTGATTTTTTGATAGAGACACATAGAGGATATATGAGGCTTTGCTGACCTTTTCTCTGTAGCAACTAACTTCTCAGCCAGTAGCTAAGATCATATTTTAATAAATCAAAAGTAGCTAGAGACCATACACACATAAATGAAAGTGGTAGGATCTAATAAAACTTTATTCATTTAAAAGGTGTCAGGTTGGATTTTGTCTGTGGAATATAGTTTTCCAAACCTATTTAAGGGGGAAATGTTATGCACCAAGTTTTTTTAAAGAATTACATTGAAGTTCATGGTAGATTGCCTAATGTTAAAAATGACAACTAACAGCTTTTTTTCCCCCGAACTCTATCCTCTTAATTCTACCAGCTCTTATTTTTTATGTTTTAATTAGTGCGTTATAATTATTCATGGTAGTGGGGTTCATTGTGATATTATGTCATGTATATAATGTAATTTAGTCCAATACATTCCCTGTTACTTCTGTTTTATCAAATCTGGCGTGGGCATGGGGAGCCATGATAAAATGGAACACCATAGCCAATACTGACATTTTGTATCTGCAACAAATTTTTGTTTCCTATTATCTTAATACCTTTTAGAGAAAAAGGTAAGGAACAAAGGATATTAAGTTATTAAGGTAACAAATTCAGGAACAAATCTGAACTCTATTTATTGTCAGTTTTTCCTACACTTGTTCCTTTAAAAATGTTGCTTAAAAATAGCACTTTTAGTGAGATTCACAACAGACATTTAAAGAATCTTGCGGCTTAGGCCAAAGGTCCAAGCAGCAGCTGTGGGTCTTTGTTTGAATAACAATAATAATGAGGAATCAGCTTCAGAGGCGTTATTATTTTCAGCTTGACCTCTTGTGCTTGCATTCGGTGCCCTTCCTTGCCTGCCTCCAGGAGCAAGTCTCTAGACCTGCCCCTTCGTGCCTCTGAATTGGCGTATTGTTCTTTGGCGCTTGCCCTCCTGGCTTCAGTGTTTCAATTGCTTTTTAAAATGCTCTTACACATCTCATTTCCCCCCAAGTACCTTTAGATTATTAACGCAAAAGAACAATTACTGAAATGCACTGTAATACAGGAGGCTGGAGTGGAAACACGCTGAGCTTGCATCAAGGTTGCCAATTCAAGGTCTGGCTGCAAGGTGGCTCACCTGAGGGTCTCACACACACCACCACTCCTGGGCGGGCCAAGCAGGCTGCTCTTCTGTGAAATGCAAAAAAAGGAATGATCCTTGCTACCTCTGTGGACTTCCTGAGTGAATAGACCAGACAAGGGTTATGAAAACAAGACACTTGTGAAGTTGCAGGCTTTTTTCTCTTGGTTATAATTATGAATAAAATAACAATGACAGCTGCAGTTCAAACAACAGTGTGTGTGGGCCATGAAGTACACTAAGCATTGCACATAAATTAGTTAATATTCATAATAAGTGTGTGGAGTAATTACTTTCCTTCCCATTTGGAGATTAGAACACTAAGAAGCCCAGTGGTAAGGTAATATGCCCGAATCTAAGGTTCAATAAACTGGAGACAAGGATGAAATATCCGACTCCACAGTCGTTCCTCTTAATCAAAATAGAGCCTGGAGGGAAGACGCGATTCTACCTCCTCTTTATGGCTTCGTGGAGTCTGTTAAGTTTAAAGTTTAAAAACATATATATATATATAATGATAGTTTTCTCTGCTTTATAACAGTTTTATTTAAAAAAAAACTTAAATAATCATGAACACTATTTACAAAGGAATATTCTGTGGTCTTTATGTTTATTTGTGCTCTTACTGAACATGGACAAATCATACTTGTATGCATTTGTAGAATGCAAAGTGATGTTCTGTTACATGTGTCTGCTGTGGAATGATGGAATCAAGCTTACTAATATCTCTGCTACCCTAGGACCTTCCCATTTATTCCTCCTAACTAAGTGATGTACCTTCTGGTCAACATCCGTCCCCTGCCAACCTCCCCAGCCTCCAGTACCCGCTGTTCCTCTTCCATCCTCTGTGTGTTTGAGTGCCTTAAGTTCTACATATAAGTAGCAACATGATATCTGCCTTCTGTACCTGGACTATTTTACTTACCCTGTTGTCTTCCAGTTTTGTTTGTGTGTTGAAAATATAATTTCCCTCATTCTTAATGACAGAATAATATTCTATTACAGGTATCACCTTTTCTTTCTTCTTTCTTTCTCTTTTTCTCTCTCTCTTTTTTAAAGTAATGAGTAATTATGTTTGTAACCTTATTTCCAAAGTGTCTGAAGAAGAACAGCTCAAGACCACTCAGTGGTTGTTCCTATCCACTCAGTGGCCTGAGCAGTGGGAGCTGCAGACCAGTCTTCAGTGGCTGGCTGGGCACCCCAGTCTCCAGTAGGAAACTGCTGGATAGGCACAGAGGGCACCCACACGCCTTCAGACCAGTCTTCTACCTCTGGCTGAGTAGCAGTGAGCTGCTCAGGAGCTGGAGCAGTCCATTTACCCTGAAATTCCTTCGTGGTCACAGTGTTTTCTTCAGGATCTCTGTTGAAGAAGAGCTCAGGTATGACATCCCATGGGTGATGATGGGAAATGGGGCCACACAAAGGCAGAACGTCTAGGCCACATCAGACCCACAGAATGAGCTCCCTGGATGCTGCATGGAATGGCAATGTCCACATGGTGCAGAGGAGATTCTGTGTCACACAGAGCAATGGTAGGCAGGTTGACATGAGATGCTTCCATAAGTGGCTGGTGGTCACCCCTGGGATCAGGAACCACCAGAAGATGTGGCTCTGGGAAGGCTGCTTGGATCTGGTTAGTGAAGGTTCCAGGAATGAAGCAGCCAGCAATAGGAGTGGCTCTGGGGCAGCAGCAACTTCGCACAGCCCGCTGGCCAGTATTCCTGGAGGATATGACACGGACATCAGCAGAGTTTTCAATGGCAACAACGGCACGAGCTGCCAGCAGAAGCTTCTCCCATCTCCTCTTCAGATCTGTGATGTAGAGGCCATCACTTTTGCTTTCGTAGATACATTGTTCCACCCGAAAATCAAGGTTGGTGCCACCAAAGTGGGTTCCTGCTGCAAGGAATTTGAGGACATCCTCCTTCTTCATTTGCAGGATATCAAGGGCTCCAGACATTGTGACAGTTTCCCTTTAAGATGGGAATAGGGAAAAATGCATTATGGATCCCTCCCTAAGGCAGTGTGGGAAAACCCATGTTTTGGAGCTTTGTCCCTTTTGCTCAACCCTGGTTAACTGTGTTTTTTTACTTTTATTCACTCATTGGTTCATGAGTAAAGGTTGATTCTCTAACTTGATTATTGTAAATAATGCTACTACAATAAATATGGGAGTGCAGATATCCCTTTGATATATTGATCTCACATCCTTTGGGTATATACCCAGAAGTGGGATTGCTAGATATCTGGATGACACAATGTTTAGCTTTGTGAGGAAACTCCATTGTGTTTTCCACAATCACTAGATTAATTTGCATCCCCGTCTATGGTGTATCACAGTTATGGGCTCACGTATCCTGAGAAGTTGCATCTCATTGTGGTTTTGATTTGCATTTTTCTGATAATTAGTGACATTGAGCATTGTTTTATGTATCTGTTGGTCATTTATATGTTGTTTCTTGATAACTAGCTAATTGGATCCTCTGCCTATTTTTTTTTATTTTACTTTTTAAAAAGGTTGTATTTGTCTTTTTATTGCTGTGTTATGATTTCATTATACTAAAATTGTGACTTATTAATAATAACATTGCAAATTTACTGTTTCACACTTATATATCTAGAATAGATTCATGAATATATCAGTTTCATATTACTATTGTAACAAATTATCATCTGCCCATATCTTAAAAGATTGATTCCCTTGCTACTGAGTTGTTTGAGTTCTTATATACTTTGTATATAAGAAACAGATGTATGGCTTGCATGTATTTTTCCATAGTTCTGTAAATTGTCTTTTTACCCTGTTGTTTCCCTTACTGTGCAAAAATGTTTCAGCTTGTTTTAATTACATTTGTCAAATTTTGCTTTTGTTACCTGTTTATAGAGGCAATTCTCCCTGCAAATTATTAACCAGACAAATGTGTTAATTATTTCTTCGTGTATTTTTTAAGAATTTTTGTAGTTTCTGGCCTCATTTTTATGTTTTTAATACACTTTGAGTTGATTTTCATGCAAGGTGTTAGACAAGGGCCCAATTTCATTCTTTGACATTTGGGTATCCAGTTTTTGTTAACAGACCCTTATCTTCATGTTGTGTATTCTTGGCACCTCTGTTGGAAATTGGCATTCCAAAAGGTGTGCGTTTGTTTGGAGGCTCTCTATTTGCTCCATTTACTGTTGTCATTGTTTTTATTAAAAAACATTCTTCTTAAATTACTGCAGCTTGAAATCAGGCAGTGGGGTGTTTTGAGCTTTGTCCTGTTTGCTCAACATTTCCTTAGTTATCTGCATTTTTTTAAACTTTGTTCTATACAGATTTCATGATGCTTTTCTCAATATCTGAGAAAAATGACATTGAAATATTGGTAGGGACAGCATGGAGTCTCTCTCTGCCTCACTTTGGGTAGTGAGTACATTTTACAATATTTTTTCAATCCATGACCAAAGAGTACCTTTGTATTTACTTGCATCTTTCCACTGTCATTTATTTGGAGTCATTTCTTGCTATCGTGTTTTGGTTTTGTTCCTTGACCAATTCTTTATTCAGCAACATGCTACTTTCCATGTATTTGTGGATTTTCTATGATTTCTCTTGTAATGGATTTCTACTTTCCTGCTGCTATGGTGAGAAAAGGGAGTTAAGTGCTGGGGATAGAGCACAGTTGGTAGAGTACTTGCCTAGCATGCACAAGGCCCGGGTCCAAACCCCAGCAACACACATGCACACACACACACACACACAAAAGAGAAAGTTACTATGATTTGAATCCTCTTCAATATGCTTAGACTCATTTTGTGGCCTGACATATGATCTATGATCTATTCTAGAGGGTTTTCTCTGTGCACTGGAGAAAAATGTGCAAGTGTGAATCAAGGCCAATGTTTCCTCAATAATTTTATGCCTGGAGGTTTTTTTCACTGTTGAAACTGGGGTATTGCAGTCCCCTGCTGTCATTGTAGTACAAACTTGTTTCATTTCAAAATTCCTTAATATTTCCTTGATATTTTTAGGTTCGCCCATGTTGCATGCATATGTGTTTAAAATTGTTAGGTCTTTTGGATAAATTCATCTCTTCATCATTGTGTAATGACTTTGTCTCTTTTTTAATGGCATTTGACCTAAAATCTATTTTGTTTCATGCAAATATGGCTATCCAAGCTCTCTCTCTCACTTATTTAATTTTTTATGGACTATTCCTTTTCATTCCTTAACTTTCAGTCTCCATGTGTTCCTAAAAGTGAGACACATCTCTTGTAGGCAGAATGTATCTTCTTCTCCTCTTCCTCCTGTTCCTGCCTCTCCTCCTCCTCTGCCTCCTCCCTTTCCTCCTCCCCTGCCTCCTCCCTCTCCTCCCTCTCCCACTCTTTCTCATCTTCTTCTCCTTTTCCTCTTTCTTCTCCTCCTTCTTTCTTTACCTTTTTCTTACTTAATCAATCTATGTCTTTTTGTTGGAAAATCAAATCAATTTGCATTCAAAGTAATTATTGACATGTTGAGGTTTACTATTGTCATTTGTGATATTTGTTCTTGTTATTTTATATATGTCTACATAATTTGTGTGTATACAGAGAGTGTATATATATATATGATTTGTATATATAGTTTGTTTCTTTTTTTCTCTGTTGCCATCTTCCTTTGTAGTTTTTTTTTTTTTTTTTTTTCCTGACAATGGTGTCCTGTGAGTCGTTCCCATTTATGTTTTCTTTTTTTATGTTGATTGCAGCTTTTGGACAAAGTAATTTTGGTGAGTACTTTTTTTTTTTTTCTCCTCAGCACACTGAGCATATCTTTCCATTCTTTCTTTGTCTGCTGAGTTTCCATTAGGAAATCTGCCCACAGTCTTATTGAATCTCCTTTATATGTGAAATGTGTCTTCTATGTCACCATTTCAATTTTTTTAAATTTCTTTATTTTGGAGAATTTGATTACTATGTGCTCTGATGAACTCCTCCTTGAATCAAATTGAATAGAAAGCTTGTATTTTTTTTTTTTTTTTGTATCTGAGTGTTGGCATCTTCTGACAGATTTGAGAAGTTTTTAGCCCTTATCTTTCTGAATGTGTTTTCTGTTGCTTTTTATGTCTTTTCCTTCTGAAACACCTATTATATAAAAATATTATGTTCCTTAATTATGTCCCATAATTTCCATGATGTTTCTTTTTTTTATCTTTCCTCTTCTTCTTCTTATTTTTTTTTTAAATCTGTGACTGGATAATCATAAAAGTTCTGTCTTCATGTACACAGATTATTTTGTCTGCTAGATTCATCCTGCTATCGAAGCTTTCTATAGACCTTACGTTCAATCTGCCAATCACTTTCTGTAGAATGAACATTTAACAAAGTTAATTTTCCCAGTACACAAACTAAGGATGTGGTCTTTCCAGTTTTTGTGCCATCTTCAATTTATTTAATCAGTGTTTTATATTTTTCATTGTTGAGATTATTTACTTCCTTGATTAAATTTCCAACACATTTAAGATGTTAAAATGATAATGGAATAATCCAAGAAAAATAAAATCATGGATAAAACCCATTCACATATATGGAAAATAGTGAATATTCTTATATATATATATATAAGAAATGAAGTAACATTTATTCTAGAAACATACATGGTTCAAAATTGGAAAGTGAAGTAATTATGCCACATTAATATATTAAAAGAGAAATCCTTCATGGGTGAAAATAGCATACTTAAAACAATCAACATTCATTGGTGATTTTAATAATCACATAGCATTGTGAATATAAATAGATATTTTTCTGAACTCAATTAAGATAACTTTTTTAATTCTAAAGGAAATACACTAAAAGTTGATACTTAGAAACATTGTATTTTATTTCTAAAGTCAAAAGAAAATTTAAAAATATCCAAAATCTATAATAATTTTACTCACTATTGTATTAGCATTACTATATAATGAAATACGATAGAAAAATTAAATACATTGGACACACAAATGAAGCTACAAAACTTGTGTGTGTGTGTGTGTGTGTATACAGTTGTTTTCATCGAAAGAGAAGTTATTTTGACCTATCCTGATTCAATCTTATCGAAGTTCTGAAATGAGACACCAAATCCACTTTGGAAAGATTATTGTTGACTTTGAGAAAGTAAGCTGCCCTAAGGTGGAGGGCCTATCACAGGGGCCACATGCAAGGAGCCAAGTCAGTCTCTATTTGCTGAGCATGGTCCTTGTCCAGCAGCCTACAAAGTGGCTAAGAGAACACAGCCCTGGCCAGCATCTTGACTGGCAAAGACTAGCAAGAAGCTGAAACAAAGAATCCAGCTGAGAAATCTCAATTGCAGGCCGCATTGTGGGATACTACATATTTGTGTTACTGGTTCAAGCCCTTAAATGTCTGCTAATGTGTCACACACCAATGGGAAAGTAAATCAGAGGACAGTCCTTCCACAGTCAGGGGAAAAAGGAAAGAGTGCAGGTCTGTGGAGATCCCATTTTATATTTGGTGGCTTGTTTAGGAGTGGGTACCTACTGTTCCAAGTAGTGAACTGACCTTGTTTCTGGGGACACTCTTAATTGTTCCCAAAAGACCTAGGGCATAGACAAGTAAGTTAAAAAAGGGAATGTGACATTCAGGGAAGTTAATTTTCTTTATCAAAAGCCTATGGTTCTTATCAAAATCTGTGCTTATATCTAGACTTTGTGACTCTCTCCCAACAAGTTTTAATATTAATTAATGCATTCTTGAAAAATCATAAATATCTAAAGAAAAACACATTAAATAAATTTTATCCATATCATGTCCATCAAAAATAATCCATATGCAAGTATTCTGTAGACCTACATAATCAAGTCAAGTGTTGGCTTGTCTGTTTTTAATTAGTATGCATAACTTTGTATATTTTCATTAACTCTTTCTAGATATACAATAAAGACATGGAGTTGAATTGAAACACAGAATAATAGAAACTGAAGCAGGCATAGAGGGGCAATGAATATTCATTAGTCTTCAAAATGCCTTTATTAACAGTGATTCTTTCTCATTCTGCATTTGATTGATGATTTCAATTTACTGCTGGTACAGTAAGGGCCTCAAGGTATTGACTTGACAGAGCACACCAACTAAGGTCACCAGAGCACTTTGGCCTCTGAATTATTGTTAAACTTTAAAAAATAGATGTGGCGTTTGATCATAAATATTATTTGTTTTCCTTGATCTTCTGATATTTTGTGAAGTTCAGGCACATCAGACAAATTGTTCTTTAATGATTCCCTTATATACAAAAGTTGACTTCCCATAGTAAGGGCAGAAATATGAATATATGGAAAAAACAAACAAAACACAAGTAAAGAAAATTTAGGTCAGTCTAGGACTCCTCTTGTACTTCATAAAGTATAGTTTACTGCATTTTTAGCTTAAAAAGACTAGACAGGACATACATTGATTTCCTTTTCTTATTTTTTGACGAATAAGTAAATATAAATATTTACATAGACACAAAGCACAATGTGAAATGTGGAGGGAAGAAGAAGAGGAGGGAGAAACCACACAGCTTAGTGCCTGTGTAATATTCCAAAAGGGGTTCCATAGCTTTGCCACGGTCTAAGCCATGAATTCACTTGCTCACATTCAGTTGGTTTTAAAAGACCTCTGAGCAAAGCGCTGGTTGCATCCCTGTGTCTATATGCTTTCATTCCTCCATGAATATTTCAGAGATGCTTAGGGATATTCTCTTTTAGACACTGGGGACTAATTCATACTGATTTGTCACTTCTAATGCCTTTGAATTATGTTGAGCGTACACAGAAAGAGAATTGACGCAAAGGAACTTTGAGACAATCAGTGAGTTTTGTATCAG
This sequence comes from Ictidomys tridecemlineatus, assembly GCF_052094955.1. Lineage (NCBI taxonomy): Eukaryota > Metazoa > Chordata > Mammalia > Rodentia > Sciuridae > Ictidomys > Ictidomys tridecemlineatus. The sequence continues at coordinate 7,338,406 of NC_135485.1, forward strand.
TTTGAAAAGCAGGTGTTCTAAACCCCTACTTTAGGGAAGGCGATGTTCAAGGTAGCAAAATTGAGTAAATTGAGGATGGTTATCAGCTAGATTTATCAACTAGATTATCAAAGGTAACTCTTTCCAAAATGAAATGCGTTAGCTATGTGTTAACTCCAGTCCCCCTCAGAAGAAAAAAGATTTAAGGATTCATGTTCTAAAATTACACATAGTCCAAAGTATGGCATATCCTTTTACTTAGAAATAAAATTTTGATTTGGTCAGTTGTCCTGCAAGGTAGACTTTCATTTAACTCTTCTGCCATCTGACTTACTTATGAGTTCTTAGGCATGAAAGGAGAGTCTCTGTGACTGGCGGGTGGGGGTGGGGATAAAGATTCATTTAATAAATTCTTTCGACAATAAATGATTACTATTTGGCTTCACTTAGAAATGGTTCACTTAGATACATGTACTGTATTATAATAAGACAAAAAGCATGTTTCAGTTAGAGATAATACAGTGTATAGTTTTCCTATGAATATAAAATAAAGGTGTTTCCAATTTGTCATTTTTCTTGAGAGCAGGACCACATCATACATACTTTGTCTGAAATTTGGTAGTAATCCCCCCCAAAAATGTGATTCTCATACTCCAGTTTTATTTTCTCAAAATGGTACATAATTGATTTCCCAACGTTCATTATGGATTTTTTTTTTTTTTTTTTTTTTTTTTTTAAAGAGAGAGTGAGAGAGGAGAGAGAGAGAGAGAGAGAGAGAATTTTTTTTTAATATTTATTTTTTAGTTCTCGGCGGACACAACATCTTTGTTGGTATGTGGTGCTGAGGATCGAACCCGGGCTGCACGCATGCCAGGCGAGCGCGCTACCGCTTGAGCCACATCCCCAGCCCCCATTATGGATTTTTTTTTAAAAAAAGCAAATTTGTTTAATAACTGAAAGTAATCCTGGAATAACGCTTGCCATGCCTGGGTCTCAGGGATATTTCATTTTTTTCATCATTTTTTGCCTACTCTCTAGCAGGTGTATTTTCTAGAAATCTTTGGAATTTTTAATTTTAATTCAAGGAATTTTCGAATCCTAATTTCATCAAACTTTGTATCTATTTTTGATGACTTATGGAAATCCTTGGATTTATTTATGTCCAAATGCTTTATGTTGTGCTAACATGATCTGAAATCCACATTGTAAGTGTGTAACACTGCCATCCATCACTGCAAGCATTGCAGAGCACAAATGATGACTCATTAGGCAAGTAATTGTGCTCCTACTTGACATTTGTTCTGGGATCCTTACACTCACCTCAACTTTACAAGTTAAACCTCAATCTCCCACCCTCTTAAAAGATTAATAATTTTCAAATGTACAGCAGAACTACAAGGGGAAATGCAGGGAGATACAAAAATTCCTATTTTAGAACAGAGATGTGTTGAGACAGTTTTGAAATGTCACGAAAGAAGATCAGCTGTTTTTGTTGATAGCATCCATGTGAAAATTTGGCATCTGCATATTTTTCTAGTTAAAGAAATAATCCTAGAGCACTAATTTAGTCTAATGATATCAACATCATTTAGCTTTATAAACACAGAAAACTGAGCTAAGGTCCATTTCCTATTTCTGAGATGTAACATACAGATTGAATGGCAATATTCACTCAAGTTTAGAAAAAGAGTTCAAACAAATTTAAAGCATGCAGACACAGGCACAAGGGTTCTTTTTCCTGAATAGAAATTTTAATTTAATTACAAATGCTATCCATATGAATTTTCTATCTACATTTAGAAAAACACTGAGCTTGTTCTTTTTCTTCTGTAATACTTCTCCATCTCATCTGCATTAAGTTATTTCCTAAACCAAACCCTCTTGCAATTATTTGTTTATAAATCTTTGTCTCCCACTAGAAATATGTTGAGGATAGCAAATATATCCCATTTGTTTCTATATCCCTAAGATCTATTCCAATGACTCTCCAGCGTTATGTGAATACAATGTGTGTTGAATTTATTGGATTGCTTTCTCTTTTCTAAACCTCAAAATTACTTCATTTTACTCAAATACCAAAATACTCTTTCTCCTCTGTTAATTTCAAGGGATTTAGATTCAGCAACTGCAAAGATTGCACTTAATCATATAATACACATCGTCTCTTAGCTCTTTTATTAATTACTCAGTTGATTAATCTGTTTATTCATACATTTATTCATTCATCCAATAGTTGGATAATGAGTTAGGCATTTTAAAGTTATTATTTTAAGGATAAGTGATGCATCTCTCATACAAATGTTTTAATTCCCCCAAATTCTAGTCTAGTACTTAGCGTACACACAAGTTGTATACCCTTGGATGTGTTATTTAACGTTTCTGCCTCAGTTCCCACTGTTTTTAAATAGAAATAAAGTAGCCCATTGCATTTTCACTAAGGATGAAATGAATGACCCATGTAGATGATTGTAGCCAAAGAATAAGTGCTTTAGCTGTTCTTGTTATGTTAGCTGACCAATATTTTTGTTTGGGGCAAGAAAAGCAATATTTGGCAAAAAACTCCCAATATCTGGCAAGTGTTTATGCACTTGCCAGATACACACAGTGTATCGCTGGAGAGAAAGGACCTTTTTTAAAAAAATTAATATTTATTTTTTAGTTGTAGTTGGACACAACACCTTTATTATATTTATTTTTATGTGGTGCTGAGGAGTGAACCCAGGGCCTCACACATGCTAGACAAGTGCTGTACAACTGGGCCACGACCTCAGCCAGAGAGAAAGGATCTAACAGTAGGAAACTTACAAAATTTTCTCCCGAGTCCAAAGTTCATAGGACATGATTTCTTTTTTCATCAGGAAATAATTTAAAAGATAAAAATAAAACTTTATAAAATTATGGTGATAATCTTAAAACACAATTGTAATGTCTATGAATCAATAATTCAACAAATTACCCTTTTTGCTTAAAAACAGTAAGCTATGGGCTCACTGTGTGATGTTATAATCTCAAGATTATAACATTTAATGATTATCCTTCAGATTTTCTTAGATTAGAGAAGATGGCAAATACAAGTCCACCTGGGCAAGTTTGCTTTAATTCTGCTAAACTCAGGTTTGGAATTCACTGTCACAAGTGACTTTCTTTGAAAATATTTTATTAGTGCATTATACTTATACATTACACTGCAGTTCACTTTAACATATTCATACATGCATAGAATATAATTTTCCCCATTTTAGTCCCTACTATTTCCTTTTCCCCTCCCCTTTCCCCTCCCCTGTCCCTCTTCCTCTACTCTAGTAGTTTTCCTTCTATTTATTTACTATTTTTAATTGGTGGTTTATAGATAAACATGAAGGTAGAATTAATATATGTTTGTGTATATATGTAAATATATGTGTATGTTTATATGTATTATAGTTGGGCCCGTTTCATTTGGCAGTTTCTCCTTTTTACCATTTCTTCCTACCTCTCTCTCCCTTCTTCTGATCCACTGATCTTCCCCATGAATTTTCTCTTCAAGGGTAAAAATAGCTAATTCAAATTTCAGGATTCTTCATTTGAGCCACAACAAAATACTCTTAGGCATTTTTCTAATAATTTATGCTTATTTTATTTATGTACGTATTTCCTATCTTAAAAAAAAAACTTTCTATAATATAATTTGTCAAATGCAGAGTGAGGAATTAGTCTACAAGTTCAGTCCCAGGTCTGAGGTGTGCAGCTTTCTCACTGTGTTCACTCTGAGCAAGTCAGGAGGCTTCTGGCAACTTTGGTTTGCTCATTTGAAATGGTGATGTGCAGAAAGATAGAAACTGAGTGAAGTGACTCACACAGTCTTTGTTGCAGTGTCTAGCTGCTCTGTGAAGGTCATTGCCCACCCCATGCTTTCTTCTTCTCACAGCTATAATTTATCTATTCAAAATTGCACAGTGTGACTGTTGTAATTTTTCTGAGAATTCTCAGCTTTTCTTTGTCCATAGAAGCTTGGTGACTGGTGTCATTGACAGTCAGTCTTTACTAAAAATCCAGGGAGCATGGGAAGTCTCTGAAAAACATTAAATTCTATCTTTCTTCCAGGAACTTAATCGTCATTGTAATAACTTGCAGCCTGATCACACATGTTCTTGTTTAACATTTCTGTTTTCTAGAAACTTCCTCTTTCCATAGACCTTGCATTTTAATTTTCTCCATTCTTCTGAGTCCTGGAATTTCTCTCCTGGAGTTTTTAATCCGCCAGTTTCAGCCAGTGAATGGGTTTGGGCTTTGTTTTTCAAGCTCCAGCCCTTGGTTGGATCATGTAACTGGCCTGCCACCCCCATCATCCCATCACTTTTCAGAGGAAGACTAAGGCTTTCATGTGGAGAAGGGAGCAGAACAAACCTCCTGAGTAGTGCAGAATAAGTAAATAAAACACCTGATAGGTGTGTAGGGAAGGGAACAATAAATAATAAGAAAAATATCCGGAGGCTGATTCATAATGGGTTAGGGAGGGGGAGCATGGGAGGAATAGATGAACTCTAGATAGGGCAGAGTTGTTGGAGGGGAAGGGAGGGGGCATGGGGTTATAAATGATGGTAGAATGTGATGGACATTATTATACAAAGTACATCTATAAAGACACAAATTGTTGTGAATATACTTTGTATACAACCAGAGATATGAAAAATTATGCTCTATGCGTGAAATAAGAATCGTAATGCATTCTGCTGTCATATATAAAAAATTAATACTATATAAAAAATAAAAACAAAAAGTTAAAAAGAAAAGAAAATAGTCAAAAGATATAGAAAGATTTCTGGCTAGGAATATTAAAGTTTCACAAGGAAAACATAAGAAAATTCATATTTAAAGAGAACTAAAGGATTGAAGAAGGTTTTGGGCAAGTGCATATTCCAAGCAATTGGAACAGCAAATACAGGGCCCTTCAAATATAATCATAGCAAATGTCTCTCTCCTCAAATAAGAACCAATAAATACTAACAACTATTTTTTTATATCACTTATTTGAATTTAAACTAATGGTCTCCAATTTTTGTTCCAGAAAAAAAATGTATCTATCTTTCCACTACAACAGAACAGGAAACTAGAAACAATATTATAATAAGGAAAGCAAGGTTCATAGTTAGAACTTGACTCCTCGGTGTTCCTAAGCATTAGCTTGCATTCCCAAACTCACCAAGCTATTGCAACCTAATCCTCCCACACACTTTCTTGCAACCAATATTTTTGGATAGTATTCACCTGTCAAAGAAATCAGAACATTTTAGTTAAAAATATCCTCTATCTTCTAAAGTGGCAGAAAACAAAATAACAACCAGAAGAAGAGCTACTTGCTTGTTTCTTACTCTGAGAAGTTCTACCTTGTGATTAACTGTAGGTGCACTTTACTGACTTACCTCCCCTCTCAGAGACAGACACACATGGGCCTGATCATCATGAACAAACCCAAAGCAAGTATTGAGTATTGACAAAGGATACTGTTGTTTATTTCATCTCCTTGTTCTTTGTGTTTTCTGTGTTTTGCAGATCAAATTTTTCAATATTTCCCTGAAGAGTTTAAGACTATCTGAGGATATCTAATAATAGATATCTAAATAAAATGTAGTGTTTTTTAACCATAAAAGGTGTATCATATAGGACTCAAACCATGCTACATCTCCTGGGAAAGGACATTTTCTCTAAGACTTTACCAGTTTGCTGCGTATCAACAGAAAATGCAGCCAGCAGCCTAACTCCTAAGGGAGAGGGGAGGGTAGAGAGAGAAGGGAAGGCACAGAGCCTGAGCTCTCGGGAAATGCACATTGACAGTAAGAATCCTTAAATTGCTCCACCTTGGAATATCAAGGCTTGTTACCATGACCAGTTAGGTCTAAAAAGCAAACTTATTAGTACTTTCTATCTTGGATCTTTGTAGTTTCTAGTTCATACTTTTCAAAATTGCTGTGCAGTTATACTGTTGATTGTCCACCTGGGATTGAGATGCCTGACCATTCAGAAGTCTCAGAGAGTTGAGTAAAACGTAAATGAACATTGTAAAAATAAGTAAATCAATACTCAGACTGAAGTGTTAGTTTAGTGGAGATTGTTTTGTCTCTGAGTCAATGCAGCCAATTTTACATAAGTGTGGCATTAGTTTACAACTCTGATTAAGGTTTCCTAGCTGCACATTGTGGTACATGTCTAGGGTCCCAGTGACTTCAGGGGGTACACCAGGTGGATTATAAATTCCAAGTCATCCTGGGTAATTTAGCAAGACCCCATCTCAAAAAAAAAAAAAGAGATAGCTTAGCGGTGGGAAGACTGTAGGTTTAAACCCCAGTACAAAAAAAAAAAAGGTTAAAATTTTCTGAAAATTTGATTATCTCACAAATATCAATGTGAAAAGAGCTCACTTATGTCCTGTAGGTGTGATACTTTCACCTGCACATGGCGCAGAGCTACATGTTGATTTTCTTTTTCTCTTTCTTTATTTTTTTTCTGTTTTTTAACAACATATTGAGGTACACCTGATATTTTAAAAAGGAAAGAAAGAAAAGAAAAAGCTTCTCATGCTTAATATAAACAGTTTGATGTATTTGCACACATCCATATACATGAATGTACCCATGGGCCTGATCATGGTACTGCCACCCCATCAAGGTAATAAATTATCTGTCACCTCTGAAAGTTTCCTTGCACCTCCCCCCACCCTTTTTGGTTTAAGAACAGTTATGATGAGATTTACTCTCTTAGCAAATGTTTAAGTGAACACATATACCACTGTTAAGTAATACATTATGCTATGCAGCAGACGTGTAAAATTTATCTTGTGTAAATAAAAACATATATATGTGTATATATATTTATATATATATTTATGTGTGTGTGTGTGTGTGTGTGTGTGTGTGTGTGTGTGTGTGCTGGGTAGAGGGATGTGCCAGGGATTGAATTCAGCAGCACTTGACCACTGAGCCACATCCCCAGCCTTATTTTGTATTCTATTTAGAGACAGAGTCTAAGTTGCTTAGTGCCTCACTTCTGCTGAGACTGGCTCTGATCTTGTGATCCTCCTGCCTCAGCCTCCAAGCCACTGGAATTACAGGCATGCTCCACCATGCCCAGCTATACTAATTTTGAAAACTCTTCTTTCCTACATCCTCCCAGTTCCTGGCAAACACCATTCTAATCTCTATTTCTATGTGTTTCACTATTTTAGACACCTCATACAAACAGAATCAACCATGTCTATCCTTTTGAGGTTGGTTATGACATTCACCATAGTAACTTCCAGGTTTATTAATGTTGTATAATACATAGCAGGATCTCATTTATTTTAAGGAAGAATAATATTCCACTGCAGGTATGCACCACATTTTCTTTATCCATATATCTGCCCACAGACCAATATTTGAATGTATGTATGTCTTGGGTTTTGTGAATAGTGCCACAATAATGCTTCAATAAACATAAAAGTGCTAATATTTTTTGAGATTCTGGTTTCAATTTTCATACACACACAAATACACACATGTCTAAGAAATGAGTTGCTGGATCATATGATAATTCTATTTCTATTTCTAATTTTTTAAGAAAAATCCCATGCTATTTTGTATAGCAGTTATGCCATTTTGCACTCCCAACACAGTGTACAATTATTCTAGTTTTTCATAAAATTGCCAACACCCACTACCTTTATTAATAATTGCCATCTGACAAATGTGAGGTGATATCTCATTGTCTTTTAATTTACATTTCCTTGGTTGGTGGTGTGGAACCCCTTTATCACGTACATATTGGCTATTGGTATGTTTTATTTGGCAAAACATTATTCAATTCCTTTGCCTGTTTTTAAATCAGGTCATTTGTGCTTTTAATTTTTGTTTTCTATTAAGTTTTAGGAATTTCTTACACAAAAGATTAACCTCTTATCAGATATATGGCTGCAAATATCCACTTCTGTTCTGTAGCTGCCCTCCTGGTCTCCTTTCCTGTGGCGAAGCTGTTGGAATTTATCCCCTGTGCGAAATTACATGAGTTTTACCATTTCAAGTCTTGTGTATGCTAAGAATCCGATTTCAGTTTTAAAACCTCTATATTCATTTTTCCCAAAACAATTTGTTCAAGAGACTCTTCTTTTGCCAGTTTATGTTCTTGGAACCCTTGTCAAGATCAACTGGCTACATATGTATGGATTTATTTCTGGGCTCCAAACTTTCATTTATATGCTTAACATTTAAGTTCAGATCATGTATGTCAAAGCATTTTATTACATATTTGTTTACTTGTTTTTAATTTATGTCACATGAATATATCTTGTACAATACAAAATAAAAGCAAAGCAAAAAGTAAAAATAATCAGAAAATGAATATATAAACATTGTAAATACACATTTTATTTTAAACTCAGAAATATCCTTGTATGCACTCCAATAACCAAGTCATGACATGTAGCTTACGGGTGCATATAACCAAAATCTCATACACCACTTTCATCTTTTTCTGTATTTTCATTTTTAGAACCATCTTTGAACATCTTTTTTCCCTAAGTTTTTCAAAATCAAAACTCAGAAGTGGGAAATGTATGGTTTAATCAGAGACTCCCCATGGTAAAATTTGATTCTCAATCCTTCACTATTCTTCCACCTGAAACATCAAATAGCTCAATATAAAAAGAGTGAGTCTTGACTTGAAATCATGATTATTTAATTAGACTGTTTAATGCATCAGGCATTTATTTTCCTTATTGAAACTACATGTGCATGAGAGACCTGGGTAAGTGTCACAGAAGGAACTTCTCTTCACAATTAAGTGGGCTGGGATTAGATCCAACATTGAGCTTTCCCTTGCTAGATGACTGCATGATAGATAATTTGAGCTCTCATATTTCAGGTAAAAGGACAAGATATGAAGGAACCAGGTCTTGCTTAATGTCACCTTGATAATCAGTAATGAAATCCAGATTTGTGAGTTACTGCTCAGTATTTTAATCCCAAAATAACTTCATAGCCAGTAAACCTTGAAGAAGCCACCTTATGAAATAACTGCTGTTTGGAAAAAGGTTCATCTTTAAAAAACAAAAGAGGCAATGTGTGCTGTATTTGAAAATGGGGGACACCCCATTGAGGAGACCCCTTCCTGAGCATATTCCTGGTGAGGAATGAACACTCATTAGGAGGATATGTCCTTTTGAATACTTCTGTCAATCATCTTATAACTGAACCAGGATTACAGGCTCATTCCCCACAGTGTTCTGAACTTATTTCATTAACTTATTGGGGATAACTTATTGAAAAGGTGAATTATGAATTATAGCTGTTATTTCAAAACAAACCTTAAAAAAGATCAGAAACACCTTTGCATTTCAAAATTGGCAGAAAGAAAGAAGGGCTAAACATTTTTGGATGCCAATATTGTGGCAAATATTTTGCTTGTGTGAATTCCTTTAACCATAAAACCAAGTTTAAGACTAAAACATTATTATACATGTTTGGAGATCAGAAAACTAGGGCCAAAATGCTGTGTGTATTGTAACCAATTCACACTAAGACTAGTGTTTTCATGTCTGCTAATTGGTTTGTTTGCCACAAAAACAGATGTGTAAATTGATACCCGTGCTTATTTTTTTTCTTATATATATTATGCCACTTTAAAAAAAGTGTATATATTTGGTGTTCAGCATGTTTTAATAAACACAGACACAATTAACTGATTACTAATGTCAAGCACATTAACCTATCCATCTACTCAAATTGTTCCATTTTTTCCCCCATTGATATTGTGAGAGTAGCTGAAATCTACTTATTTAGCAAATTTCCAGCATCCAATACAGTATCCTTAATCATAGTACTCATGCTGGAACTTAAGCCTCTAGACTCATTTTTCCTAAACAACTGCAACTTTGTATCCTTAGATACTCATCTCCTACTTCCCCACTCCCAGTTCAAGTATCACCATTCTACTCTCTGCTTCTATGAATTTCAATTTTTAATATCCCACGTATAAATAGAGCCATTCAATATTTGCCTTTCTGTTAGATGTTTATTTCCCTTAGTCATAAAACCCTCAAGATACATATATAATATCATATACCGCAATATATATATATGCTCTCTCTCTCTATATATATATATATGTATATAATATCATATACAACAATGTATCCATTGTTCTACAAAATTAATATATCCATTGTTCTACAAAAATAATATATCCAGCAAACATTGGTTTGCTTAGGCTAGACAGATAAATAGGTTGGCCATCAGAGTCTTTTATTTATTCTATACTTTAGAGTGTTTATAAACACAAAGTGTAGGTTTTCAAAAGAATAATTTTGGAATTGCTCCTGGATATCATGGATTGTCAAAGTCTATAGATACTAGTGGGGTAGATGTTCCAGGGTGCAGTATGAATAAATAATCATTGGGTCCGGAAAAATGAAGGGCTTCCAATGAATGTCATATCTTATAGTTCCAGAAACTAGAAGTCCAAGGTCAAGGTGTCAGCAGGGCTGCTACCTCCTGAGGAGTGTGGGAGGATTTGTTCCATGCATCTTTCCTGTGTCTGGTGTTTTGGGGAATCTTTGGTGTTACTTGGTATATAGAAGTTTTGGTCTGACTTCTGCCCACATTTTCACTCTTCACGTGGTGTGTTCCCCCCCCCCTCTTCTCTCTCTGTGTGTATTTATGTTTACATGTCTCTGCTTTATAAGGACACTAGTCATAGTGGATTAGGGCCCCATTATACATCCATATGACCTCATATTAATCTTAATCACATCTTCAATGTTCCTTCTTTAAATAGGGCACATTTTGATGTACTGAGGGTTAGAATTTCAATATGCATTTTAATTTCCACAATTCAAACATAATAATGATGTAACCTTTTACTCTGTAATTGGTGTTGGGTTGGGTACTCTGAGGGAAAAAGCATACAGAGAGGCCACATTTGTTTTTAAAGAATTTATGTTGAGTCCAAGAAACACCTAGAGTGAAAGCCTGGGGAGATGTGGGTCCAGATAAAAAGGAGAGTGGCTTTAGAGGTGAGAGTCACTGATTTAGAACCAGTCTGATCTTGAGCCCTCCCTGTCCACACTCTGGTTTCCTTGACTATAAGATGGAGTTTTGGGATTCAATAGGCAGCTGCCGAACAATAATGAGCATTAGGTTGATGGAGCTGGAGAGTCACCATAATATAGGATCTCTTTCAATTCTGTGAGACTGTATCTGCAATGTGGAAAGCCTGAGAAAGCCGTCAGGGTGACTAAAGCTTTCCTTCCTCCCTCCCTTCTCCCTCTCTCTGGTTCTACTGCTGCCTTCCTTAACCCCCACCTTCTTTTTCTAGTGTTCTTCCTTAATGTTCCCGGTTTGCCTCTGTATGGGTGAAACACCAGCAGAAAAGAAAAGAAATTGATGGACTAAGGGGAAAAGTTCAATGAGGAACCATGTAGATGTGTGTGGACAAGGTAAAGAAAAACACCCATGAGGGACAAGCACCTGGAAATTCCTTACAGCTACTGGGACAACAGGAGACTTCAAGAGGAGTGGGGGTACTTACAGTATGGGGGAACCCTCGACTCCTCTGCAATGACATTTATTGGGAAAGATTAAGTATCAAATCAAATTACTTATTAACTGTTGAGCTAATCCATTTGCTTTAAACAATGATTTCAGTAACTTGACTTTTTCTGTCGTCTACTTTTTAACTGACTGGCATAAAATTTTCATAGTACTGGTCAATCGTTGAAATACCTATAATTTCATTGTGTGCTGTTAGTACTTTTATTTTGAATCTTCCTATTTTTATTTATTACTTTGTAAAGTTTTTTGACAGAGCCACCTTTATTTATACTCTCTTGAATGCTTATTGTCTGATTGACCCGAGCTGTTATTTTTGTGATTCCTTTCCTTTCTCTTTGACTTGGTTTCATTCTGATATTCTTCACATTTTGTTTCCATTTGCTGTTTATCTTGTTAATTTTCAACTTTCTTCATTTTAAATGTAGGAAGTTATGTTTTAAAGCACTACTTGGACTGTGCTTCATAAATGTTTCAGTATTTCCTTTTCCATTTTAAACATATTTTTTTGTTTTAAATTTTGTATATTAACTTTTTAGGAGAATTGGGTGTTCTTATTAAAGATTATCAGAGATCACAATGGTGATATGTTAGTTTCTTAACAATTTGTTGATGGTTGTTTCATAAAAAAAACTACATTTTCTCACTGATTTATGGGTGGTTTAAAAGAATGTATATCTATTACTTTTCAGGTATAAAATCCTACATTTGATATTTAAATCCAAATTATCAAATATTTTGCTCACATATTTCAATTTTATTAATTTTTTATTTTTTCCCAAAGGAAATCAGCTTCTCCTCAATTAACCCCTGTCTTTAGAAAATAACTTGAAGCAGACTGTTTCCCCTGAAATAGTTTGTTCAAAAACATTTTAAAAACTCAGTTTTAGTAAGACAGAATAGCAGATGTCTATAATCCCAGTGACACAGGAGACTGAGGCAGGAATATCTCAAATCTAAGGCCAACCTGAGCCAGTTAGCCAGATTCAATCTGAAAATTAAAATAAATAAATAAATAAATAAATAAATAAATAAATAAATAAATAAATAAATAAAAAGGACTGGGGATGTAACTAAGTGGTACAGGCCTGCTGGGTTCAATTTCCAGTGTGTGTGTGCATGGGTGCACACACACACATACACACACACATCACACTCAATTTCAAAAATTAATTTTAAGAGACATAAATGTGTGAATGACAAACAGTTTGTAAAAATTTGTAAAAATGTAACACAATTTTGTGGTTTATTATGTGTGTTTTTGCCTTGATGCTAACAAGTATCTTTTTTTTTAGAATAATTTGAAAGAAAGTTTCAGTCAGGCACCATATTGTACCCCTAGCTGTCATTATTTATTACTCCTCCTCAGAAAACATCTCCATTTCATCATTAGGCATACAGTAGAGTCAGCTGATAACAAACAGGGCACAGAGTTAGACTTCAATTTCAGATACTAACAAACTAGTGTTTATATAAACATGTCCCAGATATTGAATAAGACACTTTATACTTAAGAAAGTTCATTGTTCTATTACATTTAAACTTTGAGAAGCATGTGCTTTTCTTTGTTAAATCTAGTAACTGTAACACAATCTGTATTCCAGATCCCACACAGAGCTCTGCAATGCCACTACTTTTATATTTTAAGTTCCAGATCCAATCAGTTTCAACATGTTGCTCTCTCTTTCTATTTCTCTCTTTTAAAATTATTTTAACATATAAAGTATTTCTAAAAATTTTTCTTGGGGTCTTATATTGATTTTTCTTTTCAAAATTACTGTGGTAAAGACTCCGGGCCCCTTGCATGTGGATTCTCCCATGTTCTGATTTTTTTCCCCATGAAGTTTAGAGAATTCTGGCAGAACAATCTACTGGGATATATGGGATATACTAAGTATCTCATGGAGTCATGGAAGGGTACACATGATCCTAGCGGGTTCCATTCTTGACATTCCTGATTTTGTTGTCTTGGATAGGTAAGTTTGTTCACAGTTTTTTTTTTTTGCTGTTGTTGTTGTTGTTTGTTTGTTTGTTTGTTTTTTCCATTTTTTGGTGCCAGGTATTGAACTCAGGGATGCTTAACCACTGAGACACATCCTTATTACTATTTTTTTTTTCATTTTGAAACAGGGTCTTGCCAAGTTGCTTAGGGCCTCCCTGAGTTGCTGAGGCTGGCTTGGAACTTTGTACCTCCTACCCCAGCCTTTTTAACCACTGGGATTACAGGCGTGTGGCACTTTTTAAAAATTTCTATTATCATGATACATTTTTTCTTTTTCATAGAAAGCCCTTTTCTATTTATTTAAATCAATGTTATTAAGTGGTTCAAAGTTTAAATCTGTAGATTGGAAATAGTCGCTCCTTTAAAGCTTATTTTACTCCTATTAATATTGCTATCTTTTCATCATCCTATTCATTAATATTTGCCTGACATCTTTTCCAATTGTTTGATTTTCCACCTGTCTCTTCTAGAAAAAAATATCTTCACAAGCACAGAATTTTAATGTAAGAATTATTTTTTGTCTGTCAATTGAAAGTAATTATCCACTTTAGCCACTATCTATGGTTTTTTCCATCATTTTAATTGCTCTTCACCTCATTTAAAAACAGAAGCTGAAGTGATCATCCTTTTCTACCTCCCTGCCTTTCCATCAACCTACTTTCTATCTTTTTCTTCTTCTTCCTCTTGATTTTATGTTCGGAAATGTGTCACATCCATGACCTTTTAGCAGTATACCATAAACAGACTTACATGTTGGGGGAGGGAGGCATTTTAGTTGTGTGTGTTAGTTTAGTTGTGTGTTGGGGACTTCAGTTTAACATACGGTGCAAATAGAAGTTTTCTTCCTTCCTCCTTTTCTTTCTTTCTTTCTTTTTTTTTTTTTTTTAAATGTAACATTTCTCCTTTTGCTTTCTATCTTCCCTTCTCCTCTGCAGGAGTTTTACACAGGAGCTATTCTGGTTTTTTTATCTTATGTTATTCCTTAGGTTGAAGGTTGAATTTGTCCTTTCTGGGTTGCCCACTTGAGTTTTTGAGTGGGGACTGATAGGGAATGAGCCAGGGCACATTTCTTGCATTGTAGGAAATTTTCCAGGGAGGCTCTTAAAGGTACTGAATTTCAAATCTGTGAAAAGGTCTAGACCTCCCTTTCTCTAACCTGATGAAATTGGTAATTTCTAACATCTTATCACATACAGATTATTATTTACCTAGAATTATATTTTCCAAATATAAAGATTATATTTCCTTATCCATATTATTTTATCATCATCCTTCATTGATTCCTTAATGCTCTAGGATGCTAAATAGCATCCATAATACATTTCCAAACCAGGCTTCCCCACCCTCCTCCAACCTGCCCTGATCTTACTTCAAATACAGTTGCTGGGTGGTGCCCTGGTGTGTCCTGCCTACTCTGCCTCCTTTGAGGTCTGTTCTGACCAGCACTGGCCTTTGGAAGGAAGAACATTATGGTCATGTGGAGTTCCTTCTACCCATATGTCCAGGCATGATTTGAGTGAGAGTCAAAAAGAAACATTTCCTATAAACATGAACACATTGGAAATCATATATCTATGTATTTAGTTTTTGCTAGAAAAAAAATCTACTATACATCATTTTTAGAATTAACTTTTTTCTACTTTTTCTCAATTAATTTTTAATCATTTAAATTTTGAAGATAACTGGATAGAAAGCTCTATCCCACAGCTTCAGATATTTTTGCCTTGATCTGTCCCTTTGGATCTGGACGAATCATCCATCCTGTGGTGGCTTGGGCATCCAACTCAGTGAGCTTGGCTGCACATCCCATGATTATCTTGCTGCTGGAGCTGTGTGCCTCCTCCATGTTGTCACTAAGGTGTGACAGGCCCTACTTTGTGCCCACACAGGTGCAATACACAACTTGAGGTATATTAACACACTATGGGGTTAACTCTACCCCTGCAAAACTGCAGTATAGTGACACTTTCCACTTCTAGGATTAATGTCTTCAAGTTCTGTTCAGATGACCCATTCTCTGAAATGAGCATTCACATGATCTTCTGGAAGATGTGCCCAAGATCAAACAATCAGTTGAGCTCTACATCAAGTACCAACCAGCTTTGATGACATTCCTTCCTTCCTAATCTCCCTCTCTCCTTTAAATGCTCCTTGTGGTGCAGTCTTCTATGTAATAATGCATCTAAATTTTTCCCTATATGCTCTAAAGCAAATTTTCTGCTTAGAAAATTAGGTCACATTCTAGGAACTAGAAAAAAAGTAGTAAAAAATATGTTTTATTATTATTCATTTTTTATTCCATCATTTTTTGCTCTATAATATAGCAAATATTTTTCTATACTAGTGAATCTTCATTGCTTTTAGAAAATACAGGTTTCTAAATACCTTAATTGATTAAGAGACTTCAAATTTTTGAGATTCCTTATTTATTTTTTTTCTATCTTTCTTGTTCCTTTTTGTGGCATTTTATTTTTGAATATAAGTTAAGTAATATGATTTTGAAGTTCTTGGTTTCTTCTTCAGGCAGCTGTGTCAGAACACAGCCCTGAAGCCCCCAGGAGAAAAAGAATGATGAGGATGTTGTCGTGACCTTTGGGTGTCATAGGACAGTTTGAGTCCACAGCCAAGTCCTGATAGCTGTGGTCTTAACTGATGAGCATTAGGAAGTCCTGTTCTTGCTGTCAGAGGCTTACTAGTTTAAAATTCTCATCAGGGCCTCTAATTATAAGCAGCTTAGATGAGAGAAGAAGAGCCTCAGTACTTCCAGATGTAAATCAAGCCTGTTCTTCACATTGGTGCAACTGATAATGACTAGAGTCATAGAGATATTCCACCCGCAGTGTCCCGATATCCAAGACAATTAGCTGAGACAGTCACCTGGACTTTGGTCACCCATCCTACATACAAAACAAAACAAAAAAACCTCACATAATTGAAAAGTATGTTATGGCACACATCCTTGGAGCTGCCACTCCTGAGCTAAGCCTCTGGTTGCCATATGATCTGGTTAGGCCAAGGGGCAGTACATGCTGGTCCCACAGCCCCCATATGTTTACTCTGTTATGATGCAGAGACATAGATCTTAATTGCTGCAAAGAAACTACTCCAAATTTAAGTGGAGTTATCATCAACAGGTAATGCAAATTACATTTTTAAATATATGTCTATACACATTATATAACATAAATATACACATAATTTGATTATATATGTGTATCTATATATAAACATAATCATATGTAATTAATGTCATATGTATAAACTATTAAGTAGAATGACACCCTGATTTCTTATCCAGTGATTGCTCTACTAGCAATTTAACTTACTTTGGCCAAAACACATACCTGCTTTATGCCTCGATGTTCTTATCTGTGAAAAAATACTAGCTGGCCCACATGGTACCTCTGTCATCTTGTAAGTCATCAATGCATCTTATAGCATGACTTGCAAAGTAAATACATGTATATTCATCAGGAGGAGCACATTGGAACTCCTTTCAGTATCCAGAGTGTAACTGATATTCTCTTAGTCCAGTGCACCTAAATAAAGAAACAAATGGGATTGCTATGGTTTGGGTGTGAGGTGTTCCCCAAAGTTTTCTCAATACAGGAATATTCAAAGGTGAAATGATTGCATTATGAGAGCTGTAGTTAATCATCCCATCCTTGTTTGAATGGACTGACTGGTAATTGTAGGTAGGTGGGCATGACTGGTCAGTATGGGCTTCCCCATAGGGTGTATCTTCTCTATTACCTCTTCCATGCATTCTCTTTCCTTCTCTCTCTCTCTCTCTCTCTCTCTCTCTCTCTCTCTCTCTCTCTCTCTCTCTCTCTCTCTCTCCTTTCTGACCCACCATGACCTGAGCAGCTTTCTTCCACTGGGCCCTTCCCCTATGAAGTGTTGCCTTACCTTGGTGCCAGATCAATGGAGTTGGCCATCTATGGACTGAGACCTCTGTAATTGCGAGTCCCAAATAAACTTTTCCTCCTCTAAGTCTCTCTTGTTGGTTGTTGGGTATTCTGAGCACAGTGGAAAAAAAAAAAAAACCTGACAGGATTTTAAGGATTTTGTATGCTGCATCACTTAGCTGGACATGGTGGATCTGAACTCAGGCTAAGGTGGGTGAATCGACTGCAGAAGAATTGGCACTGTGTTTCCGTCCACTCTCAGCCATGCTGTGTTCTTGTTCACCACAGCAGGTTTGTATTCTCTGCATGATAACATGTTCAAATGCTGACCAGCCTCACATATCTCCGATGCCCAGTGAAACAGACTTTTGGACCCACTGTTGAAACAATTCCAAAGAGGACTGAAGCCACTTGATTTGGGCCATGTGTCAATCCTTAAACCAATCACTGAGAGGCTATGTGGGCCAGGATACACCTGAGGAGACAATTAGTTTGCAGCCAGAAGAGGCAAACAGACTTAGCACAGATTTATTCCTAAGTAGGTAAAGAACGTGAGCCGTGCTGAATAACTGGATCACAGTGAGCTACAGTGTCTGACAGTGTCCTGAAGCCTCTCTCCCCCAGTCTTCAATGTGAACCTCAGTTTTAACCACTGTAAATTACCCCCAGCGTTCTTGAACTTACACTCCTTCATCCCTGCTGATCTTGTAAATCCCTCTGCTTTCTAAAACCCCTCAATTTCCAAACTTCCTTCATTAAAAAATGTCAAAACAAACAAACAAATAAATAAATAGATCAAAATGAAACAGATCCGCTTAATGTCATTCCCTCTAATGCGGACACAGGGAATTCTCCGTTTGCACCCCAGAGTCCCTATTATGCACCTATATTTTCATGCAATACATTTTCACCCTGATCTTACAGGACTTTCACAGAATAAGGTATACTTTGATTCAAAATGGCAGAAAACAAACTTGAAGTATTTTATTAAAAAAGAAAAAAAACATTTTGGAAGAATTTCAGGAACTTTGGAACTAGAGGAGATCTTTCTACATCTTCTCGTTGCTGATTTTCCATGGCTCTTGCTGTCCTTTTCCAAACAAGCTAGGAGTGTGACTACTGCTACTTCCCAAGTCACATGCCCTGTAGCATCACTACTAGAAAGGCTCTTTCTGCCATTTGTTCCACTTTGAAAACCCCTGAGAGATTTTCCCCATTAAATGATCTAGTGTCCACCTCATGGCGAGGGGTATAGGCAGTGGTTTTGGGACTGTTACAGAAAACGCATGGCTGTTGGAGTTCTGTGACATGTATTTAAAACAGAAATTGGCACATGGCATGCCCTCAGTATATGAATTGATTCCAAAGGGACATTTCACATGGCTACACCTAGAGTTTGGACAGTGAATAGATCCCATTTCAAGCTCAGCTAGTAGTTCCCAGTTGGCATAAAGCTTGGCTCCTCTTCTCTTTGGAGAATCCTTAGGAATAATTGACTTTCCCAGACTTCAGTTCCCTGCATTTTTCATCTTTGTAAAAAAGATTTTTAAATTATGGGTATGTGGGCTAAAGGCCCAGATTTCAGATTAATAGCACGAGCTTTCTTATGGGTGAACACTATAACTATTAAGCATTTTTTCCTCTAAGGTTGTATTTTTTTTTAGCTGATATTTTTTTTCCATAACCAAAAAAGGATTTAAGAAATTAAAGGACAGGTTGGATGTGAAAGCAAAACTATAACTAGAGGGCAAAAATTAATTCTTGTCATAATATTCATGAGTGGTTATTAATAACAAGGATTTGCAACACTTTCATATAAATTATCCTGGCCATGAAATTAAAATATACAGATTACTTTCCATTAGCATTAAGATACTCTGAATAAAGACCAAGTTTGTGATAATTAGAACAGGTTTCAAATTTTTGTCCTGAATTCAACTCATTTCAATTTCTTGTTGAAAACTCTGGGCCTCAATTTCTTATGTAGATGAGGAGTATATTGTTTTAAGTATTAAATGTGAGAAGTACGAAGTAGATTTTTTTGTTTTAATTTGCCAATAAACACAGTACAGGGGCTCCCATGTTTTTTTCCTTTTTTCTTCTTTTTTTCCCCTCTCATCTTCAAGCAAAGGTGGTTTCAGAATTTATTTGTAGGAGGAGCTAAGAGGAAACATGTGTTTATTTTATTTATTTATCTGAGCAGGGCTAGAACCCAGGACCTGTTGTATTCCAGGCATGGGCTCTTCTACCAAGAAGCACCCTAGCCCCAGGAGGAAGCGTTTGTATGGACTTGGGTTGAGGGAACTTGTCTTGAAGCTCAGTGTGCATACAAAGTATATTGTTGTGACAGCCTGTGTCTTACAGTTTGGATGTGAGGTGTCCCCCAAAAGCTCATGTGTGAGAAAATGCAAGAAGGTTTGAGAAGAAATGATGGGGTCATAGCTTTAACCTAATCAGTGAATTAATCCCTCATGGGATTAACTGAGTGGTAACCGGAGGCAGGTGGGGTATGATTGGAGGAAGTGGTTCATTGGGGTGTAACTGTGGGATATGTATATTTGTATCTGGCAAGTGAAGACCTCTCTATGTTTTCTGACTAACATGTGAGTTGCTCCCCTCTGCCTCACTCCTCTGCCATGAGCCCTGAGGAATGGAGACTGTTGTCTGTGGACTGAGACCTCTAAAACTGGGAGCCCTCAAGTAAACTTTTCCTCCCCTGCAGTTGTTCTGGTGGGATCCTTTAGACACAGCAGTGAAAAAGCTGACTAAACCACTGTGTTATACAACAAAAATATTAGCAGAACATTCTAAATGGATCCATGAAGTCTACTCAGAATTGAGAAATTGTTAGTATTTCCGATAAAAGGATAAGCATTAACTAATAAATTAGTAAAATTTCTGGATGGGTTGAAAATTTTGAAAATATTTGATTTGGCTTGTACCCCAATCCTTCCTAATGAAGAACAGCATCCTCATAAAACCTGACAGGTACTGCTCCAAGTCTGTGGAATCCTTCACAACAATGTTTTGGGCTAAGAGTTGCTATAATTATGATCTTTGTTTCTTTCTCATTGCAGAACCATAGTCTTCCTACCTAAAGCCTCTCCATTAAATGGATGAGTCCAGAACTGCAATTAAAGAATGAGTCTAGATTATCATAAAAATAAATAGAAGAGGAATATTCAGAGAGTGCACTTCATAAACGCAAAGACATGGAATATAGAAGTCTCTGGCAAAGAGAGAGAAAAAGGTAAGTTTGGGTGTGTGTAGAATAATTTAGTAAGACACATAACATTTATATAGACACAGTCATCTTCCGTGTGTGTGGGGGGTTATGTCCTGAGACCCCTAGTGATGCCAAACTCTCTCTCTCTCCCTCTCTCTCTCTCTCTCTCTCTCTATATATATATATATATATATATATATATATATATATATGCTTTCTCATATATACAAAGCCATGATAAAGTTAAATTTATAACTTGAGCATAGTGAGAGATTAATATATTACAATAAAATGTAATATAAATTACATTACAATTACAATTACAATAAAATGTAATATAAATTATTTAACACATATAATTTTTTATTTCTGAAATTCTACTTTAATATTTTCAGACTCTGGTTGATGTAGTTAAAAGTGGTGGCTATTCCATCATGGTTGGATATTGGCAATGCAGCAAGGGATTAGACATGGTGTTGATTTCATGATGTCCCTCCAGAGAAGGTGATGTTCCCCAGGGTAGGCCTGTGTTAGGCATTGTAAGGCATGTTATTTAATTAATATAAAGAATTTTCAAGGCCAAACAAAGTAATTTTGTCTAGATTCTTGCTGAGAGCCATTGCCAAGTAGGAATGACGCATCGAAATTTCCTTGCCAGTGTACCCCATGTTGCTTAGAGGAAGGACTCGTGGAAATGGACTTGCCTTGGACTTTTGCAGTGACATTGCATGTATGTTTGAGAAAGGTGACCCTGCTCAAGGACCAGGATGGATCCGGGTTTAAGGAGGATCCTACTGTATTAGGGCAGATCCAGGTTTAGGGTGTACCCTGCTGGGAATAGGGCGTATCCTGCCACCTCAGGCACACCTGCTCCTCCGAGAGTATTTGGGATTCAGAACATGGATTTTGCGAAGAACATGAATTTTCCCAGAACGTGTTTGTAGAGGGCCAGTGTGAGTTCGGGAATAAAGAGTTGCTGTTTGAATCTACAAGGTGTGAGTGGCTCATGATTTTGTGCCCAGCCAGACTGCGGCATATTCTTCTATATTCCATTTTGTCATTACTAATAATAACACTAGTGTGACATTAATTATATGTCAAGCACTATTCTAAGAACTTTACATTTATTCTCTTGTTTAGTTTGGGAATAGTCCTACAGGCACATGTTTGCTATTTCCATTTTGTGGGTGAGTATGTTCTGGCATGGAACACTTACTTTATGTGGGTAAGGACTCAGAGCTAATAAAAGGCAGAGTTAGGACGTGAGTCCAGGTAATATGGCTTCTGAGTCTATTTGTAATGATAAACATGTGGCTAAAGTGAGTCTTTTCATATATGAAAAAACTCCAAAGCATAAATGTGCTAAAAAACTTTTTTGAAGATATTGTAGTGTGCGTTGGAATCTAGAATAAACCCCAGAAGACTAGAAGGTCAGTACTGCTTCCAGTGCACATAGAGGGTGCATCTGTATTGTGATATACAAAAAGGTTGTAGTGGAATGCGTGCAGAAAAAGGAAAAGGTGCTGTTTTCCTTTGTACTGGTGAGCCCAGTGGAATAAACGAGAGGGCCAGCCATGTGAAGTTCAGTGTATATGAAAGTAGAAAATGT
Source organism: Ictidomys tridecemlineatus (assembly GCF_052094955.1). NCBI lineage: Eukaryota > Metazoa > Chordata > Mammalia > Rodentia > Sciuridae > Ictidomys > Ictidomys tridecemlineatus. Next base: position 7,360,688 of record NC_135485.1, read on the forward strand.
TGTCCCTAGTGAGTCAATGTCTGGGCAAAAGGAAAGGGCACAGATTGCTAGGCCTGCTGCATGAGATTGCATTGTGACAAGGTATCCCACTGTGAACTGCCCCTGGGGACTGGCTTTAACTTTACCAGGAATTGATTTAGGGAAATACATACAGGAATAGGAAATATCAATGAACTAAGGATTCATTCATCACTCAATGACAACTTGAGGTGATGTCACACATAAAAATTGTACTCATTTATCCAACTCCATTTCCAACCTTGCCTCATCTGAGCCTGATACACAGGACGAACAATATTGACTGAGAGCTATTTCCATGTGGAAAAATACTCTGAATGATCACATTCCACATGATCCTGGCCCTGTCACCCTCTTCTCCCCCCTCAGTGTGCCCTAGACAGCGAATGGCCATTCCAGACAACATGACTTGATTTGTGTTAGGTCATTTACCCTTCCTGCAAGACCTTGAAAATCCTTGTGGCCTCTAGCTATGTATACTAATGATGAAGAAATATTTCTCAAAAATAAACTAGTCAATCATTAAATGGAAGAAAAGCATCATTCTTGTTGTTGTTGTTGTTGTTTTAATGACAAGCCATAATTTGAAGGATGGTGCTTTTGCAGGTAGGTGCACCCTCTGCTCCTGCCAGTCTCCTCTCAAAGTTGTAAAGACATCTACAGGAATTACGAAGATGCTGCTGTATCTACAGGTATCTTAAGACCCCATAAGGACCCTGCCCCACAGAGAACAAACTATACCATATATGACAGAAAAGATGGAAGGAAATTTAGACTCTCTCAAAAGGAAAAGGGTGTCCAGTTTAAAGCAGTTAAATTTCCCAAATGACTCCACAGATCAGTCACTAATGCTTCCAGATGGAATGAGTAATGGGACAGAGAGAGGACAGGCCTGTTTCACTGATGGTCTTAGGTCACAAGAAAAGAGGTGTGTTCCTCCCTTTCCCCACTTTGCCCCACACTGTATCCCCCTAGCACTGAATCTTCCCTCCCAGAGACCAGCACAAACATCTTTCAAGTCCATTCTTTCCTTCCTGGGTGCTCTACCCCTGACTGGTGCTAACATGCTCCTTGAAGTAACCTGGAGGAGGACAAATGAGCAGGGCAGACATATCCTGTCCCCTAAAATGTGTTCCCCCCAATGAAAATAAAATCCATTATGTTTCCATAGAGAGCATTCTTAGCATGTTGGTGGAGGCTAAAATATTTCAGCATTCGAAGACTGGCTCTCTCTTGTGGAAGACACGTTTCCCTCTACTGTGACCTCAGAAATTACATTTGTTCAACAGTGAGTCTCTAATGTTCCTCACTATTTTAAAGATTCCAAGGAGTTATTAATGAAGGATGAGATTATCACAGTGTTGGCATGATATACATAGAATAGAAAAAATAAAATAATCCCTGCTCCTAAAAAAGTTATCTCAGAGAAAATTACCCTGACCTAATTGTTCTTGCTTTTGAAGACCACTGAAGAAGACTTAGTATTACTTTGAAAGAAGATGGATATCTTACCTGGGGAACTTTTCTGGTATGACAGCCAGTCTCTGCCAAATACTCAAATCTAACTTGGAATTAAACTCATTTGGTAAAAATCTATCAGCAAGAGGTTAAATTCCCTCTATCAATAATATCCACTCTCAATACTGCCTGGTAAATCAGAGTGAGTCTCGTCTTGCCTCCCCCATATATTCCAAGGCTCTTGATTTCCTCTTCTGTCTTGAGATTCAAGATTGCAGTCAGTTGTGTGTACTGTGGTTTGTACCCTCTGAAACTCACCCTGAAATTTAATCTCCATTAAGAGGTATTAAGATACAGGACCAGGAATGGCCTCTAAGTAGTGAATAGGACTCTGATCTCATGAATAAATTGATCCATTTATACAATTAATTGACTAATGGCTTAATGGGATGTCTTATGTTTGGATCTGTTATAAAAGCCAGTGTGGTTGGGGTACTTCTTCTTCCTCATCCTGTGAGGCCTTGTGCCATCTCAGGAATCTGCCAGCAAAAAAGCCAACACAAGATGTGGCCCTTCACCTTGGATCAGAAGTTTGGCCCAGATGTTCTGTTTACTTTATAATTTTCTCAATCTTTGATACTTATGTGTTAGCCACAGAATACAGACTAAGACAGTATGCAATTACGTGGGGGCTCCAGCCAGAGACATGGGGTGCAGAGCACAACTTGATGAGGGAGCATTTTTTAATTCTGAAGCTCTTTCTTCTTCATTTACCTTTGATGTTTTTAAGATAAAAAAAAACTTACTATGGGGGAGTTACAATATATATAATTAAATCATACTAAATCAATACAACCAGATGGTGTTATTGAGTAAGAGACTGGGATTGACCCTGTGGAAAACCAGTACTGGTCCTAGTCCTGAGAATTCTTGCCTCCACTTGAATCCTCAAAGAAACTGGGGACACACAATCCAGCTTCCTCCATAGACCTGATGCTAACAATGTAAAACTAGAATTTGTCTTGTACACAATGACACATTAATAATTCACTTCTTCCCAACTATCAGTTCTTCTGCCAAGCCTGTCTAAAAAGTTCTTCAGTGGCATTGTCTCCATTGACCTTCTTGAATTTGCTCACTTTTTACTGAGACTTCCAAAGTCAGTATCTATTTGCATGACTCTGGCTTTTCATGCACATGAGCCAAGTACAGGTCAAGGTTAAGGTGCTGCATCCTGTATCCACAGGCAGTCTACAGTTTCTTGGAGTTTCAAAAGCCCTTGCATGTTTTCAGGGGAATCCTTGAAGATAAACTGTCACAGAAACTCTAGTCTCAGCTACAATAAACTATAGTAACCTGCTATCATTAAAATATCACAACCCACACATTCATAAAACAATCTCCACAACTGAAAAATCAGCTGTATTGTGCATCACGGGCTGTAAATCTCTAAGACTAAAAAAAATATACATATCAGCATGACCTATGCTGGGGAAATCACATCTGACCTGTATCCGTTCAAACCATGCCAAAAGCAAAATCATTCCATGCATAATTTATTCTCCAAAATTTTACACCTTGCTCATTTCTCAAGGTCCATAACCCATACATCAGTGTAACTTGAGAAGAGCTAAATAAACAACATTCCTCTTTGCCATGACTCGGGTTATGAACTAACTGAGAAATAAAATAGAGAAATAAAATAAAGTTATACCTTTTATTAATAATAAAACTTTGGCTGGAGGGAGAAGGCTCTGTATATGAGTAGTTTGACTCACTAACTCCAGATTTGTGAATTCCACATACCTATGACAAGGAGTAGACTGCTGTGGTTTGGATATTGAAGTGTCCCTCAAAGGTCCATGTGATGAAAGCTTGGTGCCAGGGTGGTGTTATTGGGAGGTGGGGGAACATTGGGGAGGTATGGCTTGTGGGGTGTTCTTGGGAGGCAGTTTGCATATGACCCCTTGAGAGTTCTCCTGAGACCTCTTGGGTTCTCTTGGCTTATTATAAAAGGAGCCAGAATGGCCTTGCTTACTCTTTGTTGTCTCCCCTTCTGCTTGAGATGTACCCATTTGTTCCTACCCACACTTACACCATAATAAGCCACCACCTTCTGCCCTCACTAGAGGCCAAACCAAAGGGACACCCAGTTTTGAACTTTGACCCTTTCTCTTTATAAGTTAGTTTCTTCATTGAAGTAAAGCAAAGATAACTAGTGTACAGATGCTATAGAATTTGCATCATGGCAGACCCGGAAGAGCCTTGTGAATTAATGAGACACTGGGTGCATTTTAAGGGCACATTGGACGCACATGGAAGAACATGCATTTTTCTTGGATTGTGGATGCTGAGGACTCCCAGAGAAGACTAATTCATCATTGAGATGGGTTCACAAGATTTAGTAGGAGCTCTCCAGATGAGAAATCGAATGGGTGGAGACTCTTGGATTAAGGGGTATGCTATGTAAAAACAAAGAAGCATTGTGGTTTTTTGAGAAAGAATAGACAGTTTATCACTTTGGAGTTTAAGAGAGGAGAGGTGAAGTAGAGGGCCACACACAGTTAAGAGATACTGACATGAGAGCCATGTGAGAAGTCATTAAAAGGCTTTTAAAGTTTTAAGCAGGAGAAAATCCGGATTATACATTCCTTGCCATTTGATGGTCGTGTGTCGATATTTCTGAGAATAAACATTATAATACCTTATACAAAACACAGATAATGAAAACATTTGACTGAATATTTACGATAGCTGTGACCTATGCTAAGGCCTTTGCAAATGTTCCCTCTTTTAATCTTCAAGGGGATTCTGTCAGGGAAGGATTAGTGTTGTCTATGTGACACAGAGGAGTTATCTCTAAGAACAAGAGAAGTCAGGACACCCTCTGAGGTCATGTAGGTAGTAAACAGCAGAGCCCAGGCTGAGACTGAGTGCTGCCCACGCCAATCCCCAGGTTTCCAAGCACTGCAGTCCCAACTCATTGTTAATCCAGGCTGCCTTCCTCGTCTGAAAGCAAGAAGCCTTTCTTCAGGAAAGGAGAGGAAAGAAAGCTGGTGTTATTGGAAAGAGTAAATTCATGCCAACGGGGGAGGAGGCAGCTGCACAATCAAGGGCGAGCTGGGTTGTGTGGGAGAACTATGGGGGAACAGACTGAGTCAAGTCATATGGCCAGGACCAAAGAGCTGATCAAGGGAAGCCTGGGACAGATGCCACAGTCCAAGGTCCGATCAACAGGCAGCCTGAGGTAGCTGTGGAGAGGAAATGGAGACGGTGGGAGGGATGGTGCCAGTCGGAGGGGGTAAGAACCAATGTCAAGTCCAAGTTTCAAGAGAACTTGCTGAAGACCCAGGGTAAGATGTGAGCTTATTTGGGTGACTAGAGCTGAACTTTAAGAAGATTAATTGGGCAGATGGTGTTTGCCAATAACAAGAATTTGCAATAATGAAAGTCATTTGTAACTAGTAGAGTCTAATAACTGACATGCTAAAGAGAAATTTCTTACAATGGCATCTCAGCTTTCTCAACTATCAGCTCTTTGACCTTGGGATAGTTTCTTAGCCACTCTCTGCCTCAGTGTTCTGCTCAATAACATGAGGTTAATGATAACATTCATAAGGTTGTTTTAACAATTGTTAAAACACATTACATTATCAGTTTACAAGCATCTGTAATGATATTTCTTATCATTTTTATGAAAACAATTTTAATATGTAGAAAATAAGGTAAAGAATCTGTGTGAATTTTCACAGATTAAACAACTAAAAATTGGTTAAGATTTGAACCAAAGAAATAGGGCTCTGAGATCCTTTGATTTAACCAGTATTTTTTTCTTTTAATATGGTTTGACTAAAGTATCTTCCTAAATATAATCAAAAGTTGCTTTGAAAATATAAAAAGTCATTGTTCACAAAGATTATATTCATTGACAATTGTATTCTATTGATGGATCTCTCATGCAATTCATAGTTAAAGAATACTTCTTGTTTAAAATAATGAATATATTCAGATATACATAGAGTAAATCTTTCACCCACATTGTTGCTTGTTACTTCTGAAATATGGTCCATTTCTGGCCATAAGTTGTACTGTTAATTTTGCTATGATTTTGCCATCATGGAAAGGAAACAGAGACCGATCCAGCTGTTTTCGCTTCCTCAAGCGCCTTGTCTCCATCTGTTGTGATCAATCCATTCTAACACCCTTTCAGACTCCCTGCCAATTAACTAGTGCCCTGCTGTAAAGGTGGCCTTATTCCTGGATTCTGGCATTTAGTGACTTTCCCCATTGCAGGCAAGGGCAGTGATGAGTCATGAATCAGAGCGTATTTCAAATGGCCAGGGGTGGAGCTGAGAGGGTGGAATTCAGCCTTGCCAGTGTGTTTTCTCTTCAGTGAAGAGTGTTTTCCTTTGATTAGAAAGTCGATGGCTCCTGTTAGTGAGTCATTTGATATGCATGCTGCCAAGATCTCTGGGTTTACTGGATTTGTCTTACCTGCTCCATTCTGCCCTGCAGTCAGGCACACCCAAAAGGGTCTGGATGTTCTGGGTCTCTGTTGTGGCCATGATCTTCTGAATTTGAAGCACTTTCTTTTACTCTGCCTCACTTCGTAATCTTAGTGTCTGCTCAAGTATCATATCTTCAGGCTGACCCTTCACATACCCTCCCCCCTCCCACAGTTGCCAGGGCAGCTGAAACAAACTGGCACAGGCTATATGTTTTTTTGTTAACAGTTCTGGAGACCAGTAGTCCAAACTCAAGGTATAGATAGGGTTGGCACCTTCTAAGGGGCCCTTCTGTCTCATAGCTGGCCATCTTCTCCCATGGCCTTCACTCTTTTAGATATGTCTAGATCTTCTCTTCTTAGAAAGACACAAGTGTTATGGACTAGGGTCCACACAAAAGACTTCATTCTAACTTAACTACCTCTTAAAAGATCCCATTTCCCAAAACATTCTGTGGTACTACAGGTTAGGTCTTCAACACAGACTTTTAGAAAGACACGACCTGTCCCATGCGGAAAGGTCCTGCTGCCTAGATGACAGGCAGGCAGTGACTGTCTCCATCAGAGCTCCTGAGAGGTGCTTGATCTCCTGTTGGCTTCACCCCCTCCAGAGGAAGATCTGGGCTTGGCCTGGTTCTGGGTGCCTTCTCCTTTATCATCTAGCACACTTCCCGGCAATGTCGGTGGCTAGTGATCCAGGCAAAAGGAAAGACATTAACTTAAATGTTTATTATGTGTAAATATAAATTGAAACTTATCTATCTTCTATGAACTAACTAACTACCACTATTTAGTTATGAGATTTCATAAACTAACTCAGCTTTCTGTACTTGAAATATGGAATGATTTTTATTGTTTTATTAATTTTAAAATGATAAGCTCCTATTCTTGCTTATATGCCTTTTCTTTTTACATTTCTGAGTATCTTAAAGCTTCTATATTGTGACATTTTTAGCAGCTAATATATGTCTTTGAGACAGGGTATGTAGGTTTTGCACGAGAAATGGTTTAACGTGGGCTTTCAAAGATGAGGCAACTGCTCGTGTAGACAGGATGATGTAGATAAATGTCTAGATTAGGAAAAACACTGTTTGATTCTTGAATTAGAATTCTCTTTAGGAAAAAGGGCCCTGGAGTTGCATGAATTCCTGAATCTCCTGATTGGAGCCCTCTGTTCATCTGACAAACCTACTTACCCTGTCAACACTGAGAGACCTTGTGAAGAAACAGAGAAGACCAGGAAATATGTAATAGAAAAGTGGGGCAACAAGCCTGGCATAAAGCTGCTGGTGGACCATACAGATGACACCCGGTGGGTGAGGCCTCTGCTCGAGCCGTGGATCTCCTGCGTTTCCATCTGCTGCACACTGTGCGTTTGCTTCCGATGGTTAATGAACTGCTGAGAGATCAATAGCATAAGGAGGATAGCATTGAAAAATTCCCCTTCTCTCAGTCGGGTGTTTTAATTGCTCATTAATCCTGGTGATGCCAGCCCTTTCTGATTAGCTTGGTCCTTAAATATCCACCCATGAGTGCTGGAGAGGTTATTCAACTTCATTCACTTCCACCTTTGAACTCCAGGTAGGGTTAGCAGGTCCCTAGTGCTGCTGGCAAGCCATTGGAAGTCCCCGTCTGTTAAGTGCATGCACTGAATCTATTCTGGGTTCAGGTAAGGTTTGTTTTATTTGTTTGTTTGTTTGTTTACTTCTTTGTTTTTAAAACCCCCTCCAACAAATGTTCACATACATATACTTTAGAAACATTGATTCTTTTATTAAAAATGTATTGTGTGACCACTGTGTACCCAACATTGAACTCATGTTTCAATGCACAAGATTGAAAAATTAAGATCTGGGTGAGTGAACCCTGTGCTCTGCTAACTCTAGGAAACCTGTGTCGAGCATCATATGAGCAGAGATACATGTTTAACTGGATAACTTCTGGCCATGTGTGAAAGTGGTTTCATTGAACAAATTTGGCATGGAAATGAAATGAAAGCTAGCTAGACTCTTTTTTCCACTGGTCCTTCAGAATTACTCTTTAGGATGTTGTTTTATTTCTTTTTGAAATATCACCTGTAGATTTCATAATTTTACATATTACTATTTGATTATATTCCATTCTCTTACCTCCTTTTGCGTTGAATTTTTTTAATTTAATTTTTTTTAGTTGTCCATAGACCTTTATTTTATTTATTTATATGCTGTGCTGAGAATTGAACCCAGTGACTCACACATGCTAGGCAAGTACTCTACTACTGAGCCACAACTCCAGCCCTTGCCCTTTGCATTAAAAATTATTTAGTAGCCAAATAACCCCAATTCAGGCTCCAGCAGCATTAGACACTCAGGATTCTCAGCAATGTAAAGCCCTGGATCTGGTTTAGTCTCAGATGTTCTCAATGTGGAGCAGGACCAAGTTGGCTTCTCTCTGTCTCTTCCATTCACACTCTTAGCAGTTATTTATGGCCCTTCCAGGGGGAGAGGCAACTGCTTCGAAGGGGCTGGCAGCATTATTGTCTGGCATTAGTAACCCTAGGTGTCAGAGGCCCTTGTTGGTGGTCTCTCCCACTGAGTACTTTTGTGGCTTCCTTAGAGACCCTTTTCCTTGGCTCTCAACTGTGGTTGGGCAATGCTTCTTTCTGGAGGGCATTTATGCCAGCAAGCACATGGAGGGAGAGTATGCCAATTAGTCCCCCTCTTGTCCTGATATGAAGAGGAACAGTTCCTGGGCTTTCTTTTACATTTAGACTTTCTTTTGCCAGAATGAAAGGCCACACCTCTGCTCTGCTAACTCTAGAAAACCTGTGTCAAGCCCCAGGGAGTTCCACTGAAAGCAACCATCTCCCTGGGTTGAGGTCAGTGATGAGCATGGAGATCACCAATAGCATTTGTTAAGAAGTCCTCTCTCATGGAACATTGCCCTAAAATATATGCCTGGCAGAACAAGCCTTTTGTCTTTTGGGTAGTTGTTTATGAGAACTTCTTCTTTTTATAGTTTAATACATTTAAATATTAGAATGATTTTTATAGACATTAGATGTTGGTTTCTTGAACCTTAAGCATTGTTTCTTCTCCACTGTTCACATGTTAGTGCTTAGCAAAAACTTATTGCTCTTTCAGATCAGACTACAAACCACTAAATCAGAGCCCAACTCAAAACTCTCCCGGATAGCTATGTACCTGGTTATTCACTGGTGCTCAATGGATATTTACCAGCAGCAGAATCCAGGGAGATGGTTGTTGTCAGCAAAACTCCCCCCATGTTTGTGATCACACATGGGATCCCTGTCACACTCCCTCTGAAAAGAGGTTAGAAAGACAAATTAGGACTATGTCTGAAGAACATGGATCATGCTCAGAATACATTAAAAATATAGCAAAAATGTGTTGAATTAACAGAATCATCAAATTATTGTTGACTGTGAATTCTATGCACTTTTTTCTGTGTTAACTTGCTATCAGAGGAAAGACCTTCATTCACTACCATCCAATATCAAGTTGGACAAAAGAATCTTTCACATATTTTATGGCAAACCCTTTTAGAAACATTCACAGAGCAAAGTCTTCCATTACCTATAATAATGCTGTCCATAGGTTTATAATATCCACTACAAATACAAGCTATACATGTAAGATACAATTTTATTGGAGCCATATTCATTTCTAAAGTAACTTTCATTTTACTAATATAATAGATTTCATTTAATCTAATGAATCACAATTATAATTTCAATAAGTAGTCAATATAACCATCACCATATAATTTGCATTCTTTTTTTAAAGTCTTCAAAATCAAATGCTTATTTTATACACATAGCACATTTCAATTTAAAGTCGCAATGTTTCATATGTTGACTAGGCTCATGTATCAATTTAAAGTACTAATATATCAAATGTTAAGTAGGCTCATGTAACTAATATCTATTGTATCAGACATTAATACACTTCAATAATGAATTCTAATATATATTTACCCAAACCCCACAGTATTACCTATTATCTTTATTATAAATATGTTTTGTAATTCTAGCTGCTAGCAGCATTTGGGTCATATGTATTTGGTAGCTTTGAAACATCTAAAATGTATTTGTGTGTGTATATATATATATATATGCATATATTTACATATGTGTAAATATATATATTTATTAAAGAAACATTTTCAGACAATTTAGATATAAGCTATGGTCAAAATTTTATCAATTCTTGCATGAGGGTTTTTTAAAAGCCCCTAGTGAACTAATTTGAAGATTGATTCTTGGTAGGCATTTTAAAAGGTGAGAGGAGGAATAAGTAAGTAACCTTGTTAGATTATCTATTAAATGTAGATAATCATGTTAGATACAGGAAGAAAAGGAAGCCGCTGAAAGGTCACTGGATTCCTGACTGACAACTCATTGGCAGGTTGCTGGTGGGTGATGGCTCAGGGTACAGCTTAATTCTATCAAAGTTCAGCAGAAAGGCAATTAGGATTTCACCAGGAATGCTGATCTCTCCCCAGATAGTGGGTGCTGTGGAACCCATCTTTCAAGGTGTTCCTTCTCCTCTACAGCACGGCCCCTTTGTCTTCTCTGGTAATATTATTACTTCCTGAAATAGCTTCTTTCCCAAATCAAAGGCATCAAATGTAGCTTATTTTTATTGGTTTTTTTTTTTTTTGGTTGTTTTGTTATATTTTCCAGTTAAGCAGTCTTACATGATAAAGCCTGGGAGGAGAGCCACAGAGCTTTAGGAACTGAGGGGAGAAGAGGATGCTAAGCCTGTAAATCCCGTCCACCATTCTTAGGTGTCGGCAGACCACGCTCGGCCTCTGGAGAGTCAAGTCCACGTTTGCAGCAGGGTTAATCCAGGGAAATAGTTTTCAGAATCATTGGGATTGTTACCTATGCATCAGCTTCCTGAGTGTCCTCGGGCTTCTCAGGACCCATCAGCAGTACATGTGCGTCCATGGACAACCCCACATTTGTTAGCGGCTTCCCAGGATTTGCCAGCATGCAGTCTGCTTCCACTCAATTCTTCAGATTCTACATCTCTCATTTCTTGTAGTTCTTTTATTTTCTGTACCAGATATTGACCAAAACATCAAGTCCTTTGAGCTTGATTTCCTTAAGACACGACTCTGACAGGCCATTTTCCAAGTAGAATTGACATGAATTTGGGTATCAAAGCCAATGAGGTAACAGCAAAGAGCCAATCAACAAATCATTTATCATGGAACACTACACAGCTTCATTCTTAAAAGAATCCAAATCTATTTCTTGGATGCCTTATGTTCCAAAGTCCCTGCATCTCATTTCGAGCTTGGCCATTTCTCTCTACCACAAACCTCTCACACTTTTTTTTTCCTTTCTGAGAAAACTCCTCCCTGTTGGACTGCCTATAGAAACCTCAAATTCTACCTATGATTTTATGGGAAGTAATCCAACTCTTGCTATTTTAATCCCATGTCATCTGAGTTTTCATCCTAAAACTCTATTCACACCAAATGTTCCAGCAAAGTGTTTGCTAAGCTACAGCTTTATTCCTCCCAGGGAATTGGGTAGCTAACTCTTAATCCATCTCCCCTCTCATAATGACCCCAGGAAGATTTTTTTTAACTCTCTGAGAAATAATTTCGAGAAATTTAACGTGTAGTGCATTAAGGAGGAGACATACCACAACCGTCACCAAATAGGTAGGACTGTGTGGCAGCTGGACACTGCCCCTCCCAGGGATGCACAATGGTGAGTCTTCACTATGGGAGACCAAGGAGGCTGTTCTGTGGGAAATTCTAACAGTGATGCCAAATCATTGCATTTGCAGGGAATTATTTTGACTGCTTTCCAGTTAATGACAGGTTCTCGCCCATTTTCCCCAAAAGGCACCCAAAGTTCTCCCTTTGAAAAATGAGAACAGGCCATGAAACCCACTGCATAGATAAATGCCTCACTTGAGAAATGCGATTCAGAAAAGAGGACTCCTCTCTGTTACCTGTAGAATCATCAGGCTAAAGAAATTTGCTGTGGTTATAACCATTCCTGCTTGAGAAGAATGCATATAGACTGGCAGCTTCTTCCAAATGTCTCTGTGCTCATAGTGCCAGAGCCCTGCACAGCATAGAGTGAGTGTATGTTGTCTGTAAATGAGAGGCCAATGGGAGACAGGGACTGCTGAGGCTGCACCTCAGAGTGGACTCACTCAGCATAGGCTGAGCATAATCCATGTTGTAGCATCTTTTCTTTGCAGCTGAGCTCTCTGGGAGCCAAAAATGAAGCACCCTTTGAAAAAAACTTGCTTATAATGTGGTTACCAGTGTTCTTTGTTTTTCCTAAAATTAAAAAAGAGAATGAAACAAAGAAACAAAAAAAAAATTGCTGTCAATCAATGTATGGAAAACATGTGTCAATTTGTTTTGCTTTGCTCATGTCCATGTACCCGCCCCATCTTCTGAATTTCATCGTTACCTACCAAAAGGTGAGAGTGTTACAGAAGTATTTTGCTTCATGTTCACGTGCTTTGTTAGAATTTATCAGACAAGAGTCAAGAATTCCCTGTGTCAAAACAAGAATGATGTGTACAGTATACAGATATTCTTAAAATCCTTGCATCTGTGTTTAAAGATGGGTGGAAATTGGCTACAATGTTTTGGTGATGGTGGTTGTTTTAATTATATAGCAATTACCATTTGTTGGATAAACAAAATCATTTTAAAAGCTAGAATACTCTCAAGATTTTATTAGTTAGAAGAAGGAGAGAAGAATGTGGAAAAGATAATTAGCATGCCTTAGTTACATATTTTGCCCAGATACTAGAAGAAATATTCATGTGCTATTTCATTTAATCCTCATAAAAACTTCATGATATAGGAGTTATGTGCCCACTTCACACAAATCAAGTCTCATAAGCAACTTCTGGAAAAAATACATTCACATACATTTGCATGTATATATAGAAGCATATATACTTATGTGTATGCATATTTTTTCATATTTTCAAGCATTTGTGTATAGGTGGAATATGTATATATATGTATATACATATTCCACCTATACACAAATGTGTGTGTGTGTGTGTGTGTGTGTGTGTGTATGTATTTAGAAGCCAGAGGGCATAGAAAGTTTAGATTACATTTTGTCAAGAACTACTATGTTGGATTTTCATTAAAAGGACAGAAGAAGCCTAAAAATATGAGAGAAAGTGAACCTAATGCCCATGATTCCATAGTACTTTGTGTAACCACAGGAGGCAATTAAGAGATTTCATTGGCATTTGCACGAAACATGCTGTGAACTCCTCATCTGGCTCTGACTTCAGACCCAGGGAGGAAGCCACAGGGAACGGAGTCTCATTTCAGTCTCCTCACACAGAGTCATTGTCTCCACTTGGTGCCCACAGTTCTTCCTCCAGCCTCGTTCGTTAGTCTTGATTCCCAATGCTTGTGGCATTTTCCAGATATTTAGTCAACTCCCAAAGGACCAATATTTTGCCATCAGTTGTCACTGGTCAACCCCAAAGGCAGTTCCCACAAAGAAGAGCTTCAGAAATGCTTACAGCAAAGGGTGTCCTGTCAGTGGATGCCCAGCTCCTGGTAGTGGTGGGCAGCAACTGCACAGCAGCCGTAAGTGGAAATGCTGTGACCAGTTGGTGTAAGATGTCACTGTATTCATCCACATGTACCTGGGTGTGAAGGAATGTGCCCCCCCACACTCACACACTTATAGAGTTTACTTATGGATGATTAAAAACATATTGAATTAGCTGGTAAACATGTTCATGATAGATAAAGATATTTCAAATTTTGCAATAATATCCTGTGATGTAAAATGAGTGGAATTTAAAAAGAAACACTCGTGTGTGGTGTGCGTGAGTGCGTGTGTGTGTGTGTGTGTGTGTGTGTTCGTGTTTATAAAAGGTACATATGTGCACCTAGAAGCCAGATGGTTACAATCCCAGTGATGGAGATATCTTGTAATATCAATTAACTTGACAATATGGCCCAAGGGAAGGAGATAAACAGAAGTCACAGTTCTGAGGGGGAAAAAAATAAATAAAAACTTCTGTTTAAAATAGAAAGGTTAGATGATCAATTAAAGTGCCAGAAGTTCAGGAAGTTAATTGAGATCCAGTCACTAAGAGCTTTCAGTGTCAAAGCAATACCTTAATTATAAACCAAATACAACTTTCATCTGTTGGTATTTGCTGCCAAGGACAAACTGTGTAATTTTGTACCATTGAAACACGTCCGATACGGAATCAGAGGTGTTTGTTTTCACTGCCTATACACAAGACAAAATCTGGCTGGTTGGTTGATGTGTTTGAAAAGCCATTTTTATTGGCAATGCTGCCCGGTTGTCTTTTCATTTCCTTCTTTTATTTAATTTAAATTATCACAAATAGGCATTCAGCATCAGTGAAAGAACAGCAAAGCCATGTAGCAAAAGCACAGAAATGAGCAAAGCTGAAGTTGTGGACACAGTGAAACTCCCAACCTCTGCCGTCCCCTTGGCTTTCTCTGCCTTGCTTCAACTAAAAGTGTATTTTTTCATCCCAAATGATATGTTATATTTAAAAATTAACTTTATTGACACAAAATTTACACAGAACCACATTTACTCATCAAATTCAATGAACTTTGATGATGTATATATCTGTGCAACCACTATATATGTGTACATGCATATGCACATACATTTACATAGATGTATACATGTGAATATATATAATATGTGTGTGTGTATGTGTGACTGTATGATTATACGATATGTAGTGAAACTAGTTTCCCAGTGATATTGTGATAGGATATGTAACAACAGTGAGATACATTATCCTGAAAATGGTGTTTGAGAAAGTCTGGTCAATAGCAGTTGTTTGAGTCAGCTTTATTGCTGACTAAAGTCCAGACCAGTACGATTATAAAGGAGGAAAAGTTTATTTGAGGGTTCACGGTTTCAGATGTCCCAATCCATAGACAGTAGACTTCATTCTACAAGGCTCGAGACAAAGCTGAACATCATGGTGGAAGAGTGTGGCAGAGGCAAGCAGCTCACATGGTGATCAGGCAGCAGGAAGAGAGGAAAACTCAACTCCTTAGATACAAATTATATACCCCAAAGCCATGTCCCCAATGAACCATTTCCTCCAGCCACACCCTACCACTCAGTTAATCCCTATCAGGAGATCAATTCATTGATTGGGTTAAGATTCACAACCCAATCATTTCTCCTCTGAACCTTCTTGCATAGTCTCATACATGAGCCTTTGTGGGACGTCTTGCATCCAAACCACAACGGCACTCTTCCTCTCTTGTTTCTGCACCAACTAAGAAATGAGTTAAAAGATTAAGGTGGGAATGAAGGAGAGGTGAGTGAATCTAACTTTTGCTGCTGGTGTGCATCTCTTCCTAACTCCTTTCCCAACGATGTTCATGGGTGTAGCTGACATAATCCTCCTTAGAGCCATTTATACCACAGAATTCTGGCCCAAACATGAATTAAATTTATTTATTTGTTTGGAGTGGTGTGTGAAATATGTGTGTAAGAGACCAAAATGTTTCTAAGATAACAGATCCAGTGTTAAAGTGGGCTTCTCAGTCCTGAACTTTGTATGTAGATGCTCTGTTCCTGTTCACAGATCCTAAAGGCACTGGAGTCCACCCCTAGAGGGGCTGAGCTCTCAGTGGGTTCAGTGCATCCTTACTAGCTGTCAAAACTCATGCCCTACAGAGGCAGACTGGCTCCAAAGAAAATGAAAGGGTATATCATGACCCTTTGTGCACCAATCAGATATGCTGTCCAACTTCCAAGGGAGGGAAGAGAGGAGAAATAGGGTCAGGTGTTTTATACTAAAGGAGTCTTGTAGGGAATATGGAATTGGAGAATCCTCCCCACCTCCGTGTATCCCAGCACTGGATGTAGGCCAGGTAGCCTCAGTTTTCCTTAGGCCCATCATTAACATTTTCTTGTAAGAGTAGTTTCCACCTCTTTAAAATAATTTTTAGAACTTGCCTCAAATGATTTCAAAAGACCACTGATGCTCATTTCTATTATTTACAATTCTAGGTTTCTGTGTCTGTAATTTAGTGCAACAAAAGCTTGAGTGTTATTTCAGTAAATTTATACATTCTAAAGAACTGATCCTTTCCACTTTTCAACCTACTTTTCAGCAGGTTACATTGGAAAGCTTTTAATAGAGGGCAAATGAGCAGAGAGCTCTGACCTTCTTTGAGGTGGGAGGAAAGCCAGGGTGAACAAATTGGCTGCCATGCTAATATACAGAGAACAGATGTGTTCTCTGCTAGTATCCAGCAGGCCAGGTAAAACTGTCCTTTCCCTTCTGAGCTGACTGTTGGGAATGACTGCCATTTCATATAAGGGCATCTCTAGCTATGAATTCTTATGGGTTTGATATCATTTAATAATTGTTAGGAAGGTTTAAGACCCTGGGGCATGTGACAGTTCATGCTTTGTGCTTCTGTTTCTTCCCTGGTTCTCATCATTCCCTTATGGAACTTTTTTCTCATCAACCTGTGAAACCCTGAGATAGGCTATGTCTTTCCCTGTATCACTGACATTGGGGAGAGTGCTGGGCAGTATTTAGTAGAGCAGTCTGAAATGCATGGTGAGGGAAGGTATTCCAAAGGGTCTAACCAAGTCCTGGTCTAAAATTCCTTTACATATAAGAACTGAGCCACCTGGCTTCTTGGTTTCCATGCCTAGATATCCATGAGTTTCAGGAGAAAAATCTAGCAACACAAAACCCACCCCCCACCACCACCACAACAACAAAAATTCATTGTATGTTTTAACTAAAGGTACACTTTGATCCCAACTTAATTCCCTAGGATGATGGACCACCCTGTCTCCAATTAATGGGATTCTAACATCCTGACAAAACCAGAACTCAAATGAGCACATTTCAAAACCTGATAAGGCAGTCATTTTGTTTGATCTTCTAAAACACCAGAGAAGGAGAGGAAATCCCCTCAGCAGGAGGCAGGACCTTTTTTGCAGGACAAGAACTGCTAATGCTAAAACTGCTACCAAGTGAGTACAACCAGGCTGCAAAATGACCTGCAAAGCCAAATTTTAACTAGAAAACAGAAAGCCAAATTGGAATGGCAATGTTTTAACTATTTAGATATCTTCTAGAAGCAATGTTAAGCTAAAAGAAAATGAATTGTTTATAAAATTTCTCAGCAAATATTTATAGATCAACCTCTCTATATTAGTACTGCTCAAATCCAAGGGAGAGAAATAACTAGGAAGATGGATTGTGTAAGAGAAAAATTTAGCACTTGACACACATGCTTCAAAGCAAGACCCATTTTATTTGGACTATTTCTGTAGAGGAGGGAGACTTCAGAATTACCTGAGTGCGACTCCACTGAAAGAAAAGACAGGGCCCTTTTAAAATGCTGGTGAGGAGTAGATAATGTGTTTGGAGATGTGAGTTTGCCAACTGATGCTAGGGAAAGTAGCTTCCATTCCTCACAGAGACTGGAGAGCACTGGTGGGGTCCTATTCTTCTTAACCTCTACATTTCAAAGAAAGGGATGCCAGGTCTTTAAGTAAGACATTCTTGGATGACAGAAGATGCATCTCAATGGGACAAAGAAATTTATAATTTCAAGTTTACTGAAGTCAATGCTCTAAGGAAAGGGATAATCAGGGGGAGAGATTTTAGCTGGAATGAACAGTGAACTATTGTAGCCACTTTGTCGGGCAGGCATTTTAAGAGCTGGGAGCCCTTTGTTCATCCATGAGTGTTGTCTTGGGCTGATTGAAGTCCTGCTGGGTCTCAGTCCTGCTCTGGGTGGGGAAGGAGGAGTGGGCTAGTGGACAACTTTAGTTGGCTGAAAGCATCATACTTCTCCCTAGTAAGAAAGGTGATGGAAAGTGTGCTCTTTCTGTAAGTCACATGCAATTTTTGAAGAAGAAACTCTCTAAACTCATTCAGAAGTACTGCAGAGGAGAAATCATGAAAGAAGCTGACACAGGAGCACGTCATTTTTATCACTGTTTCATACAATCCTGTGCAGAGTGATTTTACTGAGGTTTTCGGATTTATTTATACCTGTTGAGGAATACATGCATGACTTTAGGAATCGTGTAACTGCTTCAAAGAAGGACCTCCCGCTTCTCTCACCCTTTGAAAACTGCTGCACACAGTTTTCAAGAATGCACAGTCCATATGGCTCAGCCTCTGAAATGCTACTTGGGGTTAGTTCCCCCTGCCTCCAGTCATTTCTTTTCCTTGAACAAAGACTCTCTTCTACTTCATTGTACTTGCTTTGTCTCCCACTTAGGAACTGGTAAGATATTACAGGGTTAAACTTAAGTTAAATTAAGCAATTTATTGTTGCTTCCTTTCCTTTACCTGAAAGGCTAGAAGACTCCTTTATACATTGTTTTAGAGGGTCCATTACATATCAAGTACTATACAGTATCTCAATCCAACTTTCATGGCTAACCATCTAACTGCAGGTTTTCCTAACAATCATAGTTCCCAACAGTTGCAGCCAGTATTGATTCTATTTTCTACCTAGGATCACTGACTGTGGACTGCAAGCACTGAACTCCAACTTACCTCCGTGTTTTGCCTACTCTAATCCACCTGCTGGAAACGTTATTCTGTAGTTTCCATCTAGTGAATGGTGTTTACCTTGAGAGCCCACTCTGACGTCATCTTCTCTCTGTAAATATATTTGACTTCCTCAAGGCCTATATCAATAATTCTCTCTTCTGACTTCCTGCAACATTTTGTTCTGATCTCTGTAGAAGCACTCACCTGAATATTTAAGAATCAGAGATTCAAACCACCCCTGATAGACCAGAGTGCCTTCACAGCAGAGTTGAATTTCATCTTATTTATAATTTTAGTATTCTGAACGATCACTAAAACTCATTTTTGTCTTTGTTACTTCATACAAGAAATATCTACAAGTATGAGTAGGCATTCAATGCATCTAATATTCTTTGAATGCAGAATGAGAAAGTGGAACTTGTAGTTCCTTAAGCTCAATAAGGATAAACTCAGGTTAAACAGTCTGGGTTCAATTTTGACTATGCCGTATAATAATATCCTTGACCTTAGAGGGCTTTGCTAGCTTTACCTGGTGATTATTTCTCTCTTTCTTTGCCTTTAAGCTAAGCTGTAACTGGTGTACAAAAAAATAGCCTTAGTCCTGACACTGGAATATTCATGATCGAATGGATGATTTAATAAATCCTGCTCACCCCTTTTTCACTGATGCATCTTGGGAAGAAGAAGCTACTTGCTCTCATGTTCATCCCAAATACTCACAAGAAAATTAAATTGCTATTATAATGTCATTTTTAGCTCCCTCCCCAGAGAGGAACTTTAAGGGTAGGTTAAGTAAATAATATCCAAAACACATGTGGGTTGATATGGCAATGCTTGAGTGGATGTAAATCACCTATCTCCTACCATATGTGGGTATTGTAAAATGCAATTATTTTTGTTTTCCTATTCAGGACAGGACTAATTTAAATTACAAAGTCAGGTTATGCTGCCTTCAAAAATCACTGATTTTGTGCAGAAACTGATTTTCCTTCTGGTGAATTTTTTCTTTGATTCTCAAAGGAAATGGATGTGGACTTGGGATCTGCATTTGCTTCACACAGCCCAGGGTGGATTTCGCCTCAGGGGAAGAGACAAAATCAACTCTGGTTACTTGTGAAATATTTGTTACTGTTGGCTAGGGGCAGAGGCTTGGGGACTTTATCATGCCCTCACAGGCTTCCTGACACTTCCGAGGAGGAAGTGTTTTTCTGCATTTACTTTCATCATTAACTTTCCCTGTTATTTCCTCCTGTTTATTTTTCTTTTCTTCTAGAAAGAAACCCACAAAGTGTGTAGATGCGGTATCTAGTTGGAAAAGATTGCTGTTTGCTCTACCTCATCTTGAGGTCACTACTGTTCATAACCCGGGATCACTGACGAGAGAGATTATTTTTTGCAAATGTACGACAGTCCAGTACTGTGTAGGGTGTGGCCAAAGCAGCAGATGTTAATGCTGTGTCTCTCGTGGTCAAAGAATGATCGGTCTTACAGAGGAGACACTACAGGTTGAAAGAACGCTGCAGCAGAATTTGATGTGTGATCCATATCCAAGAAAAGACAGAGAGCATATGCTCTGGAAAACCAGTAGAGATTCTGGTCACTTGGATTTTGATCATCACTAAATAAAAACCAGAAAATAAACATAATGGAAAGCTGCTTCTTTGAGAAGGTCAATAGAATTTATTAATTGAAGACACTAATTATCAATATCAGAAGCAAAAGAGGATCATATCACTACTGATCCCATGGACATTGAATGCTACAAACAGAATGTTATAACTCTGTGCCCAGAAATTTGATAACTCATGTACAAAGGACCAAAATTTCTTAAAACATAGGAACTATCCAAAATTCACATAAGGAGATACAAGTCATTTGAATAGCTCTATTTATATTCATGAAATTAAATCAATAATGACTAACCCATCCACTCACCCACACCACCCCCCCCGCCCCAGCCCAAATAACCAGGATCAGTTGCTTTCTCTAGTCAGTTACACCAAATATCTAGGAAAGAAAATATATTGATACTTCATTATCTCTTCCAGAAAACTAAATTAAATATTCTCTACCTCTTTAAGGCCAGCATTGCATTGATACCAAAACCAGATAAAGATATTTCAAGAAATTATAGACTGATATATCTCATGAAAATATATCCAAAAATTCTTTGAAAACATATTACCACCTAGGATCCAAGTGTGTATGACAATCATTGTACTATATGTTCAATGAGATTGAGTTTAGATGTACAAGGATGCCTCAGTTTTAGGAAATCAATAAAAATAATTAACTGCAATAGCAGTTTAAAAAAAGAAAATTAAAGTGGTCATATTAATTAACTTGGAAAAAGTTGGTAAAATCCCAACATGCGTTTTTGATGAAAACACTAGACAAATTAAGAGTAGAATGGAACTTCCTCAACTTGACGGTCACCTAGTAGAGGTTAGAGTTCACCTTTCATTGAATAGTGAAAACTGGGACTCTTTCTTTCCATATCAGAAGAAGGCAGGGTAATCCCTCATCCCTTCTATTCAGTATTGTGCTGGCAATCCTAGCTGGTGCAATAGCATGAGAGAAGAAAATTAAAGAGTGCAGATTTAAAAGGGAGAAACTAACAAAACTGGATATAAATGGTTTTGGGAATTCACAGGCAAATATTCAAATTTGCAGGATACAAGGTTAATAAAGAAAATTCAATGAACTGCATATATACCAGCAAAGAGTGATTTTGACATTTAAATTAAATTTGATTTTTAAAGAAACCAACACCAATGACAGTCAAGAACAATTAAAATAACAAAATACAGTAATTTTGAATCAAGGCTTAAAATATAGGTAATGACTGGTACAAATAAAGAACTAACTAAATTAGTGGGGGCAAAGAGACAAATAATCTCTCCCTCCGGCGAGCATGACTCTCAGCTCTTTGCACGTGGGTGGTTGGCAACTTCCTTCCAAAGAGCCCAAGTTCAAAGGGAAGAGAAAGAAAAACTTTAGGGTTATAGGAGAGATCTGGCAAATACTACCTCAGCCAGGCAATCAAGGTCAAAATCAATAGTGATCAGTCATGTTGAAATCTGAAAAACTGTCCCAGCCAAGAGGAGCCGTAAGAGATTAAATATCATATGACATCCTAGAAGAGAAAAAGTACTTTAGGTAAAAGTAAGAAAAATCTAAATCAAATGCGGACTTAGTTCGTAACAATACATCACTAGTGGTTCATTAATCATAACAAATTTCCATACAAGTGTAAAGTATTAATCACAGGGGAAAATATGTGGCAAGGATTCTCTGTTATCCTCTCATTTTTTTTCTGTAAATGTGAAACTGATATAAAAGTAATGCATATATTAAAGAAATATCAGATGGTTCTGGGACATAATTGTAGCTTAATGCTTGGAATAAAGCTTTGAAGGACTCTTCCATTTTGCAGTAAAAATATTCAGATTCTCTATCCTTTTCTGTCCTGTGGAAGCCTGGTGACTTGAAAAAGTCATTTAACAGTTCAATCATCATTTTGCTCATCTGGGGTATAATTACTACAGCTCTTCCATACACACACCCACACCCACTTTAAAGGATTTTTCTAGGCATTAACTTATACAATACAAAAGGAAAAGATATTGTCATGTACAGATAGAGATATTTAACACAGTACAAAGCAGCCAAGGAGAATTAATAGACACAGCATAACCACTGAAGAATAAATGTGAGGTACCTAGAGAGGTGCCCTAGACTTGAGAGAAAAACCCTCTCAAAACAATTAAAAATAATTATTTTGGCATCTCAAAATAATTCAACTGCTTGGTAAGTGAACTTGTTCTAAATTTAACCTCCAACTCAAACTAGGTTAAATGTCAGCAAATCACTTGTCCTCAGTAACTTTGGTTTTCTCACTTGTAAACAAGATGTGAAAGTATTTTCTCCCTAAATTTGTGGAAGTTCCAATCTCTGGTATTTAAACAGCAGCGGAAAGATCTGCCCCACTCTTCCTATGAAAACCATATCAAACCCAGTCTCTTAAATCCTAGATATGTTAATTTCCTCAATTTCCCTGTAATAGTTTGGTGTTTGTGGACCACCAAAGACTTTGAAAATGTTTGTGCATGAATTATAACAATTGCCTAATTTAAGCAAAATTCTACTTTGTTCCCTTTAATCAAAAGACAGGCTTTTTTTTTTTTTTAACTTTAAATGGTTTTAAAAATAAGTTGATCTTAAAGCCACTTGTGACATCTCAGTTCTGAAATAGTCTTCTGTTTTTCTAGTGCATGAACTTGAATTTTTCCCTCCAAGTTAACTTTGAGTATGTTCTTCAGGAAATAACTCCACTGCCCTGGTAAAGGGAGACTTCCTCACTGTGTGTGGCCACTTCCTGTGGTTTTCTAACAGTCATCAACACTGGCAGGCCTTGTCTCTTTCTCCCCACTAGGTGGCAACTGGATAGCCTGCAGGGTTGAGACTGTTTCTACACTCTCCTTAGCCTCCCTTTCTTGTAGAAACAATGCCTACTATTTCATTAACAGAATTAAATCAGATTCAGAAACTCAAGGGACACATGTTTTCTCTCCTATGTGAAAGCTAAAAATAGAAAGGAAAGCCAAAGACAAACCCAAGATCTCAATCTCATGAAAATAGGAGGTAAACCAGTAAGAGGACAGGGGAAGGAAAAAATCCAGGAAAGGGAAGGTATTGGGCCTGGAATTGACCAAATGATGTCATGTGCACATATGAAGACACCACAGTGAGACCCACTACTCCGTATAATCATGCACCAATTAAAAATACCTGCTGTGATGCTTTCCACATACAGGGAAATATATTTGTGGCTTTCCACATACAGGGAAATATATTTGTGTCGCTTGATTTTTATCCCCCCCTCCACCTCCTCCACTAGAGTGTGATTCCTCCAAAATGACAGGAGCCAGACTTCCTTAGTGTGTTCATTTGTTCCTTTGTTTTTATTTACCTAGAGTCTTTCAGAGTACTGACAGATAGCAGTACCTCAGAAATGTCACAGGCGTACAAAGGAGGAGTGAAATGAAGAAAAGATTGAAAGAAAGACAGGCATTTGCACTGGAAGGACCCATCTCCTGAGACAGGCACAGCATGGGGGAACTGGTGAGAAACAATGAGGACAATGGCAAGACAGAACATCAAGAACAGAATAAACAGGAAGTAGAGTGGTAGTTAAGGTGACAGGTGGGGAGTGCCCTTGGAGCTTTCAGAGGAGGATAGCAGAACCTTGATCCCTAGATCATTCTGACCCTAGAATTATAATGAACTTCAACTTCTAACAGCCAATAACAGAGTTTGCACCTGCTGTGTACCAAAGGTGCTCTGTGCTTTATACTTTAAGAAATGGCCAGTGGATACCTAACAGCCTGTGGACAGCTGAAGTAACTGCCTTTCTCTTCAGCTCTGGAAAGTTCTCCGAGATGGATCGCCACCTTCTAGGGGCACCTAAAGTCAAATTATCATTTTAAACCAAAGTAGGAAGGTGTGAGGAAAGTCAAGAGGTGGAAGAGCTCCCAGGCTTCAGGCGCTGGGTGTGGCCCTCTGAACACTCCCAGGTCCTGGGTGAGGGTTGGTCTCTGGAATGGGGGGAGTGAAGGGGAGGCTGCTCCTCCACACCTTCAGATGCACCTGACCGTGGAGACAGAGGCTAGTGTGCTGGCTTCCAGACAAATTGTTTCTTTATAAAATATTCATTGAACTTGCCTCAGAAACACAGAAAACAAAAATGGTCTAGGATCAGAAGGTTTGCCATCTGAACGTATTCATTCTGCTAATTAAATACTCATCACCAAAGTCTATGGAGATTCTACTTGGCAAGGCCATTCAAATATGCAAATAATTATTCATCCATAGTAAAAATGTTTGCCCCGTCCCAACGTCAGCAGTGGAACCCTTTGACAAAAAGACCCCGGACAGTCTCCCATGGTTTTCTCTATTCTTACCCTCTAACAAATGGAACAAGGTATTTTGAGACATAATTCATTGTTCTTGTATAGATGCCTGAAATGCAGGTCTTGGCTTGTCTACGGGTACTAAGTAAAGCTCGACTTCATTATTTTTTTTTTTACCTTATTTTCAGCTTGATGAATACCTGTTTTGCTAGTGCTGAATTTATAAGCCATAAGATCCAATCACACTTCCTTTCAAACTTTAGACTGCACAATTCAAACCAGAGGGGGAGAAACTGACAAACAGATCCCTGGCCTCAAGATTATTATTTTCTAGGTCTCCAGTTACACGTCAAATAGAACTGTTATCCACTAAGAAAAATGTATTTATTGCAAGACAACTTTGATATGAAATATGTTTGTGCAAGTTTAAATATTATGGCTAGTTTTTCTTTTTTTAGTTAATAGCCCTATATTTCAAAGAAATCATTTGGTTTTGTAACAATGTCAGGAAAAAATATAAAACTAAGAGGAATAATACAAACACTATTTTCCATTGGGCTCAGTTTATATAACAAATCAGCTGCAGAACAAGAATCGCATGCTGCAATTCTTCTATTGTTACATGTGCTGCTAGAAGCTCCTTCTTACATAACTCAGAACACACGACAAACAATAATTGACAGAGAGATATAAAGCAGGCTAAGGACAAGGGGAATCACTAACAATGCCAAGAAACATGCAAGTCTCTCTCTCCAGCTTCCCTGGACATTCCTTTGCCAGGCAATAACAGACTCTCTTAGAAATAACTGAAAAGACTTTTGAAGAAAGCAAATCACCAAGGAGTAGGTAATAGGTCTCATAAAGTGTGTGTGTGTGGGGGGGTCATAAAAGAGAGAATAAACCTGTGGATATTTTAAGCAAGTAGTACAAAATATTTTTCAGAGCATACTAGTGTCCTCTCATTTTAAACTTTAAATGATGACCTGAGAAATATTCTCAAATTTTATTAGCAACATTGGGAAAAACAAACCTCATAATATTTATTCAGATAATATTTAAAGAATATCTGCTATGTATCTGCTATGTACCAGGGTGGTCTCTAGATTCAGGATGCAATTGTTAAAAAGCTAAATAAGAGTACCACTAATACCTTTCACAAATACCTTTCACAAATGTTTATTGTACCACTACTCACAGCTTCCAGAGTAGACACAGCCCAAACATCCAGTGAAGATGAATGGATGAACAAAATATAGTAAGAATATATCATGGGATATTATCCAGCCATGAAAAGGCACAAAGTACTGGGTACATGATGCAACTTGGACAGACCTCAAAAACATGATGTTAAGTGAGAGAAGCCAGACACAAGAAGTCACATATTGCTTGATTTCATTTCTCTGAAATACCTGGAGTAACTAAATCCCTAGAGTCAGAGTAAATTGGTAATTGCTAGGAGCCAGAGACACAGGTAGGAAAGGAGAGTGACTTCTTAAGGTCTACAGAGTTTTGTTTTGGAGTGCAGGGTATGCTTTGAATGTTGACAGAGGTGTTGGTTGCACAGCTCTGTGGAATACTAAATGCCATTGTGTTGTATATTTTAAAATGGTTGACTTTGTTGGTTGAGTTTTACCTCAATAAAGGCATTTATTAAAACTACTAATGTGAACCCATGTCTGACTGAGCCAAGCATACAAGATGCTCTGCCAGCTGAAGTAGAGCATCTTAAATTGACTTTACTGGGGAGATTATCAAGATAGCAGAGTGCATGCCAAGTCTGGCTGGGTAAACATGTCTAGACACTGTCCAGTCAGACCTTTCTTTACCTCAAAGTTATTATTTTAAGGTTTTGGATCTGGCCGTCTGTTAAAAAATTTTGCCTGGTGAGGGAATATTGTACAGGAGCCAGGAGATACAATCCAATTATTATTTACTTGAAGACTTCATCTTGAAGTAGAACTTGAAGAGAAGCAGGAATTTCCAAGGGAAAAATACGAATAAGCTATAACATAATCCAGGAGACCTTCAAACCTCTAGTTTGAAGTGCATTGATAAACTATTTGTCCTGTACAATATAATTAGAAATAGACTAGAAAAGCAATATGTCAATCAATGGAAGGGTAACTGATGTGATACAGCAATCTGTATACAGGGTAAAGTTGGGAGTTCATAACCCACTTGAATCAAACTGTGAAAGATGATGTATTAAGAACTGTGTAATGTTTTGAACGACCAACAATAAAAAAAAAAGAAATAGGAAAAAAATTAATTAGAAGTTAGTCACTGCGAAACCTGTCTTTATCCTCAGATATCAAATCATTGATTGTTATTTCTATTTGTACGTCAACACATACTGTCTATACAGAGGAGAGAGTTGCCTCCTTCACAGAGATGGAATGTATCTTGAAAGTGACTATGTTCCTGAAAAGCACGTATTTTTTAAATAAAAAAGAAATGGTAATTAAAACCTATAAATTGGAGGAAGCCATAAAAGTCAAACAAAAATAGGTCCATAGTATCTCTACATTTTATTTGTTAGTTTTACCATAATTAGCTAGAAATGTTTCTGAAATCTATTTTTTCCCTAGGAATCTACAATCAAAATTTAGACATCCTCCCTAATCCCTGCTTTTTCTTGAGCACTTACTCCCAACTATTCAGCAGATCAATCATTCTAAAGTCAATATTTTAATTTACTAAATGAGTGTGTCATTTTCTCTTATCTTGTAATTTCATTATCATCATGGCAGGTAAATAATCTTTAATAGTAAAACACACAGTGATTCATATAAATTCTATCACCTGTCACGACATTTTACAATATGTGAATTCATTTTGTCTGTACACTGGTAAAATATGCTTTGTTCACAGGGATAAATTTTTGGAAATTATCATGAAGAGGTGCTTGGAAAATGACATGTATTATTAAATCCATCTTAATGTACAAAAAAGCAGGTTCCTAGAGCAATAGTGAATATTGTATTAGTTGCCCTTTGATATGTCACAAATCCTTTCCAAGCAGCCATTGAGAACAAGTACTTATCATTTTCACAGTTTCTCTGGGTGAAGATTTTGGCTCATCTGGGTTGTCTGGTTTATGTTCTGTCATGAGGCTGCAATCAAGATACAGTCCCAGCTGTTGTCAATTCAACCTCCGGTGGAAAGGGGTCTATTTCTGTCACTATTGGTGGGCCCTGAAAGATCCTTTCAAGTCCCTTCACTTGGCTACTAGAGAGCCCCAGAAGACATGCTTCTGAGTCCACCCTATGAACCTGTCCACATCACTCTCTCATTACAGAGTGGTTGGCTTCTCCCAGAGCAAGCGATGGAGAAGAGCCAGAGAGAGTATCCACATGGGAGCCATGGTCCTGTATATCTAATCTTTGAGATCAGAATCCATCACTCGTGGCATGTTCTATGCATGAGAACTGAGACAAATGATTTCAAACTCTGTGCCTGGAAAGGCATATTTTTTTTTTTTTGTCTAGTGGGAACATTTTAGAAGAATGTATGGAGACACTTAGATTTCAGGTAGCACTGAAGTAAATTTAATATCATACATTATTTTTCTTATACAATATTTCTGCCATTAACATTGTCCTATCATTAAAAGTACTATGGCTTGAATTCCTCCATATCCCTTATATTTGATTTTCCTTATACTCCTGCCTCCACTTGGTTTGAGCAGCTGATCTCCAAGCGGCAGACAAGGCAGACAAGGCTGAGATAAGGCTTCGAGGGACTATCCCTCTCATAAATTTCAAGGAGTGTTCTGAGGTGCCTCAATCCATGCCTTGCCCAGACTCTTGCCAAAATGCCTTGCCTGGGTGTACCACACCTATGGTTCTGACTTACATGGAGCAAAATTCTATCTCATATTTCCAATGAATCTGTAGATATGGCTTGAGTTAGGAAGATTTTCTTTTTCTTTCTTTCTTTTTTTTTTTTTTTTTGCTCTTACTGTTGTATTCAATTGAACCATACCTGCAGGCAGGGCAGTATGAGGAAACTTGAGCTACATCGTTAGTGTCCCTGTCTCTCCAAAAATTAAAATCTTCCTATTTGAAATCTGTACTAACTCGTCTCTAGATCTCCTAAGCTGGACACTTAAATCATGATCGGTTAATATTTTACTGAATTTAGGTGTATATTGAATGAGATATAGCAGGTTATAAAAGAAAACCCAGGGAATTTCAAAATAAGGAAGATCATGGTAGAAGCTATAAGTATAGCTTAGAGCTCACTTGTATGGTAACCAAAGAGAAAATAATGATCACCCACCTGCCTAGCATTGATGATTATTGGGGAGATCAACAAAAGAATGTGGGGATATGGCTCTAAAACTCAAAAGTCTATATTATTACTAGTTTTTTAAATAACAAAAAAACATTCTGGAATTCTTAAGTAAAATTCCCACTATGTTCATGAACAGCAACTGATATTAAACCATGTTAATTATCCCCACTGGTTCTATTATTATTATTTCATTGTGTCCCATTAATCAGCATGCGAAGTTTGTAAGCATATGGGGGTACTAATAAAGTCTAATAAAGAAATAAACAGTATGTATGTGATATGGTCTCTGTCTTATGCAGAAAATGGACACTTTCATGTTTACTACTAAAACAACAACTACAGTAACAACTACTTCAGGAAAGAATAGGGAGAAGGAAAATCAGAAGAGGTGAAATTTGTAGTAGCAAGCAATTACATACATATATTGGACACTGCACTAAAAAACTTCCATGAGCAAACTTAGTCATTCTATATTTAAAACACTATTTTAACATTATTTATGTTCTACTAAATGTGTGAAAAACATGGTGCTTGGGTGAAAGTTAGAGAGGGGCCTGCCTAGCAGTTCTCAGGACTTGGGTCCTTTCCTGCTGGGTCTATGTGTTTCATACCTTGGTCGTATTTATTGTTTTTTTTTTTTTAACATATAACCAAACTGATATGGTTTCCAGAGAAAGGACAATGAAAGAATAAGAAAGTAGGAAAGAATATCCCCTTTGGAGCCCTCAAATATTTTTATTATTTTTCTAGGAAAGAAAATTAAATATTTTTAACACAATTTTAAGTTGACAGTAAATCAAAAGAGGTCACAGAGGTGTCCCATGTACCCTCTACTCCATAGGCACAATCTCCCCCATAATCAACACCCTCACCCACCAGAGTACTGCATTTGTCACAACTGATGTATATTTGGGGACTTACTATTTCTATTTCTCATTTACATTGAGGGTTAGCAAGTTCAGTTAACAGTTTAGCAAGTTTAAATAGCTTGGAATCAGGATGTCAAAATTGGATTACAGGAAGTCTGAATCTTGGGGGCTGGGAGTACATCAGGAACATTTTACAGATTATTCTAAATTTCATCATATGACTTACAACTGAAGAAAATACAGCTCAACAAAAATACACACTTCCAATATTCTCAGAGGTGGAAGCAGCAATGGACACTGCTCCCTGGGGCTCAGGGGACTTCACTGTCCCTTGCCTTTGCCTCAGCTGCTTTCCTTTGGGATGTTAGTGACCAGGTCATAAATCATGCCAACTACACCTTTCCATCCATCCCCTGGAACCATTATAGATTTAAATGACTGCAAGACAAGAAAGACTGTTCAATTAGAAGGAGTGGAAAGTAAGATTTGGAATAAATATTTGCTTAAAATTTTGTCTAAACCACTTATTAGCTCTGTGAACTTGAGCAAGTTACTTACATCCTCTGGGTGTCTGCTTGTTCCACTCATCCATCTAACCATATTCAGCTAGTGGCACTTCTGCACCAGCCTGCTAGACCTCAGGGAGCTGGCAGGAAAGAAAACAAGCCCCTGCCCTCAGGGAACAGATAGTCTTTGGGGTCTATGAAAAATAAAATAAGAAATATTTGAAGTGTACACACAAATATAAAAACAAAGCAGGCCAGGGAATGAGTGAAGGAATGCAACTTAAATACAACATGGCCACAAAGCCAAGTAATCTAAATACAATTATTTTATTGTGTGTTGATATCTAAAGTTGATAAGCTGTGGATTGCACATTTTCCTTTGTTCCTGTACTTGGTACTTCTCCTCTAGGTTGGTCATTTAAGGTTTTTTTTTTCCTTCATTTTTTGTTTTTTAAAGATGACAATTAACTTAAGATAGACTAGAAATCAAGTGATAATATTGGGACGTGTATGGATTCAGCTTTCAATGATTGAAGACATCGACAGTCATCACCACCATGATTGTCCTTGAATAAACCTGGTTGGTTTTTCCTGCTTGGTTTCCCAGAAAACTATAAATAAACAAAGCCACTAGAGGGTTTGTGGAGCTTCAGAGCTGACCCTGACTCCAGGGACACACCTGACTCTAGGATATTAGTTTAAGGTAAATCAGGTACTTTCTGGCTAGGATGAACTACTGACCTGTATGTATACCCCTCTTCCTGACCCACATTGTATAAATGATGAATCTGTCCTAAGTTCCCAATAAACTGCCCTCTACAATACTAAATGTGTCTGCCTAGCACCCCAGGGCTGTCCCTCATACACTAGGACTGGGCTGTTCTGGAACATGAGGGAAGAGAGAGAGCAGACCAGACCTAAGGAACAGTAAAGACATAGACACTAGAGGTTTTTCAAAAAGACACATGAGGTCCCATCTCTACATAGTGGAGGAGTAGGGAGGGTGGTGAGAGGAGTGGAAGGTTATATCCAGCCGATGTTCACACCCAGTTGGCCTTAGTCTGTATTTTGGATTTTAATCTAAGCATGATAGAACGTCATCAAAAGATTTTGGAGCAGGGGAGTGACACAATGTTATTTATTTTCTTAAATGTGACCTTTCTCATGGATATAATTCTTACCTAATTTCTGGGACACACAAAATTGCCAATCTAATGGTCAAGTTGAGACGCACACAGTATAAAAACAGTTTGTTCAGGATAAAATGAGAAAGGCTACCAGGAACCATGAATTCTAGTTTCTCAGAATATGGGCACTGAGGGGTCTGTTGTTTTTGTTTGTTTGTTAAAGTTAAAAAAAAAAAAAGAACACAAGGCTGGTTACAGCAAAGCAGTTGTTCCAATTGCATTGGTTGACAGGAATAGCATAGGTCATTGACTGATCAGTGGTGATGTATCTCATCCGTTCCAGGTAGGTATTACAATAAGCAAAAACGAGAATTTCTCTAAGTTAATTATTTTTATAGTGACATCAGTACATATGCACAAAAATAAGTTGAAGTGCTTAAAGGTCAGGTCAACCAGATCATGAGATATTGGAATCCAGGAGGGCATGTTTGCCATTCCTCAATCTCTGCCTCCCAGGCCAGATCAGAATTTGCAAACTCACTTTCTTTAATTTATGTCTTCACAGCCATTATTTGAAATCAACTATGAAAAAGGATACACAGGGCACCATCCTGGAACAAAGTAGATTTCTACAAATATTAGCTCTTTCCTGGCTCCTTCCCACCGTGAATGCAGAGGCTTAGATTCTTTGGACAGAGGCAACGTTCTTAGAAAGGGGATGCTCAGTGGTCCTGCTTCCTTGGAAAGCAGTTCTCTTGTCTTTGTTCTTTGGCTGCCAAATGGTTCTGGGCCTGAAAGAGTGGTCTTTATGCACAGGCTCTTGCAAAGTCCCAAGAGAAGCCAACCATCACAGGGCCAGGATAAGAACTGAAGTTGAAGGGGGATTTGATCTAAGTAGGAGGCAGATAATGAGCAGATTAACTTAAGTCAAGGGAAGAAAAAAGAGAAAAAAATAGATGAAGTGGATGCATATTGGAATGCCAAGTAGCTGAATGTGACCTTTCCTGCTGCAGGGGGAACAGCTGATAATGGAGCACTTTGCAGCAGGTGAGAGATCTTCCTGAAACGGCAAATACCACAGGAGGGAGGCAAGGGGCCTTCCAATGCTGAGCACAGAGAGGTCTGCTCGGTCCTCCTGCAAAAATCTGATGAGAGAAAAAAAACTTGCTTTCAGAGCAGATAAAAGCACCCTCGAGAGAGCTGGTAGCTTATAGAATTGCTTCCAAAGGCAACTCTTTCATTCAGATGATTGCAAACTGCATCGAACTGAACTCCACAAGCGTACGGCATTTAAATAATTGTGCTCAGGTAAGAACATTGCTTAGATCAGGGTTGGCAAATTCATTAATATGTCCATTTATTCTTAAGAACCTTCTATGTGCCAAGGAATCCTTTTGGAACTGAGGATTGAATATTGATTAACATCTCTATTATAGAATTATAGAATAGAATGTATACACTTTTGGAGGTAAAGGAGCTAACAATAAACAAAAATAGTACCCTTGATATGAAGTATGTCAGATGGCAATAAATGTTGGGAAAGCTATTGGGGCATTAGCGAGTGCTCAGGAGGGAAGTGGGGGAGTGACTTGATGTCTGTGGTATCAAGTAGGGGGGATATGTAAAGAGCTGTCTGAAGTGCTGGCAACTGGTCAGGACAGAAAGGGCTTAGCTGTGTCCTCTGGGGGTGGGCTGGCACAGGGAAGATCAGGAGAGCCAGTACAGTCAAAATGAGTTGAGTAAAGGAGAGGAGGTAGGTGAGGTCAGCAGGGGAGAACTGCAGGTCACAGGTGGAGAGTGGCTCTCATACAAATGTGAGACGTGAGGGTTCTTATTTGCCCAGATCTAAATCTATTGTACAGGACTTTTCTATCTGAGCGTAGACTGCATTGTCTTAAGGGCTTCTAGAAGCAGGGAGACCAGTTACAGACAGTTTAACTACAGATGATAACATCTTCGGCCCAGAGATTGTTCTTTAGGCAGTAAGAAAGGGGTGAATTCTGGATCTGTTTTAAATTTACAGACAATTGGCAGGTTCACCAATTAGATTTCACATGTAAGCAAATGTAGAAGTTATTGGCAGAGATCAGAAAGACTTTGAATGACAGGTTCTAGAATTGAGGGGAGATCAGAAGATCAATTTGGGGTGTAAAGAGTGTGAGACATCTCTTAGGTAGGAGAGCAGTGTTCTCAAGGCAGAGTGACATTTAGGGCAGTTTTCTTTGACTGATCAGAGTGCTGTGTGGCCTGGGATTCTGTGGTCCCACCTTGGCTGAGGGGAGAGTCTTAACTGAAGAGCACGCTACTGTGGCTGGAAGAGGACAGAGTCTGTGAGAACACCATCCCTGTTTTAAATAAGATCATTGATTGTCATGGTTTGCACATGACTTCTTCAAAATTTATCCTGTACCTTAATCCACAATGCAACAGTCTGCAGAGGTGCAGCCTTTCAGAGGTTATGGAAATTCAAGCACTTGGCCCTCATGAATGGTTATGCTTTTATGGAAAGGCTCCAGGTCGAAGGGAGAGCTCTCTTGATCATCAGTCCCCTTTAGAGAATGCAGCAACAAGCTGCCATCTTGGAAGTAGAGAGCAGCCCTCACAAAATTCCCATCCTGCTGGTGCCTTGATCTAGAACTTCACGGCCTCCAGATCAGAAAGAAATAATTTCCACGGTTTATAAATCACCTTGTCAGTGGTATTTTGTAACTGTAATAAAAAAGGATAAAATGATAGCTATTTTTTACATCTTTTTTGAAGATTAGAAGCCTTATATAGAGGAGATTTTGTAAGTTTAATTTGGAGCTTGACATAATCACAGTCAATTTAAACATATAACTGGCTTCAGTATCTCCCAGGGGTGACTTTGAAGGAAATCCAGAGACCTCATTCTGATGCTCAGATGGAATGGTGTTCTTCTCTGGAAGTATCAAGAGTGAGCCCTGTCCCTAACAACACTGGGGATACCCTACTGGGGCACCTAAGAGACCTCGCCCAGGCAGAAATACCAAGAACTAACGGTCCATTTTCTCTTTAGAGGGACTTAGACTGACCCCTTCAATCTGAATCTTGCTTGACCTCCTGGTCAAATTATACCCCTCTTTGCTCTCCCTCTTTGCCCTGGATCTTTGTTCAGCTCCAGGAGACCCAGCTTCCCCTAAGTCTTTTACTGCCACAGTCATTCTTTCAAGGTGACCTCTGAGAATCATTGTCTCTCACTGGAAAACCCAGAAGACAGCTGTATTGTATGTGCTCATATTTCCAACCCATCTGCAGTTGCATCCTTTACACCTCCTTTTCCACTTCAAAGCCCTGGCTGTCCTACTCTATGGAAGGCCCAATTTTTGACTCATTCGTTGGATCCCAAGACCTCTTGCTTACTCATGTTCTTCACTTCTGTGGTGATGCTCTTTCCACACACAGCATCTGGTTTTCTTTGCTGAAACCTCTCTAATATTCCTCTTTGAGTATCACAGAATTCTCTGTAATACTTCCCTTAACTCCAAACTGGCAGTTCTCCCAGAGAGAGCTGAAAGAGAAGTGGGCCCCGCTCAGTGCCCCCTACCCTTGCCTACCATTCTTTCTTGAACCTGTTCCTGTCCAATCCACTCTCCATTGCACCACTGAAACAGCTTTGGTGAAGGGCACTAATGACTTGCAGGGGGTTAACCTGATGGCCAGTCTCGGTTCTCTTTTGATTGAACTCTTCTGCAGTGTTGAGCCAGATGGAAACCTCCCTTCTCTTTAAATATTTTGACCATTTAAATTTCTTATCATTTTGTCAGAATTTGCCAGTGGAACTTCCTCAGTTTTCTCGGACTTTGTAAATATTAAATGGTACGATTGTTCTGAACTATCAAGTGAGTATCTGTCACTCTTTGTTGTTCTCTTCTCCATTTCTTCTTCATGCTTTTGACTGTGTGTGTGTTGGTTTTTGACTTTCACTGTGAGTTGGCTTTTTAAACATCCTCCAGTGAGCACTTTTGCAGTAGCCTGGAGCTCACGTTCAAAGACAGTTTTTCCTCTCCTGCCATTCATTGATTTCTAAAATAACTACACGTTTAACACTTACAGATTAAGTCTCAACCCACCCTCTTTTTACCTGAGCCCAAGACTTAATCTATCACTCGTATGTCCTATAATTTTTCACAACTAATATATTAAAAAGAGAATTTTCAATGGAAACACTCCCACAACACCTTTTTCTTACCTCTAAGTGCTATCAGCATTTATTCTGTTTTAGAGACCAAATGTCTACTGGTCATTTGCAAATTCCTTATTCCCTTCAAAGTCTTCATCCAATATATCACATGCTCTATTACGTATACCTTGAGCTTATTTTATTCAACCACTATTTACTGTCTCCAGTGTTGCCATCATTACTTCACACTGGCTGTCCTGGGGTTCTCCCAAATGACTCCCCTCTCCACTTTCACTCTTGCCTTCCTGAGAGTTTATAATTATTTTGTTTCTTGTTTTCTATTTTTTTATTTGAATGAATGCAAGATTCTTTGATGAAAAGGACTTTTCTACTTTATTTACCAGCATATGCTTTGGCCCTGGACTCTAAACTATGTTAGTCAGTTTTTCATCATTATGACAAAAATGCCCAACAAAAATAACTAAGAGGAGAAAAAGTTGATTTTGATTTAAGGTTTCAGAATTTCAGTCTGTGGTGGACTGATTCTATTCCTCTGAGCCTAAGGTAAAAGAGCATCATGGTGGAAAGGTGTGGTGGAGAGGCACTGTCCTGTTCTTAGCCACCAGAAAACAGAAAGAAAGGAAGGGGATATAGGGAGATGAACCCTTTCAGGGAATGCCCCCAGTGACCCACCTCCTCCAGCCACACCCCATCTGCCTACACTTACTACCCCACTAGTCCAATCAAACCAGGATGGACCAGCTAAATTACATGTCTCATAATTTAACTATTTCACCTCCTGCATTGGCACAGGAGCTCATGGGGAACACACTATATTTAAATCATAGCCACCTAACACAGTGTAGTTTGTGTTATATATGAGTGTTAAATGCATGCATAGTGAAAGAACTAATGCATATGGTTTGAAAATGTATCTTAAAAACATTTGTGGAATAAAAGCATACAACAGTATGAAAATAGTGTTCCTTTCATAAGATTCTTTGATTAATTCGACTCAAGAGAGTTGTGGATATAGTAAGCACAGAACCACCTGGCTGAATATATTCTGGAGAGTATTTTCTTGGTTGTGATATAGGATTGGTATTTGTTGTTGTTGTTGTTGTTGTTTTTAAGACTTTTTTTTAAATGTAGATGGGCACAACCCCTTTATTTTATCTATTTATTTGGTGCTGAGGATTGAACCCAGTGTCCCATGCATGCGAGGTAAGTGCTCTACCACTGAGCCCAACGCCAGCCCAGTCTAGCTTTTTGATAATAGGCAAGGGTCTTAATTTATCTGATACTCAATATGCTATTATCTACAATGGTTAGATTTGACCGCTATGTTTTCATGCAGAATTGATATCCTGATTTCATATCTAATTTAAAGCCCCAAAGGATTGAGTATTAACATCTCATATGTTTACAATTGGTCTTCTGTACCCAATCAAATAAATCAAACCAGCTTCCATTAATGCCTGGAAAAATCCTCATTACCTGCCTTTCTATAAAGAGTCACAACTGACTTTAAGAAGAATCTCTGCTGTGTGAGACCTTTTGTTTAATAAATTATGAATATCTGTGTTTGGAAAATATCTTTCAAACACTCCAGTGCTGTATTGCAATCTGCTAGACCTGGATTGTGAGAGTTGGTTGTTGACTATTCAGAAATTTTGAAAACCTCTTGTTAAATATTGGTAGCTTGAAATTGTCCATAGAAGCAGCCATAGAAGTCAACAAATGCCACAAATCTGGAATTTCTCCTTGTTTTGATTTGTTCTGTTTTCCTTTTCCCCCTGAAGGGCTGGCTTACTAGCATAACACTGCCTGTGACATTTTTATGTCACTAGAACAATTAAGGAAATCTATCATGTTCTTCTTCAGGGCAAGAAACAAAAACAATAGAAGGATACTAGTAGCTCACTGCTTACCTCAGTTCCCTCATCAATGCCCCCCTTGCCTGATTTTCATAATAGGACTGTACACTTCATGATGCTGTCTCCACCACCTACATTTTGAACCTGGAGACAGGAGACCTGCTTCATTCCCTCCAAATAGTTTTTCTCTTTCTTATCATACTTCTGCTTTCTTTCTTTTGTTCTTTCTTTCTCTCCTTCTCCATGTCTCACTCCCTCCTTCTTTTATTCTTTCTTTTTCTTCTCCTTTCCATTCCTCATTTTTTCCTTTTACTACATTATTCAGAACCGAAAGCTTGGAGTTCAGATGTGCTGCATTGTTTGGAGCAGGACTTTATACTCACCTGTGATAT
Organism: Ictidomys tridecemlineatus; assembly: GCF_052094955.1. Classification (NCBI taxonomy): domain Eukaryota; kingdom Metazoa; phylum Chordata; class Mammalia; order Rodentia; family Sciuridae; genus Ictidomys; species Ictidomys tridecemlineatus. The sequence goes on from NC_135485.1 coordinate 7,398,351, forward strand.
TTTAAGTATGCAACTTAAAAATATCAAAACTACAACTAGAAATGGTAACGGAGCCAGAGAAGACATGCTATTGGAAGAGGAGCATTGGAAATAAACCACCAATTATCCCACACAGGAGTGTGTAAGTGGAGAGGAATGACATGACCAAAGTATGAAGTAGGACAAGGAGGGATGGAATAAAAAGGATGAACCTGCTTCACTGTTCTGTCCCTCTTTTAATGGGACATATCTGCATATATGTTGCTGTATGTGCCTTCTGAAGATCTTGTGAGACATTTTGAGGGGAGTCAAACTTGGATTTTTTTTCCTTTGTCCTTTTTTGGGGGTGAGTTTGGGGAAGCCATGTGACGTGTTGGCTTGCCTTTAACTAGAGGAGACAAAGTGAAAACACTTGTGTTTTCAGAGACAAAGGGAAGTGCATTGTCCAGGGCTCAGGAACAGTGAATAGAGCCAAGGTGCTAGAGGTGTGCTGAAAACCACCATGAGCCAGGAAAACAGGCAGCCAAGGGCCGCTAGGAGGAAGGACTGCTTCTGTGTCTTTCCACTGGTCCCCAAGGTGTGTACAGTGAATTGACAGTTGAGCTAAAGATACCAGAGATCATCACTAAAGAGGTCACACACGTCCTGTGAGTGGACATATAAAGGGCGTCTTTCTCTCTTTCCTTCTCTGACCAAGCATAGGGCAAGGAGAGCTGGAGAGTGGGCCATGTCCTGACCCGCATCCCAGGCTTTAGGAACTCTGAGTCGGCTCTGGAAAGATGAGAGGGAACTTAGAATCACCTGCTATTCCTAAGATCATAAAACTTCCTATATGTTTTATCACAGAGTTTGGTCTCCTGGAGCTAATTAAAGTAAAAAGGAAGTGAGGGAAGCAGTCAGTGGAAAACGTGCAGGAATCAGAGTAGCTTAATAGGATGTCAGAACATCAGGATGCAGGGGGTTCAAGCGGACCCCACCTCCCTCTGTGAAGGAATACAGAACCCCAGCCTGTCAGTGGGGAGCCCCAGGTTGAAATATTGGAGGAATGACTTCATCAATAAGCAACTTCCAAGGACCTGTGCTTTTGTTCTGAGTTCTACCATTACTCAAATGAGAAATGGGGTAGCAAATGATTTTTTTTTTTGATGCTTAAATAGTCTCAGTTGTGAAATAAAAGGTATTCCCCTGTGATCAAAGGTATGGAGACATTCTCTATGGAAGCTGATGGATGGATGAATGAACAAGGAAATCATGAATGAGAAAGAGCACAAGAGCACGGGGCATTGATCAAAGAGGCAGGTGACAGAGGTCAGAGGCAAGCGAGGGTTCCATTAGCTCTGACACTAGCTGTTGTGATAGGAAGGACAGAGGGGTACCAGTGCCATGACTGATAACAGTAGCTGGGGACGAATGCCACGAAGTTCAGGTTTAAGTTTTGGGAGCTTTTGCATGACAAAAAAAAAAAATTCACTACATTTTCCCATTGAAAGCGTCTTACTCTCTGGCTCTGGCAGCTCATGTGCTGTCAGACCACTGAATTATATCAGGAAGGAACTTTGCACATTTTCAAACAACCTATTTTTAGGATTGTGAATAATTACACCAGATGGCTGTTTAAATCTGTTGGCATTGTTTCTACTGTACATTCATTGTTTAGAAACCCATTTTGTTACATTTCAAAGTGAAATACAAAGTTGCAATAGTCTACAGATCTAGTGTTGATCTCCTTTGTAAGTCTTAACAAGCTTCCACTGAGAGGTTAACAGAGATGCTGCTATGAGAATTTCAATAAATTATGTTGGCAATGAAATCGGAGAGCTTCCTCCAGAACAGAATTTCTATCCTCCAATGCTTGCTAGGCATGTGCATGGGGAGTGTATTGCACCTGTAACCCCTGTTTCTGTGGTTGTCTTCATTTATTTTATTGTGATTTCCCAAAATTACCCATGGTAATTTTATCAGGGTGATCTCAGTCACTGGCCTTTTAATTTTCTGCAGCAAATGAAAATATATACATTTTCCCCCTTTTTTCTTCCTTTCCTCTTCCCTTCCTTCTCTTCCTTTTTCTCCTCTTCCTCTTCCTTTCTCTTCCTCCTTCTCCTCCTTCTCCTTGTTTTCTCTCTTTTTTTCCTTTTATTAATTTATCTTTTAAGTTTCTTCTTTTATATATCCTGATTGGTAATGTACAATGAAAATTTTGTCTCTGGTAAACTAGCAAATATGTCATAAAAACAGAGAAAGCAGAATGGAGTTATTTACTTTTAAATTACTAAATGTATCTATGGTTTAAAAGAGTGAATTCTTATACTCCGTCAATCTAGATGCTGGAAGACACATGGAATTTGATGCAGATGAAGGGGACAAGTTTTTAGATCCATGTGTCACTTAATGGCGTTTCAGTCAATAGCAGATTGCACATGAGATGATAAATAACACTTGCCTCAGTATGTATTAGCGGTACCATCCAAGTTTATGCAAAAATTGGCTAACGACTCATTTCTTAAAAAGTATCCCTGTCACTAAGCTATGCATGACTGTATAATAGAGAATAAACCCTCAGACCTACCTTCAAATAGTGTCTCTCAGATATGATCTGCATGATGGTCTTCACTGATTGAATGAGTTGTCCATTTGCCTTATGGCTACACAACTGAGAAATTTGTCAACCAAAAACTTAGCAACATATTTAAAGCCAAGCACTACCTGATCACATGCAAATGGAGTTTGAAGAAACTGATTTTGTAGAAGTTAACAGCAGAGTGGCAGTTACTAAGAAGCTAGAAAGAGTTGGAGAAGGCAGATCAGTGGGTACTCAGGTAGGAGTAGTAAGTTCTGGTTTGCAGTTGTGTGGTGCATGACAATAGACAGCAATCATTCACTCTGTTTTTGAAAGCTAGAAGAAAGTATGTTGAATGATTTCACCATGAAGGAATGATAAATATTTGAGAAGACAAATATGTTTAACCTGATTTAAACATTACACAATTAATGCAAATATCAAAACATCACACAGTACCTCATTAATGTTTGTAATTTTTAGGATTTTATGTATCAGTTAAAAATTTATACATTTATTAATAGCTTTTCAAATATTTATGCACTTTATTTTTCTTTAAGGGAGAGCCACCTTGACTTAGAGAATTATTTTAAAATGTTGAGAAGCAGTATACAGAAATCACAACAGGAAATTACAAGCAGAGGAGAAACTTACAGACTTGGCAGCTTAAAGAGCAAAGAATTGTATAGCTCCCCCCCCAAGTAAAGATTTTGACAAATTGTATGTCTAATCTGGAATATGAATCCATAATGAAGTGTTTTGCATAATTCTGATCAATAATTCATTTTTAAATTGAAACAAAGTAAGATTAAAATAATAATTACAATGAATCCAACAATTACCTCTGATTTAAGTAGGTTTTCCTCAAAGTTTAGAAAAATTATAAAGAAAAATTCATTTACCATTATCAGTATAAGTTAAAAGAATGTTGTCTTTGTCATTTTCAAATAACATTAATGCTTACCAAAAAAAAATCAATAAATCCTGCTTAAAAAGCATTTTTACTAAAAAGTGATAACAAAATGACTAATACTTGAGGCAGAAAGTAATATTTCCTTTATCACATTATAAAAATTTCAAAAATATAAAATTTTATGCTGAGTAGAAATGAAATTTAAATAACTGAGAATAAAATGATCAAACAATTTTCTAGAACTCTATAACTATCATTTAAAAAATATTAAGAAGCATTAAATGGAAATATTTGAGTTACACTAAAGAATGTAAACAGATATTTAGACTATACATTTTCATCAGAAGAATTAATTTACAAAGTTTTCAACTCTATCCAAATTAATGATACTTATGAAAATCAAATCTTAATTTAAAAGTCAATAAAATTTAGGAAATTTAAGAAAACTTGTCTGGAACAGTCAACATGGCAAAAATGCAAAGAAACAGTGTATAAAGCCTTGTCTTGATTAAAGTTGAAAAGTTAACATAACTAAAATTCAAAGACAACAATATGGAAATGATGAAGCAAAAGCAAGTTTTCTATTTGATAGAAAAGTCAGAGATTGGAATTTGTTTTGAATTTAGAATGTGATAAAGGCAACAATTCAAATAACTGTGGTAAAGAATTGTTAAAAAATGGAACAAAAATGTTGTTTTTGAGAAAATAAGATTTGACAGTATCTTTGTATTTATATCAAAATGACTTACCCATTCGTTTATATGCCAATGAAAAATTTAACCATCTAGGAGACCTATACAGACATTAATTTATAGGGAAGGACTTCACAAGTCAGGCTCTATAATCAGAAAACAAAAAATGAAAATACTAATAAATTAGGCAAATAAAGAGAAATATAGCATCATAGAAATAATTATTGAATACTTATAAAGCAAATGGCTATTTAAGAAATTTTTAAAAGATATATCATGAAAAGTATTAGTATTGTCCACATGCCAGAGAATTCTCATAAATTAAGGGAGGAGAAGACCAATATTTGATATTATGGGCTCAAGTTCAATAGGCAATTAAATACAGAAGGGACAAAATGAGTTTTATAGAAAGAACCCATGTGCTAAAAATAAGATGGCTCTGAGAGGTAATAAAAGGATCCTATTCAGTTGTTCTTCAAGTATTATCAGTTGTCTCTATGGGTCAGGAACAAGGCACCAGGGATAAGGCAGAACAGAGAACATGGGCATGGCCCACAGATCTGTTTGTAAAAGGGGAATCAATAAAAATACAAGATGATTTCAGGTAACAGTAGGCGCTACTAATGCAACAAAACAAGGTCCTCTGACAGTTGTTGGGACTGGAGCAGAGACTTCCTTGGCCAGGGTCCTCAGGGAAGCCCTTGCTGTGGTGGTGATATGTAAACTCCTCCAAAACAGGATGATCATCAGGGGCATCCTGATGATCTGAAGAACGGTGTTCCAGGCAGAAGGTGGCAGCTGCAAAAACCCAAGAAACAAAAGAACAGGGCAAATACCTTTAGGAATGTGAGATTCTCTAATCCCTGTGGGAGCTTTGATTGGCAGAGTATGAAATTGGATCAGGCAGGTAGAAAGGGACCCTAACTAATAGGACCAATTAGATTTTATTCCAATAGCAACAAGCCCTTATTGAAGGATTTTAGTGTGGGCAATGATAAGATGAATTCATTCCCTTAAAGGGATCTCTTGACAGCTCTGTGGAGAACGAATGGGCAGTGGCAAGAACATAAGCAAGAGATGGGAGGTACAACTCCACACCAAGCAAGATAGAACTGTAACAAAATAAATGATCACTGACATTTTTCATTTATGATATGGACAAAAATTGAAATACATAGTATAGGGAATGTAAAAATGAACATTCATATGTATGTATGCATGTATATCATGTTGTATATGTACACAAATGTATACACACATTGTCTTATTTTATAGAACTATTTAATTAGTTCAGCCACATTTATTAAAGTTCTCCAAAAACAGCTGCTTATACTCTGACCTAGCAATTTAACCTCAAAAAGAATCATCCTAGGAAAATAACTGAATTGGTTCCCAAAGATTTTGTACTATAATTTCATCCAGAATTATTTAAAATTATGGCAAAGCAGAAGTGCCTGAACTAACCTTCAAGGGATAATTGGTAAGTAAATCATGCTTTGTTACTTTCAAAGATTGATTATTCTGAAGTCATTAAAAATGATGTTGCAAACCTTCACTTAATGAAATGAACGAGCTTTGAGTGATCAATTTCATTAATACAAGCCTCTACACATACATGCAAAAAGCATAAACCATTATAAGCCAGAACATTAATAATTATAATTTATGAGTATAAAATCATTACCTAATTTTTGAAGCATTTGTATGTCATGTTATCATCATGTAATAAAATGATAATTGTAAAAATTTAAAGTGAATGAGTAGAGAAACAGCTGTGTTTAATAATATGTTACTAAAATCATATGACATTGCCACTGAAACTACTTGTGTTTAATATGTATTATAAATGTTTCTAATGACCAGGCTTAAGCAAACAAGCTTACATTATTAAGAAACTGACTTGTATAGGGCAGCGCCTTTGTGACTAAACAGCCATAAATGCCTTTGTGTACCACCTGCACCTTGATAGTGGTCTGGTAGACGCATCCATCAACTTCTCTGAAAGCATAATTGTCATAGTGCCACCACTGAGCCACAGACTAGGTTCCCTTGAGACCTGGATGACCTGCAGCTCCATTCCACCTCTGCGGGTTGGTAAACTCTTCTCCTTTATTTTAAACCAGGTCTAGAATCCTTTTCTTTAGAAACCATCAAGGCAGAGTTGAATGTCGCTCCCAGGAATGCTCCTATTCAGTCTTCCTTTTCCCACATCTCTGGAGGTGTACCTGTCCTCCCTGTTAGACCATGAACTCCCAGAAGGGGAGGAGGTGCCAAGTCACCTCTGTTTTTCTTAGGATCTGGCCCAGTCACTAAAACACAGTAGTTGCCAATTATATGCTGGGTGAACTAAAAGAATGAAACATTGCCATATTTGTATTCATTACATGGTTGCATATAACACATTATTTTTGGAGTAAAAAATTTATATATTAGTTTTTAAAAATCAATGAGTGGGCCAGACGCAGTGGAGCATGCCTGTAATCCCATTGGCTCCAGAGGTGAGACAGGAGGATCACAAATTCAAAGCCAGCTTCAGCAACTTAGGTGCTAAGCAATTCAGTGAGACACTATCTCTAAGTAAAAAAATAAGAAATAAAAAATAATCAAATACAGCAGGGAATGTGGCTCAGTGGTCAAGTGCCCCTGAGTTCAGTCCCTGGTACCAAAAACACACACACAAAAAAAAACAATGGGTGGAAAAATATTCAACTTTATTTTTACAACCCTGAGATACTACTGTACTCATACTAGAAGAACTAAAATCTCAAATACAAAAATTGGTGAGGATGTGAAGAAACAGTAACTTTCATTTCATGCTGGTAGGAATGCAAATGGCTGTACATATTTGTACCATATAACCCAGGAATTGTGCTTCTAGGTATTTTATCCACATGCATTGAAAACTTAAAGTCTTCAAAAGCATTACACATGCATGTTTATAGCATCTTTATTCATATCTGAGGTACATCTATTCAATGAAATCATGTTTCATCAGTTTAAAAAAATACACTCTCACGGTACAAAAGGATTTACAAGAAGCTTCCATGTGTACTATAGCGAGGAGCGAAATGGGAAAGTATGATTCCACTTGACTGTGCATTCCTCTGAAGAAGGAAAACAACATACACAGGAGCAAGATCCATGGTTACCAGAGTGTGAGTGGAAGAAGGGGTGGATGGATAGGCAGAGAACAGGGGGATTTTAAGGAAATGATCTATTTTTATAATACTATTATGTATATAAGATGTTGTGCATTTGTTAAAACCCGTAGACCTGTACAACACAAACTGTGAAGTCTAATGACAATCACACAACAGTGTCTCTTCCTCAAACACATGTGCTGATGCTAATATGAAAATAAGCTGCTGAAGGAGGAGGGGTGCCTGAGAGCTCTTTGTCCTGCTTGTTCAATTCTGTGAACCCGAAACTGTTTGAAACAATAAAGTCCATTAGGTCAAAGACAAAAATGTCAAGAACAACTTGGTTGGTTGTTTAACTGAGGCTTATTCTAGAAGGTTTTTTTTTATCATTAATTTAATTTTCTCCTCAAGCTCATGTGCTTCATGCTTGTTCTTTCTACTGCTTGGAAATTCCCTTCATCGTGTTGCTGGCTTGTTTTTATAGCTCTTACGAGCATGAACTGAAATATACATCCTTTCCTTTTCACCTTATCAAAGGGGAAGGGAGGAGGGATGGGATGGGGAGAGACAGTGGAATGCCTCAGACCTAACTCTCCTGTGTACATATGAGAATGCACAACAGTGGATCTCACCATCATGAACATCCACAAGACACTAATTTAAAATAAATAAATATATTAGCAGAAATATTAGTAGAGGAAAGGGAACAGGGGAGGGAGGAGGGGAAGGTAAAATCCTGAGTACTAAATTAAAACAAATTGTATTCCATACATTTATAATTATGTGAAATGAATTCTACATCTTACATAATTAAAAAGAACAAATAATAAAAAATGCAGTGTTCATGCTTGCCTTTTTGCCTCTATCTACCCAGTGTCTAGTCCAATGCGTGTCAGTGTCAGTGAGTGTTCACTACATATGTATCCCTTGAAATAGAGGCAAGCATGCAAGTTCCATATGGAACCCTGTTTAGGTGGTTCTGCGGCTCAGAGTTAATCCTCACTTTTTCTGTACATGAGTTCAGAAGCTCCCGTGAAATTCTTTTCTTCTTCCAATCTCAGCTTGCTTTTGTACAAAATGAGGGTTTTAGAGTGCATCGGGTCTGAAGTTCCCGCTAGCTCCAAAATTCCACATTCTTTTTGCTTCAAAAGGATTGAGTTCCCACTGGAGAGCCCCTAATTCAGATATATTCTATTAGCTGCACAGTTTCCATGATGATAAATATCAGTTCAGCATACTGGAACCACCTTTCTCAGAGTGACATTGTCACACATCTGGTCAAATAAATTAATATTCCCATCTGGATCGATGCTTCTGGCAAGAACAGCTAGTAGTAATGCCGCATGACCCATGCATTATAAAACAGGAATGTGTCATCATTTTGAGCCATCCGGCAATGCAACTGTGAGTGTTCCATTTCCTGTTATTTCATGGAGCCCTGCATTAACCTCCACCTGTTGTCCCACGTCATAAAGGGAGGCAGAATCGCTCTCATCTTCGTGAGACTGTGTGTCTCGTTTATTCTATCTTGTTTCTGTGGAAAACGTCAGCATAGACGGGATTGGTCATTATTTTTGGTAAACTATGTTTCAATATTACAAGAAATGACTTCTGTGATTTGAAAACTTTGTGGATGTGAATACTGAGAGGAGTCTGGATCCTGAAAGGATGGCGACGTCACTCCAAATTGCTGCTCCCTCTGGAAATTGACAACCTTCCTCAAGTCCTGTGATCTGGGTATGTGCGGGCTTTCTCCTCTGAAGGTTATTGACTCATTTGTTTCCTCTGAAAAAGCAATCTCTGCTAATAGCGAGAAGATGACTGGGTGGAGGTAGTAATCCCCTGTTTGTGTGTATCTGCTGTTGCTTTGAAATTCAGCCTGGTTGATCATGATGGATCATGATATTTTGAGCTGGCAATTAAAACTGTCACATCTCAAGGACTTTACCCTTCACTTCTCTCTCTTGCTGGAGGTAAAATGGTTTGTGGGAGGTGCGTCCCTGGTAACAAAGCAATGGATGCTTCATAAAAGACAGTCTTGTGTGCTGAGAAGCCCTAGAGAGCCCACATGCCAGAGTGGTAACTGACATTTAGGGACCTCTCCAACAACAATGCCGTGCACTCCTGCGGTTCTCTCTCTACGGGAGCCTAGCAGGGGAAAAACGTTAATGGTGAAAAGTGAGAGGGTGGAATTGAAGAGAAGGGATTAACTACTAACCCAGGTCCATGTAAATGCCAGAAGACTCGTTTATGTTTCCAAATATAAACGAGGAATAAAATTTCCTGCTGCGGTAGAAATCATGCGTTTTGAAATGCCTGACACAGAGTATTTGCTCGGTAAACATTAGTTTTCTTCTTTATGAAAAAAAAATCAACTTCATACTCTATTTGCTTGATTCCAAGACCAGCAGTATTTTGGAGAGTTCTCAATGTGCATAAAACCTAGGAGAATCTGGCCAGAATGAGGCATTGTCTCTAATCTCCTAGAATCTTCAGTCTCCCGAGGGAGGCAAGAGTGCACACACACACGCTCTAAGATTAAGTGAAATCAGTGCTAAGGAGAGCTTTGGCAGGGCAGTGTTAAAAGCCCACGTGTGATTAATTGGAGGCAGAAAATTGTAGAGGCATCTTTGAGAGGTGCTATTTGAGCCAAGCTTTGCAGAATGCTAGGAACACACGAGGAGCAGACAGGCTGAGAGGATAATAGGAGTCTAGTCTTAATGGCAGAAAAATTCAGGCTACTCATTTAGAGGTATTTGCCATATAGAAGGGGGTTGGAATACCAGATCTAAAAGGAAAGAAAGAAAAGGGAAAAAAAAAGTGAGCCAACAAGAAAAAAAAAAAAGCCAAAAGAAGTTGGAAGGGAAGGATGATTTCTATATTGTTCATAGTATTAGCTAAAGCTGGAAGGGTAGACCAAGATGAAATCATGAATGTAATTATTGCTGTTCCCTTTAGTTCCAGTTTTGTTCTGGAAGTAAAGACGCACAAAATGTAAGAGATCATTGTGTCTGTTGAGTTTTGTTTACTTGCCTAATGAGGAAAATGACTTCCATTTGGAAGAGGAAAGTTTACATTCTAAAATTGGCCACAAAAAAATGTGTGCATGCTCCCCCCCACACACACCACACACACACACAACACAGGTACACAAGCAAGAGGCTAGATGTGATTACTGAAATGATTCATTGTACTACCGTTTAGTATGCATAATATGTTTTTTATTATGACCTGAGTATCCCTAGCTATGTGTTCCTGAGTTGAGACTTTTAGTGAGCGAGAAGTCATCAATGACAGGTTTGCTTGGTGAGTGGAAAAATAAAACTTGTAAAGTTATTCATTGAGAAGAGTGAGTTGACAAGTTAGTTCCAGGGTTGGTAGGAAGCCACCTGAGAATCAGAGAGCAGGGGCAGGTCGGAGGTAGACAATGAGTCTGACCCCAGTGGTGGAGTTAGTTAGGAGGCAGCAACTCCATCATACCATCATACTGAGCACTTAGAAGCTTCTGCAAGCCTCTGGCATCAGGGAGAACAATTCTTCCCCATCTTCTCAGATGACTCACTAATGGAAATTTTACAAGATATGATTTTGATGGGTTGAAACATTAGGGTCATTTGTATTCCATGCTATGATCTGGACACCCTTCAAGGATTTGGAAAGAAAGAATCAATCCCTTATAAATCTTGAATTCTAGCAGAGGAATCCAACAGTGAGGAGAGCTGACGCCCAATAGTAGGCAGGGAACTCAGAGAGATCTCAGAGAAGAATTATCCAAAGAAGACCTTCCTTCTTCTTCCACTTAAGTGGAAATGGAGTGGAATGAGGCAGTGAGCCAAGAGATATCAGGGTAAAAAACACTAATATTTGTAATAATGACAAAACTAATCCAACAATTGAATGCTAAAATAAAGCTTAATATGCAAGCACCTTGGTTTGCCCAGGAAAGTAATGATTTACACTTGTTGACCCTTAATAAGTATGGTAGCATTCTACTTTACTTTTATACGTGACCTTGTATGACCAATAAACTTTATGGTTCTTCTTTGTACAACAAATTCATATGTAATACATTTGGTAGTTCTCTTTTTGACAATCTCTCTCTCTCTCCACACACACATACACAAACACACACACACATGCTTACCTTTGGTGTCTGTAGCTTCCCCTTCATGATATAAATCTAGGTTTCTACCAAGAGTCAAGAAGCATTCCATTGCTTTTCTAAACTGTCTCCATTTATGACTTCAACCACATTTTTTTGTTTGTTTTAAAAGAACAACATTTATATTCAAGCTGTAAATTTATGTTACAGAGCACTCATTGTTCACTCTCTGATGAGTGCAGAGGTTAAGTAGATGGAGAACATGAATAACTCCTGCTCCCACAAAGGATGGGAGAGGAGGACATGGTTCACGAAAGGCAACTCATAACATAATTTGGCAAAGGTCTAGGATGAGCAGAGGATCTCAGGACCACAGGGCAAGTGTTTCTAAATTGTGCTGGGGACCCTGAAGGGAGGTCACACTGCATAGTTTGCTTTCCTTCTTGAAGGTCAGGTGCAGTTAATTAGGTAAAAGAGGGAGAAACTGTTCCAAAACGTGTGCCTTGATAGGTATAAAGTGCAGAAGAGCCCATGGCATGTAACGCAAGGCAAACCTTCTTAGAGAAATGGCTAGAGACAAAGCTTGTGATTGAAGCAAAGCCCAACTAATAAAGAACTTGTGTGATGATCCCTGTGTTTGAATTTTATCCTAGAGATAAAGAAGACTCTTATTCTACACTGGTGAGTGGTATAATCAGGTTTTGGAAAAAAATAATCTGATTTTTAAAAATTTTTTTTTTAGTAAGGAGAAAATCCCCAATTGTTTTTTTTTTTTTTGAGATATAATGTACATACCACAAAACCCACCTTTTTATGGAGGTGTGATTCAGTGTTTTCTAGTATATTTCCAAAAATGTGCAACCATCACTATTATCTAATTTCAGAAGATATTCATCTTTCCCAATAGGCATCCCACCCTTTCTAGATCCTAAAAATCTCTGACTTTTTATGTCTGGATTTACCTATTCTGAATATTCATATAAGTGGCATCATGTGATCTTTCTTCTTTCACTTAGATTAATGATTCCAAATTCCATTCTCACTGTAGCATGCATCAGTAGCCTGTCCCTTCTGACGGCTGGAGAGCACTCCATTGTGTGGATATGCCAAGTTGTGTTCATCCAGCTGTCACTTGATAGACCTCTGACCTGTTTGCACTTTTTGGCTGTGAGTGTTGGTGCTATGAACACTTATGTACAGTGTTCCTTGAATCATGGTGAGTTATGTCACATTAGCTTGTCAAAAATTGAAAATACTCTTAGGTAGAAAATGCATTTGCTACATCTAACCTACCAGGTATGACACAGCTTAGCCCAACAGTGCACCATAGAGAGGCAGCGGTTTCCCTTTACCAGAACGTGGCTGGCAGGGAGGTGCACTTGCTGCCACTGCCCAGCATCACAACACTGCACATGTCTAGCACAGGACAAAATTAAAAGTCCAGAGTCTACTGCATGTGTACACTTTCACACCATCATAAGTCAAGAAATCATAAATCCAGCTCTCTCTCTCCCTCTCTCTGTCTCTTTCTTATTTAGAAGGCAATTGGCTAGCATTTGAGTTTACTCTGAGGAGTATCATATTAATTAGGCCAAGAGGGAAATAAGGGTGTACATCTCTCTGTCTAGATCTATGATAATGCATAACTTATAATTCATGTTCTAACTTGTTCTTGAGATGGGTTAATGAGAATAAAATAAGAGTAGTTTTAGAGTGGCACAATCAAAAAAGCTTCTCTCATGCAACCTCCATTTGACTAGTACCTTCTGTGTCTAATACATGTTTGGTGGTGTTCAGCCTTATGCCTGCTGAAGAGGGAATGCAGGAGTTCAACTCATCGTCTTTAATTCATGCTTCTGGAGTTACAGCAGACAACTGAAGATTGTAGCACAGTCATATAATTGTAGTGTAGGCATAAGGGTAGGGGAACATCTGACTTGAAAAGGGAGTCAACCCTTTATACTTCCATAAAAAAGGCTTTGGGTGGCAAGAAGTTACATTTGGTGGGTTCTTGAGATCAAAACATTGAGAAATCCCTGGATATCTTAAAAAAATATTTAATAATATATAAGAAATCAAGTCACTAAAACTGTGGAAATGCATTTAATTAGGGTTTCCTTTCAGAGCACAAGACTTAAGAAATAATTCCTAAGAGAGAAAAAGGGTTTCCTAATGGATAAAGATGCAAGCATTTTTACCATCTAAACACACCTGAGCAGGTCTCTCCTGCACATGTGGGAAGCTCTGCTCACAGGAACTCAGCTGCAGAGAACTCGTCCTCCACGGGGAGCACCTGCAGCACTTAAGGAAAAACATCTAAGCACCGGGCTTAGCTGCGGACATCAAGAGCTCCAGGTCAGAGTGTTAGGAGAGAAACCTTGTCAGGACAGTCCACTGGCTGAAGGCAAGGAGAGTGAGCGTATCCAGGAAACAAGGAGTTCACAGTCCCCAGGTATAGTATCAGTTTTTGTCAAGGCAAATATTATTATTATTAAATATTATTTGTCCAAGATTTTCACATTTTTAGAGGACCGTTTGGGTCTTGCCATCCTAAGCAGGCCTGAGTCAGGATGGAATTCAGTTTACTGATTCAGCAAACATTTGCTGAGCAGGTACTATATAGCTGTTGGCACTTTAAAAAAAGCACTGTCAGTACAATAAAGAAAGCCAAACTCCTATCCTTACAGAGTTGACTGACTTGTTAAAAACACAAATATACTAAAGGGAAATTGCATTTAAACCAAATTCTCAGGTAGTTACAGGTGCAAAAAAAAAATGTGACTGACAGTCAATATTTCATATAGGAAAATTTGATGTATCATCAAAAAGACATTCTTTATTATTTCTGTAAGAACTGGTTCATAACTGAGATCTTAAATAGGAGCATCCTGGGTAATGCATCTGATAAGGGACTTTTCTCATTCTATAAGATGGGATAACTATAATTATATGGGCACTTTCTGTGAAAGGGGTTTCCTTTTTTTATTTATTCTTTGTGGTGCTGGGGATTGAACTCAGGGCCTTGTTCACGCAAGGCAAGAACTCTACCAACTGAGCTATACCCCCAGCCCTGTGAAAGGGGTTTCTAAGTCTCCCATTTTGATAGGCTTAATGCTTATGAGGCTAACAATAGATAGCTAGAGGAACTAATGAATAAAAATAAATGAAAGAAAAATATGAGTACCACAGGTATTGATTATTCCATGACAGTTATGTCACCTTCAATGTCACATTTTTTGAAATGTTATTATTAATTGACTGATAATTACATATATTCATGGAGCAAAATGTGATGTTTTGAGATATATATTTATATTCATATATATACATATATATACATTTTATTCACATACACAATATATGTGAAATGATTAAATCAGGCTGATTAATAATCCTACCACATCAAATACTTAGAATTGTTTTGAATGATGGAACATATATAACCTACTCCTTTAGTAATTTTAAATGTGCATTGCATTATTATTTATTGCAGTCAAGATTGTATGCAAAACATCACTAAAACTTATTCCTCCTGTGTCACTGACACTCTGAGCCCTTGATCAACATCCTCCCTCTCCCCCAAAGGTTTGGTGACCACCATTCTACTCTGTAGCTGTATGAATTCAATTTTTTTTGCTGCATTTTTTTTTGTGTGTGTGTGTCTGGCTTATTTCATTTAGGCTACTCAACCAACCTAGAAATTCTGACCCTAAAACATTACTAAATCAGAAAAATGAGAAATTATACCCCATTTGATTCAGATGTATGAAATGTCAAGATCATTGTACTGTCATGTGTAACTAATAAAAAAATAAATTAAAAAAAAGGAAACAATGGGCAGGAGACACTAGGGAAGAAGGAAGGGGAGAGAGAAAAGTTGTTTCTCTTCTTCTACTGATAAGCCTCGGCAGTAGCTGGAGTGAAGGCAGGACCTGGGCAGAATAGCTTAAGATGTCTATGGACTAATTGAGTTTAATTTACACTTACAAATCTGCCTTTATCACAACCGTATGCATTAGTTTTGTAATTCAAAGTAAATTCAATGAAGACGAGGGAAGCAAGGTAGTGTTGAAATCAATCTAATATTGTGTTAAATTAACATATTTTCAATGTGACATGAAGAAAAATTCAAACATGAGTTACTTTTTTGAATAAACAATGACAGTAAGTCAGAAAATATAAGAAGGATGTGTTTGAGGTGAAGTGGAGAGGGTTTTAGCTGGATTTTTCTCTTTTTTGCCATGCAGGGACAAACATATCACTTCAGAGAAAGATGAGCATATAATTTGCAAATGGAAAAGGAAAATAAATCATTTGAAATGTTGTGTCCATTGCTTCTGCAGAGCTATTGCACTTTCAGAAACCTTTCCTGAGGCAGTAATTTAGCAGCACTGCAAAGATGAATGTACAAGGAGATTCATCTCAGTTTTGTTAATCAAAGCAATGGAAACAAGCTAAATGCTCATCAATATTGGATACGTTATATAAATGATGGTTATTCATGTAATGGAATACTCTGCAGTCTGTACGACATTTGTTGCATATTTATTTTTTACATTGAGTTGGAAAGATGCCCATAACATATTGTTGAGTGTAAAAGCAATGGAATAATCTTTCTTATACAAAAAAAAAAATGTATCTGTTAAAGGGAAGGGGAAAAATACAAAGAGTAAGAAGAAGAGCATTTTCAAGAAAGAGAAAACAAGCAGATTCTGGAAGAGAGGGCTTACGTTTGATGGCCCAGAGAGCTGGAATCTGTCATTCATGACTTTGTAGGTTTGAAGGCGTTTCTATAGTTAACAGCAATTGGTGCGCATGTGTGTTCACTCAGTGTTAGTGTTGCTTAGTGGATATGAATTAAATTGTGGTCTCTCCTTCAGAATTCAGATGTTGACACCGAGCCCCCACTGTGGTGGTGTTTGGAGATGGGTCCTTTGATGGGGTTTGTGTTTAGGTGAGGTCCAGGATGGACCTCAGGTAGAATTGTGTTCTTATAGGAAAAGCAACCAGGGAGTCCGTTTCTCCTTTGCTCTCTGCACCACTGGAGGACACTGTGAGGAGGCAGCCATCTGCAGGCCAGTGAGGGAGCCTTCAATGGAAAACCAAATTGGCCAACAGCTTCCTTTCAGTTTAGGGCCTCCAGAAATAAATTCCTGCTGCTTCAGCTGCCCTGTGGTGTTTGTTATGGTCGGCCCAGCTACCAACACACACTCAATACTGTTAGGTGTTTATTGCCATATCACAGGTCACCCCAAAATTTAGTAGCTTGAAAGAGTGAGCTTGATCTCACAGTGATTGTGGGACAGGGGTCCAGAAAGAGCTGGGCATGGGGGTTGTAGAGAAGAATCCCCCTCTATGGTGACAGAGTTGGTGAAGCTCTGACTGGGCTGAGGCTTTGACATCTCCTATGATGGGTCACTAGCCCTGTGTTCCTGGATGGCTGCTGGTTCTGCAGGCCTCAGCTCTCACCAAACGAGCAGCTCTGACTGACCTGGTGCTTCTTCTCAGCCATCGTCTCCACCTTGGCCTTTGTTTCCTATCTACCATGGGTAAAGCCTTCATACAGGAATTTGTGGTGAGGCATCCAGCACCTCATTAGGGGGTTCTTCTTCCTGCCAAGGAGGGTGTAAGCTACCTAAGAAATGAAAGTCTAGAGTAATTAGTGAAGAACAAAAGATAAAGAGTCAGAAAGAATAGTTTGAAAGGGAACTTGGACCCCATGATAGATCTAGTCCACACAGGAGGTAGAGCTAGTCAGTTAGAAAATGACTCCTGAGGTTTATTTAAGGGGTACATCAAAGGCAGGGATAAGCTTTCAAGGGTTAAGTCTGGCTTTCTGTTGTCTTGCAGTCAGCAGGTTGATTGGCATCTTGGCAGGTCACACCCATCTCAGAGGGGCTGTGCGGCTACAGCTGGTCACCCCATTTCCAGTGCTGTGTGGGATCTTTGGCAGAGCTGTGGGGGACGTTCATCTGCATCAGGTGGTCTATCCATGTGGGGGTGCCACAGGAAGTTTCCAATGCCAGACGTATGCCCTCACTCGCTGCAATGCTAGCATAGTCCACATATAGCTCATGGACGGCTCTTGATGGAATTCATCTTTGGCCATTTTTTGAAGTATATGTTTAAGATATGAAGTGAAGATTGGAGACATGCATACATTGGGTAATAACCATAATAATCAAACTAAAATACCCATTACTTCACTTACTTACCCTCTTTCCTCCTCTGTGTATGTACGTGTGTGTGTGTGTGTGTGTGTGTGTATGATAGAACATGTGAGATCTGTCCTCTTTGCAAATTTAAAGCATACAGTTGTACCCCTGAGTCAACATCTTCCCATTTCCCTGCCCTCATCTCTGACAACCACCATTCCACTTTGTGCTTGTACAAGCTTGACTATTACAGAATATGCATTAAATATGTGATCAGGGGATATTTGTTTTCCTGTGCCTATTTCAGTTCACTTAGTCTAATGTCCACCAGTGTCATGTATGTTGCAAATGACAAGATTTTGTCTGAATTACATACACTTGCACACACAAGCATGCATATAGTCACAATTTTTATCACCATACCCCTTCAATGTGTCTCATGTAGTCTGATTGTTTATCTTTCTCTCTGCATCTCATGTGCTCCTAAACATAAATGCATTTGGTCATTCCTCCTGATTATTTTGCTCTTTATTTTCAAGAGTTTCTTTTGTATCATTTTTACATTTTGATTGTGTTATGGTTTAAGTATTAGGTATCCTCCAAGAATTCACGTGTTAGACAGGGCAAGAAGGTTTAGGGAAGAAATGATTGGATTGTGAGAGCCTTAACCTAACCAGAGCAGTAATCCTCTAAAGGAATTCACTGGGTAGTAACTGAAGGCAGGTAGCACGTGGCTGGAGGAGGTGGGCATTGAGAGTCTGCCTTTAGGGTATATATTTTGCATCTGGGGAGTGGAGTCTCTCTCTCTGCTTCCTGATCATCCTGTGAGCCACTTCTCTTGGCCACCCTCTTTGGCCATATTTTTCTGCCTCACCTCAACCCCAAGGAATGGAGTTTGTTGGCTGTCTATGGATTGAAACCTTTGAAATCGTGAGGCCCCGAATAAAATTTTCCTCCTCTAAAATTGTTCTTGTCAGATCTTTTAGTCAAAGCAGTGAAAAAACTGACTAAAATAGATGGTCTCTTTTTCTTTACTCATTATTTGATTTCCAATTTGTTATTTCTTTAATGATTCATCATAAAAATTATTCTACATTTTGCATATTATAATTTCAATGTCTAATTTTCTCAGTGACAGTTAAATATGTTGTTCATTACATTTGCTTATGGTCAATCATTTTAACTAAATAGTTACCTGTTTACCATTTTTTAATTGGGAACTCATTCTGTTGTTTGAGTTTGTCAGTAGAAAGCACAGTTACAATGATTAAGAAATAGGAGTCGGGGGTTTAAGTTACGGCTCAGTGGTAGAGTATTTTCCTGGCATGTGGAAGGCCCTGAGTTCAATCCTCAGCCCTTCATATAAATAAATAATGAATCCACTGACAATTAAAAAAATATTAACAAAATAGGAATTTAATTATACAAGAAATAGAAATTTGAGAAAATCGTATTTAAATTATAATTACTGAGGTAACCACCATATGAACTATTAAAACTGTCAAATAAAAAAATAGATTAAAGAAAGGCCTCATTTTGAAGAATTCTTTAAATGGTGTAAAATTAGATACTCAATATATAACATACTCATAGTATTACATCTAACACATAGATATATCAAAATAATAATAAACTCATCTTTAAGAAAAATCTATATTTTATAAAGTTGCTAAACTCAACTATGTGATAATTACAAGGGGAACACATAATGTAAGTATTTATAAATCTTAGAAATTAATGCACAGTAGGTTGATTTGTAGCATTAGTTTAGGCTGCCATCTCTGGAAAACTGTGCTGTTCACACAGACTTAGTTCACACAAAAATTATAAAAATATTATTTCTGAGTACTCCTTGGTTCATTAGAAATTATAGGAAAAATCTAAACATTAAATAAATAAAACAATATTGACAATAGGCAATTTTCTGGAAAGCAGATACTGAGAGGAGCATATGATCCTCCCTGGGCCAGCAGGTTGGGGGATCCGATATTTTCAGGTGAGCTGGGGACCTCCAGGGACATGGGGTGGCCTCTGATTGGTATCATCATGTGAGAAACAGAAGCGAGGCAAACAAGTCTTCTGAAAAAGAGAAACAAACAGTTAAACAAATGACCATTGGTGACATTCAATAAAAACAAGTGAGAGATATTAGGAATGAAACCATAAATAGTGACAGAGCAAATAAAAAATGAAAACTCAAATGCTCCATGCATGTCTGTTTGCCAAAACGTTGGAACTCAGAAGGAAATTCAGAAATTATTATTTACTAGAAAACTGTCACAAGAAAATGTAGAAAGACTGAAAAACACTGTAACAACTAAAGGAATCAAATTAGCAGTTGCCTGAAATGGAATGAGATAGGAAAGACAAATGAATCATAAACATACAGAGACAAGAAAATCATGTGAAATATGTTCTGTTTCATTGCTACATGGGGATAGCTCAATGAAGAACACCATTAGATATCCTTTTACATCACGAGACTGGCAACAATTAGTAAGTCTGATGAAACCAACTATGAGTTATAAATACTGAATTGAACCCTAGTACACTGTTTATGACACCATAAATTAAGGCTTTGAAAATTACCTGAGAGTTACATATGAAGTTGAGAGTGTGAATAACACAAACCAGCTGTCTCATTTATATAAATATCTTGAAGAAGATTTTTGAGTGCCAGAAGAAAAAAAATGTTTATAGCAGTATTGCTCATATATCAAGACACAACCAATAATGTAATGTGTGGAATACTGACAGGAATAAAAGTGAATTAATTATAACATACAATCACAAGAGTATTCTTAGAATAACAAATAGTGGGGTTAAATATCACAGATGACCACAAATGATATGATTCCATTCTCTTAAATTATGAAAATGAGAGAAATGAAGTATTATATTATTACTAGAAATAGTTGTTAAATTTATTTCTGTTCTTAAACTTGATGATTACTTCCAGATAGGTTATTTGTGTTAGACAAATAGATGGATAGGTGGATAGACAAACAGAGGACAGACAGATATAATTCAGTAGTACACAGGAAAACCTCTCATATACTAAGTAGCAAATAGCCAAATAGTCTCATTTTAGATATATACATAGACAGATCTACAAATATGGCTTATTATTACATATGGGTTTTGAAAACTCTTATAAAACAACATTTCACCTGTGCTAAGTTAGAAATCTATGTTTAAACATTAAATGGAGCTAACTGGGCCTGAACCCAGCCACTCATCTGCTACATAGTATTTGGCATCCCAAGGTAAACTTTCCAACAAATTTAACCTAACTAGAGATTTAAATCAGAGATAATGCTATTCAAATTTTTTTTTTAGAGCTTTCTATGACATACACTTAACTTGAAGCTAAACTTCAACTAAAAGAAGACCAGCACAGAAATCTCTCAATGTAATTAATGAATAAATCTCAACTTAGTTTTGTCATCTACGATTTGCTGGACACGGTTCTAGGTGCTGAGCATTTATCAAAACACAGGGAGAGAGAAACAAAATCTGAATTTTTATAGAAATAGGAGGAAACAGATAAGAAAAAACTAAATAAAAAATAACTTGACGTGAAATTCATAAATACAATTTCAGCAAGAAGGCTTTACCAGCATAATTAATAGTAGATCATTATTACATAATATTCAGGATAATACAAATTGTTCAAAATTAAGAAATATTTAAAAATAGTCATATAACTAGAACCAGAAAAAATGTGATTAAGTCTATAGATATTAAAGTGGCTTTTGATAAAATTTAACATCTATGGTTACTTCAAAATAAAACAGTAATATAGGTATTCTTAATATAATAAAAATACATTAATCTTAGTCTCAAATATACACAAAGGGAAAACGACAAAAACAACCATACTAAAATCAGGAAATAGGGTTCTAACTTAAATATCAGATTTCTGAGCATAAGCATATGTAGACAGATGTGGGAAATTAGTGATAAGAAGAAAAGTAGGAAAGTAGATATTAAATTACCAATGCTGAGAGGTAAAATTATTGAGAGAATTCAACAATTATTGGGGCCCAAGATGGATACCATTGGATAAAAACAATAAAAAATATATCATTTTGGCAAGCATGGTGACTAGGCTACTTAGGAGGATGGGCAAGAGGATCTCTAGTTCAAGGACATCATGAGCAACTTGGTGAGACTGTGTCTGAAAATAAAAACTTAAATGAGTTGGAGATGTGGTTCAGTAGGTTCAAACCCCAGTACTGAAAAAAAATAGTATAATTTTGTATATTAATATTAAACATTATAAATAAATTAATTTTTTAGAGTTAAACTTTAAATGTTATATTTTTCACATAAAATGCTATTTTTTCACTTTAAATTTTCTTATTAGAATTTTTTAAACTTTTTTTTTCATTTTTTTTTAATTAGTTACACATGACAGTAGAATGTATTTGTGCACTTTGATATATCATACATAGATGGGGTACAATTTCTCATTTTTCTGATTGTGCATGTTGTAAAATCACATTGGCCATGCAGTCATATATGTATATAAAGTAATGATGCCTGTTTCATTCTACTATCTTTTCTATCCCCATTTCCCTCCCCTCCCTTCCTTTCCACTCACTCCCCTTCATCTAAGGTAACTCTATTCTTCCCTAGTGGACCCTCCTTATTGTGGATTAGATCCACATGTTAGAGAAAACATTTGGCCTTTGGTTTTGGGGGGATTGACTTATTTGGTTTAGCATGATAGTCTCCAACACCATCTATTTACCGGCAAAGGCCATAATTTCATTCTTCTTTAAAGCTGAGTAATATTCCATTGAATATCATTTTTTTAAAAATTTTTGTATCTTTTTATTTTAGTTAGACAAAATCATTCTAAGCTTTTTTTTTTTTGCTTTGCTGAAAAACAAATTAATGAGGAATATCTTAGAAAAGTACACAGCATGTATGTACAATAATGTGCAGAGATTTTCTCTCCAGGTGCTAAAATTGTCAGGAACCCACCATCATTATTAAAACATTGGCCTTCCTCCTGAAGTTAAACTACACTAAATGATTGAACAGAAAGGCTAGAAAGAGTCCCATTTCCATCCAGAAATTTCAATAAGACACAATTAAAGTCTAAAATAACTGGGGGAGTGTTGACTTTTCAATCAAATACCTCGACATGACTGGATAGATCTATAAAGAAATAAAATGTTTGTGTTCACAGTTTAAGTTTTAACCTGGAAATACTTCAAATCAAAGAATTCTAAATATAGTTTTAAGATAATCAAAGATACAATGGAAAATTTATCATATGATGTCTGATTAGATAGGTCATTCTCAAAATGAAAATGTCACAGAGGGTTCCAATTTTCACAGAACTACATCAGATTTTTTTAAATGATATGGTAGATTTCACATGTTAAATACTTGTAATTCAAATCACAGAGAGGAAGATAATTTTGATTATGTACAAAACTTTTGGCCAATTGATACAGTAAAGAATAACAACCCAAAAGAAAAATATGGATATAGGATATAGCTAGACAGTTCATAAACTTAAAGAAATTAAAGAAATATTGCTGGGCTGTGAGCTTAGCTCAGCAACACTCTTTGAACACTCTGGATGCTCCAGATTTGACACCCTGCACCAGAAACAATAAAAAAATGAAAACACTTCAACATTATCATCTGTCAATCGCCTATAAATTTAAGAAATGTTAACTTCAGTTACAAACAAAATAAATGCAAATTCAAACTACACTGAGATGCCAATTTTCTCACTTTTCAGATCAGCAGAGATCAAAAAGTTGAATGTTATGCTATGTTAGTCACAGGAAAATGTGAACTTTCTTTTCCAGTATTGTGAGGGATGGAAATTGTACAAACACTGTGTAGGGTATCTTGAAAATTATATGAAACCCACTCAAACAACTCTTAAAATTAATAGTTCTATTTTCCAGAAATTAATTCTGCATACATATATTTACATTTGTGGACTTCCACATGATATACAATGTTATTTATTGCAGCATTACTTTAACTTAAAAAAATAGAGTGAAAATCACCACAAAGTTTATAGATGGAGTATATTAATAAATCATAGTGTATATATAAAATATAAAGAAACAGACACAGTTATGCACTTGATGGAAAAAAATTTCTAATATTTAGACACTGCAAATGTAAGGTATTGAGGAAAATTGATAATAAGGCACCATATACTTCTTTACTATATGTTTGTATTTACTTACATACTTATTTATAATTTTGACTTTTTAAAAAAATTGTTTGTTTTAATTAGTTATACATGACAATAGACTGCACTTATATACTTTGATATATCATACATAGATGGGATATAATTTCTCATTTTTCTGAATATATACATTGTAAAATCACATTGGTCATACAGTCACATACATACATACAGTAATAATGTCTGTCTCATTCTACTATCTTTCTTAACCCCATATCTCCTGCTTACCCTCCTTTCACTTTCCTCTACCTAATCTAAGGTTACACTATTCTTTTTTTGTATCTCTGTATATAAAGTATGTTGACACCCAATCCAAGTCTTCATACATGTACTTTGTATAATGATAATTTTGACTTTTCTAGATTATGTAAAAAGTAAGAAAATTAAAATTCCAGTGAATTTTTATAAACATAATTACAACAACAATAATAATAATAATACTCAAAGAACATGAGAAATGTCATGTTCTGACAGATTCAGATGATAGCCTTACATGTCCAGTGACCAGTCAAGATCTAACCGAGTTCTGTTTGATCCACTGAATGAACAGGCTGGGCTTTGACGAGGCTGATGTCCACACAGCCAGAAGGGCACGGTGGGGATCCTGGGGCATGTACCAACTCTCCCCTTCTATCAATTATGCTCTTGAAAAGGCTTCTCAACTAAGCAGGAAGCTGATTATTTAATAACTGTTATTTTTCTACCAATACTCAGTAAACTAAAATGACTTTTTAATAAGATAGTCCCTGTTGCCAGAAAATTGGGTATTTAGGGGATTTTCAGAACATGAATTTGCTATAACTGATAGAGCAGAACAACTCTTATAATATGCATTCTCTGTATGGAAAAATATGCATTTGCACAAATGAATGTTTACAAGCCCAGGATTGGAAATGAATCGTAGGCACATATTATTCATTATACAGGCCTCCCTTCCCCCACTGCCTTGAAATCTGTCTATGGGGAAAAAATTATAGCTTTAACTGGGTCCACATATAATTTGAAATCAGTGGCATGAAACTTTTCCTTCTAGAAAACATGTTTTTACTTGCCAAATGCAGTGTGAAAAATTAAAGCAAAGAGTTTTTTTCTTCTTTACTTTTTACAGAAAGGCATTTCAATAATTGGTGTTAAGGATTTTCATGAAGTAGAATAAAAATATGCAGTGATCACCTATTGTTTTACGAGAATCAAAGAGCAAAGTACAGAGATTCCTTCTGGTGGAAGGGGTGGGCTTTGGACAGATGAGAAAAAGGAATGCAGTGTGGGTAAATCTGGAGAACCATAAGAAATATTTAATGATCTCTCTTTTTGGCTTTTGTCCCCATTGCAGAAGAAAGAAACATTCCTTAATCCAGGAAAGTCACCAGGCCCAGATGGAACCAAGTTCATTTACTTTGGTTTGAAATTAGCATCTGCAGAAGTTGGATGTTCTTGTAATGTTGCAATTCATCAAATTAGGCTAAGGAGTAATATTGAGAGGCAATCTACCAGAAGAAAGTCATACCTACTAAGAGGACACTATTTTCTTACAATCGTGGGGCTTCAATTAAAACATCATAACATTAAGAAGCTTAAAAGAACCCGAGACGTCTATGGATGAACTCATCAGTTTGTACAAAAGAAATAGTCTTATAATAAGGCCCTGCCTCAGAAGACCTGGAGGCTGAGTGAATGTAGAGTTCCACACCAAACTTCCTCGGCCCCAGGTTCCTCACACCCATGCCCCACAGCAGTGGTACTCTACCCTAGCTCCTGGGGGATATGGCAAGAGGACAGAGCATGAGCAATTTTGGTTCCCAGAATTGACTCTCACTCATCTTGTCTTCAATATAGAAAAATTTTGCTTTGCCTAATTTATGTAGTGGATTCATGAGCAAGACTGTTTTTGAAAAAAATACTAAAGTTATTATTTTTAAATTGAATTCTGTATGACATTCTATCAGGTTGGGTCATAAAAAAATTGCTGATTGCCAACCAGTTGACCTCTCAAAATAAAAATGAATAAAGAGAGAAAGGACATTAAAAAATAAAACAGTGCATAATGTTTTAAGTTAAGAATACATTTGGAATCTTGAAAGTTAGGTGAAAGATGCTGAGCTCATGAATCTCAACATCAATCCCTTTGTTTAGTGAATTAGCATTACCCTAGTTTTATTGCTAGCTTGGTTCTTTATTAATTTATTGATTCTTTCCTTCTTACTCAAATCCTTCTAAATCACAATATAGCTTCCCTTGTTGTGTACATAAAGGTTATCCTTAGCAGCTCATCCCAGATGTCCTTATCCTGACTGTTCGCCTACATCAAATACATACAATTCAAAAGAAAGAAACATAAGTCAAAGGAAGTCCTATCAGATGTTACAGGACAATATGTTAAATATGCTATTAATAATAAGATGATATATTGTTAATAACAGGAGAATGCATATTTATCCTAGTATGTAGGTACAAGGATTTCTGGAAAGAAGGGATCTTTGGCCTTTCAGGGGCCTTGAGATCAGGACAAAGCAATTCTATTGAGAAGTCAAGGTCGGTGACCAGAAAGCAATGTGATGGCTACTTGGCCCCTCCCCTCGTTCAGGGAGGAGTTGGGAGGGAATCCTGAGAACAAGAGGAGAAAATGAGGACACGCAGGGTCCAGCATTTCTTAAAATGTCTCCCAAGGAAGGAAGGAAGGAAAGAAAGAAAGAAAGAAAGGAAGGAAGGAAGGAAGGAAGGAAGGAAGGAAGGAAGGAAGGAAGGAAGGAAGGAAGGAAAGAAAGAAAAGAAACCTGAAATGTAAAATATGAGAATGATAAGATCACCATTGAATTTGACATTTTAGAAATTCCTACTTATTTATTTGGGATTCAATGATTGTTGTTTATAACTGAGTTTATAAAAACTAGATCATTTTTTTTAAATCTGAGTTGTCTTACAAAGTCCTGCCAGAGATTTTTTTTTTTTCTTTTTTTCTACTGGGGATCGAATTCAATGACTATACCACTGAGCTACATCCCAGTTCTTTCTTATTTTTTTTTTTAATTTTGAAACAGGGTCTCTAGGGGCTCACTAAGTTCCTGAGGCTGGCCTTGAACTTGCTATCCTCCTGCCTCAGCCTTCCCAATAACTAAAATCATAGGTGTGTGCCATGGCACTGGCCAGGAATATTTTTCAGGTTATAATTTAGAAGTTTAAATTCTCAGAGGACAAACAGCTATGTGCATCTTTACAAAGGGATGCTGATTTATTTTAGTGATTTTCAGAGGATATTTCCAGTTCCTCTTTCAGTTACTTTTTTTATGATATAGTAAGATTCAGATAATAGTTGCAATTGACAAATAAATAAATTTTGTAGAAGATCTTCAGAAAATAGTCCTTAAATAACAAACAAAAAATATACAAGACAACACAGGTACAAACACATTCACACAGAGAGAACCCAAATCCAAGACTCTTATTAGAGTAGGACAAATCTTAGAGATGAATTTCAACTTCCTCATTTTGCAGAGAGTGAAAATTAGAGCACATGAGTCATTTGAATTGTGGAGAATTCCAAGCAGATTTCTTGTAGGGCAGAATAATGCCCCATTACCTGAAGTATAGTTCACTTTCCCCTGCAATGTAGATGGGGTTCAGAGAAGGTTCTCACTGGTGCTTGCCAAATTAGAGTGAATTTTCTTGCTAAGCAAGACAGACATGTGGGAGATAGCAACCTCTCTGAGATACATTTAGACTACATTTGCATAAGCTTCAAAATGCTGTGGGTGGTGTATGCTCCATATAACTTATAAACAGTAAATGAAGGTTTTGGAAGAATTCCAGTGCCCAGCCCATTGGAATCTGTTATATACCTCTGTTTTTTAAAAAAGATCATCTGTAGCAAATGATGACTTTATCCATGCCTATGCAAAAGCGCAGAAGGGGGAAATTTAAAAAAAAAAAAAAAGACCCTCCAAGAAGGAGCTACTGACATTATTCTCATTTCCTTCATGAAACTGAGGCTCAGTGAAATTGTCACAAGCTAGTTAGTGACAGATTTAGGACTTGAGTTTAAGTCTGTTGACTTTTTATAGGTTCATTGGACCTGGCCCTACAACAGGTTTCTTCTGTCTGACAAATGTTACACAGCCT
Organism: Ictidomys tridecemlineatus; assembly: GCF_052094955.1. Lineage (NCBI taxonomy): Eukaryota > Metazoa > Chordata > Mammalia > Rodentia > Sciuridae > Ictidomys > Ictidomys tridecemlineatus. Next base: position 7,426,237 of record NC_135485.1, read on the forward strand.
CTAGCAGAATCATGAATGTAGATAATAGGTTTCCTTTTACATAAATGCATGGATCAAAGGGCTTAGATCTGCAATCCAGGTTTCACTACTTACTCTTGTGACTATGGTAAAATACCTAACCTTCTGAATGTCGTTTTCTGATTCATTAATAAATCATTAATGACATTAATAAATGTCGTTTTCTGATTCATGAATAAATATTCAGCTTTTATTATGTGCTTCCTCTGTGTCAGACAGAGCCAGGTGCTAAAGATGTATCCACACAGAAAATGGCATGGCTTGCATTCCTAAAGGTCCTTGTTTTTAAGTGCAAAGAATATGACAATAATTATTGCCATGCATACCTCAGAGGTCTGTGGAGTGCATTGAATGAGATATTGTAAATGCTTCGTAAAATATAATATGCTATATAAATCTGAGGGGTTATTATGGGTGTACTTTACCCAAGGGCATAGGAGAACATCCTCTATGTTTTTTTTCTTTATTTTCTTATGTGTGGTTCTGTATTTACCTAAGAAGGTTTTAAGTTCTCACAGCACCAAGTTAAATAGCAACTGAATTGATCTTAAGAAAATATGAAATATGTCATTGATTCTCAATATATTTAGGCAGCAGATCTCTTTTGGTTGAAAGTGCATGAAGAAATTGCTTCCAGAAGGCTCCAGCAAAGAAAAAAAAAAGTATATATACTTTTTATATTTATATACTTTATATATATATATATATATATATATATATATATATATATACATACACACACACACACACACACACTTTTTTCTTCCTTACCTGGAGCCTGGGAGGATGCATGATTATAGTGCAGGAAAAATAAACCACAAAAGCATTTATCAGGAAAGTGTTCCATGCAGGGAACCAGGTGCTTCCAAACCTGGAAAATCCAAGGGAGCAAATTAAAGGCTGCCTGTCCATGGGAAGGGAGTTCCAGAGCAACATCAAAACCACTCACCTGGGGCAGCTACTGTACCTGGGCTTCATGATTCCAGGAAATAGAATGGCATTGAAGCCAGGGAACAAAAGGAGAGTCAGTGTAGGTAATGAATGATTGAGTCAGAAAGATGGGGGCTGGGGCTGGGGTTGTGGCTCAGCAGTAAAGCAGCGCTTGCCTCGCACTTGTGAGACCCTGGATTCGATCCTCATAATAAATTAATGAATAAGAATAAATAAGTGAAATAAAGGTATTGTGTCCAACTACAGCTAAAAAATAAATATTAAAAAAGAAAGAAAGAAAGAAAGATGGGGGTTGATTCAGGAGGAAATAAAATACTGATCCCTCCAGAGCACTTCCCCTCCTCCTCCAACCTGTGGTCAAGGCCACCTGCCACCAGGGAAACTTTCCACCTTGGGCCCACCTTTGGGTCACTAGTCACAAAGGAGATCTAAAATGTATAAAAGGGGCAGGACGACCCCACTTCCAAGGACACCCAGTTCTGGTGCCCCATCTCTCGGGAGAAGTCTATCTCTGTTCTATTCTTGAAATAAAACTTGCTTTTTATGCTTGCCTCAGTGTTTCTCAGATGTTCAATCTTCACACCAGGGAAATGGAACTCATCACTGGTATCATGTTTAGAAGTCACACTGAGATGGTCACCAAGGTAAGCTCATTCACAGACACCATATTTTCCTGAGGTGTATCATTCTGTCTCTTTCTGGAGGACAATAAGGGGTAACTACTCAACAATTAAACGCAGTTGGTGCAAGCCACCATTTTACAACACAGGGGTGAGCCAATTCCCAGCCTAGGTGCTCTGAATCACTGTCCTGGGGGTCAGGCATGTTGGGTTCTGCCAAAGTCATTTCTCACTATCCTATTTAGCTCAGAGTGTATCGAGTGTGAGTACAGTGCCTCTCATTCTGGTCTGCCTTTGGATGTGTGGAGACAAAGGGTTGGAACAACTTTGAGGTTCTGGACTATAACCTCAAAGGTTTCTTCTTCCAACTCCTCTCCTGACCTCTTCCAGTGGAGTATCCTGTGGTGACAGGTTCATCAAGCAGCATTGAGTGAAAGCTCCCAAAACATATGCTTCTGGATGCTGCACTCTCCTGTGCTCACTCCTCCTGAACATCCCTCTCCCCTCACTGTTCATACATTAGCCAAACAACATTTTACATGGAGTTGTTCATAAGGAAATGCCTGGGTTCCCTGTGTTCACCTAGTAAGCCTTTATAAGCCTGGAGGGATTCTCCCTGTTGTTGTTCCTTTGCTCCAATATACTCTGCAAGTTTCTTTGGCTGCAAAAGGGAAGTATATACACTCAGAAAAATGAGAAATTATATCCCATCTGATTCAAATGTATAATATGTCAGTCATTATACTGTCATGTGTAACTAATTAAAACAAATTTAAAAAAAAATTAAAAAGGGAGGTATCTGCAATCCACCCCTCCAGTAAACTCCTCAGGGAAAAGAGCACTGAGCAGCAAACAACAACTAGATAGCTTTCTCATCCTCTGGAGATTCCTTGAGCCACAGAACAGAGAAATGACCCTATCTTAGGTTTTTTCCATGAGTCCTCACATTTGGAAGTTTATAGTAGCAGGAGAAGAACAGTCATGTCTTTCAGTCTGAATTTTCCCAGGTCTTTGACCTGAAGTGAGCAAACACCCTGGCATCTGCCAGTTGAGCCAGCATTAGAATGGACGGAGCCATGTGGTGAGAGAAGGTGAGCTGCACCATTAGAAGATTATGGGGAGGTGTCTCTGGTGAAATGGACAGAATCTGAGAGGTTTGTTCTCAACAATTATGCCAGGCTCACGACTAGCCTGCATACTGAAAAAAAAAAATAAGTTTGACCCACAGAAAAATTTTATGCATTCAACCTGGCCTGATTACCAACTGAGGAAATGAAAAAAAACAAACAAAAAAAAAACAGTTAAAATGCCCTATATTTTGTTCAAAACTGCAGCTTTCCTTACTTAGCTTCTGCCAGATTTCTATCTTTCCAGGGCTTGCATTTAAAATGCAAATTGTGGAGGCCCTCAGGTCTTAGAAGGCTTACAGAGAACTCATTCAGGAATGAAGGGACAACAACAACAACAACAACAACAACAACAACAACAAACTGTCACTTTTGAATCCAAGCTATATGTGGGGCCTAAGTGGCCAGCTATCTTACTTTCTTACTTACAATTCTGATTTCTTAACAGGTTCCTCCCTAAACACTACAGCGCAGGGAGGGAAAATGATCAAGTCTTCTTTCCCTTGAGAATCTTTACCTAAGGATTTCAGGTCTGTCTCATTCTTTGAATCTAATCTGAGCCAAAAAGTATACTCTGATCTGATAAAGATGTTTTGCATGCTCCTTCAGTAGAATAATTAATGGTCGTGCCTTTTTTTTTTAAGAACTATTTTTTTTAATTCTATATTTTTGAGCTCATGGTTTTATGATGAATTCACATTTAATCCTGCACACCTAAGTTAGTATATTATTTCTGATCAGTCTTATTTAATCTAACTATAGAGGTTTTTACACAATATCTTTGTCCAGGGGCCAATTTTCAAGGATTAGCTCTCAAAGACATTGAGAAAATTTCCTCTTACAAAATCCTAAGAAGTAAATAAACATGGTGATATTGGGAATAAATCTGATAGCTCACATCAAGGACAAATCCATAGTCACCTGAACATTTGATCTTAGTGTCCACCATGGCTGTTAGGTTTTACACCTAGCATTACCAACTACATAAGCTTGCCCTACATTTAAGTCACAATGTGAAAGTCTAATAAGCTCTATTTTAATTTCTAACCATTTAAATCTAATAGAGACTTTAATAAATACCTGTAGCATTACTGCCTACTTTTGGAGATCTATCTACAAACAGCTAAAAGATCCTGTCTGTGTATGTGTGCCCACCTGTGTATTATATTGTTATGTCTAAATATGTGTTTGTGCCCATATATATATGTACATGGTATCATGTAGATAAATGAATGCTCATATGTTAAAAGTTAAGTGAGAAATGGATTCAAGTACCTTTTAGATTACATGACTTTAAAAGTTTAGTTTAAATTAAGTAAACAGATGAAAATAAAGATATTTTTAAAATCATTAACTCACAAGTTTTTCTAGATAGTCAGACAATTGAGTGTTGGTTTCTATAAAATATCTAGAATTTAATATCCATTACTTCTAGGATATTTTTCCTTCAGTCCTGAAGAAAATAAGAATTCTTTAATTCTTATTAAAGAATAGGATGGCTAGCACTGTTCACTACACTTGTTTGATATCTTGGTTTTTACAGTTAAAAGTGAGTAAATTAAATTTAACATCAATGGGATCAATATGCACAAATGCTTTTGTTAAGGAGATATTTGATTAATTTACAAAGTTAAAGTGCTGAAACATCAACCATTAAATATAAAATCAAGTATTCGTAACTTCTTAAATTCCATAAGGTAATATATTTAAACATTATGTGTGTTTTCATAAATTGTTAAATAGAAAAAGGATTTAAGATTACTTGTGTTTCTGTCTTCACTAAAACTAGGTTACTAAGCATTAAGATTCTATCAGGTGTAATTGATATGCAAAAAGCATAATAGTTTTCAGTTGGGTTTCAAGTTAGGTACTATGAAAACATAAAAGTATTTTATCTTATTAAAGTGGTGTCATTTGTGTAAATTCAAAGATTTTATAAGGGTTGCTTCAGAATGTAAATTTAAAAATTGTCAACAGCTAGAAAAGAGATATAAGAAGGTTTAGGTATAGAAATACATTTTAATATTGAAAGTAAAAGGAAAAAAGTGTTTCTGGATGAGAAACTGACTGTGTGGTAATGTAAAACTTTATAGAATGTCTAAGTAAGTTGTAGAAGGTTTGTGGAGAGAAAATTTCCAAAAGTTTGAGTGTAACTAAGTTGAGTATATATAATTAGCACAGCAGTCAAATATATTCAAGGCTTTCCTTAAGGTCAAATATTAATATAATGATATAAAACAAACTTTATTCTCTTGGGTTGAAGTAACAAAGATTTCTTAAAACATTAGTACACTCTTATCTATAAAGATAATCTTTTGTGTCTATTATGTTTTGTTGTTTAGAGGAGCTAAGTAAATATAAAGTTATAGTCATTAAAGGAATTAAAGTTTGTACAACTCTGGTTAAACAACTACTATTGTTTTAGAGTATTACACTACATTACTGAGTCTAAATTTTTCTTTAAAAGCTAAACATAGTTAATACAAGAACATCAGTGTAATTGTGGTGTTATGACTGGCTTCTTGGTATAATAAATGAATTCATATCTTCCAAGTATATAAGTCTTTAAAATGTAAGGTTTAGAAGGACATTTTTCTAAGCTAATGTTCTTTAAACCAAGGTTTAAAGTAAAGGTTTGGGATTATAACAGGTATGTTTCTTGGTTCATAATTATTATGTAAACTCCATATATTTTTACTCTTGTTAATTCCATTTTGTATTTTTCTTGTAAAATCTAACTGTTACCTGTAAGTGCCTTTAAAAAGTATAATAAAACAACATGAGTTAATTTGAGATAATAGGCTATCAACTACAGGACAGACAGAATGATATAAGGGTAACTTCCAGTACTAATACTGACCTCAATTAAATAGAAGTGGTAAATAAATATAAAGTTATAGACATTAAAGGTAAAACAAAGTATTCTTACTTTAGGACTAGTGAAACTGGCTTGCCAGCTATTTAAGACCAAAGGTTTGAGACTAAAGTAAAAGGGCCAAGAAAAAATAGCCAATATTTTGGCTTTTGCCCTTGAGTCAGCTTAAGCCTAGGGAACAAGGGGAATTCTCTACTGGCTTTGAAACTCTGGGCCACATCACCTCTCATTCAGAAGCATTACTAAACCTTGGGGAACAGAAAGCTGACCAGTGCACTTGCTGTAAAGAGCAGAGAAGGAGTCATCCCTGATGCTTTCAAGGGAAGCCACATGGTCAAGGAGACCCTGTCCCTTCCTGGCAGATGGCACTAAAGGAGATAAGATCCTGCTCTCAAGTTTCCCAAGAGTGATTCTACAGGTGTAATTGATATGCAGAAAGCATAATAGTTTTCAGTTGGGTTTCAATTTAGGTACTATGAAAACATAAAAGTATTTTATCTTTTTAAAGTGGTGTCATTTGTCTAAATTCAAAGATTTTATAAGGGTTGCTTCAGAATGTAAATTCCCTGAAGGAGCTCATCTGACTCTTAACAGATAGGAGCAAGGTCAATTTGATCATCTTAGTCTTAAACACCTAGCAAAACCATTTATTACCAAAGCACAGCCATCCCTGAGCATCTAAAAGAAAATACAATAGTCCTTTTAATGTAACCTGTTCTTTTGACGTACACTTGTGCTAGCCCCACCAAGAGTGAATAAGACTAACAGCTAAGAAAGAGAGATTCTTAGATAGCAGTGCCTGGTAACTATCAAAAGAGATTTATAGAGTCAAAAGGTTTTTTAGTCAATAGTCAATTTAAGGCCTACAAATCTTCCTAACCTCTTATATAGAGGTAGATTTGATCTGTGTTTGCTAGTAAGATTATGTAGCCTAAGCAATAGAAGTAAAGGGAACTCTACTAAACACAGAGGTCATGCCAATAAAAAGTATTTACAAAAATCAGATGTCATTATATATCTTAAATATATCCTATAAGGGCATCTATGACATCATTAAAACTAAATGTTGTGTTTATGTTCCTGATAACTCTGGCAATGTTGAACATTTAGTCCCAAATAGAGGCCATGTCCTTACCAGCCTTATTTGGGGGATAAATTCTTAGCTTTTGCACCTCCTGGGGAGAGGTTACTGGTTTCTATCAGCATCATGATATTCATTGAAATGTTCCAGATGCTGCAAAGTCTATGTTATGTGAATCTCTTTCCAGTACTCATGTCTTTTTGTTTCTTTTGTGGAAGCACCCTCCTCTCAAAGACTTTACAACTTGTTCTTTCTGAACCAGACTTTTGCCACAAACCCCTCAACTGACCCAAAAATGTTCCTAAGAGGAAAACCCAAACTTCTTGCCCCATGTCACAGCCTCTCAGCTTGAAGCAGGCAGAGTGTTCATCATCCATTTTCCCTTACAGCAGTAAGTGTTTCCTTCTGGGGGGCTGGGGGGTTGAAACCTGGGGGGGGGGAGGACAGTCAGTGTAGGTAATGAATGATTGGGTCAGAAAGATGGGGGCTGATTCAGGAGGAAATAAAATGCTGATACCTCCAGAACACTTCCCTTCCTCCTCCTCCTGCCTGTAGTCAAGGATACCTGCCACCAGGGGATTGTTCCTCCTGCAGGGAGTTGTAGGAGTTGTTAACGAGTGGCCCCTGGGCTGCTTCCCTTCTGCTGTATCTCAGGGGTGCTTACTTCCCACCCTCCATCACTCCACCTTTGGCCCATCTTTTGGTCACTAGTCACTAGGCAGGGTAAGAGGAGGAAAGATCATGAGAACAAAGGAAATCTAAAATGTATAAAAGAGGCAGGACTCTCCCACTTTCGGACACCCAGCTCCGGGGTTCCGTCTGCTGGGAGAAGTCTATCTCTGTTCTATGCTTTAAATAAAACTTGCTTTCTGTGCTTGCTTCTGCATTTCTCAGGACTTGACTCTGATTCTCATCACTGGTATCAGCCTCACACAGAAATTATGGGACTGGGAAAGTTACTTGGCTTCAACTTCTCCACATTAATCACTAGAGACCTGAACCAACAGTGAAGATCTGGTGTGATAGGACCTCATCTACCAGGTGGCCAGTCAGGGTTCACAGTCAGGGCCACTGTGCAAAGCTGAGATCAGATATGACCCCACATTTCCCTCCAGTCTGGTTAGCTAGTGGCTGGTTATGTAAGCAATAGTTACATAGTTAAATGTCAGATTATATACTTGTCCCCGAGGTAATAATGCTTTCCTTCCCAGGAAGTCTTAGAAGCTGGAATAAGATATCATTGCAAAAGGGATTTGTTCATCCAAGTTTAATCACATACAAAGAAATATTACTGTGAGCTTAAAAACAAACAAACAAAACAATTTGGCATGAAATCCTTAGTTATGAGAAGAAAAGGGGGGGGCTTTTGAAAAGTTTGTCTTAGGGACAAACTACCCTCTTGTTTGGTTGCTGTTTTTTTCCTCACAGCAATGTTTGAGTAAAAGTTACTGGTTTGCTCAGGTTCATTTGAGACTGAGGATAATGGGGAGGCCATAGGTGGAAAGGAAAGAACCTTCCTGGCACCTCTGATATACCTGGGACTGTGATTTTACAAATAATCTGTTATTCTTGAAATAGGTGTGAAATGCAGGGATAATTACCGTCATTACTGGGTTGCAGAAATGAAAGCTTTGAAATGCCAAGAGGTGCAGGGTCACAGTCAGTGAGCAGTGGATCTGCTTCATGTGGGATTTATTGGGTTTTGAAGCCTGTGTTCTATACACACACGACTCGGTGTACAGGTTATGAAACAGTCTCATTTAAAGAGACAAAGCATATCAGCAAATGCTCAATAAAGACTGTCTGAAATGAGTGAAAGTGTAGTGGGTGTTTGGGTAGCTGGCTTTCACACAGACTGTCTGGTTCTGGATTTTGGATCTTTGACTTATCAACAGTGTGGACTAGGGAAGCTAGTTATTTGTTCTGTGCCACAGATTATCTATTTTTAAAAATGGATTTGAGGTTAGAAATCAGTCCTACAGGATAATTTTGAGGAGTAAATCAGTTAATTCATGAGCAGATCTGAGTATAAGGCTCTCCATATGGTGAATCCTTAATTAATGTTTGATACTACTATAAAAATAATAATGAGAAAACTGAGTGGCATGATGAGCCCTGATTTCAACCCCAAGTATTGCTTCATCAACCCTCACTAGAGAACAATTTAAAGCAATCCTCTGAGCTTTGGAATCAGCCAAACTGCTACAACAGAAAGGCAGCCACCCTCAGGAATGACAAATGACCCATGACAGGACATGGAATGGATTCAGTTTCTGCACATTGAGAAAGTACACCTTCAGAGACTTCAGGCGTGCTTGCTGGGCACTAAAGGAGAAGGCCGAAATCACAGACAGTGGTGAACTTCAGTGATGATACTATGTGAAAAGACATAAGGACCATCACAAAGTTTCACATTTATTGAAGACTACTACATGTCACAAACTTTAACTTGCACCCAAGGACACAAAGTAGAGATGGTTTTTTACTTCACAAAAGTTCCATTATGGCTGCTCAAATTAAGTGATTTCTCAAAATTCATGAAGTTATTAAGGAGAAATACTTAGGTCCCAATGCCCCACTCTTTCCACTATACCACCTTTTCTCTGTGCATAGTCTTCATCATGGTGAGATGATTCTTGAATAAAATGAACAAAATGATTTATGGTAAGATAAATATTTAAATCTCATCAGTTTTTTTTCCCTAGCAGAGATTCATTCTCCCTAGCTCATGGGTGGGTGTCCCCTGTTCTTATAAAGTGTGTTAGAATCCAACCATGCCCTGTCTTTTCATATCATCTGAAACTAGATTGTTTCTATGGTGGCAGAGCTGAGTACCAAAGACCATCTACCACAAAGAACATGAAGTATTTCTACAGGGAATTTGATAGAAAAGTTTACCAACCTGTACTCTGCTTTTCCAGGTTACAACATGGCCAATGTATTTTTGGAAAAAAAAATACAATTTCAGCTTTGTATAGCATACCATTTCTATGATGTGTGCATGCATGACTCTCCTCTTTACTTTATAATATATAATGTCCCACATGCCAAACTCTTGAGAAAGCCTCTCTGAACTCCAGAATACAGATGGAAGTGAAGGCAGGGCTGCTTCTCAAATTCCAGTTAAAATTTAAAAATTTGGTACAAAGTTTCATTTCAAGTGCTCCTATAAAGGTAAACTTAGTCTATTCTTTAGAAATGTGCAAATTCTGTTAGGACTAGAACTCTCCAGCACACTGTAGAACATTTTAGAGATTTGGGAAATTCAAATTCACATATAGTCTCATTTTTAATTCAAGATATTATGGAAATTGAAGCCAGTAGGACTCCAGAAATGTTTTAGCAATTAGAAAACGTCCCCCAAATTAGAAATCTTCCTAGAGCATTTTAGAAATTCAGGGGAGGGGGGAATCTAGAAGTCCCAACAGCTTGTGGTAATATTTTCCTTATTCCTTACATCTGAAAGAAATTAATGAATTAATTAAAGTCAGGCTAAAACAACACACAGCCAAGAAGTGGCTTTGAAATTAACAATGTGGAACAAGATTAAATTCCCCATTGATCACAGTTACTAAGGTACCATTACAACTGTGAACCACAACTTTATCAAACTGATATTGACATTCTATTCAACACAAGGAAGTTGGAGCCCATTCAACATTTTTAATGTTTCACTATCACTTGCTAATTTACTAACTAGAGATAAACCAAACTGATGAGTTAAGATGACTTTGTTCTGATTAATTTTACGGTAATTCTGAGGGCTTCAGTCTTAAATGAATTGTTTGAATACTAAATTATGCAGCTTTATGATCCAGGAGACAAGCAGCAGCTCTAAAGATGCCTCTGAGACTTAAGAGACAGCATTAGAAGCTCATTATTGCCGGCACATTTAACATGGTTAAAGTAGGGGAAAATAGCCATTAAGTTAATGTAATAGTTAAACTGCATTAATTTGAAAAACTGCCCAGTGAAACGCTTATAGCACAGAATGCATTTTTCTCCTTCATGAAGAGATGTTCCTTAAAAAATAAAATAAAAACCATTTCAAGATTATTTTCTCCCCTCTTCATTTCATGTGCAAGGGGAATTCTAGGCTCTTCCCATCATTTTTTTTCCCTAAGGATGATGTTCAGTCCAGCCATTCAAAATCAAACAGAAGGACCTGCCCCTTCGCAGTGCATGGCGGTGAGAAGCCATATTGAGCTAGGGGTCCTCCCAAAGAGGAACACACCATCACTGTGCTGATGGAAAATCACAGGCAGCTCAGCTTGTGCCTTGCTGAGTCTTGCTCTGAAGAACAGCTGAGAGGTTTTTAGTATCCTGCAATCTCTCTGTGTTCCTGATAATTCCATGAATGTTGGGTTAAATTCACAGAAAATTCTCAGTTCTTCCTAATTTCACCAATGAAAGTCTCTCCCTCCACTAGCTCCCATGTCAAGACAGGTTCTAGAATTCCTACTTTATATTTGCCCATTTATTTTTGTTTCTTCAAAGAATCCACTGGGGTTTTATTTCTGGTGTGTGTGTGTGTGTGTGTGTGTGTGTGTGTGTGAGAGAGAGAGAGAGAGAGAGAGAGAGAGAGAGAGAGAGAGAGAGAGAGAGAGAGAGAGAGAGAGAGAGAGAGAGAGGAGAGAAAGAGAGGGAGAGAAAGAGAGTTCTTTGTAGAGATATGGAAGCCTTGTGAAAAGGATAATAAATATTGAAATGAGGTGCCATGTTTATTATGATCGCTGTTCTATTTGATAATTATGATGAAGTGTGTTCTTGACTCATGGCTTCCACTGTATCCTCAAAGTGGACCGTTCTCTTTATCTATTGATTTCCCAAGATCAGGACAGCTAGTCTCAGTGGCTCTATGGAATATCAACTGGAATACATTACCAGAACTCTAATGGTCTAAAAGCTTAATCAATGAAATAAGATGAAAAGTCATGTTGTTCCTTTCCTACCTCAAGGTTACCCCTTCCCAACATCCCTCGTAGGCAATTGTACTGATGTTTCCTTTGTCGGAGAGCAGTGGTATGTTCTCTGTGCTGGCTCCTTTTTTTTTTTTTCTTTTTTTCTTCCTCTCCCTTTCAAGTTCTCTCAAACACAGAGACTTGATGGTTGAGCTCTATGGCAGACAGCAGCATGAGAGCATCACTTGAAATTCTTTCAACCAAAAAACATTTAACTTTAAGTCCTCAGGTAAGATAGATTTTAAACTATAAATATTTATATGATGTTCTAATATGGTCACCAAAGACCACAAGCCAGCACCCAGGGAAACTTGTGCCAGCTACAAGTGCAATGCAGTTGTTTGATGAAATACCCCTCTATACTACCTCCATGCTCCACTTGGCTCCAACAGCATGACTTCCCAGGATTGACTCATAAAGTGCCACTCCACTCCTGCCCCTGCCTAGAGAGCAGGAACTGCACTAGCTAGATAACAGGAGCCGCCTCCTCAGGTGTGGAGACGCGTCTAACCTAGCAGATCACTAGATGCCTTCGCTTCCCACGTGCTCCTTTTCCTCTTCACTGTGTTCCATTGTTTGACATCCAACCACAAGTTAAGTTCTTACTGAATGAAATATCTGAGCACGAAGATGGATTCCATGATCAGGAAAGAGACCTTTCCATGTAGAGGAGAGGCCCTGAGTGTGAGCATTGGTCAGGTATTTGCATTTAATATCCCACATCAGGACAGTGGATTCGAGTTAGTGGTTGCTTCAGACTCTCTGTCATTGTCAAAATTTAGATGTTCATTGGGAGACAGTGAACACTGCTAGTCATTTGTTCCCCACTCTCGTTATTCCGTGAATGTGGATTGGTGCCTCTGAATCTAGAATTGTACTGAATTTTCACGAAAGCCAGGTACTATGTGTTATCAGGTATTTATTTAGTGATGCATCAGAAATGCCAATTTAGGAGAAGATATATCTGACTTCAGTACAAGGGGAGCAGGATGACTTCATGATGGGCAAAGACTCTCCATCCTACTCTCTTAACTTTTTATGCATATAAGACAATTTGCCATGGCCTAAGTGGCAATGAGAAGCCAAGGGGATGGTGAGGGAGCCACGTGACATGTTGCTCAGAAGGAATCATTTTCAGGATTGATGTTGAATATAAAATGTACTTTTCACAATTCATTGATTGATTACTAGATTTTGTCATATTAGCATACTTAAAATAGTTATTTCCAAAAGTTATTTTAAATGTAAAAATAGTTTGTAAAAGTAAAGTGACATATTGATTTACAATATTCATACACATTAAAGCACACAAAAATAACTCAATATTTATTATTGGGTTTAAAAGAACATAAAGTGGCTATTCATATTACATATTCATTACTTGAATAAGTTTCCTAGTCAAGTCTAACACACCATGTCTATATTATTTTTCTGAAAAAAATATATTTTTCAATATAGCACTAATATTTTAACATTTAAAAATTTAATTACCTGTACTTATCTTCAGAGTTTTATTTTATGGTTAATGTGCTCATAATTGTTGATAATCCAATTGGTTCTTCTTTGTAGGTCAGTCTATTTGTAACTAATAAAATACTAAGAAACCTAGTAAGTAGAGAATACTTTTATTAGATTGAACATGTCCTCAACTTAAATTTTTATATTGAGGGGCTGGGGATGTGGCTCCAGTGGTAGCGCGCTCGCCTGGCATGCTTGTGGCCCGGGTTCGATCCTCAGCACCACATACAAACAAAGATGTTGTGTCCACTGATAACTAAAAAATAAATATTAAAATTCTCTCTCTCTTTCTCTTTAAAAAAAATTTATATTGAAATATTCTAATATTTAGTTCAAATATATTAAAAGGCACTGTCTTTTTTTCATTTTTCTACTTAATGGAGGTCATTTATTTGACAAATAATTCCACAAGAAAAAAAGTCAACTAAGTTACCCCTTTATTCCTTTCTTTCCCCAAATTTTGCTATGACAAAACCATTGGACTTTTCAATTTTATTGCATTTGGAAGACAAATGCAATTATGTATTGTAATTCTATCAAAACATTCTTCTTCTGAATTGAAATATTACTTACTATTAAAATTAAATATTGGATTCATTATGTATTTTGTTCAGTCCTTTGCTTAAACTTATAAAACTAAATTAAAGCCTTTCTTATTTGCAAGATAACAATTGGTTAAAGGCTTCAAAAGATAACTTTATAATTTTAATTTTCATTTATTAAATACTGAGATACAAAATGCTAAGATACCTACTAAGTAGAGAATTCTTTTATCAGATTGACATATTCTCAATTTAAATTTTATATTGAAATATTCTAATATTTAGTTCAAATATATTAAAAGACTAAATGGTTTTGAAAAGCATGCAAATAAACTTTAAATAATCTATATTAAGCATTTTCAGTGCTACTTTAGAATACATAGGCTGAATTATAAAATGAACGTTAGGATTCAAATATTCTTAAAATTGGGTGTGGAGGACACAGTTTTGAAAAGCATTTATTACTATGCTGTAGCATAGATTGGCTTTATTCCACTCAAGTTTCTTTATGTTTTGTAGGACATGTCTCTGAATGTGTCTAGGTGAGGCTATTTGTACTTTTTACAAGTACAGCTTCTATTTCCAATGGTAGAATGTTGATGTGTACTTGAAATCAATTACAAGAGATTGGTGTACCACAAACAATTGTAATGGCATTTTTCTGTTTTATAGGTCCCTTAATAAGTAAAATATCATTCTTCTATGAAGCAGTGTTCTACTCAAATTTACATTAACATTACCAATAATAAAAACAAATAGAAACATTTTCAGTTTTGAATGTTAGCTGAATTTACAGAAGCCTTCAGAAAAAAAAAAGTCTAGTCATTGATCTTCGATGAAATATTATTTCAAAAGCTTTAGTGGTTTCCATGATACAGATGCAATTCACTGAACTGTAGTTCACTGAGTTTCTGTTTGAAACCTTTTGAAACATTTTTTTAAATACAAACAACACAAAAAGCTATGTTCTGAAGTACATGTGGACTCATCTTCTGGTCTTCATGCAGACATGGCACATGGTGCTGTGGTGAATGGTGTTGTCCATAAGCACAGTTATACAAATGAGGGCTATTTTGTCAGCTGTTTTCAGTGTGTGAGTTACACAGAAAAGCAGGTTTCATTGTGGAATATTTGTACACCCATAAAACACAGTTTGATCATTTCAACTTTTTTGAGAAATGAGAATTTAAAACTCTCATTCAAAACAGACTTATTTTTCCATTCTCTGTTGTAAAAAATCCCCACCTTGCTAAAACATAAAAGTGTTAAAAATTAACTCCTTAATATCTTTAGGTTTATATTACACAATCTGAGAACAAAAAAGTAGCAAGAATATTCAAATCATATTTTATGTCCTCTGCGGCCTTTATCTCTCATGTTTTTTAGCTATAGGTATCCCATAATCATGCCTATTTGGTTTAGGATCTACAGAGCTGTGGACTGGAGAATAGGATTGTCACCAGCCACTATGAGGACAAAGATGATGGTTATTTCCTGCTACTCTGGGTGATTCCAAGCCCTTGATACTTCTCCCACCATCTCAGAGCAGGAGTTAGAACAGTTCCCAACCACATATCACTAAGTGCCCTGAGCTGAACCTGAAAGGGAGGCACTAGTTTTGCTTCATCTGTAAAAGTTGAAAATAAGGGAAGGAGCTATCACCACCTTAACTGAGTGGCAGCATCTTCATGCCGTGTACCACTCACAGATACCCGGAGATCATAAGAGAACCTACAAAATACAGTGTGGACATTTAGGAAACTCAACCAGATTTAGTTTATTATTTAAAAAACTTATTTGGAATTCATGTACCTTCTTGGCCAGCACCTGCATACCTCCTCCATTGTCAACTCCCCTGAAGAGTGGGACATTTGTTACAACTGATGAAGCACATTGACTTATGTATCTGGCCCAGAGAGCATTGTTTACATTGGACCTGACTGCAGGTACTGCACATTTTATGCAGCTGGACAAATAAAGCATCCTGATGTGTCTACCATTGTAGTATTATACAGAGTATTTTTATTTCCCTAAACTCCTCTATATCCTGCCTATGCATTGTCCCTATACCTTAAACTCTGGCCACCACTGATTTTGTTTTTACTGTCTCCATTGTTTTGACTTTTCTCAAATGTTCTGTAGCTATAATTATACATTATGCAGCCTTTTCCAGTTGCCTTCTTTCCCTTATAAGTGCACATTTAGGCTCCCTCCATGCCTTTTTATAACTTGAAAGATATTTTTTAGCACTGAATAATATTCCATTATTTGAATGTACCAACATTTATTTATCCATTCATTCACTGAGGGACGTCTTTGTGACTTCCAGATTTAGGCAATTATGAATAGAGTTACTCTAAAGCATATGTTTGTAGGGGTTTTTGTGGACATAAGTTTTCAACATCTTTGGATGAATACCAAAGAGTGTGCATGTTGGATTGTGTAGGGGAAGTACGTGCAGTCTTGTTAGACTGCCAAACTGTCAGTGTTTCCATCATTTTGCATTCCCATCAGCAAAGAAGGAGAATTATTTTTACTCCCCATCTTTGCCAGATTTCCAGTTTGTATTTGTGCAAATATTAATAGGAATGCTTCATTAAAATGAGAAATATGGGACAAATTGTAAACTGGACAATTGCCATGAAAATAGAAATAAATGAATCTGAGTAAGCAGAAAAAGATTTATGGTCGCCAGAATTATAAGCAATTGAATGGTTGACACCAGTATATTTGCAAACATAGATTGCTATATATAAAAAAAGAAAGATCAAACAAATACAAAAGTGAACTAGACATGAGGAAACAAAAACAGCAACTCAAAAGAAACCTGTAGGAATATAGGTGGGAAAAGATTTATTACAGGAAACTGTTATAAAAAAAGTTTTATTTTTAAATTGTTTGCCTAAGATCTTGAACAAAGTGCACAATGGTAACTTGTTTATTAAAAAGTAAGTAAAATTACATGTGTTTCCTAAAACCCATTCAGGGATTGAGACAATAAGAAGCCTCAAGGATAAAATAACAAGTAAGATGAAGACTACGAGGAGAAAAGAAATAAATGGGTATAAATAGTGTAAATAAAGAAAATCCACAGGGCAACTCTGTATTCTGTAGTTACAATGAATGTAAACTTCATGTTGAATTCAAACAATGCCAAACAATATGGACTCTGTAATACAGATGGTCTCACTGGTGAAGTTTCCCCCATGTATTCAGAAAACTAGGAAAAGTTAGATCGGGAAAATTCCATGGATGCAGAAAACAGAGAACAGAGACTGAATTGATCCATGATAAGCCTTTCCAAAATGGAGTTGATACACTGGCCATCTGGGTAATAATCTACCTTATGAGACAAGATACTTTGTTTTCCAAAAGAGAAAGTTAGGTGTGGCTACACAAGTCATTGGCTCATTATATTCTGAGGAAATATTTTGGAAATATAAGTTTTGTTATTTACCTTGTAAGTTTATTTATAAATAACAATGTCTACACTTTATCTATTTTAAAACTTCATAAACTAATACCAAATTGATCTCGATAGACAAATGACAACATGGAAAAAAGAAGAGAATGCTAACAGAAATTAGATTTAATTATATTATAAAACAATGATATTTAAGTTTGATTCTCATAGAAGAAAGGTGTATAGACCATTATAGAAGAATAGTTTAAAAAAAGAGAAGGCAATATGTATAAAAAGTCTAAAAAAAGTATAAAAAGGAAAAGCCATTCATAATTAAATTAAGATGATATTTTACCTATTTGAGGATGATTTTTAAAATTTATTTCTTTGGCCTATAGCATAAGCCAAATTTTGTCCCAGATGGAAAAATGGAAAAATAAAACTTAATGAAAATTCTAGAAATAATATAAGCAAGGAATTATGCTGTCTTTGAGTGGAGGCAAAGTTTTGAGACTGATAAAATCGAATTAAGCCTCTTTAACAAACGGTGCTGGGAAAACTGAAAATCCATGTGCAACAAAATGAAATCAAACCCCTATCTCTCACCATGAACAAAACAAAACTCAAAGTATCTCAAGGACCTAGGAACTAAACCAGAGACACTGCACCTAATAGAAGAAAAATTAGGACCAAATATCCTTCATGTCGGATTAGGCCCCAACTTCTTTATAAGACTCCTGTAGCCCAAGAAATAAAATCAAGAATCAATAATTTGGATGGATTCAAACTAAATAGCTTCTCAGCAAAAGAAACAATCAGCGAAGTGAATAGAGAGCCTACATTTTGGGAGCAAATTTTTACCACACACACATCAGATTGAGCACTAATCTCTAGGATATATAAAGAACTCAAAAATCTTAATACCAAAAAAACCCAATCAATAAATGGGCCAAGGAACTGAATAGACTTCTCAGAAGCTGATATACAATCAGTCAGCAAATATATAAAAAAAAGTTCAAGATCTCTAGCAATTAGAGAAATGTAAATCAAAACTATTCTAAGATTTCATCTCATTCCAGTCAGAATGGCAACTATTAAGAATATAAACAACAATAAGTGTTAATGAGGATGTGGGGAAAAAGGCACACTCATATATTGCTGGTGGGACTGCAAATTGGTGCAGCCAATATGGAAAGTAGTATGGAGATTTCTTGGAAAACTGGGAATGGAACCACCATTTAACCCAGCTATCCCACTCCCTGGTCTATACCCATAGAACTTAAAAACAGCATGCTACAGGGACATAGCCACATCAATGTTTATCACAGCACATTCACAATAGCTAAACTGTGGAACCAATCTAGATGCTCTTCAGTAGATGAATGGATAAAGAAAATATGATTATATATACACAATGGAATATTATTCAGCATCAAAAGAGAATAAAATCATAGCATTTTCAGGTAAATTGATGGAGTTAGAGAATATAATGCTAAGTAAAGTTAACCAAAAACCAAATGCTGAATGTTTTCTCTGATATAAGGATGTTGATTCATGATAGGGTTGTGGGGGAAGCATTGCATAGGGTTTTTGCTTAAAATGTGCCTTTTGCCTAAGATAAAATCCCTACCTCCCCTTGGCATTGTGACAAATATGTTCTTACCTTTAAAGACTCAGATCAAAAGAATTTCTTGTCAGGTATCTTGTATTTGAAAGGTAGTAGGTTCTTACTTGTGTGTGTGTTTGTTAATTTTTTGGTTGAAGACTATATCAAAGCTCATCCTTCTACAATTAACCTGAGGCCCAGAAAGTTGAAATGCCTCCTTGTAAGCCACCCGGTTTGCAGTGTCCTTATAATATTATTAAGAAGTAGAAATAATGTAAACAGGAGGTTCCGGGTCCTCAGGAATGTGAAGCTGTTGAGCCATTTTTAATGACTAGCTCACAAAACCTTTCTGGTTAACTCATAAAAAGCTAACTGACTTACAAAGTCTTGGTTTTAAAATTATTCATTTAATAATTTAAGATTCCGGTACTTGAAGAGTCAACTCTCTTCCTTTCAGGTCATTAGCTTGAAGTGTGATTTTCCTCCTTCATCTTTAGTTCTGTCAAAAAGTGTTCGACAGAAAGAACACATCTGAAATAAGTTCAAATTAAAGAGTGGGATGGGACCTCAAGTCAGATAAGATTCAGAATAGGCATAGGACATTTGGGGTATTTTATGGAATTATTGTCGTTCAAAAATCATAGTCAAATCAAACCTGATGTAATGGAAATCTGTTTTTTTGCCTCCTCTCTATGTTCTCACTCTTCTTCTGCTTTTGTTCCCTCTATTTCCTTACATGGGCTTCCCCTTCACTGCTCCTAGGGTAGATAGGGCAAATGGATGCCTTATTCACATACCCGTGCTCCAGGGTAGGCATGGAACTCCAGTCTGGGGAATAAGCAGGTCCACCTCCTCATCAAGAATAAAGGCATACTTCACAAACCATTCTAAAAAGGATTTTCTGTCCTTAACATTCCTGGGACTCTTGAAATAGAGAACTCGTCTTTCTGTATATCTGGAATATGGAAGAATACTATCTTAACAGAGCAAGTGACCTCTCTCCTGCCATCAAATAAGTTCATTAGGACTGATTGACAGAGAAGTACTAAATCCTTTCAAGCTATTGCACAAGGTGATGTTGGATGCTAGACAACTAAGACAATGCTCATGCTTGTGAGCTAACCTTCACTCTTTGGTTTGACCCATTTGAATTGGTTTTCTGACCCTGGAAATCTGTGAGTTCTCTCTTGTGCCCAGGAGCTCTCCAAAGAGGTGGAGGAGCTGGTGGTAGGAGAGTCTGGGAAGGCAGGTAGGGTATGTGTGGAGACTGGGAGCAGATGTGCAAAGCGAGGCCAGCAGGTAGGTGATAAAGTCCACAGGTCTTAGGGATGCGGGGGAGCTTCAATGGGGGGAGCAGGGCAGGAGGGAATTAGATGGTGATCCTGCCCCCTTGTTGTCTAGCACGGCCATGTGTATTTATGGTGCACTCTTCCAGAAAGGTCATTTATTTTGCCATTGAGGCATATGTCAACAACCAGACTCTAATTTATTCTCAAGGGATTTGGAGGTGAGCCAAGCAGTTGGCCAGAAAGGGTGATATCGGCTCTCTGGGTGTTATTAATTTTTCCTCAGAGATCAAATGGAGGCATCAAAAGATTATCATATGCAACATTTCAGAAGTAGAAATTAACATGATACTTTTGAGGACATTACAAATAGTTGGTACAAAATTTGAGAAAAAACATGAGAAAGAATTAGAAAAAATAATGCTGAATTAATTTACTAGTTCTAGAAGTTTTCTGGAGGAATATTTTGGGTCTTCTAGGTAAAGAATCATATCATTGGCAAATAGTACTAATTTGAATTATTCTTTTCTTTTTAATTTCTTTCATTTGTCTAATTGCTCTGGCCAGTGTTTTAAGAATTATGTTAAATAGAAGTGGTGAAAGAGGGCATCCCTGTCTTGTTCCAGTAATTAGAGGGAATTCTTTTAATTTTTCTCCATATAAAATGATGTTGGTCTGGGGCTTAGCATAGATAGCTTTTACAGTGTTGTAATATGTTCCTATTATCCCTAGTTTTTCTGGTGTTTTGAACAAGAAGGGGTGCTGTATTTTGTCAAATGCTTTTTCTGCATCTATTGAGATGATTATATGGTTCTTAACTTTAAGACTAATGATGTGATGAATTGCATTTATTGATTTATATATGTTGAACCAACCTTGCATGCCTGGGATGAACTCCACTTGATTGTGGTGCAATATATTTTTGCATTCAATTTACCAGAATTTTATTGAAAATTTTTGCATCTAAGTTCATTAGAGATATTTGTCTGAAGTTTTCTTTCTTTGATGTGTCTTTGCCTGGTTTTGGCATCAGGGTGATATTGGCCTCATAGAGTGAGTTTGGAAGTGCTCCCCTTTTTTTTTCTATTTCATGAAATTAATTTGAAGAGTATTGGTATCAGTTCTTCTAAAGGTCTTTTAGAACTCAGCTGTATATCTATCCAGTCCTGGGCTTTTCTTGGTTGGTAGGATTCTGATGGCATCTTCTCTTCCATCACTTGAAATTAATCTGTTTAAATTGTGTATATCATCCTGATTCAATTTGGAAAAATCATATGACTCTAGAAATTTGTTGATGCCTTCAATATTTTCTAGAATGGCAGCTATTAAGAATACAAACAACAACAAATGTTAATGAGAATGTGGGGGAAAAGGTACACTCATACATTGCTGGTGGGACTGCAAATTGGTGCAGCCAATTTGGAAAGCAGTATGGAGATTTCTTGGAAAACTGGGAATAGAACCACCATTTGATCCAGCTATCCCACTCCTCGGTCTATACCCAAAGAACTTAAAAACAGCATGCTACAGGGACATAGCCACATCAATATTTATCACAGCACAATTCATAAGAGCTAAACTGTGGAACCAACCTAGATGCCCTTCAGTAGATGAATGGATAAAAGAAAATGTGATTATATATACACAATGGAATATTATTCAGCATTAAAAGAGAATAAAATCATGGCATTTACAGGTAAATCGATGGAGCTAGAGAATATAATGCTAACTGAAGTTAGCCAATCCCTAAAATCCAAATGCTGAATGTTTTCTCTGATTTAAGGATGCTGATTCATAATGTGGTTGGAATGGCATGGGAGGATTAGATGAACAGTAGATAGGGCAAAGGGGTGAGAGGGGAAAGGAGGGGTCATAGGCGTAGGAAAGATGGTGGAATGAGATGGACATTATTATCCTAAGTACATGTATGAAGACAAAAATGATGTAACTCTACTGTGTGTACAACCAGAGATATGAAAATTTGTGCTTTATATGTGTAATATGAATTGTAATGCATCCTGCTATCATATATAACAAATTAGAATAAAAAATGTTAAAGTATAATATTCAGGGTAATACATGCAGGTAATATCAAATAAAAAAATCAAATGAAGTAATCATTATAGTTGAACAATATACCTGGCCATTAAAAATGAAAAAAAAAAAGAATCTTCCATGAAATCAGAATGAGAAAGAATTTGGAAAGGCAAAGATATAATTACAGTAAAGATATAATATAGAAGGAAAATATAGGTAATATTAAAATATGCTAAGAGCTAGTAGAAAAGTTGAGAAGGGTCAGAATTGATAGAAAAGGAACAATTGGAGCATAGAACTGTGAAACATTGCTGACAGTCATCCTTCCTTGTTGGTGCAATGGTGACTGCTAAGCCATTTTGGCAGTGCTTATGCATTCTTATAATAATGCACATTCACATAACCTAGGATCCAGAGATTCTGTTTCATCACATAGAGCTCTGTTCATGTACAGAGGCTGTTTAAACCTGAACTCTGCATCACTGTCACCTGAAATTTGGAGGAAGGCAGAATAATGTAAATGTGTGTGTGTGTGTGTGTGTGTGTGTGTGTGTATGTGCGTGTGTGTAAGTGCACAGAATAAATATAACATATACAACATATAATAAATATATATAATATATGTGATTATATTTAACCCAGTCTGCATATCTACTCCTTTACCAGAATCTGAACAGAGAGACAGAGAGCTAGATCCCACCTAGGGAAATTGCAAGGCATGAGGTGGAATCCCACAGGCATGTTGGCCAGCTGTTTGGAAGATTATTTAGAAATAGGGAACAGATTTGGAGGTGTAGCTGTCATCTAGGAAGATGGAGCTCAGTGCAGATATAAGCATGTTTTCAAGTTTGGGTACATGACATTTCTTAGCAGACTATGTATGCATTGTTTTCCTAGAACTAAATAAACTAACACAAACTGGGCTGCTTAAACAACAGGTGTGGAATCTTTTGTAATTACAAAGGCACCAAGCCTGTAATTAGGGTGTTTGCTATGTCTCTCAGGATCATTCCTGGGCCTTGCTTCTAACTTCTGGTGATTGCTGGCAGTCCTTGAGACAACTTGGCTGCAGATTCCTCACCCCTGTGTTGTTTGATAGGTATTTCTTTACATACACTCTATGGAAAGAGGGCTTCACGACTTTGGTTACCCCTGAATTGCAGGAATGCTGGGTGTTGTCCAGGAGGAGTGGTATCTGTGATATCTATTTGGCAGTATCAGTGTACTGGGGCTACAGGCCTTGGGTTTCATGGCTAAGATGGAAATTTATTGTTTTACAGCTCTGGAGGTCAGATATCCAAGATTGAGGGGGCAGTAACATTGATTTCTGCTAAGGCCTCTTTCTTAGCTTCTAGGCATTTTCAGATGTCTTTCTCTGGATTCTCCCATGGTCATCCCTTTGCTCACATCTGTGTCTTGATCTCTTCTTTTTTAACTCCCATCAATACAGTCTCCAGCCCACCCTAATAATCTCATTTAACCTTAATTATCTCTTTAAGATGCTATTTCCAAATACAATTAAATCCCAAGTGTCAGGATTATTACGTCCACATTTGAACTTGGGAGGAGCACAACTCTTTTCCTATCAATGAAAATTATGAAAAAAAAATTTCTAAATATATCAGTAAACATGTAATCACTCTGTATTACCTTTAGGTAAACAGTGAAACATTCATAAAGAAGTGCTTCTACATTTATTCCTTTGTGTCTAAAGTTATATTCTGTAATGCTGAATCTGAGCTCATACAAAATGCTAAAAGAAAATGTCAAAATCAATCTGAGATATGGCAGGAATGAATGCCAAATAAATGAAGGTATAAGGTCATCTAAAGCGACTGGATTAGACTATGCTTGTTTCATGCCTGAAGTACTTCAAATTCTTTTTCAGTCAAGCAGATCATGTGTCTAGTTTTATATAAAATAAACAATTCTGTGAGGGGTTTGGACCTCTGAAGAGGGTGGCCAATAAATGGACAGGGGGCATCAGCCCCTAACACTGCGCTTGGAAGTCCTTGAAAAAATGCTCCTTTAAATACACATTTTATTAATAGGCCAATTTATGTGTAGGTATGCTACCATGTTTATTATTCCAGTCGTGGATACCCTCTTTCAGATAAGGGAGACAGCACAAGTAAATCAAAGGTAAATGAAAGCTTGGTCACAGGGCTTGGCTCTAATAAACTTATATTCATTCATAAGAATGAAGTAACTAGTCAGTCAATAACACAGACAACCAAACACCAAGCATCTTCATTAGAAGTCATTTGTGTGTGAGGCGACGGCCAAGGTCCTCATAAGTGAGTTATTTCAGAATCTCTGCAGGGAGGAGAATGATTCATAATCCAGGGTCCCTGAGGAGGTTTCCATCCCCCACCAACTTGCTCCCTTGTTTCCCACTTTAAGGACAAAAGTTCTGTTTATTCCTACTTATAATGACACTCCAACTATCACACATACAATGGAGGGTGTATTACAGGTGAGTTTGAATCCAAGGTCTCTATTTTAAGAGTAAGGAGACTCAAGTTCCAGTACACAGATCTGAAACTCTGTGATACAGGAAAATCCACTTCAAAATGACCCTATGAAGAATTGCTGTGGGATTTTCCTTTGCAGGTCTCAAATAGACTTTGAGATAAAAAAGGACTTTGACGGTTCCCTTTCCTGAATGAACAAAACACATTAAATGAAGCAAATGATTAAAAGAAAAGCCAGCAAAGTTACATTTAATGTTCCAGCTCTCTATTTCATGCCAGGTAGAAAGTGAGAGTTTGCATCTAGGGTCAAGCATGGTTTACATTTCATGTGGAAAAGCCTGGAGTTTAAGAGTGGATGTGAAGAGAAAGCAAATTAATTATAATATCTTTTATTTTCTTCAAGAACATAGAACACATCTCCCTCCCTCCCTCTCTCTTCCTCTCCTCTTCTCTCCTCTCCTCTCCTCTTCTCTCTTTCCCAATGATTTTGTAGTGCATTATAGTTGCGCGTAATGGTGGGATTTCTTCTTACATGGAATATAATTTGCTCCCTTTCAATTCTTTTAGTTTCCAAGGCTTCCTCTGCACCTCTCTTTCTCTTTCCCCATTCCTCTTTCTGTGTTCTACTAAATAAAGGTGAAATTTACTGTGGCATATTTATATACATACATGACATAATTGGGCTAATTTCATTCTGCAGATCCTCCCTTTTCCCATTCCTCCTCCTTTTCCCTCTACCCTCTTCCTCTGCTCCACTGATTTCCCATGTGTTCTTACCTTTTTTCCCCTCTTTTAAATTTTGCTCTAGTTTCCACATATGAGAAAAAACCCTGATCTTCTGAATCTGGATTATTTCATTAGTGTGATCTTCTTCAGTTCCATTCATTTGCCAGCAAACAGCATTTATTATTATTTGTGTTCTTGACAATTACTATTCTAACTAGAGACAAAAATCTCAATGTAATTTTGATTTGCATTTCCCTGATTGCCAGTATTGTTGAACTTTTTTTTTTCATATATATGTTGGCTATTTGTATTTCCTCTTTTGAGAAATGTCTGTCTACTTCTTTAAAGAAAGAATTTGGAGAAGACTTAGAAGATGGAAAGATCTCCCATGTTCTTGGATAGGCAGAATTAATATAGTCAAAATGGCCCCATATTACCAAAAGGATTATACAGACTCAGTGAAAATTGCCATGAAAATATCAATGGAATTCTTCACAGAACTAGAAAAACTTGGAGCTAAAATTTATTTGGAAAAATAAAGACCCAGAATAGCCAAAGCAGTCTTGAGTAATACCTGATCACAATACCTGATCTCAAATTATTGTATAGAACTAAGTAATAAAAGCAGCATGGTATTGGCATCAAAACAGACATGATTTAATTTTACTTCTTTTTAAACATTTAAAAAAACTTATTGTTAACTGATACATAAAAACATAAAATTTACATATTCAGGTGGTATCAGGTGATGTTTTGATATGTATATACTGTAATATTCAAGTGATGTTATACTTATCTCTTTAAACATTTATTATTTTATTTGAAATACTTTATTCTAGCTGTTTGGAATATACATTATTGTTATCCATTCTGTTTTAATATATGTTATTGTATATTCAGAAGTAAAATTAAATTAACTGTAGTGATGGTTGCATATACTTTTAATATACTAAAATTCATTGTATTATACATTTTTAATGAGTAAGTTGTATGGTATACGAATCATATCTCAATAAAGCTGTTAAAAAACAAAACAAACAAACAAACAAAAAAAACAGACATGATGACCAATGGAATAGAATAGAAGACAGAGAAACAAACCTACCTTGAAGAAGTCATCCGATCCTTGACAATGATGCCAAAAATACAGGTTGTGGAAAATATAACCGTTTTAACAAATATTGATGGGAAAACTGGACAGCCAATGCAGAAGAATGAAAGTAGATCAATGCCACTCTCTCCCTGTACAAAAGACATCTCGAAATTTACAAAACACCTAAGAATTCAACCAGAATCTCTGCAAGTGCTACAAGAAAACAAGGAAACATTTCAACATATTGGCCCAGGCACTGAATTCTTTAGTGAAATTCCTAGAACTCAAGAATCAAAACCAAGGATCAGTAAGTGGGATGGTCTCAAATTAAAAAACTGTGCAGCAAAGGAAATAATTGTGAAGAGAAGTGAAGAGAAAGCCTATGGAGTAGGAGAAAAAATTGCAAGCTTCTTCTCTGATAGGGGATTAATATCCAGAATACATAAAGAACTCAAAAATTAAACACCAAAAAATCAAATAGTCCAATTAATATATGGGCAAAAAAATCAAACAGCACTTGCATCTCTCTTAACAAAGATTTCCAGCACCCTCAAAACCTCACCTCAACCAACACATTTTCAACATTATTTTGTTTTACTTAGGTATTTCTTTTTATTTTAATTTGTTATATATGACAGCAGAATGCGTTACAATTCGTATTACACATATAGAGAACAATTCTCATATCTCTAGTTGTACATCCAGTCACACTATTCATGTGAGCCCTCTAGAGAAGCCCAGGGTATCACAAAAGAGTCTATGAAGAAGGTCAGGATAATATGATGGGTATTAGATGCAATACCAATCCTTTATCATTTCTCATTTTCTATTTCCCATGATGGGCTTTCAGTTTGCCTTTCTGCCATGGTCTAAGCTTGTTACCCAAGGTTCAGGTGCTGAAATTCAGTCCTCTTTGTGAGACATTGAGGAGGGGTGTTCACCATGGTGCTGAGAGCTGGGCCTTTGGGTGGTGATTAAGATCAGGTGAGATCACCATCATGGAGGACCCACGAGTGAATAAGGAGGGCCACACACACTTGAGCCATCCTTGTCTGTTGCTACATGATGCCCTGCACCATCTTGGGACTCTGACAGCAAGAGGGTCATCACCAGATACAGCCCTTCAATCTTGGACCTCCACAACAAGGCCCCCAAATAAAGCTCTTTGCTTTCCGTCTCAGCCAGTCTGTGTCATGGTGCCACTGGAAGCAGGAAGTGAACTAAGATATTCTCAATTTCAAATTGAAAGAAATTGAGTCCTGGTTAGCATGAAGACCAGACATTATCTTCTAGAAAAAATAGTCCTGACCCGATCAATATCTGCATTTATTCTGTGGTGGAAAGGAATTCATAAGGAATTACCCTATTTAAACTGGTTGAGGATTTGGGCTATTGGTCAAAAAATATTTGCTTCCATTCCTCTTCTATGGTGTGCAGAACACTCTTTTATTCCTATGAATCTAGAATCCTTGACTCTGCTAATAGTCCAGGAGAAGTACCTGTCTATTCTCCCAGCTGATCCAAGGAATAAAGGACACATTGAAATGGACTGAAATGCCATTCATATCCTGGAACCAAACTCGTTTTATTCACAGTCCACAGAAAAATTACTCATCATACAGCAGTTAAACTGCAGTTGACATGAATGCTCATGTACGTGAGAACAAAGTCTGTTACTTAAAGCTACAGAATTTTGGGATGTTTTTCAATTATGCTACATTGCTGGGCAACAGGTGGTTGGTGAAGTCATTTCTATGATGAATCAGGATAGCTATTGTATGTCCCCCATTCTGTTTCCAAGCTACCCTTTCTTTCTTCCCAGTCCACAAAGACCAGCATATGCTTTGTTAAAATTGCTAGGCATACACAAGGAAACTCTGTGAAATAACAGTTGCTAAAGAAAAGCTCTATGGTTATTTTTCTCCCAATCTGCACACTTGTAGGCATGCTCTCTGGTCATGTGGGAGGGTACAAGGGACAAGGGAGCCTCCTAGAAAATAGTTCACATGAATGAGTGTCATGAAGAAAAGCACATTCGCTGAATGGCAGCAGTGACTGGAAGAGTAAGAAGGGGTCATATTGTTCTCCGGACCCTTCTCCATCTAGCTGAGTGGAGGCTGTAACAAAAGCCCAGGGGACCCATGCTATTAGAATTCTGGAGCACGTTCTGAGTTCATGGCAGCAATACTTTGTGGTCTATGTAATTGGATATAAAACAGGTGATGGTAAATAATATTTTAAGTACTTCATTTTATTTTGTTACAGATTCCAATCTTCAGAGCGCTGTTTCAAGATCTCATTTTTTACTCTCTATACTGGAGAGGAATATTAAACACACACACACACATACACACACACACACATACACACACACACAACCCATTCACACACACACACACACACACATTGAAAAACAAAACAAAACATCACTTTGGCGGTTTTGCAAAGCTCTAACAGAACACTACAAAGATTTCATGATTTGTTCTCTGATTTTTATCTGTCCTTCTGTATAATCCAGTTTCCTTCTGCCTTTGAATCTGAAAACCTCCCGTCTTCCAGGGTCCTTTTCACCTGCTACTCTGGTGCCTTCTATCTATTCATCTAATACCTATTCATATTTTTCTATTAGATCAGTCCCTCTAGGAAAAAAAGTCTGAAGCACTAGTCTATATTTAATTTTCCTTATAAATATTGTCATAAATAGGACTGGGGCTGTGGCTCAGTGGTAGAGCACTTGCCTCACACATGTGAGGCCCTGGGTTCAATCCTCAGCCACATATAAGTAAACAAATAAAATAAAGGTATTGTGTCCATCCACAACTAAAAACAATTTAAAAAATATGTCATAAATCTCTTGTCCATTTCTTTCAAAGTCCTCATCAGAGTTTATGATTATTTTTTCCTATAACTAATTGATTAACATATTATTTCTACTTTGCTATAACATATATGTGAACTTGCCATGATGGCAACTCACTGTTCTATATGTCATGTGCTTACTGTGAGATCTGCCATGTATGTGGTGTGATTACATATTTTCATTTGCAATGAACATAGATGTGCATATTTATAATTCTTCCTTTTTTCCTTTCTTAGAATTGTCCTTGTATGGATTATTCATCATAATATCACTACCCATGTAAAGAATCCCCATAATATTTGTTAAATGGCCCTTAATATTGTTTAGATATGGGGTGTCCCTCAAAATCTCATGTGTGAGACAATGTAAGAATTTTTAGAGTTGAAATTATTAGATTGTGAGAAGTGTAACATGATCAGTGGATGAATGTACTGATGGATTAACTGGGTAGTGGCTGTAGGCAGGAAGGGTGTGTCTTGAGGACAGAGATCACTGGGAGCATGCACTTGAGGTCTATGCATTGTCCATGGTGAGCAGAGCTCTCTCTAGGCTTCTTGGATGCCATGTCCTGAACTGCTTTTTTCCACCATGATGTCCTACCCCGCCTTGAGCACACACAGAGCAATGGAGTTGGCTGACCATGGACTGATCCTCTGAAACCATAAGCCAAATAAACTTTTCCTCATCTAGGTTGTTCTGGTTGGGCCTTTGTCACAGTAAAGCAAAAATAACCAAAACAATCCTCTTTTCTTTTAGGAATATTTTTTAACCCAAGCCTCTTCCAGGTGAAATGGCTCTATTCTAGACATGTATGTGTATCTGAATTTACAACAGGTTTTCAACTCTGACACAGAACATTGTAAGTAGTTGGGTTCAGTGAGCTCTAAATTTAAAGATGTGACCATCCTCCATAGGAATCGTGATTTCAAACTCCTTTGACATGTGGTATGGTTTTAGCAACATCTGTTCAATCGTGTCTTAGGCCAGAAATCATGCACTTAGTAGTATTTGGACTGAGAAACATATAGTTTGTTTAAAAGCCATTGATCCAGGACCTGGTTCTCATGGAATCAGGACATAAGCACCTCATGAATCTAATACCTAGTATTTGTGAACATTATTAAAAAAAATGGGTATTGAGTATCTAGAAATTATCCTGAGATCATACAGAAGATAAAGAAACAGATATTCAGGAAATCTACTAAATCCCTGAACAGTAAGAATCCATGTCACTTGCCCACAACCTGCTCTCTGTCTGCAACTTCCACATTTGCATCAGTATAATGGAAGTTCCATTTCAGGCAGATATAGCTAAGAAGAGGGGCTCCTTCTCCCCCTAGCTCTCAGTTAATGGATACCTCCTTGCAAAAGGCAGGTTGCCAGCCATTCCTCCCAGATCCATCTGGCTCTCTTCCACCACCCAGTCGTACTCACAGGTTAGAGTTCCCACCCAGTGAACCACAGACTGAAAATTTTCTATCAGCCTTAACAGAGCTGGCTCACATGGCTGAATTTCCACACCAGGAAAGCAATCCAAGGGGATCAGAGGCTAGTATCACCCCCAGCATCTTTCTCATTAAATAGGGTTTCTACTCTGAGACAGGCAGTACCAATTCCTCTACCACTAGCATCAGAACAATGGCTCAGAAATTTGTCCAAGGTAGGGGAGGCAAGCCATAAGACCATCTCTATAAAGCCTTACCAAAAGAGCTGGATGTATTTGGAAGAGTGTGGGAATTTCAAGCCTAAATATGTTCTCCCAAGTAAAGAGTTTTGGGTGGTAAGTAAACAAGAGGAAGTTGGTATTTTTCTATGAAAAATGGCAAGCAAACCTTAGGTTGGCAAGTTTGAAAGTTTCAACTTCAGAAAAGGTAAGAGCCTCCTCATGTCAAAATAAACCTCAAATATAGATCCAGGGAATAACCTCTGCAAAGGAGCTGAAATTAATTGGACTGGACTATAGAACAATTTATGCCTCAGGACATTGTCAGAAAGAATAGAGCCTATAGTTAGCAATTATTGGAGCCTAAGAGCTGGGTGTGATACAACAGAGGCAGGTCACAAAGGGATTGGGAGAAATAATGGTCCAAGAAAGAAATGCTAAGGTCACTGTCATCTCAGGGTGATTTCACACATGCCCAAGGTTGCACTCTCTCAGGCATGACATATGAGGTTTCACACTGCACAGGAAAGACACTTCACAAATACAAACACACACACACACACACACACATACACACACACACACACAAATGTGTGTGTATGTGTGACTAAATAAAACAATCATGCAAACAAAAACAATGGCTAATACAGAAAGGAGCAGAAATCAGTATCCAGAATTACAGTACTGCGTTCCCCAAAATGTCCTGTTTTCAATAAAAGGATGTATGAGACGTGCAAAGAAACAAGAAATTTCAACTTATAGACAAGAACAAAGTATGAATCATAAATAGCCTATAAGAGAACATCACTGGCAAACTTAACAAAGACTCCAGAAAGTTATTAGAAGGAAATTCAAAAAACTCAAAGTAACCATGATTTTTTTTTAAAAAGTAGGATATGAAAATAATGTTTCCTTAAAGAGACAATGTCAAAAAAGACAAATAAGTTATAGATAAGAACCAAACGGGAACTCTGTTATTGGAAAGTAAAAATGATTGCAATGAAAAATTTAGTGGAATGGCCCAAAGGTAGATTCAAACTGGGCAAAGGAATCTTGAAGACAGATCAATAGATATTATAGAGTTTGAAGAACAGAGATAAAAGAATAACACAAAGAGCAAAAGATCTTAAGAGTGGGACATCAACATGTGCGTATCATGGTTTCCAAAAGAAAATGACAGTACAGAAAAAAGTAAAAAAAAATCCCACGAAATAATGACTGAATACTTCTAAAATTTAGTGGGAAATGTCAGTGCATATGTCCAAGATGCTCAACAGGCTCCATACTGGATTAAAACGCAGAGATCCAAAATCAGACACATCATAGTCAAAATGCTGAAATACAACCAGAGAAACTTGAAATCATTCAGAGAAAGTGACTTACATACTACTTTCATATGAATTACAAAAACCACAATAAGATTAACAACTGAATTCTCTTGATAAATAGTGGATGCCAGAGTGGGAATGTGACATATTCAAAGAGCTGAAAGAAGGAAAAATGTCAATGAAACAATGTCAACTTATATCAAAGAAAATTGTTATTGAAAAATGAGGCAAAATAAGACATTGCTAGATAGAGAAAACAGAATTTTCAGCTAGCAGAACTACCTTAGAGGACTCACTAAAGGGAATTCTTCCCACTGACAGAAGTGACAGTAGACATAATTTGAATCTACAAAAAGAAACAAAGAACATGGTAAATGTAATTATGTAATTACGTAGATTTGTATTTCCAACTGATTTGAAAAGTGTGTAGCACAATGTGTCTATTTTATTGTTGGGGATATAACATGTAGAGATGTAATATATGTAAGATTTTAACATCACACTGGAGGTGGGTGGATCAGAGCTATTAAGAAAATGACAACTGAGAACAACTTACCTTCATAGGAACAAATCAGGGAATCAGAAATGGCCAGTGATAAGGTCAATGTGACACATCCTAAAATATATACATGATCTTCCTCTTTTCACAGCTTCTTTAAAAGAGTATATAAATAAGTATATTATACAACTTTATATAAATAATTACGTATTCATTACATACATAAAATAAAACACAAAGTTATTAAATTAAAACAAATGCTGTTTTGATATGTTATTTAAAA
Organism: Ictidomys tridecemlineatus; assembly: GCF_052094955.1. Classification (NCBI taxonomy): domain Eukaryota; kingdom Metazoa; phylum Chordata; class Mammalia; order Rodentia; family Sciuridae; genus Ictidomys; species Ictidomys tridecemlineatus. The sequence goes on from NC_135485.1 coordinate 7,459,188, forward strand.
TAGATCCTATCCATACAGGGATATAGTTAATAATAGCACAAAAAAGGAAGAGCAAATATACTCAGCAGTGATGTTTCTATATCTAATTATAATTAAATTAGTATAAATCTAACATAGTCTTATAAGAAAACAACTCAAGAATATAGTAAATAATGATTAAAATAATTAAGATTTAAACCAAAAATATTAATTCATCTAAATGCTAAAATTGAAGGAGGAATGAAAGAACCAAAAAATTGAGACATACAGAATACATAGAGTGACCTTGAAGGCATAAATCCAAATATATCAATAATTTCAGTAAATGCATTCAACCATCTAATCAAAACACAGACAGGACAGTGTGGAATGAAACAGAATGGTATCCAATTATATGCTTTCTACAAGTGACACACATTAGAGTCAAAGGCACAAATAGTTTGAAAGTAGAGGGTAGAAAAATATGTCACACTAATGACGACCTTAGGAACTGCTCTACCAGCAGCAGGTGAAATAGACTTTAAAACAGGAGACACAGAGGAGCATATCATAATGACCCAGTGGGCAACCCACTTCAGGGATGACCAGGATGGACAAAAACAGGAAAAAAATAAAGGAAATGGTAGATAGGGCACAGTAATAGCTGCAGATTCCAATACCTCCCTTCAGTACCGCTTCACAATCCACAGGGGGAAGAAACAACTGGAAAGACATCAGCTCCCAGCACTGAGCAGGCTAAGCAGACCTGACAGTCAGCTAGGGAACACGTGCTCTCAAGTGCACAGAGAATGCTTCTCCAGGATGGAGCACGCCCTCCATCATAAGGCAGCCTTAATGAATTTTAAAGAACAAAAATTAGACACACTAAGATCCATAACCACAATGACAGGCGATTAGAAATCAATAGCACAGAACACTTTGAAGATTCAGAAATAATGTAAGAATTAATTCAGACATTCCTAAATAATCAATTGGCTAAAGAAAAAGAAAATAAAAAATAAAAGATATTTTGAGATGAATAAAAATGAAGAAACAACATACCAAAGTTTATGTGATAGTGCTAAAATAGAGGGAATATATGATGGTAATATTAATAGTCTTAAAGACAAACCTAAAAAAAAAAAACCTTAATCTTATACCCTTTTAGACACTGGAGAAAGGACCTCAAACTGATCATGAAACAGTACAATGACTGAATTAACAAAAGTAGAGTGGAAATAAATGGGAAAAATAAGGAAAACAGTAAGAGGAACAACCAAAGGAAAATCTCTTCTTATACAGAGGAACAATCCTAACAACACTGTAGCTGGCTGACCAAGAAAAAGAAAATAACAGAAAGGGAAGGAGTAGTTAGGACTACTAGGTTTTTAAAATAAAAATAAAGATCATCAGAGAATACTCCAATGCTGCATGCCAGAAATATTAAGGAGAGAGATTAAATAGAAAATCTTCTAGAAAGACACAAACTACCAAAATTGATTCAAGAGGAAATAGAAACCTGTATGGCCTGATATCAGATAATCAGAGAGCTTTTGAAACTGGAAAACTTTCCACAAAAATAAAGCCCAAACCCAGATTGATTCACTAGTTAATTCTACCAAACATTTAAAGAAGAATGAATGCCCATTCTTCACAGACTATTCCACAAATGGGAAGAGGGGACACTTCCTGACTCAATCTGTGAGGTCCTTATTAGACTATTATTGAAACCAATATTGCCCCCAAAAGAAAATTACAGAATAATATCTCTTAAAAACAGACAAAAATGTATTTGAAAATGAGTAGGAAACTTCATTTAGTAACATAGTAAAATCATCATTTATCATGATAAAATGGGCCTCATCCCAGGAATCTAGAATTCATTTAATATCCAAGAATTAAATTCATATGATGTATCACATCTATAAAACAAAGGAACAAAACCACATGGCCACCTACTCTTGGACAATAGCTTTTGACAAAATCCAACATATATTCATAATAAAAACACTTTTTTAAAAACTAAAATTAAAAAGGAGATTGTTTGCCCTGATGAAAGACATCACAATATGTATCAAAAATACTGAAGACTAAAGGCTTTCATCTTAGGATAAAAGACTGTCAAGGTGTGCCTTCTGATCACTTTTATTCAACTTTGTACTTGAGATTCCAGATAGGTAAATTACATATGAACACAATGAGAATAAAATAAAAAATATGTCCAGTTTAGAACATCAGAAATAAATTATGTCTATTTTCATATGACAGAATCTTGCTGATAGGAAATTCTAAGGAATCCTCTTCGGGCTGTCCAGAACAAATACACTAATTCAGCAAGGTTTCAATGCACAATGTTAATAATCATCTGTTGTCTTTATGTAAGTGCAGAGAGCAAGCCAAACATAAGACTAATAACCCAATGCCATTTAAAATAATACAGAAAATAATACAATTTTCTTAGGAGTAAATTTTTTTTGAATGTGTGAGACTTGTACACCAAAAGCTACACTATATGTCATATAAAAATAGTAAGGCATACTAATTTTATGGAACAGAAAATATAATACTGTTAGAACAGCAATAATCCTCAAATTAATCCACAGTGCCTCAACACAGTCTTTTTCAGTCCTTCCAAGCTTCCTTGCAGTAATCAACAAATTTATTTTAAAGTTCGTATGCAAATCAAAGAGACACAAAATAGCCACAAAATAAATCTGAAAATAAATGAAGCTGGAGAACTCATACCTCCTGGTTTCAGACTTTACTATAAAACTCCAATAATCAAGTCTCTGTGGTTTTGACAGTTGAATTAGAAGAGTGGAAGCTAAAGATCAGGAACAAACTAAAACAGTTTTTTTAAAGTTTTTTGTTATAGTTGGACATAATAACTTTATTTTATTTATTTATTAATATGTGGTGCTGAGGATGGAAATCAGCACCTCACAGATGTGAGGCAAGCGCCCTACGGTTGAGCCACAACTCCAACCCCCTAAAACAGTTTTGATTTTACCAAGAGTGCCCATGCAAGTCAACGAGGAATAATATTTTTACAACAAATATTCATTCTTTTGCATTTCTATATTGCCTATAGAAATGCAAAAGAATGAAATTAGACCCCTTCCTCTATACCTTATTAAAAATTATCCACAACAAGCTGTGCAACATGGTGCATGACTTTAATTCCAGTGGCCCTGGAGGCTGAGGTAGGAGGATTTTAAGTTCAAAAACAGCCTAAGTAACTTAGTGAGGCACTCTTTCAAAATAAAAAAATAAAAATAAAAAAAGGCTGAGGATATGACTCAGTGGTTGAGTCCTCCCAAAGAAGAAAAAATTATTCACAAAATGGATCATGAATCTAAGTATAAGGACTGAAACTATAAATGTGTACAAGACAACAAAGAAGTAGGATTGGGGCTGTGACTCAGTGGTAGTGAAAAAAAATGCAACAAAACATAGGAGTTCATGGCATTTAGTTAAGCAAGAATATCTTAGAGATGACACAATCACATAAATGACAAAAGAAATATATTAAGTTGAACTTAACCAAAATTAAATTTAATTGAATGTCTAAGGATACCATTATGAAAGAACAAAATAATAAAGAATAAGGAAAAATACTTGAAAATAAGATCTCTATTAAAGCCCATCTACCTAAAATATATTTCTTAAAAAAGGCTTTAAATTTGATATTAAATAATAAAAAATCATTTAAAAATGACAAAGAATCCCCAAAGCCATTATTTTGGGAGGGGTATGGAGGATTAAACTCAGGCGCACTCAACCACTGAGTCACATCCCCAGCCTTAATTTGTATTTTATTTAGAGACAGGGTCTCACTGAGTTGCTTAGCACCTTGCTTTTGCTGAAGCTGAATTTGAACCCACGATTCTGCCTCAGCCTCCCAAACTGCTGAGATTACAGGTGTGTGCCACCATGCCTGGGAGAAAAACCATTTTTCCAAGGAAGATATGCAAGTGGCTTTAAAGTCCCTAGAAATTCTCCAAATCATTTGTCATTGGGTAAAAACAAATCCACAATGAAATATCATTTCATACTCAGAATGATGGTGGTTAAAAAACAAAACAAACAAAAAAAGCAATGTGTGTTGAGGAAGAGGTGGAAAGCAAAGTTTTATCAGATACTTCTAATGAGTATAAAATTTCTTTTGGAGGTGATGGAAATGGTTCTAAACTCGCTGTACTGATTTTTTTTTTGCAAGTCTGTGAATATACTAAGCACCACTTCATGATTTAGTTTAAATGGGTAAGAGGTTATGTGAATTATATTTCAATATGGCTATTATGCACATATATAAAACAGTATCTATCTATCATCTATCTACCAATTTACCTACCTATCCATAATATATAACATTTTAAGTTCATAGACACTAAACTGGACAGACTCTATCTGAATCTGGCTCTCTAAGACCTTGCCATCTGATCTTTAACTTCATCACTGCTCTCTCATCTACCTAGTGTCATATGGCAATGTTGCTACAGGATAAAGTCATCCTTATTAGGTTGGATGAATTCAGGTAAAGCACTTAGGACAAATATCAGCAGATGTTACTTATAAAGAGCTAGATGATGAATATTGTAGGCTTCACTTTGATGTAGTCTCTGTTGCCACTGTTCAATTCTATTTTTGTAGAGCAAATACAGCCATATTAAATATAAACATTCATGAGTGTGTTCCAATAAAATTTTACTTAGAAAAACAGGCAGTGGCCAAATTTAGCCTGAACATTCACTCTCTGCTGATTCAGAAGAAAATCTAGCATTTGGTCAGTGCTTATGAAAAGTTTCGCTGCCACTTGCTGCACACTGAGTAATCTGAACAATTTTGCTACTCTGGGGACCTTTCCCAATTGTAAACAAATTGTAAAGTTCCCTTTTTACTACTTTGATATTGCAGGTGGTGGTTCAGCCTCAGATAAACACCCAGCCACTGGTCTGGGATTTGGCAACAGCAACGTGTCTTAAATCAAACATGCCAGAGCAAAGGAAATGCATTTATATGGGGCTGAATGTCCTTAGTAATTGAATGACTGCTCCTGAAATTTCCAGTGATTCATGAACAAAATGCCCCAGAGTCTGAACCAAGGCTAAAATGTTGGATCAGAACTGTGGATTTAGCTCAGTGCTGAAGAGCTTGCCCAGCATGCATCAGGGTCCAGGTTCCTTTCCCAGAACCATGAAACAAAACAAGGTAATGAGCTGTATTCAAATGGAACCAGAGTTGGGGATAAACAGGACATAAGTTTCTACTATCTGGGAGGAGTTCAGACACTGTTAGGGTTCATGCATTAATGGATGCTGTAATATTTGTACCTTTTTATGTTTAGAACAAAAAGTCCCAAACCTTTAACCTAGCACTCCATGTCACTAGAAGATTGCCTCTAAATGCATCTCTTTAAAAGTCTAAATTCTCTTTTCTTCCTAAAGTCAAAATTGCCCACCATATCACTGATGTTGTAGCAAAACTTGGCACTTCTTCCCAGCTATAAAGTATTAGCAACATATAGTATTTTTTTTTTCATTAAAACCTGAAGCCTTTGCTATTCTATTATCTCTCAGGGGCAGTGGGAATGTCAGGCCAAGAAACTGGGGCTGTGCCTTGGGACGATCTGTCCGGCTCCTTCCATCACTTCTCTGCCCCTGTTGCTCTCTCCCGGTCTTGGTCCTCTGATATCCACTGGCGTATTTTCTGAGCAGCAGTGTACCGTCTCTTCAAGCTTCTAGCACGCACTTGTGCATGTGGTGAACTCTACATACATGATTTGCTGAAGGAAATAACGTGAATGCCCTGTGCTAGGGGAAAACTGACCTGGTTTTAATTTCCAATTGGTTTCCAAAAAGCTCATTTAAGGTAAGCAGAAGAGGAAAAACAAATATAGTTTGCTTTAACCCCAGTCTTTCCATTTGTGAAATAAGATTGTTGTCTGAAAAGCTATATGATTTTTAAATAAAAATTCAAAATTCAATAATTTGATAGCAGATCGCCGTTTCAAAACATTTTGAATAATGCACATATTTACTCATACATATATATTTGAAGGTTGGTGGAATATCTTACATATTTATACATCTCTGTAAGAGTTGCCTATTTGTAGATGAGTCTCTTTTTCTTCCCAACCAGAAGATGCAGAGAAGGAGACCATGCAAGTTGGTGGAGATCAAGCTCTGCTTTGTCAAGGCCAGACAGAAGGTTATGAGATTTTAGTTTCAGTAGGATCTTGGTGTCTCTCTGGATTGCTAGTATAATCTGGTCCAATGCTACCTAGAATGACACAATAGCCAACATATCAAATATATTTTGGCAAGAAAAATAAGGCTGAGTCATTCTGTGCTGTACATGGCTCTCGTACCGAACACACTAAGGCAATCTATCCGCAAAGAACACAGGGTCAGATCATAGCTGGACATGTAAACTAAAATAGAGGAAACCAGCATACATAGGTCTTGACAGAGAAACTACATTATGCACATCTTTATGACTATATGGGAAACCTTTATTTCCAAAGAAAATACAAATATTTTGGGAGGACTTGACATTTTTTTCTCTAAAAGTCTACCTTTGCAGGGCCATTGCTCCTTCTTCTAATTATTTTTCTTTTAATTTTGAGCTAGTACTCATGCTTCAAAATGTGTAAGACAAAGCACCAAATGCTAGTAATGCTAACAAAAATAGGCTTATATTTCATTTTTCTACCAAGTTCTGTAGGAGACAGTAGGCAGGACCTTCCAGTATTTCTAGAGCATCTTTATGCAAATGAATAAAACCAAAAACTTCTGGCCCTAGGAAGTAGTTTCATGGTGGGCTCTGCTTTGTAAGTGGGCTATAGCTGAAATCCATCTCCCACTCAACCCCTTCTAGAGACCCATTGTGTTGGAAGAACCTGACTTGGGTGGATACACTTCATTCCAGCTTCATCTAAGCTTGTCCAAATACCTTAGAACACCACAAAGAAGGTGGAACTGCAAATTGGTGCAGCCAATATGGAAAGCAGTATGGAGATTTCTTGGAAAATTAGGAATGGAACGACCATTTGATCCAGTTATCCCTCTCCTTGGTCTATATCCAAAGGACTTAAAAACAGCATGCTACAGGGACACAACCACATCAATGTTTACAGCAGCACAATTCACAATAGCTAAACTGTGGAACCAACCTAGATGCCTTTTAATAGATAGGATAAAAAAATATGGCATATATATATACAATGGAATATTACTCAGCAATAAAGGAGAATAAAATCATGGCATTTGCAGGTAAATTGGTGGAGTTAGAGAAGATAATGCTAAGTGAAGTTAGCCACTCCCAAAAAAAAAAAACAAATGCCAAATGTTTTCTTTGTCATAAGGAGGCTGATTCATAGTGGGATAGGGAGAGGGAGCATGGGAGGAATAGATGAACTCTAGATAGGGCAGATGGGCTGGAGGGGAAGGGAGCAAGCATGGGGTTATTAATGATGGTGGAATGTGATGATCATTATTATCCAAAGTATAGGTATAAAGACATGAATTGGTGTGAATATACTGTGTATACAACCAGAGAGATGAATAATTGTGCTCTATATGTGTAATAAGAGTTGGAATGCATTCCACTGTCATATATAAATAGAAAATAAATAAAAAATTTTTAAAAAGGAGGTGAGAAGACATGCCCTTCCATGATGACACAATGGTACCTGTGCTGCCCTCTTCCTGTGGAGCCACTTACCATCCTCTTGCTTCTTCTTTCAGAGGCTAAGATGTCTCACCCTCCTCAACACAGCACACACATAAACACAAATGTGAATGAACACCCACACACTTGCACAGCACATTTTCACACACTCACATCCTCACTCCTTCAGAAGAACATGCAAGCACACCCAGACACCTCCCTGGGTCTCCCCACCCCGCCCCTCACCTCCCATCCTATGCAGGCTTACCCATCTTCTATGCGCTGCTGTCAGTGTCAATGAACTTTCTACCTCATGACTGCAGTTTAGTGCATCCCAGTAAAGTTGACTTTGTTGGCTTTGTTCTTTGTTTTTTCTCATGTGAATTCCAAGGCACAAATATATGTTCAAAACCTTGCTCTAGAACTTAAAATTCTGTAAACTTATTCATCCCAAATCTATCTGTTATGGGCTCAATTTTGTGTGTCTTAAAATTTATATATAAATTCTTAACCCCAGTACCTCAAAAGGAGACTGTACTTGGAGATGGAATTTTTAAAAAAGTAATTTAAAATAAAAGGAAATCATAAGGATAGGACCTAATCTAATATACTGGTGTCCTTATAGGAAGAAGAGATGAGAATACAGACCACACAGAAGGAATTCCATCTGAGGACCCAGAGAAAACACAGCCACGTGTAAGCCAAGGAGAGATGTTTCAGAAGTCAAAGCTGCCTACACCAGTTCTCAGACATCTAACTCCAGAACTCTAAGACAATAAATGAATGCTACTTAGTTGGCTCAGTCTTTGGTAATTTGTCCTGGGAGCCCAAGCAAACCAACACAGTTTCTAATACCTCAGTGGTGTTCCCTCCTTCATCCTGTCTTAATTCAATGAGAAGGAGGTGATTTTCTATGGATGATTATTAGGCACCACTATTGTTTATATTCAATATCTTGCTGGATTTTAAAATGTCTAAACAAAGCAGCATTATTATTCTGAGTTTACAAGAGAGGAACTGAGACTCAAAGGTGCATTACTTATTGAAGGTCTTATGAGTAGTAATTTGTGCATATGGGAGCCCGATGAGTTTATTTTTAACTTGCAATTTCAAGCTCTTTCTGTAACGCTAATCTATTATAATTAAGATTTTGACATAGCTACATGTGATCGAGTAAAATTTACAACCAATTTAGCCTAGTTTGTAAATATAACTTTCTATTTTGCCACATAAAAAAATAAGCATAGGAGTTAAACCGTTCTCAGCCACGACTATAATTAATAGCATGCCTATTTCTACTGCATTCTTGCCCCCATGTAAAGAAGAGATGAGAATAAAGTACTGATTGCAGATTCACTTCAATGTAATTGCAGTGAACACAAATCTGCCTCCGTTTTCTTTTTCTTCTCTCCATATTCTCTTTACCCTTCTGCCCAATCTCTTTCCATACTCTTGTAAGTCCTGATTTCTCTCTCTCCCTCTGCCAGTGTTTATCAACAAAGCCACAAACATACAAGATGCATATTGTATTTTCATTCATATACATCAGTAATTAATACAAATGGATAAGATGGATAAAAAAAAAGTCAAATGCATCCAAAGATAACTTAGGGAAGGAGGAGAACCTTGAATGTTTTAATGTAGAGTTGGTCATCTATTAGAAAATTGAAACAGAAAAATGATTGACAAATCGGGAAAATGCCCACTGAATACCAAATCTGAGAAGCGTTCAGACATGTCAAGTGACGGAACTGTTGTGAAATACTCCTCTTCAGTGAAGTCAGACATTTTTAGGGCTATTTAATCAATTGAGTGCAAACCCAACTCCCTGAAAAATGCCACTTCTTAATTCTGTCTTTTGAGAGTTACAGGGAACAAGCATAAAATCCCTCCATATACCATGACTCATGTCTCATGACAATTGAAATCCAAATGCATGATTTACTTTAGAGCTGGCAGAAGTTACAAATTATTGACAATTATTGAATCCTTAATTGGTGGAGAAGAGAAGACAGAAAGTCCCCGTGCCTTTCCCTACATATTAGATGGGCTCATTCCTAATATGCTTCTCCTCAAGACTTACACTGAAACCATTGTGTCAACAAAATCCTTGTCTTAACATTCTTCCCAGTTTATGTGCCACAAATATCACAGTATCCGTATCCTGTAGTGCCTGTCTCATCATCATTAGGCAGCAAAATTCTACTCATTTATTAAAACACACTTAAAAATCATCTATAGGCAATAAAACACACACACACAAAAAAAAAAAAAAAAACCACGGACGTTGGGGTCAACATTCAATTTTGCTAATTATGAGATATGGGATATTTACAATTTATTTTTCTTCTCTAATATTCTAATATTGTATTTGTCACAGAAACATAAGAAATAGGATTCATAAATACACATATGCACACACACACACACACACACAAAGTGAGATGTATTATGAGGAATTTGCTCATGTGATTGTGGGTTTATGTATGTGAAGTCCCATAACGTGTAGCTGGAGACCCAGGAAAGCCTGGTAGAGTAATTCAGTCTGAGTCTGAAGGTCTGAGAATCAGAAGAGGCCATGGGGTGAATTCCATCCGAAGGCAGAAAAGAAGGGACCCGTTTCCCTTCCTCTGCCTTCAGTTCTGCTTCCAATGCCACTAATCTAAGGTGAAATCATCCTGCTCCTGGACCACCTGAGGAGCATCTTAACTGGCCTCTGTGTCTACTTTGTCCTCTATCATTCATTTTCCAAAATATAATGACCAAAGTAAAACTTGTTATGTAATTAAATAATCATGTTTCTTCAAACCTTTCATACCTCCCCATTATTCTTGGAAGAAGCCTCAGTTCTTGGCTGTCCTTTGGAATTTCTCAGGACTGGCCCCTGCACCCTGCCTGAACATCTCCCTGGGTGCACCTCTTCCTTCCCTGCCTCTCTTTGCTTCCTCTCTCCCTCTTCTAGGTCTCTGCCCTTGCTTCTTTATCCGGAGCTCTCATCTCCAGAGTCTTCCCATAGCTGGCCTATCTTCAGCCTTCAGTGTTTAATACAATACCAGCTACCTCCTCTGTAAGGGTTCAGTTTTCTGTGATTTGTTTGCACCTCTCATTAACAGTGCACCAAGACTTCTTTAGTGTTGTGTTCACAGGTTTGTGCCCAGTTCCAGGGGAAGTGCTTGCCATACCTCAGGCCCCAACAGATATTTCTGAATTCCAGTTCTGTCCCTGGTGATGAGAAACAGAGAGTCCCTCTCTCAGATGCTGTGTGAGTGGGTGACATGATGTTGCCTGTTACGTTATCTTTTGTGTCACTCCTCGGTGTTCCACATCATTTCTGGAACAATATGAAAGCTCAAAATAATCCAGATTTTTTTAAGTTAGGAATAAATCGTGCTTTGTTTTAAAAATTGTAGCATGTGTCTGAACACGAACATCAAAGTCCAAGTCTCTGTAGAATTTTTACCGTATTTAAAAAGCTTCTAATTTTAGCCGTGTGTCTAATGGCATCATCTTTGTTGGCTTTAATTTCAAAACCCGGAGCTTGCAATAAGCAGAGAAGAAACTCAATTAAGCATAGCCCCTAGTGCAAATATTTAATTCTATTCTCATCACTTTGCCATTAATAAGGCAATCACCCGAAAACAGGGGATTGATCATCAACACATGGAGTCATAATTGTGAAATGATGAAGAAAAGGTACTCTAATATTGGAGTTTTTGAATGTGTGTTCATTTCCACTAGTTATAGCTCATTAAAAAAAAAATCCTTCTCTGCTAGGATCAACGACGTTTAGAAACAGAGTAGATAAGCATGTCACTGTTTTCATATATGTAAGAATAATTAAAAGATTATAAAATCAAGAGCCTTGAATAAATGGATCAATACAGTTGAAAAGTACTTGGTAATTTGCCACATAGAATTAATTACTCATTCTCTATAATTATGCAAAAATTAAAATAGTTTAGTAAGGATAGTAATCCCTAGCATGCACATAGTATTTTTGATTTTTTTGTTTCCTCCAGAAAGCTAATTACATCAAGGCAAACATGGCACTTGATACTCTTGGTAGACAAAGTGGAGAGCTTTTAAACACCATGACAGAATTCAAGGCCTGTCTGGGAGATGAGAGCAAACTCCTACTAGGTGTGACTCATTCTTTCCTGTTCCTGTTCAGTCCTCTATATAGCACTTACATAGAGGAGGCCAGTTTTGCCCTCCCTATTAAGAGGCAAGGCTTATATTATCAGAATGTGTCATCTGAGTGGCAAGCACTTGGGTATTTCCTGAACCTTGTCTCTTAAAATCTTCCTCAGTTCCCTGAATCTCACAGAATCCCGCACCACACGCAAAATGCTAGTAGCATTATTATTTCACAGAGAAGGACAATGAAGGCCCAGAGAGACCAGTCTGTTTGTCTCAAATCACATAACTGGCAAGGAAGAGTAGCAGTCATGAATTTGATGTCCCTTTGGCACCAATTCTAATGGTCTTGGCACTAGCTCGAATGGCTGGGGTTTTGTAAGAGCAAAGGTTTCAGATGCAGTCTGAAGGTGAGTCCCTCCTTCCAACTTGTCTGCTATGTGATTTCAGGCCAGTTTCCTAATCTCTATGAGCTCCTTTCTCTACCTGCAAAAATGGAAAATATAAATAACCTTCTCCTGAAGTTCATTAAGAGGTTTAAATATGACAGCATGTCTGACACTCTACACCTGCACCCATCTCATTACTGATGGTCAACACAGGTGAGTAATGAGCACGCTAATGAGACAGAGCCTCTCCATCTTGCTAGCACTCACCCAGGTGATGGAGTGAGGACGTGGCCTCAATAAAACACCTCTAGCTTCAAGCCGTGTACTTTTTCATCTACCAGGGAGCAGCCTTATTTCTTAGCTGGGATTCTTTGGTCCTACATGCTACTACTCTACATGCCCACAGCTGCTCTTGTGTCACCAGAAACACTGCAAGAAGGCACGGAAAGAGTTCTCAAACCCCTAGAGCACCGGAATAGCCTTAGAAAAGACATCAAGAAACGGATGCGAGCAAAGTTGAGAAGCAGTCGTCCCACCTGGAAGGCACAAGCTTCCAGGATTAGAACAATCCAATGTGGCAGGTCCCGGGGCCGTTTGCCATGACATGGAAGGAGGGGCAGCTTGGGCAGTCTTCCCCAAACAGCTCTGTGTGATTTGGAACTTTGGCTCTGGCTGCTCTGTGGGGAGGATGAATGAAGGCAAGTGTTGGCCCGTCTTCCTCCCTCATTGTCTTCAGCCTCATCTCTCTGAGGTGAATCTTTCAGGCACCAACATAAAAGTCAAGCTGGTGAAGCTGGCAGCAGCTCCCGACCTCAAGGACAGACATAGACATCAGCAAAAGGAAGAGTGAAGCAAGGAGCCCAGGACTTGGCTGTGTTCTGGCTCCTCACTTCCTGTCTCAACTGCAGCTACCATCCTGGTCCAAGGGGACATTTCCTCTCACCTGGACAGCACGGCTGCCTCCCCCTCACCTCCAGGCTGCCAGGCCTGTGTCCTGCATTGCAATTAGTCATCTGCACAAAGCACAGATGAGATGCGGTCACAACTGTGACCTTCCTTGATTAAAACCCTTCCTGGGAGCCCCATCTATTCTGGCGGGGGTGGGGGGGATCTAAACATGTCCTGCAAGCTGCTATTGCAGAATGAATGACTGAGCTTCCTGCCTCACCTGCTTCTTCCGTAGTTCAGATCTGATGCTGTTTGTTCTGCTCCTTGAAGTTTCCAGCTCTCTCCTTCCATTCCTTCCTTCTGGTGCTGCTGAACTTTCACCTACCACCAATTGTTCATCAAACTTAGTCCAAAGCTTGCCCCAGCTATACCTTCTAACCTACTGCCGACCAGAGGAAGGGCAAGGAATGGATGTGAGAGGACTCAGGCACAGGATTGGCAAAAGTAATAAGAAGCATTTAGTGATTATTTTGTTAAATGTCAACATCTTCTTTGACATGGAGCTTGCCATGATCAAGTCTATGTGTCATTACCACAGTGTCCCAATCTACCCAAAGTGATTGACAAATGACAGGTTTGAATGCATTTGACTGTTCATTCATTAAGAACTGTGTATTGAGTAACTGCCAAATGCTGGGCATAGTAAATAAATAATGCCACATCCCCACCTTCCTGAGCCTTACAGGGCAGAGACTGGTGAGAGACAGGGACAAAGAATCCTTGGAATAAATAGTATGTTGCATAAGGAAAAGTGTGATGGGGAAAAATAAGAAGGAAAAGGGCCAAAGGGCATGTGGATACAATGGTGTTATGCATTCAGTACCAAAAACATGTGGAATCACCTGCTAAGGAACCTAAACAGAATAGTGTCACCTGACAACCCAGAGAGAGTGAGAGGAACAATGGGAAGGGAGAGAGAAATAGCTGCTCTTGTTAGTGCTTGGCAGTTTTCCATCCACTGGTTTTTAAGCTTTGCTACGGCACTGCAGGCAGTCTATCATCAGCTTAGGATATTGAGGTTCCACCCATTTATGTGACCTGCCTGGTTAGTGATGGCTATGCACTAGGTACTTACTGTGCTTGATACTCTACTGTGTCTTATTGAATCCTGCCAACATCCCTTGGATGAATAAAGCAACAAGAGGGAAATTCTCGAGAGTGTAAAGTAAAAAAGTGAAGGTTAGAAAGAGGAAAATAGAAGCCTGTGTAACTAATTATATGTTGTAGTTTAGATCTGAAATGTCCCCCAAATCTCAAGTCAAAAACATGGTCCCTAATACAGCAAGGTTCATAGGTGGGCTTTTAGGAAATGGTCACTTTGTGAGATGTGTAACCTCACTGGTGGATTTATAATTTGATAGATTTCTAATTTGAATGGATTACTGGATGGCAAATTTAGGCAGATGGGGTGTGGCTGGAAGAAATTGGCCACTGGGGACTATACCTTGTCACTGAACACTGCCCCCATGCTTCCTGGCCACCGTGAGTGGACAGCTCTCTTCCACCACGCACCTCCACCATGAGGTTTCTCTCTTGCTTCCAGCAAACAATAGATTAACCCTCTGAAACCAAAAGCCATAATAAGTCTTCCCTCTTCTAAGTTGTCTCTGTCAGGTATTTTGATTCAAGTGACACAAAGCTGCCTAACACTCTGTGTTAACAGTATTTGCTGTCACCAAAAATTGGCAAGAGCTCTGTCCTGTAGAATATCTAAAACATCCATGTTTACCAACAGAGAGCGAAAGTCAATGTTCTTGTAGCCACTATTAAGCACCTATGGTACATCACACACTTACATGTTACATTATAAACTTGGTAACTATGTTTATAATGTAACATATAAGTTATGAACCATGATGTTCTTCCCATATATGAGAAAATGCAGATGAAGAAAGGTAATTAAGTACCTCATCCGGGTTTACAAAGATAGCAAAGAAACAGTGGAGTTCTGATCCATTTTGCCTGACTTCAGGGCTCTCTGGAGCAGTGCCCAAATCAGATGCAGGAGGCAGAGCCAGGGGTAAGACTGGACCCTGGGCTCAGAGCACTGTTTCACCACTCACCTCTCAATGCAGCTGGGTCCTGAAGGATGGAAAACCTGCCTATGGCATCTCTCTTCCTTCTTTCTCCAGTGAAAGGTGACATGACATTAGCACATTTTCATTTGGGGTGACTTTAGAGTTATTGCCAATTTTCCCCATTTGTGATACTTTTGTGTTATTATTTGTGATATGCAAACCCTCCAGAAAGAGTAAATTGTGCTGCCATTCTTCACAATGTCCTGAGGTTCGTGGTCCTTAGCGCGTGGGTTTCCATCGTTCAGGCACTGAAAGGAAAAAGCAGTACTTGCAGAGTTATTCTGAGGATTATCAACAATAAAATATTTAAGAAGGTCCGTTCAATACCAGCATTGATATAAGCACTTCACATACTTCAATTGATTTGCTTCACAGAACAGTCCTTTGCAACTGAGGCAAAGTAACGTTACGGATATTCTCTGGAGACAAATAATCAGGAAGCCCAGAGTTGAAATTTGAGGCTAGGATGACGGCAGGGAACCACTCGTGAGAGGTGATGAATGTAAGAAAAAGCAATGCTTCCTGCTATGGTGGTACCCTGCATTCTGCTTAAGTACTTCTCGAAATCTTAAGGTCACGTTCACCCCATGCTCTCCCTTTCTGTTCACACCAACATACCAACATGGCAATCTCCAAATGTTCTATCTTCATGTTTCCTCTTCCCTGCCTTTGTTCACACTTTTCCTGCCAACTGGATGGACTTCACCTTTGTTCTTCACCTGTCCGAACCCACTGTGGTATAGACTATAGCAAAGATGCTACAGTTTGAGTGTCTAGATGCAAAGTCCTGCTCTGCTTCTTTCTAGCTGTCTGAATTTGTCTATATTATTAACATCTTTGGCCTTCACTCCCCTCACTTGTTAAATGAGTAGCAACTCAATGGCTCTTGATGAATATTAATTAAATAAGACTATCTATAAAAACGACTCAGAATATTGCTTCACATGTAGCACATACCAAACACTTACCTGCCAGTAAAATAATGATGATGATAATTTATGTGAGATTTACTTTCAAGGATGCTTTCCATAATACCAGTCCATGATCACCATACTGGAATGACTATCCTTGCTCACGACATGCCACACGATTTTCTCCAATTCTATTTGGGGACTGAGAACTCCCTACTTGGTCCACAGCTATATTCATGGACAGTACATCAGTCAATCAGGCATCACTGTAGGGAGCAGCTGTTATGGGGTAGATACCTTGACAAGGAGGATACAGCAGAGAAGTGGAGGCAAAAAAAACCCTGTAATTGAAAATATTACTAAGAGAAGTTCCAACACGATGAGGTCTACAGCTGGCTTCCTAATCATGAGAAGCAGTTAGCCATGTGGAATCTGAGGGAGAGCATATCCTGTGGAAGCAGCAAGCACAAGTGTCGTCATGAGGTAGAATGGGATGAATCATGTGGAGATCGAGGTGCCCTAGGAGAGAGGGGGAAGGATCATACTGGGCCTTTCTGGTCATGGCAATGATTCTGGATTTTAGTCCAGGGGGAAGTCATTAAGGGCATTTTATGGAAGACAGACATGGCTACATTCACCACACAATAAAGTCACTCTGGCTGCTGGAGGAAGCACAGCTGAGAGAATCTGAGTATGAAGCATTGGTTGCAGTGTCACATGAGGTGTGACTATGGTCGGTGCTGAGGTTTTCCTACAGGGTTGACCAATTCATGCTTCTCCATTTCTCTGTGCAGTGGGTAATGCACTCCTCAACACTCTTTTAATAGCCCCAAGGCAACTGGCTCTCAGCTTTGCACATAGTAGGTGTGAATATCTTCTTGTAAATGACACACAGCCTCCCGAGAAGGATAAAATTGAAATTGCAGGTGAAAAAGAGCAGGGCACCTGCTCTTTCTTCAGATCCAAATATTCAAGAGACAGAGGGAAAACAAGCCACTCGGTAACTCTTAACTGCTTCTATTTTTATCAACGCCAAGAGTTTATGCTCATCAAACATATAATACGCTTGTCAGCAAATCTATCACATTCTCAACTTTTTCACGGAGCAGCTGATGCAGAAAGCAGTTGGTCGTGTGCCACAAAGACTCTTAAATGACTGGCTTTTGGCAAAAGCCACAAAAATAATCACATGAATCCTGCTGTCTTCCAAAGATCATGTCTGCTTCATGCCAGCTTAGAGAAAATTAAATAGATAGCTAGGAATTTGATATTCTCTAGGAAGTCTAAATTTAGGTGGAAAATATCCTGGGGTGAAGATTCAGAAACCCACATTTCATCTCATTATATTCCCCCCTAAAGTGTTCTTCCCTTTGTGTTTCTGGCTGCATGGTGGTTAAAAGCACAGTTTTGGAGTCAAAAGGCCTGCGTGCCTCTTTATTACCTATGTGACCTTTGTCAAGTTGGCTTCTCGAAGACTTTGTGATGTGGAAAAATGACAAAATATGAATTATAATGACAATAGGCACCACTTATTCAGCATATAACCTGTTGCAGATCTCACTCTAATCCTGTACACCTGTTAGCTCTTGTGTAGTTAAAACAATCTGGGGAGGCTGTGCTGTAATCATGGCCAATTTCCCAGAGGAGACATCCTGGGCACTGAGGCACTTGTTCAAGGCTCCACACCTAATAACTGGAAGAGCCAAGATCCATCTCCATGTCTTAAGGGTTGGGAGTTCTTTGGTCATGCTATGACGCCAACTCCTGCCTCCATCCACTACAATGTACTGCTTGGAAAAGATGCATTCTACAAAGTTTCTGAAAAGATTCAATGGGATCAGAGCATAAAGTTATCAGAATGTGCCTGGTATGGAAAAACCATTGAATAGCTAGTTTTAGAAACTTAAAGAACAGGAGCATATAGTATCAATGTAGCCAGATAGAGTTAAAACTTGTTAATTTTAACACATATTTACTTAACACCTAATATATGTCAGGCATTGTTCTGGGTACTCTGCTACATCAATAAACAAGACATATTCAAGATAGCTTAACATTGCAGGGAGACAGGAAGGGATCACACAATAAAGTACAATTATAAGTAATTATTAAATAAGATTGTTAGGGCATAATAAGGCCCATGGTGGGAGGCAGGGGATAGGTAGATGAAGGGACACTTGAAAGCCATTGGGTGACAGCAATAGGTTCGTAGAATTAATAGCGTTTTTGAGGTTGGGCTCATTGAGTTGTGGGATTTGAACAAATACTTGGAAGAAGTAAGAGGATTGAGCAGTGTGGGAAGAGTGTTCCAGGCAGAAGCATGAATCAGGACCAGGTCCTACGGGGGAGTGCTGGAAGACAAGAAATTTAGTCAAGATGTCCGAAGTAGAGCAAAGGAGACTCACAGCTGGTGTGGTCCAGTAACTAGAGTCAGCCAAGCAGATTAAGTACATTGACTAGTATTCTTCCAATACAAATAAAAGTAGGATCCCATTGCAAGGTTTTGAGCTAAGAAATGACACAATCTTTGACCTGCTTTAGCCCTCGGGCTGCTCTAGTGGGAATGGACTACCATGAACCCAGTGAAGGCAGGGAGACCACTTAGAACAGTGTCCCCACTGTCCACTGAGATGGTAGCAACTCAGACTCCAATGTCAGTGGTGTCAGTGGGAGCAGGGGGGTTCCTGGGCAGGCTTAGAACGTGAACCAGAGGAATTCCCAAAGAAAGAAATATGGAACGGGAGAGGGAGAGAGAAGTCAGGTGTGACAGGGAGATTTCTGTTCTGAGCCCCAGTAAGTAACAAGTTGTTATCCTTGGAGCTCGATAAGGTAAAGAGCAGATTAGATTTGGGGAGATTTTTTATCTTCTACCTTCAATACTGTATCTAGTTATTTAATAATTGCTTATGATAATAATAAAACTAATAGTAAAACCAAAATAATAAGGACATCTAACATTACTTAAATGCATGTCTCTGTGTTTGCTAAACCTTTTTCTTGAGTGACCTTCTTCAATACCAATAATAAGTCACGTACATTTGTTATCTCCACAGTTATGGACAAGGAAACTAAGACCATCAAGATACAGAAAGTTTTCCAAGGTGACACAGGAATTTTATAACAGAGAAGAATACAAAACCAATCATTTTGATTTCAAATTCTGAAAGCTTAATCACTCTGATAAATAAATATGCATATAAAATTCTCATACAGGAGTCTAAATTCCTTCTGCTGTTTCCTGGCCCTTCAACGTTCTGTGACACATTGAATGTCATAGTTTCATATCTGATTTCCCTTTTTTTAATTTGCCACATTACATATTTAAATCCTTAAATGCTTCCAATATTATCTACAGAATAGACTAAATGTGTCATACTGATTAACCCAGACCCTGCAGCAGACACAGCTGGGGGCTCCTGTCATACCCAGTCCCTCCCATCGTTGCCAGCAGCAGCCCTGTGTGACAGTGTGCCCAGGCCTGAGGAGCTGAGCTCCT
Organism: Ictidomys tridecemlineatus; assembly: GCF_052094955.1. Lineage (NCBI taxonomy): Eukaryota > Metazoa > Chordata > Mammalia > Rodentia > Sciuridae > Ictidomys > Ictidomys tridecemlineatus. The sequence continues at coordinate 7,478,776 of NC_135485.1, forward strand.
CCTGATTATTATTATTATTAATAATAATATTATTATTATTCTATACCCTGAGCAGTCCAGGAGTGGGCATACCCTCCTGTTCTCACTGATAAAGTAAGAGACGTGCTGCCAGATAAGATCCACATCGCCCAGTTAAATCTTAATGTCACATAAATAACAAACTTCTTAAAAACTTAGGTATGCCCCCAGTAGTACACTAAACAATGTTCATTTTAATCTAAACTTGAAATTAACTTGAAATCTTATCTTTATGTTTACAAAAGTTGGCAGTCCTAAACAAAAGGAAATACCTACTTGGTGCTTCTGGAAACATCTTTCTTATAAAAAGGCAAGTTTGAAGGGATATGGGTGTTCTTTCACACACGGGACACTCTCCTGTGTTCCTTTACCAACACAAGTTGCTGTGGCATCTCTCTTGTGGCCTGAGGGAAAACCCAAGAGAACATCAAAGATTCCAGCCAGTGTCCTGGTATTTTGGAGGTGTTAACTCATATCCAGGGCTACTTACTTCTAGACACAGACTAGAAGCCTATGTTATTTGTCTTAGGTAAACATCATTTTCCACTTTTTATGGTTTAGATGTGAGGTGTCTCCCAACAGCTCATGTGTGAGACAATACAAGAATGTTCAGAGGTGAAATGATTGGGTTGTGAGAGCCTTCACGCAGTCCATGCATTGATCCACTAATTGGGATTAACTAGGTGGTGACCAAAGGCAGGGACAGTGTGGCTGGAGGTCACTGGGGGTGTGACTTTGGGGTACATAATTTCTCCCTGGTGAGTGTTCTTCTTTCTGATTCCTGGCTGCCATGTCCTGAGCTGGTTTGCTCCACCATGATGTTCTGCCTCCCCTTGGTCCCTGAGCCATGGAGTTGGTCATCTGAAAACTGAGACTTCTGAAACCATGAACCCCAAATAAATTTTTTCTTCCTCTACATTGTTCTTGTCAGGGCTTTTGTTCACAGTGATGAAAACCTGACTAGCTCACCTCTGATGGCTTCTGAACAGCTGCAGGCATGTTATCAGCAAGTTTGTTTCCTAGTCCCCCTTTGACCATCACCAAATGAGAATGTATCTCCCAGTCCTTCAAATTATTTACAATCCCTAAACATGCCAAGTTCACTCAACCAGAATTTTATGTATACCTTTTTTTATTTCTTTTTTAAAAAATTTAGCTGATACATATAAATATAAAAGTTGTGCACTTTGATGGTGTACCATGTACGTTTTGATATATACAAACACATCTATCTCCTTACATATTTAGTTCATTTTATTTTTTTTAATTTCTTTACTGACTGTAATGTCTTTTTTTTTAAAGAGAGAGAGGGGAGAGAGAGAGAGAGAGAGAGAGAGAGAGAGAGAATTTTAATATTTTTATTTTATTTTTTTTATTTTTTGGCAGACACAACATCTTTGTTTGTATGTGGTGCTGAGGATCGAACCCAGGCTGCATGCATGCCAGGCGAGCGCGCTACTGCTTGAGCCACATCCCCAGCCCTACATATTTATTATGTAGTGGAAACATTCAAAATCCTTTCTCCCTTAGAAACGTCAGGAAAAAAATTACCTGTGAACATTTGATTTGCAACCCATTTCAAATTTCTGGCCTCTATAACTATAAAGTAATAAATCTGTGTTGTTTTAAGGTACCAAATTGGTGATGACTTATTGTAGCAGCAATAGGAAACAGATACACATGGGTATGAGTTCAGGCTATAGCATGAGATTTCTGCATCTGTCTGGAATTTGAGAAGAGTAATAAGGATGTTGCACTTACCCACAGAGACAGAGGAATCCTTTGCAACAGTGATGGACTTGGTCAGAGCACCTAACGGGTTGCTTCAGTGGGTAGATGGTAAGTGGATTGAAACTGCTTATCAGTGGATTCCAGGGGGCCTGATATAAAGGCTTCAGGGTGATTGATGCCAGAAGTGAGGGTAACTTGGACCAGGGTTGTGGCATTGTGATAGAGAGAGGTGGGCACACCTGGAGGCTGTAATTACCTGAATTTGAAGATTGAATATAGAAGTTAACGGAAAAGGAGGGGCTGTTTCATGCCCACTTGTCTAACTTACCCACATTGGAGGATGGAGTACTATTTATGGACAAGACTAAAGGAGACTCAGTGCAGCTCAGGCCTGTGGCTGACTGGAGATCAGAGATGAGCTCTCTCCACTGATCCGACAGTGGGACAGCCCAGCAGCTTGCTGTGGATTCCTAGATTAATGGGTCTGACTTCAGAGGAGCCATCAATTCAAGTGACATATTTTGGGGATATCTTGGCAAATGGACATCATTTACGACAATGGAGGTAGAAAGCAAGACCTATGGAGAGAATACAGTGTCTAAAAAGAAGAATCCCCTAACTGATAACACCTTCATTTAAAGTCCTGTGGAGCGGGACAGAAATGCTACAGCCTATGGGCCACATCCACACTGCTGCCTGATCTACATCTAGACTTCTCTGGGTCTACAGGAAGGTTCACTTTGTACAAACCACCGAGGCTGCCTTTGCAATACTCCGGAAGAATCTTGTAGTTCCAAGAGAGACCATGAAAATCTGAAATATTTACTAACAAAAACTTTACAGAAACATCTGCCAATCACAATGTAGAAGAGTTGTTATCAAGGAGAACTGACCAATGCTCCAATCATAAAATTAAAAACAAACAAACAAACCTTGTGACTATTTTACTGGTCTTCATTTTAGAATTTGTGGTTTCCCATTCCCCTGTTTTCAAAGTGCTCTATGGATCTAGCAGTATGTGTCTTTTTGTTGTTATTATATCTTTAGCCATCCACTCTCAATAGAGCATGAGCTTGTTGGGGTAGAGACCATACCCAGTTTATATCTGTAGGCAGGGCCCACAGCACAGAGCAGGTGCTTCTCTGACTGAGTGAATTCACTGTGCAAGGGCAGTCTGTCCGTCCTTCAGTCTAGGGTTTGTGGATGGCCAAGGGCAGCAGGCATTTCTTTACTAATGGCGGGGGAGAATTTAGGAAGCTTCATGTCCAGTGCTGGTAATGAGATAAAGTGTTCAGCCAACCACTAAGTGGTATTTTTTTGTTTGTTTTGGTTTGTTTTCTTCGATAGTAAAATGCAGGATGACACAGACACTGCCACTATTATGTGTGATCACGTCCTTCTCCAAAATCTACTTCCTGGTAAGCTGGAGAACATTTCAGGATTTGGGGAAACTTTTAAGCCCTGAAGGGAGGATTTGAGCATTACTCCCAGAGAAACAAGTTCTGAAGAAAATAAAGATATTTTAAGGTTAAAAAATTGTGGATGGAGAATAATATTTTCAAAGTCATAGTTAATACTTTTACCTGCTGATAAAACTAACACTCAAAATAAAGTCATGTGCCCATGAGGATTCAGTAGAAGTAACTGTTCCTATGTAAAATACCAAATGGCACATGGATTTATGTTTTATACAAGAACACCTACTAGGAGTGAACATGTAACAGATATTTTGGAAATTATCCACTTTCTAGAGTTTTTTTTCTCCTTATTAAAATTAAGCAAACAAACAAACAAAAAACAACTCCATTGTAGAGTTTGCCTCAAAAGTGTAAAAGTAAAGGTGCTACGCCTAGCTTTGCATACAACTATTCAAAACCAGGATGTTAAAAATAGGACAATCCAGTCATATGGATATCTCTGGATATAAGTAGAGAGTATTTCCTAAACGACACTTCCTTTTTAGAAGTTATTTCTGCAATATTGATTTTAGGTTAGTTCCTTCAAGAACCCATCACGGTGTGGTCTAGATGCCTGTCCATAGCCCCTGACCACCCCATTCTGTCCTTACTGCACACTGTGCTCCTAAACATGGCATTCCTAACAGGTTAAACCATATGGCTGTGACTCTGTGTTAGATATTCACATTGCTGTTAAACTGTTTCATAATAACCTCAGACCCTCACATATCTACCATCATAAGTGGTTATCACAATACACAGATATTTATTCCCCTGTGCTGGGTTCACTCCTGCACTTGTGGTCTGCCACAGGGACACAAGGAAGCCCTGCTAATCCTGGTTTGGAGTTGTCTGGCTGCTGATGATCAAGAATGACTTTTGCTCCAATGTCTACTCAGTTCTTTTTCATACACTTCGTCTTCTAGTGTAGGTGATCCCAGATACATCCCCGTGATGATGGCTGAGGAGGGAGAGACAACAAGCCCAATCAGGCAAAGACTACCCAAGTGTGCATTTGCTCACATTATTAGAGACTCTTTCGTCCAAATCTGATGGATTCAGAGTCAAGGGTAAGGCAGCTCCCACCCAAAAGAATGGGAAGACTTCAGGTTCACATGGCAAGGAACATGGCTGTAAACAGAGGGGACAATTAGGGCCCTTAGTACCAATGTCAACTGTGAGATGACAGGGAATGCATTTAAGTTTATTTTAAGCCAAAATGCCTGGATTAAAAAATCTCACCTCCTTTACTAAAGTGCTGGACAACCACTTTTTACCTTGGTTTTTTCTTTTATGAAATAAAGATAATAACATCAGCCACACAGTTTTGTTCTAAGACTGAAATGGGTTATTCATGTAAGAGTGCACACAGTAGGGTCTGAAAGAGGGCAAATGCTTAATAAATTTAGTTACTAGTAATAGTCCTGATTTGGTTGAGTTGAAAGTAGACCAAATGTTTAGAATTTTGAATTAAACTGAGCTAGGAATACTGGGAGAGTTTGAATGTATATCAAGATGAAACTGACACCCAACATCCTATTTTTCCCAGTCCTAACTTTATTAGCTAAGCATAATAAAAGATTAAATCCTGATGGTACCAGCATCCCATACAGTTTCAGATACAGGGCATCCTTTCTCAATGCACCTAACTTTCAACTACCCTAAATGAAAACGTTTGGTGTAACAGTGGTACAGTAGATGGTATAACAGAATGACTCATTTAGGGATAAAGAACTTCATATGATCCAGCCAGGAGACCTCCCAGCAAACAACCAGATCCCGTCTGCTCTCCACAGGATTGCCACCCCTGAAGAGGGCTGCTTGTCCAAGAACCCTCCCTCTTTGTGTTGGCCAGCATCTAAAAAACAACCCATAAATATCTGCTCCTCCTAGTCAAACATTGAACAGCTCTCAACTGCCATGCCATTTGTGGACATGCCCAGGGCTGGCTGGAGAATCTCCTGGGGCTATACCATAACCTGACTTCTAACTTGTCTCCAATTGGGCATCTTCCTTGATCCTCCATGAGTGTTGACTACAAAGGGCTCCTTAATCCCCTAGCTGAATGCCCATCTCCATCCCAGAGTCTGCTTATGGAGAATCCCATCTGCAGCAGGTTGCAAGGACACGAACCATTTGGGGTGAGAGGCTGTCAGTTCACACAGGGCCTTGAGCAATGAGATTTAGGCACAAGCACTTTTTAAAACAATTAATCTAAAACGTTCATCTCACTATTGAAAAAAATAAGTGTTTTTTTAAATTTTTTTTCTGATAGATTTTGTATATGAAAACTTTTTGTGTGGTTTGATGCAGGTTGCTTTTCCTCATGGCTGTTCAAGGGGAATACTTCCCACTCTCACAACATACTCCAAATTATTGATAGTTAGGTGCCTGGACTTAACCATTTCTAAAACCACATTGCATCTGACAGAGCCTCGCACATAGTGTATTTTGCTGAATAAATCAGTGGCAGAGTGTATTAATTAATTAGGGAATGAATAAATATAGAATTCTAACACATAAAGCATTGTTAATTTGGAATTATTTTTGAGGTATAAAATTATTCACAGACACTGAATAAAAATGGTGAAATAATGATAATCTGATGATTGCCTGGCCCACAAGAAATCTTCAGCTATTGAAAAGTAGCAGAATTTTAGAGAAAAACTTGAGGAAAGAGGATTAGAAACCATATCGAACTTACAAAAGCAAGATCATGTAATATACAGGCAGTTAAACAAGCAATTATGCCGAATTGCAAGAGGCCATTTTGATGTGCTACTTGAGAGTGCTATTTCATGTTGACCTTTGCGTTGGAATATGAGACTGCTGGCAGCAATGCATTTAAAGATTATGAATGTTAAGTGGAAAGGCCCTTGTGACAGTGAGCTATTCCCATTGGGCCTGTCTTCTAATTTCTGTTGCTGAGTATGGATACTTTAGACTGTGTTGAGAGACGACTACCTGCTTTTAGTATTAGTCTGCTTTTTTGATACTGTAATAAAATACCCAACAGAGGGTAACTTTATAGAGAAATAGGCTCACAGCTTTGGAAGATAAAAATCCAAATGACATGTTGCAGATCGTGGGGTTCCAGTGACAGCCCTCTTGGCTGTATCATATTATGGAGTATGGTAATGGGGGAAGGCCATGAGGCAGTGAGGGATCACATCTAGAAGCAAGAAGCCAGAAAATACGGGTTCCACCATCCCTCTTGAGGTCACCAGCCAATAACCTATGGACTCTCAATTCAGCTCCATGTCTCAAAGTTCCACAACACCTTCTGCACCTCCAGATAGAGCCCAGCTTCCAACAAACAAATCTCTTGAGGAAAAACCACATTCAAGCCACAGCATGTGTCTTCTGAAAACCCTTGTGTACACCAGCTGTGTTCTTCGTAGCCATACATCTTCCACCATTTAGTAAATTGATGGGATAGCTTAAAACAACAAATTCAACCGATCCTTTATGTAGAACTTATCCCTGATTTTCAGAACCTGTGGGATACAGATGAAAGTCCCAGTAAAAATGTACTATCATCAAACCCATCACTAGCGTCACTACCTGGCCCCTCAGCTCTGGCCACTATCAGCCACAGCAGTACCAGATCCCTGACGGTTTCTGTTTATCCCCACCTGGCCAGCCTTCTTTCTGCTTTAGTGAAGTAAAATTCATCCCTTTTACCTCTAGTGAGTTGTACCACTGACTTTCCATCCTTCAGTTCAGAGACTATCCATGGAAGTGTCCTTTCTGTCCCACCACAAGATAATTGCCACAGGGCTCAGTTTGAGTGAGGTATGGGGAGTCAGATAAAGTCATCCTTGAAAACTGGTGTGTGGTCATTGGGAAACAGAGACTCTATTCTTCCTAGTTTATGAACCATTATAATGTGGGCTTAGAAGTGCTGACCATGATTTCTGCCATGTGAAATGATCCTGATGGACAGTAAAGTAAAAATACTGAGGGAAGGTCTGTGGGAGGTGGGCAGAGAGACGCATGTAGGTGGCAGGGGGAAGAGTCCATTCGTTACTTTAGGCATATTGTACTACCATCTTGCTCCAGAGGCAAACAGACTCCTGGCATCTCCTTGTTCCCTGTCATTCTTTGGCCATCCTCTCATCTAGGTAGACTAATGGACTTTAAATTATCTTGCTTTTTTTCATACACACACATCTTTTCAGGATTCTGTTTAATAAAATGGCAAGCAACCCCCAAAGATACCAAAAACAGATTCCCTAAGACTAGAATTGATAATAGGGAGAACTGATTGCACACAGCAGCATGGGGAAAAGTGCTCATGCAAAAACTCCCAAGAAAAAGGAAGGGAGAGAAAACTGCCAAAGCTGTTGCTCTCCAGCAGGGTGATAATTCTAATTTAATGTGCATACCTAGATCTGATCCTCTTGGCATCACATGCTAATTTAATTATACATTTGTTCAGTCAGTTTAGAGACACTGATGAATGGAAAGTAGGTTCATTTAATTTGCAGAAGATCAAAGGGACATATGCTTAGAAGCAATAATATGATTCTCCCTTGAACTTCTTGTAGTCTTATGAATTAGCTGAATCCCAACTTTTGTATATTTATTTGTTTTTCATTTATAAGGCAAAGGAAGCAAAATAGATGCTCTGGCCAGACTTGATTACCAGCCAAGACAGCTGTACCATGGGCTGGTATCAAACATTTTTGGGGGGAAAGATTGAATGTTTGACATGAGTGCTTTATTTTAAGTTTCCCCCATGAGCAGAGAAGGCAAAGTTCAAATGGAGTTGTTGATGGAGGAGTTCAGAAAACTTCTGATATGTGACTGGGGATTTTTAAAAACATGCAAGGTAGGCAACCCTTTTGGTGTACCATCAGAGCAATTTTACTGTGGGCAGCCAATGGGTTTGATCCTACTTGGTAAATTTTAGAAGCTTGGATGGAGAAACTACTCAGAGTTACAGTACCTGAAAATCACGGGTAATGGGGTATCTACAAATCAACTCACATCCATGTATGGTGGAGGACTTCCCTAGCAGGTAGGAAGTTGTAGCTCCTCGTGTGTCCCAGAAGCCAGAAGAAACATGCAGAGAAAAAAATAAAGCAAGACATTGCAGGTGGTTGTTAGTCAGGTGGTTTTGCTCAAGTGGTAAGGGGCCAAAAGCAAGAATAGCCAGTGAGTTTAAACCATATCTTTATAGAGTGAAAATAATTATGTACTGGAAAGTGTTAAGAGTAGGCATATGTCCAAAGAGCTCATAATTAATGCAGAAAAGGAGAGAATTGAGTGTGGGGGACCATAAAGCAACATCAAAGTGCTTTTTCCTCTGGAAGCCTTTCTCTCTACTGGAACGGGCACATACAACTCAAACAAGTTCAACTGACACACAGAAGAAAAGATAAATGATAGATCTGGGTGTTCTGGGTGTACTTGTGTTCCTCTCCAAGCAGGCTGCACCAGCTTTGTAGAACACAGGTTATCCACATACTCGCCTTTTGAATGCTCTATCCCAGAATAAGTTTCTTATCTCCTCCCATTCTGATTCTGCTCATATTCTACTTTTTTCCCTATCCATAATATAAACTTACTCTAGTCACTCCTTATTGTTGTGGACAACAGTTTTGTGGTAGTGCATCAGTATTTTTGCCAACTGGGATGGTGCATGAGGTCCTCAATGGCTGGAACATTCCATTCATCCCTTGGTCTCATATTTCAACACTCATAGGTAGGAATTTCCTCTGCTCTCTGGTGGGTTAGTAAACAGAGCGGTCTGGTCATATCTCTGCCATGAATCTTGGCCCCAAATGAGGGTGAGTCCCACCTTCTCTGAGACTGGAATACAAAAAATGAATGAAAAATATTAAGCAAATATCAGCAGGACTCCAAAGTGAGAGGCAGATCTGGCTTTTCAGATAGGGGTCATGCATTTTTCAATTCATTTGAGCAAATATTACTGGAAGTCTACTCTGATCTCACCAAGCCTTGGGAATCGAGAGTGTGAAAATTATCTAAAGGAGAGGTTCAACCAAAGAATAAACACACCACAGTTTTAATAGGGGCCATGGTAGGGGAAGGCAGAGTAGAGAAGATCACATTACACACAGCTCAGAAGTCCAGAGTCTGCTTTCCATTGATGACTGCTTCCACTTCTTATCCAATGCAGTGAGCATGCTGCAGCTCTTCCTTGAGCCAGGAAAACCACCACCCTCCACCTGAACCTGCTAATAACTACTAAGGCTTCAGAGGCTTAAATTACCCATGGCCAAATATTGCTAAATATTCAAGCATATCAAGCATACTCATGCAGGTCAGAAGAAAAGTGTGTTACCTCATACTTTCCCTTCTCTGCATGCTGCCGCCACCAGGTCTTTATCCTTTGGGTTTAAAGTTTACTTGTGACATTATATTCTCAAAGGGAGGTAGCCTCAAAGTCCCTGCCTTTGATTACTGGTTTTCCTTTAGAATTATTCTGACACTTATCTTTCTTTTGGGGAAGCCATGCTTTACATATCTTTGAAGAGATCCTAGGTTTCATTGAAATGATAGATCTGGGTGTTCTGAGATCCTGAACCAGTTTAGATGGGACCCAACTTCAGAGGATAGAGAAGCTAAAATAAACTTGCTTAAACAAGTTAACATATATATCTCGGTAAGTGCTCAAAACTCTTATGGGGATTGCTTGCTGTGGAGACTCCTATTCCTACTCTCTTAAGTTCTACCTTGAGATGGTATCATAGTTAAGACAGCTTCATAGTGTAACACAGACACTGGAACCTCAGGGTTTAAGACCTCTTTTTAGCCAACACCAAGGTGAAATGGACAAAAGAAAAGTTCTCTCCCTTTTAGGATGCACTGTAGAAGGTCCATTCACCAAAACCACATGGGCCACTAAGTCATATGTAGGTGAGAGGCTGAGAAATCCATTTTTGTGGGTTATCATGTGTTCTCAGTGATAATTTGCTTTCTCTTCTATCCCTAAGACATAAGGGAACATGAAGGACCTGTGAAGATTGCAATCTGGATTCCATTTCCAAAACAAAATAATACAACATCCACTTAAAAGATAGAGTAAAAAAGAATAAAAATAGTTTTATTGTACTGTTCTGTCTGAAAACATAGGAAAGGGAATATGAAAAACAGTATATAAAAATCAATAATAGAAAAGCAAACTACCCAGGAATGAGTTGGAGAAGGGATATGAACAGACACTTTACCAAAGAAGAAAGAAACAAAAATAAATAACAACTCGACAATACCAAATGGTGGCAAGGAGCTGGATCAATTAGAACTCTCCCTCATTGCTCAAACAGAGACAAAACCAAAGCCACTTTGAAAGCTAGTTTCATCTCAAGTTACACATACCCTTCTTAGACAGCCCAGTAATTACACTCCCACATGGAACCTAAAGGCAGTTAAGACACAAGTTCACATATAAAACTGTATATGAATCTTTCTAGAGGGTTTATTCATAATCACCAAAAGCTGGAAACAAACCAAATGGCACTCAACTGAAAAGTGCATATAAAACACAACGAGCAAATAGATCAGCAAAAAACTGTGGCACACCCTGGCAGTGGAATAAAACATGTTACTGCCCCTTACAACAAAACAGATAAATCTCAAGTTCACTATGCTAGATGAAAGAAGAAAGCCTGAAACCTATGTATTGTATGATTTCTTGTGCATAACATTGCAAAAACAGCAAATCCAAAGTGGTAGATGCTGGAGCAATCATTGCCAGGAGCTGGGCATTGGGAGGTGGGTAGGGGGCACATTGCAAAGGCTTCAACTTACTGGTTCAAGTATGAAATCCAAATTGTACCCTTGGAGAAAGGGATAGCTATGCTCTGTATTTTGGAAGAAGGAAGAAAATGAATGCATGTCAGGAAGAGCAATCTGAGGAATAGATGCAATCCCAAACACACATTCTATGTGCTTTCCCACATTTTCCAGGCTCTTTGCATTATTACAGGATCACATGACGAGACCTTATCAGTAGACCTAATGAGACCCAGTGCATGATCACTTGGCTGGTCCTTCCTCTGTCATTGGGTCCCAGATGTTCTTGCATTTCCATTCAGACAACTGAAAGATGGTAGAGCTTATATCAGCCTGTTTCCTGAGTGAATGTAAGAGAATCCTTACCCCCTCCATCCCTATCAGCATGTAGTGGACATGTAATACAAGCAACATAAACTTTAGTGAGTCACCAAAGTAGCATGTAGCTATTCTAACTTAAACCTCCAGCAGTTCCAAAGACCATTCTGTCTTCATGATGCATAATGTTAGGAAATAAGCTACAGGTTTCTGAGAAGTTAAGCTAAACAGAAGAGTTTCCCTAAATAGACAGGCAAATTATAATTTATTTATTTATTTTTCTGTGTGACAAGGATACCTCTCCTTTAAGGTACTTTTGAGTCTATTAACTCATATTTTTTTTCTGATCATATCTGTACCCACTTCACTATGAAAAAATCTGACTTCTACATTCCATGGTGATATCTCTGTTTTCTGAATATCTTTCAGCTTTGTCTTTAGAATTCATTTTTTCACTTAATCACATGAAGTCCTTTAAAGTTTATCTACTTTTAAAAATATAAGTATGGTTTGTCTTCGTCCTACTAAAATTATAAACTCTAAGAAGGAAGAATTTTTTCTGACAGAGTAATTTGTTCCAACTGAAACGTACAAAATTATAGTGCTAACAATTATATGTAAGATGGTGACATGTTGTTCTACCAACATGAAATGAAGAGAAGCTCTTCGGATACAAATTTAGTAGATACATAACATGGCATTTATATTTTTCATTTCTCTTTGGTTGGGGGTTTGCTTGTCCTAGCTGCTCACAGAAGATGGCTTGTGTTGCTATACACAATGGTTGGGAACTGTACAGAGAAAGAGGTCTATTTAGTTCAGAGTTCTGGAGTTATCAGAGCATTATCAGCATTCAGAGGAGGGTTCCTAGCTTCATCCCAGCATGGTGAAGAAACAAAAAGACATCTGCACCATGAAGAGGGTGACAAGGCATGGGGCAACCTTGCTTTACAACTCATTTTCCTGAGAATTAACCCCTTCAAGACTAGTTGGACCCTTCCTGAGGATGGTGCTCCATGGCCTAATTACCTTATGTTAAGTCTCACTTTATAAATATTATAGCACCTCATCATTGCCACAATGGAGTCCAAGCTTTTGGGATATTAACTCTTGGAGAACATGCTCCAATATACTCAAAAGTATCAAGTGGTGGACTCTGCCTAAGTACCCTTGGCTTTGGCTGTAAAATCCAGGATATGTTCACTTAGCTCAGTTTTCAGAAAAACAATATAAAAGTGATCTTTGAGAAGACAGTCCCAATGCTTATCATATTATACCTTTGGCTTGCTTTAATGTATTCAAGAATACAAAATTCTCATCTGCTGTGTAAATATACTGAGGATTCATGATATTTTGCCATCCATAATTTTAATTGATTAACTTCATGATCTCTAGAAGAACACACTGAATTTCTTCTGAGAATAAGAAATAAGAGCAACCATAGTCTGGCCTTGAAGAAATGGGAAGATCACGTTAGTTTGATGTGTAGTGTTTTAAGAAGCCTCCACACTACTTTCTAAAATGGGCCTACTAAAGTTAATTCCCCCACCACACCGTGCACAAGTGTTCCCTTTACTTCCTCGGCAAACTTATCATTTATCATTTTGATAATAGCCATCCTGTCAGATGGGAGCTTATATTGCATCATGGTTTTAACTAGTATTTTCCTTGAAATTTTTCTTTCAAATATCCATTGGTCAATGCCTCTTCAGACCTTTTCTTCATTTTTACATCAGATTATTGGCTTATTGCTACTGAGTTAATTTACTTATACATTTTATAAGTTAAAATACGATCAGATGCGCGATGTGCAAATATTTTCTCCAGATCCATGGTTGTTTCTTCGCTGTACTGCCTCCTTTGTGGTTCAGAAGCTTTTTGGCTTGATGCTATTTCATTTCTCTATTTTTGGTTTTGGAGTTCTATCCAAGAAATGATGAAGGAAAACAAACACTGTATCATTTACTTACATGTGGTAACTAAAAATGTTGATTGTACAGAAACAGAGGAAAGACAGGTTGTCGCTGGAGGCTGAGGTGGGGGACTCGGAGGAATGGGGAAAGAGGAGATGTTGGTCACAGGGAGAAAGGTTTCCACTGTACTGAGGGAAAAGTGCTAGTGATCGGCTGCCTGCAGATGGACCACAGGCCAACATCATGCATTGCATATCTCAAAACTGATGAAAGAGAAGAATTTCAACGTTTTCAACCACAAAAATTGATAAGTAGGTGAGAAGATGGACATGTTTATTAGTTTAACTCTTTCTACAATGTATACATCACCAAAGCATCCCAGTGTACCCAATAAAAATACACAATTATTACTCTCCAGTTGAAAGTTAGAGAGAGAAGGGGGAAATGACACCAAAGGAGGAGTATTTCCTCCAGAGTCAGAGTGTGAGACCACTTTAGTTTCTGTAGGCACACTGCTGGTATTTGGGACCTTGGGACAGACCTTTTTTCCTAGTGCCATGGGGACAGACTTTTGACATAGGGCAAAGGGGACAACATTGCCTCCTTTGTGAATCTGGAAGCTAAGGCTGTAATCTTGGTGGAACCAGATAAAAGATCACTCAGCACATTTCTATTATGTATTTATGTACATAATACATTTATAGACATTATTCTAAAGACTTAAAATCTAATGGATTTTCTATGCTAGGTTTCAGACCTGCTTGGGCACCGTGGTCTTATTCTTCTTGGCTTTCTCTTTTGGAATGGAAACATCTATCTCTTGCCAATCTCATCATTATATTTTGAAAGCAGATAATATATTTTGAAAGCAGATAACTATTCTGGTTTCACACAATCATAACTGGAGACAAACACCTGGAATCTCACCAACAATCTCAATTTTAGTGATATTGAGATGACGTTTTAAATTTAAATTTGTGGCACTAGTTTAGGACTATTGGACTCTTTGGATAAAAGTAAATGTATTTTGCATATGAGGACAGGGATTCAGCATCCAGGGGAGGAAAGCTATGGTATGAATTATGTTCCTCACATTCATGTATTGAAATCCCAACTCTCAGGATTCTCATAAAGTAACAGTATTAGGAGATAAGGCCCTTCAAGAGAGGATAAGTTAAGACCATTTCACCCTAATCCAACATGTCTTGAGTCCTTATAAGAAGAGGCAGAGACATTAGGGTTGCCATGTGAGGACACAGCAGGCAGGTAGTGTTCTTCAAGCCAAGGATATTAGCCTCAGGGGATGCCAAAGCTGCCAACACCTGGTTTTGGACTTGTAGCTTCCAGAACTATGAGAACAAGAGTTTCTGGATGTTTAATCCTCTATCATGTGATACTTCCTTATAGCAGAATGAACAAACTAACATGAAGCTGTTACTGTTATTTTAAGATCAACTAAACTAAGGGAATTTGCACATAAGACAATTCACATGCTATAAGCTAAGGCTGCTGCAATAGTCAGTCACTGTTGCCAAATACCTATGCCCACGAAACCTCAAGTGCAACCAGAGAGAAAACATTTATATAATCTAAAGTTTCCTTTTCCCTGTTTACAATTAACCCTCTCCCCAGAGGAGGTTCCAGACAACCATTGATCTACTTTGTCACTAGAGATTTTTTTAATCTATTTCAATATTAATCAAAAGTTAAGTAATATGAAAAATAGTCTTTTGTGCCTGGTTGTCATTACTGAGCAAGAAATTGGGTAGATTCCCCTGATTGTTACTGTGTCTTTTTTTGTTTGTTTGTTTTAATTCTGTGTATCAGTCACATTCAACTGTTAGAAAAGAAATTAGTGTCATCTCAAATTTGGTGTCTTTAGGAATAAAGGGTTATGAGCACACATTACATGTTTTTGTATGGTTATATGTTTTCATTTTCTTGGGTAATGAATAGAAATTGGATTGTGGAGCTTTATGGTATTTGTATGTTTACTTTTATAAGATACTTGTGTTCTCATGATCAACATATAATTGTGGTTTACATTTTCATTTCCCAAACGACTAATCATGTTGAGTACCTTGTTACATGTTTGTTGTATAAGTATCATAAAAAAGTTTTCTGATTTTGTTGCATTTCCATTCTTTACCATTCTGACTTGTTAAAATTTTCAATTCTGCTAAAGATTTAATTGACCGATTTTTGTCATTTTCTCTTTTATAATTTAATTGGTTTATTAAGATATAATTGGAAAACATGGAAGCACATATAAAAAGTACATAATTCATTACAGTTTGGTACCTGCTGTACACTTGTGAACCTCTACCACAGGTAAAGAATGAACACATCTATTGCAGGCAAACCTGTACTTGTGACCATTAAAATATCTTGATGTTTCTCCTGTCTTCATGTTTCCCTGTCATACTCTTCTTCTTCAGGTAATAGGTAATCTGCTTCTATAACTGCAGATTCATTTGCATTGTAGAGAATTTTATATAAACAAACACACAAGGCATCCACTCTTTTTTGCATGTCCTTTTTCACTCAATATAATTATTTTGAGACACATCTATGCTGTTGTGCATACCAATAATTCATTTATTTTGTTGTATGGAAAATCCACAATTTGTTTATTTATTCACAAATTGATAGACTCTCATTACTTCCAGCTTGGGACTATTGAAAATAAAGTCACTGCAAATATGTGGGTAAAAGTCTCTGTTTGGCTAGATAGTTTCATTTCTTTCCATCTTTTGTTCCTTTTCTTTTCTTTTTGTCCTGGGGATTGAACCCAGGGGCACTTAATAACTGATACATATTCCCAGTTCCCCTTACTTTTTTTTTTATTTTGAAACAGGGTTTTGCTGAAGTGCTTAGGGACTCACTAAGTTGCTGAGACTGGTTTTGAGCTTGCAATCCTCCTGCCTCAGCCTCCCAAGCCACTGGGAACACAGGTATGTGCTACTGCATCCAGCTGATATTTTCATTTCTGAAATGCTTAGCATTAGATAATATAGTAGTTATGTGTTTAATATTTACTGAAATCATCACTGTTTGATAAAATAGCTTTGATTAAAAATTAAAAATTTAAATTTTAAAATAATAATAATAATAATAATTATTATTATTATTTAGTACTGGGGATTGAAATCAGAGGGCACCTAAACTCTGACCCAGACCCCCATTTCATTTTATTGTATTTTGAGATGGTGTCTCCCTGAGCTGCTGAGGCTGGCTTTGAGCTTGTGAACTGCCTGCCTCAGCCTTCTGAGCTGCTGGAATTATAAGCATACACTACTATGCCCTTTGACATGTAAAATTTATATGAGTAATTCAGGATTATTCTATATTCTTCACATCTTCACCATTTTGCATAATTAATACTTTTAATTTTAGAAACCCTAATACATGTATACTATTATCTCATTATGTTGAGGGCCACAGCCCAGTTGGGATGACGCATGGCATTTTTGCCAGAAGTAGTGGTTGAGAGGTGACACCAGTGAGCCATTAAAATGATGACTTTCGAGTTCTTGCAGAGTTCCCATTGAGTTTCGGTTGAGCTCTCCCGGGGATTCCTGAAGAGTTCCCATTGGTTGAGGGATTTCCAGGGGAGGGAATTCCGGTTGGTGTGTGGTGTGTCCCAGGAGAAGGCCACGTGCATGGTGTTTGCGGGAGTGGGGAAAATAAAGGAGTTCCTATTTTGAGAGCAACTATGAACAGAGCAGGGAGGAAGAGCAGGAAGAAAAGATTAACATTAAACAGAGATGGGAAGGAGAGGGAGAGAAAAGGGAAATTGCATGGAAATGGAGGGAGACCCTCATTGCTATACAAAATTACATATAAGAGGTTGTGAGAGGAATGGGAAAATAAACAAGGAGAGAAATGAGTTACAGTAGATGTGGTAGAGAGAGAAGATGTGAGGGAAGGGGAGGGGGGATAGTAGGGGATAGGAAAGGTAGCAGAATACAACAGTTACTAATAGGGCATTATGTAAAATTGTGGATGTATAACTGACGTGATTCTGCAATCTGCATTTGGGGTAAAAATTGGGAGTTCATAACTCACTTCAATCTAATGTATGAAATATGATATGTCAAGAGCTTTGTAATGTTGTGAACAACCAATAAAAAAAAAAAGAAAAAAAAAGAACCTACAAGGCTGTGTGGCGGCTTGGTTATTTTGTGCCCAGCCAGACTGTGGCATCATTATATTTCAGTTTCTGTTTTTTTAATGAGCAATGATGTTGATTATCCATCGATGTGCCTATTTTCTATATTTATATTCTTGGGTAAAGCATCTATTCAAATATTTGTTCATTTGTTTTAGTTTTAGTATTTTTTTACTTTAGAAATTTATTTATAGATTATAACTTCAAATTCTCAAATATATGATATGTTAATTATTTGCATTAATCTACAGCTTGTCTTTTCAGTCTTTTAAAAATGTCTTGAATAATGAGGCAACAAAAGAAAATGAAAGGGATAAAAATGGGAAATAAGAAATCAAATTATCTCTATTTTTCAGATGATGTGACCCTATACTTAGAAAATCCAAAAAGCTCTACCAGAAGATTACTAGAGCTAATACATGAATTCAGCAAAGTAGTAGATTACAAAATCAACATACAAAATCAATAATTTTCCTATACACCAATAATCAATCTGATAAGAAAGAAATCAGTGATAAAATTCCATCCAAAATAGCCTCAAAAATACTTAGAAATAAATCTAAGTAAGAAGATGAAAAACCTCTATAATGAAAATTATAGAATATTAAAGAAAGAAATTGAAGAAGGCCTAGAAGCTGGAAAGAAATCTCATGTTCTTGAATAAACAGAATTTTTATTGTCAAGATGGCCATATTGCCAATACATACAGCTTTAATTCAATT
This sequence comes from Ictidomys tridecemlineatus, assembly GCF_052094955.1. Lineage (NCBI taxonomy): Eukaryota > Metazoa > Chordata > Mammalia > Rodentia > Sciuridae > Ictidomys > Ictidomys tridecemlineatus. The sequence goes on from NC_135485.1 coordinate 7,496,870, forward strand.
CCAGTCAAAATACCAATGATAATCTTGACAGAATTAGAAATAGAAATCCTAAAACTCACTTGGAAGAATAAGAGACCCAGAATAGTCAAAAGAATCTTGAGGAAGAAGAGTAGTGATGGAGCATCACACACCAGATCACAAATTATACTATAGAACTTTAGTAACAAAGAGACATTTAGTAACCAGACAGACATGAAGACCAATGGGATAGAAGACACAGAGACAAACCCACAGAGAGAATGTCATCTGACACTTGACCAAGGTACCAACAGCATAAGTTGGAGGAAAGATATCTTCTGTAACAAATGGTGCTGGGAAAGCTAAATATCCATATGTAGAGGAACAAAACTAGATTTCTATTTTTCACCCTGCAAAAAAGGTCAAAGTTCATCAGAGACCTATGAATTGGACCAGAAACTTTGGAACTGCTAGAAGAAAACTTAGGATCAACACTGCAACATATTGGCACAAGCACCAACTTTCATAACAAGACTCCAAAAGCTCACTGGGATGGCACCAAGTTAAAATGATTTACATGGGAAAGAAAACAATTAAAAGTATGCAGAGATAGCCTATAGAAAGGGAGAATATCTTTGCCAGCTGCTCTTCCAACAGAGTATTAATATCCATAACATATAAAGAACTTGATAAAATGCACACACACACACAAACACACACACACACACACACACACACACACACACACACAAATAAACCGATTAGTAAATAGAACAAAAACAAAGTCTAAACAGATATTTCTCCAAAGAAAAAATATGAATGGCTAACATATGCATGAAAAATTGTTCATTATTTCTAGAAATCAGGGAAATTCAAATTAAAACTAAAAAGAGATTTCACCTCATTCCAGTTAGAATTGCAGTGTTCAAGAATAGAAATAATGATGAATTCTGGCAAAGAAGTGAGGGGAAAGGTACACTTATACTTTCTTGGTGGGACAGCAAATTAGTAAAATTTCTCTGGAAAGCTCTAGGAAGATTGCTTAAAAGATTTAGAATAGAAACACCCTATAACCCAGGTATCTGACTCCTCAGTATTAATCCAAAAGAACTGAAATCATCATAGTATAGTGACTCAGCCACACAATATTTGTAACAGCAAAATACACAATAACCAAACTATGAAACCAGTCCAGGTGCCTGTCAACAGATGAACATATAAAGAAAATGTGATTTATATACACAATAAAGTTTTACTCAACCATAAAGAAGAATGAAACTATCATATTTGTAGGTAAACGGATGGAACTGGAAAACATCATGCTAAGAGAAACAAACCAGACGTAGAAAGTCAAGGGTCAAATGTTGTCTCATATATGGAAGTTAGACAAAAATCAGGGGGAAAAAGGAGGAGGATCCCAAGAAAATAGAAGTGAGATCAGTGACACAGAAGAAAGGGATTGATGGGGTGGAAGGAGGGACAGGAAGAGGGAGGAACGATGGGATGAAATGGATCAGATTATATTATGTACACATACGAATATACCATAGTGAATTTCACATTCATGTATATCTATAAAGCACTAATTTAAAAAGGATTTTAAATAAATTAAATAAAATGAATAGTATAGGGTAAAAGAAAGGGAAGAAGAGAAGAGGGGAGGAAAAGGGAAAATATTTGGAATGAAGTGGAGCAAATTATATTCCTTGCATGTGTAATTATGTCATATTTAATCCTGATATTATGTGTAAGCCTAATGCACTAATAAAAACATTAAAATTATATGGCAGAGCTGTGCTAACAAATGTTGCATGGTACTGGCACTTATAGACACCTACTGTTTTTATGGACACAGAGACCCATGAAACAGAGCAAAAGGCACAGAGCCACGCCTACACAGATACAGTCATTATATCCTTGATAAACGTACCAAAACATACATTGGAGAAAAGAGTCTTTTTAACAAATAATGCTGGGAAAACTGATTATCCTTACATAGAAGAACAAGAACAGATCCTTGTCTCACACAGAAGTTAAATAAAAATGGGTTAAAGACCTAGGAATTAGATCATAAACTATGTAAATCCTCACAGAAAATGTAAAATCAACACTCCAACATCTAGGCCCAGAGGTTTCTCCAGTTTGGCTTACAATAATATTACTTCCAATCTTTTGTGATATCCAGAAATTCCTCACCTGAGAGCTCTTTGATAATTCTTTGCCTGGTTTTATCTAATCACATTCTACACATGTGCAGCTCCTTGCTCATGACATACCTAAGATGACTATGCAGAAGTTTAGAGGTCCTGTGTGCATCAGGGTGTTTCGTGGTTTAGATGTGCAGTGTCCTCTAAGAGCTCACGTGAGGTACAGTGTGAGAAGGCTTAGAGGTGAAATGATTGGGTCATGAGAGCCTCAAATCAATCAGTGAATTCATTCCCTGATGGGGATTAACTGAGTGGTGACTGTAGATGGGTATGAAGTGGCTGGAGGCTGTGGATCCCTGGGGGCCTGGCTCCAGGGTTTATATTTTGTCCTTGTTGGGCAGAACTAATCATCATGTCCCCAGCTTATTTCCTCCACCACAAACTTTCACCATCATCTTCTGCCTCATCTCAGGCCCCAAGTAACGGAATCAGCCCTCTATTGACTGGGAATCTGAAACTGTGAGCCCCCAAATAAACTTTTCCTCCTGAAATTGTTCTTTTCAGGTCTTTTGGTCACAGCAGCAAAAAATGTTGACTAAAATAGGGTGGCTGTTTCTTTTATAAAATGCTTTCCTGCAAGTTGTAACTGCGTCAACTTTAGTGTATCTTTCTTTATCTATATTCTGAAAACTGTCCCCAGGCAGAAACTCAGGGTGATTAATCTTATTTGTTTCATTTCTATCAAGGCTAACAATCTAGCAGTGCTCATTTTCTATTGCCCCAAAACAATTGTTTCTTCAATATTTTTTTTCTGTCTTCTTGGCTATTTACAGAAAGAGGTAAAGCCTAGTACCAGTTATTCTAAATGGTCAGAAGTGTGCATTCATTAAAATAGTTTATATAATTTTAAATATTTCAATTGACTCAATGCTCAGAGAATACTCTTTGGTTTTGACTATCAACCCCCTGGTTTTGTATTTCAGGAAATGAATTCCCAAATATACTACCAAAGCAATCACCACCTGAAGAACCCTAATCCTGCCTCAGCCCTGAAGCCAAGCATATAACATATGGCAATTCCTGCTGCCTCTAGGCAGTGCCCTGGGAGGAGCATGACCATCTTGGGTTTGAAATGAGGTGGATGAAGATCAGATTGTATAATGAACTAATTATCTGTTTCTCCCAAATTCATAAGCCAAAATCAGACCCCTCCCAATTTGATAGTAGTTGCAATTGAGGCCCTATGGAGGTATATTTTGAGTGAAACTTTGGAATGTCTCCCTCAATGTAGTTGGTAGCTACTGTCCTCAGCAGCCACCAGAGGCCTGGAGCAAACAACACCTGCAGGAATCCATCGGGGTGAGATCTGGGTATGATAATCAAATAACTTCTGGGTGAACTCCAAGTCAGGGGCTGGATTGCAAACACAGCCTCAATGACAAAAACCACAGTGTCAAAGCTGAATTTTTACAACTACAGATGCTGCAGGTATACAACAAGCTTTTCAGCTACATACAAGGTCAGAGAGGACAGTCAGAAATAGAGGGAGATGGACTCATGGGCTAACACCTGTATTGGGCCCAGAGAATTATCCAAACAGGTTTCCCATGGTGAGTTTTAATTGGTGGGATTCAAGCAAGCTGTCCTGAGTTATAGGTCCCAATGTGACTAACATGGGGGTCACTGTGCTATATATGCACAGTTCGCATGAGATGTGAGGATCAGTGAGGTCAGTACAGAAGGCTACATCTAGCTGTCCCTTAGGGAGGTGGATATTAGGAGACAGGTGTGCAAGACAGACACTTGAATTGGTCACACAGAGGAACAGGGAGGCAATCCAGAGCTAAACCTGTCAAGAGTGATTAAACTTTTCTTCTGGTAACTTTTTTTCTTGGCAACTTGTATTCAAAATAGATACCAAAAGGATGGAAAGTTCTTAGCACCCACTACAAGGTGATTAGGTTATGAGGACAGAGTAGTTGTAAATGTGATTAGTGTCCAAATTACAAAGAACACAGAAAACCCCCTCATTCTATCCATTAGGTAGAAGACAGGGAAAAGTGAGTGTCTGCAAACAGGAAGTGGCCCTCACCAGACCCCCATGGACTTGCCAGCTTCCAGAACTGTGAGGAGTAAACCTCTCTGTTCTATGAGCCACCCATTTCATGGTATTTCGCATAGCAGCCTGAACTGACCAAAGTGGTAGGTAAACTCGCAAAGTGCAGAGGAAATCAATCTCAGTTTTTTGTTTTTGTTTTTAATTTCAATCCATAACCAAGCTCACAAAAGTATACTAGCCTATCTTCATGAAGCAATTCTGGGAAGACTTACTTGAAGAATCATGGGAGTTTACACTGGGCAATGGAATCCCTCAGTGAAACTTAACAAAATGCACATAGTTGAAGTTAAGTTGGACAGAACCTAGCTACATTATTAAGTGTAAGAACTATTTCATTTGTATTATTGCTCCCTTTCCCCCACTTACAGACCTTTGGCCAAACCCGATTTTTGTCTTATGTTTTCTTTCAGTGTGTGAGAATGAGACAAAAATCGAATAGAATTTCTTGTGTTTGCTTTGTAATGTTACCCCAACCTCAATTCTTTCCTTGTATACAAGCAGAGTTTCTGGCTCCTAATATGCATAAGATCAAGCTCATCTTATCGATGACCATAATATCTTCACCTGTAACAACTTTCCACATGTCTTCTCTGTCTTCACATTGTCCAGTAAAATTTATTTTCCATGCTATATCCAACAAAATCTTTAATGATCAGATCATATAAACCAGATGCTTGGAAATCATGCAGGGACTCTCCTGGTCCCTCCATGGTTAAATCTCAGGAATTGATTGATCTCTAACTACTGAATCTCACTCTCATACTTTCTCAAAAGTCTTATCTTAGAGAAATGGATTAATGCATTACTTTAATGGGGGTCATGCCCAGTAACCTGTCTAACTTTTGTTCATCCATCAAATCTCAGAGGAAATGGCCTTTGGAAGGAATTCTTCAATTATGCCATTACCACAATCCCTGCATAGTTTGTGGCTATCCTGGAAGTTACTTTTCATGCAGGGTGTCAGGCTCCATGAACCAAGGTTTAACCAATGTCATGAAGGCTCAGCAGAAATGATCATTCAGCAATGTTGGAGGCATCTGGAAAAGCATCCACTATCAGTATAGTGACAAGGGTCCAGGTTTTCACTCAGCATTGGATTCTACACATCTAGGTATTGTTTATGTGTAAACAGGAGGAGTTTTCTCTTCCATTCTGAAAAAAAAAAATTCTAGTTCAAAAAAGTATGTCACTTCATATAACAGGAATTTTCACTTAAAACAACTTTAGACTTGCTTTAGCCATTATTGAAATAACTTTATGGGAGAAGACTGCTTTTGACCTTGAACTATTCATAAACTTGTCATAATGCAAGTTTGCACTGGGGCCTTAGAAGATATAAGAGGCTAAAACTGCTTATTCCCAGAAAAACCCATAAGGCTCTCATTTTAAATTATTAGCACCAGACTTTGGAACACAGCACTAGGTTGGCTGCTCCTTATCCATTTTTCACTTAGGGGAAATAGGGACTGCAGATGGACTCATCTTGGCTTAAAATTTAAAAAAAAAAATCTTACAGAATTAGAGGGAAAAACTGAAGGCAATACTCTGGTATTATAAATGGGAATTTACATAGGATCTATATCCTAAGGCTCAAGGAAACATATGAAGTGAGAACTGAAATCAAAGATGAAGAGATATTAATGAAAAGCCATGCTACATAGAATAGATTTCTTAGGCCTGCGTTAGATGTTGTCAGGAAGGAAGAGTCTCCTGATTCATATGACCAAACCCCAGAGGGTGGAAGAGATCTATCTGAACATTGGGTCCGTTCGGTAGACTAATTTAGGAATACAACAAAAACAAAAATACGTATAACAGTAAGTGAAAGGGAAGAGAGAAGAAGGAAGAGATTTTGACCTGACAAATAGTGCTATCCCTATGTATGTGAGAGAAGTAAAGGGCCAACGTATGTATTCAAGTTTCACCACTGTGAGCTCAAGGAATCCCTCTGAAAGAGGGAACAGCAGAAGCAGACACAACTCAAGTGCAGCCATTGAGGAACGAAGAGATCAAACATTTCTTAAGACTTGAAAGATCCAAAACCAGAGACCAGAAAATGCCTTGGAGAACATTTGGGCACAGAATTCCTCTTTGCTCCTACCCTCAAGGCCCACGCTCCAGGAGCATGATTGACACCTCCAGTACAGGAGTCTGCTTGGCCACATTTCTCTAGCTCAAACTCACTTGCAAGAAGGCGCTTCGCAGGCAGAGTCCCTTAGGGCTGCCCCTTGGTGTGAGACGTCTCATCAAGCATTGTACAAGTTGCATCCTTACCAGATTTGAATCCAAAGACAAATGACCCTTCAGAAACAGGGCTGAGAAGAAAACAAAAACTGATAAGTTTTTAATGATTCTTCTGGGAAATATACCTACCTGGTTTGGGTTTCTGACACAGTGATCTGTGCTCCAACATTACAAATTTCTAAAATTGGCAAGGTTTTTAATGCCACCCAGAAGGAGATTAGCATATTTGTAAAAGACTGGGTGGTAGGTATTTCAGGGTTAGCATAACAAAAGTTCTCCATGTAAAACACCCAACCCTGTCTGGCCTTGTGGCTGAGAGGGCAGCCACCTACAACATGTAAATGAGTGGTATGACCATCCATGTTGTAATAAAACTTTATTTACAAAAACTTATGCTCACTCTTCAGGGTCATTGTTTTCTTATATCTACTGTACAAAAAACAGTATGTACAGCTTTCTTCATCCCTGGCAATGTAGTAAATGCATCTTGTCCACGTCAATACCTTACTGGGACATTTCTGGAGCAAAAATGAAGGAAAGACTAGAATTTATAAATTTTGGAAACCTAGAATAGATTGACTAACATTCTGGCAAGAGCATAAGAGCATAAAAGACTTCCATTATTCTCCTTCCCATAAAAGCCATTGATTCTTTGGGAAGGAACTCAGCAGCGCCAAACACTGAAGGCTTGAGATATAATTTTGCTCTAGGGCCTGGAGACCACCTTATTTTAAAATTTTGTTATAACTGCTATAATAATTTGTATGCATTACAATACCATTTGACTTTAAAGGTAAGACCTGACATTGAATTAACACCAGTTCTTTTGCTCTAAAAGAAATATAGTCCTACCAGGAAAAGGCAGCTCACTACGGGAACTTCATCCTCAGGCTGAATCCAAGCAAAACAAGAACTGTTCTGGCTGAAAAATCTAAGAAATTTAATTTGGGACTTTTAAAAATTTATGTATTTTATAATTGTTGGGCTTTAACTTATGAGGAGATATAAAATTGGAATCCTAATGCCATCAAGTAAGGTCATATCATAGACATTAGTAATAACTACACAGTCTCTCCTTCAGTTAGTAGTTGCTGAGTGTCTGTGTCGGTCCCTACTCAAATGTATAGGTTGCATCTGGGAACCAAATCAAACAGAAAGTTCTCATGTGGTCAGTGTGCCCAGATGCTGGGACATAAAGCAGAACTCCAGTCCTAAAAATATGCATCATGAAGAAAAAGGTTGATGGACTGCACATTGCCTCAAAAACTCTGCTACCCACCTCAAAGAAAATCTGTTATGCTGGCCAAAGTCAATCCATCAGTCTCTGCTCAAAGCTAGCTGCGTGTTGGTGCTGGTTCACAAAGAACTCTTGTGACCTGATTAAGTGGATGCGTCACATGCAAGAAACTATCCTTGAAAGGCTTTCTGAAATCCTTGGGGGCACTGCCCTCAAGACCTCCCTACAGCTCTCTTTCCTCAGGCATTTCTCTCTTCTTTGTCTATATCGTACACGCTTTGATTCATATCAATCCTTTGGGGGCTATTTCTCAAGGAGATTTATTTTTTCCCACTCCCCCCAGGTTTGTGTAGGTTACTTAATAGTGCAATTAATTATTGTTTTATGACCAGATGAAACGTTCCTTTATTTGTTCTTTCCTCATATTTTTTTCCTCTTGGTTGAAAGAGATGATATGAATCACTTTTCTCCCTCAAAGGAAAAGAAAGTGGACTTTGATAAAGGTCAGGGATAGAAAGTTGAAGGGAGGGAAATTCATTCATTATCTCCCTTGGCACTTCTCATTGCCTTTTGAAAAAAAAAATCTGTCAGAATGAAGAATTTTAAAATAACATGTGTTTTCAACAAAAACATAAGTTGCATTAGCAAAATGTTACTATTTTCTTTTTTCCTATTCTTCAAGCATTCTCTGTATTAGGCAGAGGTGACAGTTTGAAATTATACATCGTGGACAGATCTTACAATAGCCAGTTGCCTAGGGTTTCAATATGAGCTAAACTTGACTCAAGAGATGTTTCATGGTTTATGTATCCTTACATATTTCTCTTTATATTTTTCTTACTCCTGTTATTATGGTGAAAACACATACACACTTGAGCTAGAATATTTGATCTGTCTTCAATTTAAGAAGAAAAGAGTGATTATATAATAAAGAGGAAAGCAATCTACATACTAGGAAGATGGTTTCAGTCCAAAGCAATAATGGGGTAGAATTGATAACATTATAAGGGTTCTATGGAGACTTTTGTAAGATGATGAATGTATTGAGTTAAGTGTATTCTGTGATACAGAGCATTACTTTATTGGTTACCCCTATCAGTCAGGTTTTGCTGGAAACAGAGACATAGAATACCAGAGCATACATGGTAAGTAGCTGTCTCTTACAGTTTGGCATTCTACCGGGGCTTGGCTGATTCAAGCTTGACTAGCTGGCTTGCACTAAGATGCAGGCTGTGGTCAGTTCTGTGCCACGCACCCTGTCCTCTCAGGTGCAGGTTAGCTGAGGCATGCTCTTCACATGGGAAGTCAGGAACTCAAGGAGGCAAGCTCATCCATGCTGGAATACATATCTCTTATTTGGATCACTTTGCTAACATGCATTGACCACAGGTAATCAAATGAGCTGAACCCAAAGTCAAGGGCTAGGAGGTACTTCCCATTCATGTGGGTCTAGCATGGGGGAAAGTGAATGTATTTTAAAGCATGATCTGACTATGTAACTATGACAGATCATCTACTACAGGAAACCATTTGAATTCTAAGAGAAACTGACACTTAAATTAATCAATTAATTAACATTTTTTTCTTTTTTTCTGTATGACTAATACATGTATATGCATTTGCACATGTATTGTAGCCTATTATAGGACATTTGTTTATGTATCAATCTCTCAGAAGTCATCAATGTTTTATGTAAACAGGGATCAATACATTAAACAAAAAATTTATCAGGCTGGTGGGATACACGATGCATGAAGCTACTATGTCATGTTGTCATTTTATATTTATGGATATACAATAAGTAATATTTTAACAGTTTTGAACGAATCAACATTTCATGAATTTAATAAGAGGATTAAGTTGAACAAAGTATTTAGAATACTGTGAACACCCACTAAACCTAGATGTTCTTACTACTACTGCCAGTGTTCTCATTGCATTTAAACGTAAGAGGCTAACTCTAAACCCTGTATCTATATTTTACTGATACTGCTTATCAGTAATGGGATTTTATTGATTTTATTTTTTTAAATACATGACAGTGTAATGCATTACAATTCTTATTACACATACAGAGCACAATTTTTCATATCTCTATTTGTATATAAAGTAGGCTGACACCCAATTTGTGTCTTCATACATGGACTTCGGATAATGATGTCCATCACATTCCACCATCCTTGCTAATCCCCTGCCTCCTCCCTTTGTAGAGTACTGTGTCCTAAAACCGGATTTGTATTTACAATTCTTGTTTGTGAGGGTGAAATTTTTCTGTAGTACAAGAAATTCAGTTTGATCATATGCACATTATAAGTCACATCTTCTGAACTGATTTCCAAATATGTTATGAAACTAGGCAATCAAAGTTATGCAGAATGCAGGGTGGCAATTTTTGTATTATTTCCATTGTTTCCATTGAGAGATAATCAGAGAAGCTGAAGATTATTTAGAACTGTCTTCCATGGAGTGCAAAGGAGAAAGAACTACACCAAGTAAAAGAAAACTCAGTGAGGTTTGCTGATGGAGTGTGCTCTCAATGGCACTACCCTGTCTCTAGCTGTGTCAGGGTTGACCTGTGCATCAGTGTGAGTGAGGACATTGTTCTTGGCTGGGTGAATGGATTTAGGAAAAGCGTTTGATTTGTTTTTTGTTGTTGTTTATGTTAAGTTTACTTTTCCTCTGAGGGTATGCCCCCTGATTTAGGAGTAAAAGGCATCGCAGGTGCACCGTTAAATCTTAAGACTACAACAAAATCCTAAAAGTGACCAAAGCTGAATTATCTTCAGGATCAAGATAATCCCTCAATAATTTAACTGCCAGCTAAAACCACATTCAGCATTGTACAGGTGCAGATAAAAGGACTCCAAATCTTTCAGTGTGTAATTTAGAATACCAACACAGAACAAAATACTACCAGGCACAAAGAAAAGCAGAAAAATATGACTCATGTTTAAGAGAGACTTAATCTTTAAAAGCAAGCCTACATATATCCTAAATATTGAAATCACAAGAACTGGACTTAAATTAACCTATAATAAACACGTTAAAGAATATTCATGAGTTGATGGCTTCAAATTTTCAGGAAAATATAGAGAATTTCAGAATTATAAAAAATACCTAATAATCAACTAAAATTCTTAGAACTGAATCATATGGTTTCTGAACTAAAAAGAAGGTAGTCACATGTGGTGGTGTATGCCTGTAATTCCAGCAATTCCAGAAAGTTGAAACAGGAGAATCACAAGTTCAAAGCCAGCCTGGGAAACTTAGATTATTGCTCAAAATAAAAGAGAAAGGACTGGGGGGTATATCCCAGAGGAAAACTTCCTTGGTTTCAATGTTTAATATCAAAAAAGAAGAAAATAGTAACAGCAATAGTTCATATAATGTATAGGAAAATAGTGAGATGGAGATGTGGCTTAGTGGTAGAGAGTTTTCTTAGCATGTTTGAGGCCTTGGGTTCAGTCCTCAGTATTAGAGGAAAAAGAAAAAAGAAGTTCCACACTCATAATCAAATCCCTTCCCCAAATCCCTACCTTCTAATACCACCAAACTGTGGGTGAGATTTCAACTTAGACATTCTGAAGGAAAATAAATGCTCAGAATAAAGGCAGAGGAGAAGCAGAGTTTAGAAAATTTTACTTGTCCTTTTTCTCTGAGAGAACTTATGTACCAGCCAAGTGACCAAGGTAGGAGAGACACAAATTCTCAAGTATGTATTTTTCAAGTAAAGATACTTTTCAACTTATGATGGGACTGCATCTTGATAAACTCATAAGTGGAATATATATATCATAAAGTAGAAATGCATTTAATATTACCTAACCTCCTATTTAGTCTATTTCCTGTTGGTATAACAAAATACTTGTGACTTGGCAGTGTATAAAGAAAAGAGGTTTAAAGTTCATACTTGAGGAGGCTAAAAGTCCAAACTACCTGACAAAGGGTGTGGTGAGGGCCCTCCCCTTGGCCAGCTTGAAGTCTGGCAAATGGCCTCATATAGGATAATGTGTGGGAGAAAGGGGTGACATGGTGAGAGAAGATAAAGAGTGATCCAGGGTTCAGATTCACACTTTTATAAAATTCACTCATAGGAAATCTAGCCAGTTCCACAAGAACTATGTTAATTGTTTCTAATGACAGCACTACTAATGACTTAATTACCTTTCACTAAGTCCCACCTCTGAAGGTTCCACCGTCTCTAAACATCACCACATTGAGGATCATGTACACTTGGGAGGCATAAGCAAACCATATTCAAACCACAGAACCATCCAACATGAGAGTTTAGCAACACAGCACACTCCGCGGTACCACTTAATCCCCTTGTGATGAACTTGTGACCAGTGTGGCTCACTTCTACTGCCCAGCCTCATGAGAGAATATCACTAGCCTGGGACAAGACCTACAATCAAAATAAATAGCATGGTTTCTCCTGGATGTGCATCAATCTTGCAGCACTGTGGAGGTGAAGCATCCTACACTGAGCCATCATATGTTAGGGACTGCCTGTCTATAGTCAGAGATGGAGGAAGGGGTCACTGAGCATGCCCATGGACTCAGGGCCTACTGTCGATTCTGTTCTTGGCCAGTTCTCCATTTATGTTGTGGCTACTACCTGTTTCAGTATCACAGAAAGGTCATGATGATGTCTTGCCTTTCCAGTTATGGATGCCAGCTCATAAAACAACCCCTTCCTGTGACTAATATTATATAAAATGTCTCATTATGCCCTTTCCCTCAGTGCACAGTTAACCAAATAAATGAAAACCATTCCCCATGTAGAAACACTGCAAACATTTTTACTCTGTCTACTTGCCACGTACAGCAAGATCCTTTCTCCATAGGACCTAGAGTACTCTTTAATCAATGTGCTTCAGATCCTTAAATGGACTTAGATAAAGAAATCTGGCAAAGTATCATTTCATTTGGACCACTGTCCTCTATCTCCTGAACATCTCTTTTTCTGTTTTTCTAAAGATCTAGGAAAGCTGAGTCTTATTCTCATTGGTCATTATTTTTTTCCATAGGAGCTCTGTGTTTTCTTAAATATCCCCGTAAGGTGATGTAGATCAGGCCCTTTTTGTATGTCACTCATTATGATGATGGTCTCTACCTGACTTCTAGAAGGTAAGTGCCCTCATATGACCTGTTATATGGGAACCTAATAGTCCTATTGCTATCAGTGAGCCTAGAAATCAATGACCATTCCCACTGTCAATATTGCTTATCTAGTAGGTGAAGAGATGGTGAGATTGTATTCTTAGGGTTATAAGTGTGGTGGAGATAGAAGTATTTTCTCATAATAAAGCTGTGTGAGATCTTAGAGATTTCAGTAGAATTATTGGCCATTTGTTTAGGCTCCGAGAAGTCTGACACTTTAACATCGATAGAAGACATTTACTAGTGCCCCTATCCCAGGACCTACATCCCAAAATTTTCTATCCATAGTCCTTATATTGGTACAATAGACCTACATTGGATCAATATTCAACTTTCTCCAGAACTTAACAACTCCAACTATTAAATCCTGGGTATCTGGCCCCAGTTGAACAATGCCCAGTGCTAGATGCAGTCTGTACTATACTGACCATCTGTGATGAGGTTACATGATAAGCTAGGTGACAAATGATTCTGCTCCAAACCTTATCTTCCCAAGTTTTCAAACGCCTCAGGGTACAATGATCAAGGTGTTGTGTTTTTCATACCTATGCTGAGATAGAAATGAAAGCATGCAAATATATATTCAGAGTCAATTATGAAAGCAAAGAAGCCAAGGTGAGTTAGACACGTAAAAAAGTCAAAATGGGATGCAGACCTAAAAAGCTCCAGTCAATTCTCTGGGGAATTCTAAAGCATATTGAGTGAATCAGGGTTAGCTGCAATGGGTAAGGTTGAGCAAGCCTCTTAGTCCCCATCTAACAGTCCTTGGATGTAGGCCACCCAGGAAAGGTTGAGCCCTAGCACCAGGCAATTATATGCAACTGAAGCAAACACTGAAGAAGACAATGTGTTTTCTTGAAGAAAGATGTAGGTGGCCTATCTTTCAGGTATCTAAGACACATACCCCAAGTTGGTGGTGGGATAGCCAAATACTGGAACAGACCCTCAATAAGAAGGTATAATACTATCAAATGTGTCTGCAAAGAAAATATTCAACATGCTTATTTAAAATGTAAATAAAACATAGTAAGAAACTATCATGTAGGCATAGGGTAGGAAAAAGCAACAAAAATGTGACAATACAAAATGTGAGGGAGAATATGGAGAAATTTGACTTGCATACATTGATGGTGGGAAATAAAAATGAGAACTGCTTCTCAAAACCATTTGCCAATTCCTTGTAATATTACATGTGCATTTACCTGTATCCCAGGAATCCCATTCTAAGGTCATTTTGCAATAGAAATAAAAGTATATAATCACACAAAGACTTTTATAAGAATGTTTATAGCAGTAATAATCATAATAACCATTAACTAGGAATAACCCAAATATCCGTTGATAAATGAAGCAATAAAGACCAGTATTATAGTCATGCAATGGAACACTCTTCAGTAAAAGGAAAAGATTAAAAAAAAAGAGAAGAGCTACATCGATACATGTGAGAAACATTTTGGTGAGCAAATATAATCCATACACAAAGGTGTATGTAAATCTGATGCCAACCAATAAAAAGTTAGGGAATATAAAACAGGAATTTATGAGGACATTGAAATACATGTAGCTTTAAGGTGATGCCATCTACTGACAAAAGGCACGCTGGCACTTCAAGGTGGGTAGAAATGGTGCATATCAGTGTTGCTTTGGGTTGCACACACATAAGCATTTGACATGGTTGTCAATGTATACACTTGAAAATAGTCCATCATGTTTTGTTTAAATTATTCCCCAATTGTACAAAGAAAAACATTACCTCTATTTGAAAAACCACATAATAATTTCTATAGAAATTATACTGTAGCCTGTTTACTTACTGATTCCTTTTTTTTTCCTTCCTCCTGGAAGAAGTTACCATATGGCTGGTGACTTTTTTAAGTAAGTTACTCATGCCAGATTTTTTCCGAAGAGCAAATACTTACATTTAGAGTAGGCAGCATAAGTACTAACTCCCTAAAGGAAGAAGAAAAACTGTTTTGGGAAAAGGAAAAGAAGAAGCCACACAAGCTTTCTCCTTCTAGAAAAATGCTTATGAGCATAGACTTCCATAGTCCCAGGACCTATCTTCCAGATGTATGAGACTGGGTTATCTATTTGAATTTCTGATACAGTTTCATTTTCTGAAAATAAAGATAATATTATTGCCTAGTTGCTAAATTTACTGTAAAAAAGTAGTGTAGTGAACTTAAAATGATAGGCAGAGCACCTAGCAACTGGCACCTACTCTGTCACTTGTGGCTGTTACAAACAATCATCTGCTTCTTCCAGCTTTGTGCACAAATCCAGATTGCATAAAAAGGACAATCGATATATTCACAAAGAGAATTATCAAGGATGCATTTATCTGGTATGACCTAGAAAAAGAATCGCCATTCAGAAAGCTAGATCTCCCATTTTGGTTTCATTCTATCAAAGACTTCACTAAACCAAACCAACATGAAATGACCCATTCTAATATTCCTAGGTCTAGCAGGGTAACCAGGCATATAGTAAGTGCTAGTTGAATATAAAATGTGCTGTGGCCTTGCAGCTTATAAATCTCTTGCATTACTAAAATGCAATTACTATTATACAACATACTATTACTAAAATAGTATAAATTGTGAAGCACTTGCATTACACATCTTGTAACCTTTAAATTGACCTTTAGGACATGGTAGACCAGGCAAAACTATTGTTGTGATATTTATGAACTGAGAACCAGAGGAAGCAACAGAAATAAGGCCAAGTTAGTCTGCACTGCATATGAAGCATTCATCCAAACACTTCCTGTGCATTACTTTTTCAATCCTTCAGCTACCCTGTGAAACAGATGCTATTGTTATCTCCATTGTACAGATAAGAAAATTAAACCACCATATTTAGGTTTAAAGCAGGATTCTAAGCACTCTAGTTTCAAACTTTAAGTACTCACTGATGAATCAGCAGGCAGAGGGATCACTATGCTGAGATGAAGCAGGAACCGTGAGTTTTAATTGTTTGCAGATCACCTGATTTGCAACTAGGAATAATGTTAGTAATGACAAAATATTGAGTAATGTGGCTGGTAAAATAATGAATATAATAACTTAATGGTATTTCCTTACACAAACAATTACCAGTGATAAAATATGCAAAGATTGTATTGTAACAGGAATGGCAGGAGCAAACAATTAAATAATTTTGGAACTTCAGAAAAATAGAAAACACATATAAAATTTAGGACTCTTTTGAGACACACAAAATAAGACATTAAATAGACATTTTATTGTTGAATAGGAGGACTTGATATGGTTAAAATAATATTTCTCTTTAAACTAATAAGTGATCACAATCCGATACAATCAAAGGAAATAAAATCTTTTTTATTTTTCTGAAAACTTAGCTGATTTGATTCTAAAGTTCATGTGAAAAAATTTATAAAATCTATATGTAAAATTAGCATCTTAAAGGTTTGAAGGGAAAATGGTAAGAGAATATAAGCATATTAATTACCAAAAATCATGATAAAACTCCAAATTAGAAAAAAATGTTTTTATACCTAGAGAGAGAGAACATCAAATTTTAAGACCTTCCAAATACACAGAGTAATGGAAAAAGAAGGGGAATAGCATTTAAATAACTATCTGCTACCTGGTGGGGGATTTTGGGGGGGATTATCACACTAAATAAATTAAATCCCAGAATCCAAATATCTCTTATATGTTCTCTATTCTTTACATAAAAAATTCAGATGAATAAAACACTTAAATATTAAAGAATAAAACAGCAACGTATCAACAGAAAATCTAGAATGATTCATGGAAATATTGACAGAAAAGATCTGTCTGAGTTTAAGGGCCAAAATGCATGAAAGAATATACACTAAAGTCAACTACATAAAAATTAAAATATTCTTATGTCTCAGAAGACAAAATATCAAGTCAAGCACAACCACCAAATGGGGGAAGTTATTTGGTAAATATATGGCTAAGGTTAATTTATTTTAAAATCCATTCAAAAAGTTTAAGCAGCTCTAGAAAAAAGTGATTAAGAATTTCAAAACTGGATAAATTGAAAGATAAATGAAAATACCATAAGCATGTTAAATGACAGCTAATTTTAAGGAAATACAAATTAAAACCCCTATGTACTATTTTTTTCAATATTGGTATGCTACATTTCCAAAAGTGTTCTGATGTATAGGAAAGGTATTTGTGTAATCATATCTTGCTAGCTTTAATATAAATTGAAGGAATTAGTTTGAAATGAAATGCAGTAATATTAGGAAGCATTTAAAACACAAATCCATACTTTAATCCAATAATCTCAATTCTGTGAAATTATCCTATAATAGAACTGTCACATATATGCACTAATATTGCATATTAGAAACAGAAATCCTAAAATATCCAGCAATTTTTTGCTCCAAGTCACTGCTATGTCAAAGATGATCACAGGGCTGGCAATAACTACCAGGGATCCTAATATCTCCAGTTTTTAAATAAGCAAAGTGAAAGACAGAGAAATTGAAGCCTTACTCAAAGTCACACTAATGTTTACTGCCAACACAAACCCAGGTCTACTCCTTTCAAATTTTGCAGTGTACAAAATTATAATGAAATGTCTTGATAATAACTAACCCAAGTTACATTATATGTTGCCTATGACTACAGAACCAATCACCCCAAATCTCTGTTGACTGGCTGGGTTCAGACTGACAGTTATTCCTCAGGTCTTTTCTGAGTTCTTTCATGCATCTATGAAAGAACATGCATCTGTGGCAATCTGGAGGCCTAAATAGGGCCAGGCAGTCTGAAATGCTCTCCTATACGTGTGGAGGCTTCATGGGCAACTGGGCCAGGCATCTCGATCACATTATTGAGTGGTCTAGCATGTGATCCTTAATATGTGACAGGTTACTCTAAGGAGGGCAAGTCCTGATGCACAAGGGCTCATTTAATATCAATTAATGCCACACTTGCCGAATTCCCATTGACCTAAGTAAACTAGAGTTGACTGAGGGGGGGTTATACAGGAGCGTGGACGGCTGAAGGCAGGCTTCCTTAGGAGCAACCCACAACAGTGATGTGAATTGGGCCTGCATCAGATGAGACTTGAAATAGAGTCCAAGATAAAGGCCGACAAATTATGGCCTGCTTTTATGAAAATAAATAAAAATTTTCTTGAAGCCTAGACATGCCCATTGGTTTAAGTCCTTTCCATGGAAACATTTGAGATGCCACAGAAGAGTTGGGCAGTTGCAAGGAGATCATCTGGTCAGCAAAGCCCAAAACAGTTTCTCTCTGGCCCTTTGCAGACGAAGCAGGCAGGCCTGTGGGGCCAAGGGAGTCCTCTGTCACATATATGTATTTTCATGCTCAAGTAACCCAGTTCCTCTGTTATGCAACACTCTTTATCCTCCCTTCTTTGCAAGATCCATAAGTCATTCTTGATTTCCAATTCCTGAGCCCTGTTGTTTATACATGTTATTACATCTTTATTTCACTGTGCTTTGGCTTCCAAGCTGCGCTTGGAGTAGGCTATGATCACAACAGTGGGCAACAAGTCCTACACAATGCCCTACAACAAGGATGCTCAGAGGTGTCCCTGGGGGACCCACTGCATGTCTCAATTTGTGAATGGGCCTTTTAACTTTGGAGCCATAGCTGATTACAATGAGAGGGCACTTTGCCTAGAGAGTCATTTTGCTATTTTGTATTAGGCTCTCTCTAAATAGCAATAGAGCTTTGGCAAATAAATTGCTTTCTTTCAATTTTGCTCTGGGCCCCAGGAGACAAGATGCATTTAAAGGAGACGTTTTGAAATGCCCCAAGAGACGAAAGCCCTCCCTGTACTGTCCTGGAATACTCTGTGAACAGGGTAGTGATGGGAAATTGCATGAAGAAAAAGTCATCTGTCTCTTTACAGCAACAGCTTACTCTGGTATCATGTGACTTATTATATCAGCAGCTCAATAAAGCACTGATGACCCCACTCCATCACGCATTGAGATTCACTGGGAATTAATATTTGCTTGTCAGCTGTATAATATTTTTCACCCTTTTAACGTAAATGCACCCTTCTATTTTAAAACAACCTTTTTTTTTCTCCCTGTTGTTCCATCCACCAAGAATGCTCTTCCTTTTCTGGATACCTAGAAAATATTATCTCAACATATTGCTGGTACCTCACTTCTCTTCTGGTGGCCCACAGAGTTGCTAATAGAAAGGGCAAACTAGGGTGATGCTCTGACTCTACCATTTACTTCCATTTGATTTTAGGGAAATTGATCCCTCATCCTGAGTTTTCTATGAGAAAACACTATTTGGTGTTTGTGAAGATAAAAAGATGATAATAACAAATAATAACAGCAACAACAAAATACATCCTTTACAAAGGGCTATAGTGGATAAATATGTGTGAGTTCTTAAATAACATTATTTTCCAAGTTTTTGATAATGCAAAGTGTTTGTGTGTGTGTGTGTGTGTGTGTGTGTGTGTGTGTGTGTGTCTACCTGATCAGGCTCGTTTTTCTGACAGTACCATTAGTTGTCACTGCTGCTGTTGACATACCCTTGCTTGCTTGACATCATGAAGGAATAGATTGTCATTTAACTATTCCTCTTATGAGTGCCAGCTGAATGACGGACACCATGGCTATGGGGCAAAGAAAGGAAGAAAGCAAGGGAGGAAGGGCGATACTGTAGGCTGTGGAAGTTGGAATTTGGATTACTACTATAACTGCATGTAAAGCTGTGCCTGTGTTGAAACAGTACTGCATTTGGCAAAGGAGACTCTAGACCGGATCAATATTTCAAAGAGGTAGATGAATAATTATGAAGAAACTTTTAAATGACTTCCCAACCTTTCTGAAATGCTGGGACTTAATCATCTATTTTAAAAAAGCCCTCTTCTCCATAGTTCAGTGCTTTTAAAAAATAGTTGATGGGGAAGATGGAATAAATATTCACCTGATTGGCAGCTCAAATGAAAAAGTCATTCTTATTCAGTGAAAAATGCTGCCAAAAAAAAAAAAAATCCCTGGGGTTGCGGACCTGGCCCTTAAAAATCGAACCTGTCTTCTGCTTGAATTTCCACCCCCACTTCCCCTTTCCAACTGCCTTTCCAAGTCTGTCCATGAAATGGGGCTGGTGGAACAGTGACAGATCTGGATTACTCAAAATTTTAGCATCAGGTCACTCTCCCTGGAGGGCCCTCTGGCCTCTCTAGCTGGCTTTTCTCTGCACTGACGGTGAACTGAGTTGGGGTAATTTGTTATCTCCCCTTCAGTGCCTCTGCTTTTAAGTGAGGCTGTGTTTGGCTCATGAAACCAGTCGAGCTCAATGTCTCTTGCTCTGCTGATTTCTTTCTTCCACTTCATTGCTATTTGCTCTGTCTGCATTGCTCCCATCCCTCTTCCTATAAGCTCTCACCATCCCGACACTAACCAAGCCTAATCAGGTGTCCAATCATCACTGTGGGGCTTCGTCCTATCTCAGTTCTCTCAAGTGATCTCCTCTCCTGGCTGTAGCTGGATCTCTATGTTCAGTCCACAAATGTCACTGACATTTGGGCTTCACCTAGGCTGGATATTATGATCATATTATTTGCTGTCCAAACTGGGACTCTTTCAACAGTAAACTAATTATCTAATAGATTTGTTAGGATCATGGTTAAAACCAAGAGTGTCTCCTTTGTGTAGCTTTCCAGATCTGCCACCTACATCTACCTATTCTGCATTCTGACCAGGGGTACTGTGCAATGCACCCTGTGGGTAGATAAACAGTGAGTATTCCTCAGACCTATGAACTCATGGCAAAGTCCATCTAACAATCACAGGTAGGAAAGCAGAATCCATGCTAGTTTCAACCTAGGAAAATTCATGCAGGATATTGGACCCCTGGGTAATAGAATGGTTGAAGAGCACATAGAGGGTGGTAAGGCCAGCTAGAGGTGAGGGAGTGGCTACTGACATTCTGGATGGAGGCACATGAGGGAAAGCAAGGTCATCAGAGCTTTGTACCCATGACTTTGCCCTAGTGGAAGTTGGGATTAAGGGAGCCTGTTGAGTGGAGATTAAATCAAGGAGAACAGAGATATTGCCAAATGTAGTACCAGGGGAAAGAAATACAGGGCAAAATTCCCATTGGCCTCCGGTTGCCTGGCTGCACTTTCATTGGGAGAATTGGAAGGATTCCAGCCTCCAAGCGAGAGGTGGAAAAGCCAACTTTTGAGAGCTGCTAGGCCACAAAGAAAAGAACAACGCTGCCAACAAGTCTCAGAAGAAATGTTACCTAGATCACAATCATTTAACTGAATCTACATATGTGTGTACCTCTTTCATAGATTACATAAATAACCTGCCAACAAACCTCTCACATATTATTGACACTCATACTGACCACATGTGAATCTAATTGACATTAATATATGTGTATCATTTTCCTTGCAATTATTAAGTTAGGGACCGTTGTCTGTATGCAGTGCATTTCAATGAAAATATCAGAGAATCTCACTGGACTTGGTGGCACATTCTTGTAATCCCAGAGGCTTGGGAGGCTGAGGCAGGAAGATCTAGAGTTCAAAGCCGGCCTCAGCAAAAGCAAGGTGCCAAGCAACTCAGTGAGACCCTGTCTCTAAATAAAATACAAAATAGGGCTGGGGATGTGTTTCAGTGCTTGATTGTCCCTGAGTTCAATTCCTGGTAACTGCTCCCCACCACCCCCCACTCAAAAAATCATAGAATCTCAAGATGACAAGGACCAATAATACTGACATGGTCATTTCACTCAACTAATGCTTCTACCCAGAGAGTATCATTCAGCATGACCTATTGCCTCAGATAAACTCCCTACAGAAAGCATTGATCCCAAGTCTGTCAGGAAGCACTCACCCCTGACAGCCACCAACTCTTCAGGGACAACCACTGGGGAAACTAACTGCCACCATTTAAGAGTTCAGAGATCCTCCATGTTCTCTTTGAAAAGGCATTTGGGCCATGACGAGTCACAAGCATGTGAAGGGTCCTGGGAAGCATGGTTCCAAGGGCGCTCAGCTATGGCATCATAGATCCATTGACCTTGGAGCCAGGAAGACCTGGATTTGCACACTAGCAACTTCACAGGCTGGCAGTTTAACCTTGCACAAGTTTATAACTCCATATTAATATGACCTACCACAGAAGATTCTTGCAATTCAATATTAAAAGCATATTTAGAGCAGACTGCTACATTGTGAAGTTTGTGTTAGCCACTATTATTATTTTCTTTATTATTTTTAGTCATTCTTCTGTTGAAGGGAATTGGCTATCTCCAAATCTGCTGAAGTTGCTGTTAACATTGAATCCACGAAGGTGGGAGGACAGGCTAAAAAAAAGGATATCAGAAATAGGCATCTGAGTAAGCTAAAACTGAACGCAAAAAGAAATATTATTTTTAAAAGTTGTTGCAAAATTCAAAAATGCTCCCCAGCTTGAATTATAGAAGGCGATGAGATAGAAAATATCAAATGCTTTTTCAAGGAGAGGAAAAAAAAAACCACATAGACCAAAAGATATTATAACTCAGTTTCCTTATAACAGCTTTTGTCAGTTAGTCTGTGTTCAGCCTTTTCCTATTTTTAATGTCCTCATTCCTGTTAACTTTTAATACTTTTTTTTCCTACACACTCACAGAACACGACATGTCTTTAGGTCACACTGCATAACTGTACAACAGTCCTGAAATCACAGTCACATCATTCTCATATTTAGTTTAGAACATATCATATGGGAAGAGCAGAGGAGAAAATGGGATCAATTTTCAATCTCCCTTATCTCCAGCTTCTTCAAATCTTCTATTCTATCCCACACTTAATTGATAAATATCACAAAGAACCCTGTTCTTTTCAGGCACATATCTGTAAAATTATTTGCAGTGAAGTCAGTGTATCTCATCCTCATTGTCATGATGCATGTGTTACAAGACTGAGCAAGAGTCACATAGGATTGTGTAAAATGAGTGTAGAATATGCTGCATTTGTGTGGCAAAGGTATAGATCACTAACACACTCTCCAGTATTAGAGAACACCAACTTACTAGTTTAAAAATTTACACTGTATTCTCTGTTCTTTCATTTACTATACAATTTTTGGCAAGTTGGTTCTTATTTCTGCAATTCTATTGAGTCATCTATAAACCAAGAGATTAAAGCTAGAAAATTTCTACAATCTTTTCAGTACTAAAATTCTTCATATGTCATACAAATATATAATTTAAGTACCATGTGAATACCATATGAACATGCACACACATGAAAACACACATTTCAAAGCACGTTCTGAAGGTGGAATTAGAATAAATTGTGTTCTTATTTTATGCAGTTCTTAAACTTTTAATGATGCTAATGGATTGGTTGTATAATTAGAAACATAATTTTTTTTTAGAGTTTCAGTCTGGTAACCACAGAGCAGCATTTTCCAAATATACCACCCACACACAGAAATTATAAATCCTATAAAATATTTTTAAAACCAGTTTAAAGCAGTATAAAATGAAAAAAAATATATAGAAATAGAATTAAAGTCACCCTTTGAAAGAAAAAATGTCTACTCAGCATTTTACACATTCATACTCCTTGGCTACAAGGATATACCCAAGCCACCTAGGTAAAAAGTAGAAGAAACCATGCAATGGTATACAGTGTTATCAACTCAAGTTTTCAATCTTAAGGGAGATTGTAGATGCTAAAGGTTAGGGGTTCCAGAGTGAAAGTTGGGGTGGGGGAAATATTGTATCTTAGAGGAAAGGATTATCAGTGGATAATCCAAACAAATCTTTCTAGAAAAAAAAATCCTAGGTATTTGGCTGGATATTAAACTATATAAGCCCAGGTGACTATCTAAGAAATATAATGGAAAGTAATACTTATGAGACAGACAAACCTGGGGGAAGTTTATATGTTGTCCACTAAAGAGGTGACAGTTCAAAATTCAAATCACTCTTAGTTAGAGGGAAGTGGGAAAACACTTGAACTTCCTACAAATTTGCCTTCACAAAGCATAAATTCAAACTTCTACAAATTCAAGTGAGAAGCTTATAATAATATTGCTTTCTAAAAAACTTATTGACACTTCAGAGAAAAAAAAACAATAAAATCTCTAAATTGTACTTCCACAATATCAGGTACACAATAAAATATTACTAATACATGAGGAATAAAAAAGGGGACACATTGCAAAGAAGAGGAACAGACTATTGATAAACCTAACAATTTGAAAGTATCAAAAACATTCAAAAAAGATCGTAACTACCAGGATTGAGGAATGGGATTGGATTGAGAGAGTGACAGAGGAGTGTGAAAAAAAATTGAACAACTAGATTATATTTTTCCCACAGGAATAGGAAAAAAGTGATCTAATATATATCCATAAAAGACTCTGAGTAGACAAAGTAATTTTGAGCAAAAAGAAAAATGATTGAGGCATCATCCTCCCTGATTTCCAAACATATTATAAAGTTCCTGAAATAAAAACAGCAAGGTTTATACATAAGAATATACACATAAAACAAAAGCACAGGATAGAAGGACCAAGACCATGCATAAAATGAAGCATTGATAGTCCATTGATTTGACAAAGGTACCTAGAACACACAATGGGGAGTGAACAGTGCCCTTAATAAAGGGGGAATATTCAGAATGTAGACAAATCTTTTCCAATCAATAATTATGCAAACCCAACTAAAAATCAGCCAAGGAATTCAATAGACATTTCTAAAAAGAAGATATACAAAAAGCCTACAAACGTAATGAAGAATCACTCAACATCACTAGGCATCAGGGAATGTAAATCAAAACCACGGTGACATGTCACCTCATACCCATGAGGCTGACCACTGTATCACTTTAAAAAATTTTGTAAAAGAAAGTTAAGAGTAAAAAAGAAAATATTGTTTAGGGTGTGGAGAAATGGAACCCTTGGGTACTGTTTGTAGAAATGTAAAATAGTATAATTGCTGGGGAAAATACTATGGTGGTACATCACAAAATTCAAAATAGAATTGCCATAAGATCCAGCAATCCCACTGATGGATAGGTATTCAAATTAATTGAAAACAGGGAGCTAAGTTGACATTTCTATACCTGTGCTTGTGGTAGCATTATTCATAGTAGTCAAGAGGTAGAAGCAATCATAGTTTCTATGGTGGATGAATGGATAAATGAAATCAATACATACAATGGGATAGTTTCACCTTTAAAAAGGAAATTAGCTCGGATGCATGCACAACAAAAATAAATCTTAGGAACATTGTGCTAAAATAAATAAGTCCATCATGAAAGGACAGATACTGTATGATTCTAATTCTATGAGGCATCTAAAGTGGTCAGAGCCACAGAAGCAGTCATGGGTGGTGACCAGTGACCAGATGCAGTTGTGTTGTAAATGGGGAGTTGTTTAGTGGGTTATAGATCTTTCTAATTGGCAAAACAAAAACATTCCGAATATATTGTTAAGTATATATACTGCGCTACATACTGAGAGTGGTATAGATGATAAATTTTATTATGTGTATTTTACCATGTTTTTAAAAAGTTGAAGTAGATAAGAATGAAAAAGGAAACCACCCACTGTAAGATATTAATGGAGAAATTCTGACAAAAGGGGTTTCTAGTAACTTCCATTGTATTATATAGGAAACTGATAGAAATAAAGAATAAAAAGACAACCAACAAATGTCTAATATGTTCAATGCATTCTTGACTGAAAAGGATATGGGAATGCCAGAGATAAGCATATAAAAAAAAAGTGCTCAAAATAGTCAACAGGAAAATGCAAATTTAAACCAAAACGGGATACTATTTCACACCTACCAGAATGCTGGTGAAAATGTGGAGCAAATTTTGTTTAACTCACACTGTTTTAAAGCCCACTCGGAGAAACAGCATGCTGCTCTTTGTTCTAAATTTGGAAGATGGAAATTTAAGCTGATGGAAATCTTTTGTCGGATTAAAACATTGACTCATTTCACTTTGGTACCTTCACTCTGGCAGCATTTTCCAGGCTAAATTGATCTGCTCCTCTCCTCAGTCCCTGCAGCTTTGATAATTAACTGTCCCTGCACAGCTGTCGGAGTTACCTAGCTGTCTCCCTCTATAAGCTTCTCTCTGAGACAGTGCCCTCAGGTGCCCTCAGGATGGATGAGGAGGGTTTTCATGCTCAACATTCTGGAACTTGGAACTGTTGCTTGGTGGAGGTGTGTGTGTGTGTGTGTGTGTGTGTGTGTGTGTGTGTGTGTGTGTGTGTGTTGGGGGAGGGTTATTTGTTTTCTTACAGTTTGTGGAAAAAACATACTAGATATAGGAATCAGGTGGGCTCTGAAGATTTAACCTCATGATAGATTTGGATATGTTGCACTGAACTCAGTTATAGGTAAAAGTGGGTCCTGAAATTTATCTAAGGGCTAGAAACTATCCTAGGAACCAAACACTTTTCATTTACTTTTACTAGGAGTCAAAGAAATAAATATTTCTATCGAGCATCAGAATGGTTAAAATGACTTTACTGAGCTCAACTAGCAAGTAAGTGTTTCAGTAGAGATTTTAACATAGTTTTGTGCAACTTCCCAGAATTTTTTTTAAAGTCTTTAAGACTTAAGATTTACAATTGAATCATCAAACTACTGAGTTAATTGAGTAGAAACAAAATGGGTCCAGAACCAAGGGACAGCATGAGTAGTCAGGGACCTAGGGAGCCTAGTTAAGGGGAGAAAGAAAGGAGAAGGTAGGTTAACCAGGAACCATTTGGGCCTTTGGAAGAAATCAAGGGATATTGCTCTCTGCATCACTCACAGAATACCATCCAGTAACTATTTTCACTTAACTATTATTGTGATGATGGCAATATCATCACCTGAGGCAAATCACCTTCTATACATCATACAATTTACATTTGGAATTTTTAAATTAGTTTAATTAGTTATATATGACAGCAGAATGAACCATGCCACTTAACAGAAATACAATTGATCAACATATATGTGAAAAAAGGTTCCACATCTCTAGAAAATGGAGAAATGCAAATCAAAACTACTCTAACATTCTATCTCACTCCAGCCAGAATGGCAATTATAAAGAATTCATCATATAAAAATGTGGATGTGTAACCGATGTGATTCTGCAGTCTGTATTTGGGGTAAAAATGGGAGTTCATAACTCACTTGAATCTAATGTATGAAATATGATATGTCAAGAGCTTTGTAATGTTTTGAACAACCAATAAAAAAAAAGAATTCAGGCAACAATAAACGTTGGTGAGGATGTGGGGAAAATGGTACATGCATGCATTGCTGGTGGGACTGCAAATTGGTGCAACCACTATGGAAAGCAGTATGGAGATTCCTCAGGAAATTTGGAATGAAACCATTTGACCCAGCTATCCTACTCCTTAGTTTATACCCAAAAGACTTAAAATCAGCATATTATAGTGACACAGCCACATCATTGTTTATAGCAGCTCAACTCATAATAGCTAAATTATGGAACCAACCTAAGTGCCATATGAATAGATAAGGATAATGTGATATACACACATATACATATATATATATACACACACATATATATATATACATATATATATAACAGAATATTACTAAGCTCTAAAAAACAATGAAATTATGGAATTTGCTGGTATGAGATAATCCAATCCCAAGAAACCAAAGGCAAAACATTTTCTCTGATATGCAGATGATATCTCATAAATAAGGGCAGGGGAGCTAAGGAAGAATAGAGTTACTTTAGATTAGGTAGAGAGGAGGAAAGGAAGGGGATGGGTATTGGGGTAGGAAGAGTAGTAGAATTAATCAGACATTGTAACCCTAATGAAATTTACATGAACACAAATATTGAGACTTGATTTTCATCAGTCATGATGAAATGGAGGTTTGAAGAGACTGTGCCAGCTTATTTGGCATTTGTGAATCTCATCCAGGTTTAAGTAGCATGTGACTTTTTAAATTATTTATTTCTGCTAAAAATATCACAACATAATGATAAAGAGAATTTGGGAGAAGTGAGAAAAGACGCACGGATACCTAACTTTTTGTAATTTTATTATGGTATTCATATAATAAATTTACTCTTATATAAATCAGTGAATTTTAGTTTTATCAAAATGTTGCGCAATCATTACCACTATCTAATGTCTGATATCTTCATCATCCTGGAAGAAGTCTGTTATCAGAACTCCCCTCTGCATGTTCTCATGACATAGTCATTTTAAAGTGAGCAATTCAGTGGCATTTAAAACATCCATAATGTGTGGGCACCACCTCTATCTAGTTCTGAAAGTTTTAAAACATGTTGATTATCTTAAGATGATCCTTATACTCACAAAATAATGACACCATGCCCTAGTCTACATAGACTTAGGAAACATCAATGCATTCTCTCTCTCTCTCTCTCTCTCT
This sequence comes from Ictidomys tridecemlineatus, assembly GCF_052094955.1. Lineage (NCBI taxonomy): Eukaryota > Metazoa > Chordata > Mammalia > Rodentia > Sciuridae > Ictidomys > Ictidomys tridecemlineatus. Next base: position 7,525,142 of record NC_135485.1, read on the forward strand.
CTCTCTCTCTCTGGATTCACCCATGCTAAATATTTTACGTAGATTCAATTACATGATATGTGACCTTTTGATATCAGCTCTTGTATTTTCCATTTAATATGTTTTATTTTGCTGTTCATCTATGGTATAGCATGTACTAATACTGGATTCCTTTGAATTGCTGAACAATATTTATATGTATACAGTATCACCATTGGTTTACACTTTCATTCATTAAGGAACTTTAGGTTGTTTCTAACATTTGGGTATTGTGAATAGTGCTGCTATGAACATGTAATGTACACATAGTTGATTTTCTGTTTTTTTTCTTGATTTTTTATTGGAGATATGTAATTGCTGAGACATATGACAATTTTAGCTTTTTAAGAGATCACAGATAGCTCTTTGCAAAGGTTAACTTGGTTTCAATTCCTACCAACAATATATAAGGGTTCTATGGCCAATTGATACTGATTGGTTGATTTATTACCATAAAAATGAGTATGCAATGGTATCTCATTGTAATTTTGATTTGTATTTCTCTGTTACTGTTTTGAAAATATTTTCATATGCTTGTTGATTATTTCTATATTTTGGAGAAATTTGATTCCTGACATTTTTAAAAAATATATTTATGTTGTGGATGTACAACTTAAATGTACAATAAGTACCTTTATTTATCTTTATGTGGTGCTGTGGATCGAACCCAGTGTCTCACACATGCTAGGAGAGCACTCGACCTCTGAGCCACAACCCCAGCCCTGATTCCTGACATTTTTAAATTGCATCATTTTTCTTGTTCCTTTTCAATTGTTTGAATTATTTAAATGAAATTCAATATTATACCCTTATCAGGCATATTATTTATAATTATTGCTCCAATTCCATAGTTTGTCTTTTCAATTTCTAGATGGTTTTTATGCACTAAATTTTCTACTTTTGTTGAAGTTCAATTTATCTTTTTTTTTTGCTTATATTTTTAGTGCATTATCTAAAAATCTATCATGAAATCGTAGAGTATGGAGAGTTACCTTCATGTTTATTTCTAAAAGTTTATAGTTTGCTTATTTTATTTAAGTCATTGGTTCATTTTGGAGGCTTTGTTTTGGTCTGGTCTTCTTATCTATTTTACCTATTTTGATTTGGGTATGCAGTATGGGATAGGTATACTACTTTTTTGTTTTGTTTTGCATGAAGATGTATAATATTTCCAACACCATTGGTGGAAAAAGTATTTTTTTCATCAGCACCTTCATACATGGTCCTGACATCCATGTTAAGCAAGTGGTAGTGGTCTCAGCAGCAAACAGGGAGGAGGCTCTAGGCTGTCCCTCCTCCACCTGACACACTGAGTTATCACCAACAAGCAGACCAAGTATCTCAGAGAAGAAAGCCAGAATTCACTTTGAAAAACTCCTCCCTTCACAATAGACAGATCAGAAAATATACACATCATAATACAGAGGAAAATGGAGATATGCTCCCACACCTACCCCACACTGAGCACAGCACCTGACACTTAAGAAATAACTCTCAGGCGGGGGTGGTAGCTCAGTGGTAGAGCACTTGCCTAGCATGTGTGAGGCACTGGGTTCGATTCTCAGCACCATGTATAAATAAGTAAATAAAATAAAGGTCCATCAACTACCAAAAAGAAAAACATTTCCAGCATTTTCCTCAGGGGTGAGGGGCTTGGGTCACCTATGGAACCTGATTTTTACAGTCCCGGTTAGAAGGCTTGGCTTTTCAAGGACCAGGAGGAATGGCCAGGACAGGGCATCCAAGGATTTCCCTCAAGCACAAAGAACAAAGGGGAAATTGAACCACGAGAGTCTCCCAGTTATCACAGCACCTGAATCACCCCATTTTCTGCATTTTCTCTGGAAAAAAAGGTTTTATTAAATACTTTTCCAGTAGCTTCTCATGGTTCTGTCCTTCATCTAACCAGATGTCCTCTGGAAGCCTATGTGGTCAATACAGAAAAATCTTCCTGTAGTGTCAGTGGACACACAGCAATCCCAGCTCTTCATCAGCATCTTGCTCCACCAACCACCTCATCCCTACAGCCCCTCCCTGCAGAGCCTGGGGGCCTCTGCCAGCAAGAATGGGGGGCGGTAATCCCCCTCACTCTTGCCTTGTTCCTGAGACATATTCCTATAAGTTTTCACTCGAGGGGGCGTGGGGGAACTCTTTGGGTCTGGAAATTAAAGGAGGCACTCCACACCCTGTCTTCTGTGATAATTCAGACCAGAAGACTCCCCCTTCAAGAAGGGTGAGAAAGTTCTGCTTGCTCAAGGAGGAGAATGGACATTCCTTGTGCCATCCTCTGTGGCTGATTATAGTGATGATTTCAGCCCTGCATTCTCGGTGGAGAGAGGTCAGGGACCTCTGTTAGCAAGAGCAGGAAGGATAACATTCCATATTCTTTCCCTATCACCAATCTGCTGTGGAGTTAAGCTCCTACAATCTTTCCTTAGGAGGCAGGGGAATCTCTCCTTGCCTGAAAGGGAAACTAGGGTCTCCTTCACCTAGGAACTTGCTTCAGCAGTCATTCCAGATCAGAAGTCTCCCCTTGATAGAAGTGTGATAATTCTGTTTGCTCAAACATGAGGGGGGTACTCTCTGTGTCTTCCTTCCTTGCTTTATATGGCAATAAATACTGATATGCAGATTCCTCCTTGAAGTGATTTGTGCATACATTAAGCATTCCAACATTTACAACCCTCACCCAAGAGACTAGCTTCTAAATCTCCTAATTTTGGGAATTGGCCAAGACTCCTGGATCTCTTAGATCAAGGACAACAAAAAATGACTTTTTAAACTAGGGAATATTCAGCAGCTATATCCCTAGGTTCACAATTAGCAAATTTATCACAAGTATAAGTCTAATACCCTTACTCTGGTGTAGGGCAGAACTGTGTGAGTAAACTGGCTCTTGACTTCTCTGCTAGAAGGAAACTGAATACACATCTAATATGCAAACTCCCCAGCTGCAACTTGTAGGGGTGACTTATGCGTCTCCTAAGGCAATGTCAATGACTGATATTCTAATTTTAGGGGGATCACTAAGAAGAAGAGAGCAGCCTCAATAAGCACAAAGGGTTTAGCAGCACCAAGAATCATTGGCCAGTTTTGAGGAGGAATATTTCCTACATTACATTAATCTACAAAAAATAATATGAGTGGCAGATCTTTTATCTAATGTCCAGAAATCAAAACAGAACCAAAGAAAATAAACTAATGGGGAAATATTTTTCAAATAAATGAATATGACAAATTTCCAGAAGCCAGCTCTGAGATAATGGAGATATAATTTACCTGACAAAGGGATAGTTATGGGAGTGAAATGCAGAAAGAAACTAAGTATTTAAGCAAAGAAATAATAAAATATGTAAAAATAGAGAACAGAAATCATGAAGTTGCAGGATACAATAATTGAATTGAAATAATTCAATAGAGGAGTTCAAATCATGTTAGATCAAGCAGGAAAAGAGATTAGAAAACTTGAAAAGAGGTAAGTGGAAATAACCTAAGCTTAGAAACCAAACCAGAAAACAGAACAATAAAAAGTGTAAAGACAAACTCAGGGACCTACAAGATACCATGAAGAGGAAGATCATTCATAGTATAGATGTATATGAAGAAGAAAGATGCAGAAAACATATTTGGAAGACTTAATGGAAGAAAATATTCTAAGTTTGGAGGAAAAAATAGAAATCCAGATCCAGGAAGATCAACAGACACCTAGTAAGATAAATCCAAAAATACCCACATCCATATCCGTTATAATGACATTGACGAAAGTGAAGGATAAGGAAAGAATATTGAAAGATATCAAAAATTATTTTATGTGTAAACAGACTGTTATCACACTATCAAATGGTTTTTCGACAGAAATAATGCATTTCAGAAGGAAATAGGATGATATATTTTAAAAATTACAAGAATTGAAACTGCTGAACAAGAATACTATACCCTGAACTTCTGTCCTTCAAAAAAGAAAGGGAGATATTTTTCTCATATAAACAAAAGCTGAATAAATACATCACCACTAGATTAGACTTAGAAGAAATTTAAAAAGTAGTCCTTCAAGTTGCAGGAAAAGATTGCTAGGCAGAAGCATAAGAATTGAGGAACATAAAACAAAAGCTCATTAGCAAATCTACATATATATTCAAACTCAGAACACTTATTTTGTAATGACATAAAAACAAGTTGTTCTTTAAAATGAGTGTTAAAAGATAAAACTGAAACAATTATCACTGTCACAATTTGTTAATGGACATGAACTACGAAAGATACAAAACGTGTCAAGGAAAACAAGTGTGGGAAAGGGACTAAAAGTATAAAGTTTGTGAAAATGAATAAAGTTAAGTAATTATCAGCTTAAAATATCCTGTTAGTAGTTTAAAATGTTTTATGTAAGCCCCATTATAACCAAAAAGAAAAGGTTTTTACTGGCTATGAAAAACATACAAAGAAAGTATTCAGAACTTAAATCCACAGAAAACCATGAGCCCCACATAAAGAGACAGGAAGGAAAAAACGTCTACAAATCGACAGAAAACAAATAACAAAACATGAATAGTTAAATTCTTACCTATCAGTAATTACTGTAAATAAAAAACAAATGGGGGAGCTTGAGGCAAGAGGATAGCAAGTTCAAAGCCAGCCTCAGCAAATTAGTGAGACCCTGTCTAAAAAGTAAATAAAATTAAAAAAAAAAATATATATATATATATATATATATATAAATATATACACACACATACATACATACATATGAGGTCTAGAGATGTGGTAAGTGGTAAAATCTCTATGGGTTCTATCTCTTGTACCAAAACAAGCAAATAAACACAGCAAAAATTTTAAAAAAGAAAACAAATGGAATAATTCAACCAAAAAGATATCAAGTGGACGAAAGGATTGAGGAAACAACAGCAACAACAACTATAAGCTACCTAACAGAGTACTCACCTCAACTGTAAGGACACGTAAGTTGGATTTTCCTTATTATAGCAAACACCTTTGATAATCAATCTAAAGGATAAATGCTTACTTCGTTTCACAGTTTGGGAAGTTCTAGTCTGTAACTTGCTACTCAAGGCAGCAGGTCATATTGGGATCAGGTGGAAGAGTGACACATCTAATATCATGGCCAGGAAGAAAAAAAAATGGAGGAATAGTAAGGGACAAGGATCTCACCATCACCTTTGAGAGGACACACTCATGACCTTGATAGGGTCTGTGAACAAGTCAGGATGGCGCCTGGCATTTTGCCAGAGGGAGTGGTTTGTGAAGTAACGCCAGTGAGCCATTGAGTGTGGAGATTCCTTATTGGTTGACTGCTGTATCTAGTTTATGTTAATTAAGATAAGCCTTGTGGAATGTATATATACCCCTCCGGTCCTACAATAAATGGCTCCCACTCCTGCGGTATCAATGTACACAAGTTGCTCATCACCCCCTGGTTATTTTGCTGCAACCGGACTGTGGCATGACCTAAAGACTTTCCACTAGGCACCACCTCTTAAAGGTCCCTCTGTCTCCCAAGAGCACCTCTTTTGGGATCAAGACTTTAGCACCTGGGGCTTTGTAAGACACTTAAGACTCAAACTGTCAGGCATGGTGGAAAATGCCCACAATCCCAGCTACGCAGGAGGCAAAGGCAAGAGGATCAGGAGTTCAGGGTCAGCCTGGTAGACACAGTGGTATACCATCAAAACAAAAACAAAAAAAAGGCAAAAAAATTTAAAAAGAGGTCTAAAATAGAGCCACATGAGTAGACCAAAATTGAAGGGATGGAAAGGGGCATGTCATGCAAGTGGAAATCAGAAAACTGTATTAGTATTTGTTCTTTACCAGACAGAATATAGACATGAAGGCAAAAACTTGGAGAGACAAAGAAAGCCATTATATAATGATAAATGGGTCAATACAGTAAGATGTTTTAATAGATTTAAATACATACATACATCCAATATTTTAGCATATAAACCCATACACCAAATCTTAACATAAACAATCAGAGAGTGTTTTCATCAGCTTTTGCATTCCTGTGACCAAAATACCAGAAAAGACCAACTTAGAGAAGGGGAAGTTTGTTCAGGGCTCAGGGTTTCAGAGGTCTCAGTCCATAGATGGCTGACTCCATTGCTCTGGGCTCAAGTGAGGCAGCACCTCACGGCAGAAGTCCCCAGCAAAAGAAAGCTGTTTAGTTCATGTTTTGGTCAGCAAGCAGACAGAGGGAAAGAGGGGAATGGTCACAGGGAAGTTGCAGCCTTTAAGAGCACTCCCCTGCTGACCCACCTCCTCCAGCTACACCCACCTGCCTGTAGTTAACACAGTCAGTCTATTCAAACTACCATGTACTGACTAGGGTAAAAATCTCAGAATATAGTCAATATTTCAATACCTCTGAAAATTCCTAAATTAGCAAAAGATTTTCAGGACCCCTTATATCCAAACCATGACAGACAGGCTGTAATACAATAACAGCAAGAGAATTCAACACCCATTTTCAACAATAGACAGATTCCCAGACAGATTCCCAGACAGAAAATCAACAAAGAAACATCATAACTAAGCTGCCCAAATGGACCTAACAGACATTTACAGAACATTCCCTTCAACAGTTATAGAATGTAAAATCTTCTCAACATCACATGGAACATTATCTAGAATATATCTCGTATTAAGCCCCAAAGTAAGTTTTAATAAATTTAAAAAATCACAGAAAGTATACTTTCTGATCATAATGGAATATACCTATAATTCAGTAAGAGAAGCAATTCTGAAAACTATATAAATACATGGAAATTAAATAGTAATTAAACAATTTCCTTTAAACATGTGGGCCAATGATGACTTTGAAAGGGAAATTTAAAAATTCATTGAAACAAATGGAAATGACAATGCAACATGCCAAAATATATGGGATACAGCAAAACAGTTCTAAGTTCTATTTATAGTAATAAATGTCCATATCAATCAACTAGAAAGATGTCCAGGACACAACCTAACATCAAAACTTGAGGAACTAGAAAAACATTGTCAAACTAACCCAAAATTAGTAGAAGGAAAGAAATATGACCTATCAGAGGAGTAACAAATGAAATAGAGCATAATGAAAAATAGAACTTAAAAGAAATGATTTTTTTTAATGAACATAAGGGTCAAATGTTTAGCTAGATGGGTTAGACTCCTGTAACAAATGTCTCAGTCAGGAAACTTTATAAAAATAGGGTTTTACTAAGCTCTCGGTTCTGAAGATTCAGGGTCATGATATTACAACTGGATCAGCCCTGATGAGGACCACGTGGCAGGAGGCATCAGGATGGTGGGAGTATATGCAAGAGGGAGAGATCAAGTTGTAATTGCCAGAATCCAAAGAGCAATTCAGGGAGAGGCTGGCTTCTCTCTCTTGTGATAACTTACTCCGCTCCTATGAAAAATACTTAACCCCAATAAGATATACTCCATGTTTGTATAAATATGTCAAAATAGATTCTACTGCCATGTATAACTAATAAAGAATAAAACAAAAAAGCAAACAAATAATACTTAATCCCTTAGAGGAGCATACCCATGTCCTAACAACCCCCCACTAGGCTCTCCCTCTTATAGGTATCTATCCACCTTTTAAAATCACCCAACTGGCTACCAAGCCCCCAACCACAAACCCTTTGGAAAACACTCAAATTGCATAGATTTCTGTCTCTGTCCTTCAAGGTTCATATCCTTTTCATAATGCAAAATGTATATGTTCCATCTTTAGTTATCCACAAATCTTAATTCATTTCAATATTGCTCAAACCTCCAAACTCAACGTCATCTTAGACTCAAGAAAAAAGTTGTGAGTCTTTGCAAAATCAAAAAAACATCTTATGGACTTTCAAGATACATTGAAATTTCAGGCACAGAGTGACAGTCCTATTCCAGAAGGTAGAAGTTGTAAGATAAAAGAGTAATTGGCGCAGAGAAAGACTGAAAAACAAAAGGTGTTTTGATTAAGTACTGAGGAGCCTGCAGAGTGCCAGGGGGAGATAAGCTCCTAAATTCATAAGCAACTCACCTCTGTGGCCTGGCTGATTTCAGGCCACATTACTACTGTCTTGGGTTGTTTATGCGCTTGAATCTTTCCCTGGTCACTGCTGCATGTTGCTAGTAGTATAAATATCTGGAACTCCCAGCTGCGGCATCACTCCCACAGCCCCACTAGGCATTGCCCCATCAGTGATCTCTTCAGAGACCTCACACTTGCAGACATTCCTTTAAAATATCATTGGAAGCTGCCGTGACACCACAACTCTTGCATTTGATATGCCTGCAAAACCTCATGGATGACACTGGACTGCCACCAGTATGAGCTCACACCAACATTACAACCAATACTACATGAATATTAAAAAAACTTAACATCCCTTCATGACAAAATCCCTCAGCAAATTAAATGCAGAAGGTACAAACCTCAACATAATAAAGGATATAAATAGCAAGTCCTAAGCTAACATCACACTGAGTCAGGAAAAGTTGTAAGCTGCTTCTCTAAGATTTGGAACATACAATGAGGATTTAAAAAAAAAAACAGTTCTATTGAATGTAGTCCTGGAATTCCTTGTCAGTATAATTAGGTGAGACAAAGAAATAAAAGGCACCCAAATTGTATTGGATGAAGTCTAATTATCCCTATTTCAGATAACATGGTTTTACATATATAAAGCCCTAAAAACTCCCATCAAAAAAAACATAAAAAGTATAAATTCAGCAAATTGTATTATACAACAATAAATGTGTAAAAATGATATCAGTTATGTATAGCAATATTTATGTATCTTTAAAATAAATCAAGAAAAAAATAGCTACAATAGCTACAATAAACATTCCTAAGAATGAATGTAATTGTAATGGTTTGGATAGTGGCTGCCAAAGGTTATTTGTTAAAGGTTCCATCCCCATCTCATGGTGCTATTAGGAGGGTGGTAGAACTTTTAAAAGGTGGGGTCTAGTTGGAGTTATGACTGTATGAACTTACAGGGAATTTTAAGTTCCCAGTCCCTTCCACCTCTCTCTTGTTTTCTGGGCACCATGAAGTGAGCATCATGCTCCACACTGTGTTGCCTGCCATGATGAACTGCTTTTCCAATGGCCCAAAGTCACTGGCAATAAGTGACCACAGATTGAATTCTCTGAAACTCTGAGCTAAATAAACATTTTCTCTTTTGTAATTTGATTGCTAGTTTCTGTTAACTATAGTGATGGAAAGTTGAATAAAACAGTAAACAAAGAGATGAAATTCTGTAATAAGATCTATAAAACATAGATGAAAGAGATTGAATAGACCCCAAATAAATGAAAATGTATCCCATGTTTATGAATTGGAAGAATAAAATATAGGTATAATGCCCACACTACCCAAAGTGATCTACAGACTTAACGTAATCTCTGTCAGAACACCACTGACATTTCCATACATTTATGTCTGCATGTATGTATGTAAATATAGATAAGGATATAGATATATTTTTAATCCTAAAATTTGTATGGAACCATAAAGGACCCTGAAAAGGCAATTCTGATTTGTCTCAGTTTCTCATTTGGTTGAAATGTCCCTTTAGTGTAGATCCTCCCTTTTCTGGTTTTCACTTTCTTTTTTTTTTCCACTTCATCCTCATGGAATATTTTGTTGAATGCTCTGTAGTGTAGGCTTTCTAGTTGTTTATCATGGAAGGTTTTAATTTCATCTTCAAATCTGAAACAACTTTTCTGGGAATAAAATTCTTGGTTGGCATCTGTTTCCTTTCAGAGCTTGAACTATATTATTCCAGGTTCTCCTGGCTTTGAGTGTCTGGGTTAAGAAATCAGTTGAGATCCAAATTTGTTTCCCCCTCTATGTAATTTGATTTTTTTCTCTCACAGCCTTTAAAATTTTATCTTTATTCTCTGTGTTAGTCATTCTCATTATAATGTACCTTCGTGTGGATCTGCTGTAATTTTGTACATTTGGGGTCCTGTAAGCCTCTTGTATTTGATTTTCCATTCTTTTCTTTAGTTTTGGACTTTTACTTCCATTATGTCATTGAAAAGACTGTGCATTACTTTTATTGGTGTCTCTGCTCCTTCATCTATTCCAGTAACTCTTCAATTTGGTCTTTTCATGTTATCCCATAATTCTTGGATGTTGTGTTCACTGTTTCTTACCATCTTCTCTGTATGTTCAACTCTACTTTCAAGAATACATATTTTGTATTCATTGTCTGAGGTTCTGTCTTCCAAGTGGTCTAGTCTGTTGGTGATGCTTTCTATTGAATTTATAATTTGGTTTACTGATTCCTTCATTTTGGGTATTTATGCCTTTTTTAAAAAAAGATCTCGAACTCTTTATTTAGGTGGTCTTTCACTTCCTGCATTTTTTCTTTGATTTCATTTCTTGCACTATCCTTTACTTCACATCAATTTAACTATGTACAATCTGAACTCCTTCTTAACATTTATTCTATGGTGTTATCAGTGGCTTCTGTTGTTGAAGCATCTTGGTTTTTTTGCAACACTTTATTACCTTGGTTTTTCATGTTTTTTAGTGTGTTTTCTCTCCTAGAAATATGGACCTAAGGTAGCATAAATTCTACCCTGTAAACTTACAGTGTCCCTGAAGGTTTCCAGTGCTTCTCCTTTAATAGTGAGATCAATATCAACAGCACCCAGTGTACACAATATATAGCTTTAAATCTAGTAGTTCACACCTAGGGATCTACTGCATTCTCACATTAAAACAAAATGATGAGTTCAATAACTATCTATAGTACAAACAGAAAATTTGTTAAAGTTATTTACAAATTCAAATTGTGGATGAGAGAACAGAGATACTGTAGTATGCAATACTCACGAAGGAGGAAGAGAGAGGTTAGAAGTAAAAATTCACAGGAAGGGTGGAAGATGAGCCAACCGAGATTGGGTGTTGGTTGGAGAAAAGTTGGAAAGAAAATCCAAGAAAATGGACAAGAGAGAGGAAAAATATGAACAAAGAGAAAAAATTATAGACATAAGAATACAACAAAAATGCAGAACACCATTCATATGACTTTGCCCTTCACACACTAATGCATAAAAAAGTCTGTTCCAAATATGGTAGAGAGATTACCAAATAAAAAATAAAATTAAATACAATAAATCTTCCTGTAAAGTCAAACTGTCTCTGTCAGTGTTCAACATTTTTTCAGCCCTGTCGCTGACATCTCTTGGGATTATCAAACCCAGATCAGCCCTTGCAAACCCAGTCTCTATCCCACAGATTTGGGCCTCAGATACCTCAGGCTCAGCCACGCTGCAGGCCCAAGATCTCAATTCTGCTCCTATTGCAGAGAGACCACCAGGGATACATTCATGCAAAGGAGCAACCCCAGGATGCTATAGCAGCAAGACAAGGGCCACCAGCACTCTCAGTAGGAAGACTCCAGGCTCCTCCAAATCCAAAGGCACTCCACACTGGAGTCCTGGCTGGAGTCCCCAGACAGAGGCTCTTGTGGTGGTAAACCTGGCACCTGGGCCCTAAACCCTGGCTGGTGTCCCATAATGGGTGCAGCCACATGCAACCAAAGCTGGAGTCTCCCCCACAGCAGTCCTCTAGGCCCTAGTAGCAGAGGTAGTAGCAGTGGTTTTTAGCATCTGGTAGTGGGTCAGCAGGTGCTGTGGCTGCAGTGGCAGTGGCAGCGGCAACTGCAGTTGTGGGGGCAGTGTCAGGGGTCTCTGGGGGTCAGCAGCAGTGTCAGCTTCAGTTACATCTGGGGCAGGGTATCTTCTGTAGCAGCAGCACCCAGAAAGAAGACCTCCAGACCACCTCAGGCTGGCATCGGCGGATCAGAGGCAGCAGCAATGTAGGAAGCCATGCAGGCGGTGGTTGATTGACAGGAGACTTCTGGTTCAGCAACAATAACCACAGAGGTAGATATTGTTGGAAGTAGCATCCAAGGTAACCAAGGATGTACCCAGAGAAGAGACCTCCGGCAAGGTGGCACTGTGGCGGCAGGGTCTGCGGGGATGGCCTCATTCGTATTTTGGTAGAATTTTTCAGCTTCATTCATAAAGGATGTTGGGGTGCAGTTGTCTTGCAATATCTGTCTGGCTTTGTTATCTGTGTAATACTTGTCTGTACAATAAGTTAAAAAATGTCCCCTCCTATTTTGTGGAAGAGATTGGAAAAGAGTGCTAACAATTCTTTATATGTATGCTAAAATTCATCTGTGAATCCATCTTGTCTCAATCTTTCTTTGTTGAAAGGTTTTCATTTCTGCTTCAACCTCATAAGTTGAAATCAGTGTATTCAGATTTTCTGTTTCTTCATATGTCAATTTTGGTATCTGTGATTTGGGTGGAGGTCATTAATTGAATCTAGATTGTCTAACTTGTTGGTGTACATTGCCCCAGGCCTGCTCTTGTAAAGTTAGTAACTATTACAGACACTAGGTCAGCTCCAAATGTGATTTCATGACATCATATCAAGTCATTGAATTAAGGAAAGAATTTATAGAAAAGACAATCTAACTATCAAAAACCTTTCCTTAATCTTGGTGGAGAGTTTGAAAAGAGTACTGGTTTCTCCTTTTATAAGAATTTCCTTTTAGTGTTTTTACAACTTCTGCATTAAGTGAGGCACACAGTATTTTGAACCTCACTTCAAAAGTCTATCTGGTTAACATCATTTCAGGCCCATATACAATTGCTTTTACTCTGTTGCAATTTCCCTAAAATTCCTTTCTGTTTAAATTTTTAAAAATAAAATTCAATAACTTGAATTGCATTCTGGTGTTTTGTAGAATCACATTCAGAGATAAAATTTATTATTCTGCATCTCAGAATTCTTTATCAAGAACTTATAGAACTTGCCACTTGAGTTCAGTTCTAGAAAAAAAAAATCTAGAGATAAACTTAACTTCTTTCTCTTTTCAATATGTCCAAACAACAAATTAGCCTTTTTTCAAACATAGCACAAAAACTAGGGTCAAATTTGCCATATATATATATAATACTCTGATCCAGATACAACTGCCCTAAGATTTGCCAAATATTCTTTCTGTCCGTTGATTCTCCAAATATGTAACCTCCTAATAGGAAAATATAAAAGTTGCAATTAACTCGTGGGAGAACCCAGTCTGGCTTCATCATTTCACGGATGGAGAAGCACAGTCAGGGAGTTGGCTCCACTCAAGTTCTAGCCTCAATCCTTTCTTTATTTTCTTTTTCTTTATTTTTTTAAATTCTTTTTCTTACATTTACACTTTAATTTGCCTTGTAAAAAAGGAATAGTGTACTAGGGATGCATACAGATACATGGAAGAGGAAAAATGAAACTATCATTTATTGAGTAGTAGGTAAGTTCCCAGGTCCTAAATAAAAATCATCTTTTATTCCTGATTACAAAAATGCATGATGTCTAGAAGCTATATCTCCTGAAAAAGGTCACAAAGCTGTATGGAGTGGATAATTTGAAACTAGGCTCATCTGTTCCTACATTTTAACTCTTTTGATTTGTGTAGTGGCATACCATAGAGAGGAAATGCAATAGTGTTGTAATACTGACTTGAAATCAAATGTGACGAATCTAGATGTCGTGTTTTCCATTCTCTTTCTTTTTTGTTTTTTCCCTTTTCTGATCTACAGCAGTGTTTATAAAAGCTAAAATCTCTTCTAAAATGGCTTTGTATTGAAACATTTATAGACTGGCACCACTTTTACTATTGATACAATAAATATTTCACTTATTTACTTTCTTCCTTCACTTTTTTTTTAAACCAGGGTTTGAACCCAGGGGTGCTTAACCATTGACCCACACCCTCAGCCCATCTTATTTGATATTTTGAGACAGGGTCTCACTACATTGTTTAGGGCTTCAAAATAAGTTTCTGAGGCCACGTTTTAACTTGCCATCCTCCTGCCCTAGCCTCCAGTGTCACTGTGATTACAGGTGTGTGCCCAACTCGCTTTTTTTTTTTTTTTGGATAATAGTTCTGTGCAGATATAATGGCTGGAACTCCAACAATCATATTTGACCTCGAGAAAAAAGTAAATAGTACTTTGACTCTAAAATTAAGGTACTGACCTAAACCAATGGCCACCTACCTCTGAACAAAACATGAGAAAAATAAGTATATTTTATTTAAGCCCTTATACATAAATGTTCAAGGTAATATTTTAACTAAAATATTATTAAATAAGTCATATAATCTCATCAGGCTCCCTCCCAGATGTTACGGCCTGATTGCACACTTATAGCATACCTTGGTTAATCCTGTACACTGTTAAATTTAATTGGATTAAGAAAAGCCTTGAGGAATTTCCCAGTGGACCCTTCTTCCATCTCCTGGCATTTATCGGCTCTGTCTCCTGGATTTTCCATCTGCCCCAGAGCATTAACTTTCTCTGGGCTGGAGCCATGCTGCAGGCTCAGCAGCAGTTGCACTTTGCAGAAGAAGAATACCACCTTCCACAGCAAATGGGAGGCTACCAGCTCTTGTCTGTAGTACTACAAAAACCAGGAGTCTGGCCTCCTACAAAGTTTTACCCATATAGCAAGCAGAGTAACTTTAAAACGACAAATTAGATCTATGTCTCTTCTGTGCTTTAAATCCTTGCATTCTATGCCACCAGAGTCATCTACTTCAAGCCACTTCTTCACTCATTCATTCAGGAACCTCTGACTAGGTCTTTAGGTATGTCAAGCTGGGTTTTATCTCAGGCTTTAGACTTGCTGAAATATTTTTTCCCCTTGGTTCTACTTTTACCTGGACCTTCTATGTTATCCAATACCATTTTTTTTCATTTCCTTCCACTAAAGAGGTCTTTCCCTGAATGAATCCATGTTATTCTGCCTCCCAGAATAACACTTCTACTTATTTATTTTAAACTGCTATCATCTTTAGTTATTTTCTTATGTACAATGTGGTTGTAGTATTTATATACATGACTAAAATGTAACTTTAGTCATGAAGATGGGTGTTACTTGTCCCAAGAATAAAGTCCACACAGAGGAGGCACTCAAAAACTAATGGTGGAGACATGAAAACCAATGTTTATAGCAGTGCAATTCACAGTAGCCAAGTGATGGAACTAGTCTAGATGCCTATCAACACATTGGTGATTAAAGAAAATGTGGCAGATGTAGTCAGTGGAATTTCACTCAGCGAAGAAAAAGAATAAAATTATGTCATTTACTGGCAAAGGAATGGGTAGGACAATATCATGTTAAGTGAAATAAGCCAGATTCAGAAAGCCAAGGGTCAAATATTTTCTCTTCTATGTGGGATATAGAGAGAAAACAGATAAAAGATTTTGTTTTTTTAAAAAGGTATCATATGAAAATAGAAGGGAGATCAAAAGAGTAGAGGAAGGAATTAGAGAAGGAGGAAGGGAGGGAAGAAAGGAGGTCATGGGGAAATACTATGAAGCAAAGTTTACTAAATTATGATACATCCATGGAAGAATATGCCATGATGAATCATATATGTGTGTGTGTGTGTATACACACACACACACACACACACACACACACACACACATATATATACATACATATTCATAAACCACTAATTCAAATCATCATCATGTTTTAAAGGAGGTCAGTACAGTAGAGCAAACAGATTAAGGGAAGGGAGGAAAGGAGAGAAAGGGAAGGTACTAGAGTTTGAGATTGATCAGATTTTATATGCATGTACAAATATGGCATAATTAATTAATAATTAATCCCACTAATATGTTTAATGATAATGCACCAATTAAAAGCATATATATAGTCATGAATAACCAAAAAAAATGTTAAATAAATTAAAGCAAGAGGGTCAGCCTGCTATGGTTTAAATATGAAGTGGTCCCCAAAATTCAGTGTGAGACAATGTAGGATTGTTCAGTGGTGAAGAGATGAGATTATGAGAGCTATGACTGAATAGTGGATTAATCCACTGACATGGATTAACTGTATGGTAACTGTAGGCAGATAGGGTGTAGCTGGAGGAAGTGGGTCACTGGGAGTGTGCCTCTTGGGTATACATTTTATTCCTGGTGAACAGAGCTCTCTCTGCTTCCTGATTGCCATGAGTTGAACAAATTTTCTCTTCCACCCTCTTCTGCCATGATGTTCTCCCTCATCTCAGACCCAGGATTATGGAGTCAGTGGATCATGGACTAAACCTCTGAAACCATAAGCCTAAATAAACATATCCTCTTCTACACTGTTCTTGTTATGAATACTTGGTCATAGTGACGGAAAATCTGACTAAATCACAGCCCAGGTATATCTCTTGAATTTCTATATTCTCCAGTTATTTATATTTACCTCCGTAAAGTGGCAAATATCATATATTAAATGTTGAGGATTTCCATTATCATCCAAAATTTGCATGCACATATATTGGAACAATTATGTTAAAGAAATACTAAAACTGTGTTATTAAGGTGCACTGTCTTTAAGTTCAAAGTGTTTCTAATTTTAATCTTTTCCATTTTATTTTTTTTAAATTCTGGATCAATTAGGCCTTATGGAATATAACTTGATGATATAACCCAAAGGAAGTATTCTTGGAAATGAATTTGCTAGAACTTCCAAACAAGGTTGGAAAGCAAAGCAACAGATAAACATATCATGATTCTCAGGCTAACAAGGGTGCAAGCTGCAGGGGATTAAAGATGACTACTGATGGAAACATTGCTGTCCTGCCAAAGTTGTGGGTGGACTAGGAGCCTCTGGAGACACGATGAACTCCAGGGCAGGGCTTCTAACTCTACTGTACTCTAGAATGATGTGGATAGGTCTATGGATCCTTTTCCTTATATAAATAGTGTTGGAACTGTATCAAGTAAATAACAAGGGTAGCAAGGTAATCAAAGGTACATTAAAATAGAATTAGCAATTTGCAATATGATGATATGTATGCTTCTATGTTCATGTATTAGATAGTAATACTCAGTGCCAGTATTGTAAAAAATGTAATATCAGAGCAATAATAAATAAAAAACAATCTTACAGGTAACCATAAAATTTATAATTTAATTCGTATCCGCCCATAAATAATTTTATGGTAGCACCTTCATAAACACTACATCTTACTGTGGTTAGTTGCCTAATTCATATTTTTTAAGTTGTGTTTCAATTAAAAGTTTATGGAAACAAAGATTTTTTTTTCTCTTCAATGTCATAAAACTTGTGCGGATATGTGGAGGCCAGGATATGAACTCTTACAAGAGAAGTGCTTTGCCTTTGCTTAATAATAGAATTACTTGGGAGTTAAAAAAAATGAGAGTGGTATCAGCAGGATAGAAGGACAGGAGGTCTCAGACATACTATCACCACAGAAATACCAATTTAATGACCACATATGGATCAGAGTACCTTTCTGAGAACACAAAACCCAGGTCAGAAAGTGGAGCCCTCCAAAGAGCAGAGAACCAAGAAGAGTCATCCTCAAATGCATAGAAAGAGAAAAGGGGGAAAGTAAAGACCACTGATTCTATCTATCTTTTCTAGTTTTGGTGGGACAGTTTAAGAAACCTGATTCTAATTTAGCTTTTCCAGAGCATTGAGTGATCTTGCATGGTCACAATGCCTGTGGTGGCTAAGAGGGGAGAAGAAGGTGGGTCTTATGTGAATCATTACAGTGTGCCCCCTACACCCAGAATAACCCCCTACAGCTGCATGACTCCCTGATCATAACTACTAGAATATATTGCAGTATTTTCAAGGCTCCCAGAAATTGCTTTAACCTCCAGCAGCCACACCATCAGAACACAGCAGAGATCGGTGCCCACCATGGACTACAACTGCTAATGTTGATCAGAATAGCCAAGAGAGCATGCACCATTTTATGGGGTCCTCAGCACCTGACAACAGACCCTACAAAGAAAATTCCTCTCAGCATCTGGCTGTATTACAGGTTTGAAAGAAAGCACACAATCCTGAGAGTTTTCTTTCAGAAAAGAGGGAGAAAGCGAAAGATTGTACTCACTGTCCAAGATCTCAGCATATGACCAAGAAAATAGGGTTGAGCAGCTCAACTCTGCAGGATTAAGAAAAAGAAAATTATTCTGAAATTTGTCTCCTAGAGAAGAGAAAAGTAGAACATGAACATTCATCAAAAATTGTTTCAGGGAAGCACAATGTCCACCCAGGCTTGCTGATGAAGTTATTTCCCTATCAAATTTAGTTCACAAAGACTGAATGAGGTGACTGCTTTATCCAGTGTGTGGACATCACAGCAAAGCTACCAGGAACAAAAAGAATCATGGAAATATGATGATACCAAAGAAACACAAAATCTCTAGTAAGTTACTCTAAATAATGCAGATTTATAATCGTTTGACAAAAAGTTCAAAATTTCCC
Source organism: Ictidomys tridecemlineatus (assembly GCF_052094955.1). NCBI lineage: Eukaryota > Metazoa > Chordata > Mammalia > Rodentia > Sciuridae > Ictidomys > Ictidomys tridecemlineatus. Next base: position 7,543,485 of record NC_135485.1, read on the forward strand.
TCCAGCAAAAAGCTCAGTGATCTACAAGATAAAACAGAAAATGAAACAAAGTGAAAATAAATAATATAAAAGAGAAATAATACACTAAGAGAAAGAAACCATAAAAACGAGGGAAGAAACAAGGGAATTCTGGAACTGAAGGATATAATATATGAAGTAAAAATTTTCAATAAGAACCTTCATATCAGACTTATGTAAGTAGAAGAATCAGTGAACTCAGATAAAGATAATTTGAAATTATCTTGTAATTAGAAAAAAAGAGAAAAAATAAATATGAATAGGAGTGAATAAAGACATAAGGACACCATTAAGTGAGCCAACAGATACATGAAGGATTTCCTAATAGTACTAGACAGAAATGAAGGTTCATAAATCATATATAAAGGAATAATAGATGGGAAGAAAAGAAATACTCAAATCTTGGGAGCAAAATGAACATCTAGATTCATGAAGCCAAAAGAATGCCAAATGGGATGAAACCAAATATGTTTACATTGAATCACATTATAACCAAATGTTCAAATTACAAAAACAAAGAATTTTGAAAGCAATAGAGAAAAGTGAATCATTACATACAAGGGAGACCCCAAAAGGCAATCATAAATTAATTTCTCAATAGAAATGCGGCAGGATAGAAGGCAGAGAAATGATCCATTCAGAATGAAGAAAGACAAAATAAATGCTAACCAAGAATTCTCTATCTAAAAATCCTGTATTTTTAAAATGAAGGAGAATTAGAGATATTTTCAATCAAATAAAAGTTGAGAAAGTACATCACCATTAGACCTGCCTAGTAGAGCCTGCAAAAGGGAGATCTGCAAGTGGACACAAAAGAATACTAAGCAATAAAAATCATATGAGGCTAACAAACTTCATAAACATCAGATAATTTATTGATTGGGTTTTTTTGTTTTTTTGGTGTTTAGCTTTTTGAGTTCTTTACATACCCTAGAGATTAGTGCTGATGTTTGAGGGTAAAGATTTGCTCCCAAGATGTAGGCTCTCTATTCACCTCATAGATTGTTTCTTTTGCTGAGAAGAAGCTTTTTAGTTTGAGTCCATCCCATTTATTGATTCTTGATTTAAATCCTTGTGCCACAGGAATCTTATTAAGGAACTTGGGGCCTAATCCCAAAGACCTGAAGAGACACTTCTCAGAAGATGATGTACAATCAATCAACAAAAATGTTGGAAAAGTCTGAAAGCTCCCTCAAAAAATTAAAAATAAAACTGTCATATCACCCACCAATCCCACTTCTGCATTGATGTCTAAAAAAAAAATGGAAATCAGAATCTTGAAGAGGCATCTGCACTTACATTCATTGAATTCTAAGATATGGAAACATCCAAATATCCATTAATCAATAAGTAAATATGGTACACACATAGAAAGAGGTATTACTCAGCCCTAAATAGTAAATCTTCCCATTTGGGATGACAATTCTACACTTGGAAGCCATTATGCTAAGTGAAATAAATTATTCTCAGATGAACAAATATTGTGTAATTCATTTACATAAGATATCTAGTTTAATTTATAGAATCAGACAATAGAATGGTGGTGTCATTGACAGGGAGGGGAAGCAGGGAGTACTTGTTCAGTGGGTGCAAAGTTATGCTTATCCAACATGAATAAGTTCTGGAGATCCACTGTCCAACACAGCACCCACAGTTAAAATATGGTACTGTCAATTAGTTAGATGATAAATCTCATGTTACATTTTATTATCAATCACACAAAAAATAAAAAGTAGAAAAGCTAGAGGGCAAGAAAATTTGAGGAGGTGATAGATACTACCTGGATTGTGGTGATGGCATTGTATACATAAAATCTAAACTCATAAAGTTAAATACATTAAATATATGCAGTTATTAGTATACCAATTTTACCTCAAAAGAGCTATACAAGTAATGCTTATTATTAAGAGAACCTTAAAGAAATCCACATTGTTCACATCATGTATTAGAGATGCAAAGAGGATAAAGAAACAATGGGATTTTATTGGCACCTGTGGCCATGTGTGTGTTTGTACATGTAAGTGTGCATATGTGTGTATCTATGTATGTATCTACAGCAAAGTTCCTTATGATTCTGGAATAGCATACCATTTTCAGTACTGATACTATTATCTGTACTTTAAGCACTTATTTTTGTTATTTTCTTCCTCCTTAATGCTTAATGGTTTCCTTAAGAAAATTAACAAACTCTTCTTGTACAACTTGCTCCAAAATTGTGCTCATCTTGCTCTGAACTCTTCCTGTTAAAATTTTCTCGACTGCAAAATCTGGTTCATCAACATACATGGGAAGGCCAATAATGAGGCTCCTGCAGAGATTACAGGAACAAGCCCAGCTGAGGAGCAGAATCAGTGGGGTTTTGTGTGGGTAAAGGAAGAAGGAGAATTCCTAGATGACATCCAGGATCATTGTTCCAAGAAGACAGCATTGACTGAGAGAGTTGATGTCAGCACATATGCTGGAAAAAGATGAGGCCAACAGTATTGGAAATGTTCCAATGGACTTGACTTGGAGACACCCAAGTGCAGGTGTATAAACATAGGCTCTTGTGTGAATGCTCACACCACAAGAGAGGAGTAGATGGTGGTGTTTATTCATTAAGGAATTATGGGAATTGAAGCCAGTGAAGGAAATCTAGTACACAGTGATGGCTGAGAGAATAAGGAAGTAACTCTGGGATAGAATCATGAGTACATGTCACAGACATGGAAGGGGCAGGAGGAGGAAACAAGAAATCCCCATGAAGATAAGTTAAGACGTGTCACATGTAGGGAGTACGTTCAAGATGTTGAGTGAAGGATTTAATTGAAGAAGAGTAGTGGATCAAATACTGTAGACATATCAAGTAATTTGAGTGCTGAAGTTTACCCAGTAATTTTAGCAATAAGGAGGATATTGACAATAGGCAAAAAGATGTTTTTTATTAAAGTAGTGAAAGCATTGCATTTTATTAAACAAAGTCTGGTTATGAAAGGGAGGGGATACATGAGGTAGTAGGTGGAACAAATGGAGAACTTGAAGAAATGTTTTATTTATGTGAGAGGCAGTTTAGTACATTAATGAGGAGTACAAAGAGAAAATAGGAAGGACTACTGAAAGACAGAGATCGACCCTTAAGTTTCTGCAGAATGTCCTAGGATGGTGGAGCATGCAGGGCTGGAGGGGTCACCCTGCCGGCACGCTGTTACCTCCTTTGTGAGGTAAAGGACAGTGAGGAAGTGTTGAGAATGTGCTGATGGGAGGTTGAGAAGTTTCCTCTCTGGTGTCTCCATGTGTTTCTATGAATAGGGGAGGTACTATCTTCCCTTTGAGAATAATGGGAGATATATTGGTATTGAAAAATGAAAGAAAGGGGATAATATTTTGAAAAAAAAAAGAGTTTGGGTGAATATAAGGCAGTGGTGAGGAACAAGGGGAGATTTGAGACACAGGTGCTTCGTCAGTCTCCTTTCAGGGAAACCTGTCCTGGCTCATCCATCTCTTGAGACATTATTATGCCAACTCCTTTCCACCTCACATGGCTGAGCAGGCCTCTTCCCTCTCCTGTCACTCTTTAGAGACCAGCCTACCTGACATGTTTTCCACCAAAGTTCTCTACTTCATTTCCTTCTTATTAGCACTAATTGCTATTATTATTCGTTGACCAGTTTTTATTTCTTTCAAATGAAACAATACAACATTTCTTTAAAAAAATAAGACCTTTGATTCTTGTCTCCTATTTTAACTCCAGTGTCTACACAGTGGTTGGCACCATGGGGGTGATGGAGCACTTGCTGATCAGTTGAATAAATCGGATCGTAGTGTGCCCTGGCCAAAAAAAAAAATAAAATAATAAAATAAAACTGACACTAGGAGACATCATTATGCAGAGAATAAAAATAGAGGAATTCAGAACTTCATTATAGACTTAGAAAATTAAAAGTAAACAAAGTAAAGTTAATCCAAGTAAATAAATATGGAAAATGGAATTTGCAATCTGATATTATGTAAATTAGAAATAAATTCAAGTTCTGCTTTTTGGTGCTTTTTTTTTTTGGTAAACTTTAATGAATTAGATGCAGCGTTGACTACTTGGATCCACAAAACTGAAAGAAAAGGCATTCAGAAAACAAGAAATAAGGTTCTATAACAACAGATATTTCAGAGATTGAATATCATAAGTAAACAAAATGTACAACTCTGTGTTGTTAAGTTCGAAAAATCCCAATGAATAGATTCTTCTTTTTCTCCAAGAAGATACAAATTGCCCATTGTCTCAATTTTAAGTTAAAAAGCTGAATAGACAAATAATGGTGAAGGAAGCTTTAACCATTTTCAAAGAATTTCTCTTTAAAAATGCTCCAGGGACTCCCCAGGCAAAGCAAAGAGGTGAACACAATTGATTTTTTGGTCTTTGTCTCTTTTTTTCCCAATTGCTCATGGACATGAAGAATGAAATATAAAAAGAGTGAGAAACCTGAAGCAGTAAATAATTCTCTCCTTATTCTTAAAATAGGTTTTTCCAAGCATATTGAGGAGGGAATATGAATGAATAAGAAACTCATTAAGTACCGGCTGTAGAAGAGCCCCAACAATAGAAAGAACCCTGTGTTTGCCCCAAGAACAGTCCCTGTGGAGCCTGGGTGTTCCCTGGAAATTACCCCAGGGAGGCTGCAGCACAACAGAGGTCAGGTCTGTATTTTGAAGCTATTCATTGTTCTGAGAAGTCTTGGTACTGGAGCCACAGCTCTGCTGAGTGTGCAGTGGGACTCCTTCGCTAGCTTCAGCTGGAGAGCAGCCTTGTCCTGCTGGCCTCTGTAAAAGGCACCGGTCCAGGCAGTTAAAAGACTGAACATAAGGAAAATGGTAAAGGATGCCAATTCCTGGGTGCTCCTGTGGGCAGCCAGAGAAAACACTTGTAGCAAGAGCTCATCTATATTCCTGCTTGCTCCACCTTCTCTCTCAACTCTATTCAACAACAATGTGATGGCAAATCCAGACCCGGTTGTGAAATAAAATTATAAAACCTTATGGTGCATGGAGTAGTGGGGCACGCCTGTAACTGTAATCCCAGCAACTTGGGAGGCTGAGACAGGAGGATCCGGAGTTCAAAGCCAGCCTCAGCAAAGGCAAGGCACTAAGTAACTCAGTTCAATCCCTGGTACCAAAAAAAAAAAAAAAAAAAAAGAAAGAAAGAAAGTTATGGTAAGAAACCAATGCCTGGGGAAGGGGTCAACCCTGGACCAAAGCCTTTCTCTGGGAAGCCTAATTAACCAGGAGTCCCTACCTTTTGGATTGTAAATAACTGCCTTCAGGGCATGACTACTTCTTGAAATGTAACAGATGCTTGTGAAATGTGCTTTATGCTAGAGACCCTGAAAAAGGCCTTAAGCCTGGTAGATTACAAATATTTTTTTAAGAGACAAAAAAGCCCCAATGATGACAGCAAATAACCTATGAATTTTGTTTAGAAACTGTGAATCAGGGCTCAGAACTTGGAGTTTTGTTTCCCTGTGCCCCCGGCACACACACACCCTGGCATGAAATCAAGTTTGGAATTCTTCTCCTGAGTGCTGCACCTTGACCAGTCTGTTTCCCACAACAGCAACACATGAACAGAAATATTGGGAAAGATGGTCATTTAACCATGACTTTTCTCCCTCCAGCATTTTATAATATTTAAATTGAGAATTTTATTTGTGAGAACTCTTGGTTTCATCTTGAAATCCAATGAAAATTATCTTAATGAAAAAATGAATAATGCTTTTCATATGTAGTTGAAAAGGCCCTGACAGATTTGGTTTTGGTCACTGAATCTCATGTGCAGTGTGAGGTGAATGGAGGTTCAGATAATTTCTTCAAGATTACCTGTTTGCATTTTCTCACCATGCATCAGGAATTTTGTTTGTTTGGCTGGTTTCTTTCTTTCTGTTATGGGCCAGGCTATATGGGCAATGACAGACTCCATTTTACCCCAAGACTCCACATCATGCAAGAAATGCTTCTCCTGTTGGAAAGCTCCACCTCTGTACCTATTACTAGTTACCTAGCATAATATACTTGGCAACACAAAATAGCAGTTCTTATAAAATGTAAAATCATTCTCTTTGCTTTCCATTTTTATTGGGCAGTGTACCTTGTCAGAGATTGATTACTTAGATGTTAGTGACCATTTTCTAAGTTGTACTAAACTAAGGGTCATTTTGACCCACTTCCCTTCTGCTTGCTTGCTGCTCTGCCAACCTGGAAAGTCCCGTGGGAAATACCAATGTACCCGTTGCATTGTCTCGCTAACTGCTCAATCCAGCAGCTATGTCAACCCAGATGTAGTTTTTGCCTTTAAATATCCTAGAATGCTCAAGCTGGGGGCTGTTCCTTGCAGAGATGGTTATGAGTCCTGCTGGGAGCAGTCCCCGGCTGGCCGACTAAACAAAGACTCTTCAATTTGGACAAAACTGGGACTTGGTATGTTTTCTGAGTGACCTGACTCACATTTCTTTCTTTTTCTTTATTCTTTTTCTATTGTTTGTTTGTTTGCTTGCTTTGTAGTCTGTATTTTCTCTTCTGTGGAAAGATTTCCTCAAGTAGCCAGGGAAAATGACTGCAAACAACTCTATTTATGTCTTTCTTAAATGTTTTACTTTTTTTTTTCTAGAATCTGCCTACATTGGTTAAATATCTGTCCCTGCACATGCATCTCTGTGTAAGAGAGAACAATTTGTTTTGGGGGATACTGGGGATTGAACTCAGGGGTATTTGACCACTGAGCCACATCCTTAGCCCTATTTTTGTATTTTGTTTAGAGTCAGGGTTTCACTGAGATGCTTAGTGCCTTGCCTTTGCTGAGGCTGGCTTTGAACTCACAATCCTCCTGCCTGAGCCTCCCAAGCCACTGGAATGACAGTCATGCACCACCAGACACGGCTTGAGAATGATTTTGATTATTGGTTAGTTTGAGTAGAGCACCATCCTCATGGCTGACATTGGGGAAAGGAGTGAATTTATGTTTCCCTAAACAACACGGGACTAGATGTCTTCCAGAAAGAAGTTGTATTGTTGGAAGTAAAAGGTGGTGTATGAAAAAAAAAAAACCATTATTACTAGAAATGCTATTATTGTTGGCAAAACAACGATTTCCAAAAGAAACATAGATGTTACTGTGTAAGGACCAGATAATAGAGAAAAACTGTACACATATTTACGATAGTTATAACGACAATGATACTCCTCAAAGATGTTCTGAAAAACAAGATAAACAGAAAAACATAGTATGAAATTTCTAATTAAGCAAAATATAAATAGCATACTATTCTGGGAATCAACTTCCAATTTATTCTATTGAAAGATAGGACATGCTCCACCCCCGATAGGTTCTACACGGTGAGTCAAGCTCTAACTTGAGTTATAACAGCAGTCATTCTCTGCAGGAGGATCCTAGAGGTTAACCCTGGTGGTCACCTGCAAAAGTTGCCGACTCAGCTTTTCTTTGCAGGGAGCCTGGGAAATTGGAGGGTGCCCTGGGTGAGGAAGCTCAGTCCTCTAAAACAGAGAGACCTCTTCTTAACCCAGATGCTATTTTGGAGGAGGAAAGCATATCAATTTGAAATATCAATCATTTTACTTCAAAGTCCAGTAAATACATATCATATTGCATTTATCAGACTGGACTAATATTTGGAGAAATTATTTACTTGGTTATCAGCAGTTAGAGGTTCATTAAGACATTCAGATCCTTTAAAGACTATAAAGACACTGTTTTCTATGGTCAACTTCATTATAATGTAAAAAACAAACAGTGTTTTAACTTATCTGTTTGTTGTGGTACTGGAGATTGAATCTAGAGTTGCTTTACCACTGACCTATAATCCAGCTTATTTTAGGGTCTCCTATAGTTACCCAGCTGACCTCAAACTTGTCATCCTCTTACCTCAGCCTCCCAGGTAACTGTATTTACAGATGTGCACCATTGAGCCTGACTTCATCTATGAAATTATAAAAAATAGGAAAAAAAATAGTTTTAAAGGGGTATTATAACACTAGGAATAGTATATGGAAAAGGAACCATTTTTGTCGAAACAATGTTAGTGTCAGGAAAATCTGTAACTGTTGGAGTAGAAGCAGATTGAATTGTCAAGAATAGTCAAGCCATAAAGGAAAGAAATAAAAATTCTTTAGAACTCTAAGAAAGGAACAGAAAAACAAAAATTAAAACATCACGTGGATCTGAACTGGTATGTAGGTTTTTGGAAAATTTAATCAAGAATAATGAAATAGGAATCAGAGAGCATTCTTCTGTCATGTATAACTGATTAGAATAAACAAATAAAAGAAAGAATAATAAAATACGAAGAGAAAATGAATACGATATACACAGAGGTGTTTAAAATATAAGTAGATTCAAATCTATGCTAATACATTTGAAAATCTCAAGGAAATGAATTATTTCAGCAAGATATTAATTATGAAAATTAACTCAAGAAAGTAGGAAAAATGAATAAATAAATGAAAAAGAGACAATTTAATTCTGTCAAATAGTACATCAAAAATGTATCTTCTCTAGCAGTATTTTGTTGGTAAGTGCTTTCAAATTTTCAAAGTACAAATTATTTACATGCTACACAAATTGTTTCAAATCATACAGTAATAGGTAGAGGACTTAGAAAGTGCATTTTAAAAACCAGGTCATTATTGTAACATATTTATCAAAACAGCATTAAAAAGGAAAATTTATTCTTACCTATGTCTTTAAATAGACAAACAGTAAACCAATTCAAGCAAAATGCAATTGGTGTTACATCTTAATAATAAGACTCCATGGCCTGGCTTAGTAAGAAATCCCACAAAGTTATATTTAACATGGGGAATTCATTAGCTCAGTATATCATTGAACTTGGTCAAATTGTGGAAAGAAATCAAATAATCATTTAGGACATTTTTGAAATGGTGTTTTGTAATATTATACTTCAATTCGATAATCTATAATAATGATCCACAGCAAACTATCACTTTAAAAATAACTAATTAAGCAGGGCTCTGTGGTGCACACCTGTAATCCCAGTGGCTTGGGAGGCTGAGACAGGAGGATCTCGAGTTCAAAGCCAGCCTCAGCCACAGTGAGGCACTAAGCAACTCCATAAGACCCTGTAACTACATTAAATAAAAACAGGGCTGGGGATGTGGCTCAGTGGATGAGTGCCCCTGAGTTCAATCCCTGATATCACAAATAAAATAAAACAAAACAATAAAGTAAAATAAAATACTAGTTAATCACCAAGAATTGTAGAACAAACAATATTTTTATATGTATATATGGCACAAAACCTGGCTTTTATCTGTTCCGCTTATCATGTTTATGTGCTTGGGCTACTACTAAGCAACTATGAGACCAGGTGCAGCTTTCCCTCTTATCTGAAGCCTGTGGGAGACTTGTTAATCTTTGCTAGTTATAAACAAATAATGGTTTCTATCTTTGTTTGTTTGTTTTGGGTACTGGGATTGGACCTATGGGATCTGAAACACTAAGCTATATCCCAAGTTTTTTAATATTTTATTTTGGGACAGGGTCTTGCTAAATCACCTAGTGCCTCAATAAATTGCTGAGGTTGGCCTTGAATTTGTGATCCTCCTGCCTCAGCCTCCTGAGCTTCTGGGATTACAGGCATGCACCACTGCACCTGTCTCAAGTGTTTGTGGTTTGAAAAGTATGTAAACTTTGATGAAAGATATTAGCTGTATTATATAAGAGAACTCAAAGGCAGGAGTTTAAGGTTCATATGAATTTACTACTACTACTACTACTATTACTACTACAGTGCTACAAGTTTTATGACCATTGCTCAGTATCAATAGCTAAAGGAGAGCATTTGAATTTACTTAGTGATAATTTAACTAGAATGGCTGTAATATTTTAAATTAAGTCTTATTGCTAAGATAAAAAGCAATACTTTGTGGTCTCACACCATTTTTGGTATAAGGAACAATGTGGGAGAAAACAGACTCCACTTTTGGTAGTTTCTAAGCACCCTCAGTATTTACCCTCTATACTGAGCTTTACCTCGAGGCTTCTCTACTGAGCATGGCCACAGGGCTGTGCTGGTGTTGGCCTCTGTTGGGCAGAGGAAGTGTAGACTTGGAGACTTGGCTGCAGACCAGCTAGGGAGCAGTATGGCATCAGCCAGAACCTGGGTCTTCTGGGTCATTGTCTGATTGTGAGAAACAACTCAAGCTGGGTATAGAGGTGAACACTGTAATCCCAGGTGCTAAGGAGGCTGAGGCAGGAGGATCTCAAGTTTGAGACTAGCCTCAGCCACTTAGCAAGGCCCTGAGCAAATTATGGAGACCCCTTCTCAAAATAAAAAAGGGCTAAGGATGTGACTTAGTGGTTAAACACACCTGGGTTCAATCCTGGTTACCAAAACAGAAAGTAAGAGAGAGAGGGAGGGACGGAGGGAGGAAAGAAGGAATAAAGGGAGAAAGGAAGAAGGAAGAAGAAAAGAAAGAGAGGAGATTGGGTACTCACTGCAGACCAGGGATCACATTTTTCTCCCAGAGTAAATGCTGCACATTCATAGCGCGCACATTGTCGCTTAAGGGGTAGAGACTGAGCCCTCAGTTGGCCTGCCCTTGAACCACTACACTTCCTCATGAATGACATGCGAAAATACAATATTTTAATTCTCTCCCTTGCATTAAGACTGGCATAATCCCAGGCTGCTGTGTTAGTTTTCCAAATGCACCTAGCTGCTTCAAGATTCCCATGTGATCAAGAGGCCATACTAACTTACTCCCAAAATAAATGATTTCTAGTCTTGTGTGTTGAGTTTTGTGTTGAGAGCCACAGCCGAGTCGGAATGGCCCCTGGCATTTTACCAGAAGTAATGGTTGAGAGGGGGGCCATTAAGATGATGCTGGATTGATTCAATTGTATATATAGACCTCTGCTGCCCGCCTAGGGATTTCGAGTTGGTTGGTGAAGTTCTGGTAGAGGGAGTTCCCATTGGTAGTGTGCCGGAGAGGAGCCTCGTTGTTGGCCTTCGGGAGAATTCCAGGGAGTGTGCGTGGAGTGCTGTTGGAGTTCAGGCAATAAAGTTTCCTGTTTGAACCTACAAGTGCTTTGTGGCGGCTCAGTGATTTGTGCCCAGCCAGACTGCGGCAGTTGTGCATCCTAAAGATGTTCAAGTCCTGACCCTTGGTTCCTTATTATTATTATTATTATTATAAGAAGAAGAAGAAGAAGGAGAAAAAAGAAAAAGAAAAGAAAGAGAAGTAGGGAGGGAGGAAAGGTCTTTAATGCTGCAATCCAGTGAATATGGTGTCATGCTGGATTAGGGTGGTCCCGATCAGACTTTTTAAGAAGAGGAGAACTGCAGAGACAAAAGCACACAGCAGGAATCCCTCTGTCCATGGATTCAGGGTTTGGGGTGTTGATTGTACAAACCAAGGAATTCTGAGGATTGCTAAGGACCAGCATAAGTTAAGACAAAAGCATGAGATAGATTCCCCCCAAGAGGTTTCAGAGACAATGTGGACATGAGGACTGAATTTTCTATAATTTTCAGAAATATGAGAGAATAGGTCTCTGTGGATTTTCTCTACTGTGCAAAACTTAGAGAGAAATAAGGAATAAAGAAGGGGATCTCACAAAAATAGAAGAAAGAACAGTATAGAGTAGAGGAGGGGAGCAGAGGGAAAGTGGAGGAACTGTGGGAAGAATTGAACAAATCACGCTATGTGCAGGTATGAACATATCACTAAGCATCCCATCTTTATGTTTTACAATGCTCCAATTAAAAATAAAGTAAAATGGTTTGCATTTCTCTAATTGCTAGCAAGGTTATTTTATATATCTGTTGATTGATTGTATATCATCTTCTGAGAAGTGTCTGTTCAGGTCCTTGGCCCATTTATTGGTTGGGTTATTTGGTTTTTTGATGTTAAGATTTTTGAGTTCTTTATATATCCTAGAGATTAGTGTTCTATCTGATGTGTCTGTGGTAAAAATTTCCTCCACAAATGTAGGCTCTCTAGTCACCTCACTGATTGTTTCTTTTGCCGAGAAGAAGCTTTTTAAAAACTACTCTAACGTTTCATCTCACCCCAGTCAGAATGGCAGCTATTAAGAATTCAAACAACAATAAGTGCTGGCGAGGATGTGGGGGAAAAGGCACACTCATACATTGCTGGTGGGACTGCAAATTGGTGCAGCCAATATGGAAAGCAGTATGGAGATTTCTTGGAAAACTGGGAATGGAACCATTATTTGACCCAGCTATTTCTCTCCTTGGTCTATAACCAAAGGACTTAAAAACAGCATATTAGAAGGACACAGCCACATCAATGTTTATAGCAGCACAATTCACAATAACTGAATGGTGGAGTCAACCTAAATGTCCTTCAGTAGGTGAATGGATAAAGAAAATGTGGTATATATACAATGGGATACTATTCAGCATTAAAAGAGAATAAAACCATGGCATTTGCAGGTAAATGAATGGAGTTGGAGAATATAATGCTAAGTCAGGTTAGCCAATACCCCCCAAAACAAATGCCAAATGTTTCCTCTGATATAAGAATGCTGATTCATAATGGGGTTGGAGGAGGAGCACAGGAGGATTAGACAAACTCTAGATAGAGCAAAGGGGAGTAAGGGAAAGAGAAAGGAAGTGGGGTAGGAAAGATGGTGGAATGAGATGGACATCATTACCCTAAGTACATCTATGAAGAAAAGAATGGTGTGACTCTACTTTTTTTTTCATGTCTACTTCAGAGACATGAAAAATTGTGCTCTGTATTTATAATATGGATTGTAATGCATTCTTCTGTCATATATAACAGATTAGAATAAAAATAAAGTAAAATGGGTTCAATTCCCAATGTCAAAAAATACACCTGTCATACATACATACATATATATATATATAAAATATTCATAACACACATACATACACACATATTTGGAAAATCTGTAAATAAAAAAGACTGAGGGGAATGGAATAAACCCCACTATTATGTAAAAATCTAAAGTGCTAATAAAAACATTGAAAAGAAACCTGGTTTGTAAAAATATGTTACAACAATCTTTGGAAAACATACCCAACACCCTATCATATCACAGCTCCTGGAAGGCACTGGAATGCTTGCAAGCCTTGGTTTCTTTAGGGTTCCAGGTATTTCTGAGCATCATCCTCTCCTGTGGGAAGCTGACTCCATATCAGCCATACTTAGCTTCTGACCAGTGGAATTGTGCACTCCTTGGTGCCTAGCAATTTCAGTTTCAAACCAGATATTTCCTAGAAGATGTAGCCAACCCAAGTGGCATTCCTGCCACTCCACCTGAGCATGGAATTCCCCATTGCAGAATACCAGGTCAGGTTAAATGTCCTCCACATGTAAAGGCAACGTTCCCTTTATTCTTTGGTGCAGTGGTTTGATCACTAAGTTCATCCTTGTTAACAGTACTGATAGGCTGGAACTTTAAAGGAAAAGGAGGGATGATTCGAGCCAGTGAGGCTTTCTAGCTGGGAATATATCTTTTATTCATAGTAATGATTCCACTTCCAAGGGGAAAACAAAAAAACCTTGGATCAATGACCTTTTATTTTCCATTTTATCCTAAGTCAATTTTTTTTTTCTGATTCCCTTTCCATATAAGTTTGAGGACGGGAGTGACGGCTCTTCTAATGACAGTTACTGAAGGAAAACAAAATAAAACTAGGAAGAATTTGAAGAGAGGAATGGCACCATTTGACTCATACCTTGTGAGAAGTGAGGCAGCCAATGCTTAAGGAATGTTTATTGCACAAATGGATACAGAAGTAAAGAAGTGAAGAAAGAAATGCTCATGGTCTGATCTTTCCTGCTGCCAACTTTTCTTTTGTTCTTTTCTGTCTTCTTTTGTTTTAACCTCTCCTGGCCTGCATTGTAAGTCCAGCTCCTTAGTATGCCATTCAGGACTCCATCGCCTGCCTACCTCTCTGCTTCATCTTCAGGCACTTCTGCCTTGCGCTTCACACTCCAGTGACTCTAAACTGCTTGCCTGTGTATGCTCCCTTTGCAGACTTTCCTTCTGCAGTGAATTTGCTATTGGCTGAAAAGTTCGTCTTCATCTCACTGACTTCTATTGATCCTTCAAGACTCAGCTCAGGTGACATCAACTTTGGAAAGCTTACTTCTCAACTTTCAAATTGTGCTATGTGCACCAGAGAAAAGGAGAAAATTGAGAACTCTAGTATGGTTGTTATTACATAATGCAGTGGATTGATCACTAAGTCCATCTTTGTTGACAGTACTGAGAGGCTGGAACTTTGAAGGAAAAGGAGGGATGATTTGGTCCAGTGGCAGCCCCTCTCAGGAGATTACCTGCTGTTAATAAGATTAAACATTTCCTTACAGATTATCAATATGTGAATTTCTTCTTTGAAAACGTCAATCTTGCTCTTCCTATCCAAGTTTTTCTTTTGCTGTCCACAATTGTTTCATTGAGTCATAACATTTTGTATATTAAAGGTACAGTCTGGTGACATGTAACATTTTGATCACGAAAGCTGCGAGTATGGTGGTGGCCAGCAGCGTGCTCATAGGTCTCATGTTTACCACATCTCCTTATGGCACCATTTTCTCTTGTGCTGAATTTAGTTTCATGTTGTTTCATTCATTATGGTTCGTAAGCACGTGAAATCCACTCCTGATGTTGCTAGTGAGAGGCCATGCCAGTTGATTGACATGGAAATAAAGTTGAATGTGGTTAAGGACCAGAAGGTGGAAGTCGGGTGATTACTGCTTGCCTGTCAGGCATGTTCCATTCCACCAGAGTGATGGTCTTGAAAAACAACAAAGTAATTGAAACTGCTTCAATAACAATAAAGGGACCAACAATTTGAGAAGAGACTATATTGAATACGAGGAAGCGTAATGACCTAGGTTGAAGACCAGACTCAGCAGTGTGCCCCTCTCAGTGCACTGACAATCATGCACAAAACAAAAAATTTGTTTATGATGTTGAAAGAAAAGGCTGGACTCAAATAAGGTATGAAATTTACTGCTAGCTCCAGAGGTTTAAATGGTTGCAAAATCATTATTCATTATACAATTGTTGCATGTTTTTTTTGGTACTGGGAATCGAATCAGGGATGCTCTACCACTGAGCTACATCCCCAGAGCCCCCTCCCCTTTTTAACTTTTTAGAGATGTGGTCTTGCTAAGTTGCTAAGACTGGTCTCAATTTTACAGTCCTCCTAACTAAACCTCCTGAGTCCTCTCTATGATGTTCATACAATGATAAATTTGTCTAATGATTCATTTCTTAAAATATCCACATTATTAAGACACATGACTGTTTTTGCACCCATTCTATAATATATATATATATATATATATATATATATATATATATATATATATATATATATATAATGTGTGTGTGTGTGTGTGTATTATATATATATTTTTTTCCCAGTTTTGGTTCATTCAACGTATTTATGGTATTTTATTGTCTGTAAAAGTTCAATGTAGTAAAATCTGTGCATGTTTTCCATATATATATATATTTTTTTCTTTTCTTTTGGATTTGAAATGCTATTGTTTTCCTTTTCACATTAGCATTTTACATTTATTTTGTTGAATGTGGAGGGCACAATGGCAATGTATAAAAAATGTAAAATGCATTATAGCCCTTATTTCACCATCTGGGATAAAA